>NC_135574.1:161011017-162261017 GCF_965152235.1 Eretmochelys imbricata
CAAGTGGCTATGATACAGAATATGAAAAGATGGGAGAAAGGGAAATGCTGAAAAGATGTTAGAGGAAGAAAAAAGGGGAAGAAATATGGCAAACAGATGTTGCTCCTCATTTGTCTTCCTCTTTTTTTTCTTATATGAAAAAAGATAAACAGAGGAGCTAAAAATAAGTTATAAATGTTTGCATTATTTGGTAAATCCACAGTGCATGATTGTCAGGGTTTTTTTTGTTTTTGAATCTCTTGTCATTGTTTTATTTATAAGACTATGTACTTTAAATTAGTTGGGGTGAGCAGTTATGTTAGTAAGGACAGCAGATTTTTACCACTCTGGCAATTTAAAGCATATACTTTTTCACATCTAAAGGCCCCTTTACACTGCCCGAGGCAACTATCCAACCTAGTATCAAACATTCACTAGCAACATTCCTGAATTTCATTGTAATAAAGATTATTTATGCACCCTGACTGTTAAGTGCTACTAAACACAAAAACAAATAACATCACAGTATTTGCCCGATACATTGGACTCATTGCCTTACATGTTGTTTGCTTTTTCCCTTTGGCTGCATTTTTATTAGCTGTAAATTGCATAATTGATTATCTTGGTTGTTGTACAGTTTTGTGGTGAAATTGAGATTTATCGTCATTAAGTGTGGTTATCACTGTTTACACAATGACGCAAACTGTCTGAAATGTGTCTCAGGCTTAGTGCTGATCTCTAACCTCCGAAGAAGATGGGACTCTTCAGATGAATCCTGATCCCAGCCCACAGCACAAGTAATTGGGCTGAAAGTGGAGAAAACCATTATAACCACAAGATTTCAGAAGTAGGACAGGAATCATCACATTGGTCATTGTGGAGTTTACAAAGGCAATGCCGCAGCATATACATTATAAAGCAATCATCCATTTGGGCCTTTTATCTACGCCAGTTAATAATGACTAATCTATTTCCCCTCAACCTCCTGAAATAAACTGAAATTAATGTTACCGTAATAAACAGGACTATACCCAAAGGGATGATAAGGAGCCTATTAGCCCCTCCCTCCTGCCAGTTGATCTCTAGGGGCAGTACAGACTACAAACATTTGCATTTTGCTGTTATCATGGGGGCTACTTCCTGAGATCCTGGTTCATCCTAACCCTTGTGAATCTGCCACCCCAAAATCCTAGAAAACCCACTGATTAAAGTTGCAGTGTCCAAAACAGAGGCCTTAACTCATAATGCAACAGCTAGCTATGTGATTCTGTCTTTAATTCTCAAGTATGAAACACACATTCCACCAACTGGAGCCTAGTTCACATTTTGTTGGATCTCAGTGGTTTGGGGTTTGAAGAACCCTTGGTAGAGTCCAGATCAAGTCAGGTCAAGTGTTTCTGTGAAACCTGCAAATAGCTCAACCAGAGGCCTCTCAGGGTTGTCTCTGTTTTTGCTGGTTCATAATAATGTCATCGTGAAAGATTAAGATATTGCAACTTGGCAAAGAATGATGATAGCACAATAAATCCCTTTGCCGGGGTATTTCCTCTTACCACTTACTTGCCTGATCATTTTATGCAGGTCTGAAATGAATTTCAACATTTCTTCAGGTACTTTTCTCCCTGAAGTGAGATTTCCTAGGAATCGTCAGAGAAGGAAAGGAAACAAAAAAAGTACAGCTAAATCTGAGCTATTAGGACCTGAGCCACCTCTTATTAATGACAGCAGTGTAAATCAGGTGTAATTCCACCCACATCAATGGAGTAATACTAGTGTAACACTGCCATATGAGAGATGAGAATCAGTTTCTTAGTCCTCTTAATACAAAAGTCTTAAATTATTCAAACAAAATTAGGCCCTGATCCTGAAAACGGCTGCACATGTGCTTAAATTTAAGGTTGTTGGTAAGTCCAGTTGGACTCTCAGTACTGAGAAAGAAGATGGGAGATGTGATTACTCACTTGCTTAAAGTTCAGTGTGGGAGTATTTGTAGGATGAGGGACTACATGTTAATTTTGGGTGTGGGGGGTTATATTTATCTCCTTGGAAATATAAGATAAACACTTGGAAATAAAATATTCTTTGATATGATTAATTCTAATTGGTATCTACTTAGCCTTAGAGAGAAACCTATTTTTGTAAAACAACTAAAATCTGTTCTAAAGCCTGAAAAGTTTAAAAACACGAAAGCTCTGTGACCTCTAATAGACAGAGAGTGGCGGGCTCAGAAGTGAGGGGAATAATGCAGAGGATAAGCAACACAATGCCATAGTGGAGAAAACTATCTCCCATTGAATACAACCAGCTGGATGTCTGGATGCTTCATAAAATTTTATTGTGAAATGCACAGATGAGCCCAGCTGCAAAACATCAGGAGTGTTTATCATGATCTCCCAGAGAGTTCTGGGTGTGTTCCCCTTTGACACTATTTATGTACACTTAACCTAAACTGATTTCGATGGAGTCATCAAAATTGTTTCAAGGTGCAGTCTGAGCTTGTGGTTTAAGGTTACTCTCCTCTATCTTACGTGGTGCTTACCCTCATACAAAGGACAATAAAATGAAGAAGTGGTTGAGAGCATCTACCAAACTGACTGATGTGGCTGGAACAACTCAAAAAGTCCCTGTGATTCACGCACACAAATATTAAGAAGTGGATTAGACACTAGCTAGGAAATTCAGATTTAAAAATCTGCAGCCCATTCCATTATACTTAAGCATTGTGGTTGTCTTAGAATCATAGATTCATAGACTAACATGGTTGGAAGGGACCTCAGGAGGTCATCTTGTCCAACCCCCTGCTCAAAGCAGGACCAATCCCCAATTAAATCATCCCAGCCAGGGCTTTGTCAAGCCTGACCTTAAAAATATCTAAGGAAGGAGATTCCACCACCTCCCTAGGTAACGCATTCCAGTGTTTCACCACCCTCCTAGTGAAAAAGTTTTTCCTAATATCCAACCTAAAACTCCTCCACTGCAACTTGAGACCATTACTCCTTGTTCTGTCATCAGCTACCACTGAGAACAGTCTAGATCCATCCTCTTTGGAACCCCCTTTCGGGTAGTTGAAAGCAGCTATCAAATCCCCCCCATTCTTCTCTTCCACAGACTAAACAATCCCACTTCCCTCAGCCTCTCCTCATAAGTCATGTGTTCCAGTCCCCTAATCATCTTTGTTGCCCTCCGCTGGATGTTTTCCAATTTTTCCACATCCTTCTTGTAGTGTGGGGCCCACAACTGGACACAGTACTCCAGATGAGGCCTCACCAGTGTCGAATAGAGGGGAACGATCACGTCCCTCGATCTGCTGGCAATGTCCCTACCTATACATCCCAAAATGCCATTGGCCTTCTTGGCAACATTGGCCTTCTTCAAGCATTGGATCAGATTCGCCCATGTTACATGTTTGCAAATCCATTGATTCCAATGGAATTGTGCTGACTTTAAACTGGAAGTGCCGCAGTTGAGAATCGCAGTTTTCACACAGAGCACACCGGATCCTGCATACACATATGCATGTGCAAAACTTTATATATATATATATATATATATATATGAGCCACCTATCAGGTCCAATGGACCGACTCACATGTGTAAGCATTTGCAGGAACAGGGCTGTAGGGTGCTGCACTTAGGGGTGGTAGATAAAATAAGAGACTACCCAAAATATCACCAAAATTTTAACAAAAAAAATTGTTTTGGAGGCTCAGCAAGATTTGGTTACATTTTTATTTTTTGCCTAACTTTGTATCATGTTTCCTGATTTCAGTTGGCAGGGGAAGTATCACAATACTCTGAGATAAAATGATCTTTGGGATCGTAATTTCCAACCGAACAAGAAAAGGTTATTCAAATAGAGTGAAGGTTGAGGCTAGATATCAGTAACTTAAGGTTTAAAAAACTCCTACAGGATCCTTGTGATTATCCAAAAAATGAACAAAGCAACCATTAGAAAGCCAGCTAACTCATTTCCATTTCAACTTAACCAACAGTTTTTAAATTATGGCTATTCACTGTGAAGGCACCAAAGCAACCTTAACTCTGGCCCTGCATAAAGCCCTGTGACAGCCTTAGTCAGTCTTAATTAGAACAGCTCAAATGCATCATTGTAAATAGTGTTATGTGAAAGTATAGTAGTATTACAATGGCCAACCTTTGTAAACCAAGGAGTATTGATAAAGTCACTATTTGTGATTTCTAACCCAATGGAAACTTTTTAAAGGCACCATAATAGAGGCTGAACTTAAATGGAAACCCCAAATTAAAAAACATAGTAAGAGAACCAGAGAAGTGCCACCATAGCTAAACAACAAATTAAAGGAGCAGTCAGAGGCAAAAAGGCATTCTTTAAAAAGTGGAAGTTAAACTCTGGCAAGTCAAGTGTAAAAATATAATTAGGAAGGCCAAAAAAGAATGTGAAGAACAGCTAGCCAAAGACACAAAAACTAATAGCAAAAAATTTTTAAATACAGCAGAAGCAGGAAGCCTGCCAAACAACAAGTGGGGCTACTGGATGATCGAGGTGCTAAAGGAGTACTCAAGGACGATAAGGTCATTGTGGAGAAACTAAATGAATTCTTTGCATCGATCTTCATGGCTGAGGATATGAGGGAGATTCCCAAACCTGAGCCATTCTTTTTAGGTGACAAATCTGAGGAACTGTCCTAGATTGGGGTGTCATTAGAGGAGGTTCTGGAACACACTGATAAATTAAATAGTAATAAGTCACCAGGACCAGATGGTATTCTTCCAAGAGTTCTGAAGGAACTCAAATGTGAAATTGCAGCCTATTAACTGTGCTATGTAACCAATCACTTAAATCAGCTTCTGTACCAGATGACTGGAGGATCGCTAATGTGATGCCAATTTTTAGAGGTGATCCAGAGGTGATTTTTTTTAGATATTTTAGATCCAGAGGTGATCCTGGCAATTATAGGCCAGTAAACCTGGCTTCAGTACTGGGCAAACTGGTTGAAACTATAGTAAAGAAACTATAGTAAAGAACAGAATTATCAGGCACATAGATGAACAAAATTTGTTGGGGAAGTGTCAATATGGTTTTTGTAAAGGGAAATCATGCCTCACCAATCTACTAGAATTCTTTGAGGGGGTCAAATTATGTGGACAAGGGGGATACAGTGTCCTTAAATTTTCAGAAAGCCTTTGACAAAGTCTCTCACCAAAGGCTCTTAAGCAAAGTAAGCTGTCATGGGGTAAGAGGCAAGGTGCTCTCATGGATTGGTATCTGGTTAAAAGATAGGAAACAAAGGGTAGGAATAAATGGTCAGTTTTCAGAATGGAGAGAGGTAAATATTGGTATCCTCAGGGGTCTGTACTGGGACCAGTACTATTCAACATATTCATAAATGATCTGGAATAAAAGGTAAACAGTCAGGTGGCAAAATTTGCTGATGATACAAAACTACTCAAGATAGTTAAGTCTAACACAGACTGCGAAGAACTACAAATGAATCTCACAAAACTGGGTGACTGGACAACAAAATGCAGATGAAATTCAATGTTGATAAATGCAAAGTAATGCTCATTGGAAAACATAATCCCAATTGTACCTATACAATTATGAGGTCTAAATTAGCTGTTACGACTGAAGAGAGAGATCTTGGAGTCATTGTGGATAGTTCTCTGTAAACATCCACTCAGTGTGCAGCGGCAGTCAAAAAAGCTAACAATGTTGGGAATCATTAAGAAAGGGATAGATAATAAGACAGAAAATATCATATTGTCTCTATATAAATCCCTGGTACACCCACATCTTGAATACTGCATGCAGATGTGGTCTTCCTGTCTCAAAAAAGATATATTGGAATTGGAAAAAGGTTCAGACAGGGGCAACAAAAATTATTATGGGTATGGAACAGCTTCCGTATGAGGAGAGATTAATAAGACTGGGACTTTTCAGCTTGGAAGAGAGATGACTAAGGGATGGATATGATAGAGGTCTATACAATCATGACTGGTGTGGAGAAAGTAAATAAGGAAGTGTTATTTACTCCTTCTCATAACACAGGAACTAGCGGTCACCAAATGAAACTAATGGGCAGCAGGTTTAAAACAAACAAAAGGAGGTATTTCTTCACACAATGCACAGTCAACCTGTGGAGCTTTTGCCAGAAAGCCAAGACTATAACAGGGTTCAAAAAAGAACTAGATAAATTCATGGAGAATGGGTCCATCAATGGCTATTAGCCAGGATGGGCAGGGATGGCATCCCTAGCCTCTGTTTGCCAGAAGCTGGGAATGGGCGACAGGGGATGGACCACTTGATGATCACTTGTTCTGTTCATTCCTGCTGGGGCACCTGGCGCTGGCCACTGTCAGAAAACAGGATACTGGGCTAGATGGACCTTTGGTCTGACCCAGTAAAGCTGTTCTTATGTTCTTAATTTACAAAGTGGTTTTAGATAAATCAGGACCGGCCTTGGAGTTTTTGTCTCTTTACATTGAATGTATGCAGCATTTTTCATCTGAGAATCACAAATTTCTTAATAAAATGAGCTGACTATTAACACACTCATTTTACACATGAGAAACTGAGGCACAGAGAAGTGGAGCGTTCTGCCCAAGGTCTCTGAAGCAGTCAGTGACGGACCTGGGATTAGAACCAGATTTCCTGACTACAACCAGTCAAACAGGAAAGACTGCCTCCCAACCTTAAGAAAATGTAGGTTTCCCTATTGCTTCCTACATATTTGCAACAGGGCTGCCTAAAGAAGGAATTTCAGTTATTTTGCTGTGTGAAATTAAGGGATGAAATCCTGGCCTCACTGAAGGCAATGGCAAAATTCCTCGAAGGGTCAGGATGTCACCCCTAGATTATTGTTATTTTAATGAAGGTTTTTACACAATGAATTTCTGTGAGTAAAGTTGGTGGAATCTAGCTTTAATAGCTCAGGGCCTGATCCAAAGCTCATTGATTTCATCAGGCTTTGGCTCAGGTCAGTCCTTCTCCGTTTGTAAAGTTATCTCTGTAGCTGTACTATTAACACTGTAGCAAACCCACCATAAATAGATATAAAAAGGAGTTGATGTTCTTGCTTCAGAACCAATGATTACATTGTAAGTGCCCTGTTTTTTTTATGAAAAAGTTTAAATGTGGAAAGTATATTTTGGCTTAACGCCCAATCGATACATTGTATTATTGTTCAGACAAAGGTTGTTTTAGTTCCCACAGCCAATCGGATTCTAATATTTATGTGCACTCAGAGCACTTGAAAACTGCTAAACAGATTTTTCTTAATAATAAATAAACAATCATAATAAAATAATAATAATAATAATTATTATTATTATTATTATTATTATTATTATTATTTAAAATTCACTTCCAGGCTGAGACTTTGTGTGCCAAGATTCAACTGGAAGTGAATTTTATGATCATGTTCTCAACTATTGAAAATAGGAGGTTATGGAGCAGCAGTTGAAATGATAACAGATTTTTAAATGTAGCAGAGCTAGTTGGAGCCTATCGTAGTGTTTTCTGGCTGTATCCATCTCTAATTTATAACCCCTCTCCCTGTGTATGTAGCAGTGAAAAAGAGCAACTGAGTAATACACTTTGTAAAACAGCTTGGTTTGGAAACAGGATCATGAATGAACTCAGCCTGATAATTTATGAACTCACAGCAAAGCGAGTAACAGAGCTGGTGTAGCCCAGGGAAAATGTACTGCAACATGTTAAATCATTTTTCTAATGTATTTACTAAATATAAAGTCCTATTGACATTCAGGTTTGTAGAATAAAATGTGGTTAAGTAAAATGTGGTTAAGTTCAGAAAATGTATCATAAAAATGACACCTTATTCAACAGATCTGCTGTCTTTCATGTGAATTCTGAGTCATACCTGCTTAGTTTACTCATAAAAATATTCTCCCACCCCAGCACTCCCCTTTCTACTCTGTTAGTAATGTAGAACCTGCAAGGCTTTGGACAAAGAAGCTGGTTCTCTTCTTGCTCATGGATCATCAACAATATTGTTAACTAAATTCTAACTGCACAGTTTTGATCACCCATGGGAGAGCTTAGCTTGGCTTTCAGATCCTAGGCTGAATTTACAGGGCCAGCAATAGAAAAACTCGGCCACATTTTCTCCTGACATACCATCTCCATCAACTGCAGCAAGGAATTCGGCCCATCATCTTTTACTTCTAAAGGAGAAAATCTGATAAGGGGTCCTTGTGCAACAGTAAAAATCAAACCTCACAATGGCATTTTTACTAGAGCACTTTTCAGGGTTGAAACCATGATGCTGGTGCCAGTCCTAGAGACGGGAATCCTTCAGCTATCCACATAGCAAGTTCAGCAAGCTGGCAAACAAGGTGTGCCCTGACCAAGATACATCATATTCTGAGAGTTCAAAAGGCAGTTTTAATTCCACGCCTATTCTGTCACAGATTTCGCTCAGATTACTGCCAATGACGCACTCAATCTTATCAACTCCTTCAATCGTAGATGCCACATGTGGCATAACTGTTTATCCATCAGGGGAACCAATCAACCTCACTACTAAAGAGCTGTGATAGGATAAAGACTTTTGGTCACTATTATCCAGGGGGAGGATCTGAACTAGCAATCGAGAGCGAGAAGAATCTGTGGCCACACGCAAGCCCCCACCCCGTGACCATGTAGTTCTCTATGTGCCTATAGTGTTACAGACACCTTCCCAACCATCTGAGCCTTCAGAAGCCTTTCTCTATTAATTATTTATTTTTAGGAGCATCCTGAACAACAGGTGGGCAGCACTGCCAATGTATTTCAATGGGTCCGGAGTCATTTTGTTTATTGCTCCAAAGTAACTCAAAATTGCTGCAGTCTGTTAAAGGAATTTTCTTGTGATCTGCCAGTTAAAGTCCTGCTGTCAACAGGCTAATCTGATGGTTGTTTGGACATGCTGGAAATATTTCTTGAAACCTGACAATAAAGGGGCTTTTGCATTTCGTTTTTGAAGTGAGTCCTATTGCTTACTATGGAAGCTGCTGAAATCAGCAGTGTTGCAAGGTTTTCTAATTCCTAATATTACGTGGGAAGCAGCTATCTTGATGGCCTGATGAGAAAATGTGAGACCCAAGAAGGGCAGCTAGACTGAGACATTCACATTTGTTGTAAAATAATTTATGCTGTGTTTTGTGTGGAAAGTAGGACAGCCAGATCCTCAGATGGTGTAAATCAGCATAGTTTCATTAAGTCAATGAATCAATTACACATGATGAGGCTCTGGTCTAGGGGTGTACATTAAATCATTAGCACATCAAGACTTCCCAGAATTTCAAACCAATAAGAGAATTTGCCGTACAACAGCCTTCAAAATCCCCTGGCTCTAGAAAGTAAACATTTCAGTTCACTGCAATATTTCATTGTGGCAAATGGAACATATTTCCACTTTGCATCATAAGGCAACATTATAATCAGGTAAGTGTTAACTTTTTATTGTCAGCCACTGTGTGTTGAGATGACCTTCCTTGGTCTCAGACTATAGCACTAGACTAAGTTTCCTGCTAAGACATATCAAACAAAAAAAAATGGCAGCTGTTTTGGGGAGACACAGCACAATTCAGAGTCATAGAGACAAAGATGTATCTCTAGACAAACTGGTTTGAAATAATACCTAGCCTTTTCTTATTTACTAAATATTCCTTTGCTCTCAAGAGTATTTGAAGCAGTAGTTCAATTTGCCTTTAAAAAGAACAACAGGTTTGCTTCTGATGGAAGGTTAAAGATTGAAAATTATTGTTTGAGACACACTGAAGGTTGTTGTGAATCATGAAAATTTATGCATCTGGAAAAGGCCATTAAATACCAAAACAGGGTGACTAGGGAGGCTGTGCTTCCTAGTAGATAAAGCACTGAACTGGGACTCAGGAGAACTCAGTTCTATTCCCAGCTCTGGCACTGGTCTGCCAGGGGACCTTGGGCCAGTCATATCATCTCCGTGTGCCTCATTTTCCCATCTGTACAACAGGAATAATCAGACTGACCTCTTTTGTAAAGCACTTTGAGATCTACTCATGAAAAGTGCTTTTTATTAGTGAAATATTATTATTCTTTATTTTATTAGTTTAATGGATGTGAAATGGTCCATTGGTTTAATGCACAAGCTTTAAGCCAAAATTGTTAAACTTGGATGCCTAACGTTGGATACTTAAATGCTTCTTTAAGCTCCTCAATAAAAGGAGCCTGATTTTAAGAGAGTCTGAGTACCACAACCGCCACTGAAATCCATGGGTGTTATAAGTGCTCTGCACTTCTGAAAATTGAGCCATTTTTTATTTAGGAACCTTGTGCATGGATTTAAGTACCTTCCTGAACAAGGAAGATTTCCTGTTGTAGGGCCCCAAAAAGAGACCTAGATATCTAACTTTAGGCACCCATTTTGGCAATAGTTTTACCTCTGAAGATCTGAGTTCAAATCTGACTGTGGTCACAAGGAGAAAATGCAATTGTTCAACTCAGTTCAGTAGCAGTAAAATATAATAATTACAGTGACTTTTACCCATGGATCTCAAAGCACTTTATGCAACCACACAGGGCCTGATTCTGCAATCCTTACTCAGGCTGAGTAGCACTTACTCACACAAGTTATCCCAATGCATTCATAAAGTAACTACCGGTTCAGTGTGATTATTCACAGAAGTAAATATTATTCAGTGTGAGTAACTGGACCGAAGGGGAGAAAGCCAGTGAATGGCAGAGCTGAGAATGCAACCTCGCTGTCCACCTTGTAGTGTGTTAGATACTGGACCACACTCCCCCCGCCCCAGGGAGGGCAATCTGGGACCAGAGCTAGAATGGCAATGGTGTCACAGATCAGTATTCAAGTGTTTAGGTAGAGCCTCCCAATGACTGTTTTAAAGCCCCAGTTAAGTATTTCCTTTGCAGTAATTACAGTGTCTGTGACTCTCACTAGCCAGTGGTATTTGCCTTTACTGCACTGTGGAAATCTCAATAGTAAGCCCCAAACCAGTTGTTTGTACTTCTCAGTCACCGTTATTTGTTTAAGAGGTTCGACAAGGCAAACACTCCTGATGCCTTGTTTATTCTGTGGCTTTCACTGGAGCTTATTAAACTCATCGTTACTTCATATAAGCTGGAGATAGGCCTGCCGGCAAGTGTTGACAGTAAGTAACAGACACTCTGCCACAAGGTAACATGTTTATATACTGGTTTGAATGCCTGGGGATTTCATCCCTGTAAAACTATCACAGATAAAGAAGCTCCTATCAGATAACTGACTATAATAAATGACCACAATTAGTCCTCTGCTGATGAGACTACTTGGTGGTCTTTCTGTTCTGTTTTGGACAAACCCCAGGCTGAGTTTCCTTCATGTAAACGGAGACGGGGACCATTTCAAATAAAAGCAATGTCTCCTGATTTTTTGGGATGCTTTACAGAGTGTCAGTGTGAATTAATTCAGAAGTAGAACTGAACTTGTCTTTAAAAGAATTAGAGGTGGGAAAACCAGTTCCAAAACAAAATAAGAACCCCACCAGCACCATCGCATGCTGTCTTTGCCCCTTTTGAGACTCACACTCTATTGTGGCTTTCAGCCCCAACCACCACTGCAGCCCCCATCTGTTTTCCTTTGACATCAGTGGGAGAGACTCCCCTGGACAACGGTGGCAGTTGGCCCCATACACCGTGTGGAAGAGCATTGTCCCAGCAGGTGCTCAAGATGCCTTGTCCTGGAACTCTCCAGCACACAGAGTGAGTGTGCCCACTGCTACACAATTTAGAGGGTGCAGAGCAGGGGGGAACGTGGGTCCATGGACCTGACTCCTCCCCACCAGCCCGAGAGGGCACTAACAGGGAGCAGTGCCTGCTCTCCAGGCACTCAGCTAGCCATAGTGTTGCTCCAATTTTACACTAGTGTAACTCCACTGAGATCACTGGTGATACACTGGTGTAAGGCAGTGGCAAATCAGGCCCAGGGACTGCAATTGTGGCTGGCACTGTGTGGAAGACCCTCCTCACGCTCCACCCGTGCACTGCCCACCACTTGCACACCCTATCATGGGAAGACCACTCTCTACCCCTCAAACTCAAACCAAACTTTGGTTATGGATTTGAAAGGTGTGACCACATTTGTATTCATGTATTTACTTAGCTGTCTCTCTTCCAGTTTCTAGCTGGGACCAGAACAGCAAGCTATCAGGCAAGGCTCTTTCCATGTTTCTTCTTGTGACTTTGGATCTCAACCAATTCCCATTGACTTCCCTGGGCTTTCGACTGACCCCTTGAAACAGTCCATGGTCTCATGAAGGCACCTGCCAGTTCCTTATGAGATTTTCACCCCGGTTGTGCAGATTCAAGAAGCTGGAGAATTCAGAAGAACTTGGTAGAAGCATTCAGTGCCATGGCCTCTCATCCAAACCAGCGCTGAACTCCAAACCTTGCACAGGTCACCCATCGGTAAAAATAATCATTTCGGAATGACACGCAGGGTAAGCAGGAATATATAGGTGAGAAAGGGCATACACATTGCACTGACTACACTGCAGCTTCCTTTCTCTTTGTTAACGAGCCCTCAATTGTAAAATATTTTCATGTCACTCCATGAAGTGTTGCTGTAATCACTGTTTTAACAGCGTCTCTGCTTACACCCAGCAGGGCCTCATTACAGCATGGACTCTGAAATAATAGCCTATAATTTAAGCACTTTGCTGGGAAGGTCTTTAAAACACATTTATATCCTTGCACGGTTTAGTCATTTATAGGATGACATATATTTACAACAGGTTTCTTTTAGATATATATATAACTTAAGAATGTGCTGAAAGGGGGTTGCTATGACCTTTTAGAAACTTTAAATGATGCTAATAGAAAATGACTGGTAGTAAAACCTGGGCTGTAATCCTATTACGTTATTTTTCATCTGTAGCAATAATTTTGTTTATGTAGTGTCAAAATGGCACAAGCTAGCAGTGCTGAAGATGTCTCCAGATCTGGTGGGGGTTGTTTTCCACACGGCCCTAACATTTTCTAAGCCTTCTAGTAGGAAATGCTCTCTTTTCAAAGTATGTTACCTACTGGGGTTTACACTTCCACTTGATTTAATATTTCCTAATACTAGTTTCAGAGGAAATTGCAGCGAATGGCAGTGGAAACCCCCCAGGAATTAGATGCTTTGTGCAGCAGTAGGATTTATGGTGCTTCTTTGTATTTCTATTGCCAGGATATCTCATAAACTCAGGAAAGCTACACAGGCATCAGTGTGTTTACCTTTTCATGAGCCTAAAGGTGATTTATTTGACCTTTGAAAATAGGATAATACTTCTTGTTGAAAACACTGCTCGCTGCAGATTAAAAGAAGACTGTCAAATAGTTTAAGCCCCAAATCTGAGCTGCCTTAACTGTTAGAATTTGGTGAGGAATGTTCTCCAGATTCTGTGAGAGAAAGCAAATGTATATTGTGTATATGCGTTAGTCCTAGTCTCTGTTAATGAAATTCATACCGATGGAACTATATTGATGTGGTAACATACTGACATAAGATGTACCGTTGCAAGCACTGTTTTGTGCAAGTGCGGTATGTCTACATTGGGGCTTTGCACCACAGTAACTATTTCAGTGGGGTTAAAGTAGTGTGAATTTCTTTAAAGGAGACAAGGCCTCAGAGCTGAGCAAATCATTGTCCCTGAATAATTTATTCAGCATATTTCACCTTTTGTTATTTACTCTTTGTGAATTGTTCCTGAGCAGAAGGTGTAATTCTCAGTTCCAACCAGTATTTAAAAGGATTCACAAATTTCAGCTAGTGGGGCTTTTCCTGCAGATCATTCGCAAGCAGTTCATTGTGAAAATCTGCAATTCGCATTGGTGTTAGTTGACTACATAAATCCCACTTCCTTGCTCCTGATCTCTAAATGAGCAACTCAGGTAACTAACCAACACAGTCGGAGCTGCAAATTTTACAACTGAATATACAAGTCAAAATCCATTTTTGGACAATATTCAAACATTCAAGTTTAATGTCACTTTTCACAAGTATTCACACTACCAAAGCTCAAGAGCCTGAAGGTTCTCGAAGAGCAAACATGAGAGATACATAAGCAGGAGCAAAACAAAATTCTCTCCTGAATTTGAGTGAATACTCACAGACCCTTTTTCCCGCAATTCATTCATCTCAGATGATGGATGGACAAATGTTTGTATCAGCCCACTAAGTCAATTTACACGTGCCACCAACTCTCATCAGATGTTAACAACTTTTGGCCCCTATTAAGCTAAACCAGGTCACTTGGAGATGATAGGCACTGTGCCCTAACACTAGTTCCTGAGCTACCGACAATATGGTTGTTGAAAGTCAAACTACATTTATCAAGAATGTAGCTGAGTACTTGGAGTATATTTTGTCCTAAAATATATTACATTGTAAGCCCCAACTATCCTCCATGAACACAGCACTCTCTGAAAAAAGTAAAGGTATGTGAGGATCCTAGAATTCCAAGTATATTTGCTCTTCTTTTGTTTATTTCCAAGACCAAAACTTAGAGAGTAGACTAGCTAGTCAAAGTGACATCCTCGTCAAAAACAATTGCTATCTCGCTTGGTCACTGTTGTTGTATGCAGTGTTGTTGTAGCCATCTTGGTCGCAGAATATTAGAGAGACAAGGTGGGTGAGGTAATATCTTTTATTGGACCAAGCTTTTGAAAGCTTGTCTCTCTCACCAACAGAAGCTGGTCCAGTACAAGATATTACCTTACCCACCTTATCTCACTTGGTCACTCTCCTTTGTGGTTCTGGTATTCTATCTGTTACCCTCCCAGCCAATATTAGCTACCATGTTAATAAAGCGTCTCTATTATAATGCCTGTAGGTTATACCTAAAACTACTAGTATGAAGGCTGAGAAGTCTGATACTTCGCACACATTTATAGATTAACTCACATGATTTATTAGCTGGTGCATTTCTTTTCAGGATAAAAAGATCACATGGTTGTAAATGAAAGATCCATTCATTTTTTGCCCACAGAGCAAAGAGACAGCCTTTAATTTAATATATCATAGATGAGTGAGATATAAAAAACATTTTGAGGTAAAAATGCCCTGGATATTGGCTGAATGTAGAGTAATTTGTGCACCAATTTACGTCAGTAAGTGGAAGAGTATCAGTCAAGTCTGTATCAAGGTTTGACTTGAGTTTACAAGGGGAGTTTCACACAGATGTGGATAATGGCAAACTTCCACATTTCTAGGGAGAAAGAGAAGGATTTTGGTGGTTAGAAGAGGAACTCAGTCTTCAGTGAGATCAGGGCACAGACTGAGGTTTAAATGATCTGCTCAAGCTCTGAAATATCTTGCTCACCCACAAAAAGGAAATGGTTTGACTTAATCTCACAAGTTTTTTCTCATTTGCCCTGATGATTATTATTAATTTATTATTTATTTCCTGTATTTGCAGGAAGATGGACAAAGTGATCTAATATAAAATCATTGGGCCACATCATAATATCAGATTGTCAATGGAGAGCCCTTCTGACAAATCTGATGATGTAGTACCGCCTATTGAAACTAGAGTTGGGAAAGATGTGGCATGTGGTAGCCCAAATGCTGCGGCCTTCACTTCCTCCATTGCTAGTGCCAAAGCACATTCATAGGCAAGGCCAGCTCTAGGTTTTTTGCCGCCCCAAGCTCCGAGAGTGCAACTGCCCAAGCAACAAAAAAAAAGGGTGGCCGGAATGCCACACAAGCAAAAAAATAAAGGATGACCAGAATGCCACCCCTGGAATTGTGCCACCCCAAGCATGTGCTTACTTTGCTGGTGCCTAGAGCTGGTCCTGTTCATAGGGGATCAGACAAAGATGAACTCTTGAGACGCCAAGAAAGAAACACCAGTTTCCCCACCAGTTGAATCAACTCCGTTCATAAAGGACACAGTCTGCTCCCTCTTTCCCTGTCCCTGCTGCCCCAAACTTTTTTATCTAGTTGCAGACGTTGGGTCAGAAGTGTCTTTATTTTGCAAGGGTTTGTTTTTAAAATGAAATGGTTAAAGAAATGTGGCACAGGACTTTGAGCTCACTATTGCACTGTTCTAGAAATGCCTACTGAAATCACAACTCAGGAAAACACCATGCAGCTTAAGAGAGAATCACTGCAACAGACAAAAAGACTTGGAAGCAGGAGCAGGGGAAGATGGGAACACGCGGTTCAAGGTCTTCTTGTATTTTCCTAGGAAGCAAAATTATCTGTTATACAAGTAACTCACACAGTTCCAGCCAGGCCTGCACAGTTCCAGCCCAGCCTTGTTTTCGCCCTCTTTTCTTTATCCTTCTCACCTTTCTGTATAAAAACAAAAGTGAAATATTCTATTTGGCAAAAACGGATACACAGAGGTACATTAATGCTAGCTGTCGATCATATCAGTGCTTATGTGGGCTCAAAGAGGTCTCCATGCTCATATCTGTGTCCCTGCAAATGTTGACACTCACTCAAACCTGTCCAAAATGTCAACATGAGTTGACTTCCAAGCTATCTCATGACATATCACAAAATTTCATGACATGCCACTCCACGTGAATGCCACAGTGGCGCTGGCCAATGTCCCATGATATCCTGAGATTTTAAAATGTGGTAACCAGGTTGGCGCCATTCCCTGCCATCTAATGAGATGAATTACCCTAGCATATGGGCTGGGCTAACATGGGGAGGTGAACTTTACACTTTACACTTTCCTCTTGGTTGAATCTGACCCTTTGGGCTTGATTTTCAGCCCAGTCTTCACTGATTAAAAAAAAAAACAAAACAAATTGCTTTTTTTCATTCAGAACGGGGGGGGGGGGTATTATTAAAGGCACTTAGATGTCCAAGTACCTGACTGCAGTTACTCAGACATCTAAGTGACAAGATTGCGCTTGCAAGGTTCTTTTGCCCCCCCTGCACTTCACAGCTAAAAAAGAAGGCTAGGGTTTCAAAACCCAGCCCTTTGGCGTCTGATGTCTTGGGCCTTCCCTGTTTTCATCACAATTCTCAAGTTGCAATCGGGCACCAAATTCCTATGCTGCTTGTACACCTTTTGTGTCTGACAGTAGCCTTCACCTTGAGGCAATCTGCAATGACAAGCAGCCGATAATGATCATATTCTGTGGCTATGTGTGCCTCCTTTGAGTCTGTTCCTGTTCAAAAAATGATGAGTGAGGCCAATCTGCCTCCACTTTTAGCCAATCCCCTAAGTGCCATGTACCTTGACAAGTAGGATTAACTGTTATATTCTGGTCTTTATTTCCCTTTCTAATGGAAGCCAAGAGATGGGTTTAGGACTGCATTAATGATTACCACAGCCTTGCTAGCATCTACATGACAACCAGTAGATTTTTCCCAGATTTCTTGTAGTTCTCTCTCATGTATCTCTGTTTCATCCAATTTCTGCCATAGCAATGTTACTAATCTGAGCTGGATGCATACTGGGAGAAAGAATTCACGGATATTTGTTCCAATAAAGTCTCTGCATTATCTTCAATGGCATTCACTTTTCACAAACAGAATCACAGAAATATAGGGCTAAAAGGAACCTCAAGAGGTCAACTAGCTAGTCCATGCCCTTGTACCGAGGCAGTATTAAGTATACTTAGACAAACCCTGACAGGTATTTGTATAATCTGTTTGTAAAACCAGTGATGGGGAGTCCATTATTTCCTTAGGTAATCTATTCCAGTGATTTACTATGATTATAATTAGAAATTTTCTCCTAATATCTAACCTCAATCTCTCTCGCTGCCAACTAAACTGAATTACTTTTTATCCTATCCAATTTATCCCCATCTTCTTTATAACAACCTTTTACATATTTGAAGACTGTTATCTAAACATGCCCAGTTCTTTCAGCCTTTTCTCAGAGGACTTATTTTCTAAACCACTTTTATGGACTGTCTCCAATTTGTCCACATCTTTCTTAAAGTGCAGTGCCCAACACTGGACATAGTACTCCAGCTGAAGCCTCACCAGTGCCGAGTTGAGAGGAACAATTACCTTTTGTGTCTTATATATGATATTCCTGTTAATACACCCAGAATATGGTTTGTCTTATTTGCAACAGCATCCCACTGCTGACTCCTATTTGTGATCCACTATAACCCGCAGATCCTTTTCTGCAGAATCACTGTCTAGCTAGTTGTTCCCCATTTTATAGTTGTACATTTAATTTTTCCTTCCTAAGTGTAGTACTTTCCACTTATCCTTTTTGAATTCATCTGATTGATTTCAGAATTGTGTATCACCTTCCCTTTTGTTCATTTTTCCAGCCAGTAATCGTACAAGCAACATTTTGCTCACCAGAATGTTCACTGAAAGGGGAAATTTCATGAATACTCCTGCAGATGTGCATTTGAATTAATAGTCACAGCAAAAGCTTTCCCATTGCCATCTTGAGAGGTCTTTGTGGGTTTGGGAGTTATCCAAGCAGGCAGTAGAAACAATGCCATGTGACCTAGGTGACCAATCTCACAGCATGAATGGTGAATTATGAAGAGAGTGTGCTCAAAACTGTAGTTGTGGTTAGTAGCACATGATAAATCAACAGGTTTAAGCATGGTCCCCCCAGCTATTTGTTGAATCATTTTTGAATAACAAACAAATTCATAAACATTCAAGTTTGTTCACAGATAAACTTGCAAACAGAAAATGGAACTATATTCACTGAAGGAATTATTACTGTGGATGCTTCACCAAGGTCTATTAGTAAAGTATGTCATGGGGGAAGTAGCTATTGTGGTAAATTTATTGACAGTGTTGGAAAATCCCTTTGTATCACTTCTCTCATTCTCTTCACTTTTTTGATTTGCATTGAACTTGATCTCTGTTGATGCGAGCTCTGCAAATTCAGAAGATTGGAAAGGTGTATTTAAAATTAGGTTTGACAGATGGCAAACAAAAAAAGCAATAAACAGGTTGGCTTTACACCACTTATTTAAAAAAATTAGAAAAGATTCTGAAAGGAGGCAGGATGAAGCACCTGACAAAGTTGTCCAAGTAAGGCCAACATAGTTTCAGTCATGATGAGTTCTGATTAGAAATTTGCTGGAGTTCTTTAAGGATATTAATGTGTGGGAGAAAACAAGCAAGGAAATTAAATTGAGCCAAATTCAGAGGTGAGTGTAAAGGAGACTAAGTTAGTATCACATCTTTTTCTGGCCTCCTCAGTGTGAGAGCTACCCCGATTTAGATGCAGTTGGACTACCTTAGATTCACATCTAGTAGGTAACTGAGTCTAGGATGGTGTAACTTACATGGTGTGGTGGCCAGAAGAAGGTGTAAGTTAAAGCAATTTAGACTCACTTATCCTCACTTCTGAATTCTGCTCCATTGATTTTATATATTTAGCTTTTCAAAAAGCATTTGACAAGGTACAACATCAGAGCATAACAGATTAAAGTGAAGAGTCATGGAATAGGGACACTATAGGATGCTAGATAGAAAACTGTCTTAAGAAGGAAACAAAGAGTAGCCATGGATAGAAACTTGTCCTATCAAAAGGGACTCAGCACACAATGGGCCTCTGATAAAAATCTGGATGAGGATATCTGAAACAAAATTATAAAATTTGTAAATTAGAGGCATGGCAAGTAATGAAAAGCTGTGTAACAAGATTCAGAAAGATCTACTGACAAAAAAGCTCTATATAGAGCCAGGTCATTATTATTATTATTAGTGTTATTATTATTTTATTATTTTATTTATTAGCTAGGTAAGTGAATCAGCAGATGACAAATGCAATTCATTGTAGGCAAAGGTAAAACAACTTGTCTGATAGCAAAGAGTCAACCTCAATGGAACAGCCATTCAGAACTCTCATCAGGAAAAAATATTTGGGAGTCATTGTGGAAAAAAACATGGAAACCATCAGCTCAGTACAAAGCAGCAGTAAAAGTTAAAACAAGTAAAAGTAAAAGTTTCTATATAGAGCTTCATTTGGATCACTGCTTCTGGAAGGAAACCACCAAATGTCTTGTTGTTGTTTTCGTTGTCATTGGGGTAATGTCTGTAGACCACAATCAGCAATGAGGACCCAATTGTGCCAGGCAACGTACACACATATAACAAAAAGGTGGTTCCCATCACAAAAGCTGTATAATGTATGTATATGCTAAGGGATAAAGACTAGATAAACAAAAAGCCTGGAGGAACAAAAGGTACCAGTGAAGCCATGGGCCTCCACTTTCTTTAACATCAATGCAATATCATGCCTTTAAATCAAGAACCTTCCTCTTACATGCCCCAAGTTAGCAAAGCACTTAAGCCCTTGCTTAATTTTAAGCATGTGAGTAGCCCCAGTGATTTCAGTGGAATCTGAGCAAGTGTTTAAGGATAAACACAGGCTGAAATGCTTTGCTGAATAGAGATGATTTCCTGAATCAGGGCTTTAGAGTTCAGTGGGGGGTGAAGGTTCTCAGCACCGTATAGGCCCTTAGCAATGGGGCAAGATTAAGAAAATTGGGCCCAGACTCATGGGAAAAGAGGAAAATTTGAGGTGAGCTAATAGATGTTTTGAACAGTGTGGTGGGGATTAATATATATAGAGTTAAAAGGTTACAAACTACTAAAATAATTGACATTTACTTACTGCAGTCAAACCCATTTAGTTCACCCCCAGTTGGCCACAGCTTTTTTTCCCATTAAGTAGGATTTTCCAATAAACCATTGACCGCCCACAGCCGAAAATCAAATCATCAAAGCATGGGGGTTTTCCAGCTCTTCACTGCTAAGTGTGTTATACTGCTAAAGAATAAAAACATTTGACTTATTTTAAGATGAAAGGTGTCCAGTCACCTTTTAGCGACTCCCCTCTATAGCCAGTGAGCACAAAGTCACAAAAAAGTCAGAACATAAATCCTTTATTTGAGATTGAGGCTGAAGTTCATGGCCATGTGACAAGCTGATTTGCAGTGGCTTCTCATAGCTTGTTTGAACTGCAAACCTCAGTTACATTTATTCAGTGTGTCAATACACATTTAAAAATTCAGTCTGAACATAAAGTCCTAGATATTGGGCTGTGGCTGAGGAATGTTCCACACAGGTTAGGGCAAGCGGACAGGTTCATGTTTATGTATAAGTGGATTAGGATACTTTTGCACCCTCTGATCTTGGGGTTGTCAAGCATTGTGCTGGCTCTCAACATAAATTAGAGCCCCCTAAAAACTGCTCCAATTTATGCTGGCTGACGACAAGCCCAACGGAGTATTTTAGTAGCTGTGGATCAGCCAGATGCATAAGTAACCCTTGTTTCCCCCCAGCCAAGCCCCATACGTTAACAGCTGATGTAGTTGCTTCCTGCAACATTCAAGAACTCATTTACAAGGAGGAATCATTTAGCAGCCAGCTAGTGGCTGGGGTGGAGGGAGGACCAGTAAAACTTTGCTCCAATATATAAGAGAATTGTACCCAATATATTAAATTAAAATGATGGGACAAACTTTATCCACATTGGTCCCCATTTGTGGAAGGCATGCATACACTTAGCTTGGGTATTCTCCTCATGGTACCTTTTTGAACGAAGAGTGTGATGCTGTAAAGTGCTGAGCATCTCCCATGAGATGCTGAATATCCTCAACTCTCCTTGACTTCACTGAGCACCCTGCAGAGTAGAGAGAGGATTTCCAAAGAAGCATAATGGCAGCAGGCGTTCAACCTGCACTGAATTGCAATGAGAGTTGGGGGCCTAACTGCTTTTGGCTCCTTTGAAAAGCACAGCCTAGGACTATCTGAGTTCATTAGCGAGGTGAAACCAGCTGTGTTATCACCCTGTGATATTTTTATTGTTACTTCAATTAAATTTAATCGCATGCCGCTTTGGGGAGGTTTTGATTCCTTTGAGATCATTGTGGTTTCAAAAGATCCCTGTGTATTTCTTTGGATGGCTGCATTTGATATTAGTTTTGGCAGCAGATTTTGCTTTAAAGAGTTCTAGTAACTCAGAAAAGATCTGCAATTTTCTGATACTGTTCATCAGCCTCGGTTATATTACAGCACCGGCAACCGTGATTTGCTTTTTATTTGTAAGGCAGCTGTTAGTCACAACCTGAATTTCATTATCAAGTTTTATTTCCCCATCTGCCAACAGTGTAGCTCATTCATATGTCTGGATTGCTTTGAGGAGTACATTTCATTGAGGCATTTGTTGTCTTCCATGGAAGGGTGAATGACAACCCACACTAATATCTTCATTTAACATCTGAAGGAGTTTTTAGGTCAAAATGCTCTTGTCTGAAAAGCCCAATGAGTCCAATGTATCTCTGACACTTCTCCAGTCTGACTTATCTACTACTTTAATTAATTTATCAGCTTTGTCTGAGCCTGAGCCTCTTTGCATTGGAGTCAACTCAGCTGTCTTTCACCTTTACCCTGCCTTTTTCTAAAAAATATGCTCTAATTCAACCATAAATTATGGTGGGTGCACCTAAAATGCTCATCAGCTCTAGTAGCATAGTATAGGAAATATCTCTTAAACCTTTACTATTTCCAAAACCAGAAGGAACTTTCAACATGCACTCAATGTACTGGGCTCAATCATGTTCCCTCGCAGAGCAGAGAAGAATGAGCCCCTGCACTTCAGACGTTACTGGGTGAAATTCCATGGCCTGTGTCCTGCAGAAGAACTGGTAAATGATCAGAATGCTCCTTTCTGGCCTTAAACTCTATGAATCTCTCCTTCCACTGAAGTCAATGGCAAAATTCTCATTGATTTCAATGGGAGCAGGAGCAGATCTTCTGTTTGGTGCCATGTTTGGTGATTCCATGGGGCTATATGAAGTCACTGTACTAAGCCTCAGTCGCTCCTTCACAAGGAGCTGAAATCCTTTTATGAGGTTTCATCCCCCCCACTGTCACCTTTTCCAGTGATAGCTGAAGCAGCTGTTGCTTCTTCCTCAAGTGCACATAGGTTGCCAGAAAGCCTGAGGGGCCCACCTTCTGATTTCCATACTTGGACGTAAATCTGTATATGCATCATATTTTCTTGAAACAGTAGTCCTGTAGTCCTACCTTCTGCACAAATATGATTTAATGGCTTCGTCAGGAACAATGAGCTCAACATTATATTGTAAACAAAAAAGTACACTTTTCGTCATTACTGTAATCACTTTAGACTACTCGATATGTCCTGTATACAGCTTATAGTATAAAGTTTTATCGTATATTACTGCACCTCCATTTTTGTCATAAAACGTAAGCACTTACTGAAAAAAAAATATATTAACACTCTTAAAACTAGGACACAATGTGATTTCCTTAGCAAAAGAGGAATAGCCCAGAGGTTACAATACTCACCTGAGATGTGGGGGGACTTGAACTGCATGTCTCCCACATCCCAGCTGAGGACCTAAACCTGGGACTAAAAGTTATGAGGAAGGTTCTTCTCCCTGTCCCCAAACATTTTGTGCGAGCTCAAAAGCAGGGCCTGATCTAATAGGCAAGGTGTGAGCATGCTTGCCAAATTGGGCCCCGCAGGCAAGTTAGGCAGAGGAACACCTACCTTTCCCCTGTTCATGTATCACACTGGGTCTTAGGCCTCTGGATACCTAGAGGGGAGCAGCAGTGCACGTGGACAAAGGCAGAAACATAGGCACCGAGGGAACTTTTACTGCACTGAGGTGCCGAGTGAATTTAGACACCTCCAGGATTCAGCAACAGCTGAGTGGCAGTTTTATTGAATCCCAATGGGGCCTAATTCTGTGGTATTTTGGCACTTAAGTCCTTTTGTGAGTCTAGTCCAAAGTGGCTGGCCCAGAATCAAACAGGGAGTCTATTACAGCAGGGAATTTTACCTGGGTCACTGAGTCCCAGGTTACTGCTCCGAACACTGGACCATCCTTTCTCTCCTTCAGACCCTTGAAACTGATTAAGTTATTCACAAAATAAAGTATTACCCAATAAAAGTTTGTCTGAATGTAGCCCTTTACTTTTGCAATGGCTTTTTCAAAATCTGATAAAGGAACAGTGATAACATGCCTGTAATAAAATTGATGGTTCTGCCCTCCTTATATATTATTACATTCCTAGTTGCAATTAACAAGGATATTTCATTGTTTGTAAATTATGAAATGCAATTAATTGATTTAGATTTTAACTATTCATATTATATGTAATTAGATGTTTGAAATATAGCTAAGGCTAGGTAGCAACTGGTTACTATATTATGAGAAGTTTATGTATATTTTATGTTTGTTTTTTCTACATATAGATACAAAATTAATAAAAAGTTAATAAAAAAGGACATTTCATTTAGCAGAAGAGGCTAGAATCTTTTCCCCCTTCTTCTCACTGTATTGGTTTCTACATCTGGTGTTTGTTTGTTTGATTGAGTGATTGATGTAAGGAGGGGGGTTAATTCAAAAAAGCAGCTGGTTTTATCTTCAGTGTCAAATGTTAATAGAAAAATCTGTTCAGTACCATATAGTCAGATTGCAAGAGTTTTAACATGCTGTATGTGATGGCTATGGAGCGCAAAAATCACCTGATAGTTACGAGTAGCTCTATGGTAAAGTGTGCTTCCTAATATTTATTGCACCATACTGCTAAAGAGTTGGGAAGACAGTCAGATAGAAAGCATGACATCATTGATAATAGGGATTTGTGGTTTGTGGGTGGTAAGAATGATGATTATTTGCTGTTTCAATGAGTCACTAAATGTTGATCAAAACCGGACACTAGTAAAGCTGCTGCCAAGAAAGAATACTGCACTTTCGGCCTATAGCAGTGTGATCTGCTGGCATAAAAATAGGTAAGTGTCAGCTCCTAGCAAATTATCTCTGCAGGATTTTCAAAAAATAATATCCACATAGGGAGAAAGTTATGGTCTATTTGTTTAACCCTTTTTTCACTCCATGATCTCTCAACGTATAGAGCTGATAGCTGTGGGTTCAAGTATCTCTTTAGCTCCTATTGCATTCTAGAACTTCATCCTACTACTAACAGACCATGTGCTTCTTTTGTAAAAAATGGCCAGATTCATCCCTTCCATAGCTCCATAGATCTATATAAGTCCTTGCTACTGGGAAAGCATTTGCATTTAAGTCTTTTCACATGCTCAAGTCCTTCTGCTTGGGTCCTCATTATTTGTGTTCATCCTCACGCTTTGGTCCATGATATGCTTTGCTCCATCCACCAGAGTCGGACGTCTAGCTGTAAAGGGCTTCCTCCAGAGTATGAAGTGTAAAGTGATTGCTAGACTGCAGGCCCCCAGCTAAGTACACACAGTGTACTCAGCGAGAAGAAGACTGCAGTCTCTGTCACCAGAAGAAACTTGGCCAGCTTTTCCCTGTCCCCAGAAGGCGAGACAGTTGCATAGTATACAGGGGGGTAAGTCAGAAGGTGTCTGTTTTTCCTAGCAAAACTAAGATGTTCCTTGGAGTCCTCTCTGCCTCTATCCCTTATGGCCTTTTGTGTTCTCTTTTCATCCCCACAGTGGCACATTGCACTCCACAAATGCCGCAGCATCAGGGCCATGTGGAACTAACAGCTTGCGGGGGCGGGGGGGAGAGGGGGAGCCTGGAGCTCCCTGTGTCTAGTGCAGACACTTTACTGGCTGTGGTACAAACCCTTTACAACATTAACTAAAGTATATTCACAACAGTCTTGTGAGGTAGGTGGATAAGTTATTATCCCCATCTAGTAAGTGAGGAACCTGAGACCAAGAGGTTAAATGTCTTACCAAAGCCACCAGAAGTTGCTGACAGAACAAAGCTATGACCTCAGTCTCCCAGCTTCCATCCAGTCCCTATCCACTAGGCCATGCTCCCTCTATTCCTCCTGCTTGAATATCAGAGTGCAGCATGTCTCCTAGGTGATGTCCTTCACAGTAGGACAGGTTTTTCACTGCCTATAGAATAACTTTCCATCAGACTGCAGTAAAAGGTGGCAGCTATTTTCCTAATATAAAGAAGAAACCTGCCTTTCATCTCACAGCAGGATGTAAGCATGAATCTAGTCATAATGTGTGATGCATGTGCAAATCAAAATGTTCAAGTTTAGTATCTCCCATGGAAAAGCTAACATTGCTAACACTTTTAATGGATGGCTTGCCACTCATGAGCAAATAGCGATAATTAAATCAAAGTGCATGATCCCCAAATTTTGCAATCTTTTCCCCTAAACTCACAAGAGCCATATGGTTTTAGGAATCTCTCAGGCAAAGACATAATTATCTTTACATTGTTTACTGTGTAAGTGTAATGTAGGATACTATCTCTGCTTTTATTTCAGCAGATGGCTTCACACCAATAGTTGGGTCTGTGTGTTGAGGGCTCTTTGGTTGAGATTTCATAGCTGGGGGTCTCCAAATACAGTCGAATAAACCCAGCCCTTCTGCACGAACTTTTAAAATATAATCCAAAAATCAGAGTTCCGAATGAATGATACCAATCAAACATGTCAGCATTTGAATCAAACAATAAAAGTACATCATGAAAGATACATCTTGCTACCAGAAGGATTCATTTCACATGGCTAAGTGGAAACAAACTGAAAATGTCAGTCAACAAGATGGAGGAAGATGTTTGTATCTAACAAGAGTGCTGAACTCTGCACCTGCAGGACAAGTTTTGGGTTTCAGTAAGGACTGGGGCATCCATGTACCTTCAGATGGTATTCTGGGGTAGAAACAGCAAGCGTGATCAGTCACATAGGATGTTTATGAAGAAGTCAGTAAATATCACTTAATGATCATTGTGCAATGTTACTCAACAATATAATATTACACAAGAACTTAGGTATTTTCCTATTGAATCAGACCTGTGGTCCACCTAGTCCAGAGTTCTGTCTTCAGCTGGTTTGGATGAATTCACATTTTCCAAGGGGCAAGGATTTGGTATATTTACTATACGAAACAGAACAAAAATCAGGGTATGAATTCTGTAATTTGGTCATGGAAATATTTGTTATTTAGTGTGCCATCCCATCTTAAAGAAAATTCAAGTGGGATAAAACCATAGAGAGTCTTCATTAGAAACTTTATATAATATATGTTTAGTGGTCCCTGGAACCAAATTGCTATGCATCAATTCTTGTATTCTTGGTTTCACGTAATTAGTATTAAAACAAAAACTTGGAACCAAGAAAAGAGGTCTATGGCATAGCCTAAACTGGATAAAAATGCAACATTCCTGCAGCAGCATCAAATTAAAATAAATCTTCAAGGAAATGCACACAAGACCCACTATTAATATCACACGGTGAATATTTTAGGAAACTTCTTGTAAAAAAATTGCAAAAGAAGAAACATCCACTTAACATTTCTTTCCTACAGTAGGAATCTAGGCTCCTTGTGTTGATTTGATTCACTTTTTTGCTTATTATTCCACACTGGCCATTTTAAACAATGTCATTGAAGGAATATTTTCCTGCTATGCTTTATGTAAATTGACTTCCAAATAATTCATCACAATGATAACAATTTTGAAAAATCAGTTGCAAAGTCAATTGAGCAAATGCAATCAGTTTTCCATAATTAAGTTAATTACCTATTGCTTTTTTTCTGTTTCCATTTCTGAATCACTCTCAATTATCTGGATAGTATAATGGAGTGAAACTTGGCAATTTTTAAAAATAGAGATCTGTGTGTTCTACTCCTGGCTTATCGATATTCTATTATTTAGGCCCGAATCCTGCAAATGACTAAGCACACACCTCCACCTGCATCGAACCCCATTGCTTTCAAAAGCACAAAGGTGTGCCGGCAAGCAGTCAGTTGCATGATTCATCCTGCAGTCAGGTTAATTGCGCAGACTCCTGTGTCATTGGCTACAGTAGATCTCTGGACAGGGGTAAGAGTCTGCACTAAAGGCCCAGTCCTGTGAGGTACTGAATACTGTCAACAAGCACTGAACTCTGTGGAAGCCTAGGGCGCTCAGCACCTCACAGGATTGGACCCAAACATATCTGATAGCAGGATCATGGCCTGAGATTCTGATTGCATCTCTGCCATTGTCTCTTCCCATTCACCTGTAGGTGCTGTAACCCATAAGTGGTCTTGGGCTTTTGAAAGACTGGGATTTGGAGTTCCGCCATGCTTTAGTTTAGGCACAGCCTAGTGGGCGACTGCAGCTAGGGTGTGGAGCAACCCAAGAGGCACTGCAGGTTAGAATACTGAAAGAGAAGTGGTCAGTGCACCAGGGCCCAGCATAGTGGTTCATCCCTCCAGATTAATGGGGCTCGAGGCCACATAGCACCTTACAGGACATGCTCAGCACCCTCCAGGACAGAGCTGTAAATTAGTAAGTGGGGGAGGAGTGACTAGAGCACCAGGCCCTAGATTTGGATTTCTGGGGAGCCGGAGTTGTACAGTATTCAGGGTGAAAAGCACCTTCTCTATGGAACTTGCTCCACCTCAGCCATCCAGGTAAAGTGTAACACCCATATTTTTCATGAGGGGCTGATTACCAGGGTGGCATGTAGTTTAATAATACATGGGTAATAATAATAATACTCCCATGGGTCAACAAGTTGTGCATGTTCTTTTCTTATTGTTGTTTGGCAACCAGAAACTATGAAGCAGGCGCTGGGCTAGTGTAAACGGAAGCAGTTCCACTGAGCCAGTGAAGCTACATCTACAATAAACCAGCTGGGGATCTGGCTTTATACCAGAGGCTCCCATAAATTAAGAAATATATATTCTTAATTTATGGGAGCCTTATATACTTATATACTAAATAAATAAGCATGCCAGTGATTGGTAATCACTGCCTCTAGTAGGAAATACAAGCAATGGAAAAGGCACCCGCCCTGCTCTTTTAGTCATTCCTCAGATTGAATGTCTTTCCACAGCATGTTTTTATTACTTATTATTGTTGATCATTATAAAATTTAAAAACCTCTTTTTCCTTTTAAAATGTAATATTGGCCACCAGTGCAAAGGCTGATAAAAGAAGCTATCCCACTCCAATGATCCTAGAGGTTTCTCTGATGGATTTTTTAAAAACTTTCCAATGCAAAAGAGAAATGAAATCAGCAGGTAGGAAGAAAGATGCAAAGTGAAATTCAAGATGCTAGCTAAGATGGAAAGCTGCATTTCTCCGGAGGTCTTATGCTTCCCTCCTTCCGGAAGACAGGAAAGAGCAGACTGTTCATGACAGAAGAGAGAAAACTTCTGGGGGTCTTTAGGGGAAACTCAATCAAAGAAATTATTTTCCCACAGACCAGGGCCGAGCAAACCTTAATGGCTTTTTTCCTGATTGAAGAATAAATCATCTATTAATTTACGACCTGGCCTGAATATGACAACCCCCCAAACGTTTTCCAATTCTGTCTCTATTTGTGCATTTACTTTTCGTTTTGGTTCTCCCCCGCTAATTCCGTTAATGAGAAGGATATTCCTCAAAGATCTTCGCAGGTTATAGCTAAAAGGTGCCTAATTAAGAAAAAAAAAAAAAGGCTTTTGCCATGTGTTTCCACACACACACACACACACCCCCCGCCCTCCAAGTATGAAAGATAAAAATTAAGTGTAAGCACATGGTGAATTGAGAGACAAGTCAGGTTTTTTAGGCGCGGCCATGGGACCATGTGCAGGTTATTACAGATGGATGGAAGACTGTAAAAAGTGAGCAGAAAGGAAAGGCATTTGAAAGGCAGCACGGGGAAGCTGTTGTGTGAATTCTGACACACAATTGCTGATGGGACATGCTATTAACTGGACCTCTGTTGAACTGATGAATGACTCGGGATCACTTTGTTTATTTAAATGGAAGCCAACATTTTTACAGCAGTAAAGAGCAAGCTAAATAATTCGCCACGCAGGCTATAAATGCAAGTATGAGCTCCCAGTCTTCCGAAATATATGGGCTGTATTTAAGAGGCGGAACCCCACTGCGTCTTGATTTGTATATATACATTGTTTAGGCAGACGGTATAAGTTGTAAAATAAGATGACAATATTAGCATCTTCCCTTGGCTTTCCTTTGCAGAGAAAGCAAACCACAGAGGGAACACCACTCACGCATTTCCTTTATGCTCATAAGTTAATCAAGAAACATCAGGGGATAAGACAGGTTTATAGCTTTCCAGTAAAAAGTGGTGCAACTTGCAGACACCAAGCGATTTTACAGTTCCTTTTCAAGAGTGTGGCAAAAAGTTTGAGCCCTGCTTGGAAGGCTGGCAATATTTTTGCCGGAGAAAATAGTATGTTTATGCCTTGCTACGCTGATCACCTAAGAAAGACCAAGAGAATGCTTAAGTATGTGCGAGGCGAAATAAACTCCTTCTCAAAAACCCAATCCAAAATCGGTGTTCGACCCCGGACGATTCTTTGGTATCAGTAGGTATTATTACTCTATTTGTCAGTCAAAGAGATTCAGTCCCCACTTAATTCTGCCTAAAGGGAATAAACAAAGGTTGTTGGGGTTTTTTTGTTTTTGTTTTTGTTTTTTTGGGTTTTTTTTGTTTGTTTGTTTGTTTTTTCCAGTATGGAAGGACAGGTTTAGAGCCTTTACTAAGTTGTGTAAGTCCCCTCCCCATGGCGTTCCCTAGGTCTTAATACTGCAACAGACACGGCAATCCAGCTGGTTTTAAAAGGGAGGGGGAAATACAACGGGAATTTCATCTCTTTTTTCCCCCCTTCAACATTTCATCAAAGTTATGAAATTTGAAAAAAAAAAATCGCGAGAAGTCCGAAAAGTGCGGGGGCTTCTCCTTCAAATGTTGTCAAAAATGTTTCCCCGTTTTGTAGCAACATGGGATGTGCCATCAACGTTCAAAATAGTTTGCCCTGCTCCAGTTCCCAGTGTTTCCAGTCATTCGAAGCGTGGCGAGTTTATGTGAGCCTGCGGCTCTGTTTAGAGACCTGGACACAAACCTGTCTTGGTTACGTGTGTGTATGTCCTGGCTGAACCATGGATGGAGCAAACAAAAGTCTCGGGTTCAGAGGTCTCTGACCAATCATTGTACCGTTTCTACTGGCCCAAGAATCTTCCGGGGAAAATAAAAGGATCCCCACCCCTTACACACTGATCTATAATGCCCGCCCCCGGAGAGAGGTAGATTTCGTACGGAAGAGTTTCATTCCCTCATGCAATTCAGAAGGGACTGAATTAAATCTGCTTTGTCAAAAAGATATTTGAGGCGGATCTGTTATTTCCGCGTGTACTTCACATTTCCTTCTTGTCCACAGGACATTTCAGCTTCATGTCGACCCAAACAAAACGGGTTTGTTTTTCTTTAAACTGACAGTTAACGATCTTTTTAAGATTTGAAAACATAATAAATAACAGGTTTCAGAGTAGCAGCCGTGTTAGTCTGTATTAGCAAAAAGAAAAGGAGTACTTGTGGCACCTGAGAGACTAACCAATTTATTTGAGCATGAGCTTTCGTGAGCTACAGCTCACTTCATCGGATGCATCACGAAAGCTTATGCTCAAATAAATTGGTTAGTCTCTCAGGTGCCACAAGTAGGCCTTTTCTTTATAATAAATAATGTACGGTATAATTCTGCATTTCAGCAAATCTTGGTACCGATTTTCCAGCAAGGCCTATCAAAAATCTGGGGCGGAGGGAGGGGAGGGGGTGAGAATGTAAAATAACTTTCCAACTTTTCTCCCTTCAGACCTGTGCGAAATAACTTTCCAGTCGTCGCCTCTTCAGAGCTGCTTTATTGCACCCCGCACCCGGGCCTTGAAACGATTCTGCAGCGTTGAAAGTGGCCTGATCCTAAGGAAGGGGGAGAGAAAAGTGGCTGTCTGCATTTTTTTATTCATTTTAATTTTTTGGGTGCCTTTCAGCCCAAAGCCCCTTGCGAAACAATCCGGAGACTAGCGCGGCCTCTCTTGCAAACACGGTGTTTATGTTTTGCTTTTAAACCTGCTTGTCACTCCCTAGAAACCCTTGACTGCCAAACAAGTGCGCGGTTTATACGCAGTAAAACATCGCGATCGCCTTAATGGTTGCGGAGGGCGGGGGGGAGGGGGACAGCTCTTCGCAGGGATCCTCATAAAAGCCCTTTAGTTCGTTTCCAACATTTTCTTGCAATCAATAAAAGTTGCCCGTTATCAAGCAGCACATTTAGCAGGGCAGTTTATTGCCTGCCGGGTGGATTAAGGGAGAGACAGGAGTGCACCATACATGGAAGGGACTCCTGATTCCCTAGATCTTAGGCTCGGATTCATAAAATATACCCATCCCTTACAGTGCCGATATCTGGAGCCAGCAAATATATACAGACTATAAATTTTCACTGGCCCTGCTCTGCGGTACTCAGAGCGGTCCCAGCTCCGCCTGCCCGCATTCTTCGCAGAGAGCCGGGGCTGGGAGGGGGCGGGTTACAGGAGAGGGAGCCGGGCAGCCCAAAGATGTTCCCCTTGTCATTTATCAAGTCCGTTATGACTCTGAGATGCAGCAAATGGGTTGTGTAAAGAGGCAACGCTTGACAAGGTGGCATCGTTATCCTGTCCAAATGATGCATAATATTAGTATTAGGGCTTAGATCATCGCATGCTTTTAAAATCATCACCGCTAACTAGAGGCAGAGGGAGAGAGAGAGAGCTGGGGGTTGCCGGGGGCAAAAGTTTCCGTGTTGGTAACGATTAGAGATGGCAGGATTGATGGGAACGGACGTGCACACAAGTATACATGTCTACTGCACAGAGAGAGATGGGGGGGGGGCAATCCTGATTGGAACGGGGATGTCTCTGGAGTAAAGGATTTGGGGTTGACCCCCTAACGTGGTGCTTTGCAGGGGATCCGCTCCCTACACACATAAAGCATATGTCACACAGAGGGACCGAGACGCGAAAGGCCTGCCTCAGCCAGAGCTTTGTGAGATCTTTGCCGGGGCGTGGAATTCAGGACTGGGCCCTTTGCGTTTTGTGTCCTTACCAGCTCTGCCCCCAAAGCCAGCTCCTCCGCTGGCGTCTGGGTCACGGCCCTGCCGAAGCCACCAGCGCTGTGGCAATGGGCGGCGGGGGCAGATCTGCCCAAGGAGTGTGAACAGTTCCCACGTTGGGTTAAACGCTCGAGGCCCCGGAGAATTAAGAATTATGTCCAAAACGGGGCTCGGCGGAGATAGACAGCAAGGGGTGCAACGAGAGAAATGCGAAAGGGACAGGGGCTGTGACGTGGTCTGGAGTAAATACGGGAGGGGGGGCAAAGAAGAACAATTTGACACTGGAAAAATCCTGCATACAACTGGAGTGTTGTTATGCCAGATTCTGAAAACACATCGCATCCTAGTAGAACCCATGACAACATGCACATCTCACATGAGAGCCAGTACGGTATAATATGTGTGGCCTTTTCTTTTCCGCCCAGGACCGATGGGATCCAAGTGTATTTTGCAGGTCTAAACTCTGTCCTTGAATTTACTATTCCAGGCCAGGTTGCAACTGCTGAAATGGCTCCACATCGGTGAAGTCCCTTTTGAGTTCCCACAGCTGACGCTCTGTTTTAACAGAAGTGAATTGAGCAGGGCCTCCAGCGACGCCTCCTCCTTCGTATGGGCTTCTGGGGAGGTGGCTCTTCTGCTTGTTTTTTTCCAAAGCCAAACTCCCACCCTCTGAAGAGTTAAAGGGGGAAGAACAAAAGAAAAGAAAATGCAACTTTCCTCTTCGGTTTCTTTGATCAATACGGGCTTTAGCCCATTTCCCAGAGCAAGACGGAACACAACAAAGGCCCATCTGGAGGGTTTATGTTCTAAATTATTATTACAGGGAAAACTCATTTCTGATATTCTTGAAGTCTGATAACTTGGGTGGGGGATCAAGTATGGTATTAATGCTGAAGGAAAACAAAGCAACGCATCCACCGATTTATCATCACCATAAATACACGGGCTTAGGGGGTTTTATTGTCCCCTGTACATAGCTGTGATTGTGTATAGGTGCGGAGGGAGAGCACTTGCTCCTCTCGAAACAGCATCTCAGATTGCCAAAGTTTTCACGGCAGCCAATAAGCAAAAGAAGATCTGGTACAAAGGACAATCAATAATGCCATCAAAAGGAGAAACCCTCTGCTCTGAGTGATTTGGCCACTTTCTTTGACCTCTGAATAGTTGCCTTACAGGGCTGGTGACACATTACCCAGGACATGGTACTGCCGTGATTTGTAGAGGTTTTTTTGGTCCACTACACACACAGCAGGAAGTTCTCCATCACCTCCTGAGTTAGAGACCCCGGCGTGTAAATACCACTGCAGCAGGCTGTCGGGAGCAGCAGAAAGCTGAGTGGCTAGGGACGGCGCTAGGAGTTTTTCCCCAAGCGAAACGAGACCAGTGCGCGCTGGAACTGGTGCCATCTGTAAGGCAGGAAATCCCCCTTTCGGTTTCCGATACAAACCGGTCTATACAATTGTGACCAGAGGGTTCATGTAAGCGGGGTCCGATGAATGGCCTGGAAAGAAATATGCATTGGCGGGATGTGGTGCCTTGAAGCCCCGTTTTGAGAGGCAAACAAGGAGCTCAGGCTTGAACATGGCAACACTGGCATGTGATTTCAGGAACTCGGTTTCATTAACCCTAAGCCCCACCCCGCAAAACTCGGTTACAGCGCCGGAGTGCGACGCCGAAGTTCATACGGGGGTTAAGCCCGAGCACGGTTCTCGCTCCCAGCACCACACCCCGTTTAGGGGAAGGAAGGAGAACCAGACTGCAAGGGCTAAGCGCGGCCCGGCTCACGCGTGACTTGGGTCATTTCTAAGAGCGGAGTGGGAAGGAAAACAAAAGAACAGAAATCAAAGAAGAGAAGGAGGGGGAGCGCCACTGAAAGGACACCCTGGACTGATGTAGCTTCAGCTGTGACGCTGTCATGGGCTTTCCCGAAGACACTATTCCGGCTTTTTCTGGACATGGGAAAAGACTGATCCAACCAAGGAAGGGACGGAGCAAAGGGCACCGGCAAGTCATTCAGCGTAGCTCTCCCAGAGAGAGCGTGAAACAGCCCTACCCGCAAACCCCATCCACTCCCACACCATCCCTCTGGCTGCTGCGTCCTCGACCGCAAGGCCTTTCTTGGCAGCCATTGCGGCCCGCAGTACCTGTGCCGACGGGCCTCAGCCACGCGTTCCTCCAGCTTCCCAAACCCCCGCTCCATTCCTGGGCAGCGGTGGGTCTAATCGCTTTCCAGCGTTTATAAAAATAGCGCATTGTCTCTTGCCCCAAACGCCGCGGGAACTAAGCGCTCTGCGCAACTTTACACCCAAGGCTGCTGTTGTGGCAGGTGAAAAAGCAACATAACCCTCTGTGCCTTGGTGTGATGTGACTGGCGGCGGGCACCCGCTCTCCGTGTTTAAATTTAGGGGAAATACATCATGTCGATACAAATATTATGATGTGTTTCCAATGGAAAACTGGCAGATCCGGTTTCAGAGGCGAGGGAATTTTCTATGATCTGCAATGGAAACTGACTCTGTCGTAACTCAGAAAAATGGCATTCCTTAGATAGATAATGTTCCTGCAATTGAGAATGGAGCACTGCGGAAACTTCCCTCGCTAGTAAGGTTCTTGCAGAATTACCCAGATGAAAACGATTTAAATCGACCAGCAGTAGCTCTTTATCCTTTACAACAACCAGGCCATACAATTCCCATTTCCCTCCACATATTTCATGGCGATTTCAAAATGCTCAGGCGACTTGGGGGTTGTTATATTGAGATTTTTCCAACCCCGGTTTCATGGCCCCCGGGGGACAGTCCTGGAACCAGATCGAGCTCTGAAACCTTTCCCTCCCCATGGGCCACCACGTTGTTGTTGTTGTTGTTTTTTAAGGCGAATTCCCCCAGGAAGTCAAGCGGCGCGACTTAGCCAGCGATGCGGAGGCCCACCCAGTGCACGCATGAACACCGCTTCTCAGCATTTAAACCCCGCTCTTTAAAGAGATCCGTGTCACCTGCTCCATCTGTTGATTTGCCTGGACGGGGGCTTTGCCCTAGCGGGAGGCTTTACAATCCATTTTGTTTGTTTCAATAAAAAGTGAGCTGGCAACGTAGGGAGACCAGGGGGAGGGATAGCTCAGTGGTTTGAGCATTGGCCTGCTAAACCCAGGGTTCTGAATTCAATCCTTGAGGGAGCCATTTAGGGATCTGGGGCAAAAATTGGGGATTGGTCCTGCTTTGAGCAGGGGGTTGGACTAGATGACCTCCTGCGGTCCCTTCCAACCCTGATCCTCTATGATTCTATGACCGAAAGCCTGGGCCAGCTAGGGGGAAATGGGCAAGGATGGGAAAGCGGCAATCACAGGCATAGGGAGCCAGAGGGCACCTAATTAGCGCACGCTCACATTGGCAAGGGCCAGTTTGAGGTTCTTTGCACCAGCAGCCATTGGCCTCCAAGCTATCACGCTGTCTCGGAGATCATTCACTGCACGCCCCGGTGTGTTTGTGCCCCTAGCATAGCTCAGTGCTTCGGGGTGCAATTCCCATCAACGAATGGCACCAGCGGGAAAAGTCTCCCTCCACAGTTCCTGCAGTATAATTTGGCAACTTTCCTAAAACACCAATTAGCCCAGGCTAAACCTATTAAGGCAGCGGCGGGTCTCTGGTTTCAGCCAGGTGGTGTAGATCAGAGCGCTTGGAGCTGCAACAGGAATCCTTTCCCTCCAGCCAGGACCTCACAGCAAACTTTTACATCCATAATACGCTTAATGGACTCATTAGGCTGGGAGTCCCAGGCTTTAGGGGCAAGGAAACTTCCTATCCTCTGTGTGTGTGTGTGTCCCACTGCACCACAGTGCTCGGGATTGTTTAGAGAGAAGGGCACTTTCCATGTTTGTTGATAGCCAGGCGGGGGAGAGGGGGTGGACCCATCACTCAAACGGGGGAGAGGTCCTGTCAATCCAGGATGGCTTCCAGTGACGCTTTGTTTGGAAGACCTTAGGCATGATTGTCCCGGGAGTTGCTCGAGGCGAGTTTGAGAGCATGTGCTCTCGGGTATCCCCCTTCTCTCGCAACCCCAAAGAGCAGGAGGAGCTGCTATTTAGCGATATCAGCTGGGAAGTTCTCTAACTCTCCACGGTACTTGGGCTATCTAATTGGTTTTCACTTTAATTACACCAGCAGATTCATTTACCGGCTAGTGATTCCTTAAGACAAATGAGATCATAACAAACCCCCTAGGCTATTTAAAGCAATTAGTGAGTGAAGCATGGACTGATAATCACTCTCCGTTAACGAAATAGTGTGTTTGTGATTGTATTGATCTAAATGGCCATTGCCTGGTGAATTTACCTTCGCCTAATCACCAGGCATTCGTCTCTTCCAAAGGTTGCTACAGACTGTCTTCCCAACCTGGTGTTCAACAAGAATGTGTTTCAAATGGTCTCTGGGTGCCTTTATTCCTATGAATCTGCTCCTTTCTTCCCCCCAAAGCTTTGGATGCCTTATTTTTAAAGGTAAATATTTAGCAGGTTTCACAGTCCAGGGATCTGCTGTTGCAATCTTATAAAAAAGCATCAAAATGTGATCCCCGAGGACGGGAGATGGAAGAAAATATTTCATTCTACCAACAAAAAACAGAAAAAAAAAAAGTCAAAGTAGGGCTAGACTTGCCGAGGTGAACAAGGACATTTTGCTATTGGAGGTGAAGTATGAAAAGAGGCTTCAGACTTCTTTTCTAGGAGTCTGTCCAGGTCCACAGTCGAGAATTCACATAGCAAACGTTGTGCCTGAATTATGGCTGAGGGTTTGCTTTATTTGAGTTCAGTGATGTTTATTTAAGAAAGTGAATAAAGGTTTTGTGTAAACAGCCATTATTTCTGATGAGCGCGCCACAGCAATAGGGGGGGGGTGTTTTTTGTTTTCGGATTATTTTTTAAGCAAAGTTTGTGGCAAAAGTTGACATTTCGGAGATTGCAATTTGTCTTATGGACGCCAGCCAGTCCCGAAGCATAAACTATAAGGAAGATTGTGTGGGCGGGCGTGTGAAATAGGGATTCCGAACCAAGTCAAGTTTGAAAACAATTCTGTAAACTTAAGCCTCATCTCAAAATACGTATTTGCTCAGAAACGTTGGCTTATTCCACCGAACGAACTAGGGATGTGAACTCCACGTTTATTCAGGTTTCTATGCACTTTCTCATTTTTCCTAATTTTTAACATGGACAGCTTTTTCATAAACGCAGAGGGAAGAAATAGAATTTGGTCAAGAGCTTGTGTGTGTGTTATTTATGCTAATATACGTAGATTTTGTTGCAATTTCTCTTGCAGTAACGTCTGTTTCATAACACGAATATCTTCTAATCTCCACGATTTCAATATATTTCTGGTATAAAATGCGCCTGTTTGGAAAATGTGTATTACGTCAGAGGCTGGATTGTATTTCAGCGGTTTTTTTTTTTTTGGCTATTGGGAGATTACTTGTGCGTAATTGTCCAGGAGGACTAGAATCCTATGGAAAACCTCCATGTAATATGGTTAAATATCAGACTGTCAAAAACATATCCCTATTAGTAAACTACTCGTGAAAAGTAGCCCTACTAGGTGCCTGGGTAGAGAGAGAGAGAGACACCCAAATTGGGTTTTGTTGTTATTTATTCTTAAAGTTGCCATGATCAAATGAACTAGTACGAAAAGGCCCCACCGTTTATTATTAATTTCATTCCCCTCAAACCCCCCGCCCCCTGAAAACTGAAGAGGAGGAAAGGAAATATCTTTTCTCTCTCTCTCTCTCTTCGGTGTAATTGATAAAGTCCCCGTGGCTGTTTCTCATGAAATGCTCCATCTAACTGTGACAGAGCGTCTCACACACCCAAGTCTATACAATCAATGGAAAATTACAAGATACTGTGCGATCTATTCCTAATGGTAAAGAGAGAAAAGGAGCCTCGATGAAGTGCTGATGGCGTTTAAACGCGCAGTTGTGCCATTGAGAAGAACCAGAGGCGTAGTTTTGAAGAGGACAGCCATTTCTAAAGGGAAATATACATTACCGTTTCTCTCTCTAAACTGGGGGCTAGCAGGTCGACTATTTGCTTCAAAGAAATTCAAATAGACTATACAAAAGATCTGCTTGAATAAAATCTTGTCGTGCTGGTACAATGTATTCAACGTGCTTGGAACTGACAGCAAAAAGATTACAAAACCACATTCACTAACTCCTTCAGGGGGAAAAACTAGATCACGTAGCAGAAACTATTTGAGGGACTATGGTCTCTGGTGTTAAAGATATTCGAGGAATTGGCAACTGGGAGAGCTTGATTTTTCATTTTCAATTAAAAATAAATCAATCAAAATTCTTTACTGTCAGACGAATCATCCTTAAAATATTTTATATAAGCATGTACTTCTTATTAGGTTAAATAGTATATACTGGCAGGTCTGGGTAGAATCACAACAGTATCCTGACTAATAGAACAATATTTTATGTTTATCTACTAGACTGGAGAAGAGAGAAAAACAGTTAAATATCTTTCCATAAAGCTCTCTACCTTTTTCCATTTTAAGGAAACCGGGTTTCCCCACCACCACCACCCGTCAGGTAGCATTTAATGGAGAATCCATTATGGGGGGATTTTTTTTTTCTGATGAGGAAATCCACTCCGCGATTTTAAAGCAAAACAAAGCACTGAATAAATAAACGAAATGCACAAACTAAGCCTAGCGAGGGGAGCTAAGACTGCAACCTGACTTCTTCCCCTTGCTAAATATTTCCCCAGCAGTAGGCATACAGCTGGCCTCTGAAACTTTATCCCCAAGGTGTACAGGAAGTGTACCAATGTTAAACATTTGGGGGAATTAATTTCCAATGTTTTCATGGCACCTTTCGTATGGGTGCATCAGGAATTCTACACAGAAGTGTTCCTTCTCGATCTGATCACCTTTCTCAATCAGCCTGTTTGTTCCTCTTTTAAGATAACTATTTTTAAAAACGTTCTGGCCACACGGTAAGCTACGGCTCTGTGAAAATTCTCTTTTTCTCTCTCAACCTATCCATCTAAGAAGCGAGCTCCTGCTCGCTACCACGTATAAACGGATTCTGACTTCTGTATTCTGTTGTTTCAAAAGTCACCCACGCCACCTTTAAGGTGTAATATGTAAAGTCACATTTATAAAAGAATCGGATTTTAAACTTTCAAGCAAGAGGAGAGGATAATATTTATATACGCACTTTCAAAACTCACGTAGCCTTTCATTTCTTCTCTAATTTATTTGGTAACGATCGTCCAAATATTTGATAAAATCCACCTTGATGTTTTAACAACCTTGTTCAAGCTTGATTGCTTTTTATAGAATAAACAAAAACAAAGCAGTGGTTATCTGTGAGCGGCTTGATGTAGGTTTGCTGAGAATAAAAACAGAGATTGTCTTAACATTTTGCTGGCTAGCTGTTTATCATTTATAGTTATAAACTCGTTACTTTCAAATTAACTCCGATCTAACACATGCTGCAGGCGCTATATAAATAGCTCGCATGCTATTTCCCGATATTTGAAGCATAGTTTTGCTGACAAATAAATATATTTATGTAGGTGGGTTTCAGACAGACGCGCAGAACATCGTAGGAGGGATTTTTCTCCTAAATATGCTGTATGTAGTAAAAAGTCAGGCCGGCAAGACCTCACAAAACATTTATTCGCAACATATTTTCTTTAGGCCTGGCAAATATGAAATTGCAAACTGTACAAAAAATGGTTTGACCCAAAAAGAAAAACATGACCTGAGCTTACTTGGACTTGCATGGGAATAAAATAGTTCGTTAGGTTCCGTATATAGCAAAGGTACAGAAGTATCCATGTTGCTTTAAAAGCTTTTTTCCACCTATCTACCTAATTATTTTAGCAAGGGTAGAACAGATGGGGCCTGGTTACTGCAGGAACGGGCAAGACTCCCATTGACTTCAGTGGGGAGTAGATTCGGCCTGAGCATTTCCCAGCTATAGTTAGTTCCTTGCTGTAGGGTGATCATGCAAACCGGCTGTACGCATTCGATTTCTCCTGGGCCCTGACTAAAAATCCTTTGAAGAGAATGGCGAAACGTCAGGAGGAATAAAGGAAACAGGTTGGAAGATCTGAGATTTGGGACTGTTTCGGAGATGGGGATTCTCGTTCCCTCCTTCCCGCTAAGGAATAAGTTCCTCGTTTGCCAGAATTCGTTTTCCACCCTTGACACTCTGTGAACACCACCTGGCCTAGTCGCTGTGCCTAGAAGGGATGAGAACGCTGCTATCACTTTATTATCTGGAGGGGTTTATTTCTTGCTATTTTTGTGTGAAATTATTGAAAGCCCTTCCCGATCTGTTCTATTTCTTCAGTTCGTTTTTCTCTGCTGAGGCAAAACAACGAAAATCTCTCGCTGTTTGCTTAAGATTTTCGCCTGGAGAAGGGACAAAGTGTTTGACCCCCCTGAGCTCCATCTGAGTGCCATCTCCGGATCACCAGCGGGCACTGATCGCTTTTCAGCTCTCCATCTTAGGCACCTTGCGGTTGGATTCCGCCTCCCGCGCTGGTTGGAAGGCCAACGACTTCAGTCGCCTACTTCCTGGGGGTGAGATCAGAACTAGGCCCCATCCTCCAGTATCTGCTACAGCCGGGCAGTCTGACCATAGAAGTCACTGCTAAGCTTGCACTGTGCGTGGGGCCCTAGTGCCATCTCAGTGGGAAATGAGTATGGTCCCTCCCTAGTCCTGATTGCTGCTTGACTCGCCATTTGGGTGAGGGGGAGCGGATGTGAGGGTACCTCGCTGAACAGCCAGCCTTAGTGTTCCCTCGCAGTGATGAGGCTTTGGGAAGGGGGAGATTTTTGGGCCCCATTCCCCCTTTCAAAGAGAGAGATGGTGCGGTAGACGAACCGAAAGGGCTAACTGGAGCCAGCTGATCTCAGCCTGGCCCCTGCCTGGAAATGGACAGAGAAGCGCGGTCCATGCACCTCATGTAATAGAGAGGAGAAGCCCAGGACAGCCCCCAGCCCGACGCCATTCAGTGCTTTCCACTCAGACTAAGGGAGAGAATGTAGCACGCACCCATTCCAGACATTCCCCCCCCCCCCACACACACACACACCCCATCCACATCCAGGCTCGTCCCAGTGCACAGGCCAGAGACTCTTGCTGATAAGAAACCCAGAAAGGAAACAGCCTTTTGCCACATTAAGGGCGCACGATCCAGTTTCCAGTGGAGTGTTGACCGCTGACTTTAATGAGATCAGCGTAAAATACGCCTAATCCCAGCGGTTTTTATGTCACACCCTTCTGGCCCTTCATATCTGTAAAAGAGCTACCCCTTAAACAAAACTCCCATGGACTTCAACCGGGACAGCGAGGGGTTCATCCAGGCTCTGAACAGCGTCAGAGTAGCCTCGGTTGGCTATTCAGACCCATCTGTGAAGTGAATACAAAGTATCAATAAAATGCATGCATTTTACAGTTTAGAAACAAAACAAGCCCCAAGCAAGCCACATCCCGTTCCTGGGTGCTTTGTAGCATTAACCTTTCCATATATCCTCACACACACGATTGGAAGGAAATGCAATTTGGTTGCTGGTCTAAGCTCTGATTAAACTATGCATAATATATGCCATGTAATATAGCTTCATCTAGGCAGGGCTTGTGGTTCAATCAGACCTTAGATTTTAAAAAAATATATTTTTTTAAAAAATCTACAATCCTAATTAGTAAAATTCTCATCTACACAGCTGGAAAATTAATCCGAACCTTTTAATCGGATTCAGCTACTTAAATAGTGAAGGTATTTGGTGTCTTTAGTATTATGAAATGATGAGTGGACCGTGGCGTCATTCAAACGCTCCCTCTAGCTAGTTGAACCAACCCAGCCAGCCCTGGTCCTGTAACAAACTAGACAGGGTTACAAACCATAGCAAACATTTTATTTACAGTATTTTTTTGTTCTCAGTGCAGTATTTCTTGGCCGGATTATACAAAGCAACACATGGCAATGGAGGAGGAGTGCGTTGGTAACATATTCACATTGTAAATTGTTTGATGGCGAGGTTGAAAGGTGGCGGGGGGGGGGGGGGGAACGGACGGGGGGAGATGGTGCAGAGCAGGCTCGGAGTCCCTCGCTTGGCTTAGACCGGAAAAGCTCCTCCTGCGGAGCTGGTCAGGGCCGCGAGCCGAACCACCCGGGAAGTTTACAGCTTTCTAAGCGAGGGCTGCTCTGCCTTGGGTTGTCTAGCTCGCCCTGGTATGTACAACACAAGGGGTGGGCGCTTCAGGGTCGTCTCACCCCACAACCGGGCAGCTCCCCACCCTCCGTACCCCGTTGATCTCGGGGTTCTTCTGCAGGGGAGGGCCCGGGGGCTGCCCAGCCTGGGGCTTCTCCGGCAGCTCGGAGTCAGTGACATAAATTAGCAATGGTCCTGTACAGCGAGTCTCCGGGCTCCGCAAAGCCGGGGGCTCCTCCTGCTCCCTCTCTATAGGCCGCCCAGCTGCGCCGGCGGCGGCTCGGGGTTCTCGGAGCCGGCCGGCGGGGGCGGTGCTGCAGGCAGGTCCGGGCCGCCGGAGGACTTGATGACGCTGGTTTGGTGCAGGGCCGGCTCGGCGCCCTCAGTCCGTTCCGTGTCACTGGGGGTCATGTCCAGAGACTCCGGGTCGCTGCTCTCGCTCTCCGCTTCCGAGCGGCTGGGGCTCTGCTCCCGCTCCCCCTCGGCCGCGGGCAGCGAGCCGGGCTTCTCGGCAGGTTCCTTCTCCTTCTCCTTCTGGGCCTGGGCTTCCTTGGAGTGTCTCCATTTCATGCGCCTGTTCTGGAACCAGACCTTCACCTAAGGGTCACCAAGACACAACAGAGACCCACCCGAGATCAGTGGGCGCGCTGAGACACCCCAACCTCCGCTCCCCCCCCCCAAGTCCCCGGTCCGCTGTCCTGCAGGGACATTCTCCCGGTGCTCCCCGGGCACCCTCAAGCAGGAGTTTGCTGGGGTCATTTTAAAAAAGGGCATTCGCTGTTTCTTTTTTCATACTTCTGCATTTCGTCACCAATTTGTTCTGAGCGCTCCAGTTGTGGCACTGACCAGCAGTGGCATGGACAGATGTATCTAATTTTACTTCGCGTTATTCTAAAGGCCCCTCCCCTCCCCCCACACAAAATAGTTTCTCTTTAAATACAATGCTATACCTACATCGACACTATACCTACTCTATCTGTAACATGCATGCAGTGTGTACAGACGATACTGTCCCCCGGACGGTGGTGTCAATTCACAGATCTAGCCTCATATTTAAAATGTGTTGAGAAAGGAAATCAAGACAGCCCGATGTCCAGGGAAGATACTATTTTCGATGTGGATTTATAAATTGGGAAAGAGTCTGGTGTAAGCCCTGCTACCTCCATAACTGCATTTACAAAATGCTCAGAGTAACTATGCTGAGCTGGGATAAAATGAGGCAGCCAAAATGCCCTCATTCTCCTCCGACCGAAAAATATTCTAGCTTTGTATGATTTTTTTGTTGTTTGTTTGTGGTGTTTAAATACAAGCGGGTTTCTTCTTCTTCTTCTTCTCCTTCTTCTTCTTCTTCTTCGTCCAGGAAACCAAAGCTTGCTCAACAGACCGCAAGGTTATACAGATCTATGTACTGTGGGCCATCAGTAGTGGAATCATTACTTAGTGGCGTTTAATGATTCCGTTTAAAAGGGCGTTTTCACTTCCTCAGAACTAAGGATTTCATAATGCAGAAAGAGAGAATTTAAAAAAAAAAGTGTGCTCTCTCGTTTATCTCCTTCGAGAAAAACCGCCTCCTACAGTGAATTGCACTTCAATAAAGTTCATAATTACCATCTCCCACGGCCTGTTTGCTTTCTTGCTCCTACTTTTCTGCATTTGCCAAAACAAACGCACAGGGCATGTTGACATAAATCTCTGGGCTATAAGGATTTTTCTCTGCTAGAAGATGCATACTTGAATACAAACACATGAATTTGCAGATTCACTGCAAAAACAGATTTATTAGCTGGACATATTCATCAGCATTCCATATGCTACATGCCCAGATTTTAAAATGACCCCATAACGCAGGGAAAGGAGAGGCGGGTGACACACAAACTAATCTACATTTGCCCGATCGGATTTAAGAGATGCGAGGAGAGGAAAACATAAAACCCAAAGAGGCTCTTACTTGGGCATCAGTCAGTCCCAGCATCGCTGCAAGTTGTTTTCTGTCCGGTTTCGTGACATATTTCTGAATTTCAAATCTTTTCTCTAAACCTTTCCTTTGTAGATTGGAAAACACAGCTCTGGACCAGGAACGTTTTCTTTTGTACGTTTGAGGCAGTGTGTCCTTAGTTAAAACTGCATAAGGACCTGTTGGTTTGAAAAGAGGGAGAGAGAGACAAACCGTGTTATTTGTATTTATGTATGAAGAGAAGTTTTAAATGAGTTTCAAATAATAGATGGACCGATGCCTGCAGGGAAGGCCCTATCGAGATCAGCTAAATGCCACCTACATATTACAGCTTCACATTTTCTCATTGATTTATTACATCTTTTTTTAAAGTCAGGTATGTTTCTTTCCCCCCGGCTGTTACTTTCACTAACTAGCGTTATCATTTGTGATCAGTTTGTTAGGCGTATTGTCCTCCCCACATGCAGCCCACCTCCAAGATTTTCATTGTAGATAAGATGTCAAAATGTGATCCTCACTAAAAAAAAGAAACTTCGGGTTCCAAGCATCCGCCAAATCTCTTTTGGGTCGAGCTCCTATGGCTCTATATAGATGCACTGAGGGCCACAATCAGCTGTGGAGATTGTTTAGGCCCTGCTGATAACAGATTTGTGCCAGGGATGGATTTAAGAGGGAGGGTTTGTACCTGGAAAAGTGTCTTGAAACTGGTGCTGAACTGAATTCCTTGAGTTTGTGTTTAAGGGACCCAGAATAGTAGAGGCCTCGTTAATGGGATCTAGAGACGCGAAGAACTGGCCGGCTGAAGGCTGCAAGGTGGGGAGATGAACCCCAGTTTGGCGGCTTGTAGTTAATAAGGAGGTCAGATCTGTGAGCACAGGAACAAGGAGAGCTCTGTTATATTGCAATATAAATCCACACACCTTGAAGCTTCTAGTGAACTGATCTGATTCATCTAAAGTGTATGTGTGGGAGTTTGGACTGGGGGGGAGGGGGTGCAGTTGCTTTTCTACAGTCAGATACAATGAAGAGCGTGGGCAGTGGGGAAATCACACTTTCGAAGTGACATGATAGGAACGTACAAGCCAGGGAACTTTAGGCAATGGTTTCCCTATGGAGGTGCAGTATTTTCCCCTCGCACCGGAGTTCCTTTAATAGATTTACTCGTTGTCAGCGTGTTTACACACCGCATGAGGAGCCTGATTGCAGGAAAAGCCTTCCACAATGTGATCTACCATCTGCGTACAATCTTTCGGGAGCTGAGAGCGATTGTTTTTAAAGCAGTGTAATCTCAACGACAGGCTTTTACAGTACACGGGACGGTAGATTAGTGTTAAAGGAAACTGCAGAAACATAAACACACTACATTGATAGTAGTGATTTTTTTAAAAGGTTAAGACTGGCTACAAACGGACAGCGAGAAAAGCTCAGATCTCTACCTCTCAGCGTGTTGCTTTCCTTGACTTTGGGGTCAAACTCCGCGGACAAAATGCGATCAATCCCAAATTTCAGATCTTTGCTGGAAGGAGCCGGCGCCGGGCCGTTGTGCGTTTGGTTCCCGTGCAGCCGGCCCGGAGTGGGGGTGCCGCCGCCGCCGGCGGCTCCCGGCGATCGGTGCTGGTGGTGGTGGTGAGGGTACGCGGCGGAGAGCGGGGAGAGCCGAGCGGGGAAGCCGGCGGGGGTGTCCGGGGCCACCACCGGGGTGGGTCTGAGCGGCGAGCCGGCGGGGTGGAACGGAGCGTGGGGATGGACCGCTCCCAAGTGAGCGGCCAGGCCGGCGGCGGCGGAGGCTCCGGGCAGGCTCTCGGCCGCCGCCGCCGCCTCCCCCGCCCCGGCGTGCAGGATGTCGGCGATGCAGAAGGAAGGCTTCTTCACCACGGCGTGATCCAGGGGGAAGCAGCCGCCCGCGCCCGGCCCGGACGCGGAGCAATACGCCGCGGACCACAGGCTGAAGTTCGAGGCGTAGAAAGGGGCCAGGCCGGCCGTGTACATCCTGGGGCCGGGGCGCTGGGCAGGACGAGGCTCCGCCGTCGGCTCTTTCCCCGCGGCCGGAGGGACCGTGCGGGCGGCTGCCCCCGCACTGGGGAGCGGCGGGGTGGCAGCCCGGGAGCTCAGCGCAAAGGTGCGGGCCGCCTTCCGTGCATCCGTAGCGAGCGGGAGAGTGGGGCCGCTCCTCTCCCTGCAGCGCGCCCGGCCACTCGGAGGGGGGGGGACCCACCCCAAACAAACCCCCTGCTCCCCGAAGCCAGCCCGCCTCCTCCCGCAATGGGCAGGGGCGCCGCTGACAGCCGCTCGGCCGCCTCCGGCCGCTCATTGGGCAGCCGGCAGCCACTCAGGGCCGAGGGGTGGGGGCAGGCGGCGGCTGGCCACGCCGCGCCGCGCTTGCGGCGAGCCCCGGGGGAGCGAGCGCTGCACTTGCAGCTCGCCCTGCCCCTCGGCCCGGCGTCGGGCCAGGGCTGAACTGAACTTTCCGCTCTGTGTACCTACCTCCCCTTCCCCGACCCCACGCCCTAGCCCTCCTGAGCGGGGCACTGGCCACGCCGCGGTACAGACTGCCCGATCTCCCCTCTCCCTCCTCGGGGCTTCTTGGCAGGGCTGGGGGTGAATATTAATCCATCTACAAGCCTTATGCATGCCCCTTCCACCCCTGCGGGATCCTGAATGGGGGAGAAGAGGCAGCTACAGTGCCCAGCTGTCTGCTCCCGAAGCTTCTCAAAGAAGGGAGTTGGAAATTCTGCTGTGTCCCCTCCCCCCTCCTTAAAACAGGGTAAGGAGCCGAAAACGTTTGTGTGTATAGAGCTGGCCTCTTCTCCCTCACATCCTCCCTAAATTCTGCTCTATTATTCTTCACACAGGACTGTCAAGCTGTAACAGATTGACTTAGAGATATGCCTTAGTTACCAGTTATGATTGCAAAATGTTTCTCATTCAAACACACAGTCAAATCCTCCACAACGAGAGCGAAAACCTGCCTTAAAATAGTTTCAAATTAAAGACGTGTCCTTCCAAACAAGTGAGACTTGGCCGGTCTGTAACAGAGTGTAGATTTAATCGTAAGTGCAGTGTAGGTACTTACGTGAACACTGCTCTGTTGGCTCTGGGCTTCGTATAACTAATAGCGACAGGTCTCGGAGACAATGGTATTAACTTCATTTTTACTGCATACTTTGGTCGAGAATGTGCTTACACTTTTCTGTTTGCTTTGTAAGTTCACCGTAAAGACTCGGTGAGTATTTTGTAAGTACAGCAAACCAAATAAAACAAATGTTTAGGAGAAGAAAAATAAATAACTACATTTTCTTCGGGGCTTTACTAACGAGGTTTCAACGCAACTGATGTGTTGTTTAATATCCAAATCTCCACCTGGGGGAAGAGATTTTATTTTTTTTACAGTATCTTCACAGACAAGGAATTTTTAACAGTTCTTACACATTTAATTTTCAGCAGCCAGGTTGGTTGGTTGGTTGTTCGTTTTAAAAAATTCAAATCGTTTGCAAAATTCCGAGAGTTTTCGGTGAAAAGCAAGAAATTCAAACATTTTCTCTTTCTTTCTTCAGGTCTGAAAATCCAATGTAGTAGTGAAAAAAATGAAATCACCTGTAACCTTAGATTGTTGTATTTCTCAGCCAAGTGCCAACATAAATAGCTTATGTGAATTCCTGTACGCATACACACCTCGTTATAGAAGACATCTCAGCGTTTATTTTAATGAGGCTAAGCAGAGTAATAGAAACATGGTGAATTGTAAAGATATATCCGGAAACTAAGAATATTTGGGGAACGGAAAATTAGATTTCAACATTTCCTATTTTTTAAAATGTAAAGATTTGCCTGGTAGAGGCAAAATCCCATCCATGTCTCCTTGTCAGATGTCCTTAAAGCAAGTCTGTTAATTTCAGCCAGACGAAAAAATGTTGTCAGTCTATTTTAGAAAAGGATAAGGTGTGTTTCTCCAGTAGGCTCGCAGCCATGCACATGACAGTGTCTCGTAAAAAGTTCTCCGTTCATCTCACGGCTGCTCGACCTACTTTAGAGCAAGCAGCAGAGAACAGGGGTTTTCTTTTCTGGACACAATTACTTTTTGCCACTTGGTAATGTTTCCCTTTGATTCTGGTCTACAGATAGGGCACTTTATCAAGAAGCATAGTAATAAAATGACAATGGTCATTTCTAAATGAACTAATCCGGGAGGGAGGGGAGAATCCTGGGAAACCTGTTCATTGAAAGATCTGTTCAAAGAGAAATATCCCAAGGCAACTTTACGACAGAACTGCCGTTCTAGTATTTATCAAACACACGCATTTAGCAAACGTTTACTATGAAAGTCCTAGGATTCGAATGGCAAAGGTTGTGTTTTATTACTGTGACCCGCGATCGAGTGCCGAATATGTACGATCAGAACCACGGTTGGGCTTTAAGAGTGGCAAAAAGTAAGTGTCTAGGAAAGAGAAACCCTTTCTCTCCCCATGCGAACTAGGGGGTGCAGCACTGAGGTGAACAGAGAATAACACTTCTAAGAGGTCTCTTCATACCTGGGCATTGTTTGGAAGTGTAACAAGAGGTACAGTTGTTTTTTTCTTTTCTAAAATGCATTGGTCTGGCTGGCAGCCGCACTCCATGATAATGGGTCGATGCTTCTCTCTAGAACTAACTCAGGCATGAGGTTAAGAGTCTGCAGTTTCTTTCACTTGACTTGGGGCCCGATCCCTCGCCTCCTCCATTGGTCTGGTTTCAGCCACTCATCTCAGCTTCCTCCCTCCACTCCCTAATTTTGTTTCCCGTCTCCCCTCCCTGGACGTCTGGAAGGCAGCAAGTATATTTAGAAACCTGGAATACCAAGAGAAGAGTGATCAGCCCCCAACTCAACCTGCTTTGTCTGTATTTTCCATAGGGAGAGGAGGGGCCGGTGCGTGGGCTTTATCCTTTAAGGACAGAAATAACACGAAGGAACAGCGAAACACTTGACCCTGGGCTGGGCCTTGTGCTGCACGGGTTGGGACGAGTGAGGCTTGCTTGGGGAAAGCAGGTGCAAAAATCCCCCTAGGACTCCATTCCAGAGGCAACAACCCGGCTGCCTCCTCCAAGGGGATAATCCTCTAGTCCAGTAACTAGGAGATCACCGGCCCAGCGGCCAAATTCCCGCCACCCACTAGAGACAAGAAGGCCCCTTTCCAGAATCAATAATCTCCCCCTTCTAGGAGTCGCACCCCCAGCCAGTAGCAATGACGGGGAGAGCCAACTCTCCTGCGTGAGGGCAAGGAGCTACAGAGAAGAGGATACCCCTCCCTTTTCCCCGGGACCACGATGCCTCGGTGCGAGGAGGCTCCTAACCCGAAGTATCAGCTCCCTTCTCTCATGGGGAGGGACTACGGCCGCCCCCTTTTGCTCTGGATCAAGAAGACGCGTGGTCCTGGGGCAACCCTCCTCCCCTGGCTATGTTGAAGGAGAGCTCCTACCCAAGAATAACAGGCTCCCTACTCATAAAGCAGAACCTCCCCCTCCTAGGGAACCCGTCCCTGCTCAGGGGTAAGGAGACACACACACACCCATGTCCTGGGGGGGAGGGGGTGCACAACCCCTCCTTCTCTTGCATACGAGCAAGAAGGCTGCAGGAAGCTCAGGACTCACTGAAGTTCAGGTCATCTCCTGTTTTTGATAGGCTCCAACTCGGACTAAATGAGCGGATATGCCTGCGAGATTTGCACCAAAAATAGAAGCGGCGTTAGTATTTTCGGATACAGCAGAAATCCTTATTTCTTCCGGCGAAAAACTTTATAATGAGCGCGAGCACTTCCCTTTTCAATATTTGTGCAACTTTATCTCGACCAGCAAGTTGCTCTGGTGACGCAAATCCGCCCTTGTGTATTACAGCTACAGAACTAAATGCAAGGAAATCAATTCCCTTCTAGCAATGAAAACATAAATATACAGCGGCGACTTTCCCCTTTAATCTTGCTTTCCGAGGACACAAATGAACTAAGAAGGGACCTGCTCAGCCAGGATGCTGAGAACTTCCTTGAGGAACGAAGTCGTGAAGGACGTTTTTGAGGGTGACGGGCTGGGAAAAAGAAGTAATTAAAAATTAAATAATCCAAACTGCTCACGCCTCCCTTCCCCCTCCCCTAACAGCAAACGAGATAATTAACATAATGGCAACGGTGAGTCTATAAAATATGCACATAGTCTTCAATCCCTTTACATTAGACAAAAACAGATTAGATTGGGCAAAATTGCATTCGATTAAGGAGTAAGAGAGATGCCGATCTGTAGAAGTTTCTTGGAGTTAGAAGTCCATCTACCCAGTGAATGCGTGGGTCTAGCTACATAGCTATACCTACATATCTGCGTACCCATATGGATTATCCATCGATTTATGTGTGCTTCTTTCTACCCTCTCCAGTCAATGCGTACTATACGTTTACATTTCTTTATCTCCACATGCACGTATTTATTTCGTGTTATATGCATACCTGTGTGTCTAAAACTCTCTGATTCACACCCAAACACACACACAGCTCCAAACCCCGCTGTGGGCACCGTATAAGAATCTAGAGAGATGGATCTTTCTGGCCAGTATCTCTGTCTCTCAGGACTGGTATTCTAGTGTCCCCAAGAGGAAGGAAGAAGAGCATAAAGAAAGCAGGAAATATTATTACACCCAGGTAGTTTTGAAGAGAAGGAGAAACCGAATCATGAAGGGAAAGATTAGTGGCTGAGTGTGCAGTTATATGCCTCGTGCTTCACTTTCCCAGAGCTGCCGCACACAAGTCACTCCTTCGGTTTTCTGCAAGGGTCAGACAGACAGCGCAGGTCTGGGATGAGTTGGTTTGGCAGTTGTGTCACCGCTATCAAAATAAAACTCGAAAACGCCAGGGCTTGTACCAAAGACCTGTTGGGGCGACTTTATTTTGGTCTCAAGAGCAGCAGCACCGTTATTAATATCTCTTCCACCCTTGTGCCTTCATTTCATCCCATTCCCCCCACCCAGTTGCATTTTAGCAGTTCGATCACTGCCCATTGCCCCAGATTTCCCCCCCCCCTCTTTTAAGGTCACATTATTCCAACTCCACTCTCCCGCCCAGTCCTTGGAACAAAATGCATGGAAAAGCCTTAGTCACTCAGACACAACAATCTAGGGAAAAGGATGCAAGAGTGGCCCAGCTTACCAGAAACGTGCCAATGAAGTCAGGTGCAGCTGAGCGCTGTAGGAAACGTGACAAACTCATCGCGCCCTCTTATCCCACTACACCAAGCACTAATCCATCTTGCTCGCAACGCCCATTCACTCCCATTGACTGCTGGGCGTTATACCAGGCAGTGTCTTCCATCAGCACTAAGTAAGCCATCCTGGCATTTCTAGCACTATCTTCTGTGTGGGCCTTTGATGCCAGTCACAAGAATAATCAGGAGCCAATACTGGTGATGGAGTAGTTTTTGGACGTGCAGTAATATATCCGCGTTGTGCTTTGAAAGCAGCTTCCTTTGTTACTGTTGTTTAGTAATAATGCATTTTACTAATACAAATAAATAGTTCTACTTGTTTGTCCGGGCAAGGGGGGGGGGTCTCTTATCCCGTGCTTGTACAGCACTTGACGCAGTGGGGCCCTGATCTAATTGGGGCTTCCAGTCTACCCTCATATAAATAATAAACAAGGATTCGTGCTGATTCGTCCTGTTTGTTAAGCGGAATTTTTGCACCACCGACTGAACTTCTGTTTGTCGGTTTGTTTGAGTGGCGCTTACAACATTGCTCTGAAGTGGTTTGATTACCCAGTCGTGAGTCAGAACAGCCTTGCATGCAATAATCATCCCAGCTTTCAGCTGGCTGAAGAAAACGAGAGTAAATTGCTTGAGTCAGATCTCGTTTAAGGGGCGAGTTGGGCTTTTTCACCCCTTGGTCTCGAGGAGCTTGTTTCCCAATTGCTAGCGGTCTGGATTTTAGGTGGTTTTATGCTTCTGCAGTTGTTTGAATGTTACATCCCGCTCCCAGGGATACCCGTTTATAGCAAAGCCGGCACCACTCCGAAAGAAACGGAGTCAGTAATAGACCCGCCGCAGTTCGACAGTCAGTAACCACCAGTAGGATCAGTAGCATTAGTGTTAGTGGGAAGAACACTCCGAAATACGCCTCATTGTGAATGCGCGGCTGGCATAAGGCGGTCGCTGCAACGTGACAGCAGGGGGCCGCCGGTTCACCCCAGCTTAGTGGAACCCGGCCCCCCGAGCCAGTCATTGGAAAATCTGTTCTCTGGCGACACCTGCTGGCTAGATGTTAAAACTAATCTAGCTGCCGTTCTGAAAGACCACAACTAAGCTTGCGAGGTACTCCTTTTCTCTCGCTGAAACAGAGGGTTTCTATAATTGGCTTTGACAAACACCTGTTTCCTGCACAACAACAACACGAAAAGAGCATTTCCTTAAGGTCTAAGCAGTCTGGACAGAGGAAGATCCTCTGGTTCTCTGCATCATAATTCAATTCAAGTTTATTAGATGTTAATAGGATAATTCGCCAGAGCTGAGTTGCAGTCAGGTGACCAGATGATGACGAGATGGACATATAGTAAAGAAAAGCAAGAGATCTTTGATATTCCAGTGATTTGCGATAAACCTCTTCCCTCGAGTCTAATTGCTACTTTAGAAGCAAGGACTTGGTGTTTTCCAGCAGTGTAGGCAATAGAGACTGGTTACTTCTGAAAGTGAGCAGCCAAAGCTGGCACTTAGAAGTGTTTGCAGAGGCAGTTTGCAGCAGGGGATAAAGATCATTTGGGGTCTGACTTTCCTCTCTTCCTCTAGTGTAAATCGAGCATAACTCCATGGAAGTACAAGGAGCTATGCTAGGTCCATTGTATTTAACTCCAAACAGAGTAGGCAAACCCTACTCTGAGGATCTGCCACTGAAAGGAGGCCACAAGAATAATAGTTGGTGAAGAGGTAGTTGGGTTGTTTCTGGAAATAAAATATTTCTACTAGCTAATCACCTGTATGCCATGTTCACCACGCAGGACAGAAAAGATGCTGTTAGCAGTATTTTTCCAGAACCACAAATAAACGGGGTGGCTACACTGGAAATCCCTTGAGCTTTCCTCTTCACTGTTTGATGTAATATTTCATTATTTATTTATTTATTAATTTGCTGGACACCAAGGGAATGTTCTGTGCTGTTCAAAACATAGAGGAAGACGGGGTAAGGAATCTAAGCAGCGATGCAATATCACTGAGACCCGACAGAGTCTGAGTCTGCTTATACCAGGATAAATCCATTTACTTCAATTTACATTAATGTGAGAGAAGTTTCAGGACCACAATGTACCAAGTGACCTGTGAAGAGGGAATTATCACAGAGAGGTGTTGATATGACAGAGCACATTGATTCAAAGGGAGACAGACATGATACACCCCACCATTCTTGGTATAGTGGATTAAAGGTGACAGGCTTCACGGAAGTGCCTAAGTAGTGCTAGTCTGCATAAGCTTGGAATAACTAGAGTAGCCACACGTACTTGGGGCCAGGTGTGGAGCTATCCCAGTTTACACCAGCTGAAAAGTAATGCTGTTGCATAAAATGAAGGCGATTCTTACACAGTGTCGTTTGTCTGAGGATCTCAAGATGCTTTACAAACGTGTAATAATTGAGGTAGGTAAGTGTTTTACCAATTTTGCAAGGGTTAAAGGGAGTCATAGAGGGGGGTAAAGTCAATGGATCTGCCCCAGACTTTTCAAGTGAAAGTCACACAGTAAGCTAGTGATACAGACAAGAATAGAACCCAGAAATCTTGACTCCCATTCTCTTATCCCCCAACTCCTATTCTTTTATCCCACAGTGGGCCTAATTCACTGCTGAGTTACTCCAGTCTTATGCCAGTGTAACCCCACTGATTTAAATAGAGTTGGACTGGAGTAATGCAATAGTGCGTCAGGTCCACTGCCTCTCCAGCAACAACATGTTAAATTCACTGTGTAGAAAAACCACTGAACGCCGAGGGGAAAATACTAATAACTGCGTAATAAAACTTTCAGTAAGAAGCAATTTCCTTCTTTCCAAAAGTGGTAGAAAAATGTGGGGAGGTTGGAAATTAAGCTATCAAAACTCTGCCATATGTACAGCAAAATCAACCCATAAGGAAGTCAGGGTTCTAGAAGAAAATTACTCTGTAAAATTCATTTGGATTTTTAAAACGTTGATGGTTTTTCTTCCAACCCACCTTTCATGTACAGGAATACATTCATACATGGTATATATCCTAGCCTAAATTAATTTTAAAATCAGTTCCTTCTTTCTCATTAACTTATTTTAAATCCCAATTGAATATGCCATCAGGCCTTTTATGTCACACTTTAACCCTATTTACCATGTGAGAGGCTTCCCAGTGAATACAAAATTGAACTGCCAGTCAGAGAAGATTTATGATCCAATAAATAAGTACGCCAGATTATGTAGCATATAAACCAGTGGTTCTCAGACAGGGGTATGCGTACCCCTTGAGGGTATGCAGAGGTCTTCCAGGGGGTATATCAACTCATCTAGATATTTGCCTAGTTTTACAACAGGCTACATAAAAAGCACTAGCGAAGTCAGTACGAATTAAAATTTCATACAGACAATGATTTATTTATAATGCTGTATATAATATACACTAAAATGTAAGTCCAATATATATATCCCAATTGATTTATTTTATAATTATATGGTACAAATGAGAAAGTAAGCCACTTTTCAGTAAAGGTGTGCTGTGACACTTTGGTATTTTGATGTCTGATTTTGTAAGCAAGTAGTTTTTAAGTGAGGTGAAACTTGGGGTCTTCAAGACAAATCAGACTCCTGAAAGGGGTACAGTAGACTGGAAAGTTTGAGAACCACTGATATAAACAATACCCTCTGAGGTTGATTCCCTCACTGCAGCTGTATCTACAATAGATAAAGCCCAATGCAGCCATTTACCACCTACTTCTCAGCTTCATGGTCAGCTAACCCCTTCCTCTTGCCAAACTCCAGTGGGTCTTTTAGCACCTGAGTTCCCTCACTGCTAAATAACCAAATGGGTAATAAGCTTCTCAATAAGCACTTTGATTTGAGCAGCACAGTGGATTTTTCTGCCTTTAAATAGCTAACAGCTTGTCTGAAGTTCTCTCAACCTCTCCTCATTACAGTGCTCAATTTGCAGTGCAGCTACAGTGAATTCCACGGAGCCCACGCTCTGGAAGCGGGAACATAAGAATTGCTATACCATTCACCCGGGATCCTGCCTGTGGAAATATCCATTACTCAGCACTTTAAACAAATGGGGAAAAAACAATACGCGTAAACAATGGGGAGTCCTTGTGGCACCTTATAGACGAACAAATTTATTTGGGCATAAGCTTTCGTGGGCTAAAACCCACTTCATCAGATGCATGGAGTGGAAAATGTACTGTATTTTCCACTCCATGTATCTGATGAAGTGGGTTTTAGCCCACAAAAGCTTATGCCCAAATAAATTTGTTCGTCTATAACAGGGGTTGGCAACCTATGGCACGCATGCCAAAGGCGGTGCGCAAGCTTATTTTCAGTGGCACTCTGCTGCCGGTCTGTGGTTCCGTCCGTCGGCTCCTGCCAGCTGGAGTCCCGGCCGCCGGCCCCGCTCAGCCCGCTGCCTGCCTGGATGGATGGAACTCCAGGCTGGCAGTGGGTTGAGCGGGGCTGGTGGCCAGGACCGTGGCTGGCAGGGGCCAGTGGACGGATCCCCAGACCGGCAGCGGGCTGAGCGGCTCAGCCCGCTGCCGGTCTGGGGTTCCATCTGCCGGCGTCGCTCAGCCCACTGCCAGCCTGGATGAACAGAACCCCAGGCCGTTAAAATGTATTAGTGGCACACGAAACCTTAAATTACAGTGACTAAATGAAGACTTGGCACACCACTTCTGAAAGGTTGCTGACCCCTGGTTTATAAGGTGCCACAAGTACTCCTTGTTGTTTTTGCTGATACAGACTAACACAGCTACCACTCTGAAACCTGTATAATATGCATAGCCACTTGTACTATGCAGCAGAAGAGGGAAATAATTTCCTACTGATCCTCCAAAATATCGTCTTATACCCTGATGCATAAGATTTGATTACTCTTATCTTGGCCAGAAAACTACAATGATCATACAATTATCTTGCCCTTATTTCCCGTACAAAAACTCCCCTTAGTACCTGGCCAGCACTCCTGCAGCAGTGAATTCCACAGGTTCATTATTTTCAGTGTGAAGTAGTACTGTGTTTCCTTTTTGGCTATGTCTACACTGGTGCACATACTCAGGTACTTACCAGTGTTTGTGCTTGTGCATGTACCTCATACCCATGCTGAGTGTCTATATATGCCATGCTGGACACAGGTACAAGCTGTATACACACATATGCCCATATCCACACTCCTGCTTTTTGCTGTGCATGTTTGGTGTTAGCATTTCAGGGGTGACATCCCAGGGTTCTGTGCATCACAGAAGACACTCTAGGAACTGCCTTGCAGTGTGTTGTTGATACTGTCCACTGCCTTTACACAGTTGTCGATGGCAGTTCCCACTCATCCCTTTCTCCTGCCCAACCTGGTGGAAGACAGGGAGCAAACAGACATTCATGGAGCTCTGTGAGAAGCTGACCCAACCCTAATGCAGCAGAACACTCGGTTCCGTAGACACATACTGGTGCAGAAGCAGGTGGCTTTTGCCCTCTGGCAGTTGGCAGTGCTGGACAGCTACCTGTCATTCACAAACCACTTTAGGGGGAAGGGGGAAGTCCACTGCTGGGTTTGTGGTGGTGAAGGTTTACAGAGCTATCAGCACTCTCATTGACTCATGGGTGGTTGCCCATGTCCCCATACTTTGCCCACTGAAAGGAGCATGTGAGTACATCCATCATAAAGGCTACGATTCCCTCATTCTTCAAGCCTTAGTGGATCATTGTTATGAATCTGTCCATGGCAGAGCCCTTCCTTAGGAGCCACCTTGGGAGTACATGCATGTGAGTCCAATTACGCCCACTCCAGCAGGTGGCATGGGGAATCTTTCTAGCAGACCCTCCAGCCGAGGCTTCTCTACTGTCTTGTCCCCTCTCTGGGTGCCAGGTGAAACAAAGCAATCCACAATCAGCAAATAGGGTTAAACAAAAGAAAGGAAAAGAAACACCTACAAGCAGCTCCCTCCAGGGCATGGGGGCTGTGATGGTGCCCCCCATAATACTTTATGGAAATATACTTATGAATGTATATATGACATAACTAGAATGTGTTATGCTACATGTGCCATGTAACATATCTCTGTAAAGGTTATGATCTACTGAGTCCATTAATCCTATTTGTATGCACGTATCATTATATTCAAAGTTATGAATATTGGCTGCATACTTGTTTGATTCTGAGTAGGTTTTAGTGAAGCAGTTGGTCAGCTTCCTGAGAAAAGACTATTCTCAGTAAGTGTCCAATCAAGAAGTCCTTAAGCCAACAGTGATCTTGGAGATGCCAGCCCACAACTGGGCTTTCCCAGGAATGTGGTTTGGCTGGTAAGGAACTCAGTCATGCATGGACATGTGACTTGCCCAGGTGACTCCAAAACTCCATTTTGTAGCTGGACTTTGCGTAGGAGAGAGGAGGAGGTCTCCACCCATAAGAGGAAAGTCTATTTAAACCCCTGGGAGACCCCTCCATTTTGTCTTCACCTCGCCAAAAAGAGAGCCTCTCCACCCCCAAAGATACCTGAAAGAAACTGGAACAAAGGACAGTAACTATGGGGGTGGGGGGTGGATTGCTGGACCCAGACTAGAAGGAGATTAGTCTGTAAAAGAAAGCTTACTGGAACTGGTGAGATTTTATCTGTATTCAGTTTTTATTACTGTACTAGACTTAGACTTGCATGTTTTATTTTATTTTGCTTGGTAATTCATTTTGTTCTGTCTGTTACTACTTGGAACCACTTAAATCCTACTTTCTGTATTTAATAAAATCATTTTTACTTATTAATTAACCCAGAGTATGTATTAATATTTTGGGGGTGGGGGGCAAACAGCTGTGCATATCTCTCTATCAGTGTTATAGAGGGCGAACAATTTACGAGTTTACCCTGTATAAGCTTTTTATTTAGGGTTTGGACCCCACTGGGAGTTGGGCATCTGAGTGTTAAAGGCAGGAACACTTCTTAACTTGCTTTCAGTTAAGTCTGCAGCTTTGGGGTACATGGTTCAGACACTGGGTCTGTGTTGGAGCAGATTGGCATGTCTGGCTCAGCAAGACAGAGTGCTGGAGTCCCAAGCTGGCAGGGAAAGCAGGGGAAGAAGTAGTCTTGGCACATCAATTGGCAGCCCCCAAGGGGGTTTCTGTGATCCAACCGATCACAGGGCTCTCTTACTTCAGAGCGGCCCAGGAAGTAACACTGCCCACTTCAGAGTCCACTGGGGTTCCAGTGCAAGTCTGGGTTCTTTCCCCCCTTTCATCTCAGGAAATCTACAACCACCACCACCTCCCTTCTGTGAGGGCCGGGGCTTTGCTGACTGGCTGCCTGTCCTCTTTTTAGGTCTGAAGAAGCTCACCAGCTGGTTCCCCTTCCAGAGTAGCCCACACCTGAGAGAAATTCTCTCCTCCTAACTCCTCCAGTCCTGGCATGATTTACAGGTGCTGAGAGGTGGAGCCATTCCAGCCCAAAGCAGCTCCTTAACCCCTTCCATGTCAATGTAGAGTTATATACCCTGTCACAATCCCAAAGGCTCATGAGCACTAACTTAGTCAGACACACAGGAAAGGGTCAGGACTCTAGAGTGATAAGGCGATAGGGACTGTACTGAGAGTGGGAGGAAAGGACTTTATTCCCCATAAACAATGTGGTTCTGGGTGATGTCTCCATGCCATTGGTTACTCTGGGGAATCCCACTTACCCGCTCCTACCCTGGCTAATGAAACCCTACCCCAACATTGACAACCCTGAAAAATGGGAATTCAACTTCACACTAAGCAGCTTCAGGATGGTAGTGGAGTGCATCTTTGGATGGATGAAGGCTCGTAGCCAATGCCTATGTACTCGGTTGGATGCTAGTGTGGGCAACACCATCCCCATTACTGTGAAGTTCTGTGTGCTTCATAACATTGGTGAGACTAAAGATGAGTACTTTAGGACAGAGTGGGCACAGGCAAGGACTGGCCTGCAAAACCTTTACAGACTGATTCAGTGACTGTTCAGACTGGTGCTAGATCACAGTGGGCCAGGAAAATCCAGAATATAATTTGTGCTTACATCTTGGAGCAGGCAGACAGAGAGGGACCTCAGCCTGGTCCCAAAAAAAGCATTACAGCAAGAGGGAACACAGTTTAGTTCCCTGCCTGTAGCAGTCATTAGCTAGTTGTCTAGGTAATGACTCATTATGGGTAACTGGGGCAAGGCAGTTCTGCAGATCTGACACCTTCTGGTTTGTGCTTGTTCTGCAAAGGGCATCTGCCCAGTTAAAATGCACTTGCTGTTCTTTCTTTTTTTGTTAATGTCCACAACTGTTAGCCAGGCCACCATGTAGGGGGATTACTCAGTGCCTGTCGGACCTTGAGAACAGTTGATGAAAGGGTTGGGAGGAGCATTTACAACTAGTTTCTGGAGGCTGTGGTTGTGTGTGTGGGAATAAGGGCATTTACCAGCTGTTAACCATGAGTAACACCATGGTTCAAAGCAGTCATGGTTGCGGGGGTGTGTGTGGGAATTTGAGGAGGGGCCATTTTAGCACGGTTCAGTACATGGTGGCATAGTTACTTCACTTTGTTTTTTCCTGTTCTCTGTGTTGTCAAACCCATAAGGAACTTTATCCCCCCTTCTCGTTTTCTCCCCCAGTTAATAACGTTACATGTTATTTTCATGCACTTTGCACTTACTATGTTGTAGTCACACATACTTGGCCAGAGAGGTTTGCAGCCAAAGGAAGGGTCCACACATCAGGAAACAAAAATCACATTCATTGAAACTAGTAAATGTAGTGTAAGTTACTTACTTGTAACTGGAGTTTCTTCAAGATATGTGGTCCCTGTCTGTATTCCACGCATGGGGTACACATGCACCCGAGTCCAGAATTTTTTGCAAGCAGTGTCCATTGGCCCGCACATGCACCATAACTCTCCTTGTGCTTTGAACTGAAAATAGAAAGGGCTGAAACCTCTCCAGTTCCTACTCTTACTGCAAATCCAAATACTCCACAGCAGAGGGGACGGAGGGTGGGTAGTGGAATAAGAACGACATAGCTCAAAGAACCTCCAACTACAGATAAGTAAACTTCATTTCTTCTTTGAGTGATGGTCCCTATGCGTATTCCACACATGGGAGATTAACAAGCAAGTGGTGAAACAGGAGGTGGGGTGTGAGGATGCAGAAGTGATAGCTGACTGTAATACTGCTTGTCCCCACAGCTGTATCTGCAGTAGAAAATGGACCGAAGCATATTGTCTCATGTAGGTGTGCAAGGAGCTCCAGGTAGCTGCCCTACATATCTCCAGTAGAAGTACATCTCTCAGAGATACAGCATACGTTGCTTACAGTCTGGTAGAATGAGCTCTCACCTCCTCGGGGGGGGGGAGGGAGGAAGTGTGTGGGGGGGAATACAAGCTAGTTGGTAACAAAGGATAATACAAGAAGAGATCCATTCTGAAAGTCTCTGAGCAGATATAGCTTGACCCCCTTGATCTCTCTGCTATCGAAACAAATAGTTTCGGTGTCTTTCTAACATCCTTTGTTCTTTGCAGATAAAAGGTCAAAGCCTTTCAAATATCCAGCGACTACAGCCTCCTTTCTTCATCCAAGGCACACGTTTTATGACAAGAAGTGGATGATCTGACTCATATAGACTTGGAAATTACTTTAGGGACGAATCTGGGATGGAGGTGTAACTCAACCTTTTCTCTTTAGAAGGTAGTACAAGGCAAGTCCACCATGATTACCCCCAGCTCACTGATTCTTCTGGCTGATGTTATAGTGATTAGACAGGCCACCTTCATAGACAGATGGGCCATAGAGTGTGTAGACAGAAGCTTGAAGGGAGGTGTCAAGGTTCCTTCCCCACTCTGAACTCTAGGGTACAGATGTGGGACCTGCATGAAAGACCCCCTAAGCTTATTCTTACCAGCTTAGGTTAAAAACTTCCCCAAGGTACAAACTTTGCCTTGTCCTTGAACCCTATGCTGCCACCACCAAGCGAGTTAAACAAAGAACAGGGAAAGAGCCCACTTGGAGACGTCTTCCCCCAAAATATCCCCCCAAGCCCTACACCCCTTTTCCTGGGGAAGGCTTGATAAAAATCCTCACCAATTTGTACAGGTGAACACAGACCCAAATCCTTGGATCTTAAGAACTATGAAAAATTAATCAGGTTCTTAAAAGAAGAATTTTAATTAAAGAAAAGGTAAAAGAATCACCTCTGTAAAATCAGGATGGTAAATACCTTACAGGGTAATCAGATTCAAAACAGAGAATCCCTCTAGGCAAAACCTTAAGTTACAAAAAGACACAAAAAGAGGAATATACATTCCATTCAGCACATCTTATTTTACCAGCCATTAAACAAAAGGAAATCTAACGCATTTCTAGCTAGATTACTTACTAACTAACAGTTGTAAGGCTGCATTCAGGATCTGTTCCTGGCAAAAGCATCACACAGACAGACTGATCCTTTGTCCCCTCCCTTCCCCCACTCCAGCTTTGAAAGTATCTTGTCTCCTCATTGGTCATTTTGGTCAGGTGCCAGCGAGGTTATCTTAGCTTCTTAACCCTTTACAGGTGAAAGGGTTTTGCCTCTGGCCAGGAGGGATTTTATAGCACTGTATATAGAAAGATGGTTATCCTTCCCTTTATTTTTATGACAGGAGGTCTCGTGAGAGATGATAGAACAAAACTGAGATTCCACCGAGTTACAGACTTCACCAATGGTGGAAAGGATCCAGCCAATTCTGGAGCTAACTGGTGTTGCTGAATCCAAGATGAGAAACACTTCCATTTGGCTGAATAGCATCTCCTAATAGAGTTTTCTCCGCTTTGGTTAAGGCTGTATTGCACTATTCTGGAACATGAGCACTGTATCCAATGCCCACCCAAATACCAGGCTCTAAGCTGCAGTGGTTCCAGACTGGGTTACCTGAAGTGCCTTTGTATTGTGTTAGATGGTCCATAAATGGGAGGATGTTTATGGGTGGCCAAGCTGAGCACTTCAGTAGATCCATAAACCACAACTGTCTCAGCCAGTTGGGCACAGTAAGGATGACCTAAGCTCTGTCTGGATGGATTTCCCTTAGAACCTGTGGTACTAATGGAATGGTAAGGAAGGCATACCTCAGGTGATCCTTCAACAGCAGAAGGGCATCTCCTTTTGAGCCCTTGCCCAGGGCCTCTCTGGAGTAGTACAGGAGAAGTTTTTATTCACTCTGTCAGATGAAAAGGACCGAGGACTGCATTCCCCATTGGACAAAGACCTCATCAAGAACTGAATCATGCATCTCCCATTTGTGATTCTTGGAAAAATGTCTGCTGAGACTGTCTACTAGAGAGTTCTGCACCCCTGGTAAATATACTGATGAATGGTTATGTGGTGGCTGATGCATCAGCTCCAGAGGCTGACTGCCTCTATACAAAGAGGGAGGGATCTCGTACCACCCCACCCCCCGGGTTGTTTATATAGAACATAGTTGTCATATTGTCCAACATTATTTGGACATGTTGGGACCGGATGAGTGTGAGGAAGGCATTGCAGACTTAATGGACTGCCCTGAGTTTAGTAAATTGATATGCATTCTGGACTCAGGCAGGGTCCAGATACCCTGTCCCATATGATTGCCCATAAGAGACCTTAAGAGGGATGCATCACTAATGATAGTTGCTTCCAGAGTAGGTGTGAGGATAGGGATCCCTACCCAAACTCTCTCCACCAGAGGAGAGGGAACAAAACCTTGGACGGAATTATCACCCTGTAATTGATGTTGCCCCCAGCACCCACAGAGTCAGCGCCTATGGTTGTACTGTGACAGCAGACCGCCCTCATGTTCCTTGGAGAAGCAAAGGTTTCCCTGTTCCTTCTCATATGTAACCAGCCCTGACACTAAACTGACACCCACACCCCGTTTGCATGGCTCCCATTTGTGGGGAGGTGGTGGTTCCTGTAGTGAAAGTTTTGTGATCTTGAAAGGAGCAGAAAACAGCTCTAACTTTGCAGAACCATTAACCTTGTATAAATGTCCTGCCCCCAAACCAGATCTGTCCACCCTCTCCCTCGCTGTCAGCCTGTTGGCTGACAAATGCACAGACCCAAGGGCAATATGATAGTTGGCTGATAATCTGTTCTATGGCTTCTGCCAAAAGATTTCTAATGGTTCATGGTAATGCAATACAAATGTTGAATTTACAGTTGTGTCTTGGTTGGGGACCATTTGGGAGCTGGGGGGCTTCTGTTCCTGCATGCAACCCTGGAGAAAGAGGGACGGGTGAGGAGGGCCGGGCTTTAACAGCCTCAAGTTCCAGTTCCTGCTGAGTCTTGGGGTCTTCCTCTTGCTCATCAGGAGGGGCTTACAGAGTGGCTTCTCTGGGAGGAGGTGCAGGGTCACTTGCTCCTCTTGCTCCAGGTCTTCTGGTGCCTCCTCCTCCACAGTCCCCAATGCTTTCTCACCCTGGAAGTCATCAGTATCCTGTCAGATGATGAGGCCAGCAAGGTTGAGCAGGCATTCATGAGTCACCTCAGACTAGGTACTGGGAGCTCTGGAGAGCACCCAGTCCACGCCTTGAAGAAAGGGCATACTACAGGACCCCTCCTCCCAGAGCGACTGCTGGAGTCTTTTGCCTTCTGCTAACAGAGCCTGAGGTGCTTTATCCATTCCCAGCACTGGGCTGGAGTCTGGTGAATGCTCACCTTCACCAGCCTCTCTGAAACTGCCCAGTAAAGATGGATGTTCCTGGTGCTTCAGGAGAAGTTGTGGAGGACAATGAACTCCAGCCACATATCGATCAGCGCCCAGGTGTGCTTAGCTTACCAGGCAGCTGCTCACACAGCAGGTTCCATGTTTACGTGCACTGGTGAAAAAAGTGCAGCTGAAAACAGTTGTGAAATGCTCAGCAAAGTTCACTACTACCAGTCAGAACAGGGATCTTTACAGATTTGGATTAGGGTCAGGCAGGAAAGGGTCAGTGCATTTTGGGAACAAGGCTGAAAGACTGTTGAACTCAGGACCTGGTACACGCCCCTTAGCCTAGTCCACATTACAAACTGTCACAGGGATGGGACCATGCCACATGTCACCCCCACACCCCTCAGGTGCACTAGCGTTCTTGCCCCATACACACCTTGAAACCCATGTTTCTGGGGTTTAAAAGTGGCCAGTGGGGGAGTTCTGCCACAACCTTGCACATGGACCCATGTCCAGTTGCCAGTGTAGATGCAGCATAATTTGTTTCCAAGGTTGCCAGTCATTAGCTTCCTGGAGTGTTCCCTTGTCCTGCTATCATGAGAAATCATGAGATATTGTGAGAAAAAGAAGAAGATGATCAGTTTTTATCATACTTTCTTAATCTGTCTCTCCTGTGCTCTGAATGACCCCTGTGCTAATTGCCAGGCAGTGTGGAGGAGGAAGCCGTCTGGCTTGAATGCAGCTGGAACAAAAGCCAGACATGAGGGAAGGAAAAAGCATTGACTAGCACAAGGAATCTAGAGAGACTGGGACTTGTGGGGAGAGAAACTAGGGCTGGGAGTCAGGGGGGGAAATGGGCCTGACTGGGAAAGGAGAAGGGGACTGGGAGTTGGGGGAGACTGGGCACTGAGACTGGGAACCAGTGGAGGGATAGCAGGCTCAGACTGGTTGGGTAAGGAGACTGGGAGCTGGGGTGGGAAGAGGCATCTGGGACTCAGTGGTCGGGGAAGCTGGGACTGGAAGCCATGGTGGGAGAGACTGGGAACCAATGAGGGAATAGGATGGAGACTGGTAGCCAGTTGGTTGGAGGAGGGGACACTGATATTGGCTGAGGAGGTGAGGGAGCGGAGGAGACTGGCTAAACATTGAGACTGGGACAAGAAGCCAGGAAGGGGAGCTGGGAAAAAGCTGATACTGAATAAGGAGACTGTGTCTGGGAGCCACTGAGGAGAAAGAGGAGAGACACATCAGAGGAGAAGTCAGAAGACCCCTGCCTCATTAAGTGCACAGGATGTAGAGTGCTCAGTTAATGTCTTATTTGCTCCACATTATTCAATCCCTGCTCATAAAACAGAATTATTAATTTCTGCAGGCTTTCCTTTGGCATTCATCACTATAATATCCGAGTACTTCACAAGCATTAATTACTTTATCTTCACAACACCTCTGTGAGGTGAAGGGGTGGTATTATCCTCATTTTACAGATGGGGAACTGAGGCACAGAAAACTTAAGGTCAAAAATGTCCACTAATTTTGGGTGCCCAAGATTTTTTAGACTTTACAGAGTATTTAGCTTTATAAAGTATGTTTTATATTCAAGCACAGCTCCCATTGACTTCCGTTGTTTTTGTGAGTTCACAGCATTTCTGAAAATCAGGCCCCAGGGTCTCAAGTTGGGCACACAGAAAATGAGGAATGCTCCAATAGTGACCACCTCTGAAAAGCTTGGCTTAACTGCCTTGCTAGGATCACATGGGAATTCTGTGGCAGAGGCAGAGATAGTCAAATGCCCTGGAAAATTTGATGCTGTCTTAACTATGAGACCCTCTTTCTCTTCCTCCACCTGCCCCATTCACTGCACAGCATTCAACTTCTACAACAAATGAGACAGGGTCCTACAGGCAATATTCACCACAGAGCAGGTCCATCCTGTGCACTGAATGAGGCAGGGGTCCTGTGGAAAAAATAGTATGTGATCATTGTCACAGTTTCAGAGTAACTGCATCTGTATTTCCCCTCCATGGTCCCTTGAGGGCATCCACCTAAGGTTTCTGATGCCCACATGTTATTTCTCTTGGATGCACAGCTCCATGAATGGCACCGTGATATCCTCAGCAAGCCAGTCTGCCTAAAGGCCAGCACCTATGCTGTGCTTTCTCACCAAGGGCTATGAATAGCGGATTTCCAACAGGTATAAGTTACACACAGCACCTTCTAAGCAAGCACATTTATTCTTAAGGTAAAAGCATTACTGAGAAAACACTAGAACAATATGAAATTAACATGACACATTAAATGAATTAAAAACTGGCTGACTGATAAGTCTCAAAATGTAACTGTAAATGGGGAATTGTCATGGCATGGGAATGTTTCCAGTGGGGTCCCACAGGGCTCAATGGTTGACCTTATGCTATATAACAATTGTATCAATGACCTGAAAGAAAGCATAAAATCATTGTTGATAAAGTTTGCAAATTGGGTGAGTGGTAAATAATGAAGAGGACAAGTCACTGATTCAGCGTGATCAGGATAGTTTGGTAAAATGCATGCAAGCAAACAATATGGCTAAATGTAAATGTATACATCTAGGAACAAAGAATGTAGGCCATACTTACAGGATAGGGGATTATATTTAGGGAAGCACTGATTCTGAAAAAGATTTGGGGGTTGTGGTGGATAATCAGCTGAACATGAGCAGTGACACTGTGGCCAAAAATACTATTGGTGATCCTGGGATGCTCACAGTGGGGAATCTTGAGTAGGAGTAGAGAGATTATTTTAATTCTGTATTTGGCACCAGTGCAACTGCTGCTGGAATATTGTGTCCAGTTCTGGTGCCCACAAATCAAGACTGATGTAAATAAATTGCAGAGGGTTCAGAGAAGAGCCATGAGAATGATTAAAGGATTAGAAAACATGCCTTATAGCAGTGGTCCCCAAACTTTTCAAAGTCGCGCCTCCCCTTACCCCTCTCTACTCCCCTCCTCAAGCTGCAGCCAGGAGCAGGGCCATGGCTCCAGGGGATGGCGCAGACAGAGGTAAGGGGGCCAAGGTAGGGGGTCACACCTGGAGGCAGGTCTGGGGCCAGGGCCAGGAACAGAGCTGGCTGGGGGCCAAGGCTGGGAGTGGGACCAGGGCCAGGAGCAAAGCTGCAGCTGGGCCTTGGTGGGGGCCAGCAGCTGTGGCCACAGCCGGGTGTGGAGCTGTGGCCAGGCTGCGGTCGGGGGCCAAGGCTGGGGGCAGAACCGGGGGCAGGGACAGGAGCCAGGGCTGCTGCTGGGGGCAGGGCCAGAGCAGAGCTGGGGGAGGAGTGGGGATAGGTAGTGCTCCTTCTTGCTCCCTGTGGGAGTTGGCCCAGCCCCTGCCATGGCCCCCCCTACCCCAGGGAGGCATGCCCCCCAGTATGCAGACCACTGCCTTATAGCAATAGACTCAAGGAACTCAATCTATTTAGCTTAATGAAGAAAAGTTTAATAGGTGACTTGATTACAGTCTATCAGCATCTACACGAGGAACAAATATTTAATAATGGGCTCTTCAATCCAGGAGAGAAAGGTATAACATGATCCAATGGCTGGAAGTTGAAACTAAACTAATTCACACTGGAAATAAGGTGTACATTTTTAACAGTGAGGGTAAATAACTATTGGAACAATTTACCAAGGGTCGTGGTGGATTCTCCATCAATGACCATTTTAAGATCATGATTGGATGTTCTCCTAAAAGACATGCTCTAGGAATTATTTTGGGGAAGTTCTCTGGCCTGTGTTATACGGAGGTCAGACTAGATGGTCTCAGTGGTCCCTTCTGGCCCAGGAATCTGTATAAAAATTAATAAAAATTCCTATGCCCAGGCTAAAAGCTTATCAGAGGTCACCCATCAGTCTTTTTGGGGCTCTAGCAGGCCAAAGTCTTTCCTACCCTTCTTTAGGGTTTGGGGTTCCCTGGGACAGAAGGTCCTGTCTGTTTGCTGGCTCAGGAAAAAGGCCCAGAACCAGTTTAAACATAGCCTTTTTATGTCAAAAGCCCTTTCCTTGTCTGTAGGTCTCTGGAAAAAACAGTTTGCACCAGTATATGCAAATCTCTTCAGGGGTGGTACCTCTCTGGAAGTGTTTACAGTCTGAGTGATTCACCTTAATCACCCCCCCCCCCCGCATTATTTTTAGTTCCTGGATGTGCTAAAAGCAACCCTCCCATGCTGTAGCTGCCTATAACCATACATAAACTTAATACTGTATATTCTCCTGAGGATACTGCATACGGTTGCAATAGCTGTCACAATCATGTAATTAAAGATTGTATCATAATGAACACGCAAGGGAGCTGAATTAAGGATCCACACGCAACCTTAATTTTGGCATTTTCTCACTTTTTAGTGCTTGACTTTGCAACCTTAATAATGCTCTTTTTTATGTGTAATAGATATGCAAGTACAATCAACGATATATTCTGAAAGGCAAATGCTAGTGGATTAATTCTGGCTTTTGATTTGGCTTCTTACTAAAATCCTTCTGGATCATTTTTAGCAAAGCACATTCATAATGTCAGTGTAGATCCATCTAATAACTCTTGAGTCTTATTTCCAGCTGTGTCCATTTTCACACACAAAATGATGAGTGGAAGTGGGGGCAGAGGATCAGGTTTCCAGAAGGACCTGGTTTGGTGTGGCACCATAGGCTCAGGATGGTAAGCTGGGGTCAAGCTGTCCACACATGAGCCCTAGAGCCTCAATATGTGGCACTGGTGAATAAAGATTTTCCTACAGCTTCACCTATTGCTAATGAAACAGCAGTTGCCCATGCTGAAGAGTGCACGATGGTTCTAAGCCTACTTTCAGCTCTCTTGATCCTGAAACAGCCCATGGAGTAATTTAGAGCAGCATAGGGGTTGTTCTGGCTTAGACTGGCTGTAGCAGCCCCATAGGATTGGCCAAGGATCTGCCAGACCACTGTATACTTCATGCCCTACCCACCCCTCGCCACCTCCAACATGTCCCCTTAAATTCCTGAAAATAAAACATTTGTCTCTGCCAGGGAGATTCCTTGTTTCAGATGGTTATCTGTATTGGGAATGACAGGTTTCAGAGTAGCAGCCGTGTTAGTCTGTGTCCGCAAAAAGAAAAGGAGGACTTGTGGCACCTTAGAGACTAACAAATTTATTTGAGCATAAGCTTTCATGAGCTACAACTCACTTCATCAGACGCATGCAGTGGAAAATATAGTAGAGAGATTTTATATACACAGAGAACATGAAACAATGGGTGTTATCACACAGACTGTGATCAGGAAAGGTGAACTATTTCCCCCCCCCCCCATTCTTCTGCTGGTAATAGCTCACCTTTCCTGATCACTCTCATTACAGTCTGTATTGTAACACCCATTGTTCATGTTCTCTGTGTATATAAATCTCCCCACTGTATTTTCCACTGAATGCATCAGATGAAGTGAGCTGTAGCTCATGAAAGCTTATGCTCAAATAAATGTGTTAGGCTCTAAGGTGCCACAAGTACTCCTTTTCTTTTTGCATTGGGAATAGCACTATTCCTCTGTAATCTAATGTATGCTCATCTAATCTAATTCATTTACGTATCAGTTTGTCTAAGCAAGGATGGTGCTGACGTGAATCTGTCAGCAGGGAGTTGGGGGATGATTAAGTCATCTGAAGTTAGCTTATTTTTTCCTTCACCAGTGTTCCTACTTCCTGGCTAGTAGAAAATCAGCACAGAATATGTTCAAGAGGGCAGACCGGTAGGTCTGCACTAAAGGCTAATCCCAAACTCTCTGCTGAAGGCCTTGGATTGCATGATCTGGCCAGGATGTGGGGGGTTTTACACTGGGGGATTAAGCCTTCTAAGTATTCTGTGTAAAAGGCACAGAATAAGTTTTGTGCAGCTATTCTATTAAAACTATTGTTTTATTTATTTCCATCATTCAGAAGTGCCTGTCACCTTCCAGACAAAAGCAGCCTCTACCGCAGTGACATGAGTAGGCACTGAGGGCACTCCTTATCTTACTGGAGTCACTCAGCACCTTGCTGCTTTTAGGGACTCATCCTGCAACAGCTGACAAACAAAGGGTGGAGGATATGGAAAGGGCAGGGGTTACAGCAAAGCTGATGAGCTACACTGTTGTTTCGTGCACATCTTAGTGCTTTCAGTCCCATTGTGTGGCTGGGGTGAGGTGGGTAGTATCCAAAGTTTTGATTCCCATGATATTGTTAATGTTAAAAGGAACTGTAATGAAGAACACCGTGTTGAGAATGATAATCATCAGGGCTGTGATTGGTTGCTGTAGAATCTGGGGGGGGGGAGGTTGCTCTGCTTAGAGCATTTCATCAGCTGTTGTATAGAAGGATTAAATAAACAAAACCAAAACCCAACTTTTCATCTGGGTCTGAATGTATTAAGGTTCGGCACACGCCTTGTGAATACAAATCATGCTAGGGTGATTCCCACTATTTACAGGTTGAGGTGCTGTGCCGTGCCTCTAAGAGCCACAGCACAGAACTTGCAGGCCAGAGGAAGGGGGAGCTAATGTGGCTTTAAGCCACCTTTGTGCTCACCAAATCCTGGGCTGCTTTGGAGGCTGGAGAGTCCCCAGGCATCACTTAGACAGCCCAGAGGCTTGTGTAATTACAGCAGCCTGCCCAGTTTGCCCTGTGAGGCACAGCACTGCTTGGCTTCTCTGGAGCGCTGTGCGCTGTGGCCCTGTGCCTGACATACTCCTCTCACCCCCAGCCCTGTCCCTGGCATGTCCCCTACACTAGGGCTTGTGAGGGCGTCTGCGGTGTCTACACTGAGGGACTCCTTCCCAGCCACATGCTGGGCTTTTAACACCTCGTTCACCGCTCTGGCCCTACTCAGCCTAAAGGGGACAGAGTAGGAGTGGGATCTCAGTCAGACTATTTTGCGCGTGTAGTCATTCCATTGACTCCCATGGGCTTTCAATCAGGCTCATATAGTACATTTCATCTAAGATCTCAAGACTCTCAAAGGGGAGTAAATCTTATCCCCATTTTACAGATGGGGAAATTGAGGCCTCCCATTGACTTCAATGGGTGTTGGATTAGGCCCACAGAGGTTGTGATTTTCCCAAGTTCATGCATGGAGCCAATAGCAGTTTTAATTATAGAACCCAAGGCTATGTTTTCTCTCTGGAAATAAAAAGAGAACAGTGTGTTCCCTCATATAGTCCCAGAGCATAGCCTACTAGTTCCCGCTGATTTCAGTGGTGCAGTATTGACATAAAACTGGTTTGATACAGCAGAGACTCAGACCCTACAGTGATGTATTTCTATTGTGATGGGGAGGGAGACTCTTCAGGCCATCACTACAAATTGTAATTGTTCCAGAGAAGAAACGGCTCAGTATCCCTTTATTATTTAAACTGTATTTTACTATTCACTCTAGAGCAAGTACATTTCATTATTTTTCTTTAGTCATTCCTGGTCGGAGAGTATTTCATTTAAAATGGTTCTCTAATGCTAGTGGGAATCACCCATAGCATGATTTGTATTCACAAGGCATTTGCCAAACCTTAATACATTCAGACCCAGATGAAAAGTTGGGGTTTGGTTTTGTTTATTTAATCCTTCTATACAACAGCCGATGAAATGCTCCAAGCGGAGAATTGAACAAGCTCCTTCTCCTCTGGCCGTACAGAGGGAAAATAGTCTGTTGTGTCAACTCCTGAAATGCCTATTTTTACACCTTCTGTTTGTTCTTAGTTTGACGTTGTTAATCACAGTCCCACCAAAGCTCTATTGTTCAGCTCTTCAAGAAGAATGTTGTTATATTGACTGTTTTTGCGTCAGCCCAGCTCTCTCTGGAGCTGCGCTTGGATGAAATTAGATAATTTCCATTAGTAGAACATGCATTATTAGTCCCCAATGCCAAATTGAAAAGCGAGCCAAGATTACTATTTCTGGCTGTGTTCACCTCAGGAAGGAACCTTCTCAGCTTTAATGGGATTTTGCTATTGTTGGTTGCCTTCTGTTTGACATTGTGCCAGCAGGGCTGAAAATTGTTTAGAAAGCTGCATGAAATATAATAGAGCGCAAGCCATTTGCTGCAGCACATTCCAGCATGATGTTTATTTTGAAACAAAGGGGAAAAAAATATTGTCCTTGGCAGAGAACAACCCAGTAAATCGACTCTTCGAACATATGCTTCTTGCTGCTGTTGTGTTTAAAAAAATCACTGCCAGTATCGGTGAATTACATAGAGAAGTGATAAATCTCTCGTAATATTTATAATGATCTTCATAAAGGCAGATTAAGGCTGTATCCTGCATCTTTATTGCAGAAGAATAAGCCAGAGGGTAAAAAGTCAGATCCAAAACCAAAAAATGAAGTCCAGAATTGGTTCAAAGAACACTGCATCTTAATTAAGTCTTTTCTCTGTGTTTACTCATCTGTAGTATGGGGTTAAAATATGTACCAACCTCCCAGGGGAACCAGAAGGATATTAGTTAGGGCCTGAGCCATGAAGTGCTGACTGGCTCCAGTTCCACTTGAACACAATGGAGGTTTAGCACCTTCAGCTTTTACTGAAGACCATGGAGGATGAGAGCACACAACTTTGCATTAGGCCCTCAGCACTTCTCAGGATAAGGCCCCTCATGCTTTAGCAGTGTTTTGAAAATGCAAAGCCGTATATAAGCACCACATATTATTATTATTATTATTTATTAAGGCAGCCTTCTTTTGTTTCCTTTCCCTGCCCCATTGCCTTGAACCAGCCTGCACACCTCGATTGAACCACTAATTTTTGTATATAATTACGAGAGTATGGAGGGTGGGAACGAACTCCTTCTCAGCCTTGACAATTCCCCCAAAATCTGCTTTTGCTGTATATAGTCCTGCTTTGTTCTATGAATGTCATCTTATAATAATTATTAATGAAAGCAGAGTTGACTTTGGACCGAAAGTTTCTAGTTACTTGGCATTGCCAATGTATAAGCTATCTATGGCTATTAAAATGTGGTAGATTTTTTTGGATGAGATTGGAATCCAAAAATACACTTTTCCTCCAGGCTCCCTTCGAGCCCAAGGCCAGCTCCACCTTTATTGTATATTACACCTCTTGTTTATTCAAAATGGTGAAAAACTAAGTAAGTAGAACAAATTTGCCCTGCTTAAAAATAATAATAATAATAATAATAATAAAAGTCTTCAAAGCCTCCAGACCTGCAACTATCCAACAATGCATTCATTGTATTTGAATGATAATCCAGGACACCCTCCTATTTAGTAGTAATCTATTATTTATTTAGTTCAATTTCAACCTCTAGATATGAAAAGGTCACCCATCCCTGGCTCTAGGCTCCCTGCTGGATATTTAAAAACACAGTCAGGCTAAAAGAAAAACCTCAGTAGCAAACCAACAGCAGTTGCCCACACAAAGCAGTTCACCCACAAATACTAATCTTCCTCATCTCAGCTTCTGTGCAACCATAATCACCACAGTAAGAAAAAAAAAATCCACACCACTACCCAGACCCCCAAGTCTCAGCCATTCCCAAATCCTGTCTGAGTAGATGGGTTTCTCAGCATGCTCTGATGAGCACTGGATTAGGGATATTTTGAACCAAGGAGGGGGAATTAATTCTGAAGTCAAAAGACCCTTGTGGAGAAGACTCTGCTACAGCTCCTGTTCTTGTATGCTAAGTGATTGTACTCCAATATTCCTGGCTGAAGTTCCCCTACTGCAGCAATAGGGCATGAGGAGAAAATCACTTTTGAGAGTAGTTAGGTTCCAAGCCATTTAGAGCATTATATGTCAGAACCAACATCCTGGACTCCCCCTGGAAACCCACAGGCCATCAATGAAGATTCTGGAGCACTGATGTTACCTGCTCATGGTCAGATTCTCCATTTCCCAAACAGGCTGTTGCACCAGCTTCAGTTTCCAAGTTGATTTAAGTTGCAGTCCCATGTAGAGCATATTGCAGAAGTCTAACCTTCAAGTGACAAAGTCATGGTGGTGAGCTCTACTCTGAGAGACACACTACCTCTTGATGAGGCACAGCTAGAGAAACACCTTCCTGGTTACTGCTGCTACATGATCATCTAAGGGTAGCTGTGAGTATAACAAGACCCCAGGTTGTGAACTTGACTGACAAATGGCAGATGCAGGCTTGCTCAGAGGTATTGATATCATCCTCCAAAACAATATAAGCTAAAACAGAAAAAGGCACACTTATTTCTGAATGAGTGTCCACTGGGGGAGTTATACTGATATAACTACAGTGGTATAGTTATACAAGCCCTTGGGTCAGATGGAGGGAGAGAGAGTTGGATGTCATCAGTGTACTAATGACAGAGATGGATGTCATCAGCTGTAGCAATACAGAATCAAGAATGGGAAGTTCCGATGATGCATTCAGCAGTGTCTGGGATACCCCCTTCCTGCATCAATTTTGTGTTGCGGGGTGTGATGTTATCTGATAAAATATGACTACGTAGATCATTATTGCTACAACTGTTATATAATTGCAACAAATCTTCTACAAAGCGTGTCAAGTAAGGTGTCAATAGAAAAATTATGATTTGCTGAATATGATTATGCTATGTGTATGCATGTATCATTTTGGAACTGAAGTTACGGGTATTAGCTCTATACCTGTATTTCAAATATGTTTGCTCCTGTGGTAATGTCCAAAAGATATTTAGCCTGCACATCTTGAAGGGACTATTCAAGTTAAATGGCTCATCAAGGAACACTTAACTCACAATGAACCATGCGAGATGCTTATCTACTCTGAATGGACTTTCCTGTGAACGTTCTGTCTGGAATATAGGTAATGGCTTCTGATGTGAATAAGCAAAATCATGCATGGGCATGTGACTTGCCCATGTGACCCCCAACACCATCTTGTTCGCTGTAATTTTCCACAGTGAGAACAATGGGTTTCCCTTCACTTGAGAGAAGCTATAAAAGGCACTGGAAACATCTCTATTTTGCTCTTTCCTGCTCATGCCTCTGTACTATGAATTTATACTAATGGGAGCATTCTAACCAAGGCACTGAGGCACCCTGGAAGCAACCAGAGATTTAACAAGCCAGCAGGTTATTCCATCACTTCTGCAAGCCTGAACCAAGAACTTTGCAATTATTGTATGTATTTGATTCCTTTAACCAATTTTAACTCTCACCTTTCTTTCTTTTTATAAATAAACCTTTAGATTTTAAGTTGGCAACAGCATGATTATTGGGTAAGATCTGAGTTGTATATTGACCTGGGTGCGTGGCTAGTCCTTTGGGATCAGAAGAACCAAGTCTAGTGTTTTTGGTGGCGATACAAGGACTGGAATGCTAAGGAGACTGCTTTTCTGACTTCTTGTTAGCCAATGTGGTGAAACAGAAGTTTACTTCTGTTGCTGGTTTGGTATATCTTGTGGGAAAATAACCACCAGTTTTGGGGTGTGCCTGCCCTATTTCTCAGCAGTTTGTCCTGAATTTGGCATTCTCAGTTGTCACTCACGAAGGCACGGTGACACCATCACAGTGGTAAGGTCATTAATGTATCTAAAATGCAAGTCAGAAAGATGAATGTTGTCCCATCTCCGGGATGTGCACAGGCCTACATGAAATGGGCTGGTCTCTGCGGTTAGCAGTGGGAACTGATGCACTGCAGAGGTATGTACGTTCCAAAAAGTTGCACTATAATTGCTACTGTTCTAGGCAAGATGAAGCAGTAAGCCAAGGGATTTTTGCACAGGTAGGGGCCCCCAGGTCAGGTTTATGGGCACCAGCTGGGGCTGTAGAGGCAACGCTCTGTTTGCCACCAGTCACAGTGGGTACTTCTTCTTTGGCTACAGTACTTCTGTCAACAGCGCTATCCATCCAACCATAAATTCTGGAGCTGAATCAAAGAATAAAACATTCAAAAACTGTAGATTAGGAAAAATAATCTGTATTTACATGTATGGGAGAACTCATCTACACCATCAGCTTCTCTTCTCGTTGTGCATTTGTCTTTTTTTTTTTTTTTCCCTTTTCTTATTTCCCCCAAGCTGTGAAACGTTAATCGCCTCTTGCTAAGGAAAGTTTGATAAGGATCTTGCTGAGAGTGGCATTAGGAAAACCCACTGTTCCAAAAAGGAACCAACTATTGTGGTTAGAGCACTTCAAAGATATAATAGTATCTTGTTTTTGTTATACCAACTACATAAATAAAATGAGGATGAACAATGTGTTTTCATTTAAGGGTGAGTGTGGGAAAATCCATGTCTTGTCACAGTGGGAAGCAGGATGGTATGTGACTGACAAAGAGAAACTGTAAATGTTGTGCATGTCAATGGAAAGAATTTAGAGTTGATTAATAATATATGGTAAGATGGTGGTGCCAATGTCATATGGGAGCTATGGCCCCAATCCTGCTTCATTTGGAATCAATGGGATTCACATTTTAGAAAAGAACATGCAAAACCCACACGCTTAATGTGGTTTCACTGTGCAGCCATAAATTTGGCCCACGTTCACTCAAAGCCGGGAGTTGACATGAATTCTTTGTGACTCTCAGCAAAGCTTTCGATATATCTGGGCTGTGTTTTCTGCTTTTTCCTTCAACCAGGCAACCTTTATATGCTTTCCTATTTTGTAATTCAAGTCTCCCGCAGCTCTAGCAGTAACACTATCCTAAAGGGCTGTTCATGTGGGATATCGCAGTACTATTTTTATTAAGGGATCTTACAGTTAGTTACCAGAGCACAGAGGTTAGATAATGACTCAGTGCCTACATTACTTAATGTCTCAGTGCTTACATTACTTACATTATTGGACCCAATTCTCCACTCATATACAGAACACGAGTAAGTCCCATGCTCCTACCTTTCCCTGTTGTTTCTTTTGATTGTATACTCTGAGCCAGGGACTATGTGTTTGTGCAGTGTGTAGCACAAACTGGTCCCAGTCTTGGTTGGGCCCACAATGCAAATAAATAATCAGGGAGAATCAGACACAAGGTTTTAATCCTAAAACCAAGCAGCCCTGCTGGCTCCTAGCTGTTAGGACTTTTTGCTCGACATTAGAGACTCAAGCTGAGGACTACTTCTTAATAGCAGCAAGGCAGGAATTAGCAGCGCTTTGTGCTTGTCGAAGAACCTCACAACAACAATAATCAGTAATAGTCCATAGTGAGAAAGTGGGACTGAAACGCTCTGTTCTTTAAAGTTTTCTTTTATTGCTAGTAACCTTTGTTTGTTCTTAGCTAGTTAGGAAGGGGGAGAGACTAAGTGAGATCCCATCCTCTGGTGCTTTGGGACTCAGGGCTGTTTTAATAATAATAAAAATTAATAATAACAGGATTATGTAGTGCAGTTAATTTTTTTCAGGTTTTTTTTAAGGTCAGTGGGGAAAAAAAGACCTTCGAGCCTCAATGGTATGAACTAGAAAAACCTCTCCTGGATTCTAATGCTTAAAAAAATGTCTGAGTCATGCAGACAGTAATAAACTCAGGGAATGTGTGGTTTCTTAGGTCCTTTATGTTGCATCCTAGAGTGGTGGTGGCAGGAGTGAGGGAGGTAAAATGAGCACCATGTTGTGTTTCATCACCATCTTGTGAAAGTTAACATTTTTTAGACGTGCGTTTTGTAATGGATAATACGCTCCTTACTGGGAGTGTGGGGCAAAAATATGCTCTGTTTCAGACTGCTTCTAAATGCACCAACTTCAGCTTTTGATTTTCTAAAGAGTAGAGCTAGAAATCGCACCACACCTGGCCAGGTGATTTTTCCCTTGTTTTCAATGTCTGGAAAACAGGTGCCTGTGTTGAAGGAATTTTCCTGAATCGGTGAGGACAGTGATCACTTTATTTCTGTTTCCAGAATTGTACGGAGGTTAAGGGTGAGTCTAATGTTGTGTACGTGCCTAGAGCACATTTTCCAAACACAGGCTCAGGCATGGAGCATTGCTGCATACTCAAAGAGTGAGCCGTACAGACAGGAGACTGCAAAGTTGCATCCACAGAGCCAGCTGAGCTGTCTGTGTGTGGGTGTTTGTTAGTTGAATGAAGTGGGGCTATTAGATGTGAGGGATAAAGGTAAATATTTTACAGGATTCTCGACAGGAGCCATTTTTGCGGGTGGGAAAAGAGACAGAGAGGGACATGTACGCAATCTGAGAGGAGCCCTCACCCCCTACAGCATCCCAAGCTCCTACCCCAACCCGGAGCCCCCTCCCACACTCTGAACCCCTCAGCCCATCCCCCCAGCCGAGGCCCCCTCTTGCACCCCAAACCCTTCATCCCCATCCCAGTGCCCCCACCCCCAGATGGAGCCCTCACCCCCTCCCGCACCCCAACCTCCTGCCCCAGCCTGGTGAAAATGAGCAAGGGTGGGGGGAGGGATACCTCAGTAGTTTGAGCATTGGTCTGCTAAATGCTAGATTGTGAGTTCAATCCTTGAGGGGGCCATTTAGGGAACTGGGGCAAAAATTGGGGATTGGCCCTGCTATGGCCCTCTAGGGGGTTGGACTAGATGACCTCCTGAGGTCCCTTCCAACCCTGATATTCTATGATTCTATGACAGCGAGTGACAGCAGGAGCGGGGATGGAGTGAACAGGGACAGGGCCTTGGAGAAGGGGAGGGGCAAGGGTGTTCATTTTTCTGCAATCAGAAAGTTGGCAACCTAAGTGCCTGGCAATCCAAATTTAAAAAAACAAGTAGAGAAAGCTTGGTGGTTACCTTTCTGTTTTTCCTTTGTGTGTCCTACAGTGCTTCCAGGGTTGGACCCAGTTCAGTAAGTGGCTGGGTATTTTTGGATGTTGTGGAGCGTTTCTGTATCTCATTTCCCAGCTAATACCTAGTAGGTAACAGGCCATATCCATCAACTTTTCCCTTCCAATCACTATGAGATCTACCATGTTTAGCACCAAGCAGGTAGGACTGGTTGAAAGTTTTCTGTCTAGACTGTTTTTTTGATGGAAAATTTCCAGGGGGAAAAATGTTCAGCCCAGCCCCGCAAGCAGGATTTGTCTGGGTAATCCACGTGGGTTCCACTGCCTCTCATTAATCACCCTCAGGTCCAGGGTTTGGTTTGGTTTTTAAACTGAGGTTGAAACGTTCAACAGTGATTAGTGGCAATCTGAGACACTTTAAAGGGGCACTTTCTGAAAGTCAGATCTCATAAAGGTCTCTCAAGTTGAGCACCTAAAAATGGAGGTACCCAAAATAACTAATGAGTCACTTTTGAAAACCGGCGTTTTTCAATGTGTCACAAATACATAAGCGTGAGTGAAAGGCCACAAGATTGAGGTCCAGACCCAAAAGCAGAGAGGGGATCAGAACTGGGATTTTGCTCCAGGCCCAACTCTCCCATCCTCTATGACAAGATGCACTTTGTAATCCTTCCATTCATAAGCCTAACTCTAAATTCAAACGCACACATTTAAAAAACAAACAAAAAACGAAAAAGGGACATGGGTGACGTGCAGGAACAGTTTGCTTCTTTTTAAAACAGCCTTAAAGAGGCCTTCTTGAACAAGTTGTGTTTGTTTATTTTTCTTGGAAACTTTCAGCATCCTTAACTTCTTTTAGACACATAAAAGGTGAATGATTAAGTGGAAACTATTATCTTTGCAGAGAACATCTCTGCTGGCAGAAGGCCAAACTCAGAGGGAAAGTGAAATGAGATAAACAAGATGGAGTTATTGTGTTTGAACACGTTCTTGCACTGATTAGCTGGGAACATTGGTTGTACTGGAAAGAGATCTCTGGAAGGAGAGGCATTTTAGAAGATGTTTTTTAATACAAGCAACTAAATAAACCCTGTAGGTCAACTTTAGCCCCAGTGTAAACACATGCTGGTCTATTAACTTCAGTACAGTTGTGACCACTTACACTGGGGGTTGGTGGGGGTGAATTTGGGACTACCTTTTGTCTGAGACAGGTCAGCTACTTTTTTTCCCTCTGCCACCCTTCAAACAAACCAAAGGTATCTCTTACCAACAAAGATCTAAAACTGAATTAAGCCTAAAAGTGATCTAGTTTGTCAGGGAACGTGTTGCCTATTATTATCTGTATTGGAGTAGCGCGTAGGCGCTCAGTCCTGGACCAGGACCCCAGTGTGCTAGGCACTGTACAAACGGTACAGAACAAAAAGACAGTCCCCGCCCCAAAGAGCTTACAGTCTGAGTCTATTGGTTAGAACTAGTAGTCAAGAATTCTTGGCTTTTCCCCAGGCTCTGCCACTGGCTCGCTGCATGCTGTTGCAAGTCAGTTAACGTCTCTGTGCTTCAGTTCCCCCAATCTGGTAAATGAACAAATACTTCCCTGCCTCACAGGAGTGCTATGGGGCTTAACTATTTAATTCTGGATTGTGAGTTAAACCCACACACCCCCAGTAGGGGGCAGAATGAAGGCAGGGTGTCAGCTCTAAGGCTGTGTCTGCACTAGGAAAATTAGGACCCAGACGTCCTCACTTGCAGACAAGGCATGCGCATTTTTACCCTTGGGTCATGAAATCCTGCTCTGGGTAGGGGTAGATGACAGTGTTACAGTCAACTGGGTCTAATGCACAACTTCCTCATCGCTTCTCCCACCAGCGGAGTGGCACTGGTGCAGAACGGTGGGTCTGCCTTTGCTTAGTGTGGGCTCAGGCATCGAGGCACTAAGGCTAGCTACAATTCTGCCATTGTTGTGAGGCTTTTTGTAGGGAAGGTGCTCTAGGCGTATAAACTGCTAATATATGGTGCGGATCATTTTTTGTGTTTTTTCACCCAAAAGAAGAAATTGGATTCATCCATCTCCCTGCACAAAAAGTAAAAAGCCACCCTGTGGTCATAGAGCAAGGGGTGCCAGCCTTGCCAAAGGATCAAATGGAGCCGACTGGAGAACTGGAACTAAAAGGCCCAGAGCCTGAGCTGTGGCTCAGGAAGTGTTCACTGGAACTCAGGGAACGGGTTCAGAGGTGGTTTTAAATCCTTTTGCCCTCTTTTGATCCTGGGCTGCCATGGCACTAGGCTAGCCCTCGGCATAATTTAGCACAGCCTCAGAGTGGCTCTAAGGTGGGCTGACTGCCAGCAGATCCATTCTGCCAGCCAGAGGGCGTTAGGCTATTGACACCGCAAACATAGCCTCATTTCCTGGGAGACATGCCCTGTGTCAGCAGCCGAGAGAAAGCTTCCGTCACTTTCCTAAGCCGATGGAAAGTTGATCTGCCAGCTCTGGTGGGTCACAGTCTTTTAGCACAGGCCTTTGGGATTGCTTTGCATGCTCTCTGTCTCTCTCTCTCTCTCACAAACCCCTATTTCCTAGCTGAGGCTGACGACACTTGGTGCAAGCATTGCCTGCCTGCATCACATGGGCACAAAGTCAGCAGGTGACTCCAGAGTCTCCAGCTGAAGTCATTTTATATCACCAGAGCTGTTCTAGAGCAGCAGCTGCTAATATAAAACGACTTGGGAGAAAAAGCAATATATTTTATTAGATTGGTAGAAAAAACATAGCTCTGTTCAAGGCTTCCATTAGCTTTTATGAATATCTCCAAAGAGCTTTATTTTTATAGCAACTTTGAAGCAGAGAGGTAAAAACTAGGGGTTTGTTTGTTTGGGTTTTTTTACACTATCTCACCAGAAGCAAGGCCAGTGAGTCTGAGGCCAAAGCCTACTCGCCTTATTCACATGTGGCTAAGGCACTGGGCTAGCATCCAGGAGAGCTGGGTTCAATTTCTGGCTCTGCCATAGGCTTCCTGTGTGACCTTGTCACTCTGGACCTCTTTTTATTAGATGGACATTGTCTTGTCCACATGCCCATGCTTCCTTAGAAACACAGAGATTGCCAGCCGGGATCAAGTCCAGTATGGCGTCTCCAACAGGCGTCAGTACCAGATGTTGCAGAGGAAGGTGCAAAAACCCTGCAGTAAGCAGATGTGGTGCAATCCGCCCCCCCCCGTTAGGTCTTCTTCTGTCTCTAGCAGTTAGAAATTAACGTAAGCCCTGAAGCATGAGGTTTTGTATCCCTTCCCCAAAATTTGTTATGATTAATTATAACAACTCTGGATAGTCTCAATATCCATATAAATGGCCAACTGCTTTTTGAAATTTGCTAAATTCTTGGCCTCAATGACCTCTTGTGGCAATGAGATCCCCAGTCTAATTAAATCTCTATGAAAAAGTATTGCCTTTGATCCATGTTGAAGTTGCCTCTCTCCAAGTTAAGTGTCAGTCCCCTTGTTCTTGTGTTACGAGACAGGGAGCACAGAAGCTCCTGAGCTACCTTCTCTAGACCCAGGGCCAGCTCCAGGCACCAGCGAAGGAAGCAGGTGCCTGGGGCGGCCAATAGAAAGGGGCAGCTCTCTGTCCGTGATTGGGGCGGCATGTCCGCATCTTGAGCGGCAATTCGATGGCGGGCCCTTCACTCCCTCTCTCCCCCTTCGGCGGCAATTCGGCAGCAGGTCCTGCTTTTTTCTTTTTTTTTCTTTGCCGCTTGCGGGGGCGGCAAAAAAGCTGGAGCCAGCCCTGTCTAGACCATTCATTAGTCTAAATACTTTCCCTTCAAAGTAATGTCATAGAAGAAAACATCTCCCCTAATAACAATGTGTTGGTCCATGGTGCTGCCTTGTTCAGCCACATGTGTTCTGCAAAAGAAATAATATAGGGGGCCCAGTACTGCTCCCACCCCTCTGCAAGGAGGCTTGGGCGTGTGATGGAAATAGCCAACCAACGGGCTCTACCCATCTAGCTTACTCCCTTTCCTCAGGCACCATCACGTGCTGTTTTCAGACTACTTCCCAATGAAGCATTGACCAGCTGCTAATGGATTTGACTGCATCTTACAGAACAAGCCAACACCCCCCACCCCCCCACCCCCGGACCTTGTCTGAGAATGGAACATTCCTTTGCTTCCAGATGTTCACGAGCTAAGGCTGAGCTCTCACCAAACTAAATAGGAAACAAAACAAAAACGTGACACTGGTGAACAAATGCATCACAGCTGGGAGTACGTGTGTAATCAGATTGAAAATGTCATCAAGGGAGCAGTGTCATTGCCTGAACTGTGGCGCTTTTGTAAGAGTTGATTTGATGAGCAGCTACACGGTCATTCATGTCCCCAGTCCAGCACCTTAGACCTAAATTATTCCACAGTGACTCCAGAATTGCGTAGCTGGGAATCCCCAAACCACCTATCCACAGTGCCGCCACACTGATCTAGTCCTATCGGTACAGCAGCCTTTGTTATTTATATTGATTTTATCTTTGTTACGTTGCAGCCACATTTTCAGAAAGACACAGCGTTCTGTTCGAAAAAAATGTAAATCTGCCTTGCAGCAACTGCTGATGAGAAGTTCAAGGGTTTGGGAGCTGGGCAAGGCCATGGGATTTCTGCTATGTATGAAAATGTGGAAGTAGATTTTGGGTTTGAGGCACGCAGGTGTTTGAGGCTTGATGTATTAGGGATGGGATCCATCACCTCTTTCCCAACCCCTTTTGGGCTGGGATAGAGAAGACTTTAAATTTAGGATGGGGAGGATTTGAATCCCTACCTGCTCAACCCAGCAAATTTGGAAAGAAACTTGATGCCCTGCTGCACCTTGTCCCAACATCTGCCATTACATCCAACAGTGAAAATAATTAATGCGCTAGGGTGTATGGGCACTTATCCCTCTACTTGTAGACAAGCAGAACTGTTCAACTCTGCATCATAGACCTTATACCGCTATTAAGGGTTTGTCTACGCTGCAGTGTAAGCCCAGGGGTTAATGGGACTCAAGTAAGCTGACCTGTTAGTGAACCCTGGGCTTGAGCATCTACATTGTATTTTAACCCTATTAAAACTTTTCTAACCCGTGCTCAAACTGAGGGCTCTAGTATCCACACTGCACTGTGCAGACCTGAATCAAAGTAACCCTGTCCCAGAGTCCCTACCACTCCCACCTCCACCCTGAAATGTGGCCGCTCTAGCCCTAGGACCATGGTGCACTGGGGGAAAACTTTACTGCCTGCCCTGCACGTTACCAGGAAGCAGCTTGCTTTGCAAAAGGTTTGATCGGTTGGCTCTTCATGGCAAACCCAGGAGGCTCTCTCATAGTATGCTAGCAGATCGGTGATCAGAAGAGAATGGATTAACGCTGACCTGAGCTGCTGTCATTTGCAAAGGGCGTGGTGGCTCCTGCTTTTAATAGAGATTGTTGGGATAGCAAGGACTAAGGACGTTGTCCCATGGATACTTCTGGCTGACTCCTCAGACATGAGTCAAGCAGGGCTGCATCTACTCTGGAAAGCAATAGGGCTCGGACCCTGGGTCCTGGCTTAACTCAAACTCGGACCCTCAAGCCCTGTACGGTCCTGGGACCCTGGGTCTGAGGCCTGGGTTAGTGCAATTGCAGTGTAGATGCAAGGAGAGAGGCTGTTCTCAGTGTTCCCAGCCCTGTGCACCAGAAAACCTGTGAGAATGTGTGTGCTCAGGAGATTTCTAGCCTGATTTTGCAGCTGCAAAAACGTCATGTCATTCTGGTAAAATTTACAAATGTTAGGTACATATCAGTTGCACATGGGACCCCCCAAACAGTTGTCCTAAACCTCCATAACCTTATTCCCAGATGTAGCCTCATTGACTTTGAAGGAATTATTCACTTGAATGAGGGTGTGCAGGATCAGGCCCCCCCAGTGAGGTTCGCCCATCACTATTTATATTCCAAAGAATTATGGAGTATGGGGGGAACTACGGACTTGCATCACTTTGTTCTCCAATTAAACAGCAGCTTATTAAAAAATCCACTTAATAATACATACAATATGCATACAGAGCGAGTGACATATGACGGTTGTAATACATTTCTTAGCTCTCAGGGCTAGCTTTATAGCAAAAGGTCTGTTGTACTTGACTGCCCTCTACATTTGAGTAAAGGAAGTACTGGATAACACAGGCTTGGTAAAATAGGGCCCAGTTCTGCTCCCAGCAAAGTCAAGGGGAATGTTACCTTCAATTAAAACAATAAAATTACACTTAAAAAAAGCACCACGCCCTCAAGAACTTCATGCCATGATGTCCCAAGTAGGAAAAATGTGCTATTGCAAATGTTTATAACATCTGATTTAATGTTATACAGTTTCCCTCAGTCATAAACTAGAACAAATACTTAAAGATTTATTACATCCTTCCCTCCAGGGACTTAAACTGTAGTTAAATAATACAGTAGTTAAACAGCACAGAGATGAAGCACAGTCATTCTGCATCCAGGATTCCTAAAAGGCGTATTGTTTTCCATAGGGATTTAGGTCTAAAAACCTCAATAATGAGTGTCTAAATACACCCTTTCCCATTTGCACTGAATAATACTATGCATTTGAATTTTTTTCCTTTCAGAGAAATGTTATGCTGTGTCTTCCTGCACACAGTAATTAAAAGTTATTAGAGATTTTTTGGTCGTAGTAAAGAGTTGCTCCTGTGTGCCAGACTGAACTCTGGATAGGACATATATTCTGGGACATGCTTTATAGCAGTGTAGTTGTGCATAGTATAAATGTTGCCCTCTGTGCCACTATTAAAAGAAGGAAGCATTTCTGGTCCATTTCTCCTTTTTATGTCTCTTTTCTTTGATTGTCTTGTCCTGAAAGTAGAGAATGGAAATTTCCCTTTGTTGCTTGCTCACGATCCTATACAGAAAGGGTGGACTTTTCAAAAGCACTCAGTGTCAGCCTAACCCTACTTCCATTAAAATCCTATTCCTAGATTTTTAATGAGGCCAGTGGATGGAAAGTTATGGTGGTTAGTTGGTCAAATGGTTTTCTATTAATCCTTGAGGCAAACTAGGAATATTACATCCTGATATGATACAGCACTAGGCTTGAGTGTGTTGGTTATCACTTGTGGCCACAGAGGCTTGAAGTGCTGTGCTATTCTGAAAAGGGAGTCTATAGAAGTAGAACCAGAGGGTTCCGTATTTATTGTCTCAATGACTTCCAGAGCATATCTACTCATTTGACAAGAGCTTTTTTTAACTGCTAGCCCTACACGTATCGTGGAGCTAGAAAGCTAGAATCTTTCTGGTTCTTTAATCACTGTTAGCAACACGGGACCACATTCTGAACTCTGCTAGTTCTGTGCAACCAACTCCATTGAAGAGGTGACAAAGGTCTAAGTTGGGGCAGAAAGTGAACCTGCTTTTAGTAGGTAGTTAACTCTGTTGAAGTCAAAACAGAACCTACCTCTTTCATTCAGCTTGCAAGCCCTGTAGTTCTACGAGGAGCAGAAAGGAATCAAAACTTGTTTGTATTATCCCTGCAATAGGCAGATGTGTCCCCGAATACAAATAGGGGACAGTTCTGTTGAATATAATGTGCACATTTTACAGTCACTTTTCTGTCTAATTGTACTTCAACAGAAATGCTGTTGGTTACGAGTCTTGGTGGTTTGCTGTTTACCATTGCTACCCTCCCCCCATTTCCAAAAAAGAGATTGAGGATTGATGCCGTACACTAGCTAACACATATCACCATTCCCAGGATCTGGCACTGAAATGGGGCCAGCCAAAAGCATCTTTTTTTGCAATTGCCTTTACACCCCCAGTAAAAGGAAACAGGGAAATAAAACCTCCGCAAAACAGCAGATGGAACTGTTTGTTGTAAAATGTATTTTGCCAGCTCTGTCATGTTTCCAAGATTTCTTGAAAACCATATTGTCTATTTTTTTAAAAGTAGTGAATATTATGAGAGATGTCGGTTTAATTCTCTTTATATCCCCTCTGTTTCCTCAACAACATGCACTTTTCTTCAAGCAATATATGTAAAATGCCTGGATTGTTTGCATCAAGTAGGTCATTACTGGTCTACAAAAACCATTGGAAAATTCATGTTAACAACTATTTGACAATAGTGTATTTCAAGCTACACAAAAAGCTTGAGTGTATAGGCTAGTGCCTCAATTGATTTGAAATATAGCCTAGCATTTGTCTTGGTTGCATTAACAAGATCTGTTTTACCATTACATTTATATTTATGATGACTAAGGGCAGATTATAGTTGTTAAAATTTGTCCTTCTGACATGAAAACACTACTTTGTCATTAATACATTTTGTAGTATAAACTATGATGTCAGGTCAATGTAAAGGGTAAAAACTTTCCTAAAGTATGCACACATCATTTTTTTTTAAGCAATTGAGCCTAATGGAATAACAAAGGTCATCATAACAAACCATTACAGCTTTGGTCTTGGCAACTATGTCCACGGAAGAATCTCCAAGAAACAATCATCATTTCTCCAATGTTATGGCATTAGGACGACAGGAATGGTTCACAAATGAGTCATGTGGGCCCAGAAACGCAGTAGCTATGTGAAAGCTGAGCGATCAATTACTCATTTGTTTACCGAGAGCTTTCCTAACTGACATTAACCAGACCTTCTTGAAAAGAAGAGCTTTACAGCTGTCCTTGGGTGTCCCATGAGCCTGCGCTCAGAGACTAAAAAGATTGCTTGATTTTTCTGGAAGTAATCTGGTATTTTTATTGAAATAAACAACAACATATGGACAAATTTACCAAGCTCGACCTGAGACCTAGCAGGTGTAAAAATATCAGAGAACCATCACTGCGTGGGGGTGGAGATGGGGCCGGGAAGAGGGAGAGAGACTAAAAGCCAGCACACAAAAAAGTTCATTTCAATAGAACAATAAACCATAAACAACACACAGGCGCTGCAATGTACGCAAGTGTGAAACTTTATGAACTCTTTGAACTCAAAGGATTACCTGTGTGCAGTTACTCACGTGCTTAAGGCCAGGTCTACACTACAAACTTACAAAGGTACAACTACGGCACTCAAGGCTCTGAAAAATCCACACCCCTGAGCCACACAGTTATACCGACCTAACCCACAGTATAGACAGTGCTGTGTCGATGGGAGAGCTTCTTCCGTTGACATAGCTATCGCCTTTTATGGACATGGATTAACTACTCCAATGGGAGAAGCTCTCCTGTCGACATAGGAGCAGTTTCACTGAAGTGCTACAGCGGTGCATCTGTACAGCATTTTAAGTGTAGACTTGCCCCAAGTGCAGGGACAGGGCTTAAACTGATGGTGGCCTTTTAAAAAATAAAATTATGTTTGTCTGCAACTTTTAAGCTATATTTTCCCAACTAACTCCTCAGCATCCTATTGAAAAAGTAGCTTGCAGAGAAAAAAATTACAACTTGTTTTTCCGTTTGCTTACTTTGCATTTGACAGAACTTTGTCTATGGGCTGTGTCATTGCATTCCCTCTTGAGTCACTTTCCCCTATTTGCATGGGTCTATCAAACTACAACAGGAGAGGGGAAAACATGTTTAAAAAAAATTAGGAAAATTTGATTGTAAACCCATAAAAGTTTCAAGGCCTCAGGGGCAGATGCAGTACTTGAAACTCTTTTTAAACCCATTTCTTTGCAGTTGACAAAGATTTCAAGATGGGGTAGGGGGGTCCCTTTTTAAGAGTCTAAGCTAAACCTACAAATGCAAGGAAATTCACAGTTAAGGCTGAAAAAAAATTCTGGAATGCATTCCAGCTTTATTAAATGTGCTAGTGTGCACAGAACGCTTATATGATCTGCCCTTTCATGGGCACTGACAATGTAATAAGTTTACGAGTTATTTCTATGTGTCCATTATTGTTTCTAGAGTTCCAGAGATGAGCGTCACACTTGATACGTCATATTTCAGACAGGTCTTTGCCCCAAGGATTTTACAATCTAAACTGGACAAGCACAAAACCATTAAATAAGGCATGATGGTGGTAGAAAAGCGACTGCTGTTTGACTGGTGGTGTGTCTAGACCATGTAATTTCTAATATGCTGTTAATAAAAGAATGATAAACATTAACCATAAGAGAGTCTCATACAGTAAGAGACCCAGATTTGTAAAGGTATTTAGGTATTTTGGCTCTCAGTGTTGCAACATAAACTGATTTGGGAGCCTTATCCTGATTTTTAAAAGTGATTTAGGCACTTGGGAGCCAAAACTCCATTGACGTGATTAAATCAAGTATGGGTAAACTGTGGGCCAATTCAGTGTCATATGGTATATCTCCTCTTGGTCCTCAAATAAGACCTGCTAATGGTTTCATGGCCATTGCTAGTTTTCTACTGGCTTCTGCCCAGGTATCTGTTGATAAACAGCCAATGTAGCCTCTGGCCACCATTGTCTAGTGAGCTGTGCACAGAACTGAGAGAAACAGAATCCTGCATTCTTACCCTGCTTCTGACTCTTACTTTCTGTGACCTTGGTCAAGACACTTAAAACTTTCTGCCATAGTTTTCTCACTGGTAAACTGTCTACATAACGGGTAAAATTCTGGCCTTATTAAAGTCAATCTGAGTTTTGCCACTGACTTCAGCAGAGCCAGGATTTCAGACAATATGTACAGTACCTGCCTGTATCATGACGGTGTTGTAATGATTAATGTTTTTATATTTCATTGTGTGGATCATTGTAGAAACTGCAGAGCAAGGTAGGGAGAAGAGAAGGGAACGAATAATGTAAGCAGCAAAGGTGAACAAGATGAGAAAAAGAGGAAGCAAATAAGAGAGAAGGCACATTTGAGAAGACAGATTAGTATGGGAAAGAGGCAGGGGTTGAACGAATATTCCTCTACCCCGATATAACACTGTCCTCGGGAGCCAAAAAATCTTACCGCGTTATAGGTGAAACCGTGTTATATTGAACTTGCTTTGATCCACCGGAGCGCACAGCCCTGCCCCCCCAGAGAGCTGCTTTACCGCTTTATATCCGAATTTGTGTTATATAGGGTCGTGTTATATGGGGGTAGAGGTGTAGTAGGGAAAGAATGCATGGAAAAGAGAAGATCATGGGCTCTTTATATCACAGAACAGTAAATTTAGCTGCTATTAGTCTTATTCTACAGGATTCTCTGTTGCAGCATAATTTCTCAGGGATGAATTCTCCTATTTTCCAAGCTATAATTAGATGGAAAAGAAAGCAAAACCATTCCAATCCTCTCATTGTCAAGAAATTATATGCCAGATAAAGTTTTTGGTTATACTGGACTTCAAGAAAAAGTCCAGTAAGTCAAAGTTGTCATACTCCTTCTGCCTCATGACTTCCCCAACCATGTGATTTTTAAATATATTTTTGTATTAATTTTAGGTGTATTTTTCATTACATATCTGTCATGGAGATTGGGTTACTGCTGGAAGGCAAAATTCAGGATTAAGCATTAACACATTGGCTGGTAGCATGATCTGAGCATGTTTTGGCAACTCGTTGGGTCAAACTGCGAATAATATGTTTTTCAAAGGCCTGTGCAATGCAAAACTAAATCCAAAAGAGACTGACAGTGATTTTAGAAACAATGATCAGAAAATAATTATTTGCAGACAAATAAAAGGGTAACCTTCTCCGTTAAGAGGTATCTTCCATCATTCGATTATCTTGTACACAGGATCTCCAACCTGAAGTATTTCAATTTTATCAGTGCCAAAAAGACTCCCGAACAGTGGGGCTGATTCGTAGATGTTGTGCTTCAGAGTGGGATCACACATCCAATACCTACAGAGAGGGGAAAGGATCAGCATTAGTCGTTTATGGCAAAACAAACGCTGCTGCTTTTTAAAAGCACAGTTTGAAAAGAGCATTTTCTTCTTGTTAAGAAAGAGGACAAAATGCAGTGGCATCATAAAAGTGTTTGTAGTGCCTGTCTGCATTTCTGCTTGGAGCTACTTCACTTTACCTTTCGGGTGGTAGCAGATTACAATCCGCAGCATTTAAAGTTCAGTGAAACTTGTTTTTAAAGACCACTCAAAGGAATGACTAACACTGGTTGCTTAATGGAGGTGGGCATGCAAAGACCGGGGAAGTACATATGGGAATAATCTCCTATGAGACTGTTTAGTACATTTTATCTCTTGCACATATTTCACTGTGTACTTTTCTTCAGGTTACAAGTAAACTGAAGTGCTTTGTAAAAATAAATATATAAATATAAATACTTACATTCTTAAATAATTAAAGGCCTGGATCAGTTCCCGTTGAAATCAATGGCAAAACTTCCATTGACTTAAGTGACTTAAGTCAAACTTCCACTGATTTATGGGAACATAATGAAACAAACTGGCAGATAAATTACAAACAGCAAATAATAGCACCTAGCTTTTATATAGTACTTGTCATCATAGATCTCAGAGTGCTTTACAAAGGAGGTCAGTACCATTATCCACATTTTATGGGGGATGGCGAGGTTTCCCCCTATCCCTCTGAGAAAATCCAAGTTCAGAGTCCTCTGGTTTTCCTATAAGAGTTACAGACATCACAAACATGTAAATAGTGTAAGGAGCAAAGCTCCCTGAAATGTTCAGGCATGTGTGACATCAACTCATGTGATAGAATCTTGAACTCAGGATCTGTCAAGTGGATAAGAGAAACTATTTTCAAATGTGGTTTTAAAGTGTATTTGTACTTCATTAATGATTTAGGATCTTAACATTTGTATTTATTTAAAAAGCAGCAGCGTTGTCAAACAGCTGACAAAAAGAATAAAATGCAGCTTCACTGCATGGACATCTGGAAAACCACAGCGGTAGGGAAATTGTTTTCTGACAACCATTTACCTAGCCCAGATTTAGGATCCAATGCTGCCAAGTGTTAAAGTCTCTCCAGCCAGGAGTGGAGGGCACTCCGCACCAGCTGAATCAGCCCTTTGGGAGATCATAGAGGTCGGACCTTCTCTCACCCAAATTTTTGACTCCATCTCCTGGAAGTTTATGCTTCATTATATTTATGATAGTTTAAAATTGCAGTAAAATACTAAGCACTGATTTTGCTGTGCTCTGTTGCAAAGCTTTACAGAGCATTAGCCACAGTGAGTTTAGATGGATGTAATTGTGTAATAGTTCAGTGTAGAGAAAGGTAATCGGATAGATTACAATTAGGCCTACTTTTCTTCTTATTATTATTTGCCTTATTATTAGGCCCACTTTTCTACTTTGGAGATGTACTACTGCTTTCCAGTTTACCAAAACAGATAAAAAAGCAGGGAAAATTGAAGTCAATAGAGTTTTGTCAGAATACAAAAATTCAGAATTGGACAGGATTCTGTTTATTAGTGTTAAACAACTTTACATACATCTCTCACTCTCATTTGTGTGTATGTAAATAATGTATAATTAAGACAAAGTGTGTGTGTGTGTGTGTGTGTATATATATATAAATACACATTTTGCCTTAAGTAATAAGGTCAGGAAAGCTAACCTGGAACACTAAAAAGTTCACAGAAAACTCAGAGCTCTGAAAAGAAAGTCACTAAGCTTAAAATTGAAAGCAGTTGTAGGGCCTTTACCCAATGAGATAGTGTAGAAAAGAATAGAGTAAGTCAGTAGATGATCTGACAGCAAAAAAGCGAGCTGAGATCACAGGCCAAATCCTGTTTGCCATATTCAAGTGAGATGGCTCTTTATTTCCAGGTGTTGCTGCCGTCAGACATTGTACATATGGCTTGGTAGGGATTATCCACCATCACCTCTAACATCCCTAAGATGATAAGTACAAGGCCAGTAATTCAGGCAGAATATATTTAAATAAGGAGCTGCTGAAATATGGAATGTGTAAGTGAACCACAAAAAGCAGCAACTGAAATAAAGAATGAATCCATTTAAAAACATTTTTAGGGAATACTATGAGACTAAATTGTACCGTACTGTGCTGTGGGTTTTGACAGGCATAAATGAAAACTAGGAAGAAACCACAGAGGTTTGTACTGTACTGTGAATATATAAAGTACTACAAAAATACTCAGGATTATTTTCATTGTGACCACAGATGGAATTTGTCCCAGGTCTTCAAAAAGTAAAAGGCTAGTTCAATCGCCATCTCGATTACTTGGCCCTTTTATTACATGGTTTGAAAATATTCTCCTTGCAGAGTTTTAAATACAGCCCATTCCAGCAGATGAAGGGTTTTTTGTTTGCTTTTAACTATTTAAAATAAAAAATCTAATTTACAAGGTTGAATTATGTTGGGGACAAATTGCAAATGCCTTTAAAATAACTGCCCTTTGCAATAAGCATATGCATATATTTTATTTAGGCCTCAATTCATGAAAGCAACCCTATCTGGAAAAGCACTTCAACACAGTCTTTCATGAATGGGGCCTTAATATTTATATTACAATAGTCCCTATAGGCCCTAATCAGGACCAGGACCCCATTGTGCTAGGCACTGTACAAACACATGTAAAGACAGAGGGTGTGTCTACACAGCAAAGAAAAATCCATGGCTGGCTCATGCCAGGTGACTGGGGCTCACGGGGTTCAGGCTCCGGGGCTGTTTCATTGCTGTGTAAACTTCCAGGCTCGGGCTGGAGCCTGGGCTCTATGAGGTGGGAGGGTCCCAGAACTCGGGTTCCAGACCAAGCCCAGAAGTCTACACAGCAGTGAAATAGCCCCACAGCCCAAGCCCCGTGAGCTTGAGTTGGCTGGCATGGGCCAGTCCCGGGCTTTTCTTTTCTGTGTTGAAATACCCTTAGTCACTGCACCAAAGCGTTCACAGTCTAAGTAGGCAAGTGCCATACAAAGTATCAGAGGGAGATGGATACAATCACATGCATTCTGTATATTGTATACACACACATACACCCATCTTTAAGTTATTATAAACTGATGAAGTGTCAGCTATACCCATAGACCCGTATACCCAGCCATCGTTGATACATTTTAATTTAATAAAACTGTACTGGACACATAACTGATTAGAATTACTTCAATATTTTAGGTTTCAGAGTAGCAGCCATGTTAGTCTGTATCCGCAAAAAGAACAAGAGTACTTGTGGCATCTTAGAGACTAACAAAATTATTTGAGCATAAGCTTTCGTGGGCTACAGCCCACTTCATCAGATGCATGCAGTGGAAAATACAGTAGGACGATTTTATATACACAGAGAACATGAAACAATGGGTGATACCATACACACTGTAACAAGAGTGATCAGGTAAGGTGAGCTATTACCAGCAGGAGAGAAAAAAAACCTTTTGTAGTGATAATCAAGGTGGGCCATTTCCAGCAGTTGACAAGAACATGTGAGGAACAGTAGGGGGGGAAAATAAACATGGGGAAATAGTTTTACTTTGTGTAATGACCCATCCACTCCCAGTCTTTATTGAAGCCTAATTTAAATGGTGTTCAGTTTGCAAATTAATTCTAATTCAGCAGTTTCTCGTTGGAGTCCGTTTTTGAAGTTTTCTTGTTGTAATGTTGCGACTTTTAGGTCTGTAATCGAGTGACCAGAGAGATTGAAGTGTTCTCCGACTGGTTTTTGAATGTTATAATTCTTGACGTCTGATTTATGTCCGTTTATTCTTTTACGTAGAGACTGTTCAGTTTGGTCAATGTACATGGCAGAGGGGCACTGCTGGCACATGATGGCATATATTAATATTTTAGCTACCTCTCCAGTAGCTCCTTCCTGTCCATGATCCTAGTGTCTGGGTCAACAGTTGTTAAAATACACCTGCAATAGCAAATATTAAGCATAAAATATGCAAACAGCCGATTATTCTCCTTGTATAATAATGCAGACTTACCTGCCACAAGCCATCACCTCTTTCATTTCCACATCACCAGTTAGGCTCCCATCTCAGGTATCCTCAGTAAATTAAGCACTGTATATTTAGCTTGACGTTCACAAGCACTTCTCAAAATGTCCTGGATGCCATGGGGAAGTCTCTTAGGCTCCCCATAACTGCTTGTATGCAAGGGACCAGATCCACAGGGAAAGCCCCAGTGGTCCCATGCAGAGGAAGTGTGATGCTGTATAAGTATGACTAGGTAAACTAATAGAGTCACCCTTGTTACAAAGTTGCAATCAATCTTACACCAAGTATGTCACATAAGGTATCAACAGAAAAGTTATGAATTGCTAACTATGATAGTCCTGTTTATGCATGTATCATCTTTGTGTCTGAAGTTATGAATACTGGCTACATATTTGTAACAAACAAGTATTGTGTTTGCGACACCCCTCAGATACAGTTACATCAGGGCTAGACAGCTATGGGATGATGGCCCATTAAGGACACTCCACTCTTACAATGGGCCATTAAAGAAACTCATCATGCCCAGTAAGCCTTTCCTGTGGATGCCTCAGACAGCATGGGGGAATGGCCACCCCTGTGAATCAGCAAAGCATGTGAGGACATGTGATGAGGACATGTGACCTAAGACTCCATCTTTTACTGGTAACTTTCCATGCTCATGTGACCCTGGACTCCATCTTGGGCCAGTATCTTTTCATGTACCTGCGCTGGGCTATAAATTGCAAGCTGTGACATCACTGCTTTGTTTTCATTCCTGCTTCACATCTCTGGACTGGATTTGTAATAAGGAAACTTTAAACAGGAAACTGAATGACCCCCCAATCTGTTTGGGTGAATCCAGAGAGATTTTTTACAAACTAGCAGATTTACATTACTGCTATGATCCTGACCTGCAGTCTCTGAAAATCACTTGTAATGTACATGAGTCCTTAACTATTTATAACTCTCTTCTTTTTCTTCTTCTATTAGTAAACGTTTAGTTTATAGTTATGGAAGGATTGACTCTAAGCATGATTTTGGGGTAAGATCTGAGTTATATATTGACCCAGTTAACTGGCTGGTCCCTTGGGATCAGAAGAACTTAATGTATGATTAATCTGGTTTTCAGTAACCTCTCATCATAGATTCTGGCTGTCTGGATGGTGAGCCAGGGGCTAGAATAGCTAAGGGGATTGTGTTTTTGACTTCTCATTAAGCAGTGTGGTGATACAGAAGTTCACTTTTGTTACTGGCTTGGTGATCTTTAATGACAGAATAAACACCAGTTTGGGGTGTATCTGCCCTGTTTCACACAGTCTGTCCTGAATCTGGTATTCTCAGCTGTGACCCACCTTAGGCACGGTGACAGTGAGAAAGAGACAAGATGCTCCCCAACCCTCACACTTAGACATTTTTCCTCTTCTGCAAAACATCCACATGAGCACTGCGCTGCATAGAAAGACTCCAGAAAGGAGCAGAATTAACTGACATGCTCCCTAGCACACAAACCCCTCAAACTACAAACTAGCTGCAGGAAAACAGGTGGAGAATTAATGCTCTCTGAGCCACTGTTAAATCCAGTCACAGAGCAGATCTGGGGGCAGCCAGCCAACGGTGATATCAGGAATGGGGGAGGAGCTTTGCAGCTGTATGGGGCAGGGAATCCCTTTGCACAAACAACTGGATGCTGCAGGGTTGGGAGCCTAGATCCACATTTCCAGCAATGATAATATTTAGCTAGTACTTTCATCTGCGGCTCTCAAATGCCTTATAAAGGTGGGGGGCAGTATCCCTATTTTACACATGGAGAAACGAAGGTCCTGAGGCCAGGCCTAAACTAGGAAAAAAGCTGTGTTAACTAACATGTTAAAATCCTTGTGTAGAGAAGACAAGCTGCAGTTTTATAGTGAGTTAGCTGGTTAGGTAAATCTCCACATGAAGCCTTGGGTTTACTTGACCACCTAAGATGTTTAAAATTCACCTCTCTCCTCATCTCCTTTCATCTACTCCACTGAAGACAAGGTCAGGAAGTAACTTAAATTACTTGCTTGAAGGTCACTGAACAAGACAATGGAAGAGAGGGAATTGAAACAAAGTCTCCGGTTTCATAGTCCTGTGCCCTACTCCATGACCCAACAGGACTGTGAAGTTTGGACATTAGTTTATTCTCCTACTCCTGCTTTTGTACTGGAGAGTCTCATACACACCTTAGCCTCTGTGTCTTTATCAAATCACTTAACATGTTGTGTTTCACTTTGCTCATTGGTAAAATAGTCAATACTTACCTGTCATCACTATAAGGTTAAATTAATGTGTTTGAACTGCACAAAGAGCTCCAGATGGAAGCCACAATGGTAATTCCTCTTACGAAATAATAGTCATATTTCAGACTAGTTTTCCTGCTCTTCCAAAGAGCTATAAACAGATACTTGAATATATTTTTCATAAGCCTGTTCCCCCTGAATGTATCACAGAGAGAAAATCCATTAATTTCTCCCAACTGTCTACTCCTAATCACAGTACATCATGCATGAAACTCATCAGAGTTTAGTGTGATGCCAGGAGTGCTTCACACACACTTCACCACAGGATGGCAATGTGGTCCCTCAAAATGTGTTACAGCATTGGAGAGTAAAAGTTACTGCACTCAAACACTTCACACCTCATATGTTTTAGCCTAGTTACCTGTTCATAAGTGGTATTCCAAAAACATCAGTGAAAAAAGTTAAGGTCTCATCTGTAATGCTGCATTCACACAACAGAGTCAGGAAAATCAAGGTTATAGCAGCAGCAGTAGCTAGCTCTCTCTCACACACAAAGTAGATACTGTTCTAGTTCTGTATAAGCAATTAAGTTTATGACTTGCTACGTAAAGATGCAAAGTGACAGTACCCGTTGCAGTGAAAATTTTGATTAAGTCTGATTATTGGTTCTCAGTCATAATGCTAACAGTTTTTGCATAACATTTCATGGAATTTTGACTTTTTAAAAGAGAAAAAAGCAAGTAGTTACATCTTGCAACCATAAGACAAAAGAGCTAAGCCTTTTCCACTAGAGGGCAAAAATACATCTGAATAATTTTTTCAACACTTGAAGAAAACTCTTTTCCCACCAGCTCCAATAACTCAGTGAGATGCACAGAATTATACTAAAACTATTTACCGTCAGGCTGAGAATAAATATGAGAGACTGCAGTGCAAAGAATATTTTCAAGAAGTTATGTACCTGAAAACAGAAACTTACCATAAAAGTGCCATGTCACCCATAAACAAAACATTGCTACTCAACATTACAACACGCACTTCACATTTCACTTGGCGTGTATTAGCTGGGTAGTATATGTAAATGTCGTTAAAGACCACAAATAAATGATTTTATGTGGCTTGAATTATTAGCAGCTCATTGAAAATATTTTCACTAGTGACAGTTTAGTCTCGTCCACATTCTCTCACCTTAGAAAGACTTTCCTGGAGAGACCTGCTTATTAAAAAAAAATGTTTAATTCATCTCAGCTCCTATTGTCACACTTATGTAAACCTCATGGGTCTGCACAATTAGGCCGTTCCCAATAGATTTCCAGCACATCTGACAGTTTGTCCACATTTCCAGTTCCTGTCCCCAACAGAACTCACAGATGCTATTTTATAACAGGTAGGCAGGTGATGAGTTGCAATTATTACTATGGATTGGAGGATAACTAATGTGATGCCAATTTTTTTAAAAGGCTCCATAGGCGATCCTGGCAATTACAGGCCAGTAAGCCTAATTTCAGTACCAGGCAAATTGGTTGAAACTATAGCAAAGAACAGAATTATCAGACATATGAATGAATGTGATTTGTTGGGAAAGAGTCAACACAGCTTTTGTAAAAGGAAATCATGCTTTACCAGTCTCTTAGAATTCTCTGAGGGGGTCAATAAACATGTGGACAAGGATGAGCCAACTGATATAGTGCACTTGGACTTTCAGAAAGCATTTGACAAGGTCCCTCACCAAAGGCTCTTAAACAAAGTAAGCTGTCACGGGATAAGAGTGAAGGTTCTCTCAGGGATCAATAACTGATTAAAAGACAGGAAACAAAGGGTAGGGATAAACGGTCATTCTAAGACTGGAGAAGGGTAAATAGTGGTGTCCTCCAGAGATCTGTCCTAGGACCAATGCTGTTCAACATATTTATAACTCATCTGGAAAAGGGGGTAAACAGTGAGGTGGCAAAATTTGCAAATAACACAATTACTCAAGATAGTTAAGGCCAGTGCAAACTGCAAAGAGTTACAAAGACATCTCACAGGACTGGGCAACAAAGTGGCAGATAAAATTCAATGCTGATAAATGCAGAGTAATGCACATTGGAAAACATAATCCCAACTATGCATACAAAATGATGGGATCTAAATGAGCTGTTACCTCTCAAGAAAGAAAGCTTGGAGCCATTCTGGATAGTTCTCTGAAAACATCTGCTCTATATGCAGCAGCAGTCAAAAAACCAAACAGAATGCTGGGAATCTTTAGGAAAGGGATGCATAAAGACAGAAAATATCCTATTGCCTCTATATAAATCCACAGTACGCCCACACCTGGAATACTGCATTCAGTTCTGGTCACCCCACCTTACAAAAGATATATTAGAACTGGAAAAGGTACAGAGAAGGACAACAAAAATGATAAAGGGTATTGAACAACTTCCATATGAGAGATTTAAAAGACTGGGACTTTTCAGATTGAAAAAGAGATGACTAAGGGGGGATATGATGAGGTCTGTAAAATCATGACTGGCATGCAGAAAGTGAATAAGGAAGTGTTATTTACTTCTTCACATAACACAAGAACCAAGGGTCACGCAAATGAAATTGATAGGCAGCATATTTAAAACAAACAAGAGGAAGTGCTTCTTCACACACTGCGCAGTCCACCTGTGGAACTCTTTGCCAGGGGATGTTGTGAAGGCCAAAACTATAACTTGGTTAAAAAAGAACTAGATAAGTTCACAAAGGATAGGTCCATCAATGGCTATTAGCCAAGATGGTCATGGATGCAACCTCATGCTCCAAGTGTCCCTAGCCTATGACTACCAGAAGCTGGGAGTGGACAACTGGAGATAGATCACTTGATGATTGTCCTGTTTTGTTCATTCCCTCTGAAGTACTTGACATTGGCCACTGTCAGAAGACAGGCTACTGGGCTAGATAGACCATTGGTCTGGCCCTGTGTGGCCATTCTTATGTGTTCTTACTGGCTTATTACACCTGTGAACTGTGCACACAGCTAGCCTATGCTAAAACATCCTATTAGTATTATCACCCAGTACTCCCCTTCCCTCTTGCTTGTTTGTTTCACCCACCTAATACATCTTCTCTTTTAGACTGCAAGCTCTTTGGGGTAAGGACTGTCTTTTACTGTGTGTACAGTGCCTAGCACAAAGATGCCCCAACCTGGTTCAGACCACTAGGTGCAATCACAGGTGCCAACTTCCTCTCTACCCAGTGAGTGCTCAACCCCACCTCAGCCCCCAGGCCCTGCACTCACTCCACCCCTTTCCCCAAGCCTCCCACCCCCACTCTTCCCCCACCCTGCCTCTTCCTGCCCCCCTCCTCTGACCACACCCTGTCCCTGCTCCTCCCCCTCCCTCTCAGTGCCTCCTGCATGCCGCAGAACAGCTGATTGCAGCGGGCGGGAGGACTGGGAGGGAGGGGGAGGAGCTGATCAGTAGGGCCACCTGCGAGGGAGAATTGCTGGGGCGGGGGTGGCTCGTCTGGTATACCAAGGCTGGAGCACCCACAGAGTCGGCATCTATGGGTGCAGCTGAAACAAAAACAATGATGCACAAAACTGAAATGATGATGGGGAAAGTTACTTTTTATTCTAGCCTTGGAAAAGGTTTGATTCAGGTTTTAGAGGGGATCTGTGACAATTATTTACCTCTTGGCACTGATGGTTGACAAAAACGTACTGCACTGTTGGCGGAGTTTGAACTCCTGGCACCAAAGGGATTACAGATCAATGCAGTCACCTTCAAGCAATGCATTAAGGTTGGAATAATACTCAAATATATGCTGTTTCTATTTTGCACACCTCCCCCTCACTGTATCATCTTCCAGAGGCAAATAATTGGGGTGTAGTTCTGGAACAACTGGGTGCTGGACGGATCAAAAACATCCATGTTAGTACAGATGCATTTTACGTACAGCACAGTTTATAAAACTGGAAAATCCTGACTCATCCTGATGCAGGCCACCCGAGAGATTATTTAATAATGATGATTAGAAAAAGATTTGCTGCATTCGTAAGGCCAAGGTAGGCTACCTCATCCTTTCAGAAATGCCAGAGCAGAACCTTTTGCAGAGAGTATTTTCTAGTCATAGATAGTAAAAACCAGATTAGAGCACACCCACCATAGCTAGTTATTCAAATTGACATATGGCTGTTTTTAGCTAAACTACATTTACTAATCTCTTTATTGGAGGACACCATCAGCATAGAAGTACAATAATTAGGAGGTCTTCTTTTGAATATGGCATTAAATGTTGCTTGAGTTTTATGGTGGTATATATTGTGCCTCTAGTACACGGTTTTGGTGGGGGGCTTGGCGGGGGAGGGGAGGGGAGAAATGGACATTTAAGAACGAAGTGCAAACTCAGCCTTCTAGCAACACTGATGCCAAACAAGCAAACCCCGGCACTATAGCAGTGGCAGGAGACCAGGGTGGGTCGCAACCCAAAACTGGGTCTTCAGAATATGTCAAAGGGTCACGTGGGAGACCTGTAGGGTGGGGGTTGGGTCCTGCCCCCGAGTGTATGTTGAAGGTCCAGGGGGGATTGGAGAGCCCACCCCACATTCATAGATTCATAGATTCATAGATATTTAGGTCAGAAGGGACCATTATGATCATCTAGTCTGACCTCCTGCACAACGCAGGCCACAGAATTTCACCCACCACTCCTACAAAAAAAGCCTCACACCTATATCTGTGCTATTGAAGTCCTCAAATTGTAGTTTAAAGACCTCAAGGAGCAGAGAATCCTCCAGCAAGTGACCCGTGCCCCATGCTACAGAGGAAGGCGAAAAACCTCCAGGGCCTCTTCCAATCTGCCCTGGAGGAAAATTCCTTCCCGACCCCAAATATGGCGATCAGCTAAACCCTGAGCATATGGGCAAGATTCATCAGCCAGATACTACAGAAAATTCTTTCCCAGAAAATTCTTTCCCAGGTAACTTGGATCTTACCCCATCTAAAACCCATCACAGGCCATTGGGCCTATTTACCATGAATATTTAATTACCAAAACCATGTTATCCCATCATACCATCTCCTCCATAAACTTATCGAGTTTAATCTTAAAGCAAGATAGATCTTTTGCCCCCACTACTTCCCTCGGAAGGCTATTCCAAAACTTCACTCCTGTGATGGTTAGAAACCTTCGTCTAATTTCTAATCTAAATTTCCTAGTGGCCAGTTTATATCCATTTGTTCTTGTGTCCACATTGGTACTGAGTTTAAATAATTCCTCTCCCTCTCTGGTATTTATCCCTCTGATATATTTATAGAGAGCAATCATATCTCCCCTCAGCCTTCTTTTAGTTAGGCTAAACAAGCCAAGCTCCCTGAGTCTCCTTTCATAAGACAAGTTTTCCATTCCTCGGATCATCCTAGTAGCCCTTCTCTGTACCTGTTCCAGTTTGAATTCATCCTTCTTAAACATGGGAGACCAGAACTGCACACAGTACTCCAGGTGAGGTCTCACCAGTGCCTTATATAACGGTACTAAAACCTCCTTATCCCTACTGGAAATATCTCTCCTGATGCATCCCAAGACGACATTAGCTTTTTTCACAGCCATATCACATTGGCAGCTCATAGTCATCCTATGATCAACCAATACTCCAAGGTCCTTTTCCTCCTCTGTTACTTCTAGTTGATGCGTCCCTAGCTTATAACTAAAATTCTTGTTATTAATCCCTAAATGCATGACCTTACACTTCTCACTATTAAATTTCATCCTATTCCTATTACTCCAGTTTACAAGGTCATCCAGATCCTCCTGTAGGGTATCCCTGTCCTTCTCTAAATTAGCAATACCTCCCAGCTTTGTATCATCTGCAAACTTTAGTAGCACACTCCCACTTTTTGTGCCCAGGTCAGTAATAAAAAGATTAAATAAGATTGGTCCCAAAACCGATCCCTGAGGAACTCCACTGGTAACCTCCCTCCAACTTGACAGTTCACCTTTCAGTAGGATCCGTTGTAGTCTCCCCTTTAACCAATTCCCTATCCACCTTTCAATATTCCTATTGATGCCCATCTTATCCAATTTAACTAATAATTCCCCATGTGGCACCGTATCAAACGCCTTACTAAAATCTAAGTAAATTAGATCCACTGCGTTTCCTTTATCTAAAAAATGGCAATGGCTCCTGGGTCTCCAGTCCCTCAGGGCTGGCTGGGCTCGGCTCCCTGTCCCCACTTCAAGTATTGCAACCTGGTGTACGGGATCATAGCACCACACAGGTTTGGCCCAGTCAGCTCTCTGTCATGATGATGAGGGGGAATCCAGGTCAAATTTGAGTGAGTGGGGGTGCTGCGATACCATGCACCAGGTCCCCATGCCCTGGCTGGTGACACCTGCCCCCACTGGGAGCCTGGGCCAAACTTGAGTGATGCTGTAAACCTGGAGGTCACAATGCCTGGTGGGGGGGGAGCTGAACCTCTGTGGAGCCTCTGCTGTGATACACATGGCATGCTTATTTAGTACTTATTACATTACTGTGTATATTATATATCGTGGGTAAGAAATATGTAGTAAACCAGATGTTTTTTGCACTAAAGCTATGTACTAGGTTGCAACAAGCCATCAAGGTTTACAAATGGGTTCCCTGCACCCAGAAAAGTTGGGAACCACTATATTAGAGAACTATCAAATAGAACTTGTACTTATCTATCACATGACTGTCTCCTCCAGCCCCGCAAACATACAGAAATTTTACCATGAATCTATAGTAGCTATACTGTACCCCTCCTTTCCCCCCAAAGACCAAAGCCATAATATATAGCAACTAGTTTGTGACCCAAAACGTGTGTTTTATTCTGGACTATTAATTGAAGGAATAGCAATGAAGTTTATTTATCCACAAACCCTAACACCTCTCACACATTCACAGCATGCTTTCCAAGGTGAGCTTTAGACATTTTATCCCAATACTTTAGGAAAGAAGTTATTGAAGAACAAAACCAAGCCTAACGGGATCGAATATTAAAGTATTTTCTTTACCTCTGTATAAGCTCTGCAACCCAAAATAGTAATATTTGGCCTAAAATTGCACGTCTATTTTCTTCTCCAGCCTGGTGTTTAGATCTTTCATGGAAATGTCTGAGATTATCAAGGCTGGACCACAGTCAGAGTAGGCAATCTGTCCAAAGGAATGGAGAAAACCCCCAAAATATACATCAAAAATCCTACTCCCCAATCATCTGTAGAATATTAATGCTCGAAAACATATTAAAACATGATGTTGCGTGATAGTGACTTCCATTCTTAAATGTTAAAAGACAACAATCCAATTGCAATTAAAATATTGGATTCATAATAATTACACTAAATATTTTTTAAATAGTATCTAACCCCTTTGCTCCCGATCTTTTCTACACCACCACCAACTAATTCCTTAACTCAGCCCTCAGTCCACTCACTTACCATGTAAAAAGAATGAGGAGGGGGTGAAAAACAGAACTAAATAACAAACAACAAAAAAATGAGATTTAAAAAAAACCTGATTATCACAAGGAAAACTGATTGTTTAATCTTATCAATTGATAGTAAAGGAGGCTCAATCTTACTTGATGTCCTTGGTGCCATATGAAACTCAAAACGTACCAATCGATATGGTTCGCTGTTCAAGAAGGCGAATCACCAAGCTACCGCATCACCACACTCCCTGCCTTGCGTATCGAGTGCAAACACCTTGCAGCAGATTACAAAAGAAAAAAACCCAAACCATGTTGATTAAGTTTGAAAGTGAACTGTTCCAATTTATTTTACCCCCGAGACACCACTGTTCAGAATGAAATGTTGCAAATGTATTTTAAAGAAGCAAGAGGAAAATTCCCTTAACTAGGTAAACACTCTTAATGTCCTGAAAGCAACCGTTTAATGTCAACATTTCTAACATTGCTTCTGGATCCACTAATACAGTGGACCAGATCCTTCTATCCAAAGGAGCCATGATTGGCAGAAGACTGATAGGGGCCACAAAGATTCTTTTATGTCTCCTTTTCACATACAACTGCCTATTCTAGTTCCCTACCAAATTATCGCCGCCTCAAAGCCATACACCATCTGCGGATTCTTCCATGCAGGGAGAATCCTCAAAGAGCTGATTAAGCCAGCCAGATGGCTGCTTTGCATTGTTATTTTTCATGGCCATATCGTGCCATCAGAGTTTAAGCTGAAGCCCCAGTGAAAACAAAAAAGAGTTTTTACTGAAGCTCAATGATACAGTATGGCTCTTTATTTTAAAACATTGTTACATTAGAAGTCAATGGTACATGAGAAATTTATGCTAAAGTTACATTCATCAGTACATGCCCGGTTAATACATTATCCAGTTAGACAAAACCATAAACCCTTTTGGAAATGCTATCTTTCCACTGTAGATTTCCACATCATCAGAGGCAGGTTTCGTTTGTCAGCCAGTCCTCCCTGCAAAGGGTGCATGCAGGAGGCAGGAGAAAGTTTCACTCGCAGAGATTCCACTCTAATTCAACAGCTAAAGGAAACAGCCATGTGTAAATGGTTCTGAACTCAGCACACCTGTTGAATGGCATTGCAAGCAGGGTTCTGGAACAATTCGAGTGCTGGGAGCCATTGAACTGAGCTATAAACCCTGTATGCAATGGAGACCACTTCAAGCGGGGGTGCAGAAGCACCCCTAGTTCCAGCACCTATGTCTGCAAGCACTAAGGATTAAGCCTGCCTGCCCTCTTTTCAGAACTCTTATTTTTCCGTACATTTTTCAGTCTCTGAGCTTTTATAATAGTGTGTGCGTTTCTTTCTCGCTTCAGGCTCTCCTTCCCTGAGCACATATTTTGAGGATACCAAGTCATTAGATTTAGAAGAAAGTGCCTCAATCTGTGACCATAGCCTGATTCTGTGTTGTTTGATAGATGACCAAGACTTGGTTGTGAGAAGTACCAGCCATCCCCAATCCCCACTGAAGTCAGTGTGTTCTGCACCTCTCGGAATAGACAGGCTGTGAAGGTTTTAAGGAGGGGAGGAGGTGTTGCAGACTTCTCTCTAAGGCTGTGTGAACACTGTAAGGGCTATACCACCACAGCTATGCTGCCATTGTCCCATAGAGTAGACGCAGCCTATACTGACTGAAGAGTTATTGCTGTCCGTGTAAGCACATCACCTGCCAGAGCAATGATAGCTAGGTCAATGGAAGCATTCTTCCATCAACATAGCTGCAGCTGCACCAGGGGTTCGGTCATCATCGCTACATCAGTCAGTGAGGGAGTGGGATACATGTGTCCTTCATTTTTGTTCTTTGTTGTCTGTTCAAAGGTGGCTCTGTGCCTGTGTACCCACTCACAAGAGAAGACGCAAATGTTGCCTGTTCCCTCCACACCAATTTCCCGCTCAAGATTTAAGATGAATTACAGGCCTAGCCCTAAGTCTTGATGCAAGCAAATTCCCATTAATAAATAAATTCCACCTGTGTAGCACCTCCCATCAGAGGATCTCAAAACATCTTACAAATGTTTATTAATTTAGTCTCAACACTGCAGGGAGGTAGAACACCATTACTATCCCCATTTTTTAGCAATGAGGAAACTGAGAAACAGAGATGAAGTGACTTGCCAAAGGCCACACTGGGAATCTGTGGCAAAACCAAGAAGAGAAGCTATGTTTCTGACCTCCCAATCCTGTGCCTTAATCTAACCCAGCATTCTTTCTATTGAATTTAAGGGGAGGTATGCCTGAGTAAAGACTTCAGAACTGGGGCTCACAACGACCTGACGGAAAACAATGGCATAACTATTTCCAAAGAGAATATTGGCTTTTATTTGTAAAATAAATACTTTTTCCAAAGCTACACAGATTATGTGATGGAGCTCCTTTTTGTACCTTCGGATAATTTAAACAGACACCAGAAGGTGCATGATTGTTGCATCTTTATACACCTTCATTCAGCGCCACCTCCTCTTAAATCAATGCCCACTGAAATCAGGTAGTCTAATCCTGCTCCCCTTGAAGACAATGCAAAACCACCAGTGAATTTGTGTCATATATGTGTGTGTGTGTGTACACACATACAAACTTGTTTTCTTTGTCTTTTATTAATCAGAGGTTGGTACTAGGTTTATACATTGAGATTACACTCATACTATACTATTTATTTAAGATTAGAATTTCAGTTATGATGCAATATATGTATGTCAATATTCCTGATAAAAGTGATATTGTTTAGTATGTAGATAAAAAATAAGGGCTGTCCCTATCTATTTTTTGCTTGCTTTTAAGTGTTTGGTTTTGTAAATGAGATGTTAGCTAAGAACACTGTTATTTAGCAAGCTTACTGGTATAAAAATTATTTATTTTTAAATTCTCAAGACATAGAATGTTTTGAGGGTTGGTTGGTTTCTCTCCATCATTCCTATTTCTTTTGCGTAGGAAATTATTTAGTTGGGGATTGGTCCTGCTTTGAGCAGGGGGTTGGACTAGATGACCTCCTGAGGTCCCTTGCAACCCTGATATTCTATGATTCTATGAAAGTGAATATATATATTTAAATCGTGGCATGGACTGGACAACAGATTGTCTAATGCTTTCCACTTACGCAGTGCTCTCATCTCTGGATCTGTGAGCACTTTACTGAGGTAGGTAGGCTTTATTCAGTTAGCCAACGATAAAACCAGATTAAGTACAGAGAGTAGAAGCAATTTCTGTTAAGAGGCTCTGTGGTTCGGTGGATAAACACATGGATCTATCGCCTCAGGGGGAAGAAGTCTTCTGTCACAAACTCATATATATGCAAGTCACTTGCATTTTCTGCTTGTCACTTTGTCGGGATAATAGACCTGTCCCACATGTCCCACACGAGAAGGGAACCCTTTGGTAGGAAATGTAAAAAGAGTCATTTTTACTAGCTCCTAGCATTTCCTTTCACTTTGAAAAGTAGACCAGACTGCTAAGGAACGAGAATATTGTGTCACCGTGTGCACCCCCACCCCCACCTATTGGTCCCATTGATAAGGAATCCCATCTCATTTTTCAATAATAGTACTTCCTTAAATGTTCTCTGGTTTAAAAAAAATATCATGAAATTATGGCTGACCAGAATAAGAGAGTTGAGAGTAATGGAAAGACAAGGCCTTTATTAGATAAACAACTGAACTAAATTAGGAAAGAAGGGATTATTTAAAAAATAATCTACCCATAGATCAAATTTGTAATGTGATTATGTTGGGGAGATACAGGGTCAAAACATCAGACACTTCGCCAAAAGTATCAAAAATGGTGCCACTTTAGATTGAATGACAAAAAGTACACGTTCAGTTTAACCAAAATGCATAGGGTTTGTTTTAGATGGGACTCCAGTTTAGTTATGAACGGTTGCGACTTCTTCTTAATAAACCACATATCAACTGCTGTAAATCCATTACTGGAACCACAGTCCTATTGGTCCAAATAAATAAATAAAATAAAACCCAGATCTCTATCACTTAAGCTGGAGAAGGACGATAGTTAGGGTGACCAGATATCCCATTTTGGGGACTTTTTCTTATATAGGTGCCTATTAGCCCCCCTCCCCCGTCCTGTTTTTTCACAGTTGCTATCTGGTCACCCTAATGTTAGCTGAATAAAGGGATCCTTCTTTCTAAGATGCAGCTAGCCAATAAAGAACTGATAAGTCACTCTCCAGTGAACAGTAGCAAAAAGTCCCACTGATACCAGTGTGAGCAGGACTGGGCTCATACTATCCACAACACTAGCTAGTTGCATCCAATGAAGTGAGCTGAAGCTCACAAAAGCTTATGCTCAAATAAATTGGTTAGTCTCTAAGGTGCCACAAGTACTCCTTTTCTTTCTGTGGATACAGACTAACACGGCTGCTACTCTGAACAGTAGCTAATAACTTTTCTTAATTATAGTCTGTTTTCTTCAAATATATATGGCACACAAATCCTCAAAGCTATTTAGTGATATAGAAAACTTTACAGAGTGGGAATAAACTATTTTTGACTACAGGCAGCTCAAAGAAAAGTTAGACAAACGTCAATACTTCAAAAGTGAGGGAATTTTCAAGCCAAACGAATTTTTAGCAAAGAGGTGTTAAAATAAATAGTTACAAACTATATGTAGGGGCTCTTCTCAGTGAATAGGTATTCCCCCCACCACCACCCCCGCCCCACTGCCAGTCAATAGAGATTAGGTAACAAAGAGAAAGGTCTGGGGTAGGCTGAATGAGAAACCTTCTTATTTTTTAAGGTAGAGGAAACTGTATTAAAATGCTAGGTTAATGTGTTATTGTAAATAAAGATGTGTTTGTGTACTGTAACAATTTTGAAAAGGTGGTAGCAATAGTCAAGCGGAAGGAGACTATTAAAGCTAGCGATGCCTTAAGAGCTCCTATATGTGTGATTATGACCCGTAAGAGGGCACTCAAGTTAATCACTGTTTTGTTCAACAAAACCATTTAAAATTATTTATACAGTTTCCTAATGTGGCTGTTTTTGTAGCTAACCGCTTTTTATAGCTGAATTGTTTCTTATAACTTAGCTTTTCGTGTTGGTTTAGCCTAAAACATTACATACACTTTGTACCAGAAATGCAAAAACTCCCCATAATTCCAGAGTCTTCAATGGTAATTGCAGTCTTTGTTTGCTTATAATAAAATTTCCATCTGTCTTGTATTAGTTTAAAAACTAGTTCCCAAGAGTATTTCTTATAGTAATGGAATTACAGCCAGAGTTTGTAAATACAATTCCTTAGACATGTTGCTACATTTAGACTATCTGGGGACACAGAGACAATAATTTCCTCTGCAATCCACAGATGTAACACGTTTAGCAGCATATTCGTTATTGCCATCAGTGTTTTGAGTTGCTAAAAGATTATTAAATGTAATTGATATTTTAAACAGAGCAAAAGAGTTCTTAACTTTTCTATCTGGCACCAGCAGTTTCCCACCCTGTTCAGTACTTAATGTCTTTCCAGCTGCATGTTCGAATAATGACAACGCAAATCAGACGGCATTTGCTCTTATAGGAAATCCTGAAATAGGCAAATCCATATGAGCGGTTTATACATTTGTTTATATAATGTTTATTTAACTATAACCAGTATTTCCAAATATTGCTACAGAAAACCAAGTTAGGTCTTGAAAAAACAACAGGCTGAATTTTCAGCAGCCATCAGTAAATTCTGGGTGAAGCTGGGTGTGGGGAGTGGCACAGGATCCCTCAGTTCCTTCACCACGGGAAAGACCCATAAAGGAAATGCTGAAGCAGAGGGGCAGGAGGGCAGACAGTGGAGCACCCATAGGGACAGTCTCAAAGAACTCTGGTTAGTGCACAGGGTGAGTAAACCTCCTCCTTCTTCTAGTAGTGTCTGTATGGGTGCTCCACTTCAGGTGACTCGCACACACTACCCGTTATCATGTGGCAAGCGAGGTGAGAGGCTCTAGAGGATTGCTGGTGGTACGCCACCCAGGGTCCCAATATAGTCATTGAGGGGAACCATATGGGATGGGAGGAGGCATACAAAGACATCCATGCCACTGGGACAGGGCTTCAGGATGTCTCTCTCAGCTGTCTTCCATCTCCCCTAGGGTTCCAGAAGCAGGTTCCTAAGAGAGAGAGTGAATAGGAGAACCATGGATGGCAATTTGGGAGGACTGAAGAGAAATCCCCATTATCTGCCGTCGATAGAGCACCACTAGAAAATGGTGATGACTCAGTTGGTACTGGAGATAAGTGAGAGTCCAGGGACTGGGTGGGTCTCGGTACTGATAGGGGGTTGGTGCCCAGCAGATGAGAATCCGGACCCGCCAGCACGTTCAGGTCTCTGACTTATCTAAATTTATGGGGCACTAGTAGAGCCATCGGCACCAAGATGGTAGTCTGAGTAGATGGATTTGTCAGTGATTTTGTTCACTCCAAGGAGCACCGGGAGCTGACTGGCCACTTGGTTTTCTGCAGCACCACAGTGTTAGGTACTGAGTATTGGGCTGTCTCCAATCTAGTGGAGGCAGACTTTTTCCCTTGCCACCTCAGTCAAGACCCAGACATCTGACTGGAGCCAAATCCTTTAGAGCCTAAGGACTTAAGAGTACTACCGGGGAATCTGAGTTTAATTGTCCAGTTTCCAGACCTAATTTCCTTCTCTGACAGGGTTACTGACCTAGTTTATGGGGGAAGGGGAAGCAGTAGACATTATATATCTTGATTTTAGTAAGGCTTTTGACACAGTCCCACATGACATTCTCATAAGCAAACTAGGGAAATGTGATCTAAATGAAACGACTAGAAGGTTACACAACTATTTGAAAGACCATATTTAAAGAGTAGTTATTAATAGTTTGCTGTAAAAGTGGGAGGGACATAGCTAGTGGGGTCCTGAGTTCAGGACTATTTAATATTTTCATTAATGACTTGGAGAATGGAATGGAGTGTATGCTTATAAAATTTGCAAATGACACCAAACTAGGCAGGGTTGCAAGCACTTCAAAGGACAGGATAAGAATTCAAAACAACCTTAGAATCATAGAATATCAGGGTTGGAAGGGACCTCAAGAGGTCATCTAGTCCAACCCTCTGCTCAAAGCAGGACCAATCCCCAATTTTTGTCCCAAATGGCCCCCTCAAGGATTGTCCCCCCTGGGTTTAGCAGGCCAATGCTCAAACCACCGAGCTATCCCTCCTGAACTCATCTGATATCAACAAGGTGAAATTCAGTAAAGGCAAGTGCCAAGTACCATGCTTAGGAAGGAAAAATCAAACGCACAACTACAAAATGGGGAATAACTGGCTAGACAGTAGTACTTCTGCAAAAGATGTAGGGACTGTAGTGGATCACTTATTGAATATGAGTCAACAATGTGATGCAGTTACTAACCAGCCAAATATCACACCAGGGTTTATTAACAGGAGTGTCATATGTAAGATAAGTAAGGTAATTGTCCCATTCTATCTGGCACTGGTGAGGCCTCTTCCAAGTACTGTGTCCAATCCTAAGTGCCACACCTTAAGAAAGATGTAGACAAACTGGAGACAGCCCAGAGGAGAGCAACAAAAATAAGAAAAGGGTTTAGAAACCTGACCTATAAGGAAAGATTAACAAAAAAACTGGGCAGGTTAGTCCTGAGAAAAGAAGACTGACGGGGGACCTGAGAACAGTCTTCCAGTATGTTAGGGGCTGTTATACAAAGGACAGTGATCAATTGTTCTTCTCGTCCACTGAAGGTAGGACAAGAAATAATGGATTTAATCTGCAGCAAGGGAGATTTAGGTTAGATACTATGAAACCTTTCTAAATATAAAGGATAGTTAAGCCCTAGACTAGGTTACCTTGGGAGGTATGGAATTCTCATCATTGGAGGTTTTTAAAAATACGTTAGACAAACACCTATCAGGCATGGTCTAGGTAAACTTGGTCCTGCCTCAGCACAGAGGGCGGGAGTGGATGACCTCTCAAGGTCCCTTCTAGCCCTATATTTCTATGATTCCATACCGTATTACAAATCAGCTCAACTAGAAGTAACATAAAGCTAACTAGAAATTAACCATATTGTGTATGTAAAGAGAGTCTATTCTCTCAAAGAGGCAGGTTAATCAAAGGCAATGTGCAAACAAAACAAAAAATGAGTTTACTCCATTTAGTTTTCTACATAAAATCAACACAAAAGATCTTCCAAAAATAAATACCAACCCACAAACATTTTGGTTTTGGTTTTTTGGGACGCATTCAACATTTAGGCGTTGAATACAGTGGGAGGCTCTATGGATAACTGAAGAATTTGTAGAAAAAAATCTTTATAAATACAAGAAATGGAGACCAATTACTAGAAATTTGCTTCAGACTGTTAAAAACGGTTTTGTTAACACAGGTTTAACATGAAGTACATATAGAAGAGAAAAGGCAATGATAAATCTGTATTTAGTCTGCTAATTTCTCTCTACCTCTATATTACAAGGGTTCTTGAAGTTAAACCTGGAGACAACCATAGCTGGTGCATACTCTGGGGTTTCCCGCCCCCCTTTACAGCTTCCACTACAGCTCACAAGAATTCTATATAGCTCAGATACAAGATATGACTATATACAATTGTCACTGCTAATTGTGGCACTGATCCTGCAATAAGCTCTCCATACCCCAATTTCTACTCTTTTAAGTGTTTAGTTTAATATATATTTTATAAACCCACAGTTGTTTATGGTACTCAAGCATACGTACCTGAGCTATGATCTGCACTTACTAGTCACGTAGTGCTGGCCCAACCCATTTCCAATCTGTAATGTACTTCTCTAAGTTTACTTGTTGCTGTAGGCAGTTTCTGTAGTTGCCATAGACATCCTAGGGTAAAAACAGGTGGGTCCCTGAGCTATGAAAGTGTTTGCAACCCCTCTGCTCCCCTGTTTTCTGTTCACTGTCTGTGCTCTGCCGGATACAGAGCAGGCCAGGGCAGTGTCCAATAAATAGTAATGATACTCACCCAGGACTCATCACTATATTAACCCAGGGTCAAGGTGCAACCTGCAGCAACAGGGCATTTCATGGAAGGGGGCTGCCCCACAGCAAGACGACAATTTATATTGGACCAGTGGGCTTGGGCAATGGAAACCTCACCAGCAGCACAGAGAATCTCCCCGGACTCACCGGCTGGGATCCCCAGGAGTAACTCCCGCATCTCCCCACTCTGCAGCTCAGCTTCCCACTGTGCAGCTCAGCTCAGTCACCTCCACCCACTGCACAGTCCCCCCCCCCCCCGAGGCAGGGCTTCACGGGGTACATGAAGAGGCCAGACACCTGCTGCCATTGGGAGCCACCCACCTCCTGGCCCAGCCTCAGACCCCAGCCAAGAGAAGGAGGCCCAGGGCCAGCATAGTGGTGGCAGCAAGCCAGGTGGTCCAGGATTGAGGCAGCAGCACCCCCTGGGGCCTCCTGGATCCACTCATGGCAACTGGACCTGGAGGATGGGGGTGGTGGTAGGTCCGGGGTCCCATAGTCCCCCTTCTCCCTGCACCCTTACCCCGCCCCCTTCCCCAACTCCCCAGAGCCAGGCCAATTCTGCCCCTCAGCCCCACCCAGAGGTATTCTGTTCCTGTGCTTCCCCAACATCCAAGATAACCCCAAATCTCACCCCTCAAGTTAAATCTGCATATTCAGCCTCTATCAAGAAAAACCCCATGCTCCAGACAATAAACTCTCCTCTCATCCCACTCAGCTCTCCTCAATGTTCTCCTCCCCACCTGCCACCACCATCACCTCTATGGGGGTGGGAGGGAATCAGTGATTAACTCCTGACAGGCTGTGGGCATTTTCTAGCGTCTTCATTTTTTCTACAGGAATTGCTTCAATGTGAAGAAGGGAGAAAGCGGACCACCTCGTATTTATTTGTTGGTACAATAAAGGTTATCACATTAGCTACCATATCCATTGTCACCTGAGAACGCTAGTGTTAAAATTTTCAGCAGCTATTACATCCCCTCTAGCAGGAATAAGCTACTGTGACAAAGTTCAGAGGTAAACGCTGATAGCACAGTTACATAATCTGTTTGAGAGTTCTCTTTGGCAAACTGCTGCCAGATAGGATGAAATAGAATTAATGATTTAAACAGGGGCCAGTCCTGCAAAGTTAAGTATATGCTTTATGCATGTGAGGGATCGTAATGGCTGCTCTAACTTGCCTTGACTAGTAACAGCCGTCAGGGAACGGTTATATCAGCCTGTCAAGGTTCCTTCCCCACTCTGAACTCTAGGGTACAGATGTGGGGACCTGCATGAAAGACCCCCTAAGCTTATTCTTACCAGCTTAGGTCAAAAACTTCCAAGGTACAAACTTTGCCTTGTCCTTGAACCCTATGCTGCCATCACCAAGCGTGCTGAACAAACAACAGGGAAAGAGACCACTTGGAGACGTCTTCCCCCCAAAATATCCCCTCAAGCCCTACACCCCCTTTCCTGGGGAAGGCTTGATAAAAATCCTCACCAATTTGCATAGGTGAACACAGACCCAAACCCTTGGATCTTAGGAACAATGAAAAAGCAATCAGGTTCTTAAAAGAAGAATTTTAATTAAAGTAAAAGAATCACCTCTGTAAAATCAGGATGGTAAATACCTTACAGGGTAATCAGATTCAAAACATAGAGAATACCTCTAGGCAAAACCTTAAGTTACAAAAAGACAAAAAAAACCAGGAATATACATTCCCTCCAGCACAGCTATTTTAACAGCCATTAAACAAAAGGAAATCTAACGCATTTCTAGCTAGATTACTTACTAATTTAAGGAGTTACGAAGAGCATTCCTGATCTGTCCCCAGCAAAAGCATCACACAGACAGACCCTTTGTTTCCCCTCCCCCCCCTCCAGCTTTGAAAGTATCTTATCTCCTCATTGGTCATTTTGGTCAGGTGCCAGCAAGGTTATCTTAGCTTCTTAACCCTTTACAGGTGAAAGGGTTTTGCCTCTGGCCAGGAGGGATTTTATAGTTCTGTATACAGAAAGGTGGTTACCTTTCCCTTTATATTTATGACACAGCCAAAGATGTCAAGGGTACAACAGGTTTCAGAGTAGCAGCCGTGTTAGTCTGTATTCGCAAAAAGAAAAGGAGTACTTGTGGTACCTTAGAGACTAACCAATTTATTTGAGCATAAGCTTTCGTGAGCTGCAGCTCACTTAATCGGATGCAGTGTTCCAACCACACATTTAATGCCTCATGCACACCAAGGATCACAAGGGAAGCAGGGAGCGCAGAGCTGGCTCAACCTAACCAAAGATTCACCCAACCCAGCATTCTGTCCCTTTGTGCTACTAGACTATTCTAAATGGACCACAGCAGGGCCAGGATCTAGTCTACTTTGAGTCTTTGTTCTTAGCTACATAGCACAAGATAAACAAGAAGGTATCTAAGCTCTGATGTGTCCTGTACTGGAAGGATTGTTCTGCATCAACATGCCGGCTTCAGGTTCAAGGATGATTCTTTGCCAATATCCACACAGATCCAGGCTGCTGATGATTCTCTCCCCACATCAGAAATCTGAAGATTTTTCTGCACTGAAGCCTTTCTCCACAGCAATGCAAGGGCACTTGGATACTGAACTTGGCATCTGCTTCTTACACAAAGCCTTTAACTTTAGGGCTTTAACAGTAGGGCACCAGGGGGAAGGGCCTTTTCCAAAAGGTATATGAAACAGCAGAGAAATAACTAAACACCAACTTAGGTAAGATGTAACATCAAATGGCAAAAGCCAAGAGAACAAAGTTCCTCAAATTGTATATCATATTAAACAGTAGTTAGGACTCTGTAGTTTATATTTTGATTTATATTTATTTCTAGAGTTAAAATCCAGTTTACAGTTTTACATAATTGTAGAAAACCATCGTTGAATTGTCTGATTAACAATGTTTATATAATCTCATTCCCCTAGCTGCTTCAATTAAATAATTAAATTTCCATCAGTTAAAAAAGTTAAACATTTGTATTAAAAAATATTCATCTGAACTTATCTACCCCAGATCCCCCAAAAGCCCACTTTTAATTACTGTAATTTTAATGGATTTAAATTTTGTTCAACTTCTTTATGCTCAGGAGCATGAGCACCAAATTCTGCCCATGGGGACACTTGTTCTTCCACTGCCTGCCACCATTCACCACATTGTGCACAAACAAGGTTACATTTCTTCAGGAGCTAATACTGGGATACATGTTGCTGCAACAATACTTAGCATTTATATAGCACTTTACAAACATCAGTCAATCCTTGGCAACACCAATGTGAGATAGGTAGGCAGGCAAGCAGGCGTGCATTACTTGCAACAAGCATGGTAAGTGCTTCCCCAGTACTGTTAACTAATTAACTAACAGTACTGTCAGTAACAGGCCTACTTCTTCACTTTACTAGGTTGTTATTCAGGAATGTTCAAACAGAACGGCACTTCAATGTTCACAATAGAAAGTAGAGAATCTAAGCTCCAAAACATTCTAGCCTACTTCATGCCTTGTCACAACCCACTCTTTTACTGGTTCAGAATTTCTTGCTCTGCCTGCCAATCCACAACAAAGTAACAAGAGATCAAAACGTTCCAAAGGTAGTTCTCTTAAGACATTACAACTTAAATAGGAATTTAAAACATATGCAAACCTTGAAGGGAACATTCAACTATTATTATCCAACTTGTTTCACCCTCTTGCCTCATTCCACAGATAGCAATAATACAAGTGTGCATGTGTAAGACTGAAAAATCACTTTATAATCTGATCTAAGTGTTGGACAGCTTGCCTTTTACACTCTAATGGAAAACTAAAGATTTAGTTTTAGATTTAGGGGCTCAAGGCACATTAGTGAACTGACTGATCTGAGAAGACTTTGGCACCTCACAGGATCTGTGGACAATCAAGGACAGTGTACTTTTACACAGTCCCAAAGAATGGGGGATACATTTTTTTTACCTCAAGATAACATCAAAGAGTTATTTCAGGCTCTGTGCTCACAGAAGAAAAACATTTGCATATATAAATGAACAATTATTTTCCACTCAAAATGCATCTTCCGTCAACGGACTATCTTGTACACAGGGTCTCCAACCTGAAGCGTTCCAGTTTTATCAATTCCATAATACCATCCAAACCAAGGGTGGGATTTGTAAAGATGTCGCTCAGAAGGATCGCACAAACGGTAACTGCACAGAGAAAATGATCATTATTAATCACTTAAGGAAAAACACAGCTTCAAGAAGTAGAGAAAAAAAGGGGGGGGGTTGTTTTAAGTTGGAGGAAACACAACAGAATAATGAACTTATATAAGTACCCAGATTCTGTGTATGTGTTTAAGACATAAATAGAATCCACAGACATTATGCCCTAGGTAACAGAGGTTAATGGGGTTTTTTGAAGTAACTTTAATATCATCCCTTCATTGTAAATTAGCAGTAGATCATGTTCTGGGATACTCTTCACTCATCTCTCTTCATACCACTACCACTATTTAAAAAAAACTGAACAAAAACTTAAACACTTAAAGAAATATGCAGCATTTAAATACACAAGCAGCCCAGCACATATGGGCTGCCCTACAGTAGTGCACCCTGGACAAATGCAGTGGCGGAAAATAAATGGTTATAAATAAATAGGTCTGTTTCAAGGTTCCATGGAATTATGAAGAGTAAAGGTAATTTTTGTTGAAGTACAATAAGATGTGAATAAATAAGATGTGAATAGTCAATAGATTTTCTTTTGGCAAACACAATGAACTGAACTTAGTGAGGCTACTGCTGTGAGTAAATTATCTCACACACGCATAACAGTTTTCGGTGCTTAAGTACCAGTACAGTTTAAATAGCAGTAAACTAGTTAACACTGCTGGAAGGAGATTATCTGGGTGCACTGACAGATCTGACAATTCAATTCTTAGTTCAGCGTGCAGAGGCAGGGAAGAAAGCTGATAAGATGCTGGCTGTATTAAGGGTCCAAAACTGCAGACCCTTACACACTTGCCTAATTTTACTACCGTGAGTAATCCCATTGATTTCAAGAGAAAGTTAAGGATGATTGGGGTAAGTTATTGCAAGATTGGGGCCTCGAAGTATACAAGTCATAGATATTTATAGATTCATAGATATTTAGGTCAGAAGGGACCATTATGATCATCTAGTCTGACCTCCTGCACAACGCAGGCCACAGAATTTCACCCACCACTCCTACAAAAAAAACCTCACACCTATATCTGTGCTATTGAAGTCCTCAAATTGTAGTTTAAAGACCTCAAGGAGCAGAGAATCCTCCAGCAAGTGACCCGTGCCCCATGCTACAGAGGAAGGCGAAAAACCTCCAGGGCCTCTTCCAATCTGCCCTGGAGGAAAATTCCTTCCCGACCCCAAATATGGCGATCAGCTAAACCCTGAGCATATGGGCAAGATTCATCAGCCAGATACTACAGAAAATTCTTTCCCAGGTAACTTGGATCTTACCCCATCTAAAACCCATCACAGGCCATTGGGCCTATTTACCATGAATATTTAATTACCAAAACCATGTTATCCCATCATACCATCTCCTCCATAAACTTATCGAGTTTAATCTTAAAGCAAGATAGATCTTTTGCCCCCACTACTTCCCTCGGAAGGCTATTCCAAAACTTCACTCCTCTGATGGTTAGAAACCTTCGTCTAATTTCTAATCTAAATTTCCTAGTGGCCAGTTTATATCCATTTGTTCTTGTGTCCACATTGGTACTGAGTTTAAATAATTCCTCTCCCTCTCTGGTATTTATCCCTCTGATATATTTATAGAGAGCAATCATATCTCCCCTCAGCCTTCTTTTAGTTAGGCTAAACAAGCCAAGCTCCCTGAGTCTCCTTTCATAAGACAAGTTTTCCATTCCTCGGATCATCCTAGTAGCCCTTCTCTGTACCTGTTCCAGTTTGAATTCATCCTTCTTAAACATGGGAGACCAGAACTGCACACAGTACTCCAGGTAAGGTCTCACCAGTGCCTTATATAACGGTACTAAAACCTCCTTCTCCCTACTGGAAATACCTCTCCTGATGCATCCCCAGACGACATTAGCTTTTTTCACAGCCATATCACATTGGCAGCTCATAGTCATCCTATGATCAACCAATACTCCAAGGTCCTTTTCCTCCTCTGTTACTTCTAGTTGATGCGTCCCTAGCTTATAACTAAAATTCTTGTTATTAATCCCTAAATGCATGACCTTACACTTCTCACTATTAAATTTCATCCTATTCCTATTACTCCAGTTTACAAGGTCATCCAGATCCTCCTGTAGGGTATCCCTGTCCTTCTCTAAATTAGCAATACCTCCCAGCTTTGTATCATCTGCAAACTTTAGTAGCACACTCCCACTTTTTGTGCCCAGGTCAGTAATAAAAAGATTAAATAAGATTGGTCCCAAAACCGATCCCTGAGGAACTCCACTGGTAACCTCCCTCCAACTTGACAGTTCACCTTTCAGTAGGACCCGTTGTAGTCTCCCCTTTAACCAATTCCCTATCCACCTTTCAATATTCCTATTGATGCCCATCTTATCCAATTTAACTAATAATTCCCCATGTGGCACCGTATCAAACGCCTTACTAAAATCTAAGTAAATTAGATCCACTGCGTTTCCTTTATCTAAAAAATCTGTTACTTTCTCAAAGAAGGAGATCAGGTTGGTTTGGCACGATCTACCTTTTGTAAAACCATGTTGTATTTTGTCCCATTTACCATTGACTTCAATGTCCTTAACTACCTTCTCCTTCAAAATTTTTTCCAAGACCTTGCATACTACAGATGTCAAACTAACAGGCCTATAATTACTTGGATCACTTTTTTTCCCTTTCTTAAAAATAGGAACTATGTTAGCAATCCTCCAATCATACGGTACAACCCCTGAGTTTACAGATTCATTAAAAATTCTTGCTAATGGGCTTGCAATTTCTTGTGCCAATTCTTTTAATATTCTTGGATGAAGATTATCTGGGCCCCCCGATTTAGTCCCATTAAGCTGTTTGAGTTTCGCTTCTACCTCAGATATGGTGATGTCTACCTCCATATCCTCATTCCCATTTATCATGCTACCATTATCCCTAAGATCCTCTTTAGTCTTATTAAAGACTGAGGCAAAGTATTTGTTTAGATATTGGGCCATGCCTAGATTATCCTTGACCTCCACTCCATCCTCAGTTTTTAGCGGTCCCACTTCTTCTTTCTTTGTTTTCTTCCTATTTATATGACTATAGAACCTTTTACTATTGGTTTTAATTCCCTTTGCAAGGTCCAACTCTACTTGACTTTTAGCCTGTCTCACTTTATCCCTACATATTCTGACCTCAATAAGGTAGCTTGCCTTACTGATCCCTCCCTTCTTCCACTCCCTATATGCTTTCTGCTTTTTCTTAATTACCTCTCTAAGATGCTTGCTCATCCAGCTTGGTCTACAACTCCTGCCTATGAATTTTTTCCCCTTTCTTGGGATGCAGGCTTCCGATAGCTTCTGCAGCTTTAATTTAAAATAATCCCAGGCCTCCTCTACCTTTAAACCCATAAATTCTTCAGTCCAATCCACTTCCCTAACTAATTTCCTTAATTTTTGAAAGTCAGCCCTTTTGAAATCAAAAACCTTAGTTGCAGATTTATTTTTGTTAATCCTTCCATTCAGTTTGAACTGAATTAGCTCATGATCACTTGAGCCAAGATTATCCCCTACAACCATTTCCTCTATGAGGTCCTCATTACTCACCAAGACCAAATCTAAAATAGCATCCCCTCTAGTCGGTTCAGCAACTACTTGCTGAAGGAATCCATCAGCTATCGCATCTAGGAAAATCTGAGCCCTATTATTATTACTAGCACTCGTCCTCCAGTCTATATCTGGGAAGTTAAAGTCTCCCATGATCACACAGTTTCCATTAGTATTTACTTTATTAAAAACATTAAAAAGGGCTCTATCCATATCCAAATTAGATCCCGGCGGTCTATAGCACACCCCAAGCACTATCCCAGGGGAGGCTCTAATAGTTTTCTTCCCCAATTTAATTTTTGCCCAGACAGACTCAGTCATATCCATTTCATCGCTTCTTATTTCTTTACATTCTATCTCATCATTGATATACAGTGCTACTCCACCACCTTTACCTTTATTTCGGTCTTTCCTAAACAGCACATACCCTTCAATACCTGTAGCCCAGTCATGACTACTATTCCACCAGGTCTCTGTTATACCTATAATATCTGGTTTCACTTCCTGCACCAGTAAGTCAAAGGACACATGGCTTTACAGGGCGAAGGTTAGAGAACACTTGAAGTATGCTCTCTCATTTTGGTCACTTTAATGGATGCAAGCTAGTTAGACGGGTGACAATGTAGGACAGATAAGATAATTAATGGAATGGAGCAGCACACATGAGAGACTGACTGATCATTGTCACGCACACAAGTAGCTGAAAGCCCCAAGCTATTGAATGGGTCTGACAGTTGGGCCAAATAACTCACCATCTGTGAAAAAAAATGAGGAGTCCTTTTGGCACCAGATTAACAAATTTATTTGGGCATAAGCTTTCGTGGGCTAGAACCCACTTCATCAGATGTATGAAGTAAAAGATACAGTATAAATACATGAAAGGATGTGGGTTGCTTTACCAAGTGTTAGGTCAGTCTAACGAGATAAATCAATTAACACAAGGATACCATGGGAGGAGAAATAAATTTTGAAGGGGTAAGAGAGTAGTCCATTACAGACAGTTGACAAGAAGGTGTTAGTAACAGTAGGGAGAAATTAGCATTGGGGAAATTAAGTTTAGATTTTGTAATGACCCAACCACACCCAGTCTTTATTCAGGCCTAATCTGATGGTATCTAGTTTGTAAATTAATTCCAGTTCTGCAGCTTCACGTTGGAGTCTGTTTTTGAAGTTTTTTGTTAAAGAATTGCCACTTTGAGGTCTGTTATTGAGTGACCAGAGAGATGAAGTGTTCTCCTACTGGTTTTTGAATGTTATGATTCCTGATGTCTGATTTGTGTCCACATATTCTTTTGCGTAGAGACTGCCATGTTTGGCCAATGTACTTGGCAGAAGGGCATTGCTGGCACATGATGGCATAGATCACATTGGTAGATATATATCCTTTCATGTATTTATACCTGCTCCTGTATCTTTTACTTCACACATCTGATGAAGTGAGTTCTAGCCCACAAAAGCTTACGCCCAAATAAATGTGTTAGTCTCTAAGGTGTCAGAAGGACACCTCGATTTTTTTTGCTGATACAGACTAACATGGCTACCACCATGGCTACCAGATGGCTGTCACCATCTGTGTGCAGTCTCCCTCAAAGAACCAATGAAACCGTTGCATGCAAATTAGATGTAGACTAAGGGTGATGACTGGTTGCGTTACCTGTGGTATCACAATGGTCTAGGGACTCTTGGCATGGATGCTTAACTATAGCTGTACACCACATGGGTGTATTTCGTAAAGTCAAAATGGCTCAGAACTTAAAAACTGGCCAGCACTTCCGGTGATGATTGAACCTGATGATATTCTAAACAAAGAGAGCTCTCAGCCATGTTTTTAACTGTTTCCATCACTTCACACTGACTCAACAGACATTCTAGGGTTCACTGTGACATTCCTGTAATCTATTATATAGACTACACACACTGCAACCTTAATAAAGTCAAGCACTCAGTAGTCAGAAAATGCCAGAATAAAGGTTGCCTGTGCTATCTTAATTTGGGTATGCATCATGACAGTCTTTAATTACATGATCACTTATTTTTTCCTCCCTCCGTCCCACTACTTCTCAGTCCCAGTATTCTTGCCCAGCCAGTCCCAGAATCTACTAACTCCTCATCCCATCTTAGTTTCCTCCCTCTCCCATCTACTAGCTCCCAGTCTTCCTTCCTCGGCTCCCAGCTGCAGTCTCCTTGCAAGCCAATTGCAGTCCGTCCATTTTCTCCCCTCCCCATCTCCTTGCCCAACCAGTCTCAATTCCCTCCCCTGCCAACTACCAGTCCCCCTCCTTTCCTGCCCCACCAGTCTCCCAATTTCCCAATTTCTACCCCCACCTCCCACAGGTCCAGCTCTTGTCCACTCTGCATTCAAATCTGAATCAGGCAGTTTCCTCCTCCACTATGCCCCGGCCCAGCAGGGGTTCATTTAGAGCACAGGAGAGAAAGTCTCCCTGCTCTCAGTTCAGGTGCCCAGACCTGGACCTAGGCCCATCCCACAGCAGCCCAAAGCTTGAATTGCAGGAGAAGTCCTGCTCAGCCTCAGGCTGGAGAATGACTAGTGCAGACAGAATCTTCAGGGAATGTATCTGGTAAAATTCTATGAAGTCTCTACTGAGCATATACAAACTGAAAGTTTTCAAAGGCTTATAATTTGGCCTCATATGGGAGGATTTTCACAGGGATAGCAAGAGGCACATTCCTGAAATAAAGCCCCACCACCACATGTGAAGACCCTCATCTAAAGCATGGGGGCACTAGAGCTTTACAAAGAAAAGATCACCAAAGTTTGGGGGGGGGGGTGTTAAATATGGGGAAAACATTTTTCTCTAGCCTCATTCTCAGAAGTGGCTAAATCTCTGGCTAAAATCCAACCCCACTCTCTCCCAAACAACAAAAACAAAGCCTGCCTAAGGCAGACACCTACCATACAAAACTTCAGCCCAAGTAGTTAAAGTTTGGCAAAGTTATAAGTAACTGAAAAAGGGTTCTTCAAATGGGAAGTGTGAGGCGACCTTAAGAAAGGTGATGCTACTTGCATCACCAATAACACTCTTTGTCTCTAACACACACACACACACTATAGTTTATCTATTTGTAGGACAGATATAAATGATTACCAGCTACAATTAGACAGTTAAATTATGCAATGTAAAAGATTGTATACTTTGGGTCCAGTCTTTGCCTAGACTATACAGGTGCACTATACTGAAAAGTGGATCAAGGAGTCCTATATATAGGATGTGGGCGGAGGAGAGTTTTAATGAGTCCTCTTTTCAATATAGTGCATAGGCAAGGACTGAACCCAAAAGTTTGCAATTTAAAAGGTTGTATGAGTACACGCAACACACGTTTCAAATGCCTTCTTTTTAAGATAACTGCTGAATCAAGATGAGACACTATTATTTTTGCTACCTTTTCAGTGTTTCCAGTGGCTCCTTTCTGTCAATGATCCCAGTTTCCGGATCAACAGTTGTTAAAATACACCTGTAATGATAGACAATGTTAGGCAACAGCAGTTACTCAATATTTATTTGTCCTTCAAGTATATTCTTAAACCCTTACCTGGGGCAAGCCATTGTCCCTTTCATCTGCACATTACCAATTTGTATCTTATTCCAGGAATCCTAAGGGAAATGTAAACATTGATATAATATTATATTTTCACAATATTTGCATTTAAATATTTCCCAGAAGTTGGCTTTGAGCACAGTCATTACTATAAGACGAAGCATCATTTTACAGCATCATGCTTTCTTGCATCCTCATAATAAGAGCTAGAATAGATATGCTATTATTTTTAATAAAACATGTTATCATTGCATTTGTCAACATCAGTATATTAATCATCTACTCAAAGCAGACTGATCAGTTTTGCAAAAGTTACAGGGTCAGCTGCATGCATTACCAAATTGCTTCAGATACACGCCACTAAAAGGTGACAACCAGGTCATTTAATGTGCCTGTCTTAAACCAGACATGGTTTTTATTAAAAACCCGTAATTTACCAAACATAAAATGCAGGTTAATACAAAAAGGGAGAACCAAAAAAGCCTTCTGCAGAGTGTATTTTCTAGTCATAAGTGTTTGTGTTCCGATTTCACAATTGATAATTAACACTGTATTTAATCTAAAAATTTTTAAGTTAACTACAGTTCCACAAAACGTTATCAATGAAAACAAGCAAAGTCAGTCTTCACTTATCAGCGCAGAAGATTCCTAATGCAATCCTACTTGGAAGACAGAGGCACAATCCTGCAATGGGAATTTTAGGTCCTCAGGAGCAAAGAGGAACTCTCCAGAGTGAGCCCAAACATGTAAAATCTGCACCGCTCCACCATGTAAACCCACAGTTTTATCTACACTAATTAAATGTTGAAAGTTAGAGAACCAATAAATATGCAGCAGTTATGGTACTATTGGACCATCAGAATGAGCTTTTATTTATAAGCAAAATGTGATAAAATATCATACACACTCACTCCCAAATTTTTTTTTCCTCTATCATTAAACGTCTTATACTGTACATAAGATTTCCCATTTGAGGTCTAAAGGCAAGCATGAAGTCCCAGCCTCACATTTTCAATACATTCATTTTATGCTTCACTAGGTTGCATAAATATCAATTAATATCCACAAACCTATTATCTCCCTTTAAACTTTGCAAGCATTTATAGTATAATTTCTAAGGCTCTATTTGTACCTGGGAGTCAGCGACTGGTGGCCAGATGTGCCAGGGCAAACCCCAAGATAGCTGCTTTCCTTATATGTATTTGGGGTTTACACCATTGCAGCTACACCAGTCACTGGCTATTGATGGCTAAATCAGAGTTAATCCCAAGGACAGCCAAGGCTTTAGATGTTCTTTGGACTCTATATCCCAAGGAAATAGGGTTCTGAAGAACACATCCAACACTCAGAACAAATAGCAATTAAAGTACTGTAGATCAGGGTTTTTCAAACTTTGGGTTGCGACCTACTACTGGGTCATGGCACGTAGGCTCTGGGTCACTCTGGTCAGCACCACCGACCGGGACGTTAAAAGTTCTGTCAGCAGTGCTGCCCAGCTAAGGCAGGCTAGTGCCTATCTGTTTTGACACTGCGCTGAGCCCTGGAAGTAGCCAGCAGTGGGTCCAGCTTCTAGGCAGGGGGGCCACAGGGCTCCGCGCACTGCCCCCACGGGAGGGGAGATGGTGCCTGCAGGAGAGAGTTGCGTGAAGCCGCTTTTGCGCCTCTGCCTAGGAGCCGGACCTGCTGCTGGCCACTTCCGGGGCGCAGTGCAGTCCGCGGTGCCAGGACAGGCGGGAAGCCTGCCTCTGCATCCTGGCTGTGCTGCTGACCGGGAGCCACCAGAGGTAACTCCACACCCCAATCCCCTGCCCCAGCCCTGAGCTCCCCCACAAACCTAGAACCCCTTCCTGCACCCCAAACTCCTCATCCCCGGCCCCAGCCCAGAGCCTGCACCCCAGCCCAGAGCCCTGACCTCCTCCTGACCCCCAACCCCTCTGCCCCAGCCTTGAGCCCCTCCCACACCCTGAACCCCTCATCCCCAGCTCCACTGGGTGGCGGGCATCAACAATTTTCTTCAACTGGGTCCCCAGAAAAAAAGTTTTAAAATCACTGCTGCAGATCATTTACCTCCTCATAAGCACAGCAACCCGTAACCACAATATTTGGTCTGAAGTTCTGTATTTTAACTTTCTTCTCCAGCCTAGTATTTAGATCTTCCAACGAAGCTTCTGAGAGGATCATGGCCGGGCTGCAGTCAGGATAGGCAATCTACAAAAATGAAGGCAAATAAATCCTAATGCTCCTACAAGAAAATGCTTCTCAACAGTCAAAGTCTGCAGAACTTTTGATGGCCAAGAAACAGATAACTGTGAACTGATGGCCATATATTAGCCACATAGTTTTATGATGTTGTAGTCACATTCTTAAGACTCAGGGGCAGTATTTTGAGAAGTGAAATAATTTGTCCCTTCCCAGCATAGTAGCCACTGTAAATTAATAGTAAAGTTTGACCAAATACAAATTTCCATTTATAAGTTGTTTATAAAAGATCAATAATAGATAGAAGAATATTACAGACACGAGTTTTCCGTGTTGCAGATATCAGTAGAAGATATTACAGAAGGTTATAAGCAACCCATTGAGTTGTTGGACTCTAACAATCTCTAATCAATTAACCATTTGATAAAACATCTATTAATCATTTACTACTATTTTATAAATGATTTATAAATGGAATTTTCATATAAAAGGTGACCCCTATTTAATTACAAACAAAGTCCAGAACTATTATTTTTCTAATTTTTTTCTGCAAGTCAAGTGTTTCCTTCAGCCCACAGAGAGCTTAGTTCCTAATTCTCTACCCTTCTTTGCATACCACTTGGTCAGCATGAAGTTTATTTGCATATTTATAGTTCTCTGCCTAGGGATGTCTTTCTCTGGAGTGTCAGAAAAAAAGACAATTCCCTTTCCTGTCCCCAGTCTTACAAATAGCAAACTGACTATGTTTTTCAATATTTCCTTATTTCAATCTATATCAAATGAGATTTTCTGATAGACTGAATCCACTCTATCACAAACTCTGGGTAAGAGATTTACTCAACAAACATTATCAAAATTAAGTTGCAATTGATCATTAATGGCACTGACTTTTTGTCATGGAGGCTGCCACTTTGGCAAAAAGCGTTACTAAATAATACTTTAAGAAAACTCCCTCTGCACACATCCGTACATGGGACAAGCGTAAGACTTTGAAGGCAGTTTTCAGGAGAGTTTCAGTGCACACTGAAAGTCTCCCTTCCCTCCCAAACCATCCTTTTTTCCTTGCACACATTGTACAAAATCTGTAAAATGACAGGTAGTCTGTACCTCCCCTCTCTCAAATAAGTGAAAATGTGCAATGAAATTTGTTTACATTGCTCTATCCTCCACATTAACATCAACAGCACCACGCTGTGCTCCCTGTGTACCTGCATCTGCCAAATTAGCACCTTACAGTATCTTCTGTTTCAGTGAGCGCTTCATTGAAACCATTACCCCTCTTAATGGTCTTAATTAGTCTTCATTTACTTGTCAAGAAGACGCACACAGAGAGTAGAGATTTTAATATTTCTTGTACATGTTTTCTGTTTAAGCAACAACACCAGGTAAAATGCTGATGCTCAATAAACAACAACACTCACAGCTGCAGGGCAGGGTACTCAATCTGCATCTCCATGCACTACCAGAGCCAACTATACTCCAGGGGGAACTCTTACCTGGAGAAGGAGAGATACTGTTTTCAACACCCAGCTCCCTTGAGGATTTTGCTTAGGGGAGGTACAGTGGAGGATGGGAATGAGACGGAGGAAGGGCAGCTGTCCATTCCTGACCCCAGGAAGCAGAGGCTGCCAAAGGAGTGCACTGATTTAGCACATCACCCAACTTCCCTGCCCTTGTACCCGGTTTCTAATGCAGTGGTTGCAGGCCCACTCCAAGGGAGAAGGGATTGTGGGCAGCTTGTGCTGCCATAACCCTCTTTTGTGTGGGCTTTCCTCAGTGGAAGCACTAACCCTCTGATTAACACAGGGCTCAATCCAGCCACTATAGTATCTGTAAACAAAATAGAAGTAAAGACCGTTCATATTAGAACAGTGCTGCACAGAACCGGGGATAGAGACAGCAGAGGGAGTTTCAGGACACATTGAATTTATCAATGAACTGCCTTCAAAAACCCCAGCATCTCTCATTCATTAAAGTGCATCAGGAGTTCCCCTTAGTCACGTGCTGGGTCACTTCTTGTCAAAATGACAGCCTCAGATTCTGTAGCTCTTCGTGTTCAATAACTTTAATTGATTTAAAACACAATTTAAGCAAGCGAGCAAACCCATGGGACTGCTCATATGCATGAAGTAGGTATTTCAGTATGACCAGGCTTCCCCATAGAACAAGTATTACAATAGGAGGGTTGGGTGGGAAGGAAGACACACACAAAAAAGGATTATCGAGGAAAACTTTCACCTAACCTCATCTGTGGATCGGAAAGTGGTGAATACGTCTCTGGACTTCCTAGGGGCCATGTGTGGCTCAAAATGCACCAGTCGATATGACTGTGTATTCAAGAAGGTGGTGAACCACTGAGCTGCCTCATCTCCACAGTCCCTGCCTTGGATATCCAATCCAAACAACCTAAAAGAAGCGTGAGATCGTTTAAAAGCAGAGAACTCAAGTGGACTTATTTTCATCTCCACAATCCAAAATCAAACATCTTGCTTTTATAAAACAAAGAAAAAGATGCCGTCAATGAGCTCTCTGAGTGACGATAAAGAGATTAAATATGGAATTTTTGGATTCCGACTAATTCTAAGTTTAATTCTGGACCCACTAATACATTCTGTGCAAATGTTTAAAAAATCCAAACAAATCCAGTACACGCAACGCCAGTTCCTTGCAGACAAGCAACCAGAACAGTGGTACTGATAAATACAGTAATCGAATTTCCCACCTGTTAGGGACTGAACAAGTTAGGCTGAGTTAACTGTTACAACAATGTACTATAATACACAACATCCATTTGCCATGCTAGATTTAAAAGAAAAAAGTGAGATTTATTCTACACACTTGTGTCAATAATACCAAGTATAATTCCACTCCATTTTTCATTTTTAAAAGACAGAAAACCTTTACCAAAAGATACACCAATTTAGATTTGATCAATTTAAGCAAGCGAATGACAGTTTCCAAGAGCAGTTAGTCACTGTCGATCAACATTTGTTAATCCCATCCCTTGTGATTAAGGAAGTGTTGCCTCAAATTCTAGGGGCATGAGAATTTAGACAAAAATGAGAGATTATGCCACCTAAAGATTACATCAGGTGACACTTTTATCACCACAAAGATAGTCTTTCTGTTCCTTAAGCATTTTTTATTAAGGGGCAAGGATAGACGATACCATAGTTAAGGCTGCAAGATGGTTTCTGTTTAAAGCGGATATTGCATCCTTTTTTTAAATCCACATACTCAGTCAAATCAGCTTGAGAATGGGTTTGTCAATTCAGAAGCCAGAGTAGAGTGCGTGAAACAAATTTAGAGTCATTTGATCCTGCAGTTCCTGACAAAATAACCCCTCATTTTGGGGGAGGGCTGTGTAAGTCCAACATTTTCCCAACACAGGAAGGTAAAAATAGGGTGATATATGAAACTTGTCTCTCTGAAGTACCCCTTATTATAAACGTGTGCAAAGCCCTGAGTTATGGAATGAGATAGAATCACAGAACCATAGGGTCAGAAGGGACAACAAGGATCATCTAGTTAGGGGGCCCTACCAACTGGACAACAACTATAATGGCTACCATAGTCCTCTGACACCATTTCTCAGCCTGCGTGGAGTAACGGGTGGGGACAGAAGGAATCAGAAACTCCTGCTGAGGCAAATAGTGAGGCTGGTGTATGGGGTGAGCTAAACAAGTGACCAACCAGAGCTGCACAGCCCCCAACACTGCACAGCCTGAGACATTGTTTTAGTTTCAGTTTTAAAACTTAACTGTGGGAGCTACCCCTGGAGTCCCTGTGAGAATCCCACTGCCCACAAAGGGAATTGAGCTCTATGGCAGTTAGAGTTGCCAGACATCCAGTTTTCGACTGGAAAGCCCAGTCAAAAAGGGACCCTTGTGGCTCCGGTCAACATGGCCTACTGAGCCACTAAAAGTCTGGTCGGTGGCACACCGGTGGCTCCCTGCCTGCCCTAGCTCCACATGGTTCCCAGAAGCAGCCACCAGGTCCCTGCGGCCCCTAAGCGCATGGGCAGCCAAGGTGGCACCGCACACTGCCCCTGCCCCCAGAGCTGGCTCCACAGCTCCCATTGGCCGGGAACCACGACCAATGGGAGCTGCGGGGGCGGTGCCTGCAGGTGCCAGGGCAGGGCATGGAGCCTCCCTGGCCGCCCATGTGCCATGGGGCTGCAGAGACCTGGTGGCCGCTTCTTGGGAGCTGCAGTAAGTTCACATGGGGGGTCCCAAAATATGTAGCGTGGGGAGTGGAGGTTGTTGTTTTTGTATAAACACCCCAATGCAGATTCACTCCATCATGACAGAATGGCAGCCAAGACATATTGAAGGGGTGTTGTGATTGTGACCCCATGCACCAGATCGCAATGCTGCTCACTCAAGTGGGTGAAGTTCTTTCAATTCATGCACAAATCTGCACCAGTGAATGAGTAGACAGAGACAGTCCTCACACACAGTTGAGATTTACGTTGCCTTCCCAATAGAATCAAGAAGAAAGGAGAGTACTGGCCAGGTACAGAAACTAATTCCTTTTCCAATAGGAGTAAACAAGCTGGGATGCAAATTTACTGCAGAGATATGTATTGCAGGGAACATCACTGAAGTGTATTCTTATTCAAATTAGAAGACAGGGGCCCAGAAGTGTATGTCTGCGTAGGGTCTGATGATGGATTAATCCAGCCCTGCAGGCCAGTGGCTCTCAACTTTCCAGACTAGTGTACCACTTTCAGGAGTCTGATTCGTCTTGCGGACCCCAAGTTTCACCTCACTTAAAAACTACTTTCTTACAAAATCAGACATCAAAATACCAAAGTTTCACAGTACGCTATTACTGAAAAGTTGCTTACTTTCTCATTTTTACCATATAAATTATAAAATAAATCAACGGGAATATAAATATTGTATTTACATTTCAGCATACAGTATATAGAGCAGTATAAACAAGTCATTGTCTCTATGAATTTTTAGTACTGACTTTGCTAGTGCTTTTTATATACCTGTTGTAAAACTAGGCAAATATCTAGATGAGTTGATATACCCTCTGGAAAACGTCTGTGTAACCAAAGAGATACACATACCCTTGGTCGAGAACCACTGCTGCAGGCTAAGGATAGGGGGAGTCAGCATAGCATGAGCCCTGGTGGGAGTCTCGGATGGAGAGACTGCACAGAGGAACAGGAACCTACCGGGAGCTCTTCTCTCCATCAGGGCAAGGAAACAAACCTATGGGGGCCCCTCTTCCCCAGCCCAAGAAGCTCTAGGACCACCCTTTGTCCCAGTGCAGTCCTGAGGGAGGTTACTCAGCAACTTACCTCTCTGGTTGCTACCCTAGAGACTCCAGCTCCAAGCCCTGTCGCAAGGAAAACCTGCTTGGCACTGTCACAGGGCTTTCCCAAGGCAGGCTGCCTGCCAGGGGAGGAGGAGAGTTGCAGATCCATCTGTCTCACAGCCCTAGCTCTTTGCCCTTCACCCTCCACTGCCAGCAGCTCCACCTCCCTTCCCCTATTTCAGGCTGCAGGACAGGGGCCCCAGCCCTGCCTCCCAGCACAGAAAGTTCCCAACTGGGTGGACACAAGCAGCCCACAGGAGATTCCAAAGGAGCCCAGTGGTGGTGGCTAGCAATTTTTGGGCTACTTTTTCACATAATCAGAAAGCCTGATAGAAGATAGGAGAGCACCCTGCCCCTGCAGCCCCCAGGTAAGAGGGCTTTTTTGTTTAAGCTGGCCAACAACACAGCACTGCAACACTCCATCTCAGGACTCAGCCTTAACATACAATTTGCCTAAGAAGGTGCCAGGGATGGAGCCGGGGGTTAGGATGAGTTGCGAGTGTTGGGAAGTTAGGGAATGATATATTTTTTACTTATTTATTTACTTATGATATAACCTTAACCCCTTCCTTCCCCAGATCCTATTTTCCTGTATCCAATAAAGTCCCCCTTTGCTATGCTGTTATTTTGGGTGTGTCAATCCTTTGCAGGGGGTTGTGTTTGTTTGCTTTATTGTCCCTTGTATAGTGGGCTTTATATTTCTTGCCGGCTACCACTACCATTTAATTCTCTCAAAGAACAGCAGAGCAATGAGTCACAGTGGGTGGAGGCACCAGACACCAGAAAAGAACCCAGAAGCTAATCCTGGAAGGAAAAAGAGGATACGTCACTCCGAACATCAGTGATAGCAAGCACCAAATAGAAGGGCGGGAGCTTGAACCACAGCACAGAGGAGGGACTACAAACATTTTTTTTTAAATGACATTTTCTCTGAAAAGTGAAATATTGTGGATCAGATCTTAGAATACATAGTAGACAGATTTTAAAAAGATAATGCTATTTTCCCCCCAAGCTGTCCATCGTAAACAGCATCACTGTCAATTTATATCCATCTTATGTAAATTAAAAAGAAAAACTGAACTACAACAGTTAATAGTTAAATAGTTAATAGTAGTTTCCATAGCAACAATTTACACTTAGAGTTGGCAAATATAGTTCCTTATAAAGCTGCTTTATTCTCAACGCCAGCAGCTAGAAGAATTGGTACTCTAATGTCTTCTGCTATCCAAAGGAGAAGCCCTTGGCACCACACTCATGTGGGTTACCAACATTTAGAGCTGCCACAATATTCTTAAATGTAACTGACATTTTAACAGGGGAAAAGTGTTCTTCCCTTTTCTGCTAGGCACTGGCCATTTTCCAAGGTAGATTTCAGTACAGGTAAAATACCTAATGTCATAAATTCCAGTTTACCAATTCTATGTGATGTTGCACATCACACAAAATTTGCTTATTGGAAATCAAGAAATAGCTACATACGTGACCAAGATTTTCAAATGCAAACATGCAGCCAAGCTAAATGCAGAATAGACAGTAAACAGGTATGAGTAATTTGGCAGATATAGTGTATAATCTCTGATAACCTTGATGTCCTCTCCGAAAATTTGACTTCAATAATAAGTGGACTTATTAAAAAATTAAGGCCAGAAGGAACCATTATGATAACATAGCCTGACCTCTTGCATAACATAGACCATAGCATTTCACCCAGTAATTCCTGCATCAAGCCCATTAAGGTACATTACACTTTCTTTGTAAAATACTGAAAGACAAGCATATTAAATTAAAGTTAGTACTTCAAAAAGAAAAATCTTCCTCTAATACCTGCAATTGTGCACTGGATTCTTCCTGGAGAGTTTGACTAGAACACGCAATTCCTTCATTTCTGGAGCATTCAGGGTTAAGTAGCCATTTTCACAGTTTACGGAAATCAGGACCAGCCGAGGCTCCTGTCGGGCAGTAACCATATGTCCATCCTCATTAATCAGAAGCCAAAACCTGCAATTTAAAAGGGAATGAAATATATTAAACATTTTACTTACACAGCACCATCAATGATCAAGACACTGGAGTGCAAAGAGAGAGATTTCCTGATGCACAGAGCTTAGACATTTTCTTCTTATCATAACTACTCAGGTTTTTCCTTAGTAAGTCTGATGTCCCTCCCCTTTATGCCCTGTACAATGCAGTGATGTCTCTCATTAAAAAGACTATTACTAAAACTAATAAGCTATAGCACAACTGAGGGCGGGTGGGGGAAATCCCCAGACAGCTCCGATCCCCAGCAGCTCCTCAGCTGCCACGGTTGGCAGGGGATCCCCCGAAGCTCCCCAGTCCGTGGGTGCTGGGGACCCCCAGAGCTCCCCAGCCACCAAGGGCAGTGGGTGGCTGGGGCATCCCAGGCAGCTCCTCAGCTAATGCTGCCGGTGGGAGAATCCCCCGGAGCTCCCCAGCTGCCACAGGCGGGGTCCCTCCCAGCCACAGCAGGGCAGGGTGCTCGACCCTCCTCCCTGCCCGTTTTGTCATGGACATTTTCAGTCAAAGTCAGAGACAGGTCACAGCTTCCCTGAATTTTTGTTAAATTGCCCCTGACCTGTCCCCGACTTTGACTAAAAACGTCCACGACAAAATCGTAGCCTTAAACATGAGAGTCGCATCTTGAGTTTTAGTCTCGATCTCCTTGGGTGAATGAGAGAGACCGGGTGGGTGAGGGACTCTCTTTTACTGGACCAACATCTGCTGGCGAGAGAGACAAGCCTCAGAGCTAGGCAGAGCCCCCCTTCCAGCCAGGGAAAGGGCCGCCCCCTGGCACAGCCTCCCCCTGACTGCAAAGCGCTTCACTGGGGCCCTTGAAGCACGGGTCAACCTCTCACGCCGAACAACCTCTTCCCCTTCGCCTCCAGGGGGCGGCGGGGGCGAAGCGGGCAGCCACGGGGCTGCGGGCAGGGGCGACACGGCCTGAGTGGGGCGCTTCTAAGGGGCCTGGAGCTCCCGCAGCGCCCCGGCCCCCGGGCGGTACCTGTCCCGCATCTCCCCGCTGCGCAGCCCCAGCGCCGTCACCTCGGCCCGCCGCAGGGGCACCCCGCGGCAGGACTTCACCGGGTAGACGAAGAGGCCGGACACCGTCCCCACCCGCTGCAGCCGGGGGCTGCCCGCCCGCCGCCCGGCCCAGCGCCACACCGCGGCCCCCAGCAGGGCGGCCAGGGCCAGCGCGCCGGCAGCGCCGAGCCAGGCGGCCTGGGGCAGCGGCGGGAGGAGGCCGGAGCCCCCCAGGGCCCAGCTGGATCCGCTCATGGCGACTGAGGCGAGGGGGGCGGAGGCCGCGGCTGATGAGGACGGGGCGGGTCCGGGCTGCCACCGTCCCGCCCCTCCCTGCCGGGCCCCCCCCCGGACCCTGCCCAGCCCCCGGGGCCGAGCGGTCCTGCCTCCCGCCCGCTCACCCCAGCCGGCCCCGCTCTCCAGGCGCTGGAAACAGCCGTTGCGAGGTTGCCGGGGCGGGAAAAGCCGCCGCCGCTGCCCCGGACCCACTCGCGCCGTGCAGAGCCTCCGCCCGCGCCCCTCGCCCGGGCATCGGACTTCCTAGCTCAGCGCCCACGTCTCCTTGTCGGTAAGCTGGAAATCGCCCTCTAACGTCCATCGCCGCCGCCCCATATACCCCGACGGTTATGGCGGGACGGAGAGCCCCCTACTTCCCATTGCAGCGTGGAGACGGGCCTGTGGAGAACCCCTCATCCTCGGGGGAAAGAACCTGGGTCTGGGTCTCGTTGACAAGGGGGTAAAGCCGCGAACCACTCCAGGGAAGTGAGTGGATTTCTAAAGGGGCGGTGGAAGCCCGGGAGATGAGACTGGAGGCATGTCTACGCGATAGGCTTAAGTGCACTTAAGTAAGTAGTGCGGGGGCTGAAGAGGGGCAGTGTGCTGGGCTGAGCGCTCAGCTCCCCCCGGGAGCCCACTTGCCCCCAAGGATCTCAGCTACCCGCTTTTGGCTAGGAACGGAGGGCAGCCTCCCTGGGCTTCTTGGCTCCCTAAGTGGGGAGCCTCCAGGCAGCAGCCAGGTTGGGAGCAGGGAGCCAGGGTTTCTTGTCAATTTCGTAGTTTCAGCATGGAGCTGTGAAATAGACAAGATAGGCAACTCTGGATGTATTAAACACTGTGTACATAGACACTGTCTCCTCCTAAGTACACTGACATAAGCCCTACTTCTCTCGTGAAGGTGGAGTTACTATGTGGGTGTAGTAGGGCACTTACATCAAGGGGACAAGGCTGTTGTGTATACACTGACATAATTAGGTAAACATAAACTGCCTTTCAAGGACCTAATTGTGTAGGGCAAACCAGGCCTCAGAATCTGCTGGTTGAGCCATGCAGAGGTTCTCCCAGTTACCACCTTGTCCACTGAGTCTCAGCTGGGATATCTAACATTACACTTACAGTTGATACTTTGTCCCCTTAGCCAGGAAAAAAAAGGTACAATTCTTGAACCTACAATTCTAGGTTCTGGCATAGTTATATATTTGCAACATGACTGATCATAGTCAGCCCACACCAGTTACTGTAAAATACCTTTACTATTGTGTAACGCTCTTCACTGGGAGACCAATACCACTTGATAGTTGATTTCTCTGTAAAGTTTCCCTGAATCATTAATTTCCCACTTCAAAATTGGCCATGACAAATTTCCAACCAGCATCACTCTGAGCTTACATATAGAAGCAAAGGCAAAACCTGTCCTTCTCTGAGGCACTCCACAGCCCATGTAACTCATGACTTGGCCCTGTGCCTGTTGTTGTCAGACATCACTGGTGTGGTGCTCTGATCAATGCTGATAACAGTCGGCTGCATGTGTGTGTTCTCCCTGTGTGCTATCCCAGCTCTGCGCAGCTAGCTGGCACAGCAGATCTCGAGCAAACTGCCCAATGACCACAGACTCTAATAGGTACAAAGGCACCCAGCCAGGTTTATTGACAAATGAAACACAGTTTCTAGCTCCCCGGATCAGATGTCTACAGTTCTGCTAGTACATATGTGGTCCCTGACAATGGACCGGCTCAGTCAGTGGCGGGATTTGCCACTGCACCTTAGGCCAGACAAAGACATCCACTCAGGGATGCATTCTTATACACAGGTACAAACCTGGTTACGCATCACTGAACTCACTCAGGTACAGCCCCTCTATGCATTAGGGTGTTGCCATTCTCCTGGTACAGGTTGGTTCGAACAAATAAGTCCATCCATTGTATTGTCTATCCATCATATTGTCCTGTCTTTAAGCTGGGTGTGCCTGTTCCTTGTTGACTGTGTGGGATGTGTTTGTTCCAAGCTGTTCTGATGCCGTCCTGGCTCACGTTCATCTTACTAGTGCTTACATGTGTATATGTGCTTTTAGCAGCCTTCCTCTTGCCAACTTCTTTGAGCAGGGCCTGCCTCTGGGTCACAGCCTAGCTTTGCTTTATGTTAGCAACGTCTTGACCATTACTTCAGTTCAGGCCTCATACCGGGCCTCTGATACCAAGGGTTTTATGTCTCAGGGCCTCATCTTACTACACCCGTCTCCAAAAGCAGGACCAGAGGGAAAGGCAACAGATCACCATCAGACTGCAACTCCAAACTTTTCAGCATTGGTACACAAATCAGTTATGGGGAAGGATTTGTGCCTCTATTTCCAAGAAAACTCTAGGGAAGTCCTAGCCTGAAACAGATTCCCCACCAGGAATTCTTCCTGCCACACCTCATGGAGGAGTTCAACACCTGTACCACCCAAAAATAAGAGAGAAAAAGGAAAGGTGCCTGAACTGAAGATTGTATAGCTACCACCGATGTTCTTAATAATCAGAAACAGTATTTTATAGAAATAAAATGAGAATTATCTTTGCTTCCACCATAGCTTTACAAAGTTGATATGCTTTACATATCGTTTTCAAGGGTGATCAAATGTACCATGGTGAATGGACAGGATGTTAGAACTGGTATGGATTAGGGAGGCACTGCTATAGAAGAGCTGAGCGTGCCCCCATGCAAGCTAGCACTGATGGTAGCATGCTGAGGGAGCCGAGAAAGCTGGATTGATACAGACAGGGCATTTGCTGTGAAGAAGGTCACATAATCACCATAAGATGTTCATTTCACTGTTTCAGAGGCTAGGAGAAATCTGTTCAGATTAGCTAGAGATAGCATCTGTATATTAAGAGATGAGCCTGAACTCTTAAGTATGTGGATGTTTTGCTCAATCCATTTATACACACAGAGGCCAGCTACCCAGTTGAGATCCAGATCCAAAGTCCAGAAATTATTAGATTTTGGGGGGTTGGTTTAGGCCCATTTCTATTTTAAATACATCCTTCAGCCATGCCAGGTTAATACTGATGAGTTTTTGCCCAAGATCCATCATCAGTTTCTGCGCACACCACACAACTGATGGGTGAGGCAGAGAATAGAGAATACTTTGGCTGCAAAGTGTAAGTAAACATTGGCTGCACATTCTGTTTGCTTCTTCAACACTCCAGAGCAAGAGATGGTATCACTGGATTAGGACTTTGGAAGAGGATAAGAAAGGCATGGCAGGTGGTAGGATGGTTTTGCCTCCTAGAGGAATTCTCCACTTTCAACTTCAGAAGAAAACGGGCTCTGCAGGGGCAGAATCTGATCCAATATTCACTGAAAGAATTGGAATTTTTAACACCTTCAACTTCAGTACTGGTACTTCTACATTGTCATCTTGTTTTGTCATGGCTATACATCTATCTGCATTTTCCTTTTCACTCTTCCACCACCAAGCCCTGTGATACACAACATAGAGCAGTTTCCATGTTCTTTGGAGACCGCAATAAAAAACTGAAGTTCATACAAATGACCCCTCCTGGCCGTAGGAAGTAGAAGGGCAAACATCTTGTACATTTCTAGACATGTAGGGAATAAAGGCTACTTTTACTTTAAGAGAGATATGACATCATAATGGCCTACAGGTTGTGATGCCAGATGCTTTTGACATCACAAAGAAACTCTTAGCAACTGTTTAAGCATACACATGACCATTTCGTGATGGGGATAGATCTCCCCTGATTGGCAAAGCAAGAGCAGTGTCTGCTGAACCCTCTTGATTCCTCAGCTTGAACGTGTCAGAGTCAGCTCAAACAAACTCTCAGTTCAAAATCTCCAGGATTAGCTTGAAAGCTCCCAGTCCTGAAGCCCAGAAGGCAAGCAAAGAGGTAACAAGTTGGCTGAGAGCATTTCAGAAGCATTCGGACAACCAAAGCAGGATGGGTGACTGGAAAAGCTACATCAATACCATTCTAAAGGATAAGAACATTGAAGATGTAGCTATCGTGGGGCACAGTGACAACAAATCAGTATGGGCTTCCAAGCCAGGGGGCCTACTGGCTGCTATCTCACCTCAGGAAGTGGGGGTGATCATAGGCCATGACAGGAAGGGGTTCCTGCAGACAGGGATTACCATAGCTGGCAAGAAGTGCAGTGTGATCCGTGATTACTTGCTTGTGGAAAAAGATGCTGTGATGGACACCAGAACCAAGGAGGGTGACAGCAAGTCCATCTGTATTGGCAAGACCCCCAGAGCCCTGATCTTCCTCATGGGCAAAAAGGGAGTCCATGGAGGAGCCCTCAACAAGAAGGTGCATGAGATGATTGCAAGCATGAAAGCCCAGAATAGCTAGAGCAAAGGACATAGATACTGCTGTCCTGGGGGGCCCATGGAAAATGACCTTATCCTTGCTTTAAAAGAAAGGAAACAAATTCCTGATTTCACTTAACTGTCTCTTTGTCCGTTTCTTTCAGGTGGGATGGAGTAGGGTGGAGGAACTTGCTATTATACTAGCAACCTGCCTGCCCATCTCTTGAGGGGCTGTTGAACATGATTGTTACCCTTACTGTCCCTAGTCCCACCTGTCTGTCTCCAAGCCATCTTATGTGGTATGCTGACCATTTCCCACTCTCCCAGTTCTCCGTTAGCAGTAGCTTTGAGAAAAGGGGGATTTGGTCTCTTTTACCGGCTAGTCTGTGATTGTCACTGTTTGAGGTCGTTACATCCTGCCCTTCTGCTATTGGTAATTGGAAAGTTCCTTGTTCCTCCTACAAATAGCCCCAAAGACTGAGGAATAGCAGCGGTATTTGGGACAGCCCATTTCTATTTTGTTTTGGATGATGTTCCATTAGGCAATTACTAACATGAACGACTCATTTTCTTTCGTATTATGGCATTTTATTAACCAAAGCTCTGTATCATGTTCCATTAGAGGGTTTATTAAAGACAGAATCTAGCTAGTCCAGTGAGTACTGGAACCCTGAAGGGTTGGGTGCCACAAGCTGCACTTTTGCTATGTGTGCTGTTTACATGATAAGGCCACAGTTTGAACCACTGGAACTAGCCCAGATAACTTGGGGAGCTACCTATTGATCATCCAGAGTTGGGCTATTATAGCAGCCTCCTGCTGCCAAACCTATTGACTGACCTGAATTCTGGGTGTGGAACCCACCAATTAATCTTTCACCTGCTCACTTCCCAAAACACTTCCATCACTGGGCATTTAACAGTAACTGTGGAAGGGAAGTGAGATTTTTTTAACTGATTTTTTTAAGCCACCCATACTTTGGGGTGAAGATGGAGCCGGTTCCTTCCCCATTCAACCCTTTCTTTCCCAGGATAAGTACTCTCATACCTCTTGCATCAGCTGGTCTCAGTTCTGTGACTCCTTCACACTCCACTAGCATGGCCTCCACAAGAGAAGGCCATGTTGTCTTTAGTGCTGAAGCACTTCCTCTTCCATTTCAGGAGGGGGCAGGTTATATATGTATATGGGGGCAGGTTAGGGTCTAATCAGGACAGTGCAAAAAGAGAGGAACGCTTTCTCCTTCTTCACAACCCAGCAGCCAACAAGAAGCAGAACTGGGTGCGTTGGGCTAGGAGAATAAAGAAGAGCAAAGGAAAGGCACCTCCTCTCCAGATTTATCCCCTTTGGACAATATGTCCCACATTTTTTTTTTTTCTCCTGAAAGGCTGATAGATATATGCTCTAGCCAGACTAGGTACTACACTGCCAGGGCATTGAACCAGGGCATTGCCTGGGAACCAAACCTCTGGTCTCATTATAACGGGCGACTGTTTGCTCTGCCCGAACACACAAAGATTCCCCATTGTGCCAGGTGATGTTCTGTGCCAGCAGATCTCAATCCATTACACAATACCAAAGCACAGCATTATGGCACTCCACCCTCTCTAGCCTCAGGGTACCCCACTATGCCAGGAAAGCTCAACTCTCCACACTACCAAGACTGTCACAAGATCCCCTTACACAATGGCACCCCACCTTCGCACCATGCTTATTGTCCGATCACTCAGCTTTCCAGGCCCATTGGGCCACAAATAAATCACTCTTGAAGAATGCACGAGGCCCCCATAGAAATAAGGTGTGAGCCAACATCATGGCAAAAATTAGACAGGCCATCCCCTAAATACATCTGAAGGACAAAAAAGACCTTCTGTGCTCCTTGATAAATATGAATTTTCTAATTGTATATGGTACTGATATTGTGTAATTAAATGAAGACCATATGAAGATTTGTAGCTGTAACATGCTGCTGAGAACACCCAGAACTGTGAGCACCCTGCCTCAACAAGAGTGAGCTTTTCTGGAGATTAGACGGTGCATCAGCTCCCCTGCCACACCAGCCTTTCTTCCTCACCCGCAAACTCCTCAAGGCTCTCCCACCCCAGACCTTGCCTAGCAGGTAACGATCTGTGAACTCCAGCCCCCAAGCTCCTTTCTCTGCTATGCACAGCCCCTACCACTGTACAATGTTTGTTGCTCTTTTAAAGAGTTGGTACATCACAGCTTTTTAATTGGAGTTAACACCCCCTTCCCATCAAACACAGCACTGCACTGCACTGGTCTGCCTTTGTTTCACAGGTCAAATTGATTCCCTGGAGTTCAGTCTCCTGTCTCTTCTGGAGTCCCAACTCCATCTTGATTAAGGTGTCTGCTGGTGTGTTCCAATGTGTTGCTTCCTGCTGCAATTTTACAATTTAAATGTTCTCCTCCTGCAGCCTTGTATACAAACGAATAGCCCATTGAATTTGGCCACACCTGGTTTGCGGTGTTGGCCTCTTTCCTTTGTGTTGAGGAAACATGTTTACCAACTTCCCCTGACATGCCTAGTTTAAACACCTTTTAGGCACAGATTTCAAAGCATAATATCCCTGAGTATCCATAATTCCACACACAGCATTTTCACATGCATTTAACAATGATATTGTTGACCAGTGTGGTATTAGTTTTCAAATGATACTTCACCAGGCATATTGTGTACAAATCTGACACCCCATATTTGCAGTCGTGTGCAGGGTGTGAACACAGGGGTCCCTAAGCCACAGTAGCATGCAGCCACATGAAAAAACAGTATAAATGAAACCAAACTTCTAACACATTAGCTTGGGTGCACCTTAGAAAAAGGAAGGAACCCTCCAGTAAAACTACAACACAGGTGCAGTCAGCAAGCGCTTCCCCCAAAAGGATAATGCTTATAACCAGCAATTAAAATAAATTAACATAAGCCCCAGAAGGTATATATGATATATACATACAGGAAGACACAGTCCCTGCCGTACGTTGCTGAGAGCCTAAAATAACGTTACAAGGCACTGCTTATTAAGCTTCTGCAGGTCATGCATTTTTATCCTGTCCAAAAAGCTTCACAGAGAACACAGTTCTTTGTGGTTAAAATTGCCACTTGCTTCCACAAGCTCAAGGCAACAATGACCCAACATTTTGTTGTGTGTTAAGTCTTCCTCATTGGGCAAATCAAAAAATCCAGTCTGTGCTCTCTGACACGTATAATCTGAAAGACACAGCAGACAGGACTGGAGATTAGGAGAGAATAATTCCAAGTGTTTGTTTGCTCACTTCTTGTGGGCATCACCAAAGGTGGGACTTGAATGTGGAGCAGTTTTGCTTTTAGAATTAGAAATACAAATTAGAACATGGAGGAGAACAGCCCTGGTTTGTACTGCACATTTTAACAGTGTTATGCATCCAGTCAGCAGTAACTCCTTGGTTATATACTGCAGTGATAATGTAAATTGTAAAATTGCCAGTGATCTGAGCCTAGAGAGGGCACATGTCATAGTCCAGTGACTGTACACGCAGAATAAATTTAGAGAGCAATCATTTCAAAGCCTAAACAGAACCTGAATCCACAGTTCCCAAAATCCTCGAGCCCTGAGGTAAAAGCCCTTTTGTTTAGCTCAGCCCAGTAGAGTGTTTGTTACATTTAACCCAGACTTCCTCCATAGCCTGGTCTGGTGAAACTACAGGAAAAACAACAGGAGCCAAGAAAACAGCTGCCTCTGCATGATCTCCTTCCTCCCACTGTGATGTGAGAAATCCAGTATAGAGCTGAATTAGCCTTTTGCTGGTAAACAGCATGGCCTGAGAGAGGCGATTTGCTCATGCACACAATACCTCCTGAAAATACCGCTAGTAACTAACTTATCAGGCAGTTTTATTTTATTTTCAGACACACCTATGTCATCCAGGAGCCAAATACATTAATTCCCTCGGAGACTAAAAGATTTGCAACAACCTGTACAAGAACAATGGTCTGATTTACTTACAACACAAACAGAGTTCCAGGTTTTAACTGGATTCTAATTTAATTATAGGCAGAGCAGGCTGTGTTACCTTTAGCTAAGGGCTTGGCTACCCTTGCGCGTTACAGTGCATTAAAGGAGCCCCGGGCACACTAGCTCACTACCCGTCCACACTGGCAAGCCACGTAGAGCGCTCTGACTCTGCGGCTGGTCCACTCCTGGTACTCCACCTTGGCGAGTGGAATAATGTTTGGTGTGCCCCCACTGGAGCACCGCGGTGCCAGTGTGGATGCCCTGGTCTGTTAATGCACTCTGATCGGCCTCCAGAAGTGTCCCACAATGCCTGTTCTAGCCACTCTGGTCATCACTTTGAACTCTACTGCCCTGCCCTCAGGTGACCAACCGTCAGACCCGCCCTTTAAATTCTCTGGGAATTTTGAAAATCCCATTCCTGTTTGCTCAGCCAGGCATGGAGTGCTCTCAGCGCATCTTTCCAGGTGACCATGCCTCCACGTGCCAGGCGATCCCCAGTATGGAGCAATGGCGAGGCGCTGGACCTCAGCAGTGTTTGGGCGGGAGCAAGCTGTCCAGTCCCAGCTGCACTCCAGCCATAGGAATTATGATACCTTTGGGCAGATATGAGGGAACATGATGGAAAGGGGCCATGACCGGGACACAGCGCAGGGTTAAAGTGAAGGAGTTGTGGAATGCCTACCGCAAAGCCCGTGAGGCAAACAGCTGCTCCGGTGCTGCCCCCACGATATGCCATTTCTGCAAAGAGCGGGATGCGATACTTGGGGGGCGACCCCACCTCCACTCCGAGGACCACCATGGACACTTCAGAGGCCAGTTCAACAAGGCGGGAGGAGGAGGAGGAGGAAAGCGGAAGCGAGGGTGCTGAGGCGGAGGAAGACACCCCGGAATCCCTAGATGCATGCAGCCAGGAGCTGCTCTCAAGCCAGGAGGAAGGTAGCCAGTCGCGGTGGCCGGTGCTTGGGGAAGGACAAACACCAGAGGAGGTTCCCAGTAAACGGCTTTTATTTTGGGAAGGAAGTTATTCGGTGCGGGCTCTTGGGGCGAGGAGGGTTAGGGCTGCATGCATGCCTAGATGCGGAATAGGGTGTTGATGTGCTCTCTCACATCGCGGTAATCAGCCTCAGTGATTTTTTTAAAAGTCTTATCCAGAACTTGGGCAATGCGCTTGCACAGATTTCTCAGGAGAGCCACTGTGGTCCTTGTCCCGGTAAGGCTAACTTGTCCGTGCCACTGTGCCGTGAGGGGTGGGGTGACCATTGCTGCACACAGGCAAGCTGCATATGGGCCAGGGCAGAAGCTGCATTGTGGTAAAAGACCCTCCCTTGCTTCCCAGGTCACCCTCAGCAGCGAGATATCTTCCAAGACAAACTCCTGTGGAAAATGTGGGGACAGTGTTCAGTATAGGGGCCCCCTGCTGCTGTTGGCTCTCCCCAAGGCACAGAAACCCAGAGGATGGGTTTCTGTGAAACAATCAGTCCCCCTTGACCCTGTGTTTACTCACCATTTTGGGGCTCCCGTGGGGTTATGTGCGCTCGCTTTGAGACAGGCAAATTCTGCTATTGTGTAGACTGTGCCTGCCCTTAAGTACGGGGGAATCATTACTCTGTCTGGTGTGAACAATGCTGCCTCTGTTAAGTGTTGCATTTTGCCTTTAGAGGTGCAACCTTGAGATCTCAGCCATCCGTGTTATCACCGGCCGAAAGACTCCAAAGAATTAGAAAGAGGCCACGTAGAAGCAAGGAAGACATGTTGTATGAGGTAATGCAGTATTCAAGTAATGACAATCGAAAAGTGCAGGAGTGGCGGGACAGTGAAAGGAGGATCCGCTAGCAGAATGAGGAGTGCCGGCACAAAAGCGTGGTGCTCCGGCAGCAAAGCACGGATCAGATGATAAGCATAATGGAGCACCAAGCAGACTCTATCAGGCACTCATAGCCATGCAGGGGGAACACTACCGTGCCCGCCCACCCCTGCAGCCCTTGTCCCAAAACTCTTTCCCTTGTGCCCCCATGTCACCTCCAACCCATTTTCCCCAACAACCAGGTTCTTACAGCCACCAGCTGCCTCCAACACCTGTAGCTTCACCACCCAGCCCTGAAAACTACGACCCTTACCCACTGCACTCAACCCCCATCACCATGCAGTATAGCCATCCTGAAGTGGAGCACTCATTGCTCAGCACTCCAGACAGTACGGACTCCAGGACATATGCAAATCTGTGATTGAACCATTCCCCATCCCACCCCCTTGCCCTTTCTGTTTCCCAAGCAGTTGTTTCTTTTCAATAAATGGATTTTTTGGCTTTGAAAACATTCTTTATTATTGCATAAGGTAAAAGATACTTTAGCCCAAGAAAGCAACAGGCACTGCAAGTCAGCGTAGCAAACACAGATTCCTGCTAACATTGGAACCACTGCACTTCACTCCCATGCAGGGCACCAGACATTACTGGTGGCTTTCAGCCTCAAATTGCTCCCTCAAGACAGCCCTAATCCTTGCAGCCCCATGCTGGGCCCCTCTAATAGCCCTGCTCTCTGGCTGTTCAAATTCAGCCTCAGGTGTTGAACCTCTGAGTTCCATGCCTGAGTGAATCGTTCACCCTTCCCTTCACAAATGTTATGGAGGGTACAGCATGCGGATATAACTGCGGGGATGCTGTCATCGGCCAGGTCCAGCTTCCCATACAGAGAGCACCAGCGGCCCTTTAATGGCCAAAAGCACACTCCACAGTCATCCTGCACCGGCTCAGCCTGTTGAACCGCTCCTTGCTGCTGTCAAGGCTCCCTGCGTAGGGTTTCATGAGCCACGGCATTAAAGGGTAAGCGGGGTCTCCAAGGATCACAATGGGCATTCTGAAGGTGATTTTCTGGTTTGGGGAAAAAGTCCTGGCTTGCAGCTTCCTGAACAGGCCAGTGTTCCAAAAGATGCGTGTGACAGGCACCTTTCCGGGCCAGCCTGCGTTAATGTCAATGAAATGCCCACGGTGATCCACAAGCGCCTGGAGAACCACAGAGAAATACCCCTTCCAATTAACATTCTCAGAGGCTAGGTGGGCTGGTGCCAGAATTGGAATATGCATCTATTGCCCCTCCGCAGTTAGGGAAACCCATTTGTGCAAAGCCAGCCACAATGTCACGCATGTTACCCAGAGTCACGGTTCTTCGGAGCAGGATGCGATTAATGGCCCTGCAAACTTGCATCAACAAGATTCCAACAGTCGACTTCCCCACTCCAAACTGGTTAGAGACTGATCGGTAGCTGTCTGGAGTTGCCAGCTTCCAGATTGCAATAGCCACCCGCTCTTCCACCATCAGGGCAGCTCTCAATCTCATGTCCTTGCACCGCAGGGTGGGGGCGAGCTCCTCACATAGTCCCATGAAAGTGGCTTTTCTCATCCGAAAGTTCTGCAGCCACTGCTCGTCATCCAGACTTGCATGACAATGTGATCCCACCACTCAGTGCTTGTTTCCTGAGCCCAAAAGCGGCGTTCCACAGTGGTGAGCATGTCTGTGAATGCCACAAGCAGTCTCGCGTCATATGCATTACTCGAGTTGATGATATTGTCGGAGCCCTCACTGTCACTTTGGATCCTAAGGAATAACGCGACTGCCAAACGTGACATGCTGGCAAGACTTGCCAGCATATTCCTCAGCAGTTCGGGCTCCATTCCTGCAGACCGAAAGGGAAGACAGAGCGCACAGTACAAAAAACGTTGAAAGATGGCGCCAAATGTGGATGGAAGCACAAGGATTGTTGGGATGCAAACCGATGCATCACAGGGCGTTGGGACAGGACACAGAATGCCCCGCACTCCCCACCCCCTTTCCACAAGCCACAGCACCAGAATGGGAAGAGGTGCTCTGTGGGATAGCTGCCCATAATGCACCGCTCCCAATGCCGCTGCAAGTGCTGCGAACGTGGCCACGCCAGTGCGCTTGCTCCTGTCAGTGTGGACAGACTGCAGCGCTTTCCCTGCAGCACTCTCCGAAGACCGGTTTAACTCAAAGCGCTCTACATCTCCAGGTGTAGCCATGCCGTAAGGTAACCTGACACTTTCCATTATAAGACCATGTTTTCAGTTGCTTATAACGTTGTCAAACTTTAACAGTACAGTCTGAAATTTTCCATATCAGGTGTCTGCCTCAGGCTATTCATTTTTAGAAACTTTCTGCTAAAATTGTTCAGTTCTTTCCGAGAACGGGCTGCACTGAGTACAAAAGCCAGCGCACCTGAGACGCAAGGTGTGGGTCCTTAGCGGCCAGGCTCCTCTGCTTCTGAACACATTCACTGTGAGAGTTCACGGTTGTGAACCCTGGAAACTCCTGATGAAAAATATTGTTGGGTTCATAAGTGTTCTGGAGTGATCTGTCTTACGCATATTCCTTTGATGGCCATAATTATCCAACATGGCAAACTACTGCCCAGTATACAGAGGTGTGGTCCAGTGGTTAGTGGATAAGCCTGGGAATAAGGGTTTCCTGAGTTTTGAGGCTGTCTTTCTGTAACAATACGCAGTTCCTTCAGTTCTGCAAAAAACAGGAGAGGAGGGGAGACAATGCCACAAACTCACTCACTTTCTATATCTCTCAGTCAGGGATTCACATGGCTTTCAGGATGAATTGGCCCAGAGGAGATCAAAATTAACACACACACACACACACACAAGCCCCATTTTCTAAATTTCCTCTAAATATAGAGCAAACAAAAGATTCAAAAGATCAATTTAAAAGGAGGCGAGGTGGATAAAAGCATCGCTGCTTCCATTTATAATCCTCAAAGAAACAAATAAGTTCCGTGAGTCATGCACTCGAACTGAACTCAATGTAATGAGCATGGGGGAAATCTCTGGTGAATAATTGGCAATGATAGAATTAAAAATAGGGTCATTAATAATGAATGCCTTCTAGCAGAGAACACTTCTGCAAAGCAGCAAGATAATGGGTCTCATTCACAAGGCACTTCCTTTGTGGGGAACCACTTATGCAGATTTGTAGATTTTCAGCAGGCCTTCATTTATTGTAATAAAAGTCAGCTAAATTGTCCATTATCCAGCAGTGTAGCAAGGTTCTAGCATCACTGAAAAGCATCTTTTTACTCTTGCCAGCAGTAAATCCTGGGCTCTGTGAATTTACCATCATCAAGCGAATACAACCTTGATTATTTTAAGCACATATCCAATAATTGACACACACTGGCTTGTTCCCCAGCTTCTATTAATTACATTGAAAATTCCTTCAATTTCCTGTAATCCCAATTATCCAAACATATTCAGTGTCACCACAGAACCTGAATAATCACAGCGGAGCTGTGCATGCTCTGGGGAAGCTAATCAAGGCCTGCAGTACAGGGATAAAAGACATCTCTGCAATGATTGGAAAGCCTGGCAAGATCCTCAGATGAAAGCGCAATGCATATTTAAAAAACTAAGAAAATACAATACTCCTGCTGCCTTACATTTAAAAAATATTTTAGTGCAAAACGGCCATTAAGCTGTTGAGTTCAAATAGGTATACACATCTGAAATGCAGAGAAACTTCCCACTGCAGGGCCTTGACACAGAATCTGAATTAAAGATCAGTCATGACAAATTACACTTCCTACTCTCTCTGTTCAGGTAACAACTCTAGTATTGTTCCTGTCAGAGAGCTAATCCTTGTCATAAGGCAGTACCAGAGAACAATGAGCATTGCTAACTCGCACAGAACTTTGAATTTCTCCCAGCAGATGACACTAAAGGACAATTCCCTATAGGTTAGAAGTTGTGGATTCTGCACTGTTATCACGGACACAGCTTTCACGGAGATCCTTGCGTGTTGCTCACAAGGATCAAAGGCTTAACATGGTTCTACGTGCTGGTGTTTTCAGCCAGCTGGAGTCAGAAATTCTGATATTTGGCTTCTTAATACATCAAATATACAAAGGACACCTTTGGTTACCAGGGTGAGTACCTTTAGATTCATTCAGGACTAGCAAACAGCTTGGCATACCAACACCTCTCTTCTCTCTTGTTTTCAGCTTCAGGGGAAAAAATTGAATCTCAGGTTAGCTAGCAGTTATGTTTGTGAAGAATCACTCATTTTTGAGGTTATTTGATGCAGAGAGTCTGCAAAGAGCCTGCAAAAATAGCTTTGAGGGATGTCAACTGCCCCATTTATTTGAGGGAGGTGTTAACTCAGATGCCAAAGAGTGATAATGTAAATCAACATTGTTTCTAATTCATTCCTCTTGTAAGAAGGGAGAGGGAGGATCATAGATCTGTAAAATTTACTATGAGTTAAGTCTCATTTTGATGCCCCAAGTGGTGGTCTTTGGGAAGTATCACCATTCCTCATCCCCCAGTCTAGAATGAGCCAAACAAAAGGAACCTAGCAGAGCACATGGGTAGAATTAAGCCATACCAAGGGGGAACCAAGGTCAGGGAGCTCAGACATCACACACAATCAAATTGTGAACACCTACTGTGAGGGGCTTCTCCTTTTGGTGATTTACATGGGCAGAACTTGTTTTATGGGCAGAGCTTGGCCATTGTTTTGTTTCCAATTCAACCCTTGGATGTGTTCAACTCCTTGAGCTGTAGCATGCCCTCCAAAGTAAAACATCATGGAAGTTGGGTAAAAAATGTGAAAACATACAATATAGACATGGCAGTCATACCACACAATGGCACGCCTTCCCAAAACACACACCCGTCAGGTGGGGCTATGGGTACAAAACAGGCACAGGAGATGGAAGAGTGAGTGAAAAAGCAGCAGAGGTACCAAAATCAAATATTCTCTGTGTGTCTGCTACATAAAGACAACTACTCTTTTCCACCATGGTCAACTTGGTCTGTCACATTGCCGTCTTCCTGAAAGGGCACAACCCTACCTGGCCAATAGGCCATGCCTGTGAGACAGTCTCATTTTAACAAACCATTCCATATCCCCAAACTTACTTTGCTTCTCCAGTAAGCATCTGTCAGTACTTTGCCATCTCCCATAAGCAATTGATTTGTCTAGGTTCACTGTATTTAGGTAACAGCACAAAAGGCCCCTACCAACATCTAGGTATCATCACAGACTGCTCTGGTGATCCTGCATGCAGGCTGGGGTGTCACTTCACAGCCCCTCCGACCTCACCGCAGGACGGTTGGCATTGTTTTGTTCATGAAGTATGAACATGCTGCATCTCATTCAAACTCGTGCCGCACTGAGACCAGAAGTTTTACAATGCTGCCTTTTCAGATTATAAACACGTCAGGGCCTGATTAGCAGAGGTGCTTGGCATGCACAGCTGACTACAGAGGGAGCCATGTGCCCCTTTGCACGCCTGAAAATTAGGCCCCATGCCACTGAACCATTTTTTCCATGTGATGGGGGTTTGCTGACTTGGCATTTTGTATCCTGCTTTTTCACTCTGTGCTATGCTAGCAACTGGAGCCCCAGGCCCTTAGACTGACTTTATGTTGAAAGGAGGAGAGAGAGGAGAGTGTTGGTTGAAAGGAGGAGAGAGAGGAGAGTGTTGGTTGAGAAATACAGATAACCAACAGCAATTGGCAGCCTCAGCAAGAAATGAACTAGTTGATTTCAAGGAGGAAAAGCAGCCTTGACGTGAATCACTGACAATTTAATGTCAACAATATCAGCTATTTATCGTCTCTCTCTCTCTCTCTCTCTCTATTTGTTGTTTGATTGTTGGGTTTTGGTCTATTTTAGAGTCATCGTTTAGCATGAGTTTCTCTTGCCAATAAGCCTCAACTCCCCCCCCCACCCCGGCCCAAGCCCACCACTAAAAACTCGATCTCTAGCCCCATTTTGAAAATGCACTGATAGCAACAAGCCTATTCCATAAAAGCTGCACTAGCCAAAGGGAGGCCATAGTTCAGTAGACAAGAGAACACAGTTACCATCAGGCAGAGCAATTTACAAGCTAAAGTTTATATTTACCTTTGTGGAAAGTCCCTGGTGATAACAGGCTAGAGTTACCCATTAGCAAGCAGCTATCATATTATGACCTAAGAACTGCTGGGTATGTAACATACATATAGAATCAAAACCTGAGCCGTATATCCCTCTTGCTATTTCTTCCCACACCCAAAGAATCATTCATTTCTCAGAAGGAAGCAAATGCAGACCTGTAACCAAAAAAAAAGGAGTGAGATTAATCCAAACACATTTGGTGGCTTGTGTGAAGCGAGGATTGTGGGTCTGAGTGGACAAGAGTTCACATTGCAAAAAACACCATCACAACAGATAGCCACTGGCAGCCTTGTTGGAAGTTTGAGCTGACACATCAAGGACGATATGGTCCTTTGCCACTTACCTATCATCTCTCATCCTTAGTGATGGTTTCTCCAGGGCACTGCGGAGGCCTGTTAACTAAGCAATGTGGGAAAGCTTGCACTGCAGCTGCCTATGCTGTACTTGTTTTGTGAATAAAAAACTTCCTTTCATTTGTGCACTTAAAAAATAACATTCACAAAAGCAAAGGGAGCATTTTTATTTTTATTTACAGTTCTTCATTTTTCTGATCACCATTCAGAGAAACACAAACTGGCTTGTTAAGAGACGCAATTCAAGTTCTTTCATAATAAGGCAAAGAGAACACGCCAACAAGATTTAGTTAAAAGAATGGCAGAAAAGCATAACTTAGAACTCCAAATATTAGTGAGGAAAATGCTTGATCTCATGTCAATAACAGTTCAGATTTGTTTCCCTCAAAGCGTGATGCTAGGAGATCTCCATCCAAATTTCTTAGCCCAGCCATCTGAAAGTTTCATTTTGATATGGCATCGCTACAACTTTCACAAAATGAGATGAATACAGAGTGAGTAGAATTCTATGGGCCTCAGATGTGCCTAGTAGTGTTTCTTCCAGAGTCTGGCGATATTTGGTATTTTTTCTTAAAGCCCCAGCTCCCAGAGTCAAGTGATTACACAAGAGTCTCAGCTTTCATTTTAAAAGAAAGTAATTTTCTAGCCCTCACAATTATAGAGAAAAGCTTGGCAACATGACTAGAGGGAACCCTAAAGGCTCAAAAATCAGAAAGCAAGCAAAATATATATATGTTCTTAAAATCTTGTGATTTTTAAGCAAATCTCCTGATTTTGCAGGGCCCAAGGAATGATTTCTCAGTGTCTGGAATTGGCAATACTGAGGTAGTAAAGCTAAGCCCAGCCCTGCATATAGCATCTGAACATATTCATTGTAGCTGTTACTAACAAAGCATTAAAATACACAAGCAAATCAAAGGCTACCTTTTCCTGATACCTTTACTACCTCTATTTCCTTCCATTATTTTGACTATTCCTCCTCATAACCAACATCAAATCTCCACTGCTTCTCGCACCCCATTCTCCTTCCTGTTTTTCCACTTATACCACTCTCCCTCTTCTACTGGCTTTCCCTTCCTCTTTGCTCCTTTTAACAGATAGCCTCAGGCTTGAGTAAATTAATTCACCTATAATTACAAACTTTGGCTCAATTAATCTGTGATTATTTCCTTGGGCTTGCACATTCTTTCATTGGATCTGATTTTAATAGCTGAAAAGCACTTGAGATGTTTGCATGAAATCACTGGAGAAATGCGATTGTTCCATTCGAATACTGTCACGTCAGTAGCTTCCTTTGTTGTTGTTGAAAAGAATTTTCAGATGCAGGTCACAGCAGCAGATCTAATGCTAGGAAAGTACAAATCACCATACTCTTCTATGAAAGCTCATTTTTTCTTCCTTTATGAGACAGGCAGAGCCACTCTAGCGGACCAAGGCGGCTACTGTTGCTGCTACTCCAAAGGGTGCTGCATATGCAGTTGCTAATCCTTGCAGGCCAATCACCAAGTAGCGACATCCTTTCCGGAGAGCTTTGCCAACATTCTATTTTTAGGGAAGAAGGGGGTGGGAGGGAGAGAGAGAGAACAGAAAATAACATTAAATTAAACAGTTTGGGGAGCTCAAATAAAGGCCAGCCATTTTATACGTCCTTCCACAACCTCAGAATATGAACAGACCCACCATCTTCTTTGGGCTTGTCCAGAGGGGAAAGTTTACCTTTTAGACCAGCATAATTCAACTGATATAGTTATACCACTATAAATTGCCATGTGGACACTCTTATTCTGCAGCAAGAATGGGGGGTGTTTTGTTAATTTTTTTAACACCCTCCAAAGTAACATAAGCTAAACTGAAAAAAAGGCATCATTCGATAATAAGAGTTGAAACAGAGTTACACCTCTCTAACTATATAGGTTTAAGCTCACACCTTAGCTTATAACAGAAGAGCTTTCCCAGGCAGACACGACTTAAGTGTGTTATAAAGACTATTGGGTAGCTTGCATTTAAGAAGGACACTAGCTGGTTAAAATTGGGGTGAACGTTTAATGGAAATGTACACAAACAGTTCAACTCTTTTTGTCAACATTTCACATTTTGACCATCTCTGTTTCAATATATAGCTATAAAAAACTCACACATTTGTTTACAGCATTGCAGGAAACCCAAGATAGATTATTCAAACTGAAAATATTAATCTGATTTTCATTTCAGTCCTGATACTATTTACTTACATTTGGCGTTCCTCATGATTGGACAGTTAAACAGTCTGGGCCAGTGGGTTTTTTTGTTTATAGTTAGCTTCTAGTCAAATTTACTTTCAGGCCCTCAGAAACTAGCACAAGACTGCAATATTTGCATTGCACACACTACAGGTGAATGCTTATCTGTTTAAAACAAAATCGGTGGAATCCGATCCATTTCTATTATAGTCGTAGCTTTCCCTAAAATTGAATTACAGCACCTGAAGACCAGATGAGATCAGACAATGTCACTTCATGGACCAAACTCTGCAGTCCTCACTCCCATGATACCCTATAGGAGTTTTAATAGTGTTAGGGTGGCCAGATTGAGAGGCAGCACAGACCAGTGGGTAGGGCAGCAGATTGGAACTCAGGACGCCTGGGTTCTTTTCCCAGCTCAGCCATGGCTCTGCTGTGTGACACTGCACAAGTTACTGCTCTTCTGTTTCCTACCTGCCTTTTTTGTGCTTGTCTATTTAAGAGTTTTGCCAATTTACCTATATGGGTGTCATTAAACAAGCCAAACCTTTCCCCTGTAGATGCAGTTATTGGTATAAAAGTGCTTATGCCCATTCCCAGAACTGCCATAAGATACACTGGGATAAAAACTTTTATACCGCTACTACTACTGTGTCTATACTAGGGCTTTTACTGACATAGCTGTGTCTGCACAAAAAAAAAAAAAAAATTACACCCCTAACCAATATAATTATGCTGGTAAACTTTTGTGTGTAGACTAAGGCCTGGTCTACACTAGAGAATTAAGTCAGTGTAACTACATCACTCAGGGGTATGAAAAATCAACACCTGGTCCCCTGAGTGACACAGTTAAACCGACCTTATCCCCCAGACAGACAGCACTAGGTCAACGGGAGAATCTAGCTACGGCCTCTAGGGGACCGATGGGAGAACCCCTCCCGTCAGCATAGGTAGCGTCCTCACTGAAGAGCTGCAGCTGTGCAGTCATGCCACTGTAGCATTTTAAGTGTAGATGAGTCCTAAGCCTTAGACCAGGGATGGGCAACTGGCCTCCACTTCCACATCATTTATTTGGCTCGCTCATAGGTGGCTGGTGAAAATATTTTTTGTGGGGGAAATGGAGGAGACTGAGCTGGGACATGGCCATGGCTGACCCAGTTAGCACCCCGCAGACCCAAATCTGAGCACCAGACACAAATTAAATGGAAAACACTGAGTTACCAAAATTATTCAAGAGGAATGTTACTTTCAGAATAGGAGTGATTTTTGACCTAAATGACGATAGTTACCACAGTAAAAAATTGTTACTTTTCCCCCTTAAAATTTGTGTATGACTTTCAGGGACACCTTGACTCTAAACTGATTATTTTATAGATATATGGAGTCTTATTATATCTTTTTGTTGCTGCTGGAAAAGAAAAAAATCCACCTCCTAATACTTGTAGTTAATTGGAATGATGTCAAAATAAGAACACTAGAGAAATGCAGCACAAAGAAATGTAAAGTATCCGTCACATGGATTAGCTTAGTGCCATTTTCAGACTGAAATGAAGATTTTCTATCCTTTGATCTGAGTGAGAGTCAGTTTCATTCTGTCTCTAAAGGGATTGGTTTCTTCCAAACAAAAAAGAAAGTCAGCAGGCTGCTTCCTCAGATTTAACTAATTAATTGTCTTTCAAACAGACATTTCTCTTTCCATGAATGGCAGCAATGTATTTCTAGACAGCCACAAAATATGTGTGTGAGATATTTAGGGATGTTTTTAAGTTAGTTTGAAGTATGATTTTACATACCTAGGAAATCTGTTGGACAATTACTATTAGTTACTATAGTGATCTTAGAACTCACCACTTTAGCACAAATTTACTTTTCAATGCAAAGGCAGAGTTGCAGCCATAGGATATTAAGTGTATATTTTAGAGGTCTGTGATTCACCTCCTAAGGACAATGGAGGTTAGTGCCTTTAAGATTTATACTTACAACTTCTGATGTTACAATAAGAAGTTTGAGAAATAATTGTCAGTTACTCCCTTATGCTCTCCCTGAGATCTGTACAGGATTGTTCACTACATGGTTTTGTGGTCAAGGCTCAGGACTAGGTATCAGGGCACCTGGACTCTACTCCCAACTCTGCCACTTATTTATGGTGTAACCTTGGGCATGTCACTTCATGTCTCCATCTGTAAAATTGGGTAACAATTCACAGAAGTTCAGTGAGGTGAAATGTTCCAGAGATTCTTGGCGACCCTCTAAAAGAGGGTCTCCTACTGCTGCACTTCTAAGTGACTTCTAGTGCTTGCTGTAGTCTAATTTTCCCCTCTGTTCATCTATCTATGTACTGTAAGGCTCCCATCAGTGCAAGGTCTGAACCCTTCACGTACATCAATTAATCCTTCCAGCACCTTTGCACAGTAGGGAAGTATTGTCCTATTTTACAGATGGGGAAATGAGACAGAGAGAGACAATGTGACTTTCCCAAGGCCACACAGGAAGTCTGTGGTACAGCCAGGAAGTGAAGGCAGATCTCCCCATCATCCTTCACCACACAAAAAGAAAAGGAGTACTTGTGGCACCTTAGAGACTAACCAATTTATTTGAGCATAAGCTTTCACGAGCTACAGCTCACTTCATCGGACGCATAAAGTGGAAAATACAGCAAGGAGATTTATATACACACAGACCATGAAAAAATGGTTGTTTATCATACACATTGTAAGGAGAGGTTTCAGAGTAACAGCCGTGTTAGTCTGTATTCGCAAAAAGAAAAGGAGTACTTGTGGCACCTTAGAGACTAACCAATTTATTTGAGCATGAGCTTTCGTGAGCTACAGCTCACTTCATCGGATGCATACCATGGAAACTGCAGCAGACTTCATATACACACACAGAATATGAAACAATACCTCCTCCCACCCCACTGTCCTGCTGGTAATAGCTTATCTAAAGTGATCATCAAGTTGGGCCATTTCCAGCACAAATCCAGGTTTTCTCACCCTCCACCCCCCCACACAAATTCACTCTCCTGCTGGTGATAGCCCATCCAAAGTGACAACTCTCTACACAATGTGCATGATAATCAAGTTGGGCCATTTCCTGCACAAATCCAGGTTCTCTCACCCCCTCACCCCTCTCCCAAAAACCACACACACAAACTCACTCTCCTGCTGGTAATAGCTCATCCAAAGTGACCACTCTCCCTACAATGTGCATGGTAATCAAGGTGGGTCATGTCCAGCACAAATCCAGGCTTTCTCACCCCCCCACCCCCATACACACACAAACTCACTCTCCTGCTGGCAATAGCTCATCCAAACTGACCACTCTCCAAGTTTAAATCCAAGTTAAACCAGAATGTCTGGGGGGGGGGGGGGGGGGGAGTAGGAAAAAACAAGGGTAAATAGGCTACCTTGCATAATGACTTAGCCACTCCCAGTCTCTATTTAAGCCTAAATTAATAGTATCCAATTTGCAAATGAATTCCAATTCAGCAGTTTCTCGCTGGAGTCTGGATTTGAAGTTTTTTTGTTTTAAGATAGCGACCTTCATGTCTGTGATTGCGTGACCAGAGAGATTGAAGTGTTCTCCGACTGGTTTATGAATGTTATAATTCTTGACATCTGATTTGTGTCCATTTATTCTTTTACGTAGAGACTGTCCAGTTTGACCAAGGTGGGCCATTTCCAGCACATTTCCAGGAGTTAACAAGAACGTCTGAGGAACAGTGAGGGGAGGGGGAGAGGAATAAACAAGGGGAAATAGTTTTACTTTGTATAATGACTCAACCACTCCCAGGCTCTATTCAAGCCTAAGTTAATGATGGTGAATATTCAGGGGACACCATCATAGGGCCAATCACATCTGCCACACTATCAGAGGCTCGTTCACCTGCACATCTACCCATGTGATATATGCCATCATGTGCCAGCAATGCCCCTCTGCCATGTACATTGGTCAAACTGGACAGTCTCTACGTAAAAGAAAAGAATTATAACATTCAGAAACCAGTCGGAGAACACTTCAATCTCTCTGGTCACTTGATTTCTGATCTAAAAGTGACTATTCTTCAACAAAAAATCTTCGAAAACAGACTCCAACGAGAGACTGCTGAATTGGAATTAATTTGCAAATTGGATACAATTAACTTAGGCTTGAATAGAGACTGGGAGTGGCTGAGTCATTATACAAAGTAAAACTATTTCCCCTTATTTATTCCTCCCCCCCTTTCCCCGCCCACACTGTTCCTCAGACGTTCTTGTTAACTCCTGGAAATGTGCTGGAAATGGCCCACCTTGATTATCACTTCAAAAGGTTTTCTCTCCCCCCACCCCACTCTCCTGCTGGTAACAGCTCATCTTAAGTGATCACTCTCCTTACAATGTGTATGATAAACAACCATTTTTTCATGGTCTGTGTGTATATAAATCTCCTCACTGTATTTTCCACTTTATGCATTCGATGAAGTGAGCTGTGGCTCACGAAAGCTTATGCTCAAATAAATTGGTTAGTCTCTAAGGTGCCACAAGTCCTCCTTTTCTTTTTGCGAATACAGACTAACACGGCTGCTACTCTGAAATCTTCACCACACAGTCATTCCTCCTCTAGTTTTATTTCCTGAAACAAGCAGTGCCCCCGGCCGGGCAGTTATACTTGTGTTTGCATTTAAGGTTTGTCTGCTGTATTCATTCCTTTTTTTAGTACCATCTCTCAGTTTGCATTCCCTTTGCCTTGGAGTTTTGAATACAATTTTTGTGACATTTCAGTTTACTAGCACATGATGCCACTGATCAACTATTTAAAAGCACCTTACAAGTTAATTTTCCTTTGTCTGTCTGATCAGCAGAGGAGTCTGAGTGAGAGAAGAAGGAGGAGTCCTTGTGCCACCTTAGGGACTAACAAATTTATTTGAGCATAAGCTTTCGTGGGCTAAAGCCCATTTCATCAGATGCATACATGGAAAATACAATAGATAGATAGATAGATAGATATAGATAGATAGATAGCATGAAAAAATGGGGGTTGTCATACCAACTGTAAGGAGAGTAATCAATTATGGTGGGCTATTATTATCTATTAAGGGCAGAGAAGAGGAGCCTGGCTCTTCACCATCAAAGGAGGGGGCAACAGGGAAAGACTGTGTAAAGTGTGCATTTCCAGTGTCAGGCTACAAACTGGGAGTTGCTGTCACATTTAAGGACACTGAAGCATGACACATCCTGCAGTAAATTCTTTCTTTGAAGCAGCATTGCACAGTGGGGAGGGTGCAGAGAAGAAAGTTGAAGGGATAGAAGAATGCTGTAGTCTCCCACCTCCACTCTCTAACCCAGAAAGGAGGAAGATGTCCTGCCCCACTAACAGGTCTCAACACAAGCACCACTGCCACAGATAGAGTAGAAAAATCAGGGCCCTGTCTTAGTGCACACATTACAAAGGGGACTTGGAAGGGAGGAAAGTGGGAGGGGGCGACAGGATGTTTAGGTTCTAGTCCAGGCTCTACTACGATCCTCTGTGTGACCTTGTGTGAATGGCAACCTGCACGTGCCTCGGTTTACCTAGGAGTGAAATGGGGCCCGACACACCCCACAAGAGTGCGGCGAGGTTGGATTCAGTAAGGTTTGCAGAACCGCACCCGGAAAGGAGCTCAAAGGATTCATGGTGCTTATGCTCAAATAAATCTGTTAGTCTTTAAGGGGCCAACGGACTCCTTGTTGTTTTTGTGGCTAGGGACTATCCCGGCTACCCCCTGATACTTGACATGGTGCTTAGGGTTGGGAGTGCAGCTTCTGCAGCAGAAAAGAAAGTCAAGTCCTGAAAGGGATATTGGGTATGGAAATACCCCTGTGAGCCCAGGCCGAGCCACCAGCAGAGCCCTTTGCTAAGGGGAGCCTGGAGGAAAGGCAGACGATGCATTTAAAAGAGAGCTAAAGCCGCGGAGCGTCCCCCACGCCAAACCCAGCGAGCCCGCCTGGCTGGTCAGTGTCAGAGGCGGGGACGGCTCCTGTGGGCGCTGGCACGGACTGCAGTGAGCTAGTAACCCCCCCCCCGCCCCCCCCGGCTCGCCCTCCGCCCAGGGCTTGCAGCGCCCCCTTCCCACCGCCTCTGGCACGTGCTGCCCTGGGCGCGAGCCGGCAGCTGCCCCGCAGGGGCTAGGGGCGGTTCCCCCGCCGGGCTGGCTGCAGCCTCCGGCCAGCTCCGAGCACACGGAGGCTGGGGCCAGCGAGCAGCCGCGTGCCAAGGCAGAGCCCAGCAGCGGCAGGGGCAGGCCCGGGACGCCCAAGCCCTTCTTAGCGGCTCCCCGCGAGCCCGGCTGAGCTCGATGCGGGGTGGGGGGGCAGCGGCAGGCTCCTGACCTTGCTGTACTTCTTCAGCTTCCTCTTGCACTTGCTCCTGCCTGCCGAGCCCTCCTGCCGCAGCGGCTCGTAGTCGTCCGGGAGGAAGGCGAAGCGCACTTTCTTGGAGCGGCGGGTCCCCTCCTCCGCCGGGGCTCCCAGGCCCTCCTCCTCCTCCCGCTCCAGGATGGAGACCCTGTCCTCTCCAGGCCCCGAGTGGGAGAACTTGGCGTGCACCTTCCCGCCCAGCCTGGCCCCCACGGTCATGGTGCCGAAGCCCGCTCCCGGGGTGGGACGGCCGGCTGAGAGTCAGGCGAGCTACACCTTTGAGCCCTTCCTGCTTCCCAGCCACAGGACGGGACTTTCTAGGGGCCTGGCAAGGGAGAGCAACAGGTGGAGCTAAAGCGATACGCATTTACATCCCAGCCTGGATTAGACCCTCCCCTGCCCAGCCCTGAGACAGGCAAGGCACAGCAGCCTCGGTTGACCCCTGCCCTCCCCTTCCCTCCCACCCCCACTAGAAATTAGAGCCAAGGAGCAGGGTTTGCAGCCTGTTTGACATAATCCCTTCCTGAAAGTACTGGGGAGTGTAGAAAGCTTCCCCCATTACCCCCCTGCTTTCTAAACGCATTGGAAATGCTAGGGCAGTGCTAGGGCCCTTGGCAGGGGCATGCTTCCGCCCCTTAGGATTGAAGGAGACACTAGCATCCATGTCCACACCTGGCTTTTCTAAAAACAACGCCAGCTCTGCCTTTCAAACACTGGTCAAGGCCGGTCAAAAGTTTTCCATAGTTTTCTGCAAGCCACCAGCCTCAACTGGGCTTTGCTCCCAGCCCTGTGCAGAGAACACAGGATCAGGCAGCTCTGATAGGCCAGGTGGCCTGCTGTTATTAGGAACTGATATGTAGTGGTAAGGGCTCCTGAAGCCTGAAGGCTTCTATCTTGTCGTGAGAGTAACAGAGCACGGACCAAAGGCTGCTCCTGCTGTCACCCTTATGAATGAATTGGTTCTTGGAGGCCTGCCTGTGCAGAAGATTTACATCCCTGTAATTCTCCAGAGCTGCCTGCCTTAAAACTATCCATTTTAATATCAGCCAAAGTGTTGATGTTCTTATTCCCCTGCCCCCACCCTCTTCATTTTAGAAAACTCCTGTGGCTGCCGACCTCTCTGCTAAGGAACCACTGTGGGGGGTTTTAAAGAGGATTTTAAACCTTTAACTTGATAACATAGATGACAAGGAGGCAGGATCTAGACAAGTATACCAGAAGTGCAGCTCTTCCAACGAAAATCTCACCTCATTCTTACTGGGGCAGTTGTGGGTGATTGACCCTTGACTTTCTGACTGAAATTCATTAGAGAGCTTATCCTGGTCGGCTTTGATGTAGCTATTAGAGAAATTTATCCAAGGCCTTATGCCTTGTTGCATATATCACTGTCCACTTATGGATTCTGAACTGTGCTCTCAATAGCCGTGATATTAAAAGTTGCGCACACGTCCCCGCAACAGCTGTCAGAACAATCTAATCCTACTGGGCACCTGCCCACTCCCAAGAATATAGGCCTCAAGCTTCATTAAACATGAGGAAAGCTTAAACCAGGCCACATAACTTCAAAGTAAGAAATTTCCAAGATAAAAGCAAAACTATAGGGCCCCATTGCTAATGGCATATTAGGGAAATTCACATTAAGCTTTAGGTGATACTTCCCCCAGGTAGAGCAGACAACTGGCTGGAGCTTAGAGTGCTCTTCTCAGCTGTGTAAGGGAAGAATTGCGTGACATTGATCTCTCTGTGCCTCATTTTCCCCAATCACATAAGGGACTTGTGAGAGATCCTTGTTTAACAGGGGCTAGATAAAAGTGCATACATTTTGGCCATGTCTACACTACCAATTTGTGTCAACAAAAGTGATGTAGACACCCAAAAATCGACATAATAAAAATCACAATTTCTTGTTCACACTTGCTCCCTCTGTCGGCAGATCACGTCCACAGTGGGGACAGCATCATTGACAGCGTGAGCAATGAACTATGGGTACTGTGGAAGTATAACATTGTATAAGGGGACATGCTGGATACATTGTATATGAGAGGACATGCCAAAACATGTTACAAAGTATCTGAGGGAGCACACCTAGGGACAGTTAGCTTTTGAATGGAGAAGCAATTAAGATAGAGCCAGCACGTCTAAGAAGCAGGCATCAGAATGGAAGGTGTGAAGGGCAATTAGTTAAGTTAACTGAAAGCTGTTAAAGGAGATTGTTAAGGGTGGTAGGTAATTGAAGATACGTGACTCGATGCGGGCAGGGATCTCGAAGGGTGGTGACTAAAATCTTTTTCTTCTTTTGTCTGTAACTTCTCTGTAACTTGTTCTCCAAAAAACTGTATAAATTAAAAGACACAAGCCCCAGTAGGGGGGCTCACTTCTAAATGTATTAGCAGAGCAGCTTTGCTAATAAAACAGAGTGGTCTGATAAATTGTGAGTCTGAGTCAAACTTTGACAGTACCTATCCCACAGTCCTTCTGTCACTAGGTTTTGTGGGACGACGGATTGTGGCACATCTTGGGACAGTGCTAAATGTCCCGTGATGCATTGCTTTCTTCCCCAGCACTCCATGAGCTTCTGGCTTTCTTTCACGGTATTTTTTTCCAGTGGCCCTTCTTTGCTGTGCACCCCAGCATCTTTGTGAGAAGGGATGGATCCTGTACTGCTCTCCTATGGTCTGTTAGCTGTCATGAAGACATTGCGGATGGCGGTGCAGTTAATGGTGAAGTTCCTAACTGAAGACGACATTCAGGCGCCCGACATTCTGCGTGGTATGGATAGGAGCAACTTTAGATTGCTTTTGGTCATTCACAGAGCAGGTGCACAGCGTAGACCGTCATTTTTGGGCTTGGAAACAAGCACTGAATGGTGGGATCATATCATCATGCAGGTGTAGGATGACGAGCAGTGGCTACAGAACTTTCGGATGTGGAAAGCCACCTTTCTGGAACTCTGCGCGGAACTCGCCCCAGACCTGCGGTGCAAAGACACCAGAATGAGAGCTGCCCTCTTGGTAGAGAAGTGTGTGGCAATTGCTGTGTGGAAGCTGGCAACTCCAGCAACTGGTCAGTTGCAAATCACTGTGGAGTGGGGAAGTCGACCGTTAGGGCTGCGTTAATGCAAGTGTGCAAGGCAATAAATCGCATCCTGCTATGAAGGACCGTGACTCTGGGAAATGAACATGAAATAGTGGACAGCTTTGCAGAAATGGGTTTCCCTAACTGTGGAGGGGCGATATATAGATGGCACACATATTCCAATTTTGGCACCAGACCACCTTGCATCAGAGTACATCAATAGGAAGGGGTACTTTTCCATGGTGCTGCTGTGGGATGGTCTGGGAAGGTGCATGACGCATGTATATTCAGGAACACCAGCCTGTACAGAAAGCTGCAAGCAGGGACTTCCTTTCTTAACCAGAAGATTACAATGGGGGGTGTTGAAATGCCCATAGTGATCCTGGGGGACCCTGCATACCCCTTACAGCCATGGCTCATGAAACCTTATACGGGACAACTGGACAGCAGTAAGGAGAGTTTCAACAACAGGCTCAGTAGGCCGGATGACAGCTAAATGTGCCTTTGGCAGATTAAGGTACGCTGGTGATGCCTTTATGGCAGGCTGGACCTCACTGAGGATAATATTCCTATGGTCATAGCAGTGTGCTGTACTTTGCATAATCTCTGTGAAGCTAAGGGTGAAAGGTTTGCTCAGGGGTGGAGTGCGGAGGCAGACTACTTAACATATAGCTCTGTCTGAGTTGCTTCAGTGTTACTTTACATGTAGTTTTCCTAGGGGGCAATGGTGACATTTGGTGCCTTATATTCCAGTAATAAAGTGATTAAAATGCCTGTACATGTATTAGCAGTGCCTGCAATCTCACCTTGTAGGAAAAAAAATAAAGATATTTTACCATTATAAAAGTTTGCTTTTATTGCACAAGAAACAGCACACACAAACACAGATTCTTGGTGGGAAAGGAGGAACCAGGGAAGGGCAGACTTTCACAGCTGTGTGTAGGTCCAGCTATCATTGTGAAAGTTGTCCGAGGGGGTGAAGGGGAAACCAAGAAGTCCCGGAAGGTGGAAAGGAATGTGCAGGCAGAGTTTGGGGTGGGGCATGAAAAAGTGTTCTGAACGTGCTTTAGTGGAGGTCAAGCACTGATCTGCCCAGTCTGCAGTATTATTAAGGACTTCAGCATCTGCGTTTGCTCTTCCATTACTTCAAGCATCTATCTGTTCAGTAGCATCTTTAACAAATGTATGATTCTCTTTTCTGTCCTGCTGTTTGGCTTCCCAGGACTCCTTTCATTCCCTTTTTTCTGCATTAGAGCACTGTGGGACCTCTCAGAACATGTCTTCTTTGCTGCATCTTGGGTGCTTTTTTATCTGGTGGAGATGCTTGGCTGGGGTGCATGGAGTCTTCCTGAAGCTCACATCTGGTGAAGCACAGGAGACAATGCACAGAAGCAGGATTATTAAATTCACGCACAGCATTGAAACATTTCTGTTAAACAACCTTTTGCAACATTGCCATCACTTTCTTATGGACCCTAGCCAGATGAGGGACACTCCACATGGGGAAAAGAGCACACACTCTTTACAAGGGTTGTGATGCAGCACTCTAGGGAACAAATTCTAAAATTCTCCCACACTTTTCCACAGGCAGCGGTAACTCTAGCAGACATCTCACTGCTAAGGGCAAGCAGGAAAATGAGGGTACATCTACTCCGTGATTGTGGCTTCCGCCCTGCTCCATATGCTGTTTGCCTATGTATTGCTGGCACAATTCATTGCCGAATGGCGCAGGAAAGTTTCCTACAATGGGGGAAGGAACAAAGATCTTCTGCCATGGAACCTTCGGCAGAGGATTACTGAGTACCTCCAGGAAACTTTCCTGGAGATCTCTCTGGAGGATTCCCGTGAGATCTCGGCATGCATCAACACCCTGTTCCACTGTACTGATTAGCTACACGGGGAAATGTCCAGCTCACAAACACATCCAGCCTCCCACATTTCTGTACCCTGAACCCACCTCCGCACTACACAAGCCACAGCCGCTTACCAGGAGTCTCATCTCCTGCTTCTTGCTCTCTGGAGAGCAACTGAAGAGACTGGCTAGACACCTCTGGAGTGGAGAACAGTTCCTGGCTGCCTGCCCCACTGGGCGACCCCACCGAGAGATGCACATCCTCATCTAACTCTCACCTCTTCGTCAATAACTTCAACCTCTGGGTTAGGTCCTCTTTCTGTCGCCTCTGTGCCCCTCTGAAGTATCCACAGGGCTCTTGGCAATGGAGGTGGGGTCGCCACCAAGGATAGCATCCAGCTCCTTGTAGAACCAGCAGGTCTTAGATGCAGCACCTGAGTGACGATTTGCCTCCCTTGCCTTATGGTCCACCTGCCCCAGCTCCTTTATCTTTGCTCTGCACTGCAGCATGTCCCAATCATAGCCCTTTTCGCACAAGCCTCGAGAAATCTGCCTGTCGGTATCCCAATTTCTGCGGCTCAAGCACAGCTGGGACTCCTCTCCCCATGTACTGAGCAGATCCAACAGTTCTGCAGTGGTCCAAGCGGGAGAGCGTTTGCTGCGATAACCCACCATGGTCACCTGGGAAGAAGCGATGAGACCTCTCCACACCAAGCAAACAGGAAATGGAATTTCAAAAATTCCCATGGCTTCCAAGGGTGAGGGGTGGATGGTTGTTTACCTGGCTGCAGGGCAGTGGAGTTCAAACTGCTGACTAGAGCGGTCAGGATGTGCATTGTGGGACACCTCCTGGAAGCCAGTTAAAGTGAAGAAATGAAGTGTGGTGTCTACACTTGCACTTTGTCAACAAAAATGTACAGGAAAAAGACGTAAATTTCTCGTGAGGGTGGACGTATTTTGTCGCCAAAATTGGGCATTCTCCCTGACAAAAATTGCCACGCAATGTGTACACACTCACTGTTTGGGCTGACAAACAGCAGTTTTGGTGACAAAACTTGGTAGTGTAGACAAGGCCTTCCTTTTTACTACAGTATGAGGGGACATACACCTACCATCATTCGCATGTGCAGTACACACAAAGGTTAATCTGTTTTTCTCCACTGATTTATAAACTGGCTCTGTGGAGTCATATTGTGAAGAAAAAGGAAAAGGAGGACTTGTGGCACCTTAGAGACTAACCAATCTATTTGACCATAAGCTTTCGTGAGCTACAGCTCACTTCATCGGATGCATACTGTGGAAAATACAGAAGATGTTATTATACATACAAACCATGAAAAAATGGGTGTTTACCACTACAAAAGGTTTTCTCTCCCCCCACCCCACTCTTCTGCTGGTAATAGCTTATCTAAAGTGATCACTCTCCTTACAAAGTGTATGATAATCAAGTTAGGCCATTTCCAGCACAAATCCAGGTTTTCTCCCCACCCCACCCCCCACAAACCCACTCTCCTGTTGGTAATAGCTTATCTAAAGTGATCACTCTCCTTAGAATACGTATGATAATCAAGGTGGGCCATTTCCAGCACAAATCCAGGGTTTAACAAGAACGTCTGAGGAAGGGGGGAGGGGGTGTGTGTAGGTAGGAAAAAACAAGGGGAAATAGGTTACCTTGCATAATGACTTAGCCCGGCTACTACCAACAGGAGAATGGGTTTGTGGGGGGGAGAGAAAACCTTTTGTAGTGGTAAACACCCATTTTTTCATGGTTTGTATGTATAAGAACATCTTCTGTATTTTCCACAGCATGCATCCGATGAAGTGAGCTGTAGCTCACGAAAGCTTATGGTCAAATAAATTGGTTAGTCTCTAAGGTGCCACAGGTACTCCTTTTCCTTTTGCGAATACAGACTAACACAGCTGTTACTCTGAAACCTGTCATTGTGGAGAAAGAAAAGGAGTACTTGTGGCACCTTAGAGACTAACCAATTTATTTGAGCATGAGCTTTCGTGAGCTACAGCTCACTTCATCAGATGCATCTGATGAAGTGAGCTGTAGCTCACGAAGGCTCATGCTCAAATAAATTGGTTAGTCTCTAAGGTGCCACAAGTACTCCTTTTCTTTTTGCGAATACAGACTAACACGGCTGTTACTCTGAAACCTGTCATTGTGAAGAAAGTTGATGAACAAGATGCAACACTACTGCAATTGTTCTTCAAACTAACAGTCAGACTATGATGTGACGGTGGTAGGCAGTTTCACAGGTTAAGATATTCACAGCAGTTTAGGATTTTAAACATCTTCAATTAAAATGAATGGATGATGTGTCTAAATCCTTTGGCCACTTTGAAAAGTCTCAGCCATGGCCTCTAATCTTACAATTGTCTAGTCTCACTGAAAGCAAATGATTGCTTCCCCCATAAGAACTGCCATATGTATGCGCAGTGGCAGTTCTTTAGGAGTCCAATTGCCTCATGGTCAAATGAGCTGAGCCAGTGTTGAGAGGAATCTCTTGCCAAAGTCACGCCACTGCCCTCATGCTGGACGATGGTGCCTCCATTGCTGAAAGAAGCATTGTCACTCTCAAGGAAACAACAAACATTGCTACCAAAACCTCATTCAAAAGTAATTTTCCTGTGTTCATCATTTTTGCTGGTTACCAAGATCAAAAAGAGTGAGGCTAATGATCCACCACCACTTCCTCTCAGTAACAACTCAGCACTTCTGAAACTCAAAATCACGCCTGAGAATTATTTGACTGTCAAGTGACCTCCAGTGGCTCATCTAGTCTGTTTCCATTTCCCCCCAGGATAGCAGGATCAATTTCATTAGCACTGACACAGCTCTGCTGGGGAGGATTTAAGTCCAGCCTCAAATATCCAAAGAGGATGTAGAGCCCCGTGTTCCACTGCCAGCTCTCTTTATACATTTATTTTTTACCAATATTTAAGTTAAAATGGTCTCTGCTGCTGCTTGCTCTGACCTCACAGTAGTAATAAAGTGCATTCAGTTCAGCAAAACACTGAAAACACTTATTAGCTTAAGCACATTCTTAAGTGATCTGAATGAATCCTGGCTTTATATAGCATCTTTCTCCTAAAACCTCAAGACACTTTACATACACAGAAAAATTAAGGTCCAGTCTACACGCTGAAAAGCGATGTTGCCCAGGGGTGTGAAAAAACACATATCCCCAGCAACATAGCTATGCTGATATAACTCCCCAGCGCAGACACAACTGTGTCAACAGACGAGGGCTCCCCTCGACAGAGCTAACTTCATTTGGGGAGAGGATATTCCCACACCAACAGAAAAACCCTTTCTGTCGGAATAGGCTGGATATAGACCCACCTAAAGTCTTGCAACATCCGTGTGAAGAGTAAACTAGGCCTGTCCTCCATGCAGCATTCCTTTTTTATATTTGTACATAAGAATTTCCTCTCAGTTGCCTTTTCCTTTACAGAAGTGGGGAGTGGCCAGCACCAACGTCTGCACACAAATATTACCTGCTTTTTATAGCGATTGTGAAAGTAGAATGAATTATATTGAAATTATAATTCATTAAAGAAATGCTACTTGAAGGGTGTGTTGAAATATAGTTGTCAGGAAGAGAAACATTAAGGCGTGTGAGAAAATGGGGCCTCAAACTAATTAACTTAGAGCTCCTACTGAGCTAGGAGATTGGTAAACATTAGTATGCAAATAAGATATGTATGTATATTTGTCAGTTTCTGCTTCCTTTTGTCTCTTATGTTAAATTGACTTTGGCTTAGCTGTATAAATAAGTTATCTTTAGCCTCAGAGAGGGGCTCACATCTGGGTGCATTGGCAAAACGCTTTGCTAATAAACAGAGTGGTCTGACAAATTATATGAGTCCTGAATCTGACTTTGACAATTTGGAGGTTCCACCGAGATGGCAACCGTCTTCACTGGGGCCGTGTGACTCCTAACTGTTCTTAGGACGGCCATGGCAAGCCGGCACCTGGGCATTTGGCCCGCGTGGTTTTCCGCCAGAACGGAAGGGTGCATGACCACAGTGAAGTCTACGCCACCGAACCTGTTGGTTCCCACTCTGTTCTGGTAGGGATCCTGGGATCTGACATCAGGAATCTGGTCAGGTGATTATTTCTGTGTTTTGTCCAGACTGAGGACTGTCTTGTCTCTGTGTCTATCCGTCCTCCCTGTGGTGTGTTTGAGTCTGGGCGCTGTCTCCGTCCAGGGATCGGCTGACCAAAGGGTTCCTGTCCCCACGGTCTGAGTGAGTGAAATCTGCACAGTCGCAGCCGCACCGTGCCTTGGGTGAAACCCTTGGTGCGAAAGCAAGGGCGATTGAGGCAGTAGCCTGTGGGCTCCTTTTGTGTGTTGTACCGGGCATCGCTCTGACTAACCCAACTTTCCTTCTTGTGTGATTGGTGTGTAAAGTCCTCCTGTATGGGTAACCAGACGTCTAAGTCGGGACAGTTCCCTAAAGGAACGCCGGCTCAGTTTATGTATTTTAGGAAGAGTCCGGACCCCTGTAAATTTCTGGAAAAATGGTCTAGGCTAAGGGGGTCAGGTAGAGTGGCTACTACCACCACTATGCTTCTGTCCCCAGAAGCCTTTACAGCTATTCTGAGGGAAAATGGGCCCTTTTCCCACAGAAATGGTCTATAAGGGACTGCTGCAGGCAGCAGAGAGAGAGAGAATCTGATCAAAATTGTTTGACTATTGGGTAATGTAATCAAAATCACTAAAGGATGTAAGGGGTTTCTATTGGAACTTAACTTGGCTGCTACTGGTTGTGTCTAGTTGTACAAGATGGAAGTGTAATCGGGGTACAGTTGGGTAAAAGAGTAATCACAGAGCAAGGGATGTTAGGCAAAAGAGAATTTTGTGTGTGAATAGTGCTAAAATCTGAAGCTGTGTCTCAGCTATTACCTGAGAATAAACTTATAGCTTGGTACAGCAGAGAAACTATTGCAAACATGGTCTGTTGCACAAGAGGGGAAACTGAGGTACACCACCTCATGAATTTCATAAATGACCAGTGAGTGGGGTAATTCACCAGGCTGACTATAGAACAGCCTGACTATAGAACAAAATAAGGACAGCCTGGAGGTAATTCTTCTATTTTTCCTGCAATTAGCAAGGAAATTTGTAAAAGAAAGTGGTATTATTATGAAGCAATAATCTGTCCCCACCAGGGGGGTGGAAATTGTTTCTTTTGTTTTTCAGACACTCTACAAGCAAGCTGGCGCCAGCGGAAGAATAACTCAGAATACCATGGATCTATGTTTTGTGTTGTTTGTCTGTGATGTTTGTCTCGTTGCTAGCATTGTTGTGGTTTAATGAACAGAAAACCTCATGACATGAGTGGGGGATGGCTTTAAAAGGCTGACCTTGGGGGTGGTGGTGGTGGTGAGTGGGAGATGTGTATGGGAATGCAAAAGGCTAACTCAGGAGAATCTCAAAATTCAGTAGCCACTGTTAGGATCTTGGGACAAAGACCGAGTAGACGTCTTAAAAGACAAACTCGGCCAACCTACAACTAAATTGGCAAAAGGAGAGGTTGATTGTTTCATGCAGTGGTGGGAAGAGGCAAATCATAGGTGGACAGAATCAAACTTGCCTCTCTCAAAGATTCTGGCTTCTATCCCACCAGATGCAACTCATTTTACTGTTGTTGATTTGTGCTCTGCTTTCTTTTCCGTCCCGGTTCACCCTGACTCCCAGTTCCTGTTTGCCTTTTCTTACAAGGGGCAACAGTACATACACATGGACCACACTGCCCCAGGGGTATACTGAAAGTCCCTCATATTTTTCCCAAGCATTAGCCCGAGACCTTGCTGACCTTGTTTTCCCGTCCAGGTCCACACTAGTCCAATATGTAGATGGTCTGCTCCTCTGTTCCCCTTCATTGTCTGCCTCTGAAACTGACTCTTTAGTGCTCCTCACTGCCCTAGCAAATAAGGGTCACAAAGCTTCTTGCTCTAAACTACAACTCTGTCAAGCTTGTGTCACATATCTCGACTTTCTCCTCTCCCAGGGTTCCCGTGCACTTTCTCCCACCCGCGTCCAAGCTATCCTTAGCTTTCCCCGACCCCGCTCCCCAAGCCAGGTCCAGAAGTTTTTTAGGCATGGCTGGATTTTGCAGACAATGGATTCCCCAATATGTCTCCCTTGCAAAACCTCTCCAGGAACTCCCTTGATTCTCTGTGCCTGACCCCATGCCGCGGCCCCCTGAGGCCAATTCTGCCTTTGTTTCCCTCAAACAGGGTTTGGCTTCTGCCCCTGCCTTAGGGCTGCCTGACTATTCTAAGCCTTTTACCCTTTTCTGCCACTAACAATCTGGGTGTGCGCTTGGAGTTCTCGCTCAGATGCATGGAGAAAAGAACCACTAGAGGCTTATTTCTCTGCCACTTTAGACCCTGTTGCCCAAGGTTTACCCCCCTGCCTGCGTGCTGTGGCTGCTGCAGTGCGCCTAGTCGAAATGTCTGATTCCCTTGTTCTCTGCTCTCCTCTTACCCTCCTGGTCCCTCACTGACCTCACCCTGCTCCAAGATTCTGCCCCAGAAACGAGAAAGAATCTTGGGTTGCCCAGGGTTGCTCTCTACATCCCGATTCCTTTTGGCGCTCGCCTACTGGTGCCTTTGTAGCCCCCTTTTCACTCTGGCCACCCTGCTACACGGTGTTTTGCATGTTGGAAAGAAGGGGATGGTCTCTGCTGTAACTAAGACAGGATGGTACGCCCCCCCCCCACCCCATTTTAGCTCTTTTGCAGCCCTCCACTGTGCAGCCTGTACCACAAAGCCATAATATTGGTAAACCTGTACAAGTGGCCCAGGGGTTCCAGGGCCTGTCTCAAGCACCATTCTTGCACAAATGCCTAAGTGTCAACAATATGAATATATATTGATTATGGTATGTTTATGCTCCGGTTGGATTGAAGCCTTTCCTTGTCACAAGGCTGACTCACTGTCTGTTGCCAAATGTTTGTTAAATCATATTATGCCTGCCAAGGGAATTCCCGCTACTCTGTCCAGTGATCGGGGTACACATTTTGCTGGACAAGTTGTTCAACACCTGGACCATATATTGCATATCAAACACCTGTTGCACTGTCCCTACCACCCACAGAGTGCAGGTGCAGTTGAAAGACAAAATGGTGTACTTAAGCCTATGCGAGCTATGACTCCCGTTCCAGATTTGAACTTGACTCACAGTGCACTCCTTCAGTATTGCAAGGGACTAATGCAAGCTGTAAGTCACTTCCTGTCATAAATATAAAGGGAAGGGTAAACCCCTTTGAAATCCCTCCTGGCCAGGGGAAAGCTCCTCTCACCTGTAAAGGGTTAAGAAGCTAAAGGTAACCTCACTGGCACCTGACCAAAATGACCAATGAGGAGACAAGATACTTTCAAAAGCTGGGAGGAGGGAGAGAAACAAAAGGTTCTGTGTGTCTGTCTATAGTCTGTATGCTGGGTCTTGGCCAGGGATAGACCAGGAATGGAGTCTTAGAACTTTTAGTAAGTAATCTAGCTACGTATGTGTTAGATTATGATTTCTTTAAATGGCTGAGAAAAGAATTGTGCTGAATAGAATAACTATTTCTGTCTGTGTATCTTTTTTGTAACTTAAGGTTTTGCCTAGAGGGGTTCTCTATGTTTTTGAATCTAATTACCCTGTAAGATATCTACCATCCTGATTTTACAGGGGGGATTTCTTTATTTCTATTTACTTCTATTTTTTTATTAAAAGTCTTCTTGTAAAAAACTGAATGCTTTTTCATTGTTCTCACATCCAAGGGTTTGGGTCTGTGGTCACCTATGCAAATTGGTGAGGCTTTTTATCCAACATTTCCCAGGAAAGGGGGGTGCAAGTGTTGGGAGGATTATTCATTGTTCTTAAGATCCAAGGGTCTGGGTCTGTAGTCACCTAGGCAAATTGGTGAGGCTTTTTACCAAACCTTGTCCAGGAAGTGGGGTGCAAGGTTTTGGGAAGTATTTTGGGGGGAAGGACGCGTCCAAACAGCTCTTCCCCAGTAACCAGTATTAGTTTGGTGGTGGTAGCGGCCAGTCCAAGGACAACGGGGGAAATATTTTGTACCTTGGGGAAGTTTTTGACCTAAGCTGGTAAAGATAAGCTTAGGAGGTTTTTCATGCAGGTCCCCACATCTGTACCCTAGAGTTCAGAGCGGGGGAGGAACCTTGACATGGTGGCATAGCGGTGGGATTAACCTGAAATCATTTTGAGATCCAGTTGAGATTTTTTGAACTAGAAATACAGATTTTAAAAAGGAAATTTTTTTTTCCTTTGGAAAGCAGCTGAAACTGAAAGCTGAAACTGTGGCCAAGCAGAGACAAAAGGGGATTATTTTTGTGAATTGCAGGTTTTCTTTGCCTGGAGGCAGGGTACTTAACTCCTGCAGGGAAATTCACAGTCTTCCAACCCAGAGGTTTTTTTTTCTTTTCTTCCTAAAAGTAAATAGGGGGTGTGTGTTCTACCCATTTGCTTTTTCTTTGGGCTGGGTAAGCAGGTTTCCAAGTAGTTGGAGGTTTTTTGCTTTAATTTGGGCCCAGAGCAGAGACAAGGGAATTGTCTTTTTCTGTAGGCTGACAATCACTATCAGAGAATAGATATTCTATTCCACCACAGCAAAATTTTACAGCCAAGTTTTGTTTGTTTATTTCTAAACCTCAGGTGTAAAGTTAGTTAAAAACAGAGAGGTTAGAACGACCAAATCCTCAGCTCAACTACAGCTGGAATTAGCCAAATTTCAGGCTGAGGAAAAACAAAGGGAACATGAAAGACAGATAGAACTCATGCGGCTGGAGAAGTAGGCACAGGAGGCTGCCCACAAGAGGGAAATGGAGGCAAGGAAGCATGTGGAGGAGGAGAAGGAAAAAGAGAGGAAGCGTGTGGAGGAGGAGAAGGAAAAAGAGAGGAAGCATGTGGAGGAGGTGGAGAGGATAAAGGCCCAGCAGAATATACCAACAAACCCTAGCAATCCTTCTCCAGGTACCACTTCCCATCCCAGAAAGTTCCCCACCTACAAGGCAGGTGATGATACTGAGGCCTTCTTAGAAAACTTCGAAAGGGCCTGCCTTGGGTACAATATCTCTACTGACCAATACATGGTAGAGCTCAGGCCGCAGCTCAGTGGACCCTTAGCTGAGGTGGCAGCTGAAATGCCTAAAGAACACATGAACAAGTATGAACTGTTTAAATCCAAGGCGAGAGTCAGAATGGGGATAACACCCGAGCAGTCTCGTCGGAGGTTCAGAGCCCTAAGGTGGAAACCAGACATGTCATTTACCCGACATGCCTACCACATTGTGAAACATTGGGATGCCTGGATATCAGGAGCAAGTGTTGAATCTCCAGTAAATTTGCCCTTCCTAATGCAAATGGAACAATTCTTAGAGGGTGTTCCTGAGGAAATAGAAAGATACATCCTAGATGGGAAACCCAAAACTGTAATCGAGGCAGGAGAGATTGGAGCCAGATGGGTGGAGGTGGCAGAGAAGAAGAAAACTGGTCGCAGTTGGAGCGGAGACCAGAAGGGACCACCCCAGACCACACCCTATTACCGGGGGCCGCCCAAGGCCCCACCTACCTCCCAAAGAACCCTCCAGACCCCTTATCGTCCTGCCACCCCGTTCTCCAGCAACCCTCCTCGCCCCAGTGACCCGTCAGCTGGACGATGTTTTAAATGTAACGAGCTGGGGCATGTAAAGGCCAACTGCCCCAAGAACCCCAACAGATTACAGTTCATTGCACCGGAATCACACCAGAGGTCCACAGGCCCAGATACTTCCCAGATACCCTTGGAGCGGAGGGAAACTGTGAGTGTGGGCGGGAAGAAGGTCACCGCGTGGAGGGACACCGGAGCACAAGTGTCAGCTATCCATGCTTCCTTAGTGGACCCCAATTTAATCAACCCAGAGATCCAAGTGACGATTCAACCCTTCAAGTCCAACTCTTTCAATTTGCCGACAGGCAACTTGGCTGTCCAGTACAAGGGCTGGTCAGGAATGTGGACTTTTGCAGTCTATGATGATTATCCCATCCCCATGCTGTTGGGGGAAGACTTGGCCAATCATGTGAAGCAGGCCAAGAGGGTGGGAATGGTCACCCGCAGCCAGGCTAAACAAGCCGTGAGGCCTAGCTGTGTTCCGGAAACTTCTATCAGGACCCAGTCAGAGGTGATGGACCCGGACCCCAGGCCAATGTCTGCAACAGCAGTAGTGGATCCAGTCCCAGAGACCCAGACGGAACCAGTCCCAGAACCGGAACCAGCCAAACAACCAACACCAGACCCCGTGCCAGCACTGAATCCAGTACTTGCAACCTCAACACCAGAGGGCCCCACCGAACCTGAACTGGCAGCAGCCGATAACCCTACACAAGAGGCTCAGCCGGAGCCTGAATCCCAACATAGTGCACCAGCGGAGAGCGGTTCACAGTCAACAGAAACAGCTCCATCCCCTATATCACTTCCAGAGGGACCAAGCCTAGGTCCACAATCCAATGAGGAACTGATGTCCCCAGCATCAAGGGCACAGTTCCAGACCGAACAGGAAGCAGATGAAAGCCTCCAGAGAGCTTGGACGGCGGCACGGAGCAACCCACCGCCTCTCAGCTCTTCTAATCGATCCAGGTTTGTTGTAGAAAGAGGACTTTTCTACAAGGAAACTCTTTCTGGTGGACACCAGGAAGACTGGCATCCTCAGAGACAGTTGGTAGTTCCAACTAAATACCGGGCCAAGCTCTTGAGCTTAGCCCATGATCACCCTAGTGGCCATGCTGGGGTGAACAGGACCAAAGACCGTTTGTGGGGATCATTCCACTGGGAGGGAATGGGCAAGGATGTTTCTACCTATGTCCAGTCTTGTGAGGTGTGCCAAAGAGTGGGAAAACCCCAAGACCAGGTCAAAGCCCCTCTACAACCACTCCCCATCATTGAAGTTCCATTTCAGCGAGTAGCTGTGGATATTCTGGGTCCTTTTCCGAAAAAGACACCCAGAGGAAAGCAGTACATACTGACTTTCATGGATTTTGCCACCCGATGGCCGGAAGCAGTAGCTCTAAGCAACACCAGGGCTAAAAGTGTGTGCCAGGCACTAGCAGACATTCTTGCCAGGGTAGGTTGGCCCTCCGACATCCTCACCGATGCAGGGACTAATTTCCTGGCAGAAACTATGAAAAACCTTTGGGAAGCTCATGGGGTAAATCACTTGGTTGCCACTCCTTACCACCACCAAACAAATGGCATGGTGGAGAAGTTTAATGGAACTTTGGGGGCCATGATACATAAATTCGTAAATGAGCACTCCAATGATTGGGACCTAGTGTTGCAGCAGTTGCTCTTTGCCTACAGAGCTGTACCACACCCCAGTTTAGGGTTTTCCCCATTTGAACTTGTATATGGCCGTGAGGTTAAGGGGCCATTGCAGTTGGTGAAGCAGCACTGGGAGGGATTTACACCTTCTCCAGGAACTAACATTCTGGACTTTGTAACCAACCTACAAAACACCCTCCGAACCTCTTTAGCCCTTGCTAGAGAAAACTTACAGGATGCTCAAAAAGAGCAAAAAGCCTGGTATGATAAACATGCCAGAGAGCGTTCCTTCAAAGTAGGAGACCAGGTCATGGTCTTAAAGGCGCTCCAGGCCCATAAAATGGAAGCATCATGGGAAGGGCCATTCATGGTCCAGGAGCGCCTGGGAGCTGTTAATTATCTCATAGCATTCCCCACCTCCAACCGAAAGCCTAAGGTGTACCATATTAATTCTCTAAAGCCCTTTTATTCCAGAGAATTAAAGGTTTGTCAGTTTACAGCCCAGGGAGGAGACGACGCTGAGTGGCCCGAAGGTGTCTACTACGAAGGGAAATGTGGTGGTGGTGTGGAAGAGGTGAACCTCTCCATGACCCTTGGGCGTATGCAGCGACAGCAGATCCAGGAGCTGTGCACTAGCTACGCGCCAACGTTCTCAGCCACCCCAGGACTGACTGAACGGGCATACCACTCCATTGACACAGGTAATGCTCACCCAATTAGGGTCCACCCTTACCAGGTGTCTCCTCAAGCTAAAACTGCTATAGAACGGGAGATCCAGGATATGTTACAGATGGGTGTAATCCGCCCCTCTGAAAGTGCATGGGCATCTCCAGTGGTTCTAGTTCCCAAACCAGATGGGGAAATACGTTTTTGCATGGACTACCGTAAGCTAAATGCTGTAACTCGCCCAGACAACTATCCAATGCCACGCACAGATGAACTATTAGAGAAACTGGGACGGGCCCAGTTCATCTCTACCTTGGACTTAACCAAGGGGTACTGGCAGGTACCGCTAGATGAATCTGCCAAGGAAAGGTCAGCCTTCATCACACATCTCGGGCTGTATGAATTTAATGTACTCCCTTTCGGGCTGCGAAATGCACCCGCCACTTTCCAAAGACTTGTAGATGGTCTCCTAGCGGGATTAGGAGAATATGCAGTCGCCTACCTTGACGACGTGGCCATATTTTCGGATTCCTGGGCAGACCACCTGGAACATCTACACAAAGTCCTTGAGCGCATAAGGGAGGCAGGACTAACTGTTAAGGCTAAGAAGTGTCAAATAGGCCTAAACAGAGTGACTTACCTTGGACACCAGGTGGGTCAAGGGACTATCAGCCCCCTACAGGCCAAAGTGGATGCTATCCAAAAGTGGCCTGTCCCAAAGTCAAAGAAACAGGTTCAATCCTTCTTAGGCTTGGCCGGTTATTACAGATGATTTGTACCGCACTACAGCCAAATCGCTGCCCCACTGACAGACCTAACCAAAAAGAAACAGCCAAATGCTGTTCAGTGGACCGGAAAGTGTCAGAAGGCCTTTAACAAGCTTAAAGCGACACTCATGTCTGACCCTGTACTAAGGGCCCCAGACTTTGACAAACCGTTCCTAGTAACCACAGATGCATCCGAGCGTGGTGTGGGAGCAGTTTTAATGCAGAAAGGACCTGATCAAGAATTCCACCCTGTAGTGTTTCTCAGCAAAAAACTGTCTGAGAGGGAAAGCAACTGGTCAGTCACTGAAAAAGAATGTTATGCCATTGTCTACGCTCTGGAAAAGCTACGCCCATATGTTTGGGGACGGCGTTTCCACCTGCAAACTGACCATGCTGCACTGAAGTGGCTTCACACCGTCAAGGAAACTAACAAAAAACTTCTTCGGTGGAGTTTAGCTCTCCAAGATTTTGATTTCGACATCCAACAGATCTCAGGAGCTTCTAACAAAGTGGCTGATGCACTCTCCCGTGAAAGTTTCCCAGAATCAACTGGTTAAAATTGTCCTTGAGATGTGGAAAATATTGTTAGTCTTTATGTACTTGGTAGTATATTTAGAGATGCATGTGTCTTATTAACTCTGTTTTTCCTAGAGCTCCAGGAAGAAATCCCAGCCAGTGTTTCACCCTAGCTGAGATTTGGGGGGCGTGTCATAAATATAAAGGGAAGGGTAAACCCCTTTGAAATCCCTCCTGGCCAGGGGAAAGCTCCTCTCACCTGTAAAGGGTTAAGAAGCTAAAGGTAACCTCACTGGCACCTGACCAAAATGACCAATGAGGAGACAAGATACTTTCAAAAGCTGGGAGGAGGGAGAGAAACAAAAGGTTCTGTGTGTCTGTCTATAGTCTGTATGCTGGGTCTTGGCCAGGGATAGACCAGGAATGGAGTCTTAGAACTTTTAGTAAGTAATCTAGCTACGTATGTGTTAGATTATGATTTCTTTAAATGGCTGAGAAAAGAATTGTGCTGAATAGAATAACTATTTCTGTCTGTGTATCTTTTTTGTAACTTAAGGTTTTGCCTAGAGGGGTTCTCTATGTTTTTGAATCTAATTACCCTGTAAGATATCTACCATCCTGATTTTACAGGGGGGATTTCTTTATTTCTATTTACTTCTATTTTTTATTAAAAGTCTTCTTGTAAAAAACTGAATGCTTTTTCATTGTTCTCAGATCCAAGGGTTCGGGTCTGTGGTCACCTATGCAAATTGGTGAGGCTTTTTATCCAACATTTCCCAGGAAAGGGGGGTGCAAGTGTTGGGAGGATTATTCATTGTTCTTAAGATCCAAGGGTCTGGGTCTGTAGTCACCTAGGCAAATTGGTGAGGCTTTTTACCAAACCTTGTCCAGGAAGTGGGGTGCAAGGTTTTGGGAAGTATTTTGGGGGGAAGGACGCGTCCAAACAGCTCTTCCCCAGTAACCAGTATTAGTTTGGTGATGGTAGCGGCCAGTCCAAGGACAACGGGGGAAATATTTTGTACCTTGGGGAAGTTTTTGACCTAAGCTGGTAAAGATAAGCTTAGGAGGTTTTTCATGCAGGTCCCCACATCTGTACCCTAGAGTTCAGAGTGGGGGAGGCACCTTGATACTTCCATTCACAGGTTCGAGTCGCCTGGCCCACGGAACCCACCTCCGACGCTTGCCACAACCTCGAGCCAGGTGATTAGGTCTACGTACGGTGCCATCATCGAAAGTACGCCTTGGAGCCCTGGTGGAAGGGTCCTCATCAGGTACTGCTTACTACACAGATGGCTGTTAAACTATCTGGCATCGCAACGTGGATACATGCTTCACAGTGTAAGAAGGCACCATCCCCAGAGAACCAATCATCCCCTTAGGACAACACAGAGTCAATTTTGACTCCAGAAGAAGACGACATAGAGGAACAGTCTGCAATACCTTACAATCTACGCTCTCGTAAGGGTTGCCAGAAGCGGACGACGAACAAAAAAAAAAAAAAAGCAGTAGCGAGCCTAGCGCCTACTGCCTGGTGGGCGTAAAACCGTGACTGCGGTTCCCTCAGTTGAGGTTGTCAGAACCAGAAGAGCCTTGCCTCCAACATGCGCCTCTGCCTGTTCCTCGGCTGCTGGTATCTTACGGTCTGGGGAGACCACGATGACCATTCTTTTATCCAGCAGCAGGTGTGGATAGCTCAGACCCTTAATATTTCTAATTGCTGGGTCTGCAGCCACATCCCAGCCCACTCTCAAACTGGTGTTCCTGTCCTGGCTATCCCACTCAAGTCCCCAGACCTCACTGGAGGGCCTCGTCCGTTTAACAAAATATGGAACAGCAATGACACTTGGGAAGCGGTGGGAATAAATGCAACTAAATGGATAAGTGTGGTGGAGGGAAAAGGTCATTGGTGTTGGGTGTGTAATGGGACAGGGCTGGACCTGGGGAAAAGCTGTTGCCTTCAGCATATTGTGGCCAATGGTGTATGGGATTATTCAAACAAAACTAAAAAGTGGGGGGCCGGGTATGGAGATATGAATTTTTTTCTCAACCTGGGGAGAAATCAATCTCATGTTCCCCCTACAGTAACCTTAGTGAAAACAATACAATCTTTCAGTGTCATGCAAATAACACCACTTCACGTAAGGAGAATTACCCTGTACCCTTTGGGGGATACTACTCCTCCTTTGCAAACACCTATATGACAAATGGGTGCAACCGACCCTTCCTGGCCTTAATAAGCCATCACTGGGTGTGTAGGACCAGAGCTTATACCGCACTAACAACTAATTGGTCAGGAATCTGTTATCCTGCCCGACTCTTCCCACAATTCCGAGTGCTAGGAACCTTCCCTCGAGAACGCCTCCGCAATTTCAGGTGAAAAAGAAGGGACTTAATAGATGCCCAACGGCATGTAAATAACATAAGCCCCTTAACCTGGGAAGAGGCCATTGGCAGTTCCTTAATACCATTAGGGGGAGTAATACTCCATACAAAAAGGCTCCTAAGGTTACAAGCAGTAGTTGAAATAATGGCAAATGAAACTGGAGAAAGTTTAAGAGCCCTGGCCAAAGAAACAGGGGCAATCTGACAGATGGCCCTCCAAAACCGTCAGGCATTGGACATAGTGCTGGCGGCAAAAGGAGGGACTTGTGCTCTCATTGGATAAGACTGCTGTGTGTATCTACCAGACAACACCAATGAGGTAATAGATCGTGCTAGCCACTTAGAACAAATCGCATATCTTCCCCATGAAGAGCCAAGTTCTTTATGGAAGTGGCTAAGTAACCTTTTCAATTTCTCTGGCATAGGAAACTGGTTGTTTCAGGGAGCCCTAACTCTCCTGTTTGGAATCCTAATAATTTTTGTATGTTTTCAGTTACTTTCCTGTTGTATCCAAAATTGTGTCAGGCATGCTACACAGATAGCTGCCCCAAACCAGAGTGCTAATTTGATTATTTTAAATATCACTAATGAACAAAGAGATAAAGAACGATTGATATGTGGAACCCAGTCATTGTTGGTCATTGCGTAGCTTGATCAAAAGGAGGGACTGTGAAAGTAGAATGAATTATATTGAAATTATAATTCATTAAAGAAATGCTACTTGAAGGGTTTGTTGAAATGTAGTTGTGAGGAAGAGAAACATTAAGGCGTGTGAGACGGGTCCTCAAACTAATTAACTTAGAGCTCCTACTGAGCTAGGAGATTGGTAAACGTTAGTATGCAAATAAGATATGTATGTATATTTGTCCGTTTCTGCTTCCTTTTGTCTCTTATGTTAAATTGGCTTTGGCTTAGCTGTATAAATAAGTTATCTTTAGCCTCAGAGAGGGGCTCACATCTGGGTGCACTGGCAAAGCGCTTTGCTAATAAACAGAGTGGTCTGACAAATTATGTGAGTCCTGAATCTGACTTTGACACGATCCTGCCAACATGTCAGATTGGCAGGAAATGGGGTCTTTGCTGTGGTGAGTGCTGGGGTTTGGAGCTCATTCCCCCTCTTAGTGGTCTCAGCCTTTCCTTCGCAACTTGTAAAAGAAATACTTTTGTGCACTATGGGCCTGATCCAAAGCCTATTCCAGCCTGTGGAAGACTCCTGTTAATTCAAACAGATTGTGAATTAGGTCCCAAAGCAGTTATTGACCACCGTATGCTTCCCAGGACCTGCTCTTCTTACTCCTTTAGCTCTTTGTTTGCCTGTTTTTCTTGTTGAAACATTAACCCTCTTAAATTTTAATCCTGTTAGTTTTCAGGTTACAACGCTCAGCACTCAGAGTACTTCAGTAGCAGCTAGAGCCGTACATTTTCCTCTCAGCTCTCGCCACGTAGAGGTGTACATTTGAAAGGATATAAAAACTTTGGTTCATAATAAAATATCTCCCTCACACATTCAAGTGCTGAAACCGGAGGGGAACCAGTATGACCCAAAGGAAAAAAGTTAGTTTCCTTTTCTTTCCTCTCTTCCATTTAGGGTGACCAGATGTCCTGATTTTATAGGGACAATCCTGATTTTTGGGTCTTTTTCTTATATAGGCTCCTATACCCCTCACCCCCGTCCCGATTTTTCACACTTGCAGTCTGGTCACCCTACTTCCATTTCAAAACATGACATTTGAAAAAAATTTAAAAATTCAACAAGATGCTCAAGTGGAAGATTTTCATGATTTTTTTAAAAAATTCAAATTTCAAAATTTGAAATTCCAGCAACATTAGAAAAAAAATGTTGACGAGCTCTAACAAACATACTTGTTGCAAAAGAGAGTGCTAGTGACTTCACTCACACAAGTAATCCCACTGAAGTTTGGAGGATCACCTGGTCAGCAAACCAGCAACATGGTAAGTCTGCATTCTTTGAGGACTGATTACATTTGAGTTTAATAACTTTGCTTTGCAAATGGTGACTTAATTTCTGACAAGTACATAATAAACGACAGTTTCCTTTAATGAGGTTTTGCTAAGTAAATTGCTTGAGTAGAGATATGCTCGTTTACAGATTAAGCACCATTAAATTAAACATGAGGCTTGTGTTCGGAGCACATTTTTCACACTGAGCTTAGGGTTGCCAGGTTTCCAGTTTTCAACCAGAACACCCAACTGACAAGGGACCCTGGCAGCTCCGGTCAGCACTACTGACCAGGCCATTAAAAGTCCAATTGGCAGCACAGGCAGGCTCCCTACCCTGTTTGCCAGGAGCTGCCTGAGGTAAGTGCCACCCGGAGCTCTCACCCCAAACCCCCTCATGCCCCAACCCCCTGCCTCATCCTGGAGCCCTCTCCTGCACCCCAAACCGTTCATCTCTGGCCCCACTCCAAGCCTGCACCCCCTCCTGTACCCCATCCCCCTGCGCCCACCCGGATCCCCCTCCCATACCCTGAACCCCAAATTTCTGGCCCCAGCCCAGAGTCCATACCCCCTCTTACACTCCAACCCCCTGCCTCAGGCCAAAGCCCCCCCCCATACCCCAACTCCCTGCCTCAGCCTGGAGCTCCTCTCCTGCACCCCAAACCCCTCATCTCTGGCCCTACCCCAGAGACTGCACCCCAGGCGGAGCCCTCACCCCCTCCCATACCCCAACCCTCTGCCCCAGCCCAAACCCCTCATCCCTGGTCCCACCCCAGAGTCCGTACCCGCAGCTGGAGCCCTCACCCCCTCCCACACCCCAAACCCCTGCCCAGTGAAAACGAGCAAGTGAGCAAGGGTGGGAGAGAGCAAGTGACAAAGGGAGGGGGGATGGAGTGAGAAGGGGGCATGGCCTCAGAGAAGGTGTGGGGCAAGGGTGTTTGGTTTTCTGCAAATAGAAAGGTGGTAACTCTAATGGAGATATCCCCTGCCATTACATTGCTAGCAGTATTACGTGGTTAGCTCAAGGGCTATAGTAATTTTTGGAACTATGTTGCAGTCATGTACTGCAGTAGCTGTGCTATGGCAGACCAGCAGAGTGTTCACTGGGCAAATGAGAAGTACTAAAGAGTGGGCAAGAAATGTAGGTCCTTAAACTCGCTCCCTTAATGTGCCACGTAAGTTACAAGGTACGGAAATGAAGGTTACTTACTTGTAACTGGAGTTCTTCAAGAGAGAACTCCCTATATTTCCATTTATCGTATTGCACCTCCTAGTGGTGCATAATGGTAGAACCTTCTCCAAGCAGTGCCCCTGCTTCTCCTCCTCCTCCTCGGTATTTCTGAACGTTCTACGTGTGAGGCTATATAAGGAAGCACTGAGCCCTCCATCCTCTCTGTTCCTTCCACTGATAACCCAGAGAGACCATAATAGGACTAAGAGAAAGAGGGGAAGGTGAATTTGCAGAGTCATCATAAAGATCTCCAGTTATAAATAACCAGCTTTCATTTCTTCTTCCAGTGTCTCTGCATATTCTCATTTGTAGGTAGTCTGACAAGCAGTGTGGAAAAATCCCAGAGGTGTGAAGAGAGTCCTAATTAAATAAGGAATGGAGCACTGCTCTGCCAAATTTGGCATCCGCTCTAGAAGCTAGACCAGAGCATAATGTTTAGTGAATGTATGCAGGTAGAACTCTTGCAAATTTTCTGGTTTAAGGATAAGGTCTAAGAACCACATTATCTTTATGAACGAGGAGTGGATCTAGTTTCCTTGAATTTCTCTAAAATTCTGTCAGTCTTATTGCTGACCAGACCATCACCATTGAAGGGGAGATCTTCCACCTTCACTGGGTCCTCAGCCAAAGAAGCCAAGTATGCTTCTTCAAGTTAACTGTGGAGACCCATGCTCTGGTGAAAGAGTCGGAAGCATCAAATGATGCTCTGCTTTGCCACATTCTGCCCTTCTATCAAAATAGCATTAGCCAGTCTTCTTTTATTATCTGGCAAATCTTGGACAAAGAAAGCCATCCTTTCCCACAGGTGGAATTGGTTAAGGGCCATCACCGGCTGGTAATTAGCCACTCTAATTCCCAGAAAAGAGAAAAAGGAAACTTTCCCCCCAATTTGTATACATTTTCCTCCCTTCTCTATCAGGAGTGCAGTGAGGCTAGCCAGAGCTAAGCCTATTACTGGCAGGAGCCACCATTGCAGAAATTGGTACACAATGTATATGAAAGTTAGAAAATCCTTCATGGGGAAGCTGAGACAGTTTATCTGCTTTCTTGGAAATCGGTCAGCTCCTGCTTCTGGACAGCCTAAGAGTCAGAGAGCGAATCCTATTCATGGAGGTAGCCCCAAGAATGTCAAATACTTGATAGGAGGTTTCCTCCACGGCCTCCAAAGGTAAATTTAATGGGGCTGCCATGCAATCTATCAGCTCATGGAATTGCAAAGCATCCTCAAAGGGGAGGAAGGAGAGGCTACACCCACATACATGCTCATCAGGTGATATCAGTATTCATTTGTTCCCGCTCAGAAAGAGGACCTATCTCCCCATCTTCTTCTTCAGAAAGCATATCAAGTACAACTATCTGAGCTGCTGACAGATCCAGAGGAACCACATCCAGGGACTGTTGAGCCGCTGAATCCTTATTGGATGAAACTTCCCTTCTCCATCTATAAGGAGGATGATCCAGAAATTCTTGTGGTGGAACCTCTGTTCAGTAGCTTGGATCTGGAAACATACCCATAGGAGGAGGAGCAGAAGTATAAGGAGGCATAACTTGTCATGAATAAGATTCTTGCTTTATCCTCTTAAAGAAGGAGTTGAGCTCATATCCGCTATGGATCACTGTAGAGATAGCAACGGAACCGTCGGGTGAAGAGAAATAAGAAGTGAGAAAGATCTGCCTGAGTTCTTATTGGAGTCTTAGGAAGAGGGTGCAGAGGTGGATCTGGAGAAAGACTAACAATCTCCTCTGCGTGCCTCTTTTCAGGAGACAGAGAAGCAGATAGTAGAACCCAACAAGACTGTCTCTTCCTCAAGTTTCTCTCAGTCAGATCAGGGTAACACTCAGGCGCAGGAAGCTGGGCTTTAGCCACTACTGTTAACAAGCTCTTTGGATCAGAGGATGTTCCCAAAACAAGAACAGAGTACGGAGCCAATGCCACAGGCCTGGGGAGTATCTGATCAGGAGAAACACTCAGCTCCGCAACACTGGACTTCGAAGTGGAATCTGGAAGAGATTTAAGTTTCAAAGTTGGAATCATAGAGGCCATGTCAGAACTGAATAGATCCAATAAGTCTGATGTGTGGGATCTAGCACTGCTAACAGTGACAGTCTTCTCATTCAGCTTCTCATTCGGAACCGATACACTCGGAACTGACATGGCTTTAGGCTCCTTAGCAGGCAGACAGTCCTTTTCTTTCAACAGTGCCTTCAAAGCCTTCAAAGCTTTAGCTGAAGGATTGGAAGCCCGTACCAACAAAGATCCCAATGACTTGGAACCCTTAGACAACTTAGCCTTGCTGACAGAAGCCACTGGAGCCAAAAGCGGCCTTTTAGTCTTCAGATCCAATGACCCTCCAGAACCAGACAGCTTAACAACAAGAGGTTCTATAAACAGAAGCCCCTGTAGTCTTTTTCTACCTGTCCTTGTGTGCTCTATTTTCCAGACTATCATGCCCAGAACACCCTGGAGGAGAGTGACACTTAGAGCCCCTAACATGTTTGTCCGACACTAGGAAGACAGCTGGGCATGAAGCACATCTCTTAAAGCCATTCTTCTTTTGTGGTTCCACCATCACACATGGATTCTCACAAATTATATTAAACTATCTATACTACACTCAACAAACTGCTTATACAAAAAAAGTGTATGAAGGACAACAACTAGAAAGTAACAAGGCACTACAACTGGAAAAATCCCAGATCTGAGGGACCGGAGCTGTTCACATCCATCTGGTGCAGCAGTTGGAAGGAAATGAAGTGGTAGAGGGCACAGTGCCCTCTTATAGAGCTTAAACCTTGGACTCTCTGGAAACACTGAGGGAAGAGGTAGAAGGGGGCGTACGTGCGTTCGCTAATGGACACTGCTTAGAGAAGATTCGACCAACATGTGCCACCAGGCAGTGCAATATCCATAAGTGGGAATATGCAGAGCCACTTGAAGAAGCAACAGTATACGTTGATATCAATGCAAAAGCTACTTTCCAAGACCTAGGATGACAGTGACAAAGAACACAGCACCATTAGATGAGAGGCAAAGCAGAGCACTTAATTTTTTTGCAGTATGCAGTTGTACCTTGTAGACAGTGCCCTACAAGTAAATTGACCAGCCAGAGTTATAAAGCTACACTGAGGCTAATCGCCAAATGCAGCCACGACAGTACTTTGAAGTCAGAGTAGAACAAAAAATAATAATAAACACGTACTGAAACACTCAGTCTCCTTCCTGAGCTGAGTGAGTCATCAGAAGAGGTTCAAAGCACAAGGAAATCATGCAAACACAGAATGGGGTAGAGCTTTTGTGAAGTAAAGTAGAACCCTGATCAGCCCAGATGAAATGACAGCAATTAAAAAAAAAGGGGGGGGGGAATCTCTCCCCTGAAAGTTAATGATTTGACAATACCTGCACAAAGCATCTTATAAATCCAGTGCACTTTAAAACGTAAGATTGTATAAAGATCGCCAGTGGAAACAATGCAGCTAGTTCTGGGCTGGGAAGCAGCAGCCATTTACACCTATGCTACACAATAGAGTTTAGTAAGGATACCAAATTCAGCGAACTCTGCAATGAAGTTGGGTCATTACATCGTTTACTAAAGCGGCAATTTTGTCTAGAACAAAATTTAACACCCCAACCCATCTGAAAAGGGTCCTGGGATCTTTATTGACCCTAAGCAATCAGAATATCAGTTTCAGCGTCTGCCCTCTGAAAAGAGCAATGCCAGCAGCAGAGCAGCTATCAGCCTCATGCTGGGGCATTAGCTCAGGATTGATTCAGAGAGTAGAGTGCCCCTGACTGTACTGCTAATACCACTTCCTAGAGCACCGAATTAAGACCTGGTCCACACGAGAATTGTTTTTGCCGGTATTATAGGTGGGGCCTGTCTTTGCAACCTTAAATATTGTTCTTTTAACAGCTCCGTGGCTGTGTGTAATAGCAGTATCGTTTAGTGGAGTGATTACTTTTACCACATTTTTATACTGGCAAAACCCCAACTGTAACTGCAGTTATACGGACACTGCAATGTGTTTGCTGGTGTATCTAGGTCACAGAAAGGATATAAAAGTCTGTGGCAGAGGCGGGAACAGACCCAAGTCTCCCGACTCTCATTCCACTGGCTTAAGCACAGGAGCATCCTTCCTAACTCACCTCGGTCCATCCTTGCTTAGCTTGTGGGATCTGACAGGAGAACAGAAGGAAGTGGTAGGGCTGCAGACACTCTTAGATTAACAAGGGGAATGGTATTAATGCTGGTCTGAGCAAGAGTTTGTCGAGTTTACAGCAATTCATCTCGGACTTCATTTGTACCATGCTCCCCCTTCAGTTCCATGCTGATTTAGCACATGAGAGAGCTGGGCTGCTTCTCTAGGTATCTTGATGATCTTTTCTCAGGTGAAACAGGGCAATAAAAAAATTACTTCTATGAAATATATGCCTCAGACAGGGTACAATGGGACTAAGTTCATTGTTAAGACTTTTTTCAAATATAGGAAGATCACTAGCCAGCTGGAAAGTAAATATCTGAGTACTTGACTGAAATGACTTAACTGGTGTCACCTTCAGTGCCTAGCACGAAGCGTGAGATCACATAGCCAAACACATTATCATACTCCTTCAGAAAAGACAAGGAAAGCTTTGTGTGCAGAAACCACAACCTATCATAATAAGAAGCAGCCCAAAAGTTTCACATTGCAGCTACCAGAAAATAGGACACAGAGCTAGCAAGACTGTCCTTCCCTCAGTCCACCCCCCACTCCCAATGCAAGCTATCTGGGTATTGAGAAGGAGCTGGTTTACCAGGGTCTGTAAAGATGCTTAATGCATGTAGAGGAGGTGGGGATTGAGATGCATAGGGGAATGAGTGAATGTATATAATCAAGCAGACTTTAAGATCCTACTGGTCCCTTCTGGTCTGAGAAAAGGAAGTCTGAATAAGGAGATCTAGATTTTATTCCCAACTCTGCCAACCTGTTACTCTCAATCTCCAGCAAGTCACTTACTATTCCCATTTGACAGATGGGGAAAATGTGAGTACAGCGGGGGTGAGTTTTACTCCCTACTGTAAAGAGCTTTGAGATGTACAGGTAAAATGCACTAAGTATTACTCACCGCTTATCCAACTTAAAAAGGGCCAGCCCAACATATACATACTTTGGGAGCTAATATTAAACTAAGGAAACCCTGCTTGTTCCCAGTATCAATACCCACACAGCTCTAGTACTAGTCAATTATTGCAAACACAGTGGAATTAACTTTCTATTAAAAACCCACACATTTTTTGACAAAGCAATAAACTGAAATATTTTCTACCTATAAATTTCTCTTCCACTCTAGGAGTCATGGGGGGTGTGGGAGGGGGAATCAAATAGAAATATTCAGTCTATTTCTAACATCTGAAATGAGTGAAACAAATTCTAAATAGTGTTCACATTCACTGAACCACATTCACACTGGAACTTAGTCCAATCACGGCCATTTACTAACTGGTTGATTTCGTTGCTTTTTACCTCTAAGCTAGTATTTCCCAAAGCGTGGGATTCACAGAACTTGGTGGGGTGGGGGTGCGGACAGACCACCACTGTTCCAGAGTCTCAGTTTTCATTAAAAACAAGATGAGACCATATTATGAGGGTCCACACTATCAGAGTGACAGCTTGTAGCTGTGCAGCTGCTTATTGCCTCTCCAGTGGCCCCTTATGGACAGAGATTGCTCTACAGCACCCTGCTTCTCTGGTCATCCAGTCTCTTCAGGGGCCCTGTAAGAAGTCACAGCTCACAAATTACTTCAAACAATCCCCAGAAGGAATCCCATTTATTGAGCCTTCTGGATCATGCTGATCCTCCAGGCCCCAAACCCAGTTCAGTTGCCCTTTCCTAGTAGTCAAACACAATGTCTTTCAAAACAAAACTCAAACTGATGGAGTCTTCTTCCCAGTTTCAGGTGGGCACTACCCCCTCCTCCCTGTGGGTCTGCTCTCAGTCTCTCCCCTGCTTCCTGGGCAGGGTGTCTCCAGGCATCACTGCCTAGAGAGCTTTCTCCTGCTTGTAATTTCAGTTACTCTCTCTCAAAGGAATGGGTTACCTAGGGCGGTGGTGGAATCTCCATCCTTAGAGGTTTTTAAGGACCGACTTGACAAAGCCCTGGCTGGGATGATTTAGTTGGGGTTGGTCCTGCTTTGAGCAGGGGGTTGGACTAGATGACCTCCTGAGGTCTCTTCCAACCCCAATCTTCTCTGATTCTTCTATGAACCCCCATCCCCTGCAGCTTCCTGCTGCCTTTTAGCCTGGAATCACTTGATTCCCCTCAGGTGCACCTCATTATGTAATCAGGGCTGTCTTAGCTCCAGGCTCTCCAGCCCAAGGGCAAACAACTCATAACACTACTGAACAAGATCATCCATCCCACCAACCGATCTCAAAGCTCCCTTTGAGATGTTCTATTAAGAGGAAAAGAGTATGTTGCCACTTTGCAAGATTAAAATCATTGTTAGGTAACACTATTATGAAACTTGAAAACTAATGTTTTATTTCTGTTTTAAATAATACAAATAACTTGTGTGCAAACATTTTCCAACACCTAATATTGAATATACATCATTTCATACAATAAGAATGTAAGGATGTTGAAGAATACAACTTAAATTCTAAAACATGGGTAGGCCTCTAACAAATGGAGCTACAGGGGGCACCAATGATTTCATTTTCTCCAAGCGGGGAGGTTCATCTTTCAAACTTTTGGGAAACGCCACTCTAAACCATGAGTTACTGTTTCTCCATTGGTTAGACAATGAGGGGAAGCTCAAAGGTAAGTGGCTCATCATTTTTGTGATGACCAATGGTTTTTCTCTAGGTCAGGATGTTTGGGTCTAAAGCTCCTTTTAAGACAGGATAACCTGCCTTGATAAACAGCACAATGCACAAGAGAAAGAGTCCACTATGGGAAAATGTTTTTCATTTTACTGTCATCTAAGTGTTGTAAAGTGATGCTATTCTCATTTATTCTCGTGCATATTTTCATTCAGAAAAGCAAAAATCAAAATTGAGAACATTTTTCATTGTCCTGAATGCTTTCAATCAGACTCTATGAAGAAGGGTTAACTGGGTTTCGAAATGACAGCACATTCTCTTACAGTGAAGGTATGCTGGTTCTGTGTTTGGCTTTATGTATCTAGAAATGCAGCCAATGGATTCACCATCAAGAATGTAAGGCGATCTGAAGACTGAGACATCTTTGTCACTTCCTGGAGTTGTAGAACTTGATATGGCATTTATCCCTGCATGTCAGCTTTTCCTCCATGTTTAAGAAAGCCATGCACAAATCAACGTACTGACATTATGGTACATGATACCTTCCTGTATAAAAGTCACGTTACATCTTGGATCAGAACATTCTTAACCCTCTCCACTCAAATTGCAATGTGTAGAGATATAGCAGGGCCGCTTTAAAGTGACTATAGAATAGGTATTGAGGGTTCAATATTCTGTCCTACTAATTTCCATATGACGTTTGTTCAGTTTGCACGTACAAATGAATTTTTAAACTGCCAACCCTACAAGTTGGCTCTGGGATCTTTCTATCTCATGCATCCCTTCCAGTGACTGAAGTTCAGAAAGTCAAATGACGTCCTCAGGTACACCTGTGCTTCCCCACTATCTCCAGATTATTTCCTCAGCAAGTCCTGAGGTGTCTAGTTGTCGCTGAGAACATAATTTGGTCCACATGACAACTATTAATGGTGGCGATGCACAAAATAGAAAGAACACAGCCTGACTTGGAAACCAGGATAAGTTTGTTGTGCTGGCAATTAGAGGAAAGATTTTACTTGAAAATTAATCAAGTCTGATATAGAAATCAGACACACAATGAATATGGAACCCAGTGCAATAAATTGATTAAAAATAGTAACCATATAGGACAAAAGTTAACTGTTCAAAACAAAATCTGTGAAAGGTAGGAGAAATATCAGAAGGATTTAATATATTCCATCAACATGACAATATCATGATTTTATGCAGAATTTTCCAAAAAAGGATAGAATTTTATTTCATTACTAAACTCAAATATAGTCTCAGACTATTACTGCAATTTCATTCTCGTCGTGTTTTTTCACATGGAAGGGATCGGTTCAAACAAACAAATAAAAAAGAAAAAATCACACAGCCATCATCTCACACTATAATAGAGATACAAGCTTTCCCCTATGGACTTGATTTGTGAGTTTTGGGTGCTTTGCGAGGGAGTGTTCCAGGTGAAGGAGGAGCAACTACATGGCCCTGGGATGAGTTTGTTGTGTGCTTGCTTACTGTGGGTCTGCTTGGTTGAAGTGTACAATGTGATCTTTTGCGGGGGTGGGGGGCTGTGTGCCAAGCCTAGAGGCCTGCTAGGCAAGGCTGAGTGCTTCCTAACAAGAACTTGGCCTGCCATCCTTTGGTCCCTAATCCCTTTAGGATCCCTTGATAAGGGATCAGGGCTAACCCAGGAAGAACAGAGGGTTTAAAAGGCCAGTTTGTAAGTGACCAGAGGAGCAGCAAGCAGGGGAGTTTAGGGAGGAAGTGTGAGTCTGATACACCTAACTTTCTCTAAACTTAGGCCAATAAACTGCCCCTCACCCCCCAAAAAATCCACAAAACAAAAAATGCAGGCAGAAGTTCAGCAGCAGAGTTGGGGCTATCCAGTTTATTGCACTGAACATAGCATGTATGATTACCTGTCTTGTGGGCAGGTGGCATATATGTTCATTCACTGCAAAAGCTCATGGCCCTCAGAGACTGAGTACGCGCTCTTCAGACTAGAGTGGTTGAACTGAAGGAGCTAAGAGAGATAGGAATTTACATAGGTAAGACTCTCAGGGACCCAGTAGAGCAGTCCCATCCTCAGTCTGACAGCCTCTGTGCTATTGAGAAGGATGAAAGTCTCAGGGAAGGAGAACATCAAGCTGGAGCGAGATCCCATAGTTGGGATCCTCCTTCCAGATGATGTCATGGTATCCTCTCACCCAGAGGACATCTTTCTGAGGATACCAAGGGAGCCCTGTTATTAGGAAGAGACAGGTAATAGTAAGAGGGATTCAATTATTAGAATTATAGCTAGTTGGTTTGTGATGAGTGGGAGAACCGCACAATGAATTGTCTGCTGGGTGGAAAGATTGCAGACCTCTCAAGTCTAACCAGACTTATGTGCAGTGCTGGGGAGGAGCTGATGGTCATGGTACATGTAGGTACCAATGACATAGGGAAAGGTAAGAGGGGTCATGGGAGGTCAAATTTAGGCTGCTATGTAAGAGATTAAAGTTCAGGACCTTCATGGTAGCATTCTCTGAAATGCTTCCCGTTCCATGTCAGGGCCACCTAGACAGGCAGAACTGCAGGGTCTCAATGTGTGGATGAGAGGATGGTATTCAGAGAAGAGGTTTAGGTTTATTAGGAACTAGGGACCTTTTGGGAAGGAAGGAGCCTATACAGGAATGATGGGCTCCACCTAAACTAAACTGCTGGCATGGAAAATTAAAAAGGTCATAGAGGATACAAGCCAGTAGGGGAAAGGTGACAAGTGTGGAGGAGCACATGGTTCGGACAGATACATTCCATAGGCGGGGATTTATTAAAGGGGATACTCTATGTCCTAATAAAGAGGAGAGGATAGAAGTTGATAAAGTACAGGTGGGAAGTGAAGAGAAACAGTCAAACAAAAAAGAGTCCCATTCAATTACATCACATGAAGGCAGATGCGTAAATATTGACACATTTTAATAAGTGCTTGTATACAAACCCTAGAAGTCTAAATACTAAAATGGGTGAATTAGAGCGCTTGGTAGTAAATAAAGACAATTGATATAACAGACATCACAGAAACTTGGTGAAATGATGATAGTCAATGGGACACGGTAATACTCGGGTACAAAATATACAGGAATGACAGAGTAGGTCATGCTGGTGGGGGAGTAGCACTGTATGTGAAAGAAAACACAGTCAAACATACTAACAATCTTAAATGAAACAAGTTGTACCTCAGAATTTCTATGGATAGAAATTCCATGCTTGAATAATAAAAGAGTGTAGCAGTAGAAATGGAGTACCGATCACCTGATCGTGATGGTGATGGTGACTGTGAAGTGTTCACGGAGTTCAGACAGGGTACAAAAACAGAAATCCAATAAAAAATGGGGGTGGGACCAGTGCTGTTCAACATATTCAGAAGTGATCTGGGAAAAAGGGGTAAACAGTGAGGTGGCAAAGTTTGCAGATGATACAAAATTACTCAACATAATTAAGTCCAAAGCAGCATGCAAAGAGTTACGAAGAGATCTCACAAAACTGAATGACTTGGCAAGAAAATGGCAGATGAAATTCAATGTTGATAAGTGCAAAGTAATGGACATTGGAAAACATAATCCTGACTACACATACAAAATTATGCTTACCACTCAAGAAACCGATTTTGGAGTCATTGCAGATAGTTCTCTGAAAAGGTCTGCTCAATGGGCAGCAGCAGTCAAAAAAGCTAATAGAATGTTAGGAACCATTAGGAAAGGGATAGATAAGACAGAAAGTACCATAATGCCACTATACAGCTCCATGGTACACCCACACCTTGAATACTGGGTGCAGTTCTGGTTTCCCCATCTCAAAAAAGTTGTATTAGAATTGGAAAAAGTACCGAGAAGGGCAATACAAATGATTAGGGGTATGGAACAGCTTCCATATGAGAAGAGATTAAAAAGACTGTTCAGCTTGGAAAAGAGAACTGAGGGGGGATATGAATGGCATGGGAAAAAAATGTTATTTATCCCTTCCCATATCATATTAACCAGGGGTCACCCAATGAAATTAGTAAACTGCAGGATTAACACAAACAAAAGGAAGCATTTCTTCACACAACACACAGTCAACCTGTGGAACTCATTGCCAGAGGATGTCGTGAAGGCCAAAAGTATAACTGTGCTCAAAAAAAAAAAATTTAGGTAAGTTCATGGAGGATACGTCCATCAATGACTATTAGCCAAGATGGTCAGGGACGAAACCCTGTGTTCTGGTTGTCCCTATATCTCTAACTGCTAGAAACTGGGACTGGATGCCAGGGAATTGATCACTCAATAAATTGCCCTGTTCTGTTCACTCTGATGCATCTGGCACTTTCAGAAGACATGATACTGGGCTAGATGGTCCATTGGTCTGACCCAGTATGGTCGTTCTTATGATTCATGGATAAATTGCATAGATATCTAAATCATTCCTGAAGCAGATTTGTGGTGAACATATGAAGGAGCTCCTTGGGCAACTAAGAGATTACTTACAAAAACTGGGACATGGATCTAGATGTGTACCAATGATGCAATTCTATAAGATGCAAAGCACCCTGAACCCCCACTGGCACCTTCTAGAAGATGCTCAGCACTTTGATCAGTGGGACCATAAAAATTATGCAGGGATTGATTTTGCGCAACATAGACATTTTTTTGTAAACCAAAGGAACAAATAAAATACATAACTGCAAAAGAGACCTCTAAGACTGTTGCATAATAAAAATATCTCCTTGGAATAGGTTTTCATTTTGATTAAGGGCAAACGACAAGCGCTTTAGTATGAGAACTGTTCAAGTAAGTTTTAATAGAGTGCACCAGTGAAAGTGAATCAAGATGACTTGCATCAAAATTTGTTTGAATAAACACCAGGTAAAAAGGGGCTACAGTTGTTTCTTTCCAAACACCACCCTTTTTCTAAGGCAACAATACACGTTCATTTCAGAATATAACTGTTACAGAAAGCTACATCACAGTATAGTACAGCATGTAAAATCCACCTCTGTCAAGAAGCCATTATTGAATGGCATATTAGCTACACTTACAGCCTTCTAATTTAGAGTTACAGTTTACCACAGCTTTAAATTTTTTTTTAAAGTGACAGATTTTGAATGAACTTTCTATTCTCCACGAGAGTGTGCATATAGGGGGATATTACAGTAATTACGACATTAAATAACATTGCACAACCAACCTCTATGGTTAATTCAGTACAAAAGAACAAGTATTAAAAGGTACCATTACTAGTGGTTTTACATAGTTTATATTACTAATTATGGAAGGAAATTTTTTTTTCCATAGGCAAATGCCTAAATTACAAAGCTGCACATTACAGGCATAATGATGTGGTATAAATACAAGAAATCTGGTAAAATATTAAACACAAACAAGTTACATGGGAACAAATTGTACAATCACATAAGATAAATCAACCATTATTGTTTAGTAGTAAAGTATCATAAGGAATTGCATGTTGTCTTTGGGGGCAAATATTCCAAAAGCCATTTAAATTCCTGAGGTGGTATAATTAACTCATACAATTGGTCAACACTTCAAATTATTTTGTGCTATGAAACAGTCCCAACATTAATATATTTCCACACACTAGAATTTGCAATATATTGAAGGCAGCAAACAAGTGATATTTTACATCATATTATTTAAATGAAATAATTTACTCTTCTCCATTTTGATGCTACATTTTCAATGGGCCATGAGAGTAAGCATTATAATTTGCACACAAAACATTACCTAGATGGGATTTCTGTTCCCCAGCAGCTCTCAGCCGGCCCAAGGCAAAATAATCTTTTTAAATCTGTAAGTGCCAACACTGTAAACATGTTTGTATTTTTCAGATAAATACTGTCCAATACCAAGGATAAGAACCAAACATAAGTAGGAACAGTTTTGTGTACCACAAAAGCCGATTTATCGACTTCTGATTCAAATTCACATATGATTTTTAAATAACTAAAAATGGTCATGCTACAGTTGTGAAAACTATTTTTTGTGCATTTTGACTCTGGACACAGTTTTAAAAAATGCATGATAGAAGAATTATTAAAACCACCAAAAATGTAAATAGTGATAGGGAAGAACTTTTTCAACTCAAAGCATCAAACATACACTTTTGTGCAGAAATCTAGACAACTATACAAGATCTGTATGTAAGCAATCATCTTTTTTATTATACAACTCTATGAACATAAAATGAACAGAATGCTCTATATACTTACCTGTACATGTGAACATAACTTCTTTAGCTACAGTTATTTAGTATAGGTCATACTGAATTTAATTTTACAATTCAGAATAACTATGTATAACCTTATTGCAATAGGGACAATTTCTACATGAGGAGTTTCACAGGCCAATCACACTAGGCGTAACCAGTACATTCAAAACGTAAGTGTAGTTCACGTATGAATTTTCCCTGATCCCATAAATTTAGTTTCTCTTTACAGCTTAAGCTCATTTGCAATTTTGGATGCAATGTTCTTAAATGCAATAGACGTCCCAGATATTCTCTTGAAGCGGACTCCATTGAGTGACAATCGTGGCAATTTGCAGACTTCCATCTCCCATTGAACAAGACTATCCTGTCGTGCATCACCATGAACACAGAAGAGCAAAAACCTCTCTTTTTGTTCATAGTCACAGTTATTAGCATCTAACACTTTTCGAATCTCTCTCATCATATCATTCGGGTCCATGGAACTAGTGGTCTTCATACTCCACGTGAATCGCAAAGAACGTGGTTTGGAATCTTTGCTATCCTCCTTTTCTCGGTCTTTTGGTTCCCCAGAAGCACTCCTGGGGAGAGAAACATGTTGCATACTCAAAAGTAAAATCCATACAATAGATACAAGTGCTAGAAGGTAATAAAGTTTAAGAAAATCCTAACTATAAAGCTACAGTAAAGCTGTGTTATCCGGCACTTTACCAACCAGAAAGCTCTAGAAACTGGCATTTCAGGAGGGGGTTAGGGGGGCGGGCTCAGGGAGGGAGTTTGGATGCGGGAGGGAGCTTAGGGCAGAGGGTTGGGGCGCAGGAGGTGTTTTGGGGTGCCAGATCCAGACGGCGTTCACCTTGGGCGGCTCCCCACAGGCAGTGACATGTCCCTGCTGTTTCTAGGCAGAGGAGCGGCCACAGAGGCTCTGTGCGTTGCCCCTACCTCATCCCGAGTGCTGGCTCCACAGCTCCCATTGGCCAGGAGCTGCACCTCTGCCTGCACCGTCTGCCTGCACCTCTGCCTAGGAGCAGAAGGGACATATTGCCACTTGCGGGGAGCTGCCAGAGGTGAGCGCCGCCAGGACCCGGCTCCCCGCAACCCCTCCCATGCCCCAACCCCCTGCCCCAAGCCCCCTCCTGCACCCAAACTCCCTCCCAGAGCCCGCACCCCAACCCCCAGCCTTGAGCCCCCTCCCACACCCAAACTCCCTCCCATTTAGTTAATCAGAATTTTTGACTTACCGGCACCCCCCATTCCCCCAACATGCCGGATAACAAAGCTTTTTTTGTATATGCAATGGAAACTACAGATACACATCCCTCTACTCTGCTGTAGCAGGAGACAGTGCAATCTACATTTTAAAAAGTATCTTTTGAGTTCTACTGAGCTCATCGTTTGGAGCATACATCAACAAAAGGTATTAATTTGTGGGACACATGGTCTGGATGTGTAAACATGCTGTAAAAGCAGCAAAGGAAGGAAACCCACCCTGCATTCCACACAAAAGTTTTCGCTTTCATGCTTGTGCATGAAGAGAAACTCATTTCCTATATTTACAAATTGGGGAGCATTATGCTCACAATTAACCCAATCTGTTTTTACAAATTCTTTAGGGACTTTTGACCCTTCTTTCTCCTCTTTTTTAAAGTGACCTTATATTTTTGCAACATCCTATTTTAACTGATGCACTAGAATTTTATATTACAATTACTCAACTGGGTGGGCAAACAGCTTCTATGTCTCTCATAACAATACAAAGCCAGAAGACACGGAACAGAATAGTGAGAAAGAGACAAAAAAATGTCATTTTAGCTGATAAAATGACAGATAAAATCCCAAGTAATTATCTTCTAATGAACACAAACAGTGGGACTATAAAGCTTCTTTACCCATCAGATCACTCAACATAGGTAAGTTTGGAACGCAGTTTTTTAAAATAGTGCTCATTTAAAAAGAGTTCCAGATTCTGCTGTTTCTTTTCCCAGATGCCCGAGAGCTGCTGATGCTATCACCCACTATTGAGGAGGGGGTGTTTCCTTGGCAGGGTCTGTTAAACGAAGAGCGGAGGTCAATTTCAGACCAGATTTTCCTCACCCTCGTTTTCCCCATTTCCTTTCCTTGCATCCCTGCTGTTCTCCTTTCATTTCCCATCTCCTATCCACTTGTACTTCTTGGGCAAGCAACTTAGTTCCTAAAACACTGCCTAACTCAATTACGCTAAGGCCACCACGGCTGGGCAAGGCCCTTTACGACAGCCATTACTGGTATTATTTTTACTTCAAATGTGCCAGTTGTTCTACAAACACATAGGAAAGCAGTCTCTTCCCCTATATGTAAAGTGCTCTTGTCAACAACGAGGTTCCCCCCCGAAACAAAGAACCTGCCACTTCATTTAATAAACTTTTCACTATTCAGAGCAGAACCACTCTAAATAGCTGTAAAAAAAAGCATGCTTTTTAAACATTAAAAATTGATGGTTTATTTTCATTGCTGCCACCACAGAGCCACCTCAGTATTAGAAGACTTGGCACAGCAGAGCAGTCGAGGTTTGGACTCGGGTTGCATTTCAGGAAGTGGCCTGATGCCCAAAACATACTAGGCTGGAGGATAACCAGGAGGCACCAGCAGAGATCGCTGGAGAACAGGAATGAGTGGTGAAATCCACTGCCATGCTTAATTAACTTAACAGACCTGACTATACTACAGGGTCGGCAGCACAGCAGCGTAAGGACATAGGAGGAAAAAAAATGCTGAAACAGGTAATTCAAAACCATACACAGTATATTAGTTATACTAAGCAACATATACTGTTTAAAGAGCTGCTGCTCTTTTAAATACAGATGTTTATTAAATGTTTTCTCTTAGAAAGAAGCCATTCTTTTTTGTAATTAACCATTTTAGAGTATAACAACAACTGCAGTGTGTGTTCACTGTTTATTCATTAGAGGCTTCATGAATGTACACCTGCTTTACCAAACACATTAAAAAGGCAGAGTCAACATGCTGAGACATGCTAGAAGAGAACATATACTGAGAGGTGAACACACTGTACAGTATGTTATTGCTTATGTTATAGCTACAGTTTTGTTTGTGTGTGTAGTGATTGCCACACAAAGTCAATATTTACAATTACCACCTAACAATATCTGAATACCACTGTTCTTTTTAAGTGTAAAGAACCACAGACACCTCAGACATTGCAGGGTGATCACTGTTGGTGAACAGTGACTTTTAAATGATGAATACAATATGTGACTATATTAAATATTTTTACACTACATGTACATATTAAGTATTAACCTATATATTTGCTACTTAAATCTATATTATATTAAATAATATTAAACATAAGAAGATAAGTTTAAAGAAGAGCCTTATGATTTGGTTTAATCTTGTAGCTGGGATTGCTTTCATAGTAATGTGTTAACTTATCAAGTTTGCTTCTTTACAAAATGTACAATACAAAACACAGTTTTGAACATATATCTACAAGTATTTAAAAATCAAAAAGTGAATTTCCAGGGAATTAAGAGGGATGGGCAAGGACCCACCGCAAAACAGAACATTTTAAAAATACAAGTTATCTAGGCACTATTCTATTTTAAATCCTGGTTAAAAATCTTTCAGAAATCACTTTAACTTTTAACACAAAGGACCTAGCAGCGAAGTATTAATTGTGGCTCCTCACCTTGAGGTGTCAGTTCTGCCACTGGCTTCGCCTTCACTTGGATCCCTCAAAACAAAGTTAAGGTTGAGATTCAATGATAAAGACGAAAAATAGAAGTCAAGAGAACCCATATCTATAACAGAGTTAAAGTAACTACCGAGCAAAATTCAGCATAAAAATGTTGTATTTACTAATTTTTGTTAAGTACTGTTTTTCAGCTGCAAGTTTGACTTCCCTTTATGATACCTCAATTTATTGCAACCCTGATAAGTAATTTTTTTTTTTTTTTAAACTCTTGGTAAGGTTAGCATAAGTTACAGAGTTCTGGCCTAATACAGACTGAAAAATGGCCATATATGATTCCAATAAGTATAGTTATAGCACTTTCGTCAACAAGGACCTGAACCAGAGAGGTGCTATGTGCCCTCAACTACTACTGAAGCCAAATATAGCTAGCTGCAAGTGCTCAGCTCCTCTCTGGGTCAGGCCCTTGGGCTCCAATCCTGGAAACATTAGGCATCTGTTTAGCTTTAAGCATGGTTACATATTTAGAGCTAAGCATATGCCCATGAGTTTCTTGGATCAACCCGAGACCCTAATTCAAAAGGTTACATATGCATCTGTTTAACTTTAAACGAACAAATTATCCCATTGAATTCAACAGCACTACTGATGGGCTTTAAGTTAGGCAGGTGCTTAGGTACCTTGCTGAATTGGCGTCATGATTTGTAAAATAATTACTTAACAATATGCTTTAGTAGCCTCTGGCAATTTGAAAAAAAAGAAAAAAAAAGATATGTACAATGCATATTATGTAAGCCAAGGTATCAAAATCTGATAAGTGGGTACATTCCCAGTGCTGCAGTACAAGCATTTTAGTAAATATTTTAAAAGATTTATTTAATCCAGCACATAACACCCTTCAAAATTATTATATATAAACACCTAGGTAACTGACCCTCTAGAAAGTATAATTTGGCACAAATTGTTAATACACATTTCAACAAAAAGCCTCAATACTCTGTACCCTAAGCAAGCTGCATTTTAACTAATGTCTAAAAGCATTTACTTTATATAAATACCCTACATGCTTACCAGAAAAACACATACAATTGACAGAATAAAATAAAAACAATCCTTCTGGACACCTTTGTAAACAGTATACATATAAAACTATTGCTTACTAGGGTAATGTTTCATATTATTCAAAGACATTAAGAAATAAATTATCAACATCAAGACTGAGACAACCCAAACACAGTCAAAACAGTTAACATCAGATTGGTAGAACATAACAAAATATCTTTGAGGCAAGCACCCCCATTAATGATCTGAGAGGTAGGGAATGTCAAGCTTTTGGTTTGATGAAATGATTAACACTACTGAGAAACAATTCTAACCACCTGTTTTTGGAGTGTGTGTTTTTTTTAAAAAAGGGTTAACAGCAAAATGTCTGAGGTTTGAAATTTAGGACTTGTAGTCACGGACACCAAGAAAACACCAAAAGGTAGCTTTTTCTTAGAATTTTAGCACTATAATTAATAATCAGATCTAAAACAAAAACAAATCCTCCATCATGCACAGAAGTAATTTTTTGTTAAAGTTTGATATAATTAGGAGACCGAACACTGTCAGTGTGTTCTATATAAATCTATCGTTAACTGCATATGATGAAAAATGTCAAGTCTAAACTGGCTACAAAAAAAAAATCACCATGCTTCACAACGTTACATGCATACCATTTGATTTAATATAGCCTCAGAATGACATTTATAATGACAAACAAGTAATGTATCCTCCTGAAATGATTAATTACTTAGTGGAAAATGCACTTCACCCCATTTGGAATTTTGTTGCCCAAATGGAATGACAGAGCACTTTGTAGTGGGTTGTAATGTTGAGAAAGGGAACAGAAAATGAAAACGTTTCCACTATATATATATGCCGCTAATGCCATTAACGTAGGTTCAGATTTCTGTATCCTCAATCTTGCTATTGTAGGAATGGTCTTTGTAATTAATTACACCTATATCACTTGATTACAATTCATCATTAAAATGTAAATGTTCTCTTTAATGTTACATGATAATTTGTTTAATGAGAGCATATCAATTTTGCAGATGGAGAGACTTTTCATGTATAAATCGAACTATCCTTTCAGTTGTTCAACCAAACCCCATTATTTTTATTATAGTGATGTAAATAGGAAAACACTGTAGTTACTGCATGAAACATGTGACTATTTTGTTTAGGGCTGTCGATTAATCGCAGTTAACTCAGGCGATTACCTCAAAAAATTAAATTGCTATTAAAAAAATTAACTGTGATTAATCGCACTGTTAAACTATATAATACCAATTCAAATGTATTAAATATTTTTGGATGTTTTTCTACATTTTCAATATTGATTTCTATTACAACACAACTCAAAGTGTACACTGCTCACTTTATATTAACTAATGAGTTAATAACAAATATTTGCACTGTAAAAATGATAAACAAAAGAAATAGTACTTTTCAATTCACCTCATAAAAGTAGGGTAGTGCAATCTCTTTATCGTGAATGTATAACTTACAAATGTAGATTTTTTTTGTTACATAACTGCACTCAAAAACAAAACCATGTAAAACTTTAGAGCCTACAAGTCCACTCAGTCCTACTTCTTGTTCAGCCAATCGCTAAGAGAAACAAGTTTGTTTACATTTACGGGAGATACTGCTGCCTGTTTTTTATTTACAATGTCACCTGAAAGTGAGAACAGGTATTCACATGGCACTTTTGTAGCCCATGTTGCAAGGTATTTGTGGGCCAGATATGCTAAACATTCATATGCCCTTTCATACTTTGGCCACCATTCCAGAGGACATATTTCCACGCTCGTCAAAAAAATAATGCGTTAATTAAATTTGTGACTGAACTCCTTGGGGGATAATTGTATGTCTCCTTTTCTGTTTTACCCACATTCTGCCATATATTTCATATTATAGCAGTCTTGGATGATGACCTAGCACATGTTCATTTTAAAAACACTTTCACAGCAGATTTGACAAAATGCAAAGAAGATACCAATGTGAGATTTCTAAAAATAGTTAAAGCACTTGACCGAAGGTTTAAGAATCTGAAGTGCCTTCCAAAATCTGAGAGGGACGAGGTGTGAAGCATGCTTTGAGAAGTCTTAAAAGAGCAACACTCCAATGTGGAAACTACAGAACACGAACCACCAAAAGAGCAAATCAACCTTCTGCTGGTGGCATCTGACTCAGATGATGAAAATGAACATGCATCAGCACGCACTGCTTTGGATTGTTATCGAGCAGAACCACTCATCGGCATGGACACATGTCCTCTGGAGTAGTGGCTGAAACATGAAGGGACATATGAATCTTTAATGCATCTGGCATATAAATATCTTGTGACGCCGGCTACAACAGTACCATGTGAACGCCTGTTCTCATTTTCAGGTGACATTGTAAACAAAAAGCGGGCAGTGTTGTCGCCTGCAAATTTTAACCAAACTTGTTTGTCTGAGCAATTGGCTGAACAAGAAGTAGAACTGAGTGGACTTGTAATCTCTAAAGTTTTACATTGTTTTACTTTTGAATGCAGGGGTTTTTTGTCCAAAATTCTACATTTGTGAGTTCAACTTTCATGATAAAGAGATTGCACTACAGTACTTGTATTAGGTGAACTGAAAAATTTCCATTGCTTTTGTTTTTTACAGTGCAAACATTTGTAAATCAAAAATATATATAAAGTGAGTACTGTACACTTTGTATTCTGTGTTGTAATTAAAATCAATGTATTTGAAAATGTAAAAAACATCCAAAAATATTTAAATAAATGGTATTCTATTATTGTTAATCATGAGATTAATTTTTTTAATCGCTGGACAGCCCTAATTTTGTTCTTTTAAGATAAAGAAGCAAGAGAATGGCTGGCCAAATCTGGATGGCTATAATACAGAAAAAAGCAAAGCTAAGCGGGTTCTGAAAGGGTAAAACAAAGCAAGAAGATAATCCTATTCTAATTAAATTTACATTTATGCTAGATTGTCATACTGGAAATCCTCTAAAAAGAATTAAGAATTTGAAAAATAAATCTCATGTATTATCTTAGAGGAAGTGAAAAATATACAGGAAATAAAGCAAACACAAAAAAATTTCACAGAAAAGTCTGGTACTGACCTGCGAACAAACTTGGAAGTTATCTTGCTTATAATACCAGTTGACGTGCCCCTTCTAGCATGTGCAAACGCACCAGTTTCATGTGAAGGTGAGGCAGGTGGTCCATTGTAAGTGGCATTACGCCGCTCCCGTAGCTGCTCACCATGGAAAGTGCTTCGACTTGAACTCCCACGAGGAAAGCGGGTTCGGTCGGGGGTAGTAGTGCTAATGCTCTGAGCTGACGGGGACGCAGCAGGCACTCTCTGAGTGGCACTGCTGGGAAAACAGAAGAATGCTTAACACAGGACAACCTCCCATATATAAATAAAAATAAACAGCTTCTCTTAACATGTGGTTTCAGAGTAGCAGCCGTGTTAGTCTGTATTCGCAACAAAAAAGAATTTGGGAGACTCTTCACTCCTCCTATAAAAAAAAAAAAAAAATGCTGACTGATTCCAAACTCCAATACACACAAGTCAGGTGGTCAGAGCTGAAATCTTTCCAGCATTCTCCTTGAGGGAACACAGTTGAAAAAAGCCACATACCACCTCACCCCACCACACACACACACACAAATATATATATATATTATTGTGATACCAGTTTTAAGCCCTTGACACTAAAGATGAGATTTTATAGTGCTTTTCCTGACACCAATAGGTGCAAAGTAATCTTCAGTGCTAACAGGTTTAAAATTTATAATTCAGTTTAAATATGTCCGCATATCTACTCTATGGGTTGAGTCTGCATCAGATAAACATGTAGCTATTGCTGTTTTCCAGGAATTATCTGATGACAGAGATCTAGTTCAGAGACATGAATTTATTGTGTGATATGAGCAAAACATGATGTGTCATGGACAAAACTGAATCTAAACAATATGTAGCATTGTTACTCAAATGAATACAATTTTAAAACTCTACTGGAGTACTGTATGATGTAATACATTAAGAGTATATACACTATATTAATATATTTATGTTTACAATAGTTTGTACAGAATTTTGAAGATGTAGAACACTATGCAAATGCTAAGTATTATATTACCTCGGTCGATAAGCTTCAGTGCCATCTTTGATGGTTGGCAGCGTAACTTTTATAGGATGACCAGAGGCAGACATAGATTTCTGGTGTCGAGGTCGTGTTGATACAGCAGATGCAACAGCAGAGCCTGCAGAAGATGTGCTACTCGCAGACATTTCTGTTAGGCTTTTATCACAAGAAAGGCAGGAGGGCCACAACAGTAAGAAAAAACACGTTAGATGTGCTTAAAAGTCAATTCCAACAACAGAAAAGTTTATGTCAAACCCTGAAACTAGATAAAAACTCTTCAATAAAATTACAAAACAAAACAAACCAACAACAGACTTACAATGATTAGTCACAGAAACAATGTTATTCTTGGTAAAAATGCATGTTTTTGCAATCACTTTCTATGGAAAAAAATCTCATTCGAGGATGCTGCGGGATGGCTTTTTATTGCTTACATTCATATAGATAAGACTATTTTTCTTTAAATAGACAAGAAGCTAAAGAATAACTTTTTTCAGTAAGATTACCAGCATACTGTCCATTATAACTTTCCCTAACTTTAACTGTTTGGGCTTAAATGCTAGGTGTCTAGCCTCAGTCTGATTTTTTTGTGTGGGGAAAACTTCATCCAAAACAGTTTGGTTGTTTCTCAGAATGACACGAGCAAAAAATACCTTTTCCCATTGAGAAACAGTCTGACATTTTTTTATTTTTTTTAAATGAAAACTCTAGTACCCTTGTGCTTTCCAGCAGGCACTTGAAATTGGTCAGAGATGTACCTTCTACAGTTCTTGTGAAAATCTGCCCCAATTTGGTCAAGTTAACAGCCTTTCAAATATCTCAGTTTACACACACTCATTAGAGACTTGTTAGATTTTAGCATCTAAAATCTCCAAAGATAGTATGTGATCATGTAATTAAAGACTGTATCATAATGTATGTGCACAGAGGGGCCAAATTAAGGCTGTTCAGACAACTCTAATTCTGGCATTGCCTAACTTTTCAGTGCTTGATGTTGCATCTTATATACTCTTTTAATATAGTCTCTCTCTCGCTCACACACACACACTTACTTTCACATACCGAATATTTCCATCAGAAGTTGATCATCCTGAGAATGTGCCTCATGTATCACATTACTGCCTCAAACTTGCACCTCTGGAGCCATAGGCTCAAATAGTTATTGCTTTTTTAGTCACCAGTGGACATTTATTCACCTATCAAAGTGACCACCCAATTTTTCATAATTCATAGTCTCTGCTTAGTTTGTCACAAGACTGAAATAAGCAAAACCACTGCAAGTCAGGACTGGAGTACAGGGTATTGGGCAGAGGTGTATGGAGAAGATGATCCTATACTGCTTGAAACAGTTACCAAAGATAACTAACGTCAGAATTGACTCACTTTTATGCTCCCAATTGAAATACTAAATACAAACTGAACATCAAATGTGTGTAGCTAGTAACTGAAATTTCCCTAAGTCAACCACTTCTTACAAGCACTGACAATCTACATTAACAGTTAGGAAATACTCACTTTTTACATTGCAGATTTCTAAATTAATGGATAGTAACCAACACATAAAAAGACTCTGATGTTAACAAAAGCACAAGGATTTTAGCTTTTGGATCAGATAGATTATCCTACAAAGAAGCTCATAGGAGCAGACTGCAATAAGTTAAAAACCTCAGTCGAATTCTCCTCATGAGGTTTTTAGGAAATCTCCCCCTGTAGTGGAAAGAGCTTTGAAGGTCTCAGAGTACATAAGGGCAAGGCCTCCTAACCCTACAGATCCAAGGTATCCACCAGGAAGACAACCAGACAATCCTAAGGCAGGAGCCATCACGAATGGATAGCAGTCCCTCTGCATAAATGAGATGGCACTTCTGGCCCCTGGCAACGTTGCTCATGTAGTGTGGACCCCTGCAACTATACCCACAGAAGAGACTCCACATAAGGAGCTGGTATTCCACATAAATTCAGGAGTAACCAGAGGACCAGTATTCCCCAAATACTGGCAGGTTCCCCAAAACTCTTTAGAGGAAAGCACCATGGAACATCAGCAGAGGGATTCCTTGGAAGGGCAAAAGGGTAATTTCACAAAGGAAGCACCCTTGTGCATACTTGAAGAGTGGGGATCTTAGGAGTGTGTCTCTATTTGCATAAACCGAGTGGACAGTCCAATAAATATAACTGAGGAAACTAAATTATAAAATGGGCTGGGGAGAGGGGGGCGGAGTTAGACACTTCAGAGGTGGAATATACTGGTGTACAATAACTGTAAGCAAGCATGCTGATTCAAAAACTATTGTTAACATTTTAAATAAATCCTTCTCCAATTATTTTGAATTGTAGAGAAAAGAGCAATGAGTCAAGGTAACCTACAGAAAATCAACTACAGTCAAACTCAGAGCTCACCCAGTAAATATTTAGCAAGTGGAGACCTCCCCATTTCTATATTTTCCCCAGATTTAAATTTCTTTATTTAAATATTTTAACAATACGGTGTTCCTTCTTGCTGCCTCTCAGTTTGAATGTTTCACACTGATGTGGTGCATATTCTGCAATATAGCAAGCAGAATTTTTCCCAAGAAAATGAAATGCTTTTACAGTAATCAATCTTCCAAAAAGAGATCAAATGTTAAACACAGCTTGGAATTCTGACAGATTTGGAAGAAAGCTGACTACATAAATACTGTGCTTATTCAGAAAAATGTAGTGACAATAATACTTTAAAAGCTAGTAAAAACAGATTGAAAGAAGTGCTATTTATGGACTCACTATCTGTCCACATAATTGCATGTCACAGATAACCAAAAGGACTAGTGGACTGAGTACAGAACAGTAGAGAAAACTTCGTTCTCTTGTCCCTATTGTACTCTGATAACTACAACCATGTCACCAATACTACTCCACGAGCTTAGCGTTTAGTAATTGTTGCTATATAAATAGCTTTCTTCCACGCTTCCTGAGATCTAGACCTTACACAAATTATTCAGGCTCCAACTGCTCAAGAAAGGCTTCCAGTCAAAAAGCTGTTTGACGGGAAATTGGGTTTTTAATAAAACAAAGATTTTGGGGAAAGAGTTTGCTTTTCGCAGAAAATTTAGAATGGTCATAAAAAAACCACCTAAATATTGCCTTGATGGTGATATAGTTAGACCAAGGACTGTGGTTTGTAGAGGAGAAGGGGAATTTAAGGCACCCATATTACAACTTCAGTGAGGTAATGCAACAGCATTTCAAAACTGAAATGTTTCTGTATTTGCCAAAATTTGTTGGTATTCAAATTTCCACTAAAAATCAAAATTTTCTACAGTAAGAAGAAACGTTTTCGACTACTTCTAATTAAATTTTCCAAATATCAACTAGTTAGCTTTGTTACATAAAAAAAATAAAAGTTAAATCTACCTGAAAGAAGAAATGGAAATTGCAAAACATAAGTAGTCTTACCATATTTTGGATTTGAATTTTTGAATACTTGGGTATTTCTAAGGCAACTATCACAATGCTATCTAAGCACCCTACAAATTACTTCAACCGTCTTGCTACACAATGCTTTACTGAAACCCTTAAACACCACAAAGTTATACATTAGCTCTTTAAAAAAGCTCATTTTCACTATTCAAAGCATACAACAAGAGGGCAGAAAGCACTGTAGTTTTAAGAAGCATTCTATTACTTGAAAAATACCACAGCATCAGAACTCCTGGCTGCCGTGCTGCATAGACTCCATGAGATGAAGTCCCTGTAGGAAAATTTTACAACTTAAAAAAAACATTTGTTTTGTTTTGAATAAAAGAATTTTCAAATGAGCTTTGAAACTGAAAAAAGCTTTAAGAGCTATAAAAGCAAGCCAGAGGGAGTTACTTCTCAGACATAATGAGTCTAATATCACAGATGGGGTTTCAAAGTCTTCACATGACCCCCACAAGAACCAGGGTCCTGTCCCACGAGGCCAGAGTACTTAAAATGACGACACCGTACATTCAACAAGAGAACATTCTTTCCCCAACTTCCTAGAACAGACACAGTGGTGGTTTTGCCCTTAGGACAGCTGGGGCACCACTCCATTCTTTTTAATTAGAGAAATAAAGTTTCCTTTACATCTCTTCCATACATCATTTATAGCTGTCAATTAAACACACCCCTTCATGCTATATTCACGCATGGGAATCTGTGCTAGTGCTTCAGTGCCTTCTGTACACACTAAGCAGACTGAAGCAGCCGCAGGACTTCACTGAATAGTCTGTCAGCCACATTGAAGGGCACCAGGAGTCACTTATAAAACTCTCCTACATATGTGCATCTCATGTAAATTATAGTGTTGCCCCAAAAATTTAGGCTCAGGGGTGTCTCTGGATGGAGAGCTACAGTGTTATGGATTTTGTAAACCAAATTCAAGTTGTCAAAACTGAACTACTACTTTGTGTCCAAGAATTTTTAGACCCTTCACATAAAATGTTTAGCTTTACCAAAGCACGAATGAACTCCATCAAGAATGCAGAACAATAGTCCCAAAGCTAACTTACACCAGACAGAAATTGTTACAATATAGTGTGTTGTAGAAAAGCCAAAGAACATAAACACATGAAACTGTAGCTGAACAAGATTATTTCCTTTCATCTTTCAGAATGCAGTTTCATAAGAAACCAAGCACATGACAAAAAGCCAGCCTTCTCTCAAAAAGAAAAATCACAGAAAATTAATAATAAATCATAAAAAATAATAAGTTGCCCAGGATGGTCTGCCTACCAAATGGATTCCCTCTACAGGGAAGTAATGTGGATCCTGGGGAAGCAAACACTCCCAGTGGCTGCATTTGGGGATGGAGAAGCCAAGAGAGAATTGATTCAAGTAGTCTGGGCGATTGCTTCTGAAATTGTTTCTGCAGCACTACATGGCTTACAAGGGGTAATGGGTCACCCAGAGCCAGGATATTTGAACGAACAGATGGCAGGACGGGAGAGCAACGCAGCTGGCAGGGACAAGTGTGACCATAGCTATGAGAGAAGTTCTATAAATTTTGTGCAATTTCAGGAGCAGGGAGGACCTGTCACCAATATGGCCCAGTATGGAGGAACAGGTGCTGCAGCATACGGTGCTGTTAGCATCCAGGCTAGTGGTATCATCAACAATTTCCACTCGCCTATCAGCCCTTACATTTGTCAATATGCTGAATAGGTACCAAGATCATTGTAGCAGGTTTTTAGTTTGGAGGTTTCTAGCAGGGTGGTCTCAAAGCACTGGCCCTAGGGAGGTTACATATTGTCCCATCACTGTTAATAAGCTTAGGGATCTGGTGCAGATCCTGGAGCCCATACATCATTGTGGACAAGAGGCAGCCTCGTTCAGTGCGGCATTTCTGGTAGTATTTTCTGCGACTTTTAGGATCAGAGAACCTGGGTCCTGCAGGGACTCTTGTAGAAGAGCTCTGGCACTGAGGGATAAACATTGGGTGGGGGAGTCTGGGATATTAATTTTGAAGAGGTCAAAAATGGATCAAGAAGGCCAACATAAATACAGTATCTCTTCATAATCGTGGGCAATTAAGAATAATAGATCGTAAAAAATAATAAGTTGCCTATATACTGAACTATATAGTTAAATAATCTATCTAAAAGAAAACATATCAATATTTTGTGTAATCAGAAAATTATGATCTATTAGATATTTTAAACTTAAAACTATTTTACCCTATTTTAAACCACCACCTTGTTCTAATATGCAGCAAGGAAGCTCATCAGTAACCAAAATATGATTCTTACCATGGAAAGAATGGATGTCCAGTCCTCTATAGATTCAGATGGAAAAGTGGATCTACTGGTTACATTATACCCATGAGCTCAAAAACTTATTTGTAATCCATCCTTCTGTGCTCATTATATAGTATTGTTAAAATGTTTTAAGTGTCATCAAAAATAGTTTAAAAAAATCACTTTTCCCCGCCTTTCAGATGTTACATGGTCCTTTATATATGCAAATTAACAACCCTATCCTTCGGGAATTCAAAGAAAAATACTGCCTGGGCAGTGAAATTGATCAATATGAAACTTCCAACACGCGTGAAACCATAAGAGCAGATAATGGAAACACAGTTCGTTTACTGGCTTTACTTTGATGGGGCTTTTCCACCCTTTTCAACTTTACGGTTTTACATTTAAGTACAGCACTCAGATGCATGTAGGTTAGTGCTTTAAAAATACAAAAGAATTCGTATGCTCCTTCAAATAAATCTCGATATAAATTTTAGAGATACACTTTGCACTTAAGTCAGACACTGTAAATTACAACTCCTACAGGTATTTTATGAATATAATTTAAGCCAAAAGTAATTTTAATGGTCTGTGTCCATTAATGTGCAAGAGGTTTCGTTAAAAAAATTAAAAATATTTAATGCACAGTATTCACCCCAACTACCAGATACAGTAAAAGGGCAGAGTCAATTACAGAATTATTTGGGACAAATGAGATAAGCAAGACTCACAAAGCTCTTTTATGCCCGTTAAATAGTTACATCTTATTCAGTAGTTATTAGGGAACTTAAAAACAAACAAACAAACAAAAACTTTGCTATAGTGTAAGAAAGAGCCATCCTCTGGATCATCCAGAATATTTTATGTCTGAATTGTTTTGTCTATTTAGATTGCAAACTCTTCAGTCTCTCTCTTGTTCTCTTTGTACAGTGATAGAGGCAACTCCTGACAATATTATTGCTTGGAGATGATTAAAGGCAGAATCATAATATTTGTCTAACTTTGTCATAATTTGTCTACGTATGACAAATATTCAGGCACAAACTTTTCTGCAAGATAAAACAAACGTGTAAAGTTTAACTTGCTCCACACCATCTTTCAAAAGTATATTGGCTAAATGTTTGTTTTAACTCCTGTGATATACCTCAGCACAAACTCTCAGATTTTTGGCTAAGTCAACTGAGTACCTGTTATCTTTCCCATTCTGTATCGCAGAATAGCGATCTGAAGACCGCTCACAAACATACGTGTTCCTTCTGGTCATTCCACCAACAGGAAATACATTGTTCTAGAAGGAGAATAAAAATGAGTAAAGACAGATACAGTTAATTAATATTTACACAATTTAAATGAAGTTATCCAGAAAAACACAGATCAGCATATTAGAATATATTTGATTTAAAAATGTGGCATCTAAATTCCAGACCAGTGGTTTTCGACCTTTTTTCATTCGCAGATCTCTAAAAGATTTCGAATGGAGGTGTGGTTCCCTTTGGAAATCTTAGACAGTCTCTGGACCCCCACAGATCACAGGTTGAAAACCACTGCTCTATGGTAACAATCTTTCATGGACCCCTTAGACATAGTCTGTGGACCCCCAGGGACTGTGAACCACAAGTTGAAAACCACTGTTCTAGACTGTGTGAGAGAAGACGTTAAATGTACAGAACAACTTAATTAAATCTGTTGACACGAAGTACTTATTTGATCTATCCATTTCTAATGCTCCTATCACCATGCTGTGTAGGCCCCACTGGAATGCACTGAATAAAAGCAAGGAAAAGTGTAGTTAAGGGGAAAACTTGCTTTATTAACATCCAATTCCTGCACACAATAAAGAAGTCCTATAGGCCTTGATAATCCAACGCGACTGGGACATCCACACAGAAGTCACACTGAAGTCAACAGAACTCCATGCAAGTTTAAGGGCTTGCCTGTGTAAATTTAGTTGCCCTCAGAGCTTCAATCCTACAATTTGTTGCCCTTTGTTGAGAATGACAAAAATCTTTCAATATGCACTGCAGTATTCAGTTTCAGTATTCAGCTGAAGTCAGGAATGAACAAGAACTAAGTAGGATTTTGTCCTTAGCCATCATAGTGACGGGTGCCAAATAAATATGTGTAATATTAATAGTAAGAAAAAAATTATCATTGTTTTCTTTGCTAGTTAAATGTGCTCTCCTACCTAAAACCTATTTTTAAAATGTTTCGGACAGTTAATTGTCTCTTAAAGAGCTAATTATAGTATAAAAATTTCAAGTAAAATTTTTAGTTTTTAGATCGGATTAATTGAATTTTGATTTTTCAAAATGTTTGTGTAGTCAGACAGGTTAACATTAATTCATAATTACATGTTAAAATAATTACTGTACTATAAGATAGAATGAAGTTTGTAAACACGCAGTACATCTTATAAAGTGTTTTGGAAAATATACTACACTGATACAGGTTTCAGAGTAACAGCTGTGTTAGTCTGTATTCGCAAAAAAAAAAAAGGAGTACTTGTGGCACCTTAGAGACTAACCAATTTATTTGAGCATAAGCTTTTGTGAGCTACAGCATCCGATGAAGTGAGCTGTAGCTCACGAAAGCTTATGCTCAAATAAATTGGTTAGTCTCTAAGGTGCCACAAGTACTCCTTTTCTTTACACTAATACAGATTATTATATTTCAGCATGGCTGATTAAAACACCCCACAATCTATGTAAACACAGGAAAGCATGAGGAATAGACTGTGGTCGTAAGACAGACAGTTACTTCAGCAAGGACAAGGCACACGAACACTTGGGTCCATACTTTCATCCATTCTAAAATTATAAAAAATCTTTCATACACAATGGGAAATTTGGGATAGCTGCTATGAATTTTAAATACTGTGTATAGTAGAATCATAGAATCGTAGGACTGGAAGGGACCTTAAGAGGTCTTCTAGCCCAGTCCCCGCACTCAAGGCAGGGCTAAGTATTATCTAGACCATCCATGACAGGTGTTTGTCCAACATGCTCTTAAAAATCTCCAAGTACTACTGTTATGCTTATGTATCAACATGTTAAAGGCACAAAACCAGGCATATTTATTTGTACAGTGCCATGGCATGCATAGTTCTTTACAGCCAAGAAGAGGGCAGGTTCTTCTCTCTTGAAAGTTTCATAAGTTTTGTTTATTCTTTTAAACACGCCTTACGGCTTATGTATTTTTTACTCTTTTAATGATATATTTGAAGTGTGCTTTTTATTTTTTAAATTTACAAACAAGGGGGCCTTTGGACCCAGATAATCTTGAAGTATGAATTGTTGCACAGGAGTTTGCATTTTCAAGTCAATCCACTGCATTTTTGATGCTCTTTTAAAAGTAAGCTGAAGCTGCTCTTGAAAGAAACTGAAGTTATGCTGTTTTGAATACAGTACAACTGCCTCCTTTATCCCCCCTCACACCATAGGACAAAAATAGCAAAGAACTATTGAGTAATTTTTACGGTTTACTCATATAATGCTATTTTATAATATAGGTTAACCAACTGCAAGACTTGGTTTTAAACTAAACTGTTACATAATAGGAGTCAATGTGTGATAGGGACGATAAACGTTTTCTAACAAATCTAGTCTTTCCCACCACCATGTTAGCCTTAAAATGATTCAGAAATGGGTGAATTTTTTTTCAACCCATCCCTCTTTGGCAAATTACAGTTAAAAATTAATTTTTTTACGAACAAGTTATATAGAAAGAGGGAATTTATAAAGGAAATGGTTGTTCAACCTTAACTACAGCTGTAATATCAGATGCCACTACATCTTAATCTCGCTCATCATGAAACCTCTTTCACAAGTGCTCTAAAATAGTAACAGATTTACAATGAACAATTACTGTAGTGATTATTAGCAAGTAAATCAATTTCTCACTTTATCACTAGGATACTTTATTTAATTAGTTCACTGTAAGCCTAGAAATGCTTTTGACATATCAGTTTACAACACACATCAGCATAATCAGTTTTTGAGAGATACAGTTTTGGGAAAGCATGGAAGATTTACAATCCAATGTAATCTAATCTCACAGGACAGAAAGTTCCAGTACATGTTCCACACAGCCACCACTTCGAGTCCCCCCCAGGGAGAGATTTTTAAACAAAACAAAGGTTTAAAAGCAGCTATGTGACGTATTGCAGACACCGTCTGTGAGAGGAAGGAATCCTTATAATTTAGCAGATTTAAAAGTTGATTTTGTCTGAAGAGAGAATTTCTTTAGCAGTGGCATGGATTCCATCCTTGGAATCCAACATGGAGGTCACAGTGTACTAAATCCCAATGGCGAAAGCAAATTCTTACAGTCTATCACATGGATACTTTTTGCCTGACCGCACTGTACAAGCACTACTATCTTTATACTTAATACAGTTTTTGTCTTCTCTTGAAAGACAGCACAGGTTTGATTCACATTACAAAATCTAAGACTTCTGTACTACAAGTAATTTTCTTATTATGAGTTCATGCTTTTAAATGAGGTATTAGGCATGCCTGTAAAGGTAACAAGCAAAAAATTTTGACTATATGCCCTGAAGACCCATGATACTGCACAAGCCTGCCAACATTTTAGGTTAGAATATTAAAGTATAAGAAAAAATGCTTCCAATAACTAGTCCAACAGCTGTCTGGAAGCTTTTATTTTGTTTATTTTATTCACCCCAAAAGGAGATGCACCATTCCCGGAGACACCGCAATACCAGGTCGATGCCTGGGGTGGACAGAGCAAGCTCCTATTCCAGCTCCCTGTTTGAAAAAATCAATTTAATATAAAGTCCTCAAATAAAGGATATATCAGATATTAAACTGAAAAGAACAGATAACTTAGAAGATAAATTATTTTATTTTTAAAAAGCATATACAGCATAGCTTCTTATTGGTACACAGGAATAGGCTACCAAAATACACATGTAACAGAATATTCACTAACTAATATAAGGCTAATGCCTATATAAGATGCCAAGTATATAGCAGATATTGCCCCAGCTGATTTAAAAAACACACTCACACTTGGAATTGCAGGCACTTTCTTTCTTTCTGGACCTACAAGTGGACTTGCTGCCATTTCTCCTTTGGATCCAACTGTAGTGCTGCTAAGTTTACGCGACACATCTTTGTCCCATTCCTCTTTCTGTTCACTTTCCACACTATTTGCCTGAGCCCTTTTTGTGTATGATACAGCAGGAGGAATTGATGGACCAACTGTCAAATAAAAACAAAATTATACTATCTAAAAACAATCATTGCTTCTCCCTCAGTCAATGCACTCTGAAGTATGATTCTCTACACATGGGAAAGAAAACCTTTGGAATGATAGTAAGACTGCAAGGTTGGTGTATATGCTACCTGTAAAATGTGATAGTTACATACATTAAGTTATCTTTAAATAAATTTGAACCACCTGTCTCTTCATTATAAATTTGAAGACATGTAGTGTACATTCAGTACTTCCTATTTCATTTATAAGTTTCTACTTATATTTTAGTTCTAATTTTAACCGATTTTAACCCTCAAATTGCTAAAAAACAAAGCAAAGAAAATGGGATGGGCAACATGATAAAAGGGAAACTGTTCAAATTATTTAAAAACTTATTTTCATTTTTTAAAACCTTTCCCTATTCTAGGGTGGCCACTTACGCATTCCCAGAATACTGGACAATCCAATACATTTGGGAATGGTGTGGGCCCATTCCCACCTGTATGACCCCATCTCCATCAGTGTGACCTTGCAATCACCATCTGTGCAAGGTCATGTGCAGGATCCCCGTACGCACCGGGGCAAAATGGGCGGGGTCACACAGACAAGACTAGAGCAGCACCCTGTTCAGAATGGTGTCCTCCATGCGTGATACTGGATAACACCACATCTGGTTTTACATTAGCGTCAGATGGGACAAACTGGACAAAAGCAGGACTGCTTAGCTTAAAACTGGACATATGGCCTGCCTACCCTATCCTCACTCTCCTCAGCCCATGAGCAAAGCTTTTGTCCACAGAATAAATTAAAACTTTTATTTACTTTATGCTTATGTTGGGAGAATCACAGCTTCTCCCTCCCCACAGTTCTTTCTGAGCAGTTCCTCAGCGGTGTAAAATATACAACTCCCTTTATTTCAATGGAGTTTGACAGTTTGCACTAGCTGACGATCTGCCCCGATGTATTATTTACTTCTGTGAAAAACCCCCCAAGACTGACCTGTACAGGGGGAACAGGATTGGCAAGAGGTGGAAGTCAAAATAATAGGAGGAGGAAAGGGTCAAGAAAGTTTTTTCATTTGACTGCCTGTTTTTTTTGTTTTTTTTTAAAAAACCTTTTCATATTTAAAATGTGAATATTTACTCCATTTTGTATACCTACTACCACCTGAAGATGCTTCCCAATAACTTTGTAAAATGATGATCCCTGGCTAACCTGACAATTTGGCCTTCAGACTCAGAATGTATTTACTATAAAACATAATAGCCTGCAGTCTTGGAGTTTATTCAGATCAGGAGTTAACGATCTCTCCCACAAACTGATGAACTGTGAATTTGCAATATACTGTTTTAGATTCAAAACTATAAGTTTTTTTTTTTAACAGAAAAATTAGAACTGGTATTTAATTCCATACAGAATTTAGAAGGTGACAGCTACACCGAAGTAACAAACCCAAAAGGGTCAATTCTATTAAGCTGGCCCACATTTACCACAGAAGCACTCGTACGGATAAGAAGCATCATGGTGTGGCGTGATGAGGCACATAAGAAATGCACAGAGAGGCGGAGTGCCAGGCTCACAAAACACTGCACACTCAGATTTAAACTGTGTACGTTACTTTACTTGTTTGAACGTCATCCCCACCATGATCACTGAACCGTCGTTGTTTCTGATTGGTCGATATACTCCGCTGGACTTTCAGGTGAGCAGGAGACTGCATAGAGCTGTTGTTGAGGTCACTGCTGGGTCGAGACCTTTGACTCAGGTTACTACTGGACAGGGATTCACTTCCTTCAAACTACAAGCATAAGAAAGCATTTTAAATATTTTTGAAATGTAGACAAATTAACATTATCAGCACTACCATATCATTATATAGTGAAGGATTTTTATATAAAGTCCTTGATTTGGTCGTTAAGGCTTTTAAATTAAGTAAGCTAAAATAAAAAATTGCCTATTTTAAAATTTAATTTTCTTCAAGACTGGACACTCTCAACTTCAGCTATCATTGTTCATGCTTATCCTGCCCATGCTGAATTGTGAAAATCAATAACACCCCTACAAATATGCTCAAATTACATCTGCCTAAACACAAATGAACTTGTTTTAAAATGTACAATCAGAGCTCAGAATGATAAGCGTTATTTAAAAGAAGGAAAACCAGGAGAACCTCAATATTTTATCTAGTTTTAAGGCTTTTTTTTGCATTGATAACATTTTTAACATCAGAACAATTTCAAAACATTTCAAACAAACTTGGAATAAAAGTTAAGTCCAGAAATTAGGTTAGGAAAGCAAGTAGTAATGACTGAAGAATGTTTTAGTGCTTTTAACACATTCTTTGGGCCTAGGTAATTCTGCCTTTGGCTTCACAGACTAACAAGCACTATAAAGAAAACTGTTACTAATAGCAGTGTGATTGTCTAAATTTAAATGCTGACATTTCTCAGATGGAAAGAGTTGTCAGATTCCTAATCTGTACCAATGTACAGGAGGTGTGGGGTGGGCAGTGGCTAGTGAAGGAATGCACTGGAGGATGAGTATATCAAAGCCATGCTGTCAAAGAGGAGAAGAAGTGCTAGGAGGCAGCGTGGAAACAAAGTTCCTCCATAAGCAAGGTCCCAGCCTGTGGCTGGATCTATTGAGATCACTGAAGATCTCAAGTTATCGTCAGATTTCTGCTAGTTCCACAAGAGTTGGAGAGTATTTCCTGTCCCAGTACAGGATTAACTCATGAAAGGATGAAATGGCTCATAATTCTTTAAGAATACAATAAGATAAATACACCCTTGTTCAGTTAAAATATTTAACAAAATAGTGTATCTAAACTCAGTATTTTGTAAGAATTACTGCTATCATGAAATATTACATTTTCTGTTTTTCTAGTTGTATTTCACAGTTAATATTTATTGCACTTAAGTTTAAATGTAACATTTTTTCCTGTCACTTCACACCATTTCTGCATAATAAAAGCTAGTAGTTTATAAACAATATATTTACAGAGACCATTTGAAACCTCAGACCATCTAGCCTTGCATGTGTCAATGAATGAGATAACCGTAATAATTTAATCCTTAGAACAGAGTACTCATCTCAAAGTACTTGTCACTTAGAACTCTACACTGAGGGACAACAGCAGACTGTGCAGGAAGATTAATTGTGATTAAGTCCCTCCTAAAACTTCCAAGTCAAATTGCACACCCAGTAACTAGAAACACTTCCTGCTCCCTGGCTTAGCACTCTTCAGTGGCATCACAAACTGCTAAGAAACTGGCCAGGTCCCAGTGCATTTATCACATAGGATTAGCCAACCTCTCAAGGGCTGAATAGTCATCTCCTGTCCATTAATTCTTGGCATGGCTGAGGCAGTACTGCAGAAGAGTGTTATTCAGCCTCTTTCATCCTAAATTGCTCTTAGGAGGCCAAGAGAAGCCAAGGGGAGACGATGCTGATTTACAATTAACCAGGTTGCACAGGATTCATCACTTTGCCCAGTGAATTATTTCAAAAACAATTTTATTTGTAATGATTTTTTTTAACTGATGTCTGTTATTTCCATAAGACACTTAGGACCAGATCCAAAACCCACTGAAGTCTATAGAAAGACACTTGGGAACTTAATGGGTTTTGGATCAGGACCTCAGTAAGTCCCTTCACTTTGAGTAGTGGATTTCTCACCTCTCTCCAATTCCATAATTTTAATGGACACAACGGACAACAGTGAATAGAACTAAATTTCCAAGGGTTGTGTAATTTTCCATATACACCACCACCACTGCCCAAGGAACTCAATCCTGATCATTAATGCCACGGTTGTTACGTTCTTGGACCTCTCCTGAATATCATCAAATCATGTACAATGGCTAACTGTCTTGTAACGTGAAAATATGGGGACAATTACATTTTATTTGTTAGTTAAAACACACTTAATCCAGGTCTGCAAAGCAAAGTCATAAATGAACGGTCACCCAACCCAAGCTAAACTAACTTCTGAAAGTCTTATACAAGGTGATTATAAAATGAAAAAAAAAAACAAATAGGGCATGTTCAGTACAACTAGATTTAAAACTCAAACTGGCAGATATAAGTTAGATAAAACTTACTTCAGGTGGTTTTCTGCCTAGAAGCAGGTAAGTAGCCATGACTTCATCATACTTTTGCTTTACTAAAGACTCATGGATCTCCTCTCTTAAAAAGCCCATAGTGACCATTATGTCTATAAATAAATAAAGAAAGAAAGAAAGAAAGAAAGAAAGAAAGAAAAAGCCATTCTTAGCTGGACAAGTGCCCTAGAGATTCTTGACAATGTATATACACCGAAAATGGAAAACATAACATTAGAAGATAACTGATGATTCTACAATTCAAATGAATCTACACTGTATTTATTGTTCAGGAATGACAACTATAGCTCCATTGTGACAGGTTTCAGAGTAGCAGCCGTGTTAGTCTGTATTCGCAAAAAGAAAAGGCGTACTTGTGGCACCTTAGAAACTAACATTTACTTGAGCATAAGCTTTCGTGAGCTACAGCTCACAAAAGCTTATGCTCAAATAAATTTTAGTCTCTAAGGTGCCACAAGTACTCCTTTTCTTATAGCTCCATTGTTTTCAATGTTACCACTTTCTTGAAAACTTTGTACCTGTGCTACTTAAATGAATAAACTAAACTATGCCTAACCTGACAAAAGCACAAAATAGCTCTAGAAAGAAACTAAGTTAAAGTTTCTCATTTAAATAAATAGCAAATACATTTTACTTTTGTAATAAACCAATTCCCTTTGTGGCACTTGTTATCAAATTGTTTTATTTGCAATGAAACATTTATCATCTATTTCCATATATTATGAAAATCCTTACCTATTCTTTTGGTGTCATTAAAATCTGGTTCTGGCTCAGTATATGGCTTTAATTCTTCCTCTTCATGGCCAACATTCATCCACCGATCCTTCATAATTTGCTAGGAAATTAAACAAATCTCAGCTAAAGTATTACACTGTTTATTCAATTAGGGCTTTAAAGTAAACTGAAAGCCTCCCATTGATTTTAATGGGAATTGAATCAGCCCCTGTAAGATCTGGTTTAGAAAACAAGATGTTTCTTAGTTCCAGCATCAACCAATACATACCTACGTGAATGACAACAATACTGCTTGGCCAATTAACTAACCACAAATAGGACCTTTATAAAAGGAGATCTTGTATCACAGCAGTGCTCAAAAGCTACCATTATCTGCATGGTGAAAAGATGGACATAAGTTGCCCTTTTGTATAGTTACCATAATAATAAACCAGTGTTTGCTATTAGGACAGATGTTTAAGGGAATTTTTAGGGAATTATCTGCAACTTATAGCTTGAGATGTAGCCCTGCTAGCTTAATAGGTTCTTTCTATCTTTATAATTTTCTACAAGGCTTTTAAAAAAAAAAAAAAAATGAAACTACAGTATTATGCTCTGTCATTATCTCATAAGAATATTCTATTACTGTACATCTTTACACGCACAGGTTACACAGGCTGACATGCATGTCATATTTGTCTAAGGCAAAAAGGGTCAAGCAGCAGCACCTAAACAAGGCTCAGTGGCTGCAATTACCCTGCTCAGGAGCAAAGAAAGACTCCCTTAAGCGTGCACAGCTGGAGCTGCACTAGTGTATCTCTGGTGATGCTGGACTGATGCTTCCAGTTTACATTCTGGGCATTATGTTGTTTTCTGATGAGCTGTTTATTCTGACCTCTTCTCATACTCTTCTTAACTGTCCCTCCACTCCTTGTGCCCTTAATACTCTTCTATTTCCTTTGCTCCCCCATCTCTTCTTCCACGTCCTTGTCTTCTACACTCCTTTGTTCCAATTCATTCATCCACCCCTTACTTTCTCCCTCACCCCTTAAAATATTTAACATGCATTAAAATAAATAACCCCCCCATCAAATTAAAAAAAAAAATCGTGTAACAGTACATTTGCTAATCATCATTATGATTGGATGCTGAATCCCTGTCTCTGCCTCCCCTATCTGTGTCTCTCATACTCTCTGCTTGGACATTACCTAGCACAACGGGACCCTGAGTTTGGTTGAGACTTCTATGTGCTACTGCAAAACAAATAAAAATTGTTTTGAAATAAATTATAACTACAATTTCTTCAAATAATTTAAGAGACTGTGTAGAAATGCCACTATGTTCCCAAATGACTGTTGTCCTTTGCAAGACAGGGCAATAAACATTGGCTATGACCATTCATCTTTTCCTGTGGATTGTCTCGTTTCAAAACATATTCACAGTTCATCTCAAGAAAGAACTTTTCATTTAACTATTTCCATGAAATGCAACCATCTTTAATATTATAGAGTATATCTATGCATTTTTGGGAGATTTCTTCCTGATACACTTTGCCATTCCTGAAGAATTATTCAGAGGGAATCCCAAAGCTCCGCCAAATTTGTTCCTTCAACATACCCACCTCCTGCTGAATAGCTAGAAACAATGCTTATCCTTCAGCTACGATGACAGGTAGCAAAGCCTCTTTAAAGATCGACACAAATGCTGCTCACCAGATTGCCAAAAGAGATGTGACCACCAATCTACCCTCCCCCTCTCCAAAAATGTCACCTCCACAAAACAAGTCAGTTGAATCCCACTAAGAGAGAAAGGCTCAATTTTCCTAGGATGCAACCTGGTGTCTTGCACTACTACATGGCTGCCAAACTAAAGACCCATATTTGTCTTACTACTATTAATAGTACAAAGAACAAAATCTTAAAAACCGCTATTCAGATATTAGCTTATTATTATTATTCACTTATTAGCCAACTGATGTTTTGCTGACAGTAAGATCACCAGATATATGATTAAAATTCTGCCTTAGAAATAATCTTCATAATAATTTTTGCTAATGGACACAAACTGCTGCTGTCTTCTGGCCACAGAGTCAAATGATTATTTACAAGGAGTCTTATCACATCTGACTGCAAAGTTCACAACAGACAGAAGATGTTGGAATCCTTCAGTTTTTTAGTAGTATCCTCAGCAAATGTAGCAGGAATGCAAAACTGTTTCTACAATGATATTTTTGGCCAAGAGGAACCACCCTTCTGAAAAGCATCCCATTCCTCTCCTCCATCCCCACTAGACCTTCCAGCAACATGACTGGACCAATACCATTTCTGATGCAGTGCCTTTAGTTTTGTCCCTCTCCTTGCTATTCAGATCTATGGTTCAAGCTTCTCTAATCTAGTCCTCCATCTTTTAAAGATGGGTATGTTTTTAAGCTAAAATTCACTAATTTTTGTCAATTAAGTGCATTAATTTAGAAGTATTATCTAGTTACTATTCAATATCCAAAAAAGCCCACTTGCAGTAAAGCACTTTTAAAGCGTACCTCTTATTTCTTTTAGAGAACTTGAAATCTTGTCAATTTTAAAAAGTTCCAAGTAGTTTCTGGTATTGTACCTGCCCCTAAATCAGGGGTTCTCAGAGTGCGGCGCGCCCTCACACTTTTTCCTAAAATTCTTGATTAGCTTTAGGAAAACCAAATAAATATGAACATATACATGTCCAAATCATTGTAATTTATTTATTGCTAGCTAATATGTCTGTTGTGAAAAGTGATATTTACAAACATACACGTATCACTTTTCACAGCAGACTTACTCAGCCCTGGCAAGCCTGGGGACAAATTAAGCCCTGGATGGACGGTTGGGGGAGGCAGTGGGGGCCAGGGAAGACGGGGAGGCAGTGGGGGGGCTAGAGCCTGAAGCCCTGCGGCAAGAAGCTGAAGGCTCCCAACTGGAGCCCGGGGCCTGCCATTGCATAGCTAGAGCCCAGGGCTGGAGCCCAAAGCTCCGTGGCCAGAGCCTGCTGCCCCACCACCTCAGGGCTGAAGCCCAAAGCCTGAGCCCCACCACAACTGGGAAGCTGGGGAACTCACTGGCTGCCTGCTCCTCCAGCAGTGTGCCCCAGGTGTCTCCAGAGGGGGGCAGGGCACAACCCCTGCTGCTGTACCCAACGTCCAGGAGCAACAGAGAGGGAGAGGGGACTCTACTTTGCCTTCCCCCCATCACAGCCCAGGAGGCTCTGGCTGCAAGAAAAGCCCCTGGTGGCCACATTTGAGAAACGCTGCCCTAAATATCCCATCAACATTTGTGATCGTAAAACAATATTTTCCTACTTTTAAAATATGCTTCCTTGTTCATATGGAAAAGGCCTACACAAACAAGGTTTATAATATTTACATAACACATACCAGCCCAAGGGCTAAGCCTACTGCTCGAGGTGCTGTTTCTTCAGTTCCAATTTTACTGCTGCTGTTACTGGTAAACACCCTCTTGGGGAAAAAAAACCACACACCGGATCTCTTACCAGAGCACTATGAGAGTGTCATGCTAGTTAGTGCATGGCTCAGAAACAACAAATGACATTAACAAAAGAGTGACGCTGACTAAACAAAATACTGTCAAAACACACAAACTAAAAAGAGAAAAATATTCTCAAATCTTTTCCAGTTCCAAGAATCATATATATTAATTGTAACGGTAACAAGTGCAGCATTTTCTGATGGAAATGTGAGCTGATTTTGTCCCTATCGGTAACATGCTGAAGAGGACTAGAAGCAGCACTCAGGCAGATATATAGATTTCTTTCCAAGCCATGTACCCTAAACTTTTCACCCCAAACAATACTTCATATCTCATTAATAAAATGCATTTTTGTGATGGTGCTCTCCTTCAAATTAAAGGATGGATTCTTGCCCAATGTTTCATTTCAAGAGTGCCTCAGATTGTTTATTCACTCTCTTTTTGCAGATATTTGGCAGTGACCCATTTTCTACCCTAAAAAAGCAGGCTCCTGTATGGCTGCCATCAGCAGCACTCTACAGGGACAATGATGGGTTCAAAGAATAGGAGTATATGATTGTCATACCCATAAACACTGAGGAGCCAAGTTATGCCTCCAGGGTTTCCAAGAATCTTTAGTCTCAAGTGCTAGACCTGAATCTCTTTACAAGAAGAAACTTATAAATGGAAGGCTGGAAGAAGCCAATCATTCTGAGGTCAGCCTTTCAGCTTCTTGCAGTGACTAAGCTCTTATCAATGTATTCTCTAGGCAGGAATATAATGTAATTTATGACAACCAACCAATCAGAAGACACCATTATCCAACTTCCATCCAACTGCTGAACACAGCAGTTATTCTGAAATGGAAAATGCTTGTGACAAATCACAAAGTAAGCCCAGCTTGAAAGAAAAAGCTGTATACAAGCATAGCTCGCTATGAATATGCTTCCTAGCCAGGCATGCAAGAAAGCTCAGATCACTACACTGGAAAGAAAAAACTACTTAAATGGGATGAATTCTCTGGAACACCATCCTCTGCTATGAAAGCAAATATGTGAAGATGAAATAAAGGTCACTAGTGACTAATGCACATTGTACCTCAAACATTTTATCATTTATTGTACTTTTTATTTCTGATACTGGATGGGCATTATCAAATAATAAATCTTTCTTTGCCACAGATCTCCAAAAGCAATATAAAACGGCAATTAGATTTGTGATCTGAATCTATACACAAATAAAATATCAAGTTTACCATAGTAATGGCTTTCAATATTTGTGTTTATGATACCAAACAAAGGAAAACTAATTTCCCAATGCTCTTAAAGTGACAGTCCTTTGATCAGCCAAAAGTTAGAAAGGGAAAAGACTCCACGGCCTCGCCTCAGATTCAAACTGCGCTGCCCTCTGCAATGCTTCCTGACAATCCTAGGCACTGCAGGCCTCTACAACAGAACTGAAGTGGGCTCTTGCTTTCAAAAACAATGCCCTATCTGGTTATTGGAGTAAGTAGTTCATTCTTGCTGTGAAGATAATTTCAGAAAGAAATTACTTACTTCTAAGCTCCCTCGTTTTATTGGATTCAGTACCAGTAGTTTTTTCAGTAGATTTTCACAGTCTGTGGACATATAGAATGGAATACGGTACTTCCCCCGTAATACTCGCTCCCTCAGTTCCTAGACAGAAAAGAAAATATATTCTTGACACTGAAAAGATAGCAAATTGAAATTGAGATGTCAAATTTCAACTGTACCTTTAAATTCTGACCATCGAATGGCAAGGAGCCACTGACTAGTGTGTAAAGAATAACTCCAAGACTCCATACATCTACCTCTGGGCCATCATATTTCTTTCCTTGAAAAAGTTCAGGAGCAGCATAGGGTGGGCTTCCACAAAAAGTGTCTAGTTTGTTACCAATTGTAAATTCATTACTAAAACCAAAATCTGCAATTTTAATGTTCATGTCTGCATCAAGCAGAAGGTTCTCTGCCTAAGAGAAAAATATTGAAAGAAAAATGACCAAATTTATACATCACAATAAAGATCAACATATCAGTGTGCATCATTTGTTGATAAGAAAAGTTACATTTTCCAAAATATACGATTTGACTGTTTGACATTAGAGAACAAAGGAAACAAACCCTGTGAATGCACTACTTAGAGTATTGCTATTTAAAATATTCGGAGTCCAATTCTGAGGTGCAAATAAAGTTAAATTCAAAGGATTTATTGTTCAGACAATAATTTACAGTGCATAAAGCTAGACAGCAGTTAAAACTAGCTGACTGAATTCAAAAGCAATCTAGTGCTTCTAAATTGACAGCTTTGGCCTAGAAGACTTAACCAGTTTGATTCCAAAGGATATAAATTGAGTCCCAGGCATGTTGCCATGTGTATGGGTAGGTGTGGGAAGAAAAGGGGTTGATTCTCATTGATTAGTAAAGCATGCTGATTTGCAATTAAATATAACTTTTACACTAAACTTGGTACATTTTGCTAACTAGGAGGATACACTACATCTATATGCATTTATTTAAGCAGTTACGTAGATTAAGATATTTATTCTTATTTTTACATTTTTTATTGTGTTAGAAAATAGTGAATGATGCATTTCTTATTTACTAGATGATTAATTATTTACTTGTGATTTATGTCACGCTGCATTTGGATGAAAATTGGAATTCAAGTAACTGCACGAAAACAGCATTATAATATTGTTTTTTATCGGTTAAATAGAACTACCTTAAACATGTCACATATGTAAGAAAAAAGGTTGATCAAAACAAGTTTTGCATGCAAAAATAACTGGTTTATTAGACAAAGGAGGTATCTTTAGTTAGTAAATTTAACTGATTGTTTCTGGTCACCATGTCCTTCTAGATTTTTAGAACTAGCAGACCCTCTTCTCAGACCTCATTTTTATTTAAAGACTGGAAGAGGAAAACAAGTTTTCCTAGTTTTTTCAACTCTCAGTCAGACTTGACTTTGAACTATATTGATTGGATAAACTGAAATGAAGAAAATATTCTCTGCACTAGGAGAAGAGGTTACTGCTATCAAAAGCTGATTTAGCACTTCAACAAATGGTTCCGGGTGCCTAGCCAGTGACTTCCACCAGTTCAGTGGTTTGACTTTCTTTAAAAACTTCTGCAACAAATATGTATTGCTTAATTACTTAAATTTAATTATAGTAAGTTTAAGCCTTACTTAATTTTTAAACAGGTTTATTTTTGAAAAGAAAAATAATTTAAATATTGTTTTATTTTAAATAAATAAATCCATCTTAAATTTTAAAAACTTCCGGTTCTTTCTACCCTCATTTAGGACTTTAAAACACAAGTGTCTGCTTGGACAATAGATATTTCATGGTACTTTCTGTACTTTATTTCAGCATCCTTTACCAAAAAGTTTCCCCTCCTCCATCGTTACTCAGCATGCTTTAATAGCAGCAGCAGCAGCCAGGCAAATCTCAGAAACATTTACACTTCAGTAATGTGCTGTGTGTATTTACACAGGTGGACTATAGGACAGTTACTATAAAAGTTTTGTCAGCTTGAGTTTGTGGCAGTCAGTCACATTACCCAGGAGTAGTGAAGCCACAATGAGTTATGCAGGTCAACACAAACAAGTGCTAAAGAAAATCTTCATACCACAGCATTCCCTCATCATTTGGATATGCCATGTGTTAAGGAGAAAACTGTTTTAAAAACCTGTAAAATGTTCCTAAGCAGTCTGATTTTGATTATTTCTAGTATCCCTCTCCCTGCAAAGCCAGGAGCCTTAGTTACCATGAGTACAACTGTATACACCTCAGAGGGAGAGAAATTCAAAATTAATATAAACACACCTGTATAAATAATCAAAAATAGAAAACATCCAATGTCTCGTGACTTTATGGAATTGAAGTAAGTGCTGGGTCCCACTGGGAAGCCAGGAATCTCCCACTTCCAAATGGCATAAAGTTCTCAAGTCTAACCCTGGAATAGCTCAAGACATTAGGCTTCAAGGCTGTCACATTTTAATATCTACAGCCACTGTTACTATCCCGGCATTGAATCCTACCATACCAGGTCACATACAGGTGCAACTTTGGAGGAAATGGCACAGCTGAGTGGAGGATGAAATACTTTTCTGCAAGGTTGAATAGTTAAATCATCTCAGGGATTTGGAATGTTAGAATAGGCCCGGGCTTATTAGAGGGCAGAGGACAGGGAAATTTATCAAAAATGTATGGTAAGTACAAGTAGCATGTCTCTAATTTCTCAAAAGGCAATCCTGTATGTGTGTATTATACAGTATACATATAGATGCATATAAAATATTTTGTCACATTCAAATTTAGCAAAGATAAACGGCTAAAACAACAAATGGGTGAGATAGCTGTAGAAATGCTAATAATTTTTTGGTGAAATGGAATGTCTCAGCCACAATGCAGGGTTACTCTTCAGTTTACTGAAACAGCACTAATTTTGATAGTTGTATAGTTCCTTGTAATATGCCAGTTCTGGAAGTGTGATTTGCTTAATTACTATATTGTTATTTCTCAGTGTCTGCACAGTGTGAAAATGCCTGTATTCCAATCAAATGATCGCCATAAGCAGACTGAAGGACTTGCATAATTGCTGAACAGCAAGTTTTCAATAATTTTACAGTGATTATGCAAGTAACTCTGATTGGATAGAATCCCTTTACTACGATTGGCTGTACTCAGAATTGAGCCTGTATGTCCATGAAGACACCACTAAACCTTCTCTCCCGCTCCAGATGAAACTGAAAAAAGTATTTACTCAGAAAACAAGAATATGTGGCTAACAAACTGCTAAAAGGTGAACCGGTTGTTGGGGTTTTTTTCATGTTAATCCCACCCCTTTGACTCATTTTGTTCTCCAGGATCTCAGTATTGCTTGCACTGAACCCCATGGAGTTCTTTTAAAATCAAAGTGAACCAAGATTGGCCTTCCTCAACATTCCTTCCAACTACAGTCCAGCAAAGCTCTTGGCACACAATCGGTGTCTATTTGCCTTTACATTATTCACACTGAGAGAATCCCTGACTCTCCCTTCTAATTTGTTTGAAACCATTTAAAAATAATACTCAGTTATTTTGGAGAGAAGAACCTTTGCTAATCTGTGGGAAGTAATTAGGTGGATTGAAGAAAGATAATGAAAAGCAGGAGTGGGGGAAGGAAATACACAAGGAGAGAAGAAATTCTTGCTTATGTTAGTTTTTAAAAACTATCTTTAAACAATTTGATAGACCATTTTTGTAGCCTTAAACCTGGACTCTTCAAACAATTTCATTATAACTTGAGGATGCTTCCCGTTAACTTTAATCAACATATCCTCGGCTATACAGTTCAATCTTTGTTCTCTGAGTTTGTTCACCTCAGGCTATGACCATAATATATTAAAAAGGAAATATCCTCAAGTTATAACAAGCTCCTCTTTCTCTTTATTGGTTAATCCTTTACTGCTGATTCTTTTAGTTTTTTGTTTGTTTTTTGCGCATGCAAGAGACACCCCTAAAACCAATGACAAACACATTGTGGTCCTATACGGCAGCATACTGCCATTATGACTATCCATGTTCATATATGTGGAGATGATGTGCAGCAGATTTATTACCTAGCTCAAAGCTTCTCTTTCTTCCCCCCTCAATAGCTCTTGGTAAATATAGGAACAACAAGAGGAGGGCATGTCTCAGGATGTTTTTTCTCTGGCTTGTAAAGTTTCAATTCCCATGTCATAGAAGTACAGTACAATTTGCAACAGGAGTCAAAGTTTCAGAAAAACACATTCAAACTACCAATTTATGACAAATTTTAGTCCAATATTACATCCAAGAGAAAGAATGATTCTGCTCTTTCGTAACACAGAGTCACCATCTGAAAAGTATGGCTGATTTACTCATACTGTAGCTGGATGCACCCTGAAGGACCTGTTTTGTAACAAAGGGCTGCTATAGTCTGTTTTTCATTCCTCAGACTTTTTATGTTTCAGCAGAATCAGGTACTCCTAATAAAAAGCCAATATACTGCTATTTGCTTTACTCTACTTAGTTCCACTATGCAAAACAATAACATACTTTATGTAGCAGTTCAAAGCAAAGAAAAATTTCTGGAAATGCTTCAGGAAACCACAATACAGCAATACACTTTGATATTTGCTGTCCTCCTACTAAGCCAAAAACTGTAGTTTGTTGATCAACAATCAGAAAGGAAATGGGTATCAGAGTAGCAAAAGACAAGGAGGGACATTAGAGAGAGATCAGATGCTTAGAGACCCTTGATCAAGACCTCCTCTCAAGCAGAAGTTTTGACATTTCTTGTGTGACATCGCTAACAGATATGTAGGCTGTTGATTCCAATTGACAAATAGTTCTTGAATGTGAAGTTCTTCACAGATTATTCAAGATTGCTTGCAGGTTTTCTCCTAAGGCAATTGGAAAGCACATTCTGTAGGCCAAGAAGGTGGAGCGCCACTAAAGTTATGTTGCAAGTATAAATTCCCAAAGACCTGAGCATTGCATGAGAATATTTTCAAAGACTAAGGCCTCATCAGTTTTTGTATTTAACTCACATCCTTCAAAAAGCCATTCTTCTCTGGTAACCTGTACCTCCCTAGGAACGCCAGACACTTGCAGCTAGGATGATTGTCTCATGTCAGCTGAGGTTGCCACAGACCTAGCTGCCACATCCAAAGCATCAAGCTCTGCTTGGAGAACAAGCATGTAACATGCTGTCCTTCAGTAATCAGCTCTTTAAATTCCTCTCTGCAGTCCTGCGGGATTTTACCAGTGAATGCTGCAATGTTTTCATTATTCAGAAAGTCATTTTGCCAACAGCAATTGATAGTTGGTGATGCTCATCTGAAAGCTTGCCGAGGAGTACTTTTTCCATCCAACAAGATTAATTTTCTGGACTCCTGTCCCAGGGGATAACTTGCTAAGGGCCCTCGTGTCCATCTTTTGTAGACTGCAGATATCACCAGGGCTCCTAGAGTAGAATGTGAGTAAAGCAGCTCAACTCCAGAAGACAGGACCTGGTACCAATGCTCTGCACTTTTTCATGTAGGAACTCTCAAGGCTCGTGTTTGCCAGAGCAGTTTAACAGGATCCAAAAGGCCTTCAATTAAAGGCATTCATTAGACAACTTGGCATGGGGGTGTGCAGCATGTCCAGGAGCTTGTGAGACCTCTCCTGGACCACTTCTACCAGTACCTCCAGTGTGTTCGTCTCCATTCTGAGCAGTTCTTGGAAGGATTTGTACTCATCAAATTTGAGGCTGATTATTGCAGAACCACCTCATCAGGAGATGGTACATTAAGATTCTCAGTCTGAAGCTCTACATCAGAGCCACGATGCAGATGCTCACCAGTAATAAAGGTTCTTGAATAGTTTAGGGTGCTACTCTCTGTAACAGCAGAGATGGAGCTTTAGATCTGGCCATGACACAAATGCTGCTCCCCTTGTAGACTGAAAACCCCATACGTCCCGTACTATCAAAGGTGCTTGGTAAGCATAAGGACCGGGGGGGGCCATGGTGGAGGACACCAGGAATTAGGATCCCTAGGTCTTTTGGAGATAAGGTAACAATAATAAACCCTGGATTCCCTTTCAAAGATGTAAGTCATTGATCATGACCCTAGTGAACAAGAAGGCTCTTTGCTATCATCAGAAGCTGAGGGCTACTACTCCTGAAGTAGTGGAGCTGAAGCAAGATTCGTAGTAGGCAACTCTCGTCCCTTGTTCTAGCCAGTACCCATCTGCGAAGTACATGGTACCAGAGGAGGAAAACCTTAGTATCAGCTAACAGTGGTGAGTTGTTACAGATAAGACAGATCTCCTAGTACCACAAAATTCCTCAGTACTGAGAACTCAGATGCCAAGAGGTGGTGAATCCACAACACTGGTACCAGGGTGGTTGGTACCGAAGATGCTAATACTGTATGCTTCAGTGCTGCACAAGTAGTACCTGGTGAAGTTTTTCAGTCTGAGGAGACCAATACTGGGGCTCAGTGACCGGAGTCCAAATGGGTCACAAAGGGACCTAGCAGACAAATGCAGAAGATTTATGCTTCTTAGAGCTAGTTTCCATTGTAGGAGAACTAGATCTTCTCCCTTTAACATCAGAATGCCTCTCTTCCCCCTTGTCATTAGAGGTGAGAAAGAAGACTGTTCACACCCAAGGAGCAGCCTGATGAGGAGGTGACAGCAGTACTTTCAGATGACAACTGATCAGGATTTTCTGCCCCAGGGATCCTGGGGTCTTAGGATGGATACATGCATTTTTCCATTAAGAACATTTTTAGATATGTCTCACTAGCTGTCTGCATCCTCATTGAGAATGATTTACAAATTGATCACCTGTCAATAACATGCCCTTCCCCAAACATGAAACACATTTGGTGTGTCCAAAGTTAAGAGGCATTACTGCCTCGTTGGAAAGGCAATTCTGAAACCTTGGCAATTTCTGCTTCACCTATCAAGCAAGATGCTGTGCTGGGTAGATCCAGAGAAAAACAAGTTCCCTACAACAGGTACAGAAAATAAAGAGGGAGGACAAAAAGAGGAAACACTACTCTAATCACTAACCTAACTATCCTCGCTGACAATAACAATTTACAAAGAACAATAAAGGCTGCACAGTGAGTGAAAGCAGTCAGACACTGCAGTACTCCAACTCTGAACCACCAAATACTTAGAGTGAAGAAGAACAGATGAAAAAACCCACATTTCTTACAGATTTTTAAAAGACGTGATCAGTTTAAGCATTTTACTATAAATTGTCTTAATCTAGAAACCATGATAGCTGGCAGCATTTATGACTATAATAAATATGCATTAAAATGAGCTTTTTCATTTTCAATTTGTGGATATTTGTATATCATTAGTATGGGTCACGATTCTGTCACAAAAAGAAAAGGAGTACTTGTGGCACCTTAGAGACTAACAAATTTATTTGAGCATAAGCTTTCATGAGCTACAGCTCACTTCATCGGATGCATTCAGTGCATTTGGATTCTGTCACAGGTATTTTGAGTAAAAATCCCTGACGTTTACTAAAAATACCTGGGGGGGGGGGAAGGAGAGGGGGAGAAGAGAAGAAGGGGAGGACAAGCAGAGTGCTGCTGGGCCTTGCAGCCGCTCCTGTCCCGCCACTGCTCCCCCGCAGCAGGGGCTGACCTAACCCTGATCAGCTGCTGCCTTGGCAGTCACAAGGCTGCTCTGACCATACCCCAGAAGTTACAGAGGTCCCAGAAAGTCCTCCATGACAGAATCCTATCCTTAATCATTAGCTATAATTTTTGGTCTTCTGGTTAAGGCACTAAACAGGGACTCTGGAGATCTAGGTTCTTTTCGTGTCTCTGTCACAGGCCTCCTTGTGATGTTGGGCAAGCCACTTAATTTCTATATACCTCAATTCGCCAAGTATGGAATGAAGACAATAGTACCTCCCACCTTCGTGGGGGTATTGTGAAGCTAAATTCATTAATGTGTTTGAAGCACTCATACTACAGCAATGGCAGCTATGTGGAAAGAGAGATAGGTGAACTTGCTCTAATACTGTCAATTAGTTATGTTAAAAAAAAAAAAAAAAAAAAAAGCAAAAACACAGAAACCTACCTTGAGGTCACGATGAACAATGCACTTTTGATGGCAGTACTGCACAGCAGATACAATCTGAAACACCAACATTTTCAATAAGAATTAATTTGAATCCCTATATAATTAGGGTTTTTCATAGCTTATACTTAATTTTGCCTCCTAGTATGCATTAGTGGAGAATTAAGTATTTTTACATACAGGGAGTGTAAAAATCCTTACAGTAACTGATGTTCTCGTTTGTGCATCCCCAATGCCGGAGATCGGGACTTTTTTTTTTTTTTTTTTGGACTAGCAGTGCTTACCAGCCTGAGCCTGTGCTTCCAGCGCCCTTGTACCCCCTTCAAGGTTATAAAAAGTTATAACGATGGAGTCTTCTACCCCCTCTGACGTTTTTGGAGCTACAGCCTTTGCCAAAGGAGTAGGAGAGACAGAACTTTAATACACAGAAACACCCAGAGCTCTTTTTAGTAGAGAAGGAGGTCTGCTCACAAAGAGAAGGATCCTGGGAGCCCAGATTTGAGACTGGCCTCAAACATTTATGGAAAAAGTACATTTTCAGCCTGGCCTCTTTGAACTTCCGTATTCACTTTCAAAACGCACAGCAAACTGAGCATTTGCTAAATATACGCCCTTCCCCTAAGCAAAATAAACATTCAGTAGAAGGATGGCAATACCACATAAAGGGCAATATTTGAAACTGGGCGATTTTGGCTTAGCAATGAAGACTGAGAACCCAGTACTAGGCAACCAAGAAATTAAGAACAAAGTTACCCAAATGAAACCTATACCAAATATAATTCCTAATTTATACATAAGTATTTACTAACTAATCCTATGCAAAACACAGAAAAAATGGACAGCACTAGTCATTTCATCTCAGCCTACGCCACAGTTAGAAGTTACTGAGAGGTGGCTAGCCCACATTGACTCTTTTCTATCCGGGGGGGGGGGGGGGGGGGGGTTTGCACAAGGGCTCTGAGCTGCAAGTGCAAGCGAACAAGTACTGCTAGTCCAAAAAGATCCAAATCTCCTGTGTTGGCAGCGCACAAACACACTAAAATGGAATACTTACAGACAATCACTCAAAGAAGAAATATACATTTAAAAACGTATCCACTATGTTTTTATTTTCGCGAACGACATGCCATAACGTTTATATCCTATGCTATTAAGCTGCCACATTATAAATTACTAATTTGTTGATATTAATCTTTTAACCCAGAGGACCCACTCCATAAACAGGAAAAGGTATTTTTATGCTATTTATCCTTCTAGGGTTAAGCATCCAAAACTTCAGGGTAAAAGATTTCATTACATAAAACATTCCTCAAAGTAACCGAAATTTTCAACATATGAAGGGAATCACTTTAAATTAATTTAGCCCATTGAATGTGGTATCATTCTAGTCAAATTACTTTATTCAATACAGTACTAGCAAATGCTGTTAGAATGACTATATATCACAAACTGATGTAATGAAGATTTTTAAAATTTTAATAAATATAGAAATTCCCTCTTTCAGACTCTCTCCTCATACTTCGCAAGCAAGCTGGCTAACCTAGTGAGGAGGGCTTTAAACTAGGTTCACCGGGGGAAGGAGACCAAAGCCCTGAGGTAAGTGGGATACCGGGAGGAAGCACGAGCAGGAGCGTGCGAGAGGGCAGGGCTCCTGCCTCATACTGAGAAAGAGGGACGATCAGCGAGTTATCTCAAGTGCCTATACAAAATGCAAGAAGCCTGGGAAACAAGCAGGGAGAACTGGAAGTCCTGGCACAGTCAAGGAATTATGATGTGATTGGAGTAACAGAGACTTAGTGGGATAACTCACATGACTGGAGTACTGTCATGGATGGATATAAACTGTTCAGGAAGGACAGGCAGGGCAGAAAAGGTGGGGGAGTTGCACTTTATATAAGGGAGCAGTATGACTGCTCAGAGCTCAAGTATGAAACTGCAGAAAAACCTGAGTGTCTCTGGATTAAGTTTAGACGTGTGAGCAACAAGGGTGATGTCATGGTGGGAGTCTGCTATAGACCACCGGACCAGGGGGATGAGGTGGACGAGGCTTTCTTCCAGCAACTCACGGAAGTTACTAGATCGCAGGCCCTGGTTCTCATGGGAGACTTCAATCACCCTGATATCTGCTGGGAAAGCAATACAGCGGTGCACAGACAATCCAGGAAGTTTTTGGAAAGTGTAAGAGACAATTGCCTGGTGCAAGTGCTGGAGGAACCAACCAGGGGTAGAGCTCTTCTTGACCTGCTGCTCACAAACCGGGAAGAATTAGTAGGGGAAGCAAAAGTGGATGGGAACCTAGGAGGCAGTGACCGTGAGATGGTCGAGTTCAGGATCCTGACACAGGGAAGAAAGGAGAGCAGCAGAATATGGACCCTGGACTTCAGAAAAGCAGACTGACTCCCTCAGGGAACTGATGGGCAGGATCCCCTGGGAGAATAACATGAGGGGGAAAGGAGTCCAGGAGAGCTGGCTGTATTTTAAAGAATCCTTATTGAGGTTACAGGTTCAAACCATCCCGTTGTGTACAAAGAATAGTAAATATGGCAGGCGACCAGCTTGGCTTATCAGTGAAATCCTTGCTGATCTTGAACACAAAAAAGAAGCTTACAAGAAGTGGAAGATTGGACAAATGACCAGGGATGAGTATAAAAATATTGCTCGGGGATGCAGGAGTGAAATCAGGAAGGCCAAATCACACTTTGAGTTGCAGCTAGCAAGAGATGTTAAGAGTAACAAGAAGGGTTTCTTCAGGTATGTTAGCAACAAGAAGAAAGTCAAGGAAAGTGTGGGCCCCTTACTGAATGAGGGAGGCAACCTAGTGACAGAGGATGTGGAAAAAGCTAATGTACTCAATGCTTTTTTTGCCTCTGTCTTTACGAACAAGGTCAGCTCCCAGACTACTGCACTGGGCAGCACAGCATGGGGAGGAGGCGACCAGCCCTCTGTGGGGAAAGAAGTGGTTCAGGACTATTTAGAAAAGCTGGATGAGCACAAGTCCATGGGGCTGCATGCGCTGCATCTGAGAGTGCTAAAGAAGTTGGTGAATGTGATTGCAGAGCCATTGGCCATTATCTTTGAAAACTCATGGCGATCCGGGGAAGTCCCGGACGACTGGAAAAAGGCTAAGTGCACAAGTAAAACCTGCCCCTAATCCTCTTGGCAGTAACCATACGTGAAGATTAGTACTCAGGAAAGAAGTGATGATGATAGAATATTTTAAAGAGTACCCCTAATAAAATACATGATTTATTATAAATGAGTAAACTAAAAGTTTATATCGCCATATAACAACCTCACTGAAGAACATCTGATTATTTCAGGATACTCAAAGAGTTAATAAAATCTGGAGTGAGTCATAATGAAAGAAATTTAGTTTCTCAAGAATATCCATTAACAAAAGCTTAAACAGTCTTACTATTTTTAAATTATGCTCAGGAAATAGGTATTTGCCTCCTGAGGGATTTTTCCATTCTAGCTTTAATACACATCACTACAACTATGAGCTTTCACTTTTTAAAAAAATGTGCGAATATTTTTGAGTTGAAGTTCATTAAAAATACTGTAAACAGAAACAATTTCATACCTGCCTAAATTTTGCACGGGCCTCCTTTTCTTTCATTCTTCCATGTGCAACTAAGTAGTCAAACACCTCTCCTGAACCAGAAAAAGATGAAGCATAAGTTATACTGCTCAGGCTTTATTATTTATACCAGACTATCAAGCAAAATACCCACATACCATGAATTTGGGCCAGATGCTCAGCTAGTGTTAACAGTTGTAGCTCCATCAACTTCAATAGAGGATATGACCCTCTATGTACAAAAAACCTCAACATATATATTGTGACAAAGTTCCTCCTCTGCCTTGGTGGGTCCTGCGCTTATTGGCAGATTTTTTTGACTCAGAGGTTCACAGCAGCCCTCAGTTTGGCCACTTTCGTGGCTCAAATCTGCCATTCACTCAGTTAGCCTCATCACTGGCCAGCATGGGGAAAAGGAAGAAGAATAATGCCTGCAGCCTCTGCTGATCCACCTAGTGGATCGGGGAACAGGCCAGAGACCTTCCCTCTGGTGGAATCCACAGTCCAGTTCAACTCCTCCGATATCAAGTAAGGAATTGGGGGGATAGAGGGATGGGGGGAACCCGGGCCCGCCCTCTACTCCGGGTTCCAGCCCAGGGCCCTGTGGATTGCAGCTGACTACAGTGGCTCCTCTAACAGCTGTGCGACAGCTACAACTCCCTGGGCTACTTCCCCATGGCCTCCTCCCAACACCTTCTTTATTCTCACCACAGGACCTTCCTCCTGATGTCTGATAATGCTTGTACTTCTCAGTCTTCCAGTAGTATGCCTTCTCACTCTCAGCTTCTTGTGCCTCTGGCTCCCAGCTCCGCGCACGCACACCAAAAACTGAAGTGAGCTCCTTTTTAAACCCAGGTGCCCTGATTAGCCTGCCTGTCTTAATTGATTCTGGCAGCTTCTTGATTGGCTACAGGTATTCTAATCAGCCTGTCTGCTTTAATTGATTCCAGAAAGTTCCTGATTGTTCTGGAACCTTCCCTGTTACCTTACCCAGGGAAAAGGGACCTACTTAACCTGGGGCTCATATATCTGCCTTCCATCACTCTCCTGTAGCCGTCTGGCCTGACCCTGTCACAATATGTGTAAAAAGCCACCCACCCACGTTACCGACTGGGCTTATCAAGGAAAAACACTGTCTGCAGGTTTCAGAAAACTAACAAGTCTGTTTATTAAAACCATTTCAAACATGCCCACAGTCCTGAGAAGGAGAGAGGGGGAAGCAGTCAGGAAAGATTCCTTTTTACTGCTTGTATTTGTTTTCACTGTTCAGACAACATAGTTACTGCAGACCTACAAGAACTGATTCCTTCCTAGTAAGACTTCAGTTTTTTAAAATTCTTATATTAAAATGGGCATTAAATGAAAGACCAATTTAAAGTGCAGTTAGAGTAATAAAGAATACCATTGTAAAAGGCATAAGGTTCTAGGTGTAAGGGGTGGCACCTTATACACCAGACTTGCACTGCATGTCTTCACATCACTTTTATTTTGTGAGAAGTTTAAGGCCAAAAAGTTCTTCACCAAATGGCTCTCAGATTCTCATTGCTAGTGGTCCCTCTCCCCGACGGTATATGACAAACAGCCATCTCCCCATCTAAATGAGTACCAATTGTGTTCCCAAAATCCACCTGGCTTTCTTTTCAATCTGCCTGGCCAGCTGTCCCATGTTCTTATCCCCAACTCCCAGACCTTCTTGCCTCTGTTACACTGCTCTGACACAAGGTGAAGACGAGAGGCAGGTGCTCTCTCTATTGGTGATGTAAGTATAAGGATGGGAGACACACAAGGCTTGAGCCTCTGCTAGAATGAAAATCAGATTATCTCCTGGTATATTATCAAAAACAACTACACAAACATCTGTAAAATAAAGTAATCTACTATGCATAACACTGTTAATTGACAGCAGAACTGTACCTTAAAGTTCTGGTTAGGGACTCTGTCATAAACAGAGAAAAGGGTAGCATAAAATCCTCCGGGGCAGCTGTACTAAATCGCTTTACCAGTAAGGGATTAAGAAGCTCAATAACCTTGTTGGCACCTGACCAGAAGGACCAATAAGAAAAGAAAAGAAGATACTTTCAAATCTGGTGGGGGGAGGATTTATTTGTGGCTCTTTTGTTTTGTTCCCTCTCCAGACGGAGAGGGAGACCAGGCAGGTACAACATCTCCTGAAAACATACCTGAAATGAACCATCTAAAATTACAAAAATTGTAAGTAAGGCAAGAAAATGCATTAGGTTATCCTTTGTTTTGGCTTGTGAATTTTCCCTATGTTAAAGAGGTAGTTTAATTCCTGTTTTGTAACTGTGAAGCTGAGTCAGAGGGGAATCCTTTGTGTTTTAAATCTTTTTATTTACCCTGTAAAGTTACCTTCCATCCTGATTTTGCAGGTGTGATTCTTTTACTTTTTTTTTAAATAAATAAAGTTTTTCTTTTAAGAACCTGATTGATTTTCAGTGTCCTAAAAACCAAAGGGTTTGGTCTGTGCTCACATTGTTAATCAATTGGTTGGTATTTTATTCTCAAACCTCCCCAGAAAAGGAGGTGAAGGGGTTTGGGGGGATAGGGACTCCAAGTGACCCTTTCCTGAATTTTTGTGTAAATCACTTTGTGGTGGAGCAATACCATCCAAGGACAAGGAAAGGAATTTTTGCCTTGGGGAAGTTTTTAACCTAAGCTGATAGAATATAAGTTTAGGGGTTCTTTCATGCAGGTCCCCACATCTGTACCCCAGAGTTCAGAGTGGGGAAGTAACCCTGACAGACTCCATGAGGCAGACAGACAACATGCAGTACACAAGACGTAACACAACCCCAGATGTCAAGATTGGTTTCAGTTGGGTATCTGTGCATGAAGATTTACTTTCCACTTTTCAGTTTACCCACAAAACTGGGAGTTCAACAACTACTTACCCCCACTGGCATATTCCATTACCAAATACAGTGTCTTTTCTGTTTCAATAACTTCAAATAATTTTACTGAAATAAAAAGGAATGAAAGCTTGCATCAAACAGCAAAAATTCATCAAAATTTTTAAAATACAGCCCAAACACTTATTCTTTAAATTAATAAAATTTATTAACCAGTGATACCACCAAGCCAGAAGATTTAAACAGTTTTGAAAAAAGGAGAATTAAGTTGTAAGAACATCATGAACATATAAAATCTTCTACAACTTTCTCAGGAGTATTTCACAAACACTATACAAAAATGAAATTCGTGCTGAAATTAGTGTTTAGTTCCACACAGGAATTCTTACCAAAACAACACACAAAAATCCCAAGTAAATTACTTCTCTATTCCAACCGCTCCAGGTTAGAGAAGTTGTGGAGTTTTGATCAACTTAAAAAGACACAAAGTTTTGGTGCCAAACTGAGCAGGTATTCTAACTGAAAGGCTTTCCCAATCAGAATATAATACTAATAAAACTACCACTGTCACAGGTGGGACGGAGGGGGTCCAGTAGGAGCTTAGAATGCTGGAAATGCAGCACACTCAGCTCTAAAAATGGAGACAAGGGAGTACCTATTATGTAATAACTTGTATACCTTGTCCATACCTTGTATGCAACAAGCCCTCTGGCCGATTCAGGAACATTAACTGTCTCTGGAACAAGACTGTCCAGCCCTCCTCAGCCAGAAGAATTGTCATCACAAAGTAGGGCTCTGAAGGTGGGGGGAACTAAAGCAGAAAGGGAAAATTACATACTTTGTAACTTGGTTTCTCTGAAGATAGCACTTTGCAGGTTTCTTGGTCCTAGGTCCTAGTTTCTTAGTGAGAGTGGCAAAACTCATTAGCGCAAAGGCTTTTTAACCCATCTGAACAACAGTAAGAGTACGAGCCAGATCCCCTACTGGCCATCAGACACCACCTCCTTGCTGAGTGTTAGCCCTTTCCTCTGATTGAGCAAGTTATCCTTTACGAGCCAAATTTCTGCTTGCCTTACTCATGCAAGTAGTCCACTGAAGTAAACAGGACAAGAGCAGGATCTGGCCCTGAGTGTACATTGTTCATCCATCTTAAAGATTTAATGGATAAATAAAAACAAGTATCTAAATATATTCAAACAAAATAGATAAGAGTATAATATTAAAGTCACCAGAAAAACAAATCCAATTCCTACCTATACTGGGATGATTCAATATCTTCATTATTCGTACTTCTCGAAACAACTGTTAAGAAAACAAAACAGCTTTATTCAAACTATGTTTACTGGGGAAGAGCTACTTCAGACATGTTTCAGAGTAGCAGCCATGTTAGTCTGTATTCGCAAAAAGAAAAGGAGTATTAGTGGCACCTTAGAGACTAACCAATTTATTTGACCATAAGCTTTCCTGAGCTACAGAGTGAGCTGTAGCTCACGAAAGCTTATGCTCAAATAAATTGGTTAGTCTCTAAGGTGCCACTAGTACTCCTTTTCTTTTTACTTCAGACATGCTACTTTATACAGGGAATGGAAGGTGAAAGGCAATTTAAGTAGATATTAAGATAGCCTTTTATGTTATAATCCAGTACTAGATACAATTACATTATTCACTGTACTAGACATCAGACTCATTTTGTGGACAGCGCTGTACTACATTTTTATTATAACATTTGGCTGGGTCTAAAAACCTAGGGCCACGTACTACCTTCAATGCACAACAAAACTGCACTTGTTTCAAAACAAGGTATGCAAAAAGATATGTAGGCTCTTATATAGTAACAGCTTTTAGAGTTTCCACTGGCTTGAAACAACAAAGGGCATTTGCAGGACCTATTGCTATTTCTGCCCTTTGCTTATTTGGCTATTTGCATATGCAACTAATTACCCAGTCTGTGTGCACGCGCGACTTCATGTTTCTGGTGTTGGGAAAAAACTGGACTGTGAAGTATAATTAGGTTTTAGGGGGTAACACACCACGAAGATGAATGGAATCAATTCACACATACCGGAGCTGAACAATACCTACATCAGGTCACATCTGAAAGAGTATACATCCATAAGGGTACACAATTTTTTAGTTTTAAGACCATATAAAGTCTGCCAGGCATGCAACAGCGGTAACAACTGATGATTCTTTCCACCCCCGCTCCCTGCCCTTACTGAAATTGAGAGTTGTCTTGAAAATCTCAGCTTTTATTTAACAAAAATTCTAGCACGCATGGTTACAGAGAAAAGCTTGAAAAAGTGAAGTGAGCATACCCTAAAGGCAAAAAAAAACCAAAAGGCAAATTAAAAAAAAATCTGGAGTTCCTTTAAAGTCATGATTTTTGAACATTTGGAGTTTGACAATACTGATAACACCTGAGATTTCCTTCACTGAACAATGAACATACTTCTGTTGTCAAAGGTATTCTCTGTGCTTGAATGCTCTCAAACCTTATGCTTAGGATGGATGTGTTGTAGAAGTCCTGAGCAGAAATACAGGAAAGCTTTGGCAAACTGTCCGCTGTCTCAGAGACTATGAATGCTACATCCTGTCCCTTCTTTGACAAAAGCTGGGGAAATCCACAAGTGAGGTTCAAGAGCAAAGACAGCAGTAACCCCTGGACACCTCTGGGGACTTGGGACTGAGGGAAATTTCCAAAAGAAAGGGTATTGCTAACAGAGAGGAAAACTGCTAACCCTCCCAAAAAGATTAACTGCCTTTTTTGTATTCTGCAAATAGCACAATCTAAAAATAGCAACAATCACAATTATTTTCCTTAGACTAGATTGAAGATTTTGTACTCAGTGCACATCCTTTAGTTTCTTAAGTCTTATTAAAGATAATGGCATTTGCACAAGTAGTAGAACTCCATAATTCTGCTTTCATTTGGTGCTCCCCTCTTCTTAACTACAATTAATATGATTTTGAAAATTAAGCTTTTGATCAAACACAAGTCTCACAAGTAGATATTTACACTGGTTAAATGTTTCTAGCAGGACATTATCCTTTCTCCTTATATAAATGTTCAACAACTGCCTTCAAAGAAGAAAAAAAGAATGTATGTGTGAATCTGTCTGGAGGGTGGGGGGAAAAAGAACCAAACGAAAGGCAACATCCTACAGTTTGCATTAGTTAATTCGGATCTATAAATAGGGCTGTCTGGTAAATAATATTGTGCTTGTATTTGCGTTACAAAGTGTTTTTGCTTTTCCATTAACTCAATTATTCCATTACTAATATGTCAGATAGACTGTTTTGTGTTTTGGTATTTTGATTTTGTACATTACATCTGAATTTTTCACAATTATGAAAAGCAATCCAATTAAACCAATTTGTCTGAAATGACCAGACGCAAGACAACAAATCTAAAGCATCAACCTGTAGAGCATGAAAATTTCTGAAGAACTTCTAGGCAGATATCTGAAAAACTGCAATATTGGCAGGAAGACAACAAAGACAGGCTGCACAATATAATAGTATTAATGTCTAAATATAAGTTACTTTTAATGAACTCATGTCTGCCAAAGTAGGATTAAAACGTTACACTTCTATAAATAAAAGGATTTAGAATCTGGAAGAAAAATCCTAAAGAAATACAATTTTACACATAATCTGAAGTATGCAGTAATCGTCAATATTATGCACATTCTTCTGTTCAAAGATTCCAAAGGGATTAAAAGGTTTATTAATTAGTTTAAGACTCAAATTGATTTCACAGTGACTGACAATTTACATGATATGCAAATATACAACACGAGAAAGGCAAATTAAAAAGCGGACCAAAAAATCTGCTTTCCTAAAGCCAGGTCATGAGGGACTAGAACCATAAAGGGATTTAGGCACCTCACTGCTGCTTTAGAAACATAAATCCATAATTGAACTCCTCAAAAACCCTGCAGACACTTATATTCCCTAGGTGTCTAAATTTCAACCAGAGGTCATGCACAAAATTGCCTCAATCCTGTTGCCTGACACTTAGCTCATACCTAAGCCCCAAAAGAATCCTCAAACTATGCATTCCTCTGCCTCTCTCACCTGTGAGGTTGAGCTGGTAGGCACATTATGACGAGTACACACCAGCAGCAGGTGATAGGAAGAATCCCATGCACTGCTACAGACTAGGGACCGAATGGCTAGGCAGCACTTCCGCAGAAAAGGACCTAGGGATTACAGTGGATGAGAAGCTGGATATGAGTCAACAGTGTGCTTTTGTTGCCAAGAAGGCCAATAGCATTTTGGGATGTATATGTAGGGGCATTGCCAGCAGATTGAGGGACTTGATTGTTCCCCTCTATTCAACATTGGTGAGGCCTCATCTGGAGTACTGTGTCCAGTTTTGGGCCCCACACTACAAGAAGGATGTGGAAAAATTGGAAAACATCCAGCGGAGGGCAACAAAAATGATTAGGGGACTGGAACACATGACTTATGAGGAGAGGCTGAGGGAAGTGGGATTGTTTAAGTCTGCAGAAGAGAAGAATGAGGGGGGATTTGATAGCTGCTTTCAACTACCTGAAAGGGAGTTCCAAAGAGGATGGCTCTAGACTGTTCTCAGTGGTAGCTGATGACAGAACAAGAAGTAATGGTCTCAAGTTGCAGTGGGGGAGGTTTAGGTTGGATATTAGAAAAAACTTTTTCACTAGGAGGGTGGTGAAACGCTGGAATGCGTTACCTAGGGAGGTGGTGAAATCTCCTACCTTAGAAGTTTTTAAGGTCAGGCTTGACAAAGCCCTGGCTGGGATGATTTAGCTGGGGATTGGTCCTGCTTTGAGCAGGGGGTTGGACTAGATGACCTCCTGAGGTCCCTTCCAACCCTGATATTCTATGATAGTGATACTTCCCCTTTTTACCCTATAGCCTAGTGGTCACAGGACTCACCCAGAATGTAGGAGACTTGGATTCAAATCCCTGTTCAGCCTAATGTGGGACAGGAATTTGAAGCCATGTCTCCCAGATCCCAGTTGAGTTCCTTATCCACTGAGCTATAGGGTATTCCGGGATGGGTGTCTCTCAATCTCTCCTGCTGAAGCTGTTCTACTTCCTATGAAATACTCAGAGTCATTGGAGCAGGGACTGGAACCTGGGTCTTCTGAGTGCGTGCCCCAACCAGAGAACTATAGCCATTTTCACTCTCTCAGACCTACTAAGTATTTTATACAAAGTGGAACAGCTTCAACAGAAGCAATTGAGAGATCCACTCCACAATATCCTAGAACCCAGTGGCTGGGGACTCACCTGGGATATAGGATACCTGGGTTCAAATCCCCTGCTCTGCCTGATTTGGAGCAGGGAACAGAAACCAGGTATTAAACTCTCCTATACTCCAATGTTAATCAGGTGCAATGTGGTGGCACACTGCATATGGCAAACAGCTGAAGCTGCATACCACTTTTTATTACAGAAACTTTTCGAACACCAAGTTCCAAACTCTAAAATCTGGAGCTACACATTAAGTAGATGTCTTGGCCTCAGCAACATGGTTATTCAGTCTCTTCCCTAAAAAAACTCCTCTCCTTACAACTGCCTGTTCACAACTGAAGCTACCCAGTATAGGACCTACCTGTTATAGAATCCGTTCCAGGCATACTTTTCTGACAGCTTGTAAGCCTGCAGTTGCTGGTCTCTGCCACATTTCAAGTGGCCTTTTAGCTGGTACCTTGCTCTGTCCCAGCCTGTAGGTATTCCTAGTATGTTTTCTCTTACTATAGAAATTCATTTTCAAACCTAACTCACAACAGTTAAGTTATATAGACACACCAGGCATATGTACTAAAATATTGTTATGATGAGTACCGGGCAATCCCACCACCTCATTGATGCTACTGGGCTTGACCATTTGCCTTCCATTCTAGCTAAATAAGGGAACAATTAAATGTCCCTTTGTTTAATGATAGCTGAAACAATGGAAAGTCACTGCCCAAGGAACAGACAGCATGCAAAAATGGGCATGGCTGGGCCATGCGGCCCTAGGAGGTTGTCAGGGGTTTGATAACAAATGTAGGAGATTGATTTGATTGCACTGTATGTTCACAAGAAAAGAAGAAACAGAAAGGCCAAAGGAGCACACAAGAAAGGCAGCAAGGAAGAGCAGCAGATCGCTAGAGAAACACTTGTTGACCCTGAGAAAAAGCTAAGAGAGCTTTTGGGTAGCACTCTGGCTGGAAAGAGGCTTGGAACTGTGAGCAAACAAGCTATCTCCTGCTGTTTGGCTCTACTGTGTTCAGGGAAACAACACTATGTACATTCTTTGTAAATAAACAGGCTTGCATCAAATAATTTGATCATGATTTCATCATTAATGTCTCTCCCCATCAGAAGCAATCCATATGACCCCGAATATTCGCTAACAATATTAAGGCATTGTGAACAAGTTGAAAGAAGGAATTCAAGGTACATTTTTCATTCTGTAGAACAATTCAATAATACAGACAATGCAAGAGAGAGAGAGAGAGAGAGAGAGAGAGACTATGTCTCTACTCCAAGCTAAGGGTGTGATTCCCATGCCTGTGTGCACATACACACGCAAATACAAACAGCGGTGTAGCCACAGTAGCAGCAGCAGAGGCAGCGGTGCTGCTGAGCTGTGTTGAGTACATGCCCACCGGTTGCAGGCAGGTTTGTATTCTGCAGGGCGCAGTCCTGCCGTGCTACTGCAGCTACGCTGCTACTGACGCTAACCCAAGCTCCGCGAGAGGCAGCATGACTATGGGAACACAAGCAGGGGAGTTACATCCCCCATTCATAGCACAGACCCAGCCTGAGAGAGGGATGGAGAACATATTTAAGGTTAACGGCCAAGGCATCCACTACGTAGTTGTGTAATTTATGCCGCAGGTATCAATATCAAAAAGGTGTATGTAAGCTACAGCCACTTGAGTCTATCCTGTAACTCTTGGGCACACGACCATATCTACATTTTTAAGAGGCATATTTTAATCAACAGATCATATTTAGTTTCTTTCAAAAAGCAAAATTAACCACATTGAAATTTGGCCAGAATATTGGAGCTAATACCCCTTTTCTTGTAAGAAAGGCTATAAAATCTCTAAGGATTACTAGTTCAGAATCTGAGTTTTCAATTTTGTCCGTCCCCCCAAAAATGGCACCTTTACAGTATAACCATATCGTTCTCAGACATTTGGTTCACCACTGACCCAAAGAGAAAAGAGCTCTCTGCTAAATCACCAACACTATTTCCTGCAGTGCTCAACCTTGCTTACTGCAGCTTGTGAGACCTGATGAGATCACAAGGTAGTGGGTTTGCAAGTTACTGGCAGCACATGGAGAACACTGATACATGAAAGGTTATACAAAACCCGTAATTAAAGCAAATTTTATTCAATACTAGTTACATGAATATTAATAATGGCATTTACAGCAGAATAAAGGTTCTCTAATTATGGGAAGATTCCATGGTGTGCTTAAAAGCACACCAGAAGTGGGGAAAGAATGTGATCAGCTACCCAAAAATCAGGTCTCTAAGCCTAATGATTTCAAGCATTCAGGTCAAATCACACCAATTCGTTCTGGCCAAGAGTTCCAGTAAAGGTAAAAATACCAAGACACTGGTGAGTTTCTAACAAAGTTCCCAAGCCAATACAATTTAAACATAAGAAAAAAATATTTTAAGTATGAACATTACTAACCTAATTCATAAATTCTATTTAGGAAAATTGACTTAAACTACAGGTTGTCATAACCAGAACGTGTGGTGTATTTCTCTCTTCTCTTTTGGCATAAACACAAAATAGAAAGTTAATGTCTTCTTGAAGATAAACAGCATTCACTTAAATTTAAACTATGAGTAGTCACTTTTGATGACCTAATTCAAAACAATCTGAGCTAACAAACAAAATAATTATTTTAACAACAGTCTCTCTGCCTTCCACTTTACCCTCTCCAGTCTACCCAAAAAATGGGCTGCCAAGGTCATCCTTCTCAAACATCAGTATGACAGTATCCTTCATCCTTAAATCCTACATTGGAACCCCCTCCTCTACCACACCAAATTCAAGCGTCTTGTCATTTGTTCAAGGCCCTGCAGAAAACAGACCGCCCTTACCTGTTTTCACACTACCCCTTCTCCCATCACTTCTACTCCAAAAATCAGGCTACTGTTGCCTGCTTGTTGATCAGATTCTCACATAAACATCTTCTTCCATACCAACCCTAATGTGTCGTATGCCCTTTCTTAGCTTATTTGGTAAGCCATTGCTCCCTCCGCATTTAAATCCCCCCCCGAATACTCACTTGTGTTGGGACTCAACTAAGAAGCTAGCAGATTACATTAAGGAAGATATAGATACTCGGAGATATTTTAGACAGAGCTGGTAGTGCCAGTATACTTAAGGTTGGCCAAGACACCTCCCAATAAAAAGCCCTGGTTAGCTGTTTTTAACAATGAGAGAGATTATTTAAAAATATATATGAGCAAAACAATGCCTTTCTCCTTTGTTCTTGGAAACACTGGAACTGATTTAGCGAAAATTATTATTATTTTGTAAAAACATCGCACAGCCTGAGGCAGATACATGGCATGGAAAATTTCCATCCAAACAGTCTGGCAAAGTTACAGGCATCCAATAATAGAATTGTATAATGGATAGCATTTGGCAGTCCAACGACAGACTTCACTACCAGCTCCACTGCTGCTAATAATAAAAAATGGACCGCCACCTACTTAAGGTAAAACATTGCAACGAACCACTTTTATCATTTCCAATTTGTCTTTTTCTCTAACAGCTTTTAAGCGTTTTTGCTCTATCTGCACTGGAGAAAATGTTCCCTACAATTCAGTTTTAAAATCAGTTGGGAGCACAATGTGGACAAACGTCAAGTAGCCAGAACTATTTGTATATCCTGTCTAGCTACACTTATTGCAGAAGCCTTAACTTCACCTATCTTCAGAGGCCTTAACTACACAGGTTATAAAGACAGTTTCAGCTGGTTTTTACTCGGGCTCCAATTGGTTTTAAAAGCAGTTTGAATTTTTGGGTAAATTTCCCCAGTGCAGGTAAGGTTTTTGGGATAAGGACTGTGTATTTTTTGTGTGTGTGTTTGGAAATCACATAATACACTGTGGGCTTAACCTAAAACAGGAACAACAACAACATGTTCAACCTGTTGAAAGTTTCTTACATTTTGAATAGGTTTGAAAAGTTCTAGAGAAAACATTCTATCAAATGTCAGACCACCTAACAGGAAACACACACGCAGAAATATATAAGTATGCCAGTATGAAAGAGTGAAATATGTAGGTTAGTCAAAATTATTTTTTAAAAGCACAAAGTATATGGGGTCCTAATTTGCATATAAGTTTAAAATATGTAGCTTTCAATGAGGTATTTTCGCCATTTACTCCAAAAACAAAAAGCAGATTGAAAAATGAGATTCTCTCAGGTGTAATCATCCTAAACTTCTGATGTTCAGAAAGTAGTAAAAACAATCCTAAAGCACATCACAAAAAGTCAAGCACTCTTCCGCAAACACCAGCTGGGTGCTTGACTGAAAAAGTCATTGCAATTCAGGAATATTATGTCCATATTTTCAACTTCTTGAAAACTACATTGAGCACAAGGATGATTGATTAAAACACAGTACACATTTTACTACACAGGACTCTACAGGGAGCTTACAAAAGAAATTGTAAGTAGTTTTGGAGGTTCCTGAGATAGTATAGGTTACTACTGCTGGAATCTCAGTTGAAATCTTCCTTCATCTAATTAACAAAGAGCTGGAAGCACACAAGAAAAACAACTGAAAAGTGACTTGGAGATGTTATGGAACCTTTCCATTACTTAGCTAATAGTATGACACAGTTTCTTCCTTCTCACAATTAATACTGAAAATTCAAATTTATAACACAAATTTTTTTTTACATCAAAATGCTGAAAAATTGTGGATGTAAAATTACAGGAGATTGGACAACTGAATTCAGAAATCTGTCAATTTTTTAAAAATATGCACTCCTGTCCAGCCAGCTCAGTTCTGATCGAGCCACAGCTCCACCACATTCAGACTGGGTATATCCAAAGCTCTGAAATAGTGCAAGTGCTGAAAAAATAAGCAAGCTGCCAAACCTGTATTGATATCTCAGGGCAGACAGAAATGCTAACTCAGAGTATGTCTACACTGCCATTAAAAATCTGCGGCTGGCCTGGGCCAGCTGACTTGGGCTCACGGGGCTCAGCTAAGGAGCCTTTTAATTGGGTGTAGACATTTGGGCTCGGGTTGGAGACCGGGCTCTAGGACCCTGCGAGGTAGGAGGGTCCCAAAGCCGGGGTTCCAGACAGAGCCCGAACATCTACACCACAATTAAGTGGCCCCTTAGTCTATGAGTCTGAGTCAGCTAGCAGGGGCCAGCTGCAGAAATCTAATTGCAGTGTCGACATACCCTCAATTAGTCAAGTTTATCTAGACTGGAGAGACTAATGTTGTGTTAGTGTGTTTTCCCTACAGAACTACAAGTTTTTCATTTTGGACAACATGTCTTTATGTCTGAAGAATAAATATGCTTGTGAAGTTAATCTCTCAGTATCTATTTTATGTTTCATTTTATAAAAATTGGAGTTGCTTCCTCCCCACCTCCCAGCACCAAAAACAAGTAGTGGGTTTTTTTGTTTTGCTTTTTTGGTTTTTTTACAAGGGGAGTAAACACAATCCATGAACTAAGATCTGAGCCACGGGAAGTTTATTAGCTTCCAGTGCTGACACTTAGATACTGAGTATGACTGGTCAAACAGGATTTTAAAGAGCAATTGCATTCAAGTAGGTCAGCAGCTAGTACACTTCTGGGAGAGACATAATTTTCCCCAAGCAAAACAATCAAGTTTGTTAGTCATCTGCAAACAAGTCAGATACACAGTTCTCCATTTGAAGCACAGGAATTAAGAATAAAAAAAAATACAAGTTCTCTCAGACATCCTGATTTTTTGTACCAGGATTTCCTATGTACACCTACTGTATGTTAATACATAATTCTTAAGCAAGCCATTTCGCAACACTATCATAAATCCAGGTTTCAGAGTAACAGCTGTGTTAGTCTGTATTCGCAAAAAGAAAAGGAGTACTTGTGGCACCTTAGAGACTAAACAATTTATTTGAGCATAAGCTTTCGTGAGCAACAGCTCACTTCATCGGATGCATCTTTTCTTTTTATCATAAATCCAGAATCCCCCAATACCAAATCTGAATGTCAGAATAATTTTTATCAATCAAACCGCTTTCCTAATCTTCCTCAGGACATAGTAGGAGTTTTATTGGGAAACAGGCATTGGTAAATATCTGAAGTTTGACCTTTAGACCTTCTTTTAAACTTCTCCATCAGGTCTTACTGTACCAGTTGGCCTTACTAAGCAAAAAAGCAACAGAAGTGAAACCTTCTAAGGGCTTGATTCTGGAAAGTGCTGAGCACCCTCAACTGCCACAGATTTCAATGGGAATCAAGGGTATTCAGGACCTCTCAGGATTGAACTCCAAGAAAACAAGAGATTTCTTGGAATGCTGTGCTAAACAAATTCCAGAAACCAAAATAAATCAGTGTGAGACTCTGTAATTTCTTTTGACAGAAGTCTCATGACAATGGTGATTTCCTCCACTACAAATTGTTCTCTTCTTCAATTCTGCCATTTACCCAGCCAGGCAACTCTACTTCTTGTCCACCCTGACTGGCTCCCACAATCCCAGCCACCTATTTGCTATATGATCCCTTCCTCAAATCCTCTCCCTACTTCTTTCTGTAGAAAATTTTGCTGACTTTTTCAAACAGAAAAATGACAAGATTGATGTGATCTTCCCACTCTCCTTCCCTTTCCCTCCTACCACTTTCTCCTCCTCCCCGCATCACTGATGCAGAAGACCCTCATCTCCTCTCTTCCTCTAACTCCTCCACCTATCCCACTGACCCCATTCCATCTTGTCTCCTAATCTCTTACCCGACACTCATCCCTTCCTTAGCCTTAACCTCTCCCTCTCCTTAGGTTCCCTCCCATGACAATACAAGCATGATTTGGGGCTTGTCTACACTACCCTCCTTCTGTTGGTGGTGCGTGGCCTCACTAGGAGTGCTTCTGTCAACTTAAGAGGGGCTGTGTGGGGGAGTGAGAGCCTGGGTATGACATTGCACTCCATATGATTCTATGAAAATATGCTAATAAGTGTGAATATAATGTAAGTGGAATATGCTTCATGGAAAAGGTCTCTCGTAAGGTATCATTACAAAGCTTATAATCTATTGTGTGTGGTCATCCTATTTGTATAAATGTATCATTCTTGTATCCGAAACTAGAAATATGAAATATAACTCTGAGGTCCTATTGTAATTATGCAAAGTGTGGGCCATTAATGGTGGTTTGGAATCTTGATGGCTCCCACCAACTAGGACAATTGGTTGTAAATGGCTCTGTTTACTTGCAAGCCTTCCTGTGAGTCAGACCAGGAAGAATGAAGGCTTGGGGTCTCCCAGGACATGTGATGATGTCACCTGTACTGGAATCCATCTTAAACCTGGTGCTTTTCCATTTAGAAGGAGGGGTGGGGACCCAGAGAGACAAAAGATTCCCGCCTTGTGCCAAAGCTATATAAGGGGGTGGAACAGAACAAAGGCTGCAGTCATGAGAAATCCCCTAGCTACCACCTGAGCTGGAACAAGGACTGTACCGGGGAAAGGATTGGGCCCAGACTAGGAAGGAGTCTAGTCTGTGAAAGAAGCTTAATGGAACATCTCTGAGGGTGAGATTTACCTGTATTCAGTTTCTTAATTTATTAGGCTTAGATTTGCACATTTAGCTTTATTTTGCTTGGTAACTTACTTTGTTCTGTCTGTTATTACTTGGAACCACTTAAATCCTATTTTTTATATTTAATAAAATCACTTTTGTTTATTAATTGACCCAGAGTAAGTAAGTAATACCTGGGGGAGCAAACAGCTGTGCATCTCTATCAGTGTTATAGAGGGCGGACAATTTATGAGTTTACCCTGTATAAGCTTTATACAGGGTAAAACAGTTTTATTTGGCATTTGCATCCCATTGGGAGTTGGGTGTCTGGGTGCTGAAGACAGGAGCACTTCTTAAGCTGTTTTCAGTTAAGTCTGCAGCTTCGGGGTTCAGACCCTGGGTCTGTGCGTGGTTCAGACCCTGGGTCTGTGCGTGGTTCAGACTGGCGTGTCTGGCTCAACAAGGCAGTGTTCTGGAGGCCCAAACTGGCATGGAAAACGGGCTCAGAGGTAGTCTCAGCACATCAGTAACAGTCCCAAGGGGATCTCTGTGACCTAACCTGTCACACTGGGCTCTTAGCTCCATGTAGCTCCCCGTCACTGAGAGCCCAACTGCCCCACTGGGCTCTGGGGTCCCCGCCACCTGGAATGAGAAGCCTCTGGGTAGCAGCCGGGCTGGGAGCGGGGTAGGAGCCAGGAGGGCTGGGAACTGCACGGGAGCAGCCAGACTGGGTTCAGGGAGCCCAGAGGCCCCACCAGCCCCAGTGACAGCGCAGCTTTCTTGTCAATTTCATGGCTCCAGCACAGAGCCATGAAATTGACAAGAATGACAGCAACAACAGATGTATATACAGACACTGCGTCACATTAACTACACCAACGTAAGCCCTACGCCTCCTGTGGAGGTGGAGTTATAATGTCAGTGTAGTATGGCACTTACATCAGTGGGAGCAAGGCTATAGCGTGTATGCTACCATAATGAGGTGGACTTAAGATGCCTTATCACAACCTAACCTTGTAGTGTAAACCAAACTTTAGTCTCTTCCATCCCAAAAAATCCCACTCGGACCACCCCACCTCCCTTTCATCTTGAATTTCATTGAACATGCTGTCTAAAACCGCCATCTGAAGTTTCTCCAAGACAATTCAATTTTAGATGCTCTGCAAACCATCTTCCACCCCTTGCACTCTAGCTATCAAAGTATTTAACAACTTCTTCCCAGCCAGAATCCAGAACAAGTACTCTATTTGCATCTTTCTTGACCTGTTGGCTGCATCTGATGTCAACCACTATATTGTTCTTTTTAACATCTTGTCCTCCCTCTGCTTTAGTTACAGTCCTCTCCTGCCAGCATACATCACTTAAAACATTTTGTACAGATACAGACAGATATCATCTTCCTTTCCAAATGCAAACAGATGGACATCGTACCAAAAGGACTGAAGGTAAAAAATCCATTACAATCTACATACAACACAGACTATGCTGACAGCTTGTGCCACACGCTCTCAAAGAAACTGCGGAATCACCTGATCAACATCCTCTACAGCAAACAGAGAAAGATTAAGAATGAGCTCTCAAAAAATGGATACTCTCATAAAAAAACAACCTTCCACACAAACTTCCTCGTGGCTGGACTTTACTAAAACTAGACAAGCCATTTACAACACACACTTTGCTTCTCTACAAAAGAAAAAGGACACTAAACTTTCTAAATTACTACATGCCACAAGGGGCCACAGCAATGGTTCCCTCAACCCACCCAGCAATATTGTTAACCTATTCAACTATACTCTCAGCCCAGCAGAAGCAGCTGTCCTATCTCGGGGCCTCTCCTTCTGCCCCTCCACCCCCACGAACACGATACAGTTCTGTGGTGACCTAGAATCCTATTTTCGATGTCTCTGACTCAAGGAATATTTCCAAAATACCTCTGAACAACATACTAATCCACAGAGGTCTCCCTACCAACACTACAGAAAGAAGGATTCTAGGTGGACTCCTCCTGAAGGTCGAAACAGCAGACTGGACTTCTACATAGAGTGCTTCCGCCGTCGTGCACGGGCTGAAATTGTGGAAAAGCAGCATCACTTGCCCCATAACCTCAGCTGTGCGGAACACAATGCCATCCACAGCCTCAGAAACAACTCTGACATCATAATCAAAAAGGCTGACAAAGGAGGTGCTGTTGTCATCATGAATAGGTCGGAATATGAACAAGAGGCTGCTCGGCAGCTCTCCAACACCACTTTCTACAAGCCATTAGCCTCTGATCCCACTGAGAGTTACCAAAAGAAACTACAGCATTTGCTCAAGAAACTCCCTGAAAAAGCACAAGATCAAATCCGCACAGACACACCCCTGGAACCCCGACCTGGGATATTCTATCTACTACCCAAGATCCATAAACCTAGAAATCCTGGGCGCCCCACTATCTCAGGCATTGGCACCCTGACAGCAGGATTGTCTGGCTATGTAGACTCCCTCCTCAGGCCCTACGCTACCAGCACTCCCAGCTACCTTCGAGACACCACTGACTTCCTGAGGAAACTACAATCCATCGGTGATCTTCCTGATAACACCATCCTGGCCACTATGGATGTAGAAGCCCTCTACACCAACATTCCACACAAAGATGGACTACAAGCCGTCAAGAACACTATCCCCGATAATGTCACGGCTAACCTGGTGGCTGAACTTCGTGACTTTGACCTTACCCATAACTATTTTACATTTGGGGACAATGTATACCTTCAGATCAGCGGCACTGCTATGGGTACCCGCATGGCCCCACAGTATGCCAACATTTTTATGGCTGGCTTAGAACAACGCTTCCTCAGCTCTCGTCCCCTAACGTCCCTACTCTATTTGCGCTATATTGATGATGACATCTTCATCATCTGGACCCATAGAAAAGAAGCCCTTGAGGAATTCCACCATGATTTCAACAATTTCCATCCCACCATCAACCTCAGCCTGGTCCAGTCCACACAAGAGATCCACTTCCTGGACACTACAGTGCTAATAAACGATGGTGACATAAACACCACCCTATACCGGAAACCTACTAACCGCTATTCCTACCTACATGCCTCCAGCTTTCACCCTGACCACACCACACGATCCATCGTCTACAGCCAAGCTCTGCGATACAACCGCATTTGCTCCAACCCCTCAGACAGAGACAAACACCTACAAGATCTCTATCAAACATTCTTAAAATTACAATACCCATCTGCGGAAGTGAAGAAACAGACTGATAGAGCCAGAAGAGTTCCCAGAAGTCACCTACTACAGGACAGGCCTAACAAAAGAAAACAACAGAACGCCACTAGCCGTCACCTTCAGCTCCCAACTAAAACCCCTCCAACACATTATTAAGGATCTACAACCTATCCTGAAGGATGACCCAACACTCTCACAAATCTTGGGAGACAGGCCAATCCTTGCCTACAGACAGCCCCCCAACCTGAAGCAAATACTCACCAGCAACCACATACCACACAACAGAACCACTAACCCAGGAACCTATCCTTGCAACAAAGCCTGTTGCCAACTGTGCCCACATATCTATTCAGGGGACACCATCACAGGGCCTAATAACATCAGCCACACTATCAGAGGCTCGTTCACCTGCACATCCACCAATGTGATATATGCCATCATGTGCCAGCAATGCCCCTCTGCCATGTACATTGGTCAAACTGGACAGTCTCTACGTAAAAGAATAAATGGACACAAATCAGATGTCAAGAATTATAACATTCATAAACCAGTCGGAGAACACTTCAATTTCTCTGGTCACGCGATTACACACATGAAAGTTGCTATATTACAACAAAAAAACTTCAAATCCAGACTCCAGCGAGAAACTGTTGAATTGGAATTCATTTGCAAATTGGATACAATTAACTTAGGCTTGAATAGAGACTGGGAGTGGCTAAGTCATTATGCAAGGTAACCTATTTCCCCTTGTTTTTTCCTACCCCACCCCAGACGTTCTTGTTAAACCCTGGATTTGTGCTGGAAATGGCCCACCTTGATTATCATACACATTGTAAGGAGAGTGGTCACTTTAGATAAGCTATTACCAGCAGGAGAGTGGGGTGGGAGGAGGTATTTTTTCATGCTTTGTGTGTATATAAAAAGATCTTCTACACTTTCCACAGTATGCATCCAATGAAGTGAGCTGTAGCTCACGAAAGCTTATGCTCAAATAAATTGGTTAGTCTCTAAGGTGCCACGAGTACTCCTTTTCTTTTTTTAAAACTTTAGTGTGGCATTCAGAGAGGGTCCTGCTCACTACCCCCTTCAACTTTGTGGGGCTCTCACAGGGCTCCATCCCTGGTCTCCTCTTCTTCCTCTACATATTATCTCTGGGCAATCTCATCCACAAACACAAATTCAGCTTTCATGTCTATACTGACTGGTAAATCTAACTCTCTACTCCGGACCTGTCTCTGCCTGTCCCAACTAAAAATCTCAGCCTTCCTGCCACCTCCTCATGGATGTTCTGCTGTCAGTTTAAAGTAATCATGACTAAAATAGAGTTCTTAAGTTCTTAATCTTTTCTCCATAAGCCCTTCCCCATCCTTCCTTTCTCAGTCACTGTGGACATCACCAACTTCTCTGTCACTCAGACCTATAAACTAGGTTTCCCTCAACTCAGCCCTTTCTAGTTCTTCATATTCAGGTACTGTATAAAGCATATCACTATGTCCTGCATAATATCTTGAAGACTGAGTATTTTCTCTGTCCACACAGCTAAAATCCACAAACTACAGTCTAACCACCATTTTCCAACAAGCACCTTTGCATATTCTCTGATGCTGCCCCAATGAATATCATGCAGCCACCTGACTATTCTCCTTCAAACCCTTCCTTTAAACTCTTCTTGATGTGATGATTTAAAAAAAAGTGTCTCAAAAATGTACAGACAGCTGGTTTGTTGAGACCACTGTTTCATGCTGACCAATATCATTTCATTGTTTCCCTGTGCTTCTCTGGTCTATTTTATCTACCTGCTGTCCGCAGTCTTACACTTAGATTGTGATTTCTTCAGGGCATGGACTATCTGTTATATGGTTTTACAGTGACTAGCAAAATGGGGCCCTAGCCTCTAGGCACTAGCATAATGGAAAAACAATTGTGGCAACAACCAACAGTTTCAAATTAAAACATCACCTTCTCAGTCAAACCAGTTAGAGGTCAATCTCACATAGATAAACTGCATAGATTTTCATTATTTGTGTGTATGTCTCATCTATGTTAATATTAACATTAGACAGATAATTTACAGCTCTTCACTATCTCTAGAAACCAAATAGCAGTTCCTGGAGTCTTTCGGCTATAATGTTAGATAAAATATTTGTTCACCAAGTATCTTGCAGGTCAAGAGCTGCAAAGCAGCCCTGTGAGTCTGATGATGGAATTATGGAGGCAAGGGTTACCACCCTGATCTTGAGGAAACTAAATGCCTTCATTCATCGCTTCAAGCCCAGGTGCCATCCCCCTTTTTTCCCTTTTGTCTGAAAATTTTTGGCCATATATGAATAGCAAGTACAGTCTTGAAAAGTAGAACTAAGGTGAAGAACACAAATATTTCCTGCAAAATGACTGTTCAACAATTGGTTTAGTCAAAAAGGGTACCCTATGCAAATGCTGTCATTTCAGAATGTAACAACAAATAAGCCATTGGGCAAATTTTCACATGCCTCAGCCACAAATTCTATTTAAAATGACAGGAAGAGAGGACAACTAGAAAAATTTTTGAGTAGGCTAGCATTTTTACAAAACACTAGCTAATCAGCATAAGTGTTTTCAGAGTGCATCTCTTGCTTTCTACTCATTTTTTAATCCCTTCTTCTCACGAAATTCATCCATCCTAACACAAAGGCTAAATAACTAAGCTTTATATGAGGAACTGAACAAAGATGAGAGAGCTGAATTCACCCCAGCAACAGACAGGAGGTGCACCCCAAATGGTCCCTTCTTAGCTAGCGTAAGTGGCATTAGCATGAAGATTACCTTTGTGGGGTACAGAAGCTCCCCATACGGTTGTTCCAATCTACTATGGAACTTAATTAGGAAGGATAGAGGGCTTTTGTATGGATTTTCCATATTTGGGTGAACTTAAACCTTAAAGAAACACTGGAAAACGGTCAAAATTTAGGACACATGATCTGTCATGCACATACTTTAAAAAAAAAAAAAAAAAAAAAATCAACTCTTCACTGAAAACCAGAAGCTCCGAGTTGGCCCATCATGGGCAAATACAGTTATCACAACAATATGGACGGCCTATAAGGGGTTTATGAATAGTTTGTACTAACCAGAGAAACAGGAAGCCAGACAAACAAACCAGCAGTTTGTGTAACCACTTAAGGAATTTCTGTAAGATTATATATAAGCAAAGTAATTGACAAGAATCTCTTGAGTAACAAATATTTTTTAATAAAATTGAAATGTACACAAACAGAGCTTCAAGTCAATTAAGCCTTAGTAACTTTGACTCCTCAAAATGTGTTTCATTATTATGGAAAATCCAACAGGACAAGTTAAATTAGGGAAAACTGCTGCTCCCTAGATTTTAAGTGAGGAGATAGACATTTTTATATAGAATTATTCTACGTTTGATTGGTAGCAAAACTTTAAATGACAGTTTTCAAACCCAGCAAAACAAAACCCGCCGGGGGGGGGGGGAGGGAAGGGGAAGAGGGAGATGAGGATAGAAGTGAGCAACATTCAACTAAGAACCATGTACAAAAACTGTTGTCAGCTCAATTAGGACTCAAGATACAGCTAGGTATGTGAGGTAGCAGGATACCACTTTATCCCTCAGCAGCATACATGCAATAATAGTCAGCACAACCAAAGATTTCTGATTTTTGATATAAAGGGTCAAAAAATCATCTTTACTTTCCTTGGCAGCATAGTTCAATTGTTTACAAAATTACAAAGGTTCCATACTTACCTTTTGTAGACTGGTAGGATTTAGCTGGGTTTTATCTATTATTTTCACAGCAACCTAGGGGAAAAACAGTTATTACTAAACTTGTGAAAAGCTCTGACAACAATGTGCACGTTAGTAGCTAAACACATTGCGTATCTAATGTGCATACACATAGCTATAAAAGTGTGCGTACAATGAGAACATTTGCCAATCTATCTTCCACACCATCTAGCAGAATTTCTTAATAAGAATCCAACTGTGCTTTATCACTTTCCATTGCAGCTTCAGTAGCATACAGTCAGTTTTACACTCCTTCCAGCACTGTGGAAAATGCAACATTGCACAGAAACACTGGCGAGATCCCAACAACAAGATATTTTCGTTTTCTTTTGGAGGTGCCTGAATTTTTTTCAACGGGGGAGAGAGGGAAGGAGAAGGGAAAGGGAGAGGCTGGGAGTGAGGAGGGAAGAGAAAAGGACAGAAAGAAATTTTTTTCCTGAAACTAACAAATAATAATAAAAACCAACCTAATACCTGACTTAAAACTATACAGCCTCTCCAAAAAGAAAGTTTTCAGAAAAGAGTTTTCAGTACAGAAATGAAAATTCTATCTTCACACATACAGTGACTGGTTCTATTTTCTTTGCATTACATTTTTCAATATTAAACAAGTCTTTCAATAATCAAGGATGCAGTTGGAAACAATGTTAGGAACATTTATTAGAAGACTACACATGAAGGCAATACAAAATACTTCACTAGCCACACTCAAAAAGCTTACTTCTCTTCCAGTAAGAACATGTCTTGCCAGCTTCACTTTGGCAAAATTTCCCTTTCCTATTGTTTTTAGTAAGCGATAATTTCCAATGTGAGGGTGTTCTTCATTTGTAGATGTAATTGAGTTTCTACATCTGGGGATGTTTTGTCTGCTACTCGATTTGGTGGGCTGGACATGTGGTTCAGCGTATCCATCCACAGAGGTATGCTATAAGGAAACAAAACAAAACCACACAGGTTTTAAACAGTTACAAAATATTTTAAGAGTAAAAATCTGAGTCCGCAATTTTTAAAAAACTTGATCAATAATTTTCAACTGTAGCTTAAGCAGATTTGTTGCCACTGGGTGAAGTTTGATTTATACATCAAGAAAGAAATTCAGAGGCGCACTAGAGCTGCTTCTAAATGTAATCAAGAGTGATATTTAGACTCATCAAAAACCATTAAAGCATATACAGTTTTTTCTTCAAATATGAGAGTGTGCTATTAAAACAGAACAAATTGTGATATAGTGTGTATTTGTTAATTATCAAATCTTGATGTAAGCATCTTTAAGACCTTAAAAAATTCAAAAGAACTTTCATCTTTAAACAGTCACCCTTATTTTCCTGGAAGTTATGAATAAAAAGTATATTTTTCCAAATTGCAAGAAAGATGGATTTATCATTTGTCTGAAAATGTTTCCACTAAAACAGTACTTGAGATGAAGGAGAATAAAATCTTAAAAGCCAGCTTTGCTCCAAGAATATTTTTACTTTCATAACTTTTACTTCCACACTTTCTCTAGAAAAAAAAATTCTGACGTTATTAGGACCCTAGTTTTAATAAAATGGGCTGTTTTCTATCAAAAAATATTCCCACATCTATTAAGTCCATTGCTAATAAGTCACCAAAACAAAGAAATAAAAAGGCTGTGCTGACCACCAGTAACAGTATCACAGTTCTACTGTGAAAGTCAGTAGTGTGATCCTGCAGGGCCTCCATATCTCAGCCTTCAAATGGCTACCTCTGCTTCCTGGGGTTGCACATATGACATCACTTCCTCCCTCGTCAAAGCGCAACAACCCGTCCCCCACAAAACAAAAACAAAAATATGCAAGCGTTTATATCTGCACAAATTACATCTGGGCTGAGGGGGCCCCAGCTTGAAAGTATGGTCCCTTATGCCTTTTGTATTCTCTTCTTGAGTTATAAGCCAGAGTGCTAGCAAGCACTGAACTGGCACTTTACATAGAGGTATATAAAATGCATAGTACACCAGACCCTCGCTAGAACACGCATCTATATAGCACGAATTCGCATATAACGCGGTCGTGCCCATGAATCCCAAATGTAATTACTTTAAGTGGAATTCATTTTAAAGCGGTCCCCACATTAACGCAATACAGCGCATGGATCCCAAATCCCGCATTCTAGAGAGGGTCCGGTGTACTTGTATCATTTTACTTTTTCCTTCCAAACCAGTCATTGTTATACTCTTCCCACCTCCACCAGCACACAAATTGTCCAACACCAATGGCAGCTGTACATATGTTCTGGAAGGCAGAATTCTGCCTTTAGTCCTTTCCTTCACATTGTAGGGAAGCTCCTGCTTCCTTCAAGAGCATCCAAATTTACATTTGTACATTTAAGATGAGGACAAAGCTGAATGCAGTGTTCGAGGTAAGAAACACCATTACATTATTTCTATAGTCTCTGCCCATATAGTAAGTTTAACCCAGAATGTGGGCCTGGATTCTGTAAAGCAGAGAATGAAGAGGACCTACAGGTCATGGTGGATAACCAACTGAAATGAGCTCACACTGTGATAGGTGAGTAACAGGGACAACAAGATTCTTGGATGTATGTGGGACAGACGTGAGACCTTGGAAGCATGGAAACTTCAAAAGACAGTTATGCACAAGACAATATGGTCCATAGGCTTATTCATCAACTTGTGCATCTGAAAATGTTACATATGTTTACATTTGTGAGCTAGGGATTGTATTCTAGCTGTATGAGGGAGGATTATCGAGCTCCCTCCCGAGTCAAAATCAGTGGGAACAGTAAACAACTGCAGAGAAGTACCACCTCCTGGGCGGAATTGACATTCTCCGGTCAATTTGCCTTAATCTTCTCAGGGAGCTGGAGTACTGGAATTGACGGGAGACTGCTCTGCTGTCTATTTAGCAGGTCTTCGCTAGAGCAGCTAAATCGACACCTGCTGCATAGATTGCAGTGGCATCGATCTCCCGGGTAGTGCAGACAAGCCCTTACAGAGGTGACAGCTGGAGGCCTCAGACCTAACTGAGCACTCTTGGGGAAACTAACAGAGGGGGCAGAGGTGCTGTTAATCCCAGAGAGGACAAGTCTGAACAAGGGAACAGTAAGTGAAAGTAGGGAGTTGGTATTACCTCTGTATACTGCATTAGTGAGACTACTAGTGGAAACCTGTGTCCAGTTCTGCTGTCCACACTTTAAAACGGACTTTGAAAAATCTGAAATGACTAAAGAAAGACCTACAAAAAATTCAAATTCCGGAAAAGATGCCTTACAACGAGGGACTTCAAGAAGCTCAATCTGTGATTTGATCACAGTCTAAACCCTACACAGGAAGAAAGGTATCTGATAGCAGTGGGCTCTTTAATCTAGCAAATAGCATAACAAAAACCAATGGCTGGAAGTTGACAAATTCAAAGTGAAAATAATGTGCACATTTTTAACGGTAAGAGTAATTAACCATGGAGCAATTTACCAATGAAAGCAGCAGATTATCCATCATTAAGTCTAAATCAAGACTGAATAGGTAAGAAACACGCCCTAGTTTCAACCAGAAGTTACTGTGCTTGGTGCAAAAATGAAAGTGCTGCATAATTTGCATTATTTAAATCTGCTTTTTGAGTAGTACTTCAAGCCCTTCATTAGTATAAGTAAACTGCAAGGAGCCTAATTGTGTGTGCCTCAGTCCCCTTGAAAAAGGAAAAGGATGCTGCCAGATCAATCAGTTAAAAGAAAAATAACTTATGTCACTACCACCACCATAAATTAGTAAAAATGATTGTGGGTGTAGCTTTAGAAGTATATCATTTAATTTTTGCACTGACCTGCATAGTGAAAATACACTAATTTCTTTCACTTTGTTTAGTTCATAGTCAATATTACTTTCAAATTCTTATACGTCAACACAATTCTGTAATGTTTAGGTTGCACATACAAGACAGAAGATGTTCATTTGTCTAATAAAATGATAGCATGGTATGTGTATTTTAAAAACATGTAATTAAATAAAATTCTATTAGACTTGGAAATGGACTCTCACACTAGGCCAAAAACTTCACAACATTTCTTCTAGCACAGGAAGGTAAGCAGATCTTTCTTGATGTTTTTACATACAGTTAAATAAGAGCCAAAGTAAAAATTATGCACACATCACAAAAAGGCTGCAGAAAGAGCATTTTAAGATTCTTCCTTATTATATTACAGTTGTACCAAGTGCTAGATGCTGTACAAGCAAATTTTCAACTTTTCTGGGCTGGAATCATCTCTTACTAGATGCAAGTATAAACAGAGACTGGGGGAGAAAGGAAGAGCGTTAACTGCGATTTTAATGTACGGTTACATTCTACATTTAACATCTACAACTAGATGGTGTCAGATAAAAGTTTGTTATAGCTGTAATGTATAAACAGCTGTCAGAAATATGGAGAGGCCATCTAACTAGACATTATGAGTTAATTTCCATAGGCATCATGGGATAAATGCACCTTAAGTAGGGATTTAAAGACACCTGCTGGAGTAGTAGATAAACAGACAATATGCAGAGTGGAGAGATCTTCACGGGACATGTCATTTCATCCACATTTTGCGGGGAAAACAGTTATTAATCTTACATCAGCATCATACAAATGATGTAGGACCACAGTCTAAAACAGACAACACATCTCCCAATAAGGGTGATTCTAGGAACTTTCAAGGTGTGAAAGATAGTGTTTGGTTTTTTTGTTTAATCTGGTTATTAGGGTTTCCATATTTAAATAAATCAGACTACCTTCCCGGATTACAGCTGTTTTATTCTCTCTTTTGCTTTCCTTTGTTGAAGACTTTGCAGCAAAGTTTGAACACGAAACCTGAAGTGTTCACCAACCTCCTCTAAATGAACAGTATTAAACAAGTACAGATAAGAAGAAAATCACGATATGCCTAAACAAGTTAGTCAAGTTAGACCCAAGTAAACGCTTAGACAGTGTAAGCATTAGATAAGCATTACTTGGAATTGCTGCGTCTAAATCTGAATTTGGCATTCTGCAGGAGTTTGTTGTCTCTGTGCTTGTTATTTATGGTTCATTGTACATCAACTAGTTGTGCGATAATTAAAAAGTGCCATTTCAGGGGCACTAAATACATGTGCAAGCTCTAAATTCTAAAAGCTTGGTCAACCAACTAGGAAGGAAAGAGAAAAAAGGGCCAAGAAGTTACTTTCCGAGGACATTTCAAAACCTTTAGCAGTTTAACAGCACAATTTCTTGATTTTTAGAAGCCACGTGATTCCCTTCCCTGTACCCCTGCCAAGGCATCAGGACAGGCCAGAGTTAAGCTTGTCAGGTGCCTTATTTGCATTTCTTACCTTAATACGTTTGGATTTCTTTTGAAGTGTAACTTTAACTCTTAAATTTCCTGGATTTTAGAATGCTGGTTCAGAGCTAATTACAAACAACCTTTGGAATGATTTTTAACCTTTAATGTCACTGATATATACTCCCACTCTTTACTGCATTTTAATGTTGCTTTGTTTCTGGGAATTTCCTTACTTTTTAAAAAGTGTGTAAAATGTCATACACAAATACTAAAGACACCCAAAGAGAATGCTACTATGCAATATTCCTAATGATTTGAAGATAGGCATTGTATTAACATTAATCCTAGTCAGATCTTATGAAAAGAAAGATCTGATATGCAAAACTCGGTTAAGGGATTCAGCATGCAATGCACATTACGGGCACTATAAGGGAAAGCTGATGGCAGAAGAACAAGAGCAGAAAAAGGAGATCTTGGATGAACAATACAATGCCTTGGGGGGGATCAGAAGGATTATTTATTCACAAAGTGATTAGCAGGGGATTGTACAAAATGGGCTACCATGGTTGCAAACCTCCAGTAATGGAAATGCCACATAAGAAGAATGTACCGAGTTTTTAAAATGAATTAAGGTTAACTTTTAAGGGCAGACAGAAAGGTTACTTACATTACAGTAACTGGAGTTCTTTGAGATGTGTGGGCCCTTTGTGCATTCCACCATGTGCCCGGAACTGGAAATTTTTTATTAACAGTGTCTGTCAGTCCATGAGTGCTCCTTGTGCCTCCTCATGCACTCAACCAAGGGCATAAATGGAAGCGCAGATCGACCACCTCTGCAGTTCACTCTCTACCACAAATCACTTTAGGAAAGTATCTGAAGCAGAGCAGGTAGTGAAATACATATCCGGACTGCATATCTCAAAGAACTCCAATGATTAAGTAACCTTTCTTTCTTTTCCAAGTGATGGTCCCTATGCATATTTCCACTGTAGTCCTAATCAGTATTCATTGAGGAAGTGGATGCAGTGAACCAAGCTGCACCACCAACTGCAGGATCGCTGTGCCAATGGATGCTTCTGCTAAAGAAGTTTGTACCAGGGTATAATGCCTAGTAAAGATATGCATAGAGCCCCAATGTTGCCGCTCTTCAGAGCTCTAGGAGGTGGAATACCCTGAAAAGAAGCCATTGAGTCAGGCTGGGTTCTGGTCAAGTGGGCCCTCATACTTTGAAGTGAAAGTGTCACCAAGATCTCACAGCAAAGCATAATGCAACCTGAAATCCATTCAGAAAGTCTGTGGGGAGACTGCTTGCTTCCCCTTTCCTCCATTCAGCAATAGAAACTAAGTCTCAGAGAGCTCCTGAAGGGTCTCATCCTTTTCAGATAGAAAGCTATGGCCTGACAGACATTCATAGAATGGAGGCTCCTGTCTTCTCTGGTGGCATGAGGCTTTGGGTAGGTGTATGACCTGATTTAGGAGGAATTCAAAGGGAACCATTGGAATTCATTTGGAGTACAGTATAACCTCAAAGAAACATTCTCTTTATGGAAGGCCACGTAGGAAGGGTCCAGCAAAAGGGCCCCGAATTCAATTAGTCTTCTGGCAAAGGTGACTACAACGAGGAAAATCACCTTCAGGAAGAATGAGAAGGAAGCAGGGGGGCCAAGAGTTCAAAGGAGGATTCATGGGCTCTGACAAAACTAGATTTGAGTCCCAAGTTGGTGTCAGTTTCCGTTCCAAGGAAAAGGTTCTGGTAGGGCCTTTCAGAAACCTTACAGTCTCAGGGTGAGTGAAGACTGAACAGTTCTCTGCCGGGGGAAGGAAGGTGCTGGTCACTGCCAAATGCACATATAGTGAACTGAGAAGTGGCTTGACTTCTTTAGGGAGAGAAGTTAGCCAAAGAAGGTAGGGCTCTCTGAATCCTCTGGAGGTACGAGACGATGTTGACACTACCTAGGAAAATCTCAGATTTTCCTAAATGGAAGAGATTTTCTAATATTATTGAGGATGGATTTTCCCTTCTCTGAACATGATTTCTCTAAGCTCATCATCCATCCAAATACCAGAATGTCAGATGGCAGAGTGCTGAGCTGGGATGTTTGGTCTTGCCTTAGTCCTACGTCAACAGGTTCAGAAATGGCAGGATTTGTATGCATGGTTGTGCTGACATCTGTAAGAAGCTGGGAACCAAAACTGCCTTGGCCAGCAGGGCACCACTAGAACAACAGACACACCGTCTTGCTTGATTTTTCTCAGGATTTTGGGTAAAAGATGGATGGGTGGGAAGTGATACATTACCAGCTCCCGCCACTGAACTAGGACCGCATCCCCATTGGAATCATGACTCCAAGGTGCTCAGGAACAGTAGACTGCCATAATTTGTCATCTTAGGACACAAAGTAGTCCCACAATGGGAAACTGCTAGAAAATCTTCTATACCACTGAGTTACACAGTTCCACTTGTGGTCTCCGTCAAAGTCCCTTCTGAGGCTATCTGACAAGGTGCTCATTATTCCCAGGCAGTGCAATGACAAGGGGGGAAATCTGGTGACAGATGCACCAATTCCAGAGCTTAATAGGTCTCCCTCCTCTTTGTGCAGAAGCTAAATGTGATACAGAAACCCCTTGGCAAGGAGCTCTCACCTTGGATCAGACAAACTCATCACACCAAATACATACCTTACAGGGTATTTATCCATGGGTGAGGTCCCAGAGGACTGAAGAAGGGCAGACATAGTACCTATCTTCAAAAAGGGGAACAAAGGGTACCCAGAAAATTATAGATCAGTCAGTCTAACTTCAATTCCTGGAAAGATACTGGAACCAATTATTTAAGAAGCAATTCATAAAGCACCTAGAGGATAATAGGATTATAAGGACTAGCCAGCACAGATTTGTCATGAACAAATCATGTCAAACCAAACCCAATTTCTTTCTTTGACAAGGTTACCGGATCAGTGGATAGGGAGGAAGTGTAGACATTGTCAAAAGTCTTACTAAACGTACCATGCCCCACATGACATTCTCATAAGAAAACTAATGAAATGCAATCTAGATGAATTTACTAGAAGGCCAGTGCAAAACTAGTTGAGAGAGTAGTTATCAATAGTTCATTGTCAAACTGGGAGGGTGTATCTACCGAGGTCTTTCAGGGGTCAGTCCTGGGTTCAATGCTATTCAGTATCTTCATTAAATGATTTGGATAACGGAGTCGAGAGTATACTTATAAAATTTGTAGATGACACCAAGCTGGGATGGGCTGCAAAAACTTTGGAGGACAAGATTAGAATTCAAAAGGACCTTGACAAATGAGAGAATTGGTCTGAATTCAACAAGATGCATTTCAATAAAGACAAATGCAAAGTACTTCACTTATGAAGGAAAAATCAAATGCACAACTACAAAATGGCGGATAATTGGTAGCAGTACTGCTGAAAAGAATGCGGTGGTATTCGTGGATCACAAATTGAATATGAGTCAACAATGTGATGCAGCTGTGAAAATGGCTATCATCATTCTGGGGTGTACTAATAGGAATGTTATGTGTAAGACAAACAGGGCAATTGTCCCGCTCTACTTGGCACTGGTGAGGCCACAGCTGTAGTACTGTGTCCAATTCTGGGCACCACACTTTAGGAATGATGTGGACAAATTGGAGAGAGTCCAGAGGAAATCAACAAAAATGAAATATGGTTTAGAAAACCTGACCTATGATGAAATGTTGTGGGGAAAAAAACTGGGCATGTTTAGTCTTCAGAAAGACGACTGAAGGGGGACCTGATAACAGTCTTCAAATATGTCAAAGGCTGTTCTAACAAGGACTGTGACCAACTGTTCTCCATGTTCACTGGTGGCAGGACAAGTAGTAATGAATTAATCTGCAGCAAGGGATGCTTAGGTTAGTTATTTGGAAAAGCTTTCTAACTATAAGGATAGTTAAGCTCTGGAATAGACCTCCAAGGGAGGTTGTAGAATTCACATCACTAGCGGTTTTTAATAACAGGTTGGTCTGCGATGGTCTAGGTTTACCTGGTCCCCCTCAGTATGGGGGGAGCGGGCTTGACTTTGTGAGGTCCCTTCCAATCGTACATTTCTATGATTCTATAAAGGGTGTCAAGTAAAGTGTCTACAGAGAGCATGTAACTTGTCAAGACTCAATCACTGCAACATGTATGCATAGGTACCATTTAAGGAACAATATATTTATATTTAAAGTATGCTTTATGGACTTGGAATAAAAAGTAAAAGATTAGTCACGAAGATATTTCAGTAATGGCCCACTAAGGTATGAGGAAGTTGCCACCACACCCCTTCTAGCCAGTGACGCAATGCAAGGTTAAATTGCTTAGCCTTGCACACTAGTAAGACTTAGAACAAAGAACAAGCAGAGGCCACAACAGAGTCGAAACCACTTAAACATAAAAAGGAAACTCTACAACAAGACAGGGGTTCACCCTGTCGGTGAATAGAAACAAAAGACTGTTTTTAGTATGATCATGTGTGTGGAAAGACACTCTGCAACCGTCCACTGAGGAAACTCCTTAAGAAGCAGGCTGGGCATTCATGAACCCTTGGATCCTGGTTTGTCTGCAACCAGCCAGTTCTGCAAAAAACTGAACTTGTGGGGGAAATCTACTTTATAATATAGTAAAGGTAACTATTAATAAATGTAGACCCATGTTTTATGTATTTTTATTGTAACCACTTGTTTCCACCACTCTCTGATCTCCAGTTATATCTTTATTCTTTCTTAATTACTACTTCTGCTTTATCGTAAGTGCTCAAAAGTGCTATGTGGTTTCCAGGAGCAGCAGTTTAAGGTAAAACTGATAAACTGGGGTACACTGCACCTTTGGGTGCAGAGGATTTGGAAATTCTGTGAGTAGCCAGTGTCAGGGGCTAGATATCTTATAATTCAAGTATGCTTGGGGATTGGGGTGCACCAAGTGGCATAGAAAGAGAAGAGTACCTGAGTGGTTGAAAGGCTGGTGGTGCTAGGGAGCTGACACCCAACTACCACAAGAAAGACTCCCTCTCGCTGATGCAGAGAGCTATTAGGGTGACTCAGAGTTCGGGGGACCCAAGAACCATCACACTCACTCTTCCCTGCTTATGTAATGAAGTGTGGTCATACTGTCGAACATGACCAGAACATTCTGAGCATGAATGAAGGTCAGAATTATTTTGCAAACTTTATGAACTGCAGTTTGAGGAGGTTGGTGCGCAGCTTGGACTCATGTTAGCACCGTGAGGCTTGATCCACATGGTCGTCTAGGTGTGCTCCTCAACCCAGTAGGGAGGCATACCTGTGAGGCCAGGGCAGCCCAATATTTCCTCACCCCACCTCTTCATGGGTAGGTAGGTGGAAGAATGAAGGGAACCCCTATACACATGGGGTCTTTGTTCTTCCACCAGATGTATGAAGCCAGGAAACTGGGCAGGATCAAGACGCATTTGTCCAGTTGGTTTCTGCTCAGAGTATAGACTGTCCATAACCATACCTGGAAGCACCCGAGATGAAGTTTTGAAAAATTACTGCATGGGTACAGGAGGCCATGTGGCCTAGAAAGACCAGGTAGGATCGACCTGTCATTTGAGGGCTCATTTTAAAATGGAGGTCCTTCAGAGCATGAAATCTGTCTTCGGGTAGATATGTACTAGTTGAAATCAAGTTTGGAGTCACTCCAAAAAAGTCTGTAATTTGCATTGGTACTAAAGTGCATTTTTCTAGGTTCACTTAAGTCCTATGGCTTGAAGGAGGCTGTGAATTATACCGTGAGCAGCCCATCATAAAGGTAAGGAAATACTGGGCTGCCGTGGCAACACAGGTATGCCACTACCAGGGACAGCACCTTTGTGAAAGCTCTGGAGGCCACTAATAGACCAAAGGGAATTACTCTGTATTGATAATGATCTAGGTCCACCATAAAGCACAGGAGTCTCCTGTGGGCTGGATGAATGTCTATATGGAAAACAGGCATCCAATCAAGAGCTACAACCAGTCACCTTCATTTACGGAGGAAATCATAAAGACCAGGATAGTCGTCCTGAATCTCAAATGCTGTGTGAAGACATTTAGTTGTCTGAGATCCAAGATGGGTCTTTCAAGACCCCCTTCTTTTTGGGAATGAGGAAATACCCGGAGTAAAAACCCTTCTCCTGTGTTGAGGTGGCATACCATTCGTTTAGAGCATGAGGCTGCACAGGCACAGACCAACAGATACCACTAGTAGAAATTCTCCATGGTCAGGTGCTTGGGGCACACATTCACGCATCCTGGAAGAAACATGAACCACTGATGCCCCAAAGTATCAGAATAGCCCAAGCACACCTATCTAGATCAGTTAGGATTGCAACTGCCTGGTATCACCAGAGTGGCACAAAACAACTCAAGTGTGCTGGTGAATCTGGACTTTAATTTGCAATTGACCTATTAAGTTTAGAGGCCCAAGTTAGTTACTATGACTATGAGAAAGGGAGAGGAGAAAGCAGAGTCTCAGAGTCTCAACTTATTTGTGCTTTAAGGGCTTCCCTGCACTCCTACTTCAGTTCCATTGACAATGCTGCCTCAGTACATATGTAACAGAAGCTGTAATGCCATGGGGAGCCTATCTGAGCATAAGCTTTCATGAGCTACAGCTCACTTCATGATGCATCCGATGAAGTGAGCTGTAGCTCACAAAAGCTTATGCTCAAATAAATTGGTTAGTCTCTAAGGTGCCACAAGTACTCCTTTTCTTTTTGCGAATACAGACTAACACGGCTGTTACTCTGAAACCTTTCAAGCACTGATGCCAAAGCCAGCATGCAGCCACTTAATCTGTAATTAGCAGTGACAACTGAGCCAAGTAATTTACCAATGAGAATTTGACATGTGTCTAGTCTCAAGTACGCTATTGAATCATTACAACCAACAGAAGTGATGCATGCAAATTAGCTGTAGAGAGAAGTTGGTGATTGGTTGATTTATTTCTGATGTCACAGTAACCCCACTTGTGATTTACTGAGCTGATGATCTGAGCCTTGAAAAATCTAATCATAACAATTAAATATAAGAATTATTAATAACTGATTAATTGCAATCTACTAACTTTAATTATAGCCTAGGCATAAGATTTCAATTTTAACTATATGTAAAGTTTAAAGTGTCTGTTATTCCATTAAGACAATTCAGGACAAGGAAAAGTTCTAAATTTCTTAAAGGAAATAATTTTTAATTTATTTTAACTCAAATTAACTGGTTTAACTGTGAATTCTTAGAAAACGTATTCTGTATTCAAAAAAGAGTAAGTGCTGTAAGTTTGGGGAGGATAAACTGTATAGTTCCATAAAATAAAGAGGTTGAAATCTTGTTTTAAATTCAAAAGGTTGAGTTCTGTTATAGAGTCTCAACCAGTGCCTCCATAACAAAGAAAACAGCAGCTGACACTGTTCTATGCAGGGGACCTAAATTCTGGAATATGCTTTTATCCCTGATACACCAGAGCCCATATTTGTTAACCTCCCATGAACACTGCAAAGACTGCCTTTTCTCATGCATTCAGAGAGACTGAGGTTCCTAGGAAGAGAGACTGAAGGAGGACAAAAACATTGGCAGGAGGGAAGAGGAGAAGAATTCTGTTTAGGTTTTTTTTAAATTATTATTATTATTATTATTATTTGAACGTACAAATTATTAACCAACCTACTGGAAATATTGATGAACTAACATTTTGTATTGAAGAGTTTGAGTTTGTAATTGGGTATTTAAAATTTTAGGCAGTGTGTAGTCTACTGGATATGTGCCAGAGTTTTTCAAATATTAAACTGGGTTGATATGGCAGGTGGGATAAAGAGGGTGACTATACACATGGAACTGTCCTCCTGATTTGCTGAAACAATCACACATTTGGGAAGGTTTCTCAAGCTGAATGGTTACAATTCCCCCTACACCAGCCACAAACAGCCACCTTCATGCTACCCTAAGCATTGGTCACCTTGAAGGTGTGTCCTGATCCCAACCCTTTTTGAAGGCAACAGGTGAGTCACAAGCAACTGGTACTTCTGACTAAAACATTCACCGACTTATTCAGTGGCGGAATCTCCCTTTTCTTCTTCAGAACACAGAACAATGTGACCAACCTTGAAGAAACCTACACTAGATGCATGGACTGTAGCCAGTTACTGCTCAGTTTCAAACCGCTCATTTCTGACCTAGCTTACAGAAGCTAACCAAAGGATACCTACAAGCTCATTTAGTCAAAGCCAATAATCCTAGATTCAGCACCGTTTGGTTTTAAGCCAAAACATGTAATGGAAACAGCATTAGTAGTCTTACTGGATCATCACCCCGCTGTTCTTTGATGGAGGAGACATCCATTCTCACTCCGCTGGTCCTCTCTACAGCATTTGACGGTCTATCATGAGATATGGTGTCTTGCTTGAGGGAGATAATGATTTAAAATTGTCCGAGTCCTTGCTGAAGGTACACAGAGTGGTGATGGGAAACTGCATCTCTGACACCAAACCCCTCATGAAGCCACTAGGAGAACTCGTGAGATATGGACTTAGTGCCAACAGTATGTAATGACATACAGCACCACATATGAGAATACTGTGATGCTGGCAGACCATTTGCCAGCTCATGCCAAGGTCCCCCATGTCTCAGCTGGACACTGACAGACACATAGCTGGAATCTGTCTGGCTCACTTATGGGTTAATATTGATAAAATAGGTATGACAGTTATAAGTGTTTAGACTTCCAAATTCTTGAGAGTTGCTGCATGCGTTAATCTTAATTGTAATATCTATGTTCCATCTTACAGTGGAATATTGGAGTGATTATTATTGTGAGCCTCTGTGACTGAATGAATTGCCATTCTGGAGAAGGATGTTAATTAGTGCGAACAGCTCCCAAAGAGGAGACCCACTGATATCAGACAGGCTGCGGGTCGATCACACAGCTGGAAGCTCCCTACATCCAGACTGAGGAATTGTCAACAAAAGGGTTAAAGACTTGTTGTTCTGCTCTCCTCCCCATGAAGTTGAGTCATGCAAGTGGACTCCTCCCATCAGCTGAGTTTGCAGATCAGAGCACATGGCAGGAGGGGAATAAAAACCCCAAACAAAAAGGAACTAGTTATCTCTATGCTGCCTGGACTCTGGGAGAGCAAGGTGTTTCTTGGCACAAACAAGAGATCCTCAGCTGCTTAGCCTGGGTAGCCCTAAAGGACAAATAGAGCTTGCTGATTATATCACCTTTTGAAACCAAAAACTAACTCATTCATGCATCTATGTTTGCTTGCTTTAATCTGGTAAATAACTTTCTAATTTCCTTTTCAAGGAATCTTCATATAGTTTGCTGTAGTATTGTTTACTGTAGTATTGGTGTGAAACCTGAAGTGCAACTGACCTGGGGTAAGTGACTGGTCCTTTGAGGAATACTGCCGGGATTCTTGGTGTAAGGGCCCATCTATCACAGAGATACACTCACCTGGATAACAAGACAAAATGGAGTACCCAAGGGAACTATCTATGACTGTGTTAAGGCTGTTAAAGTGCCTGAGGAGTTTGCACTTTGTGCAGTTGGAGTTTGTGTTTTTTTGGGGGGAGAGGGGGGTGTTTTGTTTTTTAAACAGTCTGCCCTGAGGTTCATACACACAGTCTTGAGCCACCGTTGAGAGCATTACAAATACCACTATCATCCAGCTTCCCCAAAGGCTTGGACGAAATCAGCTCACAGATGTAGAGTAACTGGTTGAAACTGAACCCAGGCAAGAGGGAGGTTATGCCAGCCAATGGAGAAAACACACTTGGAGACTATGCAGTCACTCTGAAGTCTCCTTCCACCCATAAGTGATCATATTGATTTGTAGTTTACAATTGCTCCTGGAATATTACTAGCGATAAACTGTCACATAGCAATGTCTGCAAACAACGTATTCTATCACAATGTATTCTATCTGCTTAGGAGACAATACCCAATCCTGACAACTCCAGCCCGAGTTATACATGCCTTTTTGCACTTCTTGGCTGGACTACAGCAATATTATCTACCTGTGTATGAAGCCATCGGCTTCCACCAACTCCAACTAGCACAGAACATGGCTGCACATCCCCTCAGCAACATGGGCTACCGTGAGCGCATTGATCCTATCCTCCATTCATTATGCTGGCTTTCCATATATTACTATTTAAATATTCTTGGTCATAGTCCTTATCTTCAAGACGCTCAATAGTCTCAAAGATGCCTCTCAGAGGCGACATCTACACCACACTTCTTGTGGCAGTGTGAAGAGTCTGTGTAGCTACACACAGCAGTATATAGTTACACATGTCAGTGAAAGACTCTGGCAGAGGGGAGGGGAGGGCAGCAGGGAAAGGCTCCAACAGAGCTGGACAGTAGGAAACTACACTACTAAAAGTAGCAGTGTAGACAGGGGAGGTGCTGCTTGGGTGTGTAGAGAGATGAATAGGTAGGGCCCTATCAATTTCAGGGCCATGAAAAATGTGTCACAGGCCTTGAAATAAGCCCCTCCCCATGAAATCTGATCTCCCCCTTGCTGCTGGGAGCGCCCCAGCCAGGGGGCTCCTACAGCGGCATATTAACGCCTAGGCCGCCAAATTTGCAGGGGCAGCAAATTTATAATAGCAGCCAGAGGCTGCTTCCCCCCGGCGCCAGTTCGCGCCCTCTGCCCCAATTCCACCCCTTCCCCACTCCCGTTCCCCACCCCCATTGGTCCCCTTCCCCAAATCCCTGCCCCAGCCCCGCCTCCTCTTTTGAGCATGCCGTGTTCCCCCCCTTTGCGAAGCTGTTTCGAGCACAAACACTGGCAGGGAGTGGGGAGAAGCAGGAACCGGCGGCGCGCCCAGGGGAGGAGGCAGAGGTGGAACGGAGATGAGCTGGGGCGGGGGAGAAGGGCGGCAATTATTTCAGGGCCTAGGGAGGCAAAATCTTTAATCCGCCACTGGGCTCCTAGCTGCAAGTCCCCGCTGGGCTGGTAAGGGAAAGGACTTGTCCTTCCCTTGCATGGCCACCTTCGCTCTCAGGCAGAGATCAGACCCACCTCTGAGTGCCTCCCTCTACTGCAGGAAACACTGGGAGGTTCCTGCAACTGAAGGAGACTTGTGGAGGTGGGTCAAATCTCTCCCAGCTCCTGGAATTGCTCCAGCCAGGGGGCTCCTAGCTGCGAGTCTCTGCTGGGCTGGGGAGGGACAAGACTTATTCTTCCCTTGAATGGCAACTCTGGGGGGAGATGAGATGCACTTCGGACACCTTTTGGGTTGGGACCCCCACAGTTACAAAACCATAAAATTTCAAATGTAAACAACTGAAAACATGAAACTGACCAATTTTAAAACCCTCTGGCCATGAAACCGATCAAAATGGACTGTGAATTTGGTAGGACCCTATGTACAGAGTACATTCCCACAGGGTCCAGGCATGTCCTTACTCACCATCTACCACACTGTTATTTATACCCGTTCTAGGGAGGCCTGTGATGTATATATTCTACACAACACCAAGAGAGGCATGCAACGTAGCTGTATGTGGAGAAAGAATGAACCCACATGCAACAGAAATTAAATCATGTAGTTTAATGCGCTTCTGAGAAGCGCTCTGATAACAGTAAAGGGGGTAGTACAAGCTGAACAGAATTTAAAGTATTGAAATCAATCATAATATTACAGAAAGGCTAAGAAGATACAACAACAAAAGAATAGGTGAATGTGTATATAACCATTCCTAGTTTCTCTGCTTTGATGTGACTAAAACATTGCAAATTTGTTAATATTGCTTTGGTCTTCCTTTCATCTTTAACGCTTATATTGTGACAGTTAATTAAGAAATTTGACTGCACAGTACATATATTTGCATAGCTTGCACAAAGCACTACCTTGAAATGTTAATAGGTTTGGTTTGTCTGATGAGCTATATGGACAATAGTTAATGTGGTCCACTTACGGCTATAATATCTTATGTAAACTATGCCTTGAGCCAAAAAAGCGGGTTTTGACCGAAACATTCTACAAGGATACGTATAATTTATGGATATTTAAAGATGAAACATTTCTGATAAATCATGTACTTCTCCCTGAACACATTCCTGGAAAAACAGAAATTATTTTGCCTACTGCTTATTTCTTTCATATATTGTATTTTCAAATAGAGTTGTCTTTATTTTCCAGTTCCTTCAGCAAGAAAAGAAAAAATTCTGTTATCCTGGGGTTTCATTCCATAAATTGTACTCAGGTGTGACTCACGAACTCTAATACCCTTTGTCAACAGCTACAATGAAAGAGATTTAATTGAGTATTACTGTCTCTTATCCGACAAATGTCAGTATTCATATTTATATATACTTTGACACAAAATAAGCAGCAAAGCAGATTTAGTATTAGGTGTTTATAAGAAAGAAAATAGGTTATATCTGTCATAAAGGATTGTGGTTTGTTTTTATCATCACTGGTAGCCTCCTGAGTGTCTTGTTCTTCGTTCTCCTATTTTAGTATATTTTGTATAACTGTTTCTTTGGTGCTAGTGAAGTTACTGTCAGCCATACAAGCAAAGATTTTTCTTTCACCAAGATAAAAATAAAACTGAAGCTAGCAGAGCAAAAGTTTAGAAGAGTCTTCATGATTCTCAGTCTAGAAATCAACAGCTGTGCCAATGCAACTCCATGAATCATCCACCTGGAGATGCTTGGAGCTCAAAGCCTCATGTGCTTCAAATGTCAGTACTCCTCCATGTCACCAAACGCAAACCCCAGTCCTTTCTTACTACATGGATACTGTAGAATACTGTACCATTTACATGGGGCCACATCAGACTTCAGTGAAAGCAAAGCAATAGTCGTTTCCCCCCTCCTTCCCACCATTTTTCACATTCACACTTAGCTTTTATTTGTAGGACTTTTTAATACAGTACTTTTGAGGCTGATATTTTAAAAATGTCTGGTGCATGATTCTTTTCATAAGTCTTTGGCTACAACTACTGAATATGGGGAATAGAACCTCAAGACTATTAGAGACTCAATAAATATTAATTTAATGTTTCCTTATTCATAACAACCAGCTCACTCAACTAAGTTTGATCGAAATGCTGAACTCAGTCCTCAAAAGCAGCAAAAGGACTAGCACATCTTAAATATGACACCACACTGACTGGGTCTAGGGTATTCTCAAATACTGAAGATTTTCATTTCTAGTTTGACTATACAGCCTTAAGATTGCTCAAGTAACTGTTTTCTATAAGTCAGTCAGTCATATAGGCACAAGCTTTATGTTGACATAATATGTAAGCGCTTCAAGCTCCATCAAAAGATCATGACTTGAATTATCAGCAACAAAAATTATTCTGAGAACAGCAAATCTGATGCATGACTGAAAATACAAGAAGGGACAATATCATTAACTGATGCTTAAGCATTTAAAAAGCATAATTTATTAACTACAGAAGGATGAAGGAAAATTTAAATATTGAGTCCATATGTATTGGCCATTGTATTCTTTCCCTTTCATGACGGGTACGAGATTTTATTATACATGATGTTTCTGAAGAAAAAAAAACACACATTTCTGCTTCTAGACACAGTACAATCCATATTTTATATATTATACAATACAATTATACAATAATTCTTCCCCAGAAGAATACATATATGTTGGAGATAAGTCATTGCTCAACACTCAATGATAAGTTTTTATCCTGCACTTGTTAATATGATATCTAAGCTCCTCAAATTTCTAACATTTTCCATACTTTTTACAGGGCAATGCCCAGCATTTCCAGATCCCTGCAATTAACAGAATTGCTTTTCTAATCACAAGCTATTCAAGACAAGTCATGTTTACAACTCAGCCCCAGGCACTCTGAGACAGAAGGCTGAATGTATCTTGTACACATCAATTATATTATAATATCAGGTCACCTGAACTGCATTAAGGCATTTATACATCTGAAACATAAAAATGAAAGTTATTTAGGACTGTGATTTTCATTTAAAGATATTAACTTAATAAAGAATGAGAGCCTTTTAATTTACATTTTAAGTTATGCTCAATTTCTTTTATTTTGACTGAATGGGATAACACACGACTGTGCTGTTCCACACCCTGACTTCCCATTGATTCAAAAGGAATTGTGAGACAGACTATAGGATCAGTGCCTACAAGATTTTGGCTTTGCAACATCATAACCACATGACAGAAACCCAGTATGGATTAGTCCTGTTAAAAAACAGTGTCTCTCTTTCTTAGAGCTGGAAAAAAATAGAATAAACTACTCTTACTACAGCATCACTGAAACATTTCAAAAATCCTTCCTCTGCAGAGTTGTGGGTGGGTTGGTTGGTTGGTTGGTGTTTTTTTGTTTCTTTTTTAAATACTCCATACCAACAATTGGTCATCTCTTCTCTGTCAGTTAGCAATTTAATCCAGTGAGTTTTGTCTGAATTAGTTTAATTCAAGAGAACTTTAAACATGTAGATACAGAGTACCAAGTTGAACACTAAGAGATAAACACAGTAAGAATACCGGAGATGCTGAGTTCTTGCAAACATGATTTGCAACTGCTGTGCAATCAAAATTTGCAAAGAGAAAGATTAAAAAGAATTAAAAAAACATTCATCTTAAACCAAAAATGTGTGTTAAGAGCAAGCTGAACCAGACAAAAGTAGGGAAGGCTGAAACTCAGGGAAAACATACCACACAAAGGAAATCAGCAGTAATTATTACTACCATAGATAGCTACAGAAAAATAAATTTAATCAAACTGCATTTAAAAAAAAATTAAAGCGTTTCCAAAAATTCATTGGTAAGATTCGGGCAGATGAAGAGTCCCTGAGAGCTGACATTGGAAAGCCAGTTCCAACAGGAAACACAGCCTGACGATGTCATCATAACAGGCAGATCAGAGGGCTAGCAGACATGAAAAAGCTGGCATTTCCTACACTTTTTAGAAAAGTTCACTATCTCTGTGCATGTATGTGTGTTGTGTATATTTTATCCTCAGTATGCAGTATATTTCTCTTCATGTCTAGTACTACCAGAAGAGCGTAGATTGCCTCCAAAATCTGTGCCCCCTCTAGTTCTGTAAGCCAGTGACAAAAAGCATGTTTGGGACTAGAAACACGCAGCTGTACAGTAATTGCCACCGTCACCTCCTCTCAGCTGGTAAAACACTTCCTTTGGGTTTTAGAGATAGACAACGACATAACCAACCTCTGATCAAAAACTCACCTTCCCACAGTATACACATCCTGACAATACCTCTGGCTTTTCCCAGACTTCTTCCAAGGGGTTGGCCTCCTGCATCTGCCCTTGACAGCTCTCCACCACCCTCAACTCTCTGGTTTCCCCACAAACCTCATCTCTCCCCTCACAAACACTGACCTTCTGTGGCTTCACCCCAATTTACACTACTCGACTACTTGCTCCTTCAGCTGGGTTGCAAATAAAAGGCCTTCAAAATAGTCAAGCAACATCCAATATAACTTTCACGACAACTGAACTGCCTGAGCTCATGATGGCAGAGCTCCTTGCCTCTCATTTTGTAAGTAGCTATTGTTTAAAAATTAGCATAGTTCTGAATGAAACCAACATTTCAGGATGGACAGTGGTGTGATGGCTCCATTACTGAAGGTGAAAAGGGATTCTGGACAGCTCACTTCTCCTCTGGTCTGATAAAAAGGTGTAGGGTGGGAGAGACAAAAAGGAATTAAGAAATAGCCTTTGCAAACTACTGAAAAGATCTATACATCTGACATGATCCTGAATCAGGAGTGCAAAACTCAGAAATTCTAATTCTCAGACTTCAACGAGGGAGTGGGGGGAAATCAGAACTTTACCTTTACCGTAAGGTAAGACTTAAAGTTTGTATTTTAAAAAGGACTGCTGTTATAACTTGACTGGAGACCAACATATGGAAAAGTTAGGCTTGCCCCTATGGAATAAAGATGGCAATGAAGATGACGACTTACTCACAGGAGTGCCTTGCTGGTGAAAGGACTTCATTCTAATCTTAAGATTTTGGAGAGAAAGAATATCCCCATACAGTCTCAGGTTCTCAAAAGGACAGGATAAGGAGCATGAGGAGTTCTGATTATGTGTGAGGCCCTACCAAATTCATGGTCCATGTTGGTCAATTTCAGTGTCATAGAATTTTTTAAATTGTCAATTTCATGATTTCAGCTATTTACATCTGAAATTTCAGTGTTATAACTATGGGGGTCCTGACCCAAATGAGGGTTATGTGTGTATTGGGGGGGGGGAGTGGAGGAAAGAGACACAGTGTCAGAAGGCTATTGTAGGAGGCTGTGGTATTGCCACCCTTATTTCTGCACTGCTGCTGACAACAGCACTGCCTTCAGAGCTGGGGAGCCAGAGAGTAGCGGGCAGCACAAACGTGAAGGTCAGATGGTATGGGGGGGGGGGGGGTCATCACTTTTTTTGGGGGGGGGGGGGAAGGGCCAGTCTTACAGGTGGGCAACCACCCAGGGCCCTGTGGTCAGGAGGGTGCTGTGGTTCCCCCACACACAATCACAGCCAGCCCAAGGCGCCTTTAGCCCCCAAGTGTCAGGCCCAGAGCCAGGGAGGTGGTAGAGCTGAAGGCCAAGGGCACAGGAACCTTCGTAGAAGTGGGGAGCCATTGGCACCAGAACCGGGGGTGGTGGGGGCCATGCCTCCCCACTTTTTCACATGGACATAGTTTGGGAATGGGGCAGTGTTGACCTCCCTCCCCCCCCCCCGCAACTGCAAGTCTCCACAGCTACTTCCTGTGCTCTGACCCCTCCCCCCATGCTGGGAAGGAATGGGGGCAGGAAGTAGGCAGGAGTGTGGAGCTTCCTGCAGCAGGAGGAGGTTCCCAGTGGTGGGACTGACCCAGCCCTCCCAGGACTAGCAGCTGGAACAGGGCGAATAGTAGGAGCCACGGCTGGGGCTCTCCCAGCCCTGCCCCTCTTTGGCAGATTTCATAGTCCAGGATGTGTTTCTCATGGTGAATTTGGTAGGGTCCTAATTATGTGTCTTCTCCCACAAGAATGAAGACAAAAGGCATGGTGACTAGAACGAAAAAGTGACCTGAACTTTGGCTTCTAGACAAAATGGATCCTAATTTATATCATTTATGCTGTGCACTTCCAGGAGACATCTGGAAAGATACACACATACCAGTTTTAGGAGTCTGGTACAGAGTCCTGTCTGAGCTTCAGTTACCCATTGTGTGGCTACCCTAAAAGAATATGGCTATAGCTGAATATTCATTAGTTGAAATATCCACATTACAGGACCCTCCATCTTCCAGTCAATGGTCCCTGCATAGCGACAGCATTTTAGGGAAGGCCAGATTGTTTCTGGTGACCTATTTAATGTACTTTGGATTGTCACAGTTACAGATCTTGGAAAGCTACAATGAGTTTTTACATAGAAATCTGTAGAGAATCTAATGTAGAAGATGTGCATGGAAAAGAGCAGATCACCTGCAGCTTCTGAGAGACAGATGATGGGAATAAACACCAAGGAGTCCCCTTGCATTAAAAAAAGAGGCTTTATATCCTCTTCTGGGCCTCCTGCTAAATTATAATCTTAAGGGTTCCAGATACATGAGACCAAATGGGCCCAGCTCCTCAGGGGCAATCTTCTAGGGTTTTCTACATAGCACATATGTACTAGGGAAGGAGAACATATGGCTGATATCAGAGAGGACTAAGAATCCATTCCCTCTTCCTTGTGAATCTGTGAAGTAGAACTTTCTTTTTGCATGCCAGAGACCCAAACAAAACAAAACAGATGACAATGGACCCTGTGCTTAGACGACTTTTTGGAGAATTCAGAGGCAAAGGGAGCAAACAGCAAAACCTCAACCACCAGACTCTTGCTCCCTTCCTGTAAGAAGGCAGGAAACAACCGTGGAGCAAAGCCAGGAGGACTGGGCTCCAAAATTCTACCTTATCCGGATTGGCTCCGTGGCTGAATGACAAAAGGAGAAGGAACATGCAATGTATGTACAGGTAGAAGCCACAGCTCAGAAATGTATTACGTGACTCGATAATTGTCTTAGCCATTAGCATTAGCCCTGCACAAAGGTTACTTCAGTTATTCAACAGGCAAACTGGAAAGTTTGCTGAAAGTCTTTTCAAAACTAAGGGATGAATCCCCATTTAAGTTTGCATATACAGTAACTCCTCGCTTAACATTGTAGTTATGCTCCCGAAAAATGCGACTTTAAGCAAAACAATGTTAAGCAAATCCCATTTCCTGGTAAGAATTAATGTAAATGGGGGGGTTAGGTTCCAGGGAAATTTTTTTTACCAGACAAAAGACTATATTATATATATATATATATATATACACACACACACACACACACACACAGTATAAGTTTTAAACAAACCATTTAATACTGTACATAGCGATGATGATTGTGAAGCCTGGTTGAGGTGGTAAAGTCAGACAGTGGGATATTTCCCAGGGAATGCCTTACTGCAAAATGATGAACTAGCAACCAGCTGAGCCCTCAAGGATTAACCCATTGTTGTTAATGTAGCCTCACACTCTACAAGGCAGCACGAATTGAGGGAGGGGAGAAAGCATGGGAGACAGAGAGAGAGAGAGAGATGCGCATTGCCCCTTTAAGTACGCTGACCCCACTCTGAGTACACTGCCTTTTAAAGTAGAACAGCAAGTTGAGACAAGCTGCTGCCAGGAAGATCCCTCTGTCCTGAGCCCTGTCGTGTGTCGTCCCCCTCCCCTGCACAGTGGGGTAAGTGGGGTGCAGGAGCAGGGGGACACCCTTACATTAGCCCCCCCCCTTCCTCCCCTGCACAGCAAGCAGGAGTCTCCAGCAAACAGCTCCAAGGCAGACAGCAGGAGCAGCACATGGCAGTGGGGGGAGGGACAGCTGAACTGCTGGCAACTGGTAGCCTGCAGGGCAGCTGCCACACAGGGAACTTAGGGGGGCTGCCAGTCCACCCTGGTTCCAAGGCCCCACCAGCTAGCTCCAATGGGCTGCTCTTTCTGCAAGCAGTGGACAAAGCAAGTGGCTGCCAAACAACGTTATAAGGGAGCATTGCACAACTTTAAATGAGCATGTTCTCTAATTGATCAATAATGTAACAATGAAACAATGTTAACTAGAAAAGGAGTACTTGTGGCACCTGAGAGACTAACCAATTTATTTGAGCATAAGCTTTCGTGAGCTACAGCTCACTTCATCGGATGCATACCGTGGAAAATACAAAAGAAGATGTTCTTATACACACAAACCATGAAAAAATGGGTGTTTATCACTACAAAAGGTTTTCTCTCCCCACACCCCACTCTCCTGCTGGTAATAGCTTTTCTAAAGTGATCACTCTCCTTAAAATGTGTATGATAATCAAGGTGGGCCATTTCCAGCACAAATCCAGGGTTTAACAAGAACGTCTGAGGAATGGGGGGGGGGCAGAGGGAGAGAACCAAGGGGAAATAGGTTGCCTTGCATAATGACTTAGCCACTCACAGTCTCTATTCAAGCCTAAGTTAATTGTATCCAATTTGCAAATGAATTCCAATTCAGCAGTCTCTCGCTGGAGTCTGGTTTTTAAGTTTTTCTGTTGTAATATCGCAACTTTCATGTCTGTAATCGCGTGACCAGAGAGATTAAAGTGTTCTCCGACTGGTTTATGAATGTTATAATTCTTGACATCTGATTTGTGTCCATTTATTCTTTTATGTAGAGACTGTCCAGTTTGACCAATGTTAACCAGGACGACTTTAAGTGAGGAGTTACTGTATTACTGTGCATCGAGATTTGATTACACTCTGAAATATTCGACATATGAAAAACCACTGTGCAAAAAACTCTGAAACATATTAAATGAGACTATAGAGTAAGAGGCCGACATAGTGTATACGTACTTTAACTCAAACATGCACTTTAATTACTAAGAAATAGTTTATTTCTTAGCAGGTCATATATTTTAATTTGTTTAGCAGGTCAAATATTTCAATTGCTGAACATTATACAACAGAACAGCAGTCGGGGTTAACTGAAGAAATATTGTCTAGCAACAGACCGCAGAGGACAGTGTTCCCTTTACTGGAGACAAACTAAAGGTCAAGAACTGGTTAGTCTCATATGTCAGGACAGGCCTTTACTATTTTGTCTCTATCTTCTCATTGAGAAAAACTAAAATGCAAACATCTGGATTGGTATAGATCTATTTGCACAATCAAGTCTTTTAATCTTAACACTGAATTAGTGTAAGATGCATGTGTCATGGAGAAAAGGATCAATAAAAAACAGCAGTATTACCTCATTTAAGAGTTGTTCTGTCCTTTTGACATATACATAAAGTTATTATAAATTAAAAATTCAAAAGATCATTACAAGGTACTGAATGTTAAGATTAAGTCATTTTGATCTAATTTCTCATTTTTAGTGCCCAAAATAAAAAGAAGTTATTTAAGACGAAGTTAAACTCTCTCTCCATTATTTTCAAAACTCAATTTATATCAAACCTTCAATAGCATCTACAGTACTTGGATGGGTTACGGTATCCTGACCCAACAATAAAAAAATTTATTTCATAATCATAACAACCATTGTGAAACTGCATGACGTGCAAGGCTTATAGGCTAAAACTTGTCTCTAATATTGCCCCATGTATGAATATGAGGAAACCCCAACACTGACACTATTCCACCAAAATGGCCCATTGCAGCAGAACAATCAAAAGGATTTAAAAGCATTTTAACTTGTGCTCAAAGTTATTACAATCAGATTATAAATTATCCAAACTTCCCATAAATTTCAGTGTCTAAGTGTAAGTGAAATACAGTACTATGAATTTAAAAGAAACAAGACAGCTGAGAAACATAGTTAGCACTTAAGAACATAATAAAGCAAAGACTTAAAACAGATCATTCACCATGGCAATGAACAACTCTAAATCCTAGAACTCCTTATTTTATTCTCCTATTCTCTCATCCACAACAAAAAAATCACACTTAGAATTTCCTAATTTGGTAAAACCTATGACTCAGAAGTTTTCAGTGTATAAACTCCAATTGCTATTGTCAATTCTCATCCCACTAATATAGGACAAAATGTTTTTACTGCTTTCTTTATTTATAGAAGAAGTTCCACATATTAAAGGGGTGCGGGGGGGGGGGGGTGAGGGGGGCAGGAAGGAGTATTAAATGGGATCTCCCATTCACCAAGGGTAAAATACCAAAATTATGGGAGAATTATGTCATCTGAAGAAAGCATGTATATTTGTATTAATTCTCATATTAAAGTTCATGAGTAACTGCTGCACTAAAATCATAATAGGTAGAAAACAGGAACAGAAGCAGTCAGCAGGAGATCTCATCAAGGTTTTAAAAGACTGAGGTTTCCTTGTTTCTTACTTAAAGACTTAGTGCTTATTAAAATTTTATTTCTCTCTCCAACCAGGACCCACATGAAAAACTTTAGTCTGAAAATGATGCCTGACTTTGCAGGATTTAAATGGTCTTTAACCAAAACACAAAAACTGTTTATATTTCATGAGATAAACGAATGCTTTGGCTTACTATTTTATCTAGCATACTTTTATCTATTACTAATTTATTTTTGCTGTGCCTGTTAAACTACTCTCTAAAGGCTTCAAAGTGCATACAAACATTGTGTCTGACAAGTTAAACAAGTACTATAAAACAACAGTTTATACTGTCAAATTTTAGTACTGACCTACAGTAATTCATAGCTATAAACCTGGAGTTACACAGGATGCATGATAGAGCAAGTTTCTTGTAGCTCTAGCTCCATCTCTAATTATCCCTCCCACATAATCTGTTTTTGCTTGGCATTAGAGTGCACAATTTGCTCTCTTTAAACCTTTTGCTGGTGAAGTAACTGGCCCAATATTTGGACCAACAGTAGTAGTACAATGCAGAAGACTCCAAAATAAATTAAATAAGGTTTAATAAATAAATTGTGCCAAAAGGCCTAGACGCTGCTGGAGATTCACTGCTTAATTTACAGATGGCCAGGGGAACTATAGCAGAAGTTCTTAATCTTACAAAATTTACCAAAAGCTGGAGAGAGAGTGGGAAGAGGAGTACATGTTCCAGACCCAGAACAAAATTACCGAGTCTATTCCAGAGATACCAGGCCCTATAGTGCCCTTTCAGAGACACACTAGTTGAGAGAAGTAAAGCAGCAGCTCTCAAGGGAATAGGAGTGCACCCTCAGAGCCCCCTGGACAATGATGATATCAGACTGACTTCTTCAATTCTAACTCTGGACATTACTTTCTGCTTGCTGATGCTCATTTGCACCAAGCTCTCTCTTGCTTATTAGCAAGTGCACTTGTCTTCAGATGCAACAGAACATTTACAGGACACCTTCTATCAAGCAGAGTAGTATTGAGATCTAAACGAAATAAGGATTTATAGGATCCAGGGATTCAGACCTATCTCTAATAAATATAGATATTAAGATTCAGATTTAAATACAGTACAGCCATCCAGAGAAGAGACAGTAATGCCTAAATTGGTGTCCTAAAACCAAATGGGCTTTATGAAAAGGAAGAAGCCCTTACGTAAGATGAGAAAACCTCTACACGTCATACAGCACTCAGCTCTCTGGATGCAGAAAAGGCTTTTGATTTGGCAGAATGCCAATTTTTATCTATATGTGGTTTTGGGGGATACTTTTAGAAGTGGATTAAAATAATCCATAAAAATCCTGCATGATGTATCTAGGGAACAAATCAGACTAGTTTCTGGAATGAGTCTCTATTGGAACGAGTCCATCATGCATACAGACAGAACTGAATCTGGCAAGACAGTCACATTACAAAATTGTGTGCTAGACACATATTCCAAAATTCTGGCATCCATAAAACATCCTGTTACTTAAACGTGCTCTTACTAACTGAACATATATGAGACACCTGATCAAGCAAAAAGAGCAGATTGTGGTGATATATGAAATAAATAATGGTGCTTTCACACTCTGGCTGAAGAAGAATATATTCACATGTTGAGGCAAATATAACTGGAAAAAAAGAGTTGTCCATCCCTGAAATTCAAACAAATTCATGTAGGCAAGAAAAAGCACAATATGAGTTTATACAGATTGTTTGAGTCTTTTCTTTTATGGAAGATTTTTTATTAATAAAAGCAAGGCAAAGCTATCTGAATTAGAAATTTTCATACAAGGGTTTGAAGTTTCAGCAATCAAGGTTGTCTAGAATGTATAGTTTCATTACTATGATTTAAAAAGACAAACTAGATTAAGCTATTAAGTTATGGAGTACAGACTGTAAATATTAAGCAACAGCAAAAGAACAGAATAATACAGACAATAATTATTGGGTTGTAATGCTAATCAGATAATACTACACATGTTTTGTGTGGTTCACAGAATGTATGTTTCTCCACCTCTATCTATAATATATAATATTGTCCCATATAACAGTATAAAATGTAAGACAGCCAGATCTTCTTTCATACACATGATATGGAAATGCTGGATAGTAAAAATATTTTGGAAATCTATACTGAAATAAAAAAGAAAAAAATACTTGAGCTAGAACTCAAACAGGACTTCAAGACATGTATTGGGAGATGGTCTATAAAAAGGATTTAAAGAGGGAACAAGGAAGCCACAGTTTTTCTTGCCCTTTACATCAAAAGAAGAAACCCTATAGCCATGGACCCAAGGCAACAGGAATAAACAATTAGTAGAATATCTACTAATGAAAAATTTATGAGAACAGGGAGAGACAAGCTCACAAAAGATGGATAAAAGTAATATTACAACTTTCACAAAAAACAATAGAGAAATTGAAATCATTGGGACACTTCAGTATGGACATAATCTTGTACTTACAGTACAGATAGTCAAGAAGAGCCTACGTAGACAACATTCAAATTACATCCTTTTTTCCTTTAGCTTTCTCTACTTATCTTCTGAGACTTTCTCTCCCACCCCTAGAAAACCATCAGCTTCCCAATAAAAGACTAGTTTAAAAGTTGATATATGTATATTTAACTATTCATATTAAGGTATGGTTGTGTTTAAATAATTTTTAAACAGGAAAAGGCTAATGAAATAACAAATGTACAATTAAATACTGTTAATTTTGTAACAAGATAAGTACTTATGTGTCATGGCACCAACTGAAATGTTTTATTGTAAACTATCTTAAATATCAATAAAATGTTCTTCCCTTATTTTTTTATTATCCTCTGCCCCTCTCCATCTCAGTCCCCGCACTGTGTTTCCAGCCTTGTACTCCCTTGTCCTGCTTGCTCCTTTCCATCCTTCCTTTTCTCTCTTCACTCATTTTCCCATTTTTCTTTTTTTTTCCCCCCCATCCTTCCAACTTGGCAGAAACAGCAATAATACCAGGGGTCATAAGAATGGCCAAACTGGGTCATATCAAAGGTCCATCCAGCCCAGTATCCTGTCTACCGACAGTCACCAATGCCAGGTGCCCCAGAAGGAGTGAACCTAACAGGTAATGATCAAGTGATCTCTCTCCCGCCATTCATCTCCACCCTCTGACAAACAGAGGCTAGGGACACCATTCCTTACCCATTCTGGCTAATAGCCATTAATGGACTTAACCTCCATGAATTTATCCAGTTCTCTTTTAAACTCTGTTATAGTCCTAGCCTTCACAACCTCCTCAGGCAAGGAGTTCCACAGGTTGACTGTGCGCTGAGTGAAGAAGAACTTCCTTTAATTTGTGTTAAACCTGCTGCCCATTAATTTCATTTGGTGACCCCTAGTTCTTATATTATGGGAACAAGTAAATAACTTTTCCTTATTCACTTTCTCCACACCACTCATGATTTTATATACCTGTATCATATCTCCCCTCTTTTCCAAGCTGAAAAGTCCTAGCCTGTTTAATCTCTCCTCATATGGGACCCATTCCAAACCCCAAATCATTTTAGTTGCCCTTTTCTGAACCTTTTCTAATGCTAGTATATCTTTTTTGAGATGAAGGGACCACATCTGTACGCAGTATTCAAGATGTGGTCGTACCATGGATTTATATAAAGGGAATAAGATATTCTCTGTCTTATTCTCTATCACTTTTTAAGTGATTCCTAACATCCCATTTGCTTTTTTGACTGCTGCTGCACACCGTGTGGACGTCTTCAGAGAACTATCCACAATGACTCCAAGCTGCATAGCCTCTTTCTCCTCTTCATCTCATCCCCACAGAGGAAAAAAGTGAAACAGACATTGTCCGGGGAATACCATCTGACAATATAGGGGAACACCACTCTACCATGTCTCCCCACTCCCAACCAATGAACACACAGTGCTGCAGCCAGTGCCCTGAGTGCATGCGGGGACTAAACCAATAAAAGGAGGCAAGAGGTAGCAACAGGGGGAATGCATACATGCAGTGCCTCGGGAACCCAATAACATCACCAACCACTAACTGCATCTCTTTTTTCTAGGCTTGACAATTAACTTCAGATTAAATGGTATCAACTGGGCCTGGGCATAGACAGGGTCATATTGTTATTTCAATTGCGGGTTTTTGTTTTTTAATTTGAAAACTATAAAAACTCCCCTTTCCTTATGTTTTGTACAGATTATATTAAATCTCTCCTATTTCTATTTTAACCCAGGATAACTAGAAATTTGGAGAAGCAGAGAGTTTAAACACCGGCAGAGAATAAATATTTAAAATATTTTTATATAAATAAAATTAAACTTGTCTTAAAATTAAGGTTGTAAACTCTTTGGGGTAAGGTCCATGTCTTACTAGATATCTGTAAAATACCTAGCACAAGGGGGCTGCAATCCTCACAGAGCACTTAGACTTTATTGTACTGTAACGTAACCACCATCAACATAGACGAGATGAGCATTACAATAGCTGTTTCAGAAATGGAAGGACAAAGCTCTAAGTGGACAGTGAATTAATACCTATGGAAGAAATAGAGCTAATAAAGCAATTGGCTGACAAATTGGAAAACATTGAGACAGAATTAATGCAGAAAGTAACAACTAAGAATGTGTTTACTTCCCCAAGGCACTGAAGAAACAATTTTGAACAATTTGTTTGAACAATTGATTCCTTGTGGGCAGAGACAAACAGATCACCATCTCCGGAAAGAACAAAAGACAGAGAACACGAGACATATTACCACCAAAGAATCCAACACTACACACACAAAAAAAACCTACCAAAGATTTAAAGAGAAGGAAACAATAGCTAACATTCCATCTGTGTTCAGTGAAAGTAGGAGGAATTCATGGAAGTCAGGAACATATTAAAACAATTAAGTTTGGTTTCTCATATGTAGTAGCTAAAAATGTTATACAACTTCTGTATGTCCATCTTCACATCCCCAGAAGCAGCAAAGCATTTTCTCAGCTGACTCTTCAGATTCAGAATCAATTTGAACCTTGCAGTTAATCTAAAATAAAAATTATATACCACTCACACTATACATTACAGCTTTCCTATACAGAACATTTGAACCAGCTACCTTCACAATAGGGATTTGAATATCACGAACACCAGTTTTAACAAATGAGAACTTGACTCAAAGTAAGTAAATGGATCCAAAGGTATCTACTCTCAGCCTACCAAAATTCATCAAATCACTGTTAGTAACCTCTCCCCCACACCAATAATCAGCAGGTCAAGTTAAGTTATGATAATCATAAAACAGAATTAATTGTTCTAGGACAGTAAGAGAGAGAAGTATTTTTAAAGTTATATTTATAGGCAATAAGCCCTTATTCCAGAAAAACTAACCTTATAATAAAATGCTGGTCAATATATTACTATATTTGATGCTACCATGTCATAGCTTGAAATTTTTAAACGGAAGAAAACCAAGATATTTTTGAAATAGAATTACTGGAATCTGCAGAAGTTACACTGTTATCTTAAAATCTGAATTATACACAATCTGTCAAAGAACTGTGCTACAACTAAAACATGACCCTCTGAAAACCCTTTTTAAACAGCTTTTTGGAGAAAGAGGTACAGTCAGAGACAGGTACAGTCAGAGACAGGACTGCTCTTAAACTGTAGTTAGCTCAATGTGAGCAAGAGATGTATTTTTCTACTGAATTCACTTTCCCAAAAGGTGTTTGTAGATTGGGGCAGACAACTGGGTGAATGATGTGATAGAGAATTTAACTTTGGTAGTGACCAACTGAACTCTCCACATGAAGGCAGTCTGAGGGTGGGGCAGAGAGAACACTGGTGAATTCTATTCAACACACAAACCACCACCTGTAGGCATTAGATCTTAATACATACCATTGGGCCATCTTACCTCTGAAATGTCACCAATGAGTTATGTGGATATTATCAGGATTGGCAAGTTCAAAATGACCTCTTTTCTCTTACCTATTTGTAAAATGATTAGTATTTCCCCTCCAAAGTACCCACACAAACTAAACCCCAACTTTTCATTAAAAAATGCAAACAATTTGTTTTTCCCCCATCTCAATTCTCATGAATATGATAGTAACAACATTTTCACACATGATTAAGAAACTACATTCACACTGCTCTGAAAATAAGAACTTATTTTTTAAAGTTCTTATTATACCTGTCTATATCCCTCAAAGATGAAAAAAAGGTTAACAGGCAACAAAACATGATAAAGACATGAAAAAAATTAGGTTCTTAATACTGAGCACCCAAATTAAGAGCTCTACAAGGCTGTCTTTCTGTTCTTACAAAATATCACAGCAGAACCTTCCCCAGCCAACCTTCTCTACCAAGCAGCAGAAAGACCCGAGGCTCTCTGAAGAAATCCAAAAATGAACCACGACACAAAAACTGTACCACCTCTTCACCAGGGTGCTTGTGCCCAGCCCAGATAGCCACGGTAGAGGTATGCTGGGGAGAACATGGAGGTGGGGTGGGGAAAGTCACTGAAAAGAGAGGATAAGAGACCAACTGGGATGTGAAGGAGGAAAGGAGGTATAACTGAAGGGCAAAAAAAATCAACAGAAAACAAAAATGATGAAAAGAAAAAAAATTCTGAACAGAAATCAAAGACTTAAAGGAAAAGGAGCAAGAAATAAGATAGGGTTTGGCGGAAGATAATGGGATGTGAGAGTGGAAGAGACATGGGTAACATAGCTAAGACTAGAAAAAAAAAATCAGTAAAGGAATGTGGAAAAAAGCATTTAACAACCATCCAGTCTTATTATTTAGCTGTTGTTTACAGTGCCACTGAGCAAGTGTGGCACTTCAGAGAACAAAAATGTAGTCGTTGCCCCAAGCAACTTGCAATCTAGGTCAGATATGACATGACACCACAAACTCTTACTTCTCAGTTGCCAAGCCTTCCTGTTTCTCACCCAGGTAACAGATGACAGATTTTCACTTGGAAAATCTGGTCACCCTCTGTATCCCCCAGGTCTTCAGGGTTAGGGAGTAAATCTCTGTGGTAATTAACAAGAAACACTACCAGAAAGCTGTGCTTTAGCAACCAGCAGCAGAGGCAGAAGTCACCCTTAGACTTTGCTGGGAGAGGTTTTACACCCTGTAAGGCTGAAGTGTTAGGACCATTTGGAAGCTGAAGCTACTGCAGAGAACTGCAGCCCACCTAAGTGGAGTTGCAAACAGAGTACTTTAGACCACTTCTCTGTGATCTGCACTCATGTCCAGTAAGTTTCCAGGTGGAAAGCAAGTTGCTAGTTTTAACTTATAAAGCCCTAAATGGATGGTTACATGAGAGATCATCGCTTTTCCCAATATATATCATCACAGTTGCGATTTGAAACCAATATGTGGGATAAGCACCCACAGTAATATATGAGCACCTAATGCTGTATTGCAATAAGCAAAAATTATATATAATCCCAAGAACAAAGAGGAATCCAAGTGGTTTTGTTGTTGCATCACTGGTCTCAGTGTGCCCTGAACGTTGGAGGCAGTCACTTGAAATGAAGCAGGCAATTGGGCGTTAGATTATTATGCATGAAAGATCTGAAGTGGGCAATTAAGGGTAACCAACAGTGTTGTGGGTGACAAAAGGAGTGTCCCTGTTAAGTGCATGGTTCTTGGTATCTAGCAGAATTATGAATTTTAGTTCCCAGGTTTGTCAATTTTTTTCCTGATGCAATCAACGTAATGAGCTACTGTATGGTTTTGTCCTCTGAGGGGCGTCCACTCAGATTATTCTTTCTTACGACAGTCAGTGGGGACATTGGGGTTGGTTTAGTCTTTGTTGTGAAAGAATTCCTTAATGCAGAGTCGGAAGAATTCTTCTAGTTCATGTTAGTATGTTATCATATTCTAAGTTGAGGCAGAAGTTCACTCCATTGGAGAGTACAGAAACCTCCATTCTGATTAGAATTAGTCTTTGATGATATTGGGATGCCATGTAGTGTCCATATGGTGGGCCACCTGTCTTGGTTTCTCCTGCAGGTGGTGTTCCATTGGCTGTGAAATGGTTATACTTGGTTCCATGTTTTGTTTTTGTGTTGGACGGCTATCAAGCTTTTTTTTTGGTTTGGGTTTCCTGCATGATCTTCTAAGCAGGTTTCCTGATGTGTTTCTGGAAACAACTAGTTAAAATTTGACAATTTTTATGTTGAAGTTTTCCAACTCTAAATATTTTTATAAGTTCCTTATGAACCATTATTATTAGCAGCATGAACCTTGTAATAAGTCGTGTAAAACATAGGTTTTCTTAAACAAACATCATTTATAAAATTACACAGAGTGCTCTATGAAAAGTGTTTATGCTGCTCGTTAGTTAGAATTTCTGTATCCTAATGGAATATGTTATGTCACAAAATTGGTTAATAATTAGACACATGCACATCTCTCTCAAACAGTCATTTGGCTGACAGTCTGGAGAATGCAGTTTTGTTGAGAACGCCACTTGTAATTATTTTGGATAAAAATGTATATAGGCTAAAAATGAATTTCTAAATACCAAATAAGAACATAATCGATAGAAAGTGTGTGAAAAACGACTTTATGGTTCTTAATTTGGGGTCAGGATTTACATCACAGAGACTGTAGTCTTGCCACAGTAAGGGTGGAGCTAGCTTTTTGTTATAAGCCCATACGTGGCAACTTTTTCCTGTCCGACATTTTATAAGTAAGGGTAAGTGTAAGATACAGTCACCAATGAAACCACCACCATAGTTGGGGACTCACTCACAACACAATAATTCCCTGATATTGTTTAAAAGTTTGGTCTTACCATAGGAATGAACTGCATTTAACTGTGCAACTTGCTGAAGTAAAAGGGTATTGCACTGTTCAGGAATGCCGTTACAATGCAGTCTGGTCCTTTTTATCTTGCAAGAGAAAACTGTGTTTTAACTGTGAAACAGGATAACTATGTTGTATCCAACTAGTCAGATATAGCAGTACTTACAGTGTAGATTTGAGCTAAAAGAAAAGGCATCTTCAGATAATATGGAAAACAATCTTTCCTTCTCCCAGTAGGAGTGCACTCTGTCCCTATTTTAATACAGTTTTAAATAAGTGATTAAGTAACATGCAAACAGTTGAGACTACCCTAACTCCTTAGGAACAATTCACCTATGTGTCGAAATCGTTACATTGCCCTAGGATTTAGCAAACATGGCCCCAATCCCACAAAGATTTATGGATGTCCTTAACTTTATGCCCTCCAAGCACTTACAGGGCACATGGACTACTTCCAGGGGCACATGCTTAACTTGGTGCCAAGTCTTTTCAAGATCAGAGCTTAAGTTACAAATACCCCATGGTATTGCATTCCTGAGTTGATGTTCTCACCTAAATTAATCTTTGAGCTTTAATTTTCTCACAATCCATGAGCTCAGACCATCCTAAGTTTAACACTAAAATAATTGAGACTGAAAGTTAAATCTTTCTAAGACCTTATTTTCAGTCAAAAGAAAAGGAGTACTTGTGGCACCTTAGAGACTAACAAATTTGAGCATAAGCTTTCATGAGCTACAGCTCACTCCGATGAAGTGAGCTGTAGCTCACAAAAGCTTATGCTCAAATAAATTGGTTAGTCTAAGGTGCCACAAGTCCCCTTTTTCTTTTTGCGAATACAGACTAACATGGCTGCTACTCTGAAATCAGTCAAAAGCAATGTTCAGCAACTGAGAAATACATGATACACATCAAAAGTCTTTAAACAGTCAGAGTGGACTCATTTATTGATAACAGCAGCTTTTTTGGATACTGTCATTCATATCGAAATATATTGCACAAAGTTTCACAGCCATTTAAAGTCAAACTATGTACAGTAAGCTATGTCAACTATATTCTTGTGACAGAGTATAGGGTGAAGAGAAGTGCCAAAGCCAAGGAATAAGAACAAATATAAGAATCAGAACTGTATAATTTTATTAGCAAGAGAAGATCAGAAAGAAAGTCTCAGGGCCATAGAAAAAAAAATTACAGATACTGACACTAGGAATAGGACCTACTATCCAAGAAAGTGAGAAAGGAGGTTTGGGGGGAATCTCTTGAGAAAATTAAAGATGAAATTGAGATTGAAAGGGAGAAGTAGAGTAGTAAAGAAATTACAGTTACAGATGAGGAGAGGTTAAAACAAAATAAAACACTTATTCAAAGATAAAAAATTGCCATTAATTACTCTCTCTCTAGTTCTTGGAGGGCTGGGATAAACACAGCTTCCAAGTAGCAGCCTTCTAACAACAGTCCCATCCAGCAAATCATCAAGGCGGCTCACTGGATGGGACTCTCAGTATTACAAAATACAGATGTTTCACTGAATCCAAACTTATGGGGGACAATGAGGGCATGAGGGGGAAGCATTTTTGGAGCACTACAGGGGGAGGCTATTATCAAGGCACAGATCATTCCCCTGACCTTCCCTGTGTTCGTGAGGACATTGGGAAGGTGGGGGGGTGGGGCGGGGGAGAATGGACAAGATAAACCAATATTGATACAAAGGGCAGAAATGTGCCTCTTTCCCCTTCCCCTCACAATATCAACTAAACTCAGAAGTAGAAGCAGGGCCCTGGATGATAGTAGTGTTGCCAACTCCATGGCTGAGTCTCCTCACTAACAAAGAGCAGGATCTCGGCAAAGGGAGGAATAGGCTCAGCATCTGAGCTTGTAGCTTCACACTAGCATCTACATCCACAGATCCACCTCTTTGTCAAGCATGTTTTGATGCAGACATGAACAACTAAACACGTCATAATGCTTCCTTCGCAATATGCTTCTATTAATTCCATATCTAATTAAAAATGAAGTTAGATATTAGATAAGTGAAATTTCAGTGTTTTCACATGAAACTGGTATTTTCTTTCATATACGTTTAGAGTCTTCATATCCTATACTCCTCAATTTATTGAGTGCTGTAAAAAAGATGAGAATATTCTCTCAAAGATAAAATAGAAAAGATGTACCATATAATGTATATTTCCATATATTCTTCAACTTCTGAAACTACAATTATTTTTTCTAATATGCCTTCACTTTTATGAAGTAAACTTCCCAGATTTTTTTTTGAGTGTCCATTTCCCCCAAATTGTTAGAATCCATTTATGCTTCTTAAAGGTGATGGTTAAGTGAATCTGCCAAGCATGAACTGTTCCTGAAGAATGAGTGATTATTTTAAATAGAATGGAGGAAATTCAAAGGATGACTTTTCATCTTCTTGTGCAGAATATCCTCTAGAGTACATGGAAAATTGCTCACTATGAAAGGAATACATGAACTGTAAAATTTATAATCCTTTGTAAATTGAACAGCTCTATGTTCTCTTAGGGGGGTACCTGTTTTATTCAGTAATTCAGTGAAAAGTTTTTATCCCGAAATTTCTGATGAGACCTAAATTGTACATTTATTATCCATGGACAGAGGTGACAAATGTGGTTTCCAGAAAGTACCTATCTTGTAGCAAGTCTCAGAACTCATAGGTGAGAAACAACTGAAGATGCTAAAGGTCAAGTGTATATCCTTTATAGATGAGTTTTTGAAAAACTCAATAGTTCATGTATTTTTTTCCTAGAGCCATACATGTTGCTGTAATAGATACTCTAAAATCTTCTGTTGCTTCATAATTCTTCCTCAAGATATTACCACCTATCAGATAACTCTTTATATCAGAAGTTCCCGCTATGAAGATACTTTTAGCTAAGAAAGTTACAATTAATATACTGCCTTACAGTAACAAAACAATATGCTCTCTCTCTCTCTCTCAACAGATGACTTCTGAAAATGTTTAATCTCTGTTCATATAGAGGAATTCTCATTATGTATTTATTATATCACCCAGTACAGAACAAAATGTGATAACTTACTTGGGGGAAAAAAACACTGATTAAGGAAAAAACATTCTTGTCATCTGGCTGAGCATTTAAAATTGTAATAGTCTACAGTCTAATAGTCCCTTTTCACCAATAGGTTCAAAACATTCTGCGTTCTTTGGTCTCTTCTTCAGAACTTTGAGTCAGATTATTTCCCTATTAAAATGCTATTCGGGATGTGCACACACACAGCTATCACTTGCCTGACAAGAAAAGATAATAACTATGTAACCTTGGTAAAGACAAAGACACTTGAGTATTGTGTACAATTTGGTTCACATCATTAACAAACAAAGAATCTGGAGATAGTACAGGGAAGGGTGGGAAACATAAGAAAGTTAGGATAAATGACCAAAGAGGAGACAATAAAGGAGTTTAGAAAGTACAGTTTGAAGAGAGAGACACACACAGACAGACAAAGTAGAGTATCACTTAACGGTTTGCAGGACTAGCATTTGGAAGAGGGCATAGGCGCCGACTGCGCAGGGCTAGAGCACCCACAGGGAAAAATTAGTGGGTGCTCTGCATCCACTGGCAGCCAAGCTCCCCCACCCCACCCCCCTGGGGCCCAACCTACGCCTCCTCCCCCGAGCACACCACGTCCCCGCTCCTCCGCCTACCTTCCAGCACATCCCGCTGCCAAACAGCTGTTTGGCGGCGTGCTTGGAGGGAGGGGAGAAGCGGGAACGTGGTGCGCTCAGGGTAGAAGGTGGAAAGAGGCGGGGCCGGGATTTGGGGAAGGAGTCGGAATAGGGGCAGGGAGGGGGCAGAGGTGGAGTTGGGGCAGGGCTGGGGGCAGAGGGAGGTCGAGCACCCACCAGCAAAAGCAGAAATCAGTGCCTATGGAAGAGGGTAACTTACAGTAGCACCATAATGAGCAGAAGTAATGTGTGTCTCAAGATGACAGATATTAGAAAGCATGTAATAATAAATCTATCCAAATGAATCAGCTGAGGTAGTAGTTGAGATCCTATCACCATGTTTCAAATAGATTATATAAGCAAGGCCTGCTTAGTTTACCATTCAGTAAAACCACAGTTGCCTTATTTCCACTCTTTTTACAATGGAATAAGTGTTTTTTTCTCTCACCTGTCTATAATCAGCCATCTTTAGCAGAGGCACAATGCTAACCTCACAGTAAATATTACAAATGACGTTTTTTAGGATTTTACAGTGAGATAATCCTAATGTGCAAATTATCTCACTGTAAAAGAGATTTTGTTAACATTGTTTACTGAACAAACAACAGAAAGCAGAGAGAAGACCTTAGTATGAAGATCTGCACACACATGCTTCTGGCACTACGAATAGGTGGTTCTAAGAGCACTACTTCTCCTTCTATCATCCATCCAAGAAGGAGAAAAGATCAAAGAGCATAGCAGAGCACCTGAGCCTCACGTAGAGAGCGCTTCCCAAAGAGACTACTGCCAAACAGACCAAAGCATGAATAATCACATTTTGAACATCTACACAATCTATTGTGAATGCTGGTTTATTTTAGCTTTTCAACTGGTCAGATTTGACATGAACAGAGCAGACTGATTTAAATCAAAGCAATATTTTCTCTCTGTCTGCAGAAGAGTCTACTGCTGTCAAAACCTGGCTTAGCACTTCAACAAACTCTGGTTCCAAGTACTCAGTCAACAGTTTAATGGCTTGACTTTCTTTAAAACTTTGCAGCAAACATATACTGCTTAATATTAATGTTTTTAATTTAAATGTTAATACATTACAGTAAGTTTAGACTTAACATAGGTTGACATCCTTTTCAAATTTATTTTTAAAGAGATTTTTTAAAACAAAAATAATTAAGAAAATTTAAATACAAAAAGACCATTTTTTATTTTTAAAATATCATTGATTTTATCCACTCTGCTTGGGAATACCACATTTTTTGTTTTATTTGTTTTCCCCCTTTCCTAATTCAACCCCTGTAGTTACATGATGAATATTGAACCCTAGACCGCTGACAGTTTAAAGCTCAATACCTCAAGACCCAACGGGGCTAGAAACAGGAGACTTATTTTTGGACTGGATACAGCTCTTGCCCTTAATAGGTTCAGAGATATTGAATCTCACAAGTCCAACCTTAAATATGGAAAAAATATTTTGAATTATTAAAATTCTAAAAATTAGTTACAATCTTTTCTCCCACTAAGCCTTGAAAAGTGGACTCCCTGGAACTAAGGCAGCACCATTTTACATGTGGGAAATGTAACATGCTGTAATACTGACAGAAGTGTTTAAAAAGATAAGAACATTTTTAAAACTGTTTCTCTGTATGACATATAGCGAATACACAATGGTGTTGTGTGGTATAAAGTTTTTATTGGTGCTGGTATCGGCACTCATGAGTAACAAATGTCACCCAAACTCAAGCCAATAAAACCATAATATTCACTGCCATGCAATCATCATCATATTCTGTATGCACAAATATGTACATATTTGTGTGTGTTTTTTAGAAACAGTCCATTTCATTCACTACTGGCATGCAATCACTGTTGGGGGAGGAACAATGGAAGCTGTTCAAACAATGCAAGGACATACGAAGTAACAGTTTAAGTCACAAAATTAAGAACATGAGATAATTCAAACAGAAATGTAGGCTTACAGAATGAAATTACTCAACAGTTTATTTAATGTATTCATCGGGGTTACAAAAAGTAGTAAATAGTTATTTTGCTATTAAAATACATCTGTTTCTTCAAATCCTTTGACATTTCTTATGCTAGCTTCAAGTTTTAAGTTCTTTTCTTCAATGATGGGGGTTTTTTTGTAGCTAAGATATTGGATGGGAACTCAGGAGATCTGGGTTTAATTTCCAGCTCTGCCACAGACTTCTTGTGTAACCTTGAGCAAGTCACAAACCCTCTATGCATGTGTTCCCTCTCAGTTGCTTGTATGTTGTATCCCTTTTTCACCCTTTGTCTGCCTGCTCTGTTTACATCTTGATTCTGTAAACACTTGTGCATGATCTTAGCTCTATGCATGAGTAGTCCCAATTAATTAAATGGGACTGCTCATGTGCTTAGACTTCAGCTGTGTTAAGTGTTTGCAGGACTGGTGCTTAAACTGTAAGCTCTTCAGGACAGGAACATTATTACTATGTTTTTGTATGGTGCCTCACATAATGGCCCAGTCTCTGTTGGGCCTCTGTGCTTTACTGTAATAATAAATAAGAATTTGTCACCATTAATAACATCTCTTACTCTTGCAAAACAGAGCTACAAGATCTTAGGTGGCTACAGATGTTCCACTATACGTACTGCGTGAATGCTTAGTACCAGAGTTGAATTAAGGTCCTTTCTTATAACAGAAGTTTCATATCTACAGTCTTATTAGTTTAAAAGACCCGTGTAGAATGAAATATTATTTTAGGTTCATTTCTATGGATTAACTGGAACATATTAAATTATTGTAATATGTTATTTTAAGTTTGAATGCTACTTTCTCTTTTCATTAACATCCTTCATTTTGTAACTCTCACATATAGTATGCAAAGCAAATATAAAACAGAAGTGGATTCTGCAATACCACTCAACCACCTAAGCAGAAAATGCTGTTGACAGTTGTGTATTGATCGGTGTTGGTATTTGTCTGCACTTATGAGTAAATTAAATATGCTTGCGTAATAAGTTTTGCACAGTATTTCAATCAACATTAGCAATCTTCTTAAGATTTCCCATATGAAGTACTATGAAATCATTTATTATTCATTCATTTAGTGGGTTAAACAGATACTTGAAGATTTTTAGAGAGACTTCCCATACTATTCAGGCATTTTTTTTTAATTCAAGTTATATCTCATAACTTATACTACTTGCTTTTTTGAAAAAGTTTGTTTAGGTTTTGTATTCATCTTCATACTGAAGACAGTGAAAATAACTAGAAATTTACCACAACAAACGTGAAACTTTTTGGTCCCCACACATTACCACAGCACTGCAAAGCTGGAGTTCTAAACAGTGCAGGGAACACTTGGATATAAACATAAATGTTTCCACTTTCAAAACAATCAATTTTATTAAGTGTTTAAGTATTTATAAAATAACTCAAAAATCTAAACCATTCTGCACACAAAGCGTTTTGCTCCTGATTAGTACTGAAGAATTACAAAGCCTGTTGACTGCAGTAGGAGTTTCAAGTGGTCAACACTCTGGAACAGGGTGAAAGTTTTCAAAATGAACAAGAGCAAGCCATGACACTTGAAAGCTAGTAAAGAAAATGTATTTACTTCAACAAAAATATTAATCTGTTCTACTATCATCTACTGCTTCTCACAATCACAACGATACAAGTGCGCATCAAAGTGAAGGCAAATCATCTGTCTTGGTAGGACAAATAATTTAAAACAATGCATATCACTGTAGGATTTACAAGCTGATGCACAAAAAAATCTACTCAATATTTTACGTGTAAACAGCCTTCTATTGATTTGCCACTATAGTATGAACCATGCCATTCCTACTTGATCGTGTCTGGTTCATTGCCTTAAAAGTTAATTGTAGCCCAGCTGAATTTAACTGGGCAGAAGCCTATTACAGTGAATGTGAACATATGTCCTTCGACAAAAGTAAACATTTTCTTTTAAAGTTTGCACACAAAAAACCCTAAGACTCATCTAAAAGAAAAAAAATTCTGCAACTGTCCTCTAAGCTTCACAAGGATGCAAAATTAACCTACATATGACATATACCTTTCAATGAAGCGACCTCAGAATTATTTTACAGCTATAATTACTGCACACGTTTGGTCATATTTATGTAAATGAAGTTGAAAATAGCAGGACAGGAAACCGCCTTGCAAAAAGTACTATTTTACCAATTTGTAGTTTCTTACCTTGGTTTCCCTGGGATACCTGCCAAAATTCTGCCTAATGTGCAATATCCTATCCGGTTACAAAACTCAAAATTGACTTTGAGACAGCCTCAGTATTTAGAAGACCTTTTTGCTAATTATCTAGCCTGAGAAGACATAGCACAGTATTATTCTTCATAGCATTTAATTACAAGAAAACCACCTACAGTTAAAATTGGAAATTTTACTTTAACGTTGGACTGAGAGACTACCAAAAAAGTTCATTTACGAACTGGAGAAGTGAAAACAACGCTATAAATTAACTATATATGGCAGTAAACTTTTTTCGGGAGAAGGAAAATATGGAGAAAAGAATCAAAATTGATTCTGTAGTTAAAATGGAAGAAAAACTATTAAACTATTTGATAGCATGTACTTCAAACTTCCACTATAGTGAAGGTTATAAAATAGTTTCCATTTTAACTTCTTGGTTTCACATGCCCATAACATTCCAAAACATTCACCTTTTGCTCTGAATCTTTTCACGCTTTACAACTGCCCAAAGGGGTATATTATATAGGGCAGAAGACACCAGACCAATTTTAAGAGAGTTTTAGCAAAATCCCTCCAGTGATTCTGAAATCGTGGAGAGAAGAAAAACAAAAAATCTGTACTGTTAAATTATAGCCACATATTTAAAAAAAAATTTAAAAAATGGCTAAAGGATAAGGGCCAGAGTTTGAAACTTGGCACTGACTGCATTGAGCAGTGTTTTTTGGTGAAGGGAGGTGGAGGAAATACATGCTATGCAATTGAAAGATCACTTCTGAACACTGCCAATGAAACCACAGTCTTTTTGGGACATCATGGCACATTCTACCAGCTTGCCCTGATCACCGAACTGATTCTCTTAAATTACTGCTGGGACAATTGGCATGAAGGATATTTTGGGGCTTTGTTTGCACTTGGAAAATTGGTGTGGAGAGAGAGGAATTGTGCTTGCACCAGTGAAGCTCCTTCATTATTACCAGTGGTGGAAACTGTAGCGAAGACAAGGCTTACACATTTTCACTCTCATTGAACAGCTCTCAGAGATCAGTAGTAAAATCGCTTTTGCCCTCTCTACATAATAGCTTCTGCTTGCAGACATCAACTAGTGCAAAACACAAAAAAAACAAAACAAAAAAAAAACACTTCTAACTTATTACAGCATAAACACTCCCTTAAATTTTACTGAAACTTCAAACTCTTCAAAAAGACTCAACTTCCTTAACTTCAGGGTCAGAAAAAAATCATAAATGCAAATACAAACAGATCAGTCTAATTTTGCCAGACTTTACAATATTTTACAAATGCTGTATTTTCATTTAAAGGGAAAGTTAAAGCTCAATCTTTTCTGTTGTTCTATCACCATTAAAAATGTATAGAAAACTGACTCCATACGAACAGCAGCAGCGCAGGGAGGAACTTAACCCATTCACAACAAAGTGTTAACTTCTAATAATTTTACCATTTTAAGGCTCCCAATTTATTCTTTGAAAAGACAAATTAGTTTTCCCCTTTTTAAAAAAGACAAAGGTATTAAATTCAAAAAGCTACATTCATGCAAATTAGGTCTGCACAATTAAAATCACAATGTAAAAAAAAGTGAAGGTCTCAACAGCAATGATAATTTGACAACATTGCACATATTTAGTATTTTTCTTGTTTTTCTGGTTAAATGTGTAACCAATTAGTATTGGTTGTAAAATTACAATTTTCAGGATGTGGAACACAAGCAAATTCATGTTACTGTTACATATGAACTTTAAAACCCACAGAGTCAGGAAATAAAGTTAAAGTCATGTGGAGATTTTTTTCACTTGCTTTGCCGAAAACATTTTCTTCTACTTAATAAGAAATCAAAATATCATTTGACACAAGAATAGCCTGAAAAAGACATGAACTTAAGAACAGAATTATGAGATGAATTCTTTTAACAGAGAGGTCAGAAATTAAACCTTTATTCCATATGTCCCATTAGTAGCCATATACATTTCAAATGAAAAGTTAAATTCAAACTGGTTGACATAGTTTTGTAAAAAACAAAGATGCTGACCTACATTTAAAAAGGTATTACACATTCCATCTATATTCTTCTTCCACAACACTGTCTCGACAACTGGTTTTTCCCTACAGCATGGAAACCCACTCTGTGGATGCAACAATACTGTACAACTTTAACAGAAGCAAAAATAATCTCCAACAGAAGGATATAACAACATTTTATGTTCCCACCACCTAAGCCATGTACGTAGTGGCACACTTACATACAGAGAAAAATAATCTGACATGGAGATGATATGGCCAATATTCACACCACTCCATCAAATTGTGGAGAAAAAAGATACAGCGTACTTTTGAACCGGCAAAGCTCAGAAACCAGGCCATGCTGTTGCTTAAGGCACTGGAAAAAAAAATTCTTGTCAGGATATTTTCTCCCACGCCCCCTCTCCCCAAACCAAAACCATATGTTCTTATCATGTAAAGCAAATCCAGACAATAAAAATATTCTAACTATAGCATAGTTAATATACCCAATTAACCCATCCCATGCTGTCCCCTTATCTTCCTCACCCCCACTTTCAGTTTTATCCTTCTCCTCAGGACAATTTCAGTTCCTTGGTGCAAAATACCAGACTTCATGTCAGTACTTTTTTCTGGGTTGCTGCATTTAATTGACTAATCTGCTTATTCCCTGCTAGCCATTTGTACGAGGCTGTCCAATTAACCCCCAAAGAGAAATTAAAACTCAGGGCATTATTGGTATCTAATAGGTTAATATCCTTATCTTCATGAACCAGAAAATAGTAAATCATTGGGGGAGGAGGCGAGGTTCATAAGATTGTCACATTGCATGCACACTGTTGTACAGGTGACCTTTGAGTATACTTTTCCTGCCGCACAATTTTTTCCAATCCAATAATACAAATAATTTTTCCCATCATAGTACTTCAAGCTACACACACTATTCCTGAGGGCATTCTGCGCCAAAACATTTAAAATTCTGCACACAATATTTTAAAATTCTGCAAATTGTATTTGTTAAATGAACGTGGAGGCTCCAGCATGGCACTGTGGAGTAGAGGCCACTGGCTGCACAGGGGCTGGAGATCACTGTGCAGCTTCCCACTCCCCCCACCCCCACCCCCGGGACACAGACTCAGCGGTGAGGCTGCACCCAACCCTCACACAGCGCAAGAACCCGGCCTGCCCCAGAAACACCCCAGGGTCCCACCCCTCCGTGTGGGCAGGCAGGCTCAGCAAGGCAGGATCCAACAGTGTAGGGGCTTAATGTTGGGGGATCCAGGTGTGGGTTGAGAAGGTTCTGTGTGGGGCAATCTGGGTGTAGGTGGCTCAGTGGGGGATCCAGGTACGGGCGGAAATCTGGATGCACAGGGGCTTGTTGGGTGGTTCTGGGTGCAACGGTAATGGAACGCTGCAGGGGAGGCCAAGGGGAAGGTGGTTTGGACTCAGCAGCAGGGCGGGGGGATTGGGTATGGGGGGGGGAGAGAGCTCGGCGGGGGGGTTGGTTGTGGGGAGCTCAGTGGGGGAGGGTTCAGATCCTGGGGGAGTGGGGCTCAGTGGGGTGGGGATCCACTGTAGCTGGCTGGGGCTCAGTGGGGTGGGGATCCGGGTGCACAAGGCTCATCAGGGTGGTGCAGGGGGAGTGGGGTTCATCGGGGGGGGTGAGACTCAGCGGGAGGATCTGGATGCATGGGGGTTGGGCGGATGGGGGAGCAGCTCCCTGTACAGGAATCCGTCCCCCTGCAGCTGAGGAGCAATGGGTGCAGGAAGTGGGGGCGGGGTGGTTTGCAGAGCTTCCTGCAGCAGGGAGAGAAATCTGGGGGTGGGTCTGACCTGGCCCTGGATGCTGTGCAGGGGAAGAGGAAGTCCCAGCCTCCCCAGCCCAGCCAGGGCTAGCAACTGAGCCCGGCGCAGGGAAGGAGCCAACAGCCCGGTCTTCCCCAGTCCTGCCTCTTGTCCCACAGTAATTTACCTCTCTGCCGTCTACCCTGGGAACTCAAAACATACTGCTGAGGAGGGTCACATGACTGTTCTTATGGCTTCCCTTTGCTTCCCTGCCAGAAAGTCATTTTTCTACAGGAAAGCAAAGAAATATGCAGGGGACATAAATTCTGTGCACATGCAGTGGAGCGGAGTAATACTCAAGCCTTCACCGTCATCAAAAAGGCATCCCACCTGCCCCTCCAACTACCGTGTTCTCTCATTCAACCTCCAAGCTTTAGGGGAAATCTATCAAAATTCATAAAGCCACCTTCTTATTCTCCTCTCTATCCCTTCTTAAAACACCTCTCTGCAATCAGTCTACCATTAGGTCGCAATTTTTTCCACCTGGCATTACTTAGACATGGGGCAAGCTGCAACTTCTATTTTTCTTCTCAACTCTGTTCATTTTGTTATCTCATCCTTCCACTCCACCCCATCCCCACACTATTTTATGCATTTGTTACACGCTGCATGACACCTACAGTGCAAGCTCTCTGGGGCAGCGACTGATATCTTTGTTATTTGTCTGTTTAGTACACTGCACAATGGGGCCCTGATCCTTGGTTGCAGTTCCTACGTGCTATCATAACACAAACAACACTAAAAACATCCAAAAGAGTTCAGCTGAAGTTGATTATGGAATTCCAAAGAGTTCCCAGACTGGGAGGCTAAGTGGCCTTTACGTCAGGAAGATGATTAAAGCCATTACTAGCTTTACCAAAGCAAGCAAGAAAAGGCCAGCCTCCACCATCACCCAACATTTTATCTTCTGCAAAATAAAAAAAACCAAACAGACCTGGAACTTTACAATAAATAAGGAATGGTATTTATAATTACAAACTTATTTGTCCTCTTTTACCTTTACCTCAACTAAATCATTTTCCAACTATACCACATGATGTGACATGACATGAAGGGGCTCACTTCTCTTTGACATGTGTTACAGATCGATTGTTCAACAGTAAGGGACAGATTAATTATATTCATGTATATTTTTTACATGTGGGCTATGGCTAGTACGGCTTGTTATGCCAGTTAAGTTTCACTGAATTATGTACATTAAAAAATTCAGATACAGAAAAATTATGTTATACTAATTAATGTAACCACATGATCTTATTTCTGTTACCTTTGTCCTCCCTTCCCTACCCCTCTCTCTTATTTCATATTAGCCTGTGAACTCTTTGGAATAGGCACTATATCTGCCTGTGTGTTTATAAAACGCAAAGCACAATGAGGCCCAAATCTTAGTTAGGGTCTTTGTGTACTACTGCAATATAAATAAAAATGTATCTTTTTCCCCACTCACTTCCCCCTCCAGTTTCCTAATAATCATATCTGCCCACTAGAAACTGTGTGTGTAAACATAAGGCCAGATCTTGTATGTTGTCTCCATTCTTCCTCCTACCCCTTCCATTACTATCCTAATAGCTATTACTGATAGGCACTTTCTAGATATATTTGTTTTAGGTTTCCGTCCCTGTATTCTGTACCCCACACAAAAAAAGTTTCATATCTCCTTTACCACCACTGTGTATATCTATAAAATGTCACCACTGGAAAGGAACATAAAAGATATTTATATACATAAAGTCAAATCTTTTAAAACTTTTAATTTACCCTGCCCTCCCACATAACAAGCTTAACATTGGAAATATCCACCCCGTTTATGGTGGCCAGTATTATTTTAGGCCTCTACTCTGTAAGTAGGACCCTACCAAATTCAGGGTCCATTATGGTCAATTTCACATCCATAGGATTTGAAAATTGGTAAATTTCACATTTTCAGATGTTCAAATCTGAAATTTCAGGGTGTTGTAACGGTGGGGGTCCTGACCCAAAAGGGGATTGTGAAGAGAGTCGCAAACCTGTTGTATGTGTGTGTGGGCAGGGTGTTCACGGGACTGGCACCCTCACTTCGGTGCTGCCTTCAGAGCTGGACTCTGAAGGCAGCAACTGCATAACTTCCTGCAGCCACAGGAGGTTCATGGAGGTGGGTCTGAGCTCCCCCCAAGAGCAGCTGTGCAGGGGATGGACAAGTCCTGTCCCTCCCCAGCCCCGCTGGATCTAGGAGCCCCCTAGCTGGGGCGCTCCTAGCAGCAGGAAGAAATCGGACTTCATGGGGAAAGGCTTATTTCACAGTCTGCGATGCATTTTTCACGGTCGTAAAATTGGTAGGGCCCTATTTATAAGGCACCACTTTGGCTGTGGAACAAGGAGGCAAGGCTCGAAGGATGTTTAAGAAGAGCACAAATGGAGACACAGCTAAGTAGCCCAATGGAGTACTAGTCAAGGGAGTACAGCCTCTTTCAGAGGAGCAAGATGCATCAGAGGAAGTACCGTAAGGGGAATGCAAAGATCAACCCATCCCCAAAGGGCTAAAAAGTGAGAGCAGCTCAACCTAGGGGACGCAAGATGGGGTAGCGTGCCCAGCCCAGGCAGAAAGAGCATAAAAGGTTTCCTACCTCTGGTGTATGGAAGGGTTGGAGAATATAGAAAGGGCGCAAACCAGCCTCAAGAGGAAACATGTGCAGCTAGCCCAAGCCTGAGGACAGGTCTACACTAGAAGTCCTACATCAGCGCAGCTGTGCCGATGTAGTGCGTCTGGTGAAGACGCTCTATGCCAACAGGAAAGCGCTCTTCCAGCAGCATAATTCCTCCACCTCCCCAAGAGGTGGAAGCCATGTTGGCGCAAGAGCGTCTCCCACCAACATAACAGCAGTGTGGACAGCGCTTCGGTCGCTGTAACTTGCGTCGCTCGGGGGGGAGGGGGGGCTTTTCCACACCCCAGAGTGCCCAAATTAGATTGACTTAGCGTAGACCTGCCCCCAGTGAAGGACATAACCAAACCTGATTGCTGGCCTGGGGAAGTGCAGACTCTACCATAATAGTCCTAACCAACCTGAACAGACAATGCATAAGAGTCACTGTCCAGCTTGGGTACGTCAGAGGAGGTTGCCTAGCCTAGGGGGTGGGGGTCGATGGGAGAGAGGAGCTCAGTCTGGCTCGGAGGAGGGGGATCACGGGGGTGCCTGGCTCACGCAGAGAATGCAGGAGGGAGGGAGAAGCCCAGGCAGAGAGGGGTGACCGGCCTAGGGGACAGGGCGGTGGGGGCGCTTGCCCAGAAGGAGGGGAGCCGGAGGACTAGGCGATCCGGGCCAGCACGGAAGGGAAGGGCTGAAGAAAGGTGCCTGGCCCGCCCGGAGCGTGCGTACGGGGGAGCGGCCCAGCTGGGCTTGGGGGGAGGCGGCGGCGGCCTAACCGGGCGCTGGCTACCTGGGCTGGGGTGAGCCCGGAGGAGGAGGCCGGGGCGGGGGGTAGCGCGGGAGCGGGGAGGGAACCCAGCCCGCCGGAGGGCGGCGCGGCGCGGCGCGGGGCCCGGACTCACGTTCTCGGTGTCCCGCTCGTTCACGGTGGGCAGCGGCGTCCGCGTGGACATCTTGCGGGCGGCGGGCGGGCCCCGCGCCGGGGACGGGCCGCCCGGGAGTCCTAGGCCGCGGCGGTGCGGGGAGACCGGCTTCCCCAGCGGGGGGGGGACCCGGGGACGTGCCGCGGCGCCGGCCCCGCTAGGTTCCCGGGGCCATGGCCCCCTCCGCCTCCGCCTCCGCCTCCTCCGCGCCCGGGCCGGGATCGGGGCAGCCCGACCGGCTGCGCCTCCTCCTGCTGCCGCTGCCCACCCAGGTGAGTGGCCGGCAGCGCGGGGGAGCTGGAGCTGCCTCCTCACAGCATCCGGCGGCGGCTCCTCCCCACGCGGCTCTGCCCCTCCCAGCCCGCGCCGCCCGGCCCAAGGCACCGGCTCGCTCGATCCGGCCGCGGCTGCTTGTGGTGGGGGGAGAAGCCAGCGGCTGCTTCCAGCGCGGGCGGGCGCAGCAAACAGGGGCGCCTCAACAGCGCCGGGTGGGCGGGCGCAGAGCGGCGGTGACGGCAGGGCGGGGGCCGGCAAAGAATGAGGGGGCGCGGCCCCCTTCCCGCGCCGGCTGCCGGGGGTCCCGCCTGGGCCCGAGCCCTGGCAGCGCTTCAGCGGACGGGCCTTGCGCTCCAGAGCCAGCCGGGGGGAGTTCGGGGTCCGGTGCGGGTCGGGAGCGGAGGGGTTAATTCCCCCCCCCCACCCCTGATCCGAAGGGGGCAGTTCACACCCTGGGGCGGAGCCGAGGTTCGGGGGCTGGGGGAGCTGGCAAGGCCCCTGGGGTCGGATAAGCGCGGTTGGGAGTGACTCAGGGCCCGCACGGGTAACCGCTGGTTCGGATAACGGGGGTGAGGGGAAGACAGTAACTATTAAGAGGGTAGATTATGCCCTAGGGCACGACTGAGGTTCGGGTACCTAAGGGTTGGGGAAGCGATTTATGCCTGGGGTACAGACACTGGTGTGGATAAACCGAGGTTCGGGTACTCCCTTCTGTGGGGGACACAACCAAGAGGGAATCTGCGGTCTTGGATGGGCTTCACCGCTGATAGGAGTCAACACTAAGCTGTGGCTACCTTGGCCTGTAAATAAGGAGGGAGGTTTCCCTGGGTCAGAGCCACATGTGAAAAGAAAGAATTTTGGATTTAAGGGATCCAGATGAACACCCTGTTACTGCAGACTCATTAATGTTTTCCCAGGCAAGACTTGTAGCATAGGAGGTTTGCAGTGAATATTTCAGGTCCTGGTTCTTTGGGCATGATGGCATGCCGAAAGTTAAGCATGCACAGACATTTTAACCTTAATTTTTACCAATACTCATCATTAGCATTGAAGAGCAGGCAGATTTCCCTATGTCTTATAGAGTTTGTGCAGCTTGCACACCCAGACTTTATGGTGACTGGGAAATTCTGGATCAGCATCTTTGCAAATTAGGCTATTTATTTATGAGCCCAAATATGCCAGTCTAATTTAGGCACCTAAATGGAAGTCACTGAGACACTGTGCAGGCACAGGGGCTGCCATGCAGCACAGGTTGCTGGAGAGAGGCCAGTTGTGTGGATTTTGAACCTGAAAGTGACAATGAATTTCATGTTGAAGTTAGATACATTTTATGTTGTTCTTTAAGAAATTATCAGCTTCTACGTAACATCAGTTTTTGATACAAAACCAAACCTTGTGGACCCAGTCTTCCTCCCTCTGCAAATTCTAAAAATGAACATTCTAAACTGAAAAAAAAAAATACCTTCCCTGCCAGGAAACGTAACAATTACAACAACAAAAAACACCCACAAAAACCCAGTATTCTATGACAGTGTTTCACTAGATTTTTAAACCTGAATTTTAATAAATAAATAAAATCTCTAAATACTGTTCTTCCTCCAGAGCAGCCTCCTATGAGCAAAGCTTGTGCTTCTGAAATGTGCCAGATAGACTGTATGTGAGTGCCCTTCTCCTAGGTTTCCCCACAAAGCAGTTCTCATGCACTGTGATGCAATTAGTGGATTCACAGGTAGGTACCTCTTTGGTACTTGTCACTTGTAGGTAGATGATACAGGAAGTATTGGAGGCATGCTCACCGCCTGCTAACTACTCACATGTCATTCCCAAATGCCATGGAATCTGCTGGGTGGGTCCAATGTTCTGTGTCTCTAAAAACAAAAGAATCTAAGACTGGGTTACATAGGGCAAACAACTGTGATCTAACCACTATGCCAAAATAAGTTTGTGGCCCGCCTCGGTTGTTAACCCATTTTGGTCACTCAGCTCATGTCAGAATGCATTGTTTTATTCCAAATAAGAACCTTGTGGAGATAGACCCAGATGTCTGCATAGGGCCCTTACTCAGGCAAAACTCCTGCTGACTGCAAGATCAGGCCCATCACAGTATGGATTTGTGGTCACACAGCAGAAAGCAGCCTAAACTAAAATGTGTATAAATGTATTCAATGTCACCAGTGAGTCAGGATAGGCTGTCTGACTTCCTGTAATAGTATTTGAACATGAACTGGCTAATAATACATAAGAGTCTTTGCCAGAAAAACATATAATACTGCCTTACAATTTGTGTCATTGAAAGTGCTATTTTGCATTTGTCTCATCCATGCTTGTTACCTATGGTTTTAGTAGCTCAGATATATTTTGTTACTGATTAATTAATACAGACACCTCTGCTGCCCCATGCCAAGTGGTATAGAGAGGCGCAATATCACAGAGAAAGCAACTGATGGGCTATGTGGAGCAGGAAAGTGATTACAGTGATGCTGCCCTATTCCCCCCAAAATGGCCCTGGGCAATGGGTTGTGCAAAAAAAGGGCAGGGCCAGGATGGAGGGAGGAACTGAACCAAGCTGTATGCTCCTCCCTCCCTCCCAGAACTGTCAAAGATCTGCAGTAAAATATGTAGAAAGTTACTGCTGCTTCATGCAGTATTAACTCCCACCTTGTGATCTGTAAGAATCCCAGAGCACAACCACATCTCATAAGCGCAATGGCTGTTAGCTCAGTTGCTCTGCTGTAGCTGGGCGGGACTTGGAGAACAGCAGACAGTAAGAATAGTGGCTGGGTTTTGGGTCCTTTAAATCCCTATCCCTTCTATCTCTGACTAATCTTGGAGGCCAGTAGAGAGGATGCAGAGTACTAGGCTACAACAGTTAGACCCAGGAAGATATTTATTTTTACATTTTTGTTCCCTCTGCATTTTTGCCAGAAACGTCACACACGTATTTGTTGTTTCCAATGTTATTGTAGCCCTGTTGGTCCCAGGATATGGGAGAGAGAAGGCTGATAAGGTAATATCTTTTATTGGACCCAACTTCTGTTGGTGGAAGTGACAAGCTTTTGAGCTTCTCAGAGCGCTTCCTCAGATCTGGAGAATGTAACCAGAGTGTCCAAGCTAAATATAAGGTGGGACATATTGTTAAGCATAAGGGGTTCACGCACGCTGTAGGAGACCACTTAAAATAAAGAGGGCAATTAAGGGTGAGCAGGCAGTAGGGTGTGTTACAAATTGTTCCAGTGAGCCATAAAACCAGAGTCTCTTTTAAGACCATGGTATTTAGTCTCCAGCAGAGTTATGAATTTGAGATCCCAGGCTTGTCTTTTGAAGGTGTTGTGCAGGTTTCCTTTGAGGTTGAGGACTGAGAGGTCAGATATGGAGTGATCGCTTTGTGAAAAGTGTTCGCCCACACTGATAGGGTATTTTTCTGAGTGAGTTCATTCAAGACTGTAGTGATTATCTGGTTTCACCCACATAATTGTTGGGGCATTTGGTGCACTGGATGAGGTACAACACATACTATGATAGGCATGCATAGGACCCCTGGATCTTGTATTTGTTAACAAGAAAAGGAATACAAGTGGCACCTTAGAGACTAACCAATTTATTTGAGCATAAGCTTTCGTGAGCTACAGCTCACTTCATCGGATGCATTCTGGATTCATTCATGGAATGCGTCCGATGAAGTGAGCTGTAGCTCATGAAAGCTTATGCTCAGATAAATTGGTTAGTCTCTAAGGTGCCACTCGTACTCCTTTTCTTTTTGTGAATGTAAACTAACACGGCTGCTATTCTGAAATCTGTATTTGTTAACAGATACCACAATACCCTGTTCCATGAAGAAACTATGGGCTCGGTTGTGCACTGGCCCCTCTACCCAAGGGGGAGCTCCAGAAGCGATTCTGCTTTAGCTTCTAGGCATGCAAGCAAAGTGGATTAACTGTTGTGCTTCTTGTGGAGTCCAGGACACTCTCTCCTGTACATAAAGCCAGCTGGCTGGTGCCTAGGCAGAGCCATGGGCTCTATTCTTCCCCTTCCCACTTGGAGGTACACTAGACAGAAGCAATCTCTGCAGTCAGGAGCAAGGGGACTGCAATTGTGTCCAGTCACTGCATAGGGACTGCTTCTTGCAGCCACCTCTCCCTTTGCACATAACTGGAGTAGCTAGGCACACTCTAGTTTTAATTAAAGAATCAGTTTTACCTTCAGTGACAGAAGGGTTGATAGTCCATTATTTTAATTGTGATCTACAAGTTAAACAGTTCCAGTGGCAAATTTCAAATCCTAACCTGAATGAAATCTCTTCCACAATTTTCAAATTTAATTTACAATAATGTAATAGTGACAGACACTAAAATTGCACAGAAAATATGATCATTTAAATGTGACCAAAATATAGGGTGAAATCCTAGTCCCACTGGAATCAAAGTCAAAACTGTTGACTTCAGGAAGGCCACAATTTCACCCTTATTGTGGAAAATTAAATTTGAACTGTGTCACAGCTGGCAGAAACATAAGGAATAATGTATCTCCAGCTGTACATAATAAGACTGCAATACCATTAGGAGGTTCTCTGGGGTCATCATAAACCACAGAGACAGGGCTCAATTGGTTATTTAATTTCATCAGAGTCCCAATTATAATTGTAGCTCTGAATTTATGTAGACGTTAGAAGTATACTATTGGCTACAACTAAGGTTGTGATTCTGACATGGCAACAATTAGGGAATGTAGTCAAGGTGAAATGGTCAAAAGTAAAAGACTAAACTAAAACACGTCACAGGGAGTTGTTTTATGTCCCAAATAACCTTTATTTTTTTTCTTTTTAATAGGAACAGTGCATTGTTTGGGGAAATAGTGATCAAGTTTGGAGCATAAGTTTGCACATGTGTAACAGAGGCCAGAATTTGTCCCAATGTCTCCTTTACCAAACTGTAGCTAAAATGTTTCTCCAAATTTCCCAGATTACTAAGCATTCTTACAGCACGAAGGAACATTGTATAGGATAGTAAAGAAGAATAACAACTTTTCAGTGGTCAATGTGAATCCCTAAAAGGAGTGTAAAAATGTATTTAATAACAATACTTTATTATATAAATACTTATATAGCTTTTTTTCTTTAGCAGCTCTCAAAGGGCTTTACAAAGGTGGTAAATATCATTATACCCATTTACAGAAATAGGGCTAGGTTCTGTGCTGCACCTTTCAGGAGTGACCCCAAAGGCTCCTCTAAATTATGCTGGTTGCCAATGGCTCCAATTATGCCAGACCAGGAGGAAGAATGATGTAGGAACTACTATGCACTTCACCACCACAGGAGGATCCCCCTGTTGACCTTTATGTAATTCATAGCTGAAAATAACCAGTTTCAATTGACATTTCCCAGTCTGTATTTTAATATCTGGTTCTCCTTTCCATCTGCTCCCTCTCTTCACAGCCATATCCTCCTTCTCCCCACTTCTAAAGTGTTTCAAAATGGGAACTGACAAGCCATCACAGGGCTGTGGTGGAGCCATACTGATACTGGGGCAGTGGTAATGGCATGAATTTTAGCACCTGGTTTCCTTTGTTGCCGTCAGTGTTTGGGCTGCTGTGGCTTTCAGCAGTGGTTTCTCACCTGCATTTTGAAAGTTTCATTTTTACAATTCTTTCTTGTACATAATATAACTGATACTGTTTCAAAGTACATAACATAACTTCAATTTACATTGATTATATTTCTGCAGTACGTAAGGTTCAATATCACTTTCATGCACCGACATTGCTGAAGAGGAACTGTTTATTCTGGAAACATGATCAACTTTAGAAAACATTCAATGGAAATAAATTTTATGTTTAATATATAGAGATTGTAAAATTTTGAGATGTTTATGCATCAGTGATGCGTTGTTGCTGTTTGTGTTTGTTTGGGGGATTGTTTGTTGTTGTGGTTTTTGGTTGTTGTCTCTTTTGTTTAAGAATATGGCTGAGCTGCAAACAACAACAAATTGATACTGAAATGGTACAAGTTTAATGCCTGATGAGGGCCCCTGACGTGGGAAAAGATTGTGGGAAAAGTGGGGGTGCTGACAAGAAATGGGGACTGTCCAAGGTAGCTAGGGAGAGGATGCACTGATTCAGCACATACCCTCATCAGCCTCTTTTGGTGTGGCTTCTGCAGAGAAGCTTCATACACTAACTCAAGCCATGTCTACTCTACAAACTTTGGCCCTGTCTACACTGGCAAGTTTGTGCACAGTAAACAGCTTTCGGCGCTATAACTCCCAAGGTGTTGTCAAAGTTTGACTCAGACTCACAATTTATGAGACCACTCTGTTTTATTAGCAAAGCTGCTCTGCTAATACATTTAGAAGTGAGCCCCCCGAGTGGGGCTTGTGTCTCTTAATTTATACAGCTTGCTGGAGAACAAGTTACAGAGAAGTTACAGACAAAGAAGAAAAAGATTTTAGTCACCACCCTTCAAGATCCCTGAGACCAGTCACGTATCTTCAATTACCTACCACCCTTAACAATCTCCTTTAACAGCTTCCAGTTAACTTAACTAATTGCCCTTCACACCTTCCATTCTGATGCCTGCTTCTTAGACGTGCTGGCTCTGTCTTAATTGCTTCTCCAGTCAAAAGCTAACTGTCCCTACGTGTGCTCCCTCAGATACTTGGTAACATGTTTTGGCATGCCCTCTCATATACAATGTATCCAGCATGTCCCCTTATACAAAGTTATACTTATACAATGTTATACTTCCACAATCCCCCCTTTTGATCAAGGCTACGCCCATGACCAATGACTTACTGGATTCCATACATCAATCTTTTTTTTTCATTACTTTCACTGGTGACATTTAACAACATTAGATTAGCACTCTGGTTAGGGGTAACCTGATGGATGGTGTGTCTTGTGCAGTTTTGGATACAACAAGAAATCAATTGAAAATTTACGAAGGAGGAATAGTATCCCCCAAAGGGCACAGGATGATTTTCACTGGGAGAAGAGGTAGCATTCACATGACATTTGTAGATGGTGCTGTTTTTCTCAGAGAGGCTGTAGGGGGAGCAAGAGATTGAATCTTTGGTTTGATCCCAGGTTGAGAGGAAGTTTATCTTTCCATACCCGGTTCGCCATTCTCCAACCTTGTTTGAATAGTCCCATACACCATGGGACACGATGTATTGGAGACAGTTGCTCCTCCCTAGATTCAGCCCTGTCCCATTACACACGCAGCACCAGTGGCCCTTTCCTTTCACCACACTTATAAGTTTAGGAACATATGTTTTTCCCAGCCCCCAAGTGTCATTTTCCTTCCATGTCCTTTTAAGTGGATAGGGTTCTCCAGCAAGCTCTGAGGAATTCAAAGGGATTGCCATGGTGGGGATACTAGCTTGTGAGTGAGCTGGGATGTGGCTGCAGACCCAGCAATTAGAAATATTCAGGATCTGGGCCATCTGCAGCTGTTGTTGGATGAAAGAATTGTCACTGTCACTCTGGATTCCCCAGACCCTCAGGACACAGTAGCTGAGGATTAAGCTTCTCAAAGGACACATGTTGGAAGCAGGACCCTTTCTGGTTCCGACAACCCCTTTCGAGGGAACCGCAGTCACGGTTTTACGTCCACCAGGCAACAGGCGCTAGGCTCACTACCGCTTCTTGTTTGTTGGGTCCTGCTGTCTGCTTACCCTCTGCTTCTGGCAACCCTTACGAGAGCGCAGATTGTAACGTATTGCAGGCTGTTCCTCTTTGTCTTCTGGGGTTGAAGCTGGTTCTGCGTGGTCTTGCAGAGGTGCTTGGTCCTCTTGAGGTGGCGCTGGCTTACACTGTGAGGTGTGGATCCATGCAGCGATGCCGGATAATTTCACTGCTGTCTGGGTGGTGAGCAGTACCTGGTATGGACCCTTCCACCAGGGTTCCAAGGCGTGCTTCCGAAGGTGGTGCCGCAGGTAGACCCAATCACCAGGCTCAAGAGTGTGACAGGCAGCAGAGGTGGGTTCCGTCGGCCAAGCTGCTCGCACCTGCGAATGGAAGGAGCTCACAGCTTGCATTAACCCTTTGCAGTACTGGAGGAGCGTGCTGTGAGTTAGGTTTAGGTCTGGGGCTGGGGTAATAGTAGCCATTGTTCGCATAGGGCGTCCCATGATGATTTCAAATGGACTCAATTTGTGTCTCTGGGATGGGGATGACCGAATTTCCATAAGGGCCAGTGGTAAAGCAGCTGGCCAGTTTAACCCTGTGGAACTACAGATTTTTGCCAGCTTATTTTTAAGCACACCATTTCGCCTTTCAACTGCCCCTGCACTCTGTGGATGGTAAGGGCAGTGCAACAGGTGGGTGACATGTAATACCTGGTTTAGATGTTGAACAATTTTTCCAGTAAAATGTGTTCCCCGGTCACTAGACAAAGTGGCAGGAATTCCCTTGGTAGGGATAATGTGGTTTAACAGACATTTTGCAACGGACAATGAATCAGCTTTGCGACAGGGAAAGGCTTCAATCCAACCCGAAAACAGACATAACTAAAATGAATTCATATTTCTGACACTTTGGCATTTGTACAAAATCAAGTTGCCAGTGTAGGAAAGGTGCTTGAGGCAAACCCCGGAACCCTTGTGTTACTTTTACAGATTTGCCTACATTGTGGCTTTGACAAGTAAGACAAGCGGCACAGTGGCGGGTTGCAAAGGAGCTGAAATGGGGAGCCCACCACCCCGCCTTACTCATAGCAGAGACCATCCCCTCCTTGCCGACATGCGAAACACCATGTAGCAGGGCGGCTAGAGACGGGTAGAGTGAGAGGGGGGCTACAAAGGTACCGGTGGGCGATCGCCAAAGGGAATCAGAATGCAAAGAGCAACCCAAAGCACTCCAGGAGTCTTTCTGTGTTTCTGGGGCAGAATCCTGGAGCTGAGCGAGATGAGACAGGGATGGTGGCGTTACAGAGACAGAGAGGGGACCAAGAAACGCTTCTGGTGAAGGTTTTATAGTGGCGGCATGTTTTGCAGCAGCATCAGCAAGTGCATTACCTTTTGCCACCTCGGTGTCTGCCGCTGAGTGGCCAGTAAACTTAACAAGTGCCAAGGCAGATGGTAGTAAAACTGCATACAGGAGGGCGGCAATGTAGGGGCCATTCTTGATAGGGGTACCAGTAGAGGTAAGAAAACCTCGAGCCTGCCAGAGGGTGCCAAAATCATGCACAACCCCAAAGGCATACCGAGAATCAGTAAAAATAGTGGCAGAGAGCCTCTCGGCTAGAAAGCAGGCACGGGTGAGAGCAACCAGTTCAGCCACCTGGGCAGAGGTCACAGAGGGTAAGGGCGCAGCTTCTATGGTCTCAGAGAGAGAGACCACAGCATACCCTGCAAGAAGGTGGCCTTGGTCATTTCTATAACAGGACCCATCAGTGAATAATACCAGGTCAGAGTTAGGGAGAGGTACATCTGATAGGTCGGGGTGCGGGACAGTGATAGCGGAGACAGTTGCAAGGCAGTCATGGGGTTCACCATCACTAGGTAAAGGAAGGAGGGTAGTGGGGTTTAACCGGGAGCAGTGCTTAATAGTGATATGTGAGGCTGAAAGCAGCAAAAGTTCATACGTAGTGAGGCGAGCAGAGGAAAGGTGAGCAGTGTTGCGTTGCAGAAGGAGAGTTTCCACAGAATGGGGAACCATGAGAGTGAGAGGAGAGCGGAGGACAAGGGACTCAGACATCTCGACCAGGCGCGCTGCAGCAGCTACAGCGCGTAGGCAAGGGGGTAAACCCTGGGCCACAGGGTCCAAGGTTGCAGAAAAATAAGCCACCGGGCGATTTCTGTCACCGTGCTCCTGAGTAAGAACCCCGAGGGCACAAGCAGATTGTTCGTGACAGAAAGGGGTAAAAGGCTTGTCATAGTTAGGTAACCCTAAGGCAGGGGCAGAGGCTAAATTCTGCTTAAGGGAGATGAAAGCAGCATTTGCTTCAAGTGGCCATGGCATGGGGTTAGGTACAGAGGATCGAGTGAGTTCTTGGAGTGGTTTAGCCAGAGAAGCATATTGGGGAATCCATTGCCTACAGAACCCTGTCATGCCTAAGAATTTTCTGACCTGGCGTGGAGAGCAAGGCTGGGGAAAGCTAAGGATGGCTTGTACCCGGGCTGGAGAGAGAGTGTACGGGAGCCCTGGGAGAGAAGGAAGCCTAGGTATGTGACAGAGGTTTGGCAGAGCTGCAATTTTGTGTGAGAAGCCTTATGACCCTTGTTCGCTAAAGCTGGGAGAAGTGTTAGTGAATCAGTTTCTGAGGCAGACAGAGAGGGGGAGCACAGGAGTAAGTCGTCCACATATTGGATCAGTGTGGATCCTGATGGGAAAACCAGATCAGCGAGATCCCTGGCTAGGGCTTGAGAAGAATAGGATGGACTCTCTGTATACCCCTGGGGAAGGGTAGTCCATGTATATTGCTGACCCTTGTAGGAGAAGGCAAAGAGATACTGGGATTCAGAGTGAACTGGGACAGAGAAGAAAGCGGAGCACAAATCTACAACAGTAAAGTGGGTTGCATTTGGAGGTATTGTAGCAAGGTTAGGAACCACTGGAAAAGAAGGTATGCGATGGCCATAGGGAGGAAGGAACCTGAGAGATTAGGTGCTCTAGGGACGGAGTTAAGGGACAGCAAGGGACTGGAGTGGAGAGGGAAGTTTCAGACAGCAGGGAGGCTACAGAATCACATAAGGAAGACTGAGGGATTTGCAGATAGACACCATCTGGGGAGCAGTAAATAGAACAGCCAAGTTTGCATAGCAAGTCGCGTCCCAGAAGGTTTGCAGGGGTGGAATCAGAGAGGAGGAATGCATGCTCTTCAGAGAGGGGACCGACCTGAACAGACAAAGGTTTTGAGAGGGGAAAAGAGGTATGGATCCCTGTAATGCCAACAGCAGACACAGATTTTCCAGATCGGGGAACCTCAGGCAAGTCAGTGGTGCGGATTGTAGAAAGAGAAGCTCCAGTATCAACAAGGAAAGGGAGAGAGAGATCATTTACAGTCAGGACACATTCTCCAGTAGGGGACAGAGGTAATAAGGGAGCTAAAACTTTGTGAGGTTCCCCAACATCCCGTCATTGTTGGGGTGAAAAATAGGGTTGGGGATCAGCTGGAGGAACCAGCGGGGGTTCACTTGATTTCCCATACAATTATTAGGTCGTCTTGGACACTCTTTTTTCCAGTGTCCAGGCTGTTTACAGTAGTTACAAACCCCAGTTAATCCAGCCCCCCGCCCCCTTCCGCAACCCCGTCCCTGTCCCCGGTGTGGTCTGCTTAGTCCTGAATCATGCTGTATCTGCAGAGCCATTAACTTTTGGGAGGACTGTTCCTCCTTTCCTTTTAAAGTGCGGTGGCAATGCTCTGCTACTGCCAGCAATTTGTCCATGGTTTCAGTCTCCCATCCCACACTTATTCGTTTTAACATGCTGCCTGTGGCAGGGAGAAGACCATCAACAAATGCATGTGCCAAGGCCCCCTGCCCATTTACATCGGGCTCTTGTATTCCCGAATTTTGTAGGAAAATATCAGTTAGCCGGGACCTATAGTCGCCTGGGCTTTCTCCTTGCCCTTGCTTACAGCAACATATTGCTGTCCAGTTTGTTTTAGGAGACCACACTTTGGGAATGGCTTGATGCAGGCACTTCCAAAGAGCCATACACCAGTCTCTGTATGCCGAATCTGGGCCAGTACTTTTTTTGGTTGAGTGGCATGCCTCAGCTGGCCAGTCTGCGGCAGCCAACCATTTTTCATAATAACTGGCAGGAGCTAACAATTTACACAGTTGGAGGAGATCTGTCTCAGAGGGTTCATAGGTTTCACAGATTAACAGAAACTCCTCAGCAAATTTGACAGAGTTTTCCTGTGGTTTGGGAAAACTTTTAACTATAGATAAAAGTTCCATACGAGTCCAGGGCTTATAATCCCATATGGACTCACTTTCTCCCATCTTAAAGACTCGTAAGGCTGCCACAAAAGTTTGATCAGAGTCTCTCATTAACCTCCCATCAGGTTCTCTTTTCCAAGAAGAGATGTCAAGAGAATCTTTGCAGACTGTTTTGGATTTCGTCTTCATAATATTTTGCAGAGCTGCGAGGCCAATGAGGGTATCTTCTTCACTTTCATTATCTGTAGTCACTGAAGATTTTTTTCTTTTCTGATTTCTTATTTGCGCACGAGTATGGTGGGGGTCGGGTTTGATCCGGATCATTTCACAGGACTGGGCAAAGGGGAGCGCTCGGACTAGTGGTGGGAGAGACTGCATTCAATTGAACTGTTAGTTTTTTGATAGAATTTTTAAGAGAGGTGAGTTTTGACTCAGTCCATCTACGATTTGCCTCTTCCCACCACTGCATGAAGCAGTCTACTTCTCCTCTCTCCAGTTTGGTTTTTGGGAGGACGAGTTTGCTTTTTAAAGCGTGCACTCAATCCTTGTCCCAAGAACCTAACAGTGGCCACTGTAATTTGGGGTTCTCTAGAGCTAATTTGGACCATTTTTTCAAGAAACCTACAAGAGTCCGGACCTCTCCTAAAATACATAAAATAAGCTGGAGTTCCCTTAGGGAACTGTTCTACCTTAGACTTCTGATTACCCATCCAGGAGGACTTCACACAGCACTCACACAAGAAGGAAATTAGGGCTCAGCAGAGCAGTACCCGGTGCAACACACAGAAAGGAGCCCACAGGCTACTGCCTCAACTGCCCTTGCTTTCACACCAGGGGTTATACCCAAGGCGTGGTGCGGCTGCAGCTGTGCAGATTCCACTTATTCAGACCGTGGGGACGGGGACCCCTTGGTCAGCCAGTCTCCGGACAGAGATGGCTCCCAGATTCACACACACACCACGGGGAAGACGGATAGACACAAAGACAAGACAGTCCTCAAACCGGTTAAAGCTCAAAAATAATAATTACCTGAGACATCTGATTCCAGAAGCTGGATCCAAAGACCCCCTATCCGAACAGAGTGGGAACCAACAAGTTCAATGGCATAGGCTGCGCTGCTGCTGTGTACCTTTCTGTCTTGTGGAGGATCGCTTGGACTAAGCGTCCAGGCGCCAGCTGCCACGATTGTCCTGCTAGGCAGTCAGGGATCACACAGCCTCAGTGAAGCCGCTTGCCATCTCGGTGGAACCTCCAAATTGTCAAAGTTTGACTCAGACTCACAATTTATCAGACCACTCTGTTTTATTAGCAAAGCTGCTCTGCTAATACATTTAGAAGTGAGCCCCCCCCCCCCCCCGAGTGGGGCTTGTGTCTCTTAATTTATACAGCTTGCTGGAGAACAAGTTACAGAGAAGTTACAGACAAAAGAAGAAAAAGATTTTAGTCACCACACTTTGAGATCCCTGAGACCAGTCACGTATCTTCAATTACCTACCACCCTTAACAATCTCCTTTAACAGCTTCCAGTTAACTTAACTAATTGCCCTTCACACCTTCCATTCTGATGCCTGCTTCTTAGACGTGCTGGCTCTATCTTAATTGCTTCTCCATTCAAAAGCTAACTGTCCCTACGTGTGCTCCCTCAGATACTTGGTAACATGTTTTGGCATGCCCTCTCATATACAATGTATCCAGCATGTCCCCTTATACAATGTTATACTTACTTCCACAGTGTACATACTGCCAAGCCACCTAGTGTGCAGAAACTGCTCAGTTGTAGCGCTTTTAAAAAAAACCCACCCCAGCAAGAGGCGTACAGCTTTCTGCACTGTGGCGCCAGTGTAGACACCGTGGCGATTACAGCACTGCGATTGGTCTCCGGGAGGTGTCCCACAATGCCTGTTCTCACCTCTCTGGTCATTGCTTTGAACTCTACTGCCGTGCTCTCAGGTGACCAACCATCATACCCACCCCATAAATTCCTTTAGAAATTTGAAAGTCCCCTTCCTGTTTGCTCAGTGATGCGTGCAGTGGCCTCAGTGCCTCTTTCCAGGTGGCCAGGCCTGCTCCACATACCAGGCGATCCCCCACTTAGAGCAATGCTGAGCTGCTAGACCTCATCAGCATTTGGGGAGAGGAGGCTGTCCAGTCCCAACTGTGCTCCAGCTGTAGGAATTATAGTATCTACAGACAGATTTTACAATGCATGACAGAAAGGGGCATGACCGGGACACATTGTAGCGCAGGGTCAAAGTGAAGGAGCTGCGGAATACCTACCACAAGGCCCGGGAGGCAAACCGCCACTCCGGTGCTGTGCCCACCAGCTGCCAGTTCTAGTATGGCTTCATAAGCCATGGCATTAAGGGGTAGGTGGGGTCTCCCAGGATCACAATGGGCATTTTGACTTCCCCTACAGTGATCTTCTGGTCCAGGAAGAAAGTCCCTGCTTGCAGCTTCCTGAACAGGCCAGTGTTCTAAAAGATGTGTGCGTCATGCACCTTTCCCGACCAGCCTGCGTTAATGTCTGTGAAACGCCCACAGTGCTATACAAGCACCTGGAAAACCATTCAGAAATACCTCTTGCAATTAATGTATTTGGTGGCTAGGTGGACTGGTGCCAGAATTAGAACATGTGTGCCATCTATCACCCCTCCGCAGTTAGGGAAGCCAATTTGTGCAAAGCCATCCACAATGTCATGCACGTTGCCAAGAGTCATGGTCTTTTGGAGCAGGATGTGATTAATAGCCCTGTACACTTCCATTAACACAAGTCCAACAGTTGACTTTCCCACTCCAAACTGGTTAGCAACCTATCAGTAGCAGTCCGAAGTAGCCAGCTTCCACAGTGCAATCACTATGTGCTTCTCCAATGACAGGGCGGCTCTCATTCTCGTGTCCTTGCTCTGCAGGGCTGGGGCGAGCTCATCACACAGTCCCATGAATGTGGCTTTCCTCATCCGAAAGTTCTGCAGCCACTGCTTGTCATCCCAGATGTGCACAACAATGTGATCCCACCACTCAGTGCTTGTTTCCTGAACCCAAAAGCGGCATTCCACTGTGGTCAGCACCTCCATGAATGCCACAAACAATCTCGTGTCATAGCTACTATGCGTGGCGAGATCAATGTCACACTCCTCTTTTCTTTGTAGTTTAAGGAATAACTCCACTGCCACTCGTGACATGCTGGTCAGAGCAAGCAGCATACTGATCAACAGTTTGGGATCCATTCCTTCAGCCCGAAGGAATGCGGCATGGCGCGCAATACACAAACCGTTGAAAGATGGCATCAAATGCGGACAGAAGCACGGGGATTTCTGGGATGCGAAGCAATGCATCATGGGGCATTGGGACAGGACCCAGGATGCCCCGCAACCCCCCTCCGCCTTCCCACAAGTCTTAGCGGCAGAAGAGAAAAAGGTGCTCTGTGGAATAGCTGCCCAAAGTGCACCGCTCCAAATACCACTGCAGGTGCCGCAAGTGTGAACAAGCTATTGCACATGCAGCTGTCAGTGTGGACACACAACAGCCGTTTCCCTTCAGCGCTCTCTGAGTGGTGCTGTAACTGCCAGCGCTGTAACTTTGCCAGTGTAGACGTGCCCTTTGATTGAAGCAGATGTCCATGTCCAGCTGCTCTCCTCAGGGGGGATTTCTTTTTCTTATGGTGTATCCCACTGCAGCACAAAAGGCTTTGCCAGTGCAGGAAGATAAAAGTACAATACATTTCTCTGAACTAACTTCAGCTATTCAGGCCCAAATTGCAACAGCTTTTAGCCTGTAGGTTAATTTCAGTTGTTTTGGTTAAGCCAGTATAAGGTTCTGTGACTGGGTGCATAGTGAGTCCTCAGTGTGCAAAGGGTTAATTCCAGCAACACTTTCCCTTCACCTTGCACAGGTGCTCAGGGGAAGGTATATAAAAGAGTTCCTGTTTGAAAGATAAAATATGGAGAATGCTTTTAGGAAAATTAAGCTCTGGGGCAAGGTCATTTAGGACTAGGTTAAACCCTAGCCTGGGACATTTTCTGTTTTTTTGGAGAGGTTAAAAATATTGTTAGCTCATTTTGATTTCTTGTTATAAACATTATTTTTACTGAAGATACTTTGCTGATTTGATTGTATTTGTTTCCCGCTGAGTCATTCCCCAGGCTTCTGTTGATATGTTAGAAAGTTGTTGGTTTTTTTCCAATAAAAGTTATTTAAAAGAAAGAAAAAAATTCCCCTTTTTGTCTCTGACTGTATCAGGTTGGCAGGGTAATCTTAAAGGCGGTTGAAGAAATGACAGGATAGAGTAAAAAGTTGGAAGGAAAGATTTGGCAAACACATTCATGGGCTGTTCAAATGAATGAAGTAGTCCCACCAGCTAAGACCATGTCTACATTTACAAGCTTGCCAAGACATAGCTGTATCGGTAAAGCTGTACCACTGTAAGATCACTCGTGTAGCCGTATTATGCTGATAGGAGAGAGCTCTCCCATCAACATAATAAAACCAGCGGTAGCTGTGTCGGCGGGAAAGCATCTCCTGCCAACATAGCACTGAGCACACAAGTGCTTATGCCGGCAAAACTTATGTCGCTCAGGGGAGTGTTTTTTTCACTAAGTGCTAGTGTAGACGTGACGTTGTTAGCGTTAGACTAAGGGCTAGTGCTAGACGTGGCCTTAAGTAAATTTGATCCCCTGCAGGGGATGTAAGTAGAAAAAGCAGGCAACCAACGGGTTACTGCTATGGATTGTACTATCTGTATCTTACAGGAGACTGAAGTCTAAACTAAAATTGGTACAGACTTCACTAAGGTTATCAGAGAGTAGGAAAAGGCTATCTGACTTCCTGTAATAGCGACTGAGCTAGTAACCTTGACTATAATAGCCCTAATGAAGAATTTAAAAGAGGAAAGAATCAAAAGGACTCCTCTAGAGAGCTTACCACATTGCAGACAAATACACTGCTGGAATTGACACAGTCTTCCTAAGTATTTTTGCTACTAGATACTTATTGTAGGCCTGATCCTGCAAGCCCTTTGGGTAAGCAGAACTCCCATTAAAGTCAATAGGAAGCCTGCATGTGAAGAGTTTGCTGGATCAGGCGCTATCTTAACAAGACAACTGCATCTTGTGTTTTCTTTCAAAAATACCAAACTGGTATTTTCACTGAAGAATAAAGTATATACGAGGGGTTGGGTGGGCAAACTTCTTGGCCCGAGGGCCATATCTGGGTGGGGAAATTGCATGCAGGGCAGGGGGCTGGGGTGTGTGTGGAGGTGCAGTGTGCAGGAAGGGGCTCAGGGCAAGGGGTTGAGGCAGAGGAGGAGTGCGGGATGTATGAGCTCAAGAAAGGGGGTTGGGGTGTGGGGAGGGGTGTAGAGTGCAGCAGGGGGCTTAGGGCAGGAGGTTGGGGTGCAGGAGGGGTCTGGGCTCTGGCCCGGCGCCACTTACCTGGAGCAGCTCTGGGGTGGCAGCAGCATGCCCCGGTGCTAGGGCAGGCTCCTTGCCTGCCTGCCCTGAACCCTTGCTGTGCCACTCCCAGAAGTGGACAGCACCACATCCCTGCGGCCCCTGGGGGAGGGGAGGCAGAGGGCTCTGCACGCTCCCCTCACCTGCAGGTACCTCCTCCGATGCTCCCATTGGCCGCGGTTCCCTGTTCCTGGCCAATGGGAGCTGTGGAGAGCGGTGCCTGGAGGCGAGGGCAGCGCACGGAGCCCTCTGCCCAACCCCACCTCCTCCGAACCAGGGGCCTCAGGGATGTGGTGCCAGCCACTTCTGGGAGCGGTACAGGGCCTGCAGCACCACGGGGGTGGCAATCCCAAGGACTGGATCCAAAGCCCTGAGGGGACGGATCTGGTCCGTGGGCCGTAGTTTGCCCACCCTGGTATATACTATTTCAGTGCTGCTTTTAGCTCCAGAGGAGCGCAATGAGGCCAAGATCCAGTGCTGCTTGCCTTATTGCTCACATCCAGCACTGACTTGACAGAAGGGCTGTGATAAATGATTGCCCTCCCCCATACCATCACATTATACCTCTGGTCTCCAGGGGAAGATACAGCAGACGACCAAGGGGCTGAGAGCTGTGGATCACCTTTACTAACACTTGGTCTAGATTCCTCACTGTTTTGTGTAGCCATTTACAACTGTGTAAAGTGAATGTAAAATACCCCAAGCTTGAAATGAAAGAAGCTTGCACCTATTTTGTGTATATGTAAATGACTACACACGACTATTAAGAATCAGGCCCAGTGAGGGAAATGTGGGCCTGATGGTGTTCAGTGATCAGTCAGGGTAGGTCTACACTGCAATACAACACCTGCAGCTGCCCAGGTCAGCTGAGTCAGGCGTATGGGGCTTGAGCAAAGGGGCTGTTTAATTGGAGTGTAGACATTTAGCCCTGCAGCCTGAGCTCTGTGAGCCTGAGTCAGCTGATATGGGCCAGCCTCAAGTGTTTTATTGCACTGTAGACGTATCCTCAGAGTCAAAGCTTATGGTGCTTACAAGAGATCTGCTTTATGTTCCAACTGGCTCTACTTAACAACAAGGGTTTCCCAGCACCCCGCTCTCATACTATAGGAAGCTCAGCCAGGATAGGGTATGTCTATACTATGGAGACTGCTCTGACATAACCCTGTAGTGTAGATGCAGCCTATACCAACAGAAGGCATTTTTCTGTCAGTGTAGGAAAGCACCCTCCCTATATGAAGTTAACTATAGCCACAGAAGCATTCTGCCTCTACACTGGGGAGTAGGTGAATATAAACATGTCAATCATGGGGTGTGTTTTTCACAGCTCTGACCAACCTAGCTATATCAGCCTAATTTTAAGTGTAGTCCAAACCACAGCCCCCAATACCACAGGCCTTCGCTATCAGAGAAAACATACTGGAACCAAACTTTAGAAGAAGGAAAAAAAGCACATTTTTTTCTCCGTTGGATTCTTAGGCTAGCTTTTAAAAAAATAAAATCAATTATTTCAAAATAATTTCCAGAATGAGCTAAAACTTTGTTTTCAGATGAAACAAACTGTCCAATAACAGCTTAGGTTGCTGGAATGTAGGAGCCAGATTTTGATCTTCGTTACAGTAATGTAAATACTCCATTGACTTTAGTGATAGTCTAGATTTACACCAGCGTACACATGATCACAGTCTGGCCATAGATCTGTTACTTGAGGTGATGCACTTATGCATGAATATTAAAGGAAAAATAATGAAGAAAATGGGAATATATGTATGTACCTCACAGGCATATTGTGAAGATTAACTGATGTTAAGCACATTGAAGATGACAAGTGCTATATAAATGTTAAGTATTATTAAGCGTTACATAAATAAATATTAAGCATGCTGTTTTCATCCTTCCCTCTGCATGAAAGTGATGCATTTTTTAGAGTATGACCATGCAAAAAAAATATTGAACACAACTTTAGTTTTCTATTATTAATGACATTATTTCATATTGTTATGTGATATGGAGCTTTTCACCTCTAGGTCACCGTTCAAAATTATCTGAGGTTAGTAGTGAGCAAAAGTCATTACCATCTGATAGCTGGTTGACAGTCTATGTCCACTTCCTATAGGAAAGTTGTTCACATCGCAAAACCACTAACAGTTTGGCCCATCTTGGAAGTCTCTGCAGAGATGCCAATGACTGAATGGGCATGGGGACTGACTTCCAGTCTCAGCCCTAGAAGTACTCTCTCAAAACAGAGCTGAGGCATTTTGGTGGTGAGGTGTGGAGAAACTTGTACTTTTACTACCCCTGCTATACACACGTTCAGTGAATAAAGGACATAAGTCTAAGAGACTGATAAGTTCAGCACCTTTTGTGAGCACTAAAAATTCATAAAACCAACAAAACTAATAACCATAACAAAAACAGTTTTTACAAACTAATAGTTTATTAGATTTGGGATTTTCATTTTTCAGGAGCACAACACACTTGTAGTGAAGTACATGAGACTACCTCAGAGAACTTTACAAAGCACTTTCTGGTAAGATTTGCCACACCAGCTTTGAGAAGGACAACAGTGCAAAAGTTTTTTAGTTGCTAAAAATGTATCAAACCCCTTAGATCAGACTAATCGCTCAAGGTAATCCTTGGTACTGTTTCTTAGCAATATCACATCGTCAACATAGGCTCTGCAGTGTAATACATTTAAAAAGCACAGGGCCAAATTTTGAAATCCCTGATCAGTTTTCGTTGAGGCCAGATCCTGAAAGGTATTCAGGCTCCTCATGTCATTTTAAAATCTATGGAAATATCTTTGTGGCTGTGGACCTCAGTCCTTACTAAAAACAAAACTCACTCTGGTCCAAATTCTGACAGGTGCTGAGCACTAAAGCGCCCATTGATTTCACTGGAGTTTTGCCTGAGTAATGACTGAAGATCTGCTTCTGCTCCCATTGAAATAAATGGTATTTCAGACATTAACTTAAGTAGGAGCAGGATCAAGCCCTGGTAAGGCTGAACTTCAGGATTTGGCCCTTCGTTTCTGGATAGGACTGGTCACAGCATATTTTCCTCTCTAATCAGCCTCAACAAGATCCTTGCACAACCTAATTATGCTGTTTTAAGCTTTTAACAAGCATGTAGGAGTTCAGAAAAACCTCCCTTCCCCTAAGAAAAATTTAATTGCAGAGATTCGTTTAGATGCAGCACCTATTGTAAAGAGGAATCACTATGCGATCCCCACATTCATGCAAGTATTTCCCTCTCCTGCATTTTGTTTCATTATACATTTTAAGAGAAAATACATGTGGAAGCTGATTCTTCTCCCATTGGGCAAAATTCCCAGGCCCATATTCTCTGCTGTTGTAAACCAGAGCAGCTCAATCAATCACAGTGGATCTGTGCCAGTTTATACCAGCAGACCATTTGGCCCCCATTGTCTTCAATGGGAACAGGATCAGCCCCAGTGAGAGACCATTTATGTTCAGAGGTTATACCTAATATCTAGCTACAGTATCATAATCATCCCTGGAGCCAGATTTTGTTCTCGTTGACACTAATTACTATTATACTTATTAAAAAGAACAGGAGTACTTGTGGCACCTTAGAGACTGACAAATTTATTTGAGCATAAGCTTTCATGGGCTACAGCCCACTTCATCAGATGCATAGAATGGAACATATAGTAAGAAGATATATGTATATATACATACAGAGAACATGAAAAGGTGGAGTAAGAGGCTAATTAATTAAAATGAGCTATTATCAGCAGGGGAAAAAAACTTTTGTAGTGGTAATCAAGATGGCCCATTTAGACAGTTGACAATAAGGTGTGAGGATACTTAACATAGGGAAATAGATTCAATATGTGTAATGACCCAGCCACTCCCAATCTCTAGTCAAACCCAAGTTAATGGTATCTAGTTTGCGTATTAATTCAAGCTCAGCTGTTTCTCACTGAAGTCTGTTTTTGAAGCTTTTCTATTGCAAAATTGCCACCTTTACTGAGTGGCCGGAGCGTTTGAAGTGTTCTCCTACTGGTTTTTGAATGTTATGATTCCTCATGTCAGATTTGTGTCCATTTATTCTTTTGCGTAGAGACTGTCCAGTTTGGCCAAAGTACATGGCAGAGGGGCATTGCTGGCACATGATGGCATACGTCACATTGGTAGATGTGCAGGTGAATGAGCCCCTGATGGTGTGGCTAATGTGATTAGGTCCTATGATGGTGTCACTTGAATAAATATGTAGACAGAGTTGGCATTGGGCTTTGTTGCAAGGATAGGTTCCTGGGTTAGTGTTTTTGTTGTGTGGTGTGTGGTTGCTGGAGAGTATTTGCTTCAAGTTGGGGGATTGTCTGTAAGCGAGGACTGGTCTGTCTCCCAAGATCTGTGAGAGTGAGGGATCATTTTTCAGGATAGGTTGTAGATCTTTGATGATGCGCTGGAGAGGTTTTAGTTGGGAGCTGAAGGTGACAGCTAGTGGCGTTCTGTTATTTTCTTTGTTGGGCCTGTCCTATAGTAGGTGACTTCTGGGTACTCTTCTGGCTCTGTTAGTCTGTTTTGTCACTTCAGTGGGTGGGTATTGTAGTTTTAAGAATGCTTGATAGAGATCTTGTAGGTGTTTGTCTCTGTCTGAGGGCTTGGATGTAGAAGCCCTTTACACCAACATTCCACACAAAGATGGACTACAAGCTATCAGGAACAGTATCCCCGATAGTGTCACGGCAAACCTGGTGGCTGACCTTTGTGACTTTGTCCTCACCCACAACTGTTTCACATTTGGGGACAATATATATCTTCAAATCAGTGGCACTGCTATGGGTACCCGCATGGCCCCACAGTATGCCCCACAGTATTTTTATGGCTGACTTAAGATAACGCTTCCTTAGCTCTCATCCCCTAACGCCCCTACTCTACTTGTGCTACATTGATGACATCTTCATCATCTGGACCCATCGAAAAGAAGCCCTTGAGGAATTCCACCATGATTTCAACAATTTCCATCCCACCATCAACCTCAGCCTAGACCAATCCACACAAGTGGTCCATTTCCTGAACACTACTGTGCTAATAAGCGATGGTCACGTAAACACCATCCTATACCGGAAACCTACTGACCACTTGTCAAGGTTCCTTCCCCACTCTGAACTCTAGGGTACAGATGTGGGGACCTGCATGAAAACCCCCTAAGCTTATTTTTACCAGCTTAGGTTAAAACTTCCCCAAGGTACAAACTATTTTACCTTTTGCCCTTGGACTTTATTGCTGCCACCACCAAGCATCTAACAAATATATAACAGGGAAAGAGCCTGCTTGGAAATGTCTTTCCCCCCAAAATCCTCCCAAACCCTATACCCCCTTTCCTGGGGAAGGCTTGATAAAAATCCTCACCAATTTGCATAGGTTAACACAGACCCAAACCCTTGGATCTTAAGAACAATGAAAAAGCAATCAGGTTCTTAAAAGAAGAATTTTAATTGAAGAAAAAGTAAAAGAATCACCTCTGTAAAATCAGGATAGTAAATACCTTACAGGGTAATCAGATTCAAAACATAGAGAATCCCTCTAGGCAAAACCTTAAGTTACAAAAAGACACAAAAACAGGAATATACATTCCATTCAGCACAGCTATTTTATCAGCCATTTAAACAAAACAGAATCTAATGCATATCTAGCTAGATTACTTACTAAGTTCTAAGACTCCATTCCTTTTCTGTTCCCAGCAAAAGCATCACATAGACAGAGAGAGTCTTTGTTTCTCCCCCCGCTCCAGCTTTGAAAGTATCTTGTCTCCTCATTGGTCATTTTGGTCAGGTGCCAGCGAGGTTATCCTAGCTTCTTAACCCTTTACAGGTGAAAGGGTTTTTCCTCTGGCCAGGAGGGATTTTAAAGGTGTTTACCCTTCCCTTTATATTTATGACACCGCTATACTTACCTACATGCCTCCAGCTTCCATCCAGGACACACCACACAATCCATTGTCTACAGCCAAGCTCTAAGATACAACCACATTTGCTTCAATCCCTCAGACAGAGACAAACACCTACTACCTACCAATATATCATTAAATTGGGTTTGAATAGAGACTGGGAGTGGCTGCGTCATTACACATATCGAATCTATTTCCCCACGTAAAGTATCCTCACACCATCTTGATAACTGTCTAAATGGGCCATCTTGATTATCACTACAAAAGTTTTTCTCCTGCTGATAATAGCTCATCTTAATTAGTTAGCCTCTTACTCCACCTTTTCATGTTCTCTGTATATATATAATCTTCTTACTATATGTTCCATTCTATGCATGCGATAAAGTGGGCTTTAGCCCATGAAAGCCTATGCTCAAATAAATTTGTTAGTCTCTAAGGTGCCACAAGTACTCCTGTTCTTTTTGTGGATACAGACTAACACGGCTGCTACTCTGAAACCTATTATACTTATTGTTTATCTTATAGTATTGCTTATGTGCCCTGAGTGAGATTTGATCCTACTGAACTAGGCACTGTACAAACATGTGTCCTGATCCTGCATTGAGGACTGGTCAGATGGAACCCTGCACCCAAGCAACTGTAGGACCACAGCCATAGATACTGGCACCATCCTTGTCTGAAATAACTTACTAAGGGGACCTCTGCTGAGGTCAATGGAGTGAGTTCAAATTTATACTTCTGTAAACGACATCAGAATATGGACCCTGATCATTAATATTATTATTAAGTTTATTGCTATTATTAAAGCACCAAAAACTGTGCTAAGCACTTTGCAGGACAAATAGATAGACAAAGCCTAGGCCCTAAAGAGCTAGATATTGTATGATGAAAGGGAGAAGCAAATATTAGGGTCTCTTTAACGTTATGAAAGTAGAGGGGAGCTTTGCTCTCTTTGTAGAACCCTGGAGTTTATAATCCATCCATGAGACAAGGGACAGATGGATACAGAAAGACAGGTGGGGGAGTACAAAGAAACAATGAGATCATATTAGTCAGCATGGTAGGAGTGGTCTCAGCACAATAGCAGCCTAACTTGCCAAAGTGTTTGTGATGTTCCCCACTGGTGATATCTGGACCAGTCATCTGCTAGGTCATTCCAATCCTTGACTCTGAGAGCCGGCCTTACCCTGCTCTGCGGTGAGAGCACAGGCACAGCCTCTGGGATGTAAGCTGCTCCTTTGATTGTGCAACCGAATGACACTAGCCAATATCTCCAGTCCTAGACACAGCCCTAGGAACCTCCATTTTGCAGTGTCCAGTTATGCCTGCTGGACGCTGCAAGCCTGTATGAATTCATCAGCTTAACAAATAAATTGATATTTACCAGGCTTGTTATCCCAAGGGGAGTCTCTGACACAGTTCAGACCAAATGCACTGCTTCAGGTAGAATAAACAAACAGATTTATTAACTATAAAGACAGATTTTAAGTGATTATAAATCAAAACATAACAAGTCGGATTTGGTCAAATGAAATAAAAGCAAAACACATTCTAAGCTGATCTTAACACTTTCAATGCCCTTACAAACTTAGATGCTTCTTACCACAGGCTGGCTGGTTGCTCTTCAGCCAGGCTCTCCCCTTTGATCAGTGCTTCAGTCGCTTGGTGTGGTGGTGTTTGTAGCTATAGGTGGAAAACAGAGAGCATGGCAAACATCTCTCCCTTTTATCATGTCCTTTCTTCCCTCTTGGCTTTGCCCCCCCCCCCCCCTTCAGAGTCAGGTGAGCATTACCTCATCACAGTCACATACTGACCAAAGGAACGGGGATGACCTCACTCAAACAGATTATTTTGTTGCTGCCCAGGCCAGCGTCCTTTGTTCCTGTGAGGCTGGGTTGGGTTTGTTTCATACCTGCCCTGATGAGGCGTGAACTGCCTCTCTGCTCTTGGAGGGTTTTTGCCTGTGTTCATTTTAAGCCATGAGGATACATTTTCAGCCTCATAACTATATACATGAAATTATAACCTATAACATTACTGTAACATTTACTATAACATCACTATAACAACAATGCTCAGTGCATCATAAGCCTTCCGAAGACACCCGGCATGACAAACTTTGCATTGGATACCACACAATCATTTTACAAGGATGAACATGGGGGTGCTGGGTGTTCCCGCAAGGTACAGAGCATCACAGTGTTTCATTTCATTTTGTTTTTGTAGGCATCATGGCAAAGGAGTATTTTGAGGAGTGTTTTGCAGATGGATAATGAAGACGCTTTGTGGATGTTTACAGAGAGCTCCGCCCAAGTGTGAGGGGCAGCATGAAGGTTCTTGTTTGTAAATTTCATAAGTGGGACATAGAAGCTGGCATTTTGGGCTGATCAGAGGCAAGCATCAACAATGAAATAGTGAAAGAGAGATGTTAAGTACAGTGGGAATATATTGTGAAAGGCCTTGGAAGAAAAAGACAAGTAGCTTATATCTGATGTGCTACAGAAGGGGGAGTCAGTGGAGGGATGCAAAGAAAGGGGTAACATGGCCAAAATGGTGGGCTAGGAGAATGATCTTTGCAGCAACACTAAATGAATATGAGTGAGGCAGGACTGAATTTGTTAAGGCCAGCAAGAAGGATGTTACAGAAATCAAGATATGAAATGATGAGACCTGGGACAAGCATTTCAGCTATGTGGAGGATAGGAAAGGCCATATCTTAGAGATGTTCTGTAGAAATAATTAGTAAGATTTAGACATAGCCTGGAGGTAAGGAACTAGCAAGAGTTCTAAGTCAAAGATAGGTTTCACAGTAACAGCCGTGTTAGTCTGTATTCGCAAAAAGAAAAGGAGTACTTGTGGCACCTTAGAGACTAACCAATTTATTTGAGCATCAGCTTTCGTGAGCTACAGCTCACTTCATCGGATGCATACTGTGGAAAGTGTAGAAGATCTTTTTATATACACACAAAGCATTTGCCATCGATGATAAGAACATTAGAGTAGGTGGTCGCTGGGTTTTTACCACTATGTTGTCTAGACCTGTCTGTAATTTTAAATTTCTTACAATATTTGGAAAATACACAATGAAATTACACAGAATTTGGCTCATTCTCTGTACTGTACTCATGTTGAAAATGACAGAGTATATGTACATAGTAACATTTATTTCATTTATATCATCCTTAAGAGGAATATTTTAATCTCTACTCCAAAGATGAACCCTGGTTGTCATGTGGCAACATATTAACCAGTAGTCAGGAAACATCTAGAGTATGATGGGAACAGAGAATCATCTAATGATTACGTCTTGCCTGATGATCAATAAAGCTGGAATTGATTCATTAGAAAGTTAGACAGTATCTAAGTTGCCATGGAAATGTGTATTGTATAACTGTGTCATTTTCAACTTGTGCAATTTTCAGCTGACTCCTTAAAGAGTTCTGCAGCTATCCAAATACTTATATTTCTAAATGATGCTGTTATTACCCACTTTTGACCTTCATGGTTAGCCAGTTTTCAGGATCTAGAGAACTGTTTTTGTTAGGAGGTGAAATCGATAATGGACCCAGGAATTTCTTTGATGCAATCATGTGTATTTACAAAGAACGTACAAAATCTGTTCCCCTGAACACTGTAGGATTCAAACAACAGGAGACAGTTTCTTTGTTCACAGTTCCAAGCCTCTTTCAGCCAATACTTAGCCCAAAAGTGCCCTCCCTCTCTTTTAGCTTTTTTCTCAGGATCACACTTCCAGGGATTCTCTGTCTGCTCGGCTTCTTTAATCCTTCTATGTCTGTCTGTGTGTTTCTGTTGATTCTCTCTCACAAAGAGAGAGAGACACAGCTCTACTAATCAATGTCCCAGCCTCTGCATTTGCTACATCAGTATTCAAGAAAACCCCTTGGCCATATGGTTCATCTTAGGCTCAAGCTTTGCCCTATGTTTGTATTTTGGGTGATGGTTCCCATTGTTTTAGCTTTTTGGTTCCATAAAGGAGCTTGATTGTTTCTTACATATATCCCAAATGAAAGTGGCAATTACACCGGACAACCTCAACGAGACTGTATCTAATTATGCCCTTTCCCCCACAGCATAACACTGTAATGCATAACAGGGGAAATCAGGATTGTTGCAAATAAACATGAGTAAAGATGAGCAATGTAACTCATAAAAAGTTCTGAGTGACTTTGACCACATTTGGGGAACCTCAGATCCATATCTAAACTTTGTATCATTATAAAGGTTTAAGTTAAACCACAAATCAGGACTCTGCCAAATTTGAAGTAAGTTCAGTGGTAGATCCAAATTTTGTGGAGCAGGTCCATCTCTAGTTATAAACTCCTTGCTCCTTTGTTTCTGTCTGAGACTCAAAGGCATTCTTTGCTTTTTGAAAATAAAAATTAACAAATTTATACAGTAAAGGAAAACAATGCTAATTAACATTGACTTACTTGCAGATACCAAAACCTGAAGAGAGGTCAGTTCTTAAAATGTATTTAAAATAATCACCTATGAATTTGTATTAGTAAAGGCAATTGATTTCCATTGCTAAAAAAAGGTTAATAGGCAGTTAAAGAAAAGAGCTGGGAAAATAATATATGTATTGCAATTCAACACACCCATACTTCCATATGATTTATTATGGAGGTTGGGACAAATTCATGTCACTTATTACACCTATGAAACCCTACTGAAGTCAATAAAGCAAATTCACCACTGTCATAAGCAAGCAAAAGTTCATTAGTTTCAAACATTGGTAGTGTCAAGGTTCCTCCCCCACTCTGAACTCTAGGATACAGATGTGGGGACCTGCATGAAAAACCTCCTAAGCTTCTCTTTACCAGCTTAGGTCAAAACTTCCCCAAGGTACAAAATATTCCACCCTTTGTCCTTGGATTGGCCGCTACCACCACCAAACAAATACTGGTTACTGGGGAAGAGCTGTTTGGACACGTCTTTCCCCCCAAAATACTTCCCAAAACCTTGTACCCCACTTTCTGGAAAAGGTTTGGTAAAAAGCCTCACCAATTTGCTTAGGTGACTACAGACCCAAACCCTTGGATCTGAGAACAATGAAAAAGCATTCAGTTTTCGTACAAGAAGACTTTTAATAGAAATAGAAGTAAATAGAAATCACCTCTGTAAAATCAGGATGGTAGATACCTTACAGGGTAATTAGATTCAAAACATAGAGAACCCCTCTAGGCAAAACCTTAAGTTACAAAAAAGATACACAGACAGAAATAGTTATTCTATTCAGCACAATTCTTTTCTCAGCCATTTAAAGAAATCATAATCTAACACATACCTAGCTAGATTACTTACTAAAAGTTCTAAGACTCCATTTCTGGTCTATCCCCGGCAGAAACCAGCATATAGACAGACACACAGATCCTTTGTTTCTTTCCCTCCTCCCAGCTTTTGAAAGTATCTTGTCTCCTCATTGGTCATTTTGGTCAGGTGCCAGCGAGGTTACCTTTAGCTTCTTAACCCTTTACAGGTGAGAAGAGTTTTTCCTCTGGCCAGGAGGGATTTCAAAGGGGTTTATCCTTCCCTTTATATTTATGACAGGTAGTACATTAGGCCCAATGAGGTTCCAACACCAGATGTAACAAAGGTCAGAATTAAGCCCATCAATTCTACCATGAAGCCAAAGAGGCTAATATTGTTGAGGTTTTCTTTTTTTGCAGGAACCTCGCCCCATCATCTGAAGTCATAGATTTAAGAGAATAGTGAGGTTCATTCCCTACAGTTGAATGTAGAAGAAAATACATATACTCCAAAGAATAACAAATTCTTAGTGGAGGCACCAGAAAGGTGCTTTTAGATCCACAGGGGCATATTGTTACCTGGCCAGCTTTATAAGTGAGTCGCCCAAGCTAACTTTATATTCTACCTAATAGTAAATCTATAGCATCATCTGGGTTTGTAATACACAGAATGATGTTAAGTTTCTGCTTTGTGTCTCACTCTACATCACCCGTGCCCTCAAGACTGGTGTAATGGATTTGGTTCCATCAGTAAAGAGCAAACATCATCATGGGCATTGTCTGGCATGTCTAGCTTGAAAATAGGTGCACAACATTATCTACAGCATTAACTGTGACTAGTGGCCTGAGGGAACTAGAAATCCATTGGATTGATTTTAAAATAAGATCTATCATGCCAAATTTCATCAGCACTTCAAATAAACACTCTCACGTCCTATATATTCTCCTTTTGGGCGTATGAAATAGTAAAAAAGAACCTACATACATAAAGAGAGCGTCTTCCTTAAACAAAACCCATTTAAGCAAGCACTTGGGGATGGAATATTCAGTCTTCTTCACCATTTCTGTTTTATACATGAATAAAATACAGGAACAGGTATAAATACATGAAAAGATGGGAGTTGCCATCTTTTCATGTATTTATACCTGCTCCTGTATTTTCCACTCCATGCATCTGATGAAGTGGGTTCTAGCCCACGAAAGCTTATGCCAAATAAATTTGATAGTCTCTAAGGTGCCATGAGGACTCCTCATCATTTTTTATTTACAAAGTTACAGTACCATGTTGACTGATGTTAGTAAGATAGCCTTTTTCAGTATGCTTTAATATGTCTGATAGTGAGAGTGCAATACAAGTTACTGTTTTATTTTATAGAACTCTGTGTTAAAGATAGCTCACAATGTTTACTTATGATATATGGAGGCCTGAAATGGTCTCTCTTCCCCCACCCCCTTCTAGCCTCTCAAAAAGGCATTTTAAGGCTTGATTTTTGCATTAGAAATTCAGTCTTGTCTTCTTCAGAAGACACTATGATGGCTGCAGAATTAGGGAAATAAGGAAATTACAGGAGCAAAGCCAATAGACTGAAAGCTAAGCAACTGAGAGGGTAGCAAATTTATACTCAGACTATTTAAACTCTCTGTTGGATTGTTTGTATTTGTTTATTTTGCTATATGACTTCAATGACTAAGTAACATTTTTGAGAAAGGAAGTCCTTGTTAAAATGCTCTCTCGCTCTCTCTCGCTCTCTCTGTCTCTCACACACACACACGCACAGAGAGAGAGAGACAGACACACCCCTCCTTCCTTCTGACACCTTCAATTAAAATGTGAAAACTAGCAATATGCATTCTCTCAGATTGCCAACAGGTCCTCCAGCTAAATCAGGGAAGACCAGAGCTGACATCCCTGATAGTCTGAGGTTGAATGAAAGCAAGCAAGCAAGTAGAATTTTCAGTTAAATCCTTTCAGGCCTCCTTTCAATATCATAAAGAGGCAAAAAAAAAGTTTTAATTCTAAAAAAGTGACAGTTGCCCAATTAAAAAAATCCTTTGCCTCAAGAAACTCTCTTACTCCAAGGCTTGTGTAGTCTTCTACTTCTAGACTGGTTGCCTCATCTTGTTAGCTGCTCACTTCAGAAAGGTAGATCAATAGCATCCTGGAAATGTCTAATTTGATGCCCATTTTACACAGATGCACAAATGGAAACCTATTTGGTTTTATTCTGTGTCTTTAACTGCCAGGATAGAATGGTTTACACTTTGACCTTCAGTCATGCACATCAGAATTTTTTTTTAAACTCATTGACTTATTATTTTGAGTGGAAGACCCTTTAAAAGGGACATGGTCAAGCAGTTTTGGCTCAGAATTTAAGGGGTTTCTTTTTGTTTTGTTTGTTCATTAGATTTTGGCTTGATTTTTGCAAGAAGGGCTTGATCCAGCTTAAAATGAATGTTGTCATTGATATTTTTTAATTTAAAGGGACATGAACAACTTAAAAATCACACTACTGTCTGAATTTTTTTACCTACTATTGTTACAGGTAACAACTGAGATTAATATAGTTGGAAGAGGTTGGAGGACAAAAAGATCTGTTTTCTCAACTTTTTTTTTTGTACATTTCACATGACTTTTTGTCTAGTCAATTTCACTGTCTTTCCTGTTGCATAATTAGTTAGATCTTGATCCAGCAGCCTGATCCACTAGTATAGACCCCTGCTCTTGTGTGGTGTTCTTCTGACTGAATCCTGTTCCCCACCCATCCTGAGTGCATTCACACGAGACAAAGCAGAATTAGCCTTAATATTTAACATTTTTTTAAGAATCAATTTTCTAATTACAAGCTGATACTGCAGACTGTGCAACTGTCCTGATGAATGTGCTGATTAACAATCACTTAAGGTACACCAGAGATGCAAAATGAATGCACAGTAGGTGTGCATTAAACAACCTTGTTTTATGGTCTTTTATGTGCTATTGCTTAGAGTATCCTATGAAATATCTTTCAGTTTAGAAAAGAGAGTGGGACTGAGACCCTGGTGTTAAATACACAAAGAGAAGCTCTGGGGTGGCGTATTAAAAAAGGAGGAAAAGTAAAAGACAAAATCAATGCTAGAAAATTCACGTGTAGTTAACAAATCCACAATGATCAATACAACCTACACTTCTCAGGAGGCAGGTAGGGCAACCACAAGAACATCTTAGAGGAAAGGTCAATAATCACAGATTAGGAAACTAACACACTTATTTATAACACTGTCATTACATGCAGGCTACTACTCAGTGATTTATTTCTGGCGGGAAGCCACACATATTCCATTCCTCTCGTATAAACTCTGTTCCTTGGCATTAAATGGTCAATAATTTCTCAGTCAGGAAATGTAATCTCTCCCATCAAACACGACATTTTTTTGACATTTGCATTATCATTTGCTAAATATATGAGACACTTCACCTTGAATTTGTCTTTGAGATCTTTGGGTAACTTCCCCCTTAAAGAGGAAGGATGATCTTATTTTTAATGCACTGAATTGGGACTCCAAAGTGTGGGTTCTATTCCTGACTACCACAGGCTGCATGTGTAACTATGGGCAAATCACCAAGGGCTGAATTTTTAAAAGTTGCCTCTGATTTTTGGTGTCTCCGTTTTTGGTTGCCCAACTTGACCCACATTGGGTCAACACACATAACTCCAACTTGAAGTCAATGAGAGCTACAGGTAATTTTTTACCTGTACAAATCCAAACAAAAAGTCCCACTCTGGGCACCCAGAAATTGAGTCGCCCAAAATCAGAGGCCACTGTTGAAAAACTTGGCATTAAATGGCTATTTGTATCAGTGTTTCCAGTTGTAAAATGGGGATATTAATATTTTCTTATCTCACAGGGGTGTTGTGAGTCTGAATTCATTGACATTTCTAAGGTGCTCGGATACTGCAATGAGCATCATCGGGAAAAATATAAAATAAATTAAAGTTTGGGAGTTTAACAAATCTGTGGTACAGATAGCAATAGTACCCCATATCCAGAAATGTACTGTGGTGCCATACCCCAGAACTGAGCTTTGGGAAAAAGCTCCCCCATTTAACTGGGATTGATTCAGTATCCTACCCAAAAAACCACACCAAATATAGTATCCTCATGGGGGAAAAAATGATGACAGCTAAGCAGAGGAACTGAATGTTTAATATTAGGGGCTTGATTCCAATTTTGTTTATATTAATTTAAAACTAGAGTATCTCTTTTGAAGTTGATGGAGTTACTCTACATTTACACTAGTGTAAATGAGACCAGAATCTATCTTAGGGAGAACAGTCTTCTCCGTTTTAGATTCAAGTATGTAGGCAATAGATACTGACTGCTAGGAAAGAGCTTAAATTAGGTTTAATCCTCTTAATGACTTATAATGGGTTCTAGTGAGCCTGATGTCATTCTGGGATATCATCCAAGACTAATAATAATTATAATGCTATCCTATGTGCATAGGCTAAAACCTTGCCTTCCCTCTGCCTCAGCACACACAAAGGGCAGCAGAAAAGAGGGAGGTGTGGAGACAGAAAATGAAGACTATTTACAGGATCAATCACCCTTTACACACTGTGAAATGGTGTTCAGTGGGAGCTTCATCTGCTTTAATACAAAGGAAGTTTTGAAGATGAGTCAAGGGAGGAGTAGTGGCATGGCCAGTGGTTCCATGCAGTCAAATCAATTTGCCAAATTCCCTCCAACTGCAGCATCCATAGAGGCTATTGTAACTGATGAGCTACAGGAGTGGCTAGAGAGGCAGTCAGGGAAATAAATCTCCTTGAGCACCAGAAAACTCCTCTGAACAAAAGCCATATATATTCTGGGAAGGAAGAGTAGCAGTTGGATTGACAATAGGCCAAAACACACTGCACAATAATGAGGAGTGAAGAAAATTGGGCCAAGGGCACAAAGACAAATACTTGTATCATGGGATATTTAGCATCCACACAAAGTTAACAGGAAACTGGTTTGAAAAGTTTCATGTGAAATTCCCATACATACTAAACTGCATAGACCTCAATTTGTCTGCCTCTGAAGGATGAAGAGATGAACTGACCCTGCCAAAATTTGGAATCTTTTCTTCCAAGAAGTGTGTGCTCTAAATTAAACACTCCTTTGAAAAACTCAGCCTTGGTTTTCATTACATTCTCATTACTTTCTCAAAATCAGGCCTCTCAGGAGCATCGCAAGCTGAACACCCCAATACTGAAACAGCCCAAATCATTAATCACTTCTGAAAATTTAGGTTTAAGTGTTTCAGATTATAAGGAGTTGCACTGTTTCAACAAAGGGCAGAATTCAGCCCCAGTGCTTAGGTCAGTAAGTCATCCTGTCCAGCAAGAGCAGTGGTGATCATTCAAGTTGAAAAGAACATTTTTATTCTCCTTTTATTTTTTCCTTCATTCATTTTTTCGAATTCACAGGTTTCTGGACCACCATGGCAGATAAACTCGAGTTATATACCTTTGCTTCTGACATTTTTTGTGGTTGCAGTTTGAAAACTTTGCTTAATAGACTGCCAAAGTTTTTGTGGTTTGTAGATTGTGAAGGAATATTCAACTGCATTATATTATTCAGCCACTATGTGGCACTGTGTGTAAAATACCTTATTTAAACTAACCGCTGCAGTACCTGGCAAAACATGAAAAGATCTTATGATGAACCCATCTGGTATGTATCTTGTTCAGATGGAAGCTCTGTGACCAGTCCATATCTGGTACAGAAGTACATGACATAGTGTCAGGAGTAAACTAAGAACCGAGATAGAAGGAATAGAAACAAAGGTTGCAAACAGAAGCAACAAAGGTTGCAGGATCTCAGCGACATGCAACTCTTCAATACCCCAGAGAACTTCAGCTTTGACAAATTTTCAGAATGGACAGACTGGAAACAATAATTTGCAAGATTTCACATTGCTGCCAACCTCAGCAAAGAAATTGAAGATATTCATGTATCTTCTTTAATTTATGCTATGGGGAGGCAGGCAGAGCATATCTTTAAATCCTTTGACTTTTCTGAAGACAGTCACAAAGATGACTATGAAAGGGTTCTGGGTGTTTGATGCATACTTTATACCTCAGAGAAATGTGGTTTATGAAAGAGCATGTTTCCACCAGAGAATTCAAGAACAAGGTGAAAATGCTGAACATTTTATAAGCAATGTGCATATATTGGCTGAAAACTGTGATTTGGGGAAGGCAAAACATAAAAATATCACAGACAGCCTTGTTATTGGGTTAACCAATAAAAACCTTTCACAACTGAAGAGAGATTTAACCTTAGCCACAGCTATTAAAATAGCAAAAGTCTGAAATGGTGAAACAGCAAAGCCTAGTGAAACTTAAAAAACCTGAAACTAGCTTAGAAAATGTAAACAGGCACTTGCATGTTTAGTCATTATCATAAAACCCCTGAGGCAAGGAGAAAGAACTCCCAGGCCCAGAGGCACAGCTTGCAGCCTACATGTACAAAGTGTGGAAAAAGTCATATCCCAAGAGATGATGCATGTTCAGCCAGAGGCACAAGATATAATAAATGCATGAAATATGAACATTTTGCAGCTGTTTGCCACATCACAGCAGTCAGGGAGTTAACTCAGATTAAAGACAATCAAGAGCCATTGTTTCTGGGATCTAACACTTGTGATGACATAAAGCCTGCATGGAGAGTGAAACTCAATATTCATGCCAAGGCTACTGACTTTAAAATTGATTTAGGAGCTGATGTCACTGTCATCTCAGAAGGGACTTACAACCTTCAACTTCACCCAGAGCTGAAGTCACCTGACATAGCTGTGACTATCCCTGCAGGTATTCTGAACTACATGGGCCAGTTCACCACAGAAACAACTTGCAAAGAAAAAAGCTTTGCATTTAGAGCACATGTGATCGAAGGATCAAAGCTCAACAACATTCTCAGTTGCAATGTGGCAGCCATGATGGACCTAATAAGAAAGGTGGAAGAATTCGATGGAGTTTTGATGATATTGGAGTTTTGAAAGGAGATCCAGTACAAATCAACTTAAGAGATAATGCTGAACCACACAGTGTACAAACACCTCTACCAGAGAGACTTTGGAAGAGCTGCAGGTTTATGAAAATTCAGAAGACATCATTATCTGGTTGATGTGGATTATTTTTTCCAGGTATATAGAAATAATGTACTAGAAAGACATGACATAGGTCGCAGTTTTATGGAGAAACTGAAGTGCACTTTTGCTCACTTTGCTATTCCAGAACGACTAGCAATGGACAATGAACCACAATTTACTGAAGCAGAATTTAAGTAATTCTGAATAAAATATGATTTTGATCATATTACTAGCTTTCCACATTACCCATTAGCAAATGCAGAGGTTGAAAGAGCTGTACAGACAGCCAAGAAAATCTTACTGCAGGACAACCCATTCCTTGCTCTTCTGAGTTGCAGATCAACACCAAAAGCAGCCATTGGATATAGTCCAGCACAGCTCCTGATGGGAGGACAACTCAGAACTACTGTTCCAACTTGGGAAAAGGATCTATCTCCAAAGTGGCCAGACAAGGAGACAGTAGCCAAACTGGATAAAAAGCGGACTCAGAGAGCTGCTAGCTCCAGAACCTGGTTACTGGGTTCATGTCAAATTGGATAGAGAAAAGGATAGAGAACTCCAACTGTAAAAAAGAAAAATAATTCAGCACCCAGATCATAGAATAATAGGACTGGAAGGGACCTCGAGAGGTCATCTAGTTCAGTCCCTTGCACTCATGGCAGGACTAAGTATTATCTAGACCATCCCTGACAGGTGTTTGTCTAACCTGCTCTTAAAAATCTTCAATGATGCAGATTCCACAACCTCCCTAGGCAATTTATTCCAGTGCTTAACCACCCTGACAGTTAGGAAGTTTTTCCTAATGTTCAACCTAAACCTCCCTTGCTGCAATTTAAGCCCATTGCTTCATGTCCTATCTTCAGAGGTTAAGAAAAACAATTTTTCCTCCCTCCTCCTTGTAACAACCTTTTATGTACTTGAAAACTGTTATCATGTCCCCCCTCAGTCTTCTTTTCCAGACTAAACAAACCCAATTTTTTCAATCTTCCCTCATGGATCATGTTTTTTTTAATAATTTTTGTTGCTCTTCTTTGGATTTTCTCTAATTTGTCCACCTTCCTGAAATGTGGCGCCCAGAACAGCGTGGAGTAGAACGGAAGAATTACTTCTCATGTCTTGCTTACAATACTCCTGCTAATGCATCCCAGAATGATGTTCACTTTTTTTGCAACAGCGTTACACTGTTGACTCATATTTAGCTTGTGGTCCACTATGACCCCCAGATTCCTTTCCACAGTACTCCTTCATATGTGATTGAGACTGACAATGGACAGTTCAAGATAAATCTACAGTTTATTCCTCAAAAAGAACGATCAACAGAGCAAGATGGCAGATGCAGAACAGGAAGAAGACACAAGGATTCCAAAACAACTATAGTCAGTCATTGCAACTAGTGGACAACTAGATGACGAAGTTGTTAAAATGTTAGTGTTGTGTAATTAGAAAATCAGTATGGTTCAGAGACACCTAACAGACTGAAACTTACTGAGCTTCAAAGACAGTGTGATAGTGTATATATTGTAAATGGTAGGCATGTAAAAAGGGGAAGATGTAATGGAATGTTAAACTACATTATACTGTTCAGCCTGTAGGTGGCATTTTGTGTAAAATACCTTATTTAAACTAACCTCAGTCATACCTGCCAGAGCATTAAAGGATCTTATGATGAATACATCTGGTGTGTCTCTTGCTCAAAAGGAAGCCCTGTGACCAGTATATATCTGATACATAAGTACATGACATAGATAAAATTGTAAAGGAGGGAATGGATCATGGATGCTGACTTTCTCAGATGTCACCAGGCAACAATCATTGGCGCAGCCATTCTATTTTGACTATTCATAGAATAGTTGGAAGGGACCTCAGGAGGTCATCTAGTCTAACCCCATGTTCAAAGCAGGACCAATCCCCAATTTTACCCCAGATCCCTAAATGGCCCCCGCAAGGATTGAACTCACAACCCTGGGCTTAGCAGGCCAATGCTCAAACCACTGAGCTATCCCTCCCCCTATTCCCTTCTTTAATGCTGAGATAACTTTTTTCTGTAGCCACTATTAACTTTTCCTTTCATGCTTTCCATTATGTGAGGAAATATTTCTTCAGAGTATTGAATGTTCAGGAGAGTTGCCATCATTCTCAGGCTAAAGAAACATTCCCTCTGAATACAGACTGAAACCCTGACAGTGGCCACTGTCAGTCTTTATGCATGTCCCATCTATTAGCATAAATTCTTGATATCAGCAGGAGTTGCACACATGGATCAAAGCCAGGATATGGACTTGCGTGTGCATTTAAATCACTCTTTTCTCTTAATCCATTATTTGCACATGGAACCCAACCCTAATCCATTATTCATTTTTCAGACATGACCCTTGATCGATCAGTTAATTCGGACAAGATCCTGCAAGGTGCTGAGCTCCCTCAACTGCTGCTGGCTTCAGTGGGAGTTCAGAACCCTCAACATCTCACAGCATCAAGCACAAAAGAAAGGCGGGGGGGGGAATTCTCTTATAAACAGGGCTGAAATAGCAACATTAATAAGGGCGACTTGCCCTCACGTCTGTTCTTTGGTAGCTATTACAATTATTTATCCCCTTGTTTACTCAAGAAGAGGTCATTCTGCTCAGCTGGAGCCCTGTTCAGAAGAAGATGCACTTGTGGTTACACAACCTTAAAGAATGTCCTTTTAGTTTTTCTTAAATGGCAACATTTATTTAGAAGGGGAATAGCACTGCGGAATTCAGCCTGGGACAAATCATTCAGCGCCTTTTGGAATCACTTCTGAAACTGAACCCACAGTTTCAAGACTCTACTTGCACAGGATATGCCTGTAGCATTCTGCAGGGAATGTGGGCTAATTAAATGGGGACTGATTTAAATAGATCATTCCATCCATGAAGCAAGAGCTAATAATTATATGGAACAAGAAACAAGATGATGAGTGCTAATGTTCCTGTGTATTATGTGCTGGGGGAGCACTGTATTAAAACAAGAATGAAATGCATTGCAGTTTACTGTCTAATAATACAAACATTAATACCGCTGGTGCTATGGTTCAGACACACACCTTGTTTAGTCCAGTGGCTTTCAACTGTTCCAGACTACTGTACCCTTTCAAGAGTCTGATTTGTCTCTCATACCCCCAAGTTTCACCTCACTTAAAAATGACTCGCTTACAAAATCAGACATAAAAATACAAAACTATCACAGCACACTATTACTGAAACATTGCTTACTTTCTCATTTTTACCTTATAATTATAAAATAAATCAATTGGAATATAAATATTGCACTTACATTTCAGTGTATAGTATATACAGCAGTATAAACAAGTCATTATCTGTATGAAATTTTGGTCTGTACTGCCTTCGCTAGTGCTTTTATGTAGCCTGTTGTAAAACTAGGCAAATCACTAGATGAGTTGATGTACCCCCTGGAAGAGCTCTGTGTACCCCCAGGATACTCCCTGGTTGAGAACCTCTGGTTTAGTCTGTTGGGTTGATTTGATTCCTTTCAGTAGGATCCTACACAGCTCTCTGAGCCATGTCCTGAACTTGTGCATGAGTAACTAAGCCAAGGAAGTAGAACTGGTATGTTTTCACTGCACAGGGTAGGGGGACTGGATGCAGGGAGCCCACTCAGGACCAATTTTCTCATCAGTGCCCTAGAGGTGCGCTCCAGTAGTGCAGAGGTGCATTTTGGAGACAGGGCAAGCAGAAAACAATGGCTATGTGAATTCACTAGGCAAACTTCTTTGCAGAAAGAGGGTGGCTGGAGGCTGCAGGAGCAGTTGCAGACTGGGGCTGCTGATGTTCTTTGGTTTGGCAAGGCAGAATACTGTCTGATACTTACTCAGGCTTGGTGCAGGGCGGAGGGTGTGGCAATCTGTCCCTAAATGCAGGGGTCCCATTGCGGGGGAAAAGGTGGTGCTTCTATTTCAGGTTTTGCCCACAGAATCAGCTGCATCCATATGAATCATCAAAATAAGGTGCTGCTCGGAACAAATTGTGCAGCTGTTCAAAATATCATTGCACGCTCTCTGAGCTTTTCTGGGTTCCTCTTTAGTGAGACTTGAATATGCCCATGGACTCTACTAGGCATTTTAGACTTGGGCCCTTCTTGACCGGGGGAGTGGGAGAAGGAAATTATGGTACCTCCTACATGCCACCCACTTGTGGCACTAGAATGAGACATGACTCGCAGTAAATTGTGCAGATCTGTGACCCTCCCTCTCCTTTCTTACATATGAAATTAAATAGCTGAAGTGTCAATATTTTATTTATCATCTCTGGGTGGCTGAATTAACACTTGACAGCTCTCAAAGCTATTGCTCAGGCTCAATTAGATGTCTCTCAATCAATTACACTCAATCCTTATTTGTGTGTGTGGGGGGGGGGGGGTTCTTTACAACTATGACACCTTGAGAGTTCTTATTTTATTTTTTGAAATGCAAGCTGAGATTGCGGAGAACACAATAGCAGGTTAAGAGAAGTGCCAGTATGTCGTAATGCTGTGAACCAGCTAAATCCAAGTCCTGCCTAGATTCAACCACAACGCTCTCTCTATTTTACTGGATGATCCCTCCGCAGAACATTCAATTACTGTTTGTTTCAAAACAACCCCCTTTCTCCTCCTCCAGAGTCTTCCAAGAAGCCTTTCACAATGATCTCTGCAAGATTTTCGGCAGCACCTCAAGCACACACTAGCACCTAAATGTGCCTGGTCCTGTAGTCCAAACTCAAACAGGACTTTAGCACTGAGATCAAAATCTCTATCGTTCTGATACAGCAACCACCTTTACGCAGGTTCTTAGTTCCATTGACTTCAAAAGGGTTCTTATTCCTCTGCTCAGAATTAAGCACGTGGTTAAATGTTTTGCTGGATCAGGGCTTAGGGATTTTGCCTGAGAAGAGATTTCAGGAGTGGGTCCTATGTTTCTAAACTGTTCTCTGTGAGTCTGTATTTATTCCTGTCGCTTGAAGTGTTTTTAAATAACTCAGCATATTCAGTGTCTCAGAAATAATCCTCAACAAATAAAAGTTCTGTTTTAATTGTCGTTTATTATTAATTGTTTTTGTTACTTGGCAGGGGGCTATTTTAGGAATTAAATTAAGATGACTTAATACTGGTATATTAATTAATATTGTAACATCCTTTGAAGGTTAAAAGAGATAATTAAGTGTTATTATTATTTCTGAGAAAGGGCCCAAGGGAGAAAGTCCACTGCATAATTAAGAAAGAACATGTTTTTTCTTGCTGTCCTAATATTTCCAAATTGCTAATGTCACCAAGGACTTTAGTTTGGCTTTCAGTACATATTATGCTTGGCATAAGCATTTGTGACATCTATCACTATATCAGTTTATCCACCTAGATTTTTGATTATTTCTGACTTTTCCTGGCTATCACCTGGGATGTCACTTTTTGCAGATTTTAAACTCTCTGTTTTCACTGCCAATCCTGAAATGCTCCTAAAACAGTTTCTTACTGTGCATTCCATTTCTTCCAGTGAATACCAGATGACTGGGTTATTTAATCAGCATATATATATATTTAATCTGTATATATATATATATATATATATATATATAGGACTTGGCAGTCGGTCTGTTTCAGACCATATTACATTTTATTTGCCTTCCACTCTTTGGTAACAATCTTTGAGAAACAAGCAAACAAAGTGACAAATTACAAATGACTAACAGTAAAAAAATGAACAAAACATGTGAATGCCTCTCAGAAATCCCAGATGTCCCTAAAGTACAGCTTTATAATGAAGGGTCCCATTTTTGAGGCTCTGCTCATATATTTGCTAGGAACACAGACTGCCAGTGGGTTAGGGCCTTTCAAGTAAATATTGATTTAGGATGAAAAGTCCTGGCATAATTTTTTTTCCACTGCTTCTACTCTTTGTATCCCAAGTTATCTGATACATCCACCAAATTCATCCTGGGGATGGAGCAAAGCACAAAGAAAGAACATTAAAATGGTCAAAATAAGCATAATGCAAAGTGAAAATAATCACAAAAATCATCACCACGGTCAGCACTAACTGGCACCTTTGTTGGCAGTCTCACCAGAGGGCACTGGCTAAATGGGCTTAGTGACTGGGCTATTTTCTCACACTAGTGGTATGTCTACATTAGAGCTTAATTTGGGTTAAGTGATGGTGCCCTGGAAAAAACATTTGTAGAGTGTCTAGACAGCATTTACGAACATGTAAACTAACTCAAGTTAAGACCTTGTCTACACATACAAGATGTACTGCTTTAACTTTACTAGTATAGTTAGTTACACTGGTATAGTTAAAACAGTACAACCTGCCATAGTGGGAATGGAGTTATACTGGTATAAAAGTGCTTATACTAATATAGCTTATTCACTGGTAAAAGCACTTTTATACCACTATAACTATGTAGGTAAAAAAGCACACTTCTACTCAAAATAGTCAGACTAGTACAACATCTGTATGTAGACCAGGCCTTATTTTAAAAAAGTGTCTATATAAACCCTTGAGGAGTTCCCGCTAGATCTCAGTGGAAGGCAGTTAGTATCACCTTCACTTCTGAGCCAGAAAGTTTTGGAGTCAAGTCCTATATAGAATCATAGGAGTGGAAGGGATATCGAGAGGTCATCCAGTCCAGTCCCCTGCACTCAAGTCAGGACTAAGTATTATCTAGACCATCCCTGACAGGTGTTTGTCTAACCCTACTCTTAGAAATCTCCAATGACGGAGATTCCACACCCTCTCTAGACAATTTATTCCAGTGCTTAACCATCCTGACAGTTAGGAAGTTTTTCTTAATGTCCAACCTACACCTCCCTTGCTGCAATTTAAGCCCTTTGCTTCTTGTCCTATCCTCAGAGGTTAAGAAGAATAATTTTTCTCCCTCCTCCTTGTAACAACCTTTTATGTACTTGAAAACTGTTATCATGTCCCCTCTCAGTCTTCTCTTTTCCAGACTAAACAAACCCAATTTTTTCAATCTTCCCTCATAGGTCATGTTTTCCAAATTAATCATTTTTGTTTCTCTTCTCTGGACTTCCTCCCTTTAGTCCACATCTTTCCTGAAATGTGGCACCCAGAACTGGATGGACACAATACTCCAGTTAAGGCCTAATCAGCACAGAGCAGAGCAGAAGAATTACTTCTTGTGTCTTGCTCACAATACTCCTGCTAATAAATCCCAGAATTATGTTTGCTTTTTTTGCACCAGTGTTACACTGTTGACTCATATTTAGCTTGTGATCCATTATGACCCCCTTTCTGCAGTACTCCTTCGTAGGCAGTCATTTCCCAACTTGTATGCGTGCAACGTGTTGGTCCTTCCTAAGTGGAGTACTTTACATTTGTCCTTATTGAATTTCATCCTATTTACTTCAGACCAGTCCTCGAGTTTGTCCCAATCATTTTGAATTTTAATCCTGTCCTTCAAAACACTTGCAACCCCTCTCAGCTTGGTATTGTCCACAAACTTTATAAGGTTTCAGAGTAACAGCCGTGTTAGTCTGTATTCGCAAAAAGAAAAGGAGTACTTGTGGCACCTTAGAGACTAACCAATTTATTTGAGTATAAGCATATAGTGTAGCTCACGAAAGCTTATGCTCAAATAAATTGGTTAGTCTCTAAGGTGCCACAAGTACTCCTTTTCTTTTTGTAAACTTTATAAGTGTACTATCTATGCCATTATCTAAATCATTGATGAAGATATTGAACAGAACCGGACCCAGAACTGATCCCTGCAGGACCCCAGTTGATATGCTCTTCAAGCTTGACTGTGAACCACCACTAATAACTACTCTCTGGGAATGGTTTTCCAACCAGTTATGCACCCATCATATAGTAGCTTCATCTAGGTTGTATTTCCCTAGTTTGTTTATGAGAAGGTCATGTGAGACAGAGTCAAAAGCTTTACTAAAGTCAAGATATAACACATCTATCGCTTCCCCCCCATCCACAAGGTTTGTTACCCTGTCAAAGAAAACTATTAGGTTGGTTTGACATGTTTTGTTCTTGCCAAATCCGTACTGATTGTTACTTATCACCTTATTATCTTCTAGGTGTTTGCAAATTGATTGCTTAATTATTTCAATGATTGATACTGCTGCATGGCATTACTAGCAAAGTATTGTATTGTTAGAGGTTCTATCCTTCAAATGAGAGGTTAAATCACGATCCCTAATTTCTATGTGAATAAACAGAATTTATGTTCTTGAGAAAATAGCTCAGGAGGGTAGCCTAGTCATTAGAGACAAGACATGTCAAGACATGCACCTCTACAGATAGGAACTGGGAATCTGGTGTGAGGGGGAGAGAAATCAGATGGCCCATCTGGAAAGAGTAGCATTAGACTAATAATTATGCATGAAAAAGGGCACACTTTTAAAAAGTTATTGTCTAATAGTTTTAGACATGTTATACCTGCGTGTTTTGGGGCAAGAAGAAAGCCAAAGCCATGCCTACTGGACTAGTGATTTAGTTTTGCATGATGCAATGCAAAAATGCTAATAAACTTCCGATGAACAGTCAACTCCCATGAACTATACCTACAGGCATAGAGTGACACAAAAAAACACACACAGTGTTATATTAATTTAGATGGATTATATAGGCCCAAAGAGTCAAAGGTGTTAATTTGACCCTGAAACTGTCCAACATTAAACAGTTTTAAACAAAGTTTGGGGTTTGGCATTCAGAGACTCAGCATGTTTGGTATCACGGCAAACATGCCTGTAAAAATCCTTGTTAACCTTTTACAAAAGATGCAGAAAAAGAAGGAAAAATACAGTTACTGCAGTTGAAATATAAAGTATTAGGTAAGGCTTTCATTCTAACAACATTTCTTAATCTCTTTCCCTTTAGCTGTACAGAGTCTTTAGAAGGAAAAAAGACCCACACACCTTGCTTGAGAGTCTTTCAGATGGTATTAAAGATGGTGATAACTGGCTTTTTGGAGAAAAGAGAAGAAGTTAGTTGAGATAGGCTAGAGCTGTTACGGTTAAAGTCCGATCCCATTTACCAGAAGACAAAGCAAAACAAACACACACTAAAGGGGAAAGAAAAGAACAACAAAGATAGAAAATGCAGCTTCTGTCTCTGGGGTTGACTTTCACTTACAACCTCACAGCTGGAAAAACATAGGCCCAGCACATGGTCTGATCAGCCATGCCAAGACCTGACCAACTTGTACCAGCGTCGGCCTGTTTTGGGCATTATTTTTAACAGCCTCCTTGGTCACAGGTTTATCACAGTGCTGCAGAATAGGGCGTCTTGGCCATCTAAGCCAGACTTTTATGAGACAGAAGGAAAAAGGAGACATGGCGGTGTGGGGGAAGAGACAAAGTCTCACATCCCAGGTGGTATTTGGGCTTTAACCAGAGCCAGTGGAAGCGGTGGTGTCATTTGGGTCCCTCTCTCTTGCCTGGTCTGGTCAAGACATCTCTCAGGATTAGGATGAAGAAGACACAATGGTGTCATGATGGATTCTGGGGCCCCAGGAGATGGTGGGAGTGGTGGTGAAGCTTGGTTCTTCCAACATGATGCTAAAGCTTGGTCCTTCCTCTTCCTTCAGTCAGCCAGCATCACATTAGCCAGTTTTCTCCCTCCCCCCCCATCCCCTTTTAAGGACTCCAAAAGGAAGAGATGGGCAGAATAGCCCATCTCTTCATTATTTAGTCCACCAATTAGGCCTAATTTCTGACACACCAATTTTGGTTCACTGGTTTCCGGTCTCTCCCTTCTCTTACCAGCCATTATCTTAACACAAAAAAGAAAAGGAGTACTTGTAGCACCTTAGAGACTAACAAATTTATTTGAGCATAAGATTTCATGAGCTACAGCTCACTTCATCCGAGCTGTAGCTCACGAAAGCTTATGCTCAAATAAATTTGTTAGTCTCTAAGGTGCCACAAGTACTCCTTTTCTTTTTGCGGATACAGACTAACACAACTGCTACTCTGAAACCTATCTTAATACAGTCTTTGACTTATCTTGGTAGGCTTTTTCATTTGTACTAATTCACCCTTGCACCTCTTTCCATCAGCATTTATTGTTATAGATTATGAAACTTTATGGATTTTCACTCAAATTTCACAGTCAAACTCACAATTAGGGCAAATCTGTAGGCCCAATTTTCATACCACTACCTTTCTGGGCCATAAAGACTGACAGGCTGGTAGCAGCTGTCTGAGAAAAGAATGTCCTTATAGAAAAGGTTTTCATCTTGCATAACTAGCACAGTATTTTCTTTAACTAAACTTAGAGTTTAGCTAGCTGGGCCCTTTGCTATTAGGCTAATTGGGCCAAATTTTGCTGTCAGCTATTATAGAAGTAGTTGGGAGTGACCCCTGTTAAATTGCCTAATACCTTGCATTGGAAAAGATTCTTGCAACCTCTTTTGACAAGCTCTAACATCCTCATTATTTGCATCGAGTCTTCGAAATTTGGCAGGGAAAAGCCATCAGGCTAGAGAAATGTCTTTCCTTGTTACATGAAATTCTGTTCAGATTTTGCTGAGAAACAAAAAATAATTTTTCCCTCTGTTGATACTCACACCTTCTTGTCAAGTGTTGAGAATGGACCACATCTACCATGATTTAATTGACCTCCTTAGCACTACAAAAAGTAATTTTCCTTCTGTTGATATTCACCCCTTCTTGTCAACTGCTGGAATTGGGCCACATCCACCCTAATTGAATTGGCCTCATTAGCACTGACCCCCCCCCCCCTCGGTAAGGCAACTCCCATCTTTTCATGTGCTGTGTATTTATACCTGTGCTGTATTTTCCACTCTATGCATCTAATGAAGCTCACAAAAGTTTAGGCCCAAATAAATCTGTTAGTTTCTAAGGTGCCACAAGGACTCCTCGTTGTTTTTGCTGATCCAGACTAACATGGCTACACCTCTGAAAGTTGAAAGTCACTATTATCCTTCTGTAGGTTGAGTTGTTCAAGAAAATGTTGGCAGCATGCCAAAATAACAACTAAACAGAAGTATTCTTAAGAGTGGGGCTCATGCTACCATCAAAGCAGCAGCAGTAGATAACAATGAACTGGGAATTCCTGGGAGCTTCCAGACCACCAGGCTTGTGGAGAGTGTGCTAGTCCAGGCTTCTCCAACCATCCCATGAAACCAGCACATGGCCTCAGTAACCCAGGGCAACACATGGGGCAGGAGTTTCCCCAGCTCCCACAGAGAAGACAGAGAAAGAGCAAGGCTAGGTTCCTCCTTATCGCATCCAGTCATGGCCCAGAAGCCCATCTCGCCCAGGATAACAGCCTTTTCTTCCTACTAATCAAGGCAGAGAGGCTTGTAGCTTAAGTAATATATATCTGTGGTGCAATGCTGACAATCCAGGATTCAAATACTGCAACTGCGTAATGGAGGGGTTGTTACAATTGCTTTAAGAATATGTGTTTTTACTTCATTAAAAAAACCAGGAAATCAGTTTTTTAAAAAAGATGTGAAAAGGATATTATTTAGATTGCAAAGTCAAGTACTGAAAAGATAGGAAATGCCAGAATTAACATTGTTTTTGCAAGTTTAATTTGGCCCCCTTGTGTATCATTACTGACATGACTATATGGTATTTTTTCCATGGGACCCTTGCCTCATCCGGTGCGCAGGATGGTTGCAAAAGAAGCAGAATTAAGGGTGGAAAGGCAAACTTAAATCTGGCCTTTCCTAATTTTCAAGTGTTTGACTTTGCAACCTAAATAATGTTTTTTTAATGTAGGCTTTTATGTGCAATAAAATAAAGAACTCTAGGGCAAATCCTGAGGTTCTGATTCCAATTTTACACTGTTTTCAGCAGAAGTTTATCTGAGTAAGGGCCTCCGGACCTGATTCTTGCGCTTGTATAGGGCTGGATTATAGGATTACAATCTAGCCCAAATAAGGGGCAGTGCATAGCTGCATTACCTCAGGAGGAGGGCAGGAACCAGATTGTAACTGAGTCATCATCTGGTTCCAGTTTACTTTTTGCTCAGTAAGGGGTAGGGAGGTGGAAGTAGGCCATTTGCTGGTGCAGATTACTTCCCTCTCTGAGCCAGCTCTGAAGTGCAAGGCAGCACTGGGGGGGGGGGGGGTGTCAGGGGTGGAGTCAAGGTCCCTGGCTTCTGCCTACTACCTGTGCAGGAGGAGGAGCAACAATAATTCGTTATGATATTCACCATTCCAATTGTAATGTGGTTTTGATACCTAGCTCATGTGGTATATTTCTGTTCTCTGATGGGATGAGTAAACTCTTAGAATAAGTTTTGTGAATACTCATCATTGTAAACTAAAAAAAAAATACACCTTTCAGGAATATTCTGCAATGTTTGCTTGCAATTTACTGTTTCCATATATAACTATAAATTCATTTTCTAGAGTATTTGTGGAAGGCAAACAAAGAAGCATACCACAGTCAAAGCAAATTCATTTTAAAATTCAAAGAAATACTCATGGAAAGGTTTTTGGAATATTCATCTAGCTCTAGGGGGAAAAAAATAGGATCAATTTCCTATGTCCATTGCAAGTAATCACTTGAGTAGCTAGTTAATGCTGCAGATTCCATTAGAAAAGCAGAGCAGGGTAGCAAAGAAAAAAACAAAAGGAATGAAAACAGACTCCAGACCCTTTCCAACATTATTTGATAAACTTCCTGGTAACCATGACTGATTTTCTAAGTGTTCTTTATGAGCTCATTTTTCAATGGAATAAAACCATCAGTATACAAATCGTGTCACTCGTATCATATCCAGTACCTTTTAAAAAGAATGTTTGTATATTTTTATGAACCAAGTGAGGCAGATTGTCTTTCCTATTTCTGTTATATTTTTGAAGAATTCAAGCGATTCACAAGCAATATTAGATGTTTAACTACAGGAGCGAAGGACCAGGAAATAGTACCCGCTGTGGGCTAAATGCTAAGGTGCTGATACTGCCCCCACTGATGTCAGGTGCTCAACAGCTATTCAGCATTTGGCTCTTTATGTGTAGCAACATCCATAAGATTTAAAATGTGTACTGTTCATGGCATATTGGAAACATATGTTCAAGGCTATGTGATCATGAGGTCATGCCTTCCTTTGTCATTCTTTCCATCAGTGATGGGTCCGAGCCACAGAGTTTACATCTGAATCCAGATCCAAACAGCCTCAAAGTGCATTGATGTTTGGAGCCTAGGTTTTCATATGCCTCTCATTAGGCATACTTTATGGCAATACGCATATCAAGTCTCACTATCTACAAGCACTGGGAGGGAAATGTACTTTATGTTTAAGCTACTATTTAATTATATATTGCTTCTTCCTGAAGTTTTTCCTCCCATGAAGGGGGCAGAAAAAGATACAGAGGCAATTCACCAATGAAGTCATTATGCTCATACCATACATGAGCAAGAGAAACAGAATCCCCATGACGATATAGAATTCTTAGTCAGTCACACGTCTGTCTGAGCTCAACATCTTTTCACACTTACATATTTTCAACCTCAGAATGAAAGCGAGAGTATTGCCTAGATGACATCTGCGGAGCCACTGACCGTACATGGGAAGAGGCACAGCAAGAAGGATTATACACAGACAGAAATATAAAGATCTGAACAGAGTCCTCATGTATTAATATCTCATGCTCTTCAGATTCAATCATGCCTTCAGGAAAGCAGAATGTGTGAATTTGTGTCTGATGCTCAAGAGTCAATCTCCTATGGATATACAGGTAAACCAAGATTATCCGAACACTGGATCAATGGGAAACATTCTGGGCTTGTTCTGAACTGAGAGCTGCACATGTATAGTCCTGAAAGTGGAACAAGCTAATGTATATTGTATTTCCTCATACTGTAAGTATGCTGGCAACACTCTTGGGAGCCTGCAGCTTCCACTGAAGATTTAGTATTTGTTACACAATGTAATCTCAGTTGATATTCTGGTCAATGTTATATCTGATAAAGTAATGGCTAAAAACTCTCCCTGAACTGAAGATAGGACATAAAAATACATAACTAGAAATCTATATGTGGGTATTTGGTAAATATGGACAGAATATTGGCCCATCTGTTAAATGGGTACAATAATCGTTACCTGCCTCACAGAGATGAAGGAGGTTTAGTTAAACTTTGTAAAGTGCTTCAAGATCCTCAAATGAAAGGAACTAGAGAGATATATAGATTAGGGCTGTCAAGCGATTAAAAAAATTAATCACGATTAATCACACTGTTAAGCAATAATAGAATACCATTTATTTAAATATTTTTGGATGTTTTCTACATTTTCAAATATATTGATTTCAATCACAACACAGAATACAAAGTATACAGTGTTCACTTTATAATTATTTTTGATTACAAGTATTTGCACTGTAAAAAAAACAAAAGAAATAGTATTTTTCAATTCACCTAATATAAGTACTGTAGTGCAATCTCTTTATCATGGAAGCTGAACTTACAAATGTAGAATTATGTACAAAAATGCATTAAAAAATAAAACAATGTAAAATTTTAGAGCCTGCAAGCCCACTCAGTCCTACTTCTTGTTCAGCCAATCTCTCAAACAAGTTTGTTTACATTTGCAGGAGATAATGCTGCCCGCTTCTTGTTTACAATGTTATCTGAAAGTGAGAACAGGCGTTCTCATGGCACTGCTGTAGCTGGCGTTGCAAGATATTTACATGTCAAATGTGCTAAAGACTCATATGTCCCTTCATGCTTCAATCACCATTCCAGGGGACATGCATCCATGCTGATGACAGGTTCTGCTCAATAACGATTCAAAGCAGTGCAGACCAACGTATGTTCATTTTCATTATCTGAGTCAGATGCCATCAACAGAAGGTTAATTTTTCTTTTATGGTGGTTCGTGTTTTGTAGTTTCCGTATCTGAATGTTGCTCTTTTAAGACTTCTGAAAGCATGCTCCACATCTCGTCCAGATTTTGGAAGGCACTTCAGATTCTTAAACCTTCGGTCAAGTGCTGTAGCTATCTCTAGAAATCTCACATTGGTACCTTCTTTGCGTTTTGTGAAATCTGCAGCAAAAGTGTTCTTAAAATGAACATGTGCTGGGTCATCATGCAAGACTGCTATAACATGAAATATATGGCAGAATGCCGGTAAAACAGAGCAGGGGACATACAATTCTACCCCAAGGAGTTCAGTCATAAATTTAATTAACACATTCTTTTTTTAACGAGCTTCATCAGCATGGAAGCCTGTCCTCTGGAGTGGTGGCCGAAGCATGAAGCGGCATACGAATGTTTAGCATATCTGGCTTGTAAAGACCTTGCAGTGCCAGCTACAAAAGTGTCATGCAAATGCCTGTTCTCACTTTCTGGTGATCCTGTAAATATGAAGAGGGCAGTATTATCTCCTATAAGTGTAAACAAACTTGTTTGTCTTAGCAATTGGCTGAACAAGAAATAGGACTGAGTGGATTTGTAGGCTCTGAAGTTTTACTTTGTTTTGTTTTTGATTGCAGTTATGTAACAAAATATATATATACATTTGTAAGTTGTACTTTCAGGACAAAGAGACTGCAGTACAGTACTTGTATAAGGTGAATTGAAAAATACTATTTCTTTTGTTTATCATTTTTACAGTGCAAATATTTATAATAAAAATAATATACACTTTGATTTCAATTACAACGCAGAAAACAATATATGAAAATGTAGAAAAACAACCAAAATATTTAATAAATTTCAATTGGTATTCTATTGTTTAACAGTGTGATTAAAACTGTGATTAATCGCAATTAATTTTTTTAATCACAATTAATTTTTTGAGTTAATCACATGAGTTAACTGCGATTAATCGACAGCCCTAATATAAATGCTTTGACTGGACCAACTTCTGTTGGTGAAAGAGAGAAATTTTCGAGCTCCACAGACTTATTTGACACAGATCCCACCTAGAACCTTATCGCACACACTGACATGTCAAGGCAAAACAGTATGTTCTCTAAATTCTGTGGAACCTTTACACCACATAGGTCTTGGAGTGCAAAGAAGCTAGCCTAGAGCCTTCAAGTAGCACAAAGAGCTATACCCACAGCCCACAACCTACTGGCAACACAGACAGAGATACATCTACAGCATGCAGATCTTCTGGAAATACAGAAAAATATTCCAACAGCACAGATTCCTCATACACAATGATACACCAACAGCTAGGCAGAGAGAGGAAGATACTTATATGCCTTCCATTACAATGATATACACCTATTCTTATTCTTAAGATTACATGTTCCCAAATAGTGGCCAACAACGAGTTCTGAAGTATGTGTACATGTCAACAGCTGTCTGTGTATGAATACTCCATTGTTAACAAAAATATACTATAAAATCTGCTGAGCTGTACAAACGACATAGTTTTTATGTTTCCACTAGGAACCTGTAATAATAAAAGTACAAACCTAGCAATCAGTACTGGAATTCTTGGCTGGGATACATTTCTTCTCTGTGGGAGAGCATGGAAGGAAGCAAACACATGAGAAATGGAGCTGGGTGGTAGGTGGAGGATAACTACACTTTGTATTGCTCCTTAGGGAGCCACAGCTCCTCCCTGTGAACAATACATGTTGGAGTGCAGCAGATTAGCAGGAGTGGAGCTGGAAAGCACAGATTCTACATGGCATATTCTCCTCGGAAAGGGGCTAAAACTGCATAGGAAATTGCCATAGGGTACAATACTGGTCTACTCTATGGACGGGGGCTGTGATGGGTTTGGTCACAGAAATGCCCTTGGGACTGTCACCTGATGTGCTGAATTTACCTCTGAGCCTTTTTTTCCCTGCCAGCGTGGCTCTCCAGAACCCTGCCTTGTTGAGCCAGACACGCTAGCCTGTTGCAACACAGACCCAGGTCTGGTCCACGCCCCCAAAGCTGTAGACTTTAACCAAAAACTGTTCAGCAGGTCACCTATCTCCAGCACCCGACAGCCAGTTCCCAATGGGAATCCAAACCCCAAATAAATCTGTTTTACTCTGTTTAAAGCTTATACAGGGTAAACTCATAAATTGCCCGCTCTCTATAACACTGGTAGAGAGATATGCACAGCTGTTTGCTTCCCCAGGTAATAATCCCTTACTCTGGGTTTATTAATAAACAAAAGTGATTTTATTAAGAATAAAAAGTGGAATTTAAGTGGTTCCAAGTAATAACAGACAGAACAAAGTAAGTTACCAAGCAAAATAAAACAAAACATGCACGTTCAAGCCTAATACATTAAGAAACTGATTACAGATAAAATCTCACCCTCAGAGATGTTCCAATAAGCTTCTTTCACAGACTAGACTCCTTCCTAGTCTGGGCCCAATCCTTTACCCTGATACAGTCCTTGTTAGTTTCAGCAGATATCTTAGGTGGAAAGCAGGGGTGTTCTCATGGCTGCAGCCCCCTTTGTTCTGTTCCACTCCCTTTTATAGCTTTGGCACAAGGCGGGAATCTTTTGTCTCTCTGAGTCCCCACCCCTCCTTCTAAATGGTAAAGTACCAGATTTAAGATGGATTCCAGTATCATGTGACATGGTCACATGTCCTATGAGACCCTCAGCCTCCATTCTTCCTGGGCTGGCCTACACATACACAGGAAAATTTGCAAGTAGACAGAGCCATTTACAGCCAATTGTCCTAGTCAATGGGAGCCATCAAGATTCTAAACCACCATTAATGGCCCACACTTTGCATAATTACAATAGGATCTCAGAGTTATACTTCATATTTCTAGCTTCAGATACAAGAATGATACATACTGTGACAGGGTCGGGCTAGATGGCTACAGGAGAGTGATAGAAGGCAGATATATTAGCCCCAGGTTAAGTAGGTCCCTTTCCCTGGGTAAGGTAACAGGGAAGGTTCCAGAACAATCAGGAACTTTCTGGAATCAATTAAAGCAGACAGGCTGATTAGAACACCTGCAGCCAATCAAGAAGCTGCCAGAATCAATTAAGACAGGCAGGCTAATCAGGGCACCTGGGTTTAAAAAGGAGCTCACTTCAGTTTGTGGTGCGTGTGAGGAGCTGGGAGCAAGAGGCGCAAGAAACTGAGAGTGAGAAGGTGTACTACTGGAAGACTGAGAAGTACAAGCATTATCAGACATCAGGAGGGAGATGTGATGAGAATAAAGAAGGTGTTGGGAGGAGGCCATGGGGAAGTAGCCCAGGGAGTTGTAGCTGTCGCACAGCTGTTAGAGGAGCCACTGTAGACAGCTGCAATCCACAGGGCCCTGGGCTTGAACCTGGAGTAGAGGGCAGGCCCGGGTTCCCCCCTTCTCTCCATCTCCCCAACTCCCTACTTGATACGGGAGGAATTGAACTGGACTGTGGGTTCCACCAGTGGGGAAGGTCTCTGGCCTGTTCCCTGATCCACTAGGTGGATCAGCAGAGACTGCGGGGATTATTCTTCTTCCTTTTCCCCATGCTGGCCAGTGATGAGGCTAACTGAATGAATGGCAGATTTGAGCCACGAAAGTGGCCAAACTGAGGGCTGCTGTGAACCTCTGAGGCGAGAAAATCTGCCAATAAGCGCAGGACCCACCAAGGCAGAGGAGAAACTTTGTCACAATACATACAAATAGGAAGAATATATTCAGTAGATTATAACCTTTTGTGAGGTATCATAACAAAGACCTTTTGCATAAAGCATATTCCAGTTACATCATATTTACACTCATAAGCATATTTCCGTAAAACATATGGAGTGCAACGTCACAGGTGGTGAATCAGTGGTAGGACCACATATCAACTAGCTGCTAATGGGGAGGAATGGTCACGTTAGCCAGGCAAAGGGATCTGGGTCTCATTGGGACACATGGAGTTTTGGCCGGAGTTTCCACAAGACCTACCTTTATCACGATTCATACAGGAAATGGCCAACAGCTAGGTAGAGGTCTGGCGGGGGATGCTACCTTCCTCCTACCACTGTCCTAATTATTTATTAGCTCACTTGTTGTGTTTTCTCTTCCATTTGATTATAAGACCTTTGGAGCAGGGACCTCATCTTTATATTTATGTAGCCGGCACAACACTCGATACACTGTGGCTTTGTCTTGACCGGGGTTCTGGTTGCTACCATAATATAAATGTTAACTTACAAAATAATAATGATAATCCCTGGCCTAACAACTCTGCTGCTTCCTCTTCCACCAAACCACGAGATGGAGGGGTGGATGCCCAAAGGATGTGGCCTAAAAAAAACCTGACCTTTTTTAAAGTAACTTTTTCCCCTTTACAGGTTTTTCTGCAGAAGGGGAGGAGCTATGTAATTTACAGTTACTTAAAATAATTTATTCTGTTCACCTTAATTTTAGGTGGGGCTGACGGCGCCACCTATTATACAGATTGTCTGACACTTTCCATTATAAACCTCTGTTTTCAGTTGCTGATAACTTTGCCAAACTTGAACCTTTGGGGATAAAATTTTCCATGCCAGGTGTCTGCCTCAGGTTGAATTTTTGTTTTTTAAAACATTTCAGCCAGTATGGTTCATCCATTTCCAAGAACATGTTTTGCCCATATTAAAAAAGGCATGTAATTGCAGACACATACACAAGGCAACCTGACAACCTGAAGTCTGGTATCTCCTAACTTTTGAATATTGGACTTTGCAACCTCAAAATTGATATCTGTTTTCCATGTTAAATATTATGCAGCACATCCAGATTTGTTGTTATTTAGGATTACAGGTAGAATAAAACACTGCAGGATTTGTTTTAATCTCCACAAATGGTTGTACCCATTTGGAAATGTCAGCATTTATGATATAGCTGATCTACCACAAAGCCAAGATTTATTTATATGCTGGATTTTCAACATCAACTGCTTGGATGGGAACACTCTGGAACTGTGGGGAAATTCAGACCCAGATTTGAGGTTTGTCACTCAGACTCATCTCTTATACAGACAGTTCAATACACAGGAATGGTTTCATTCTACCTGCATTTTTTTTTTTTTTTTGGAAACAGTCAAATGTGGCTCATGATTGTATCCCAGTGGCCAGTTAGACACAATTAGTTGGCAAAACACTCCTTGGCCTAGATTGCGCCTCAGGCACAGCCATCAGGTTGCGCTAAATACAGATTACTTTGCTCCCTGCATTGGCCCATCTCTGCTGACTAGCATGTGGTGGTGCAGAATTGATGTTCCACCTGCACACTTTCTGAGGATTTTGTGGGAGGAGTTATAAGTCCAAAGAGCCCGTGTGTGTGTGCACCCCTGGGATATGTTGTTGGGTGGAGAAGGTGGTAGTTTATTCCCCCATAGCTCCCTACACAGCTCACATAAGGCTGATCCATGGTTTGGCCCTTTGTTAGTAATGTTCCTTATATGTTGAGAATTAATGACTGAGTCATTTGGCTGACGTAGGAAGGGCAATTTATTATGGGCCCTGCATGAAGAGGCAAGTGGAGGGGGTGGAGGAACACTCCTTCCATCCTTACCTTTTGTGCATTCATACAAGGCCCATACACATTCTAGCCTTCCCTATGTGATGTTATAATGGTTGGCAATAGAGACAGCATTCATCATGTGCTAGTTAAGCTGCCAACCACTTTGCTCTGTTGTGTGGTATGTGCTTGTCAAATGTGTTTATAAAAAGAAAAAGTTCATATCTTTACGGAAAGAGTGTAAAGTAGGTCTCCCTTACAGCTTGCATTTGATATCAGGAAGGAGAATTGTATATAAAAAGAGTAGAGCTTAAAACTGGTGAGTATCTTAGGCAGGAAATTGAAAATGAAATATTTCCATTTGACTTCAGTTTGTTGGGGAAGTAGACCTCACTAGGTTATGTCAGTCTCCATTCCCACTGTAAGGTTTGCTTTGATCTTTGTTTGTTTACATTAGCCTTTGCTACAGTACTCACAAAGAGCCTTCAGTGAATTCTCAAAGTCATGTACTATCCTGTGCTAAGCCAACATTCAAATCAGTAATGTGATAGTATACATTATCTGGAATAACTCTAATATCACCAGAATTAGGTGGTACTATAAGTATTCCATTAATGCACACTCATGAGAGTTAATACACCCGCAATGGTTAGTCAAGATATCAGGGATGGCTTTTAACCTAAACCCTAGAGCATACAGAAAAGGGGTGTAAATTCCATTCTGATCCAAACTATGCAGCTTAGTAAGGTGTGTACAATAATAAAAGTGTGTGCACATATGATGGTGGAAAATATATGGACTACAGTCAATATTATAGTTATTCAGGGTTGAATACACAGTTATGTTGTTCTGGGAAACCAAAGAAGTCAGGTGCCCAGTCAATGATCCTACCAAACTGTGTATCCAAATGAGCTAGCAAAGAAAACTAAATAGACGTAATTCTGGTCACCTCTGCAAAATGGGTGTAAAATGCTGCTGTTCTGATATGGTAGGGATTTAGACCCAATTTGCGCAGGTGGAAATGACTCTCTGAGGTGCAAAGCAGTGGAGAATCAGGACCTAAAAGCTGATGATCTACTACATCTCTTTCTCTGCCCCCATCCCTAGGGAGCTCTGCTATAAAAAGTCACTAATTCTGCTCCACGAATCTACAAACTTGATCATTTTCACCAAAACCAATACCAACAACATTCTAAACAAAAATCTAACTGTATAATATTGTAGCAAGGTCTCACAGTTCTAAGGCTTCATTACTTACAAAATATATTAGAGTACCTCTAGGAAGCATCGTAAATAACAACCACACTTATCAAAATAAATTAGATGCAATTTGTAATGACAAATCCTTGATTTTCCCCCTGCCCCATAATGTTTCATAGAAATATAATGCTAGAAGGGACCTTGAAGGATCATCCAGTCCAGTGGTTCTCAGCCTTTCCAGACTACTGTACCCCTTTCAGGAGTCTGATTTGTCTTGTGTACCCCAAGTTTCACCTCACTAAAAAACTACTTACTTACAAAATCAGACATAAAAATACAAAAGTATCACTGCACATTATTACTGAAAAATTGCTTGCTTTCTCATGTTGACCATATTAAAATAAATCACTTGGAATATAAATATTATACTTACATTTCAGGGTATATAGAGCAGTATAAACAAGCCATTGTGTGTATGAAATTTCAGTTTGTACTGACTTCACTAGTGCTTTTTATGTAGCCTGTTGTAAAACTAGGCAAATAGCTAGATATACCCTCTGGAAGACCACTGCGTACCCCCAGGAGTACCCCTACCGTTGGTTGAGAACCACTGGTTTGGTAGATACTTCCATGGTGATGCAGGACGAAGTATACCTAGCACAACCCTGACATGTGTTTGTCTAACCTGTTCTTAAAAACCTCCAATGGCAGAGTTTCCACAGCCTCTCTTGGTAAACTATTCCAGTCTTTAACTATCCTTATAGTTAGACAGCCTTTCCTAATATCTAACCTAAAACTCGCTTGCTGCGGATTAAGCCCAATACTTCGTGTTCTATCTTCAGTGGCTATGGAAAACAACTGATCATCATCTTCTTTATAAAAGCCCTGAACATATTTGAAATCAGATCTGTCCTGAGTCTTCTTTTCTCAAAGCTAAATACACCCCTTTTTTTAACCTTTTCTCATAGAGCTGGTTTTCTAAAACTTTTCTCATTTTTGTTGCTATCCTCTGGACTCTCTCCAGTCTGTCCACATCCTTCTTTAAAGTACAGTGCTCAAAACTGGACACAGTACTCCAGCTGAAGCCTCATCGTTCTGAGTACAGCGGAACAATTATTTCCAGTGTTTCACATACAACGCTCCTGTTAGTACACCCCAGAATGAATTAACCCTTTTTTACAACTACAGCACACTGTTGGCTCATCTTCAACTTGTGATCCATATGATACTTTTCAGGAGTACTACTGCATAGCCAGTTATTCCTCATTTTGTAGTTGTGCATTTGATTTTTCCTTCCTAAGTGTATCACTTTGCGCTGAAGTACATCATATTTATTTCAGACCAATTCGCCAATATATCAAGATCTTTTTGAATTCTAATTCTCTCCTCCAAAGTGGTTGCAACCCCTCCCAGGTTGGCGTCCTCTGTACATTTTATAAGTATGCTCTCACTTCGTTATCCAAGTTATTAATGAAAATATTGAATAGTACCTGACCTAGGACAGACCCCTTTGGGACACCACTATATACTTCCTCCCAATTTGACAGTCACACCATTGGTAATTACACTGAGTACAATTTTTCAACCAGTTGTGCATACACTTTACAGTAATTTCATCTAGACCACATTTCCCTAGTTTGCTTATGAAAATATCATGTGGAACTGTGCCAGAGCCTTACTAAAATCAAGATATATCACATCTACTGTTTCCCCCCCGTTAGGCCAGTAACCAGCAAGTTTGTTTGCTCAGGGCCTGTTCTGGCTCCCACTTAGTTGAATCCAAAGGGAGTTTTAACATAGACTTCAATGGGAGCTGACTCTCATTTGCACTAAGGCCCTCTTACACTGCTCTGCCAGTATAAAGGAGCCTTAGGGTATGTCTACGCTTCAAGCTGGAGGAGTAATTTCCAGTTCAAGTAGACAGACTCATACTCTCTGATCAAGCTAGTGCACTAAAAATAGCAGTATAGCTGCAGAGACACGAATGGGGGGGGGGGCTAGCCACCCCAAGAATTATCCTGTCCAAGACGCTAGGTATATATTCGGGCAGCTAGCCCCTTCTACCATTTGCACTGCGACAGCTATTTTTAGTGCATATGCCAACTTAAGTTGGAAATTGCACCTTCAGTTCGAAAAGCAGGTATACCTTAAAATTGGTGAAGTGGAACAGGTTCCATAGTGGGGTGAAGGGGCCAAAGGCCACTGAGAATTCAAGCCTTACTGTCTAATCTACATGAATCAGTAGCCTGCACTGGGTCTCCCAGTCATAAGTGCAAATTAGCAATATTCTATTACATTTTCCAAAAACAAAACAATTACTATAGAAAACACATGCAAACACCAGAAATTGTTTACCACCTATGAGAAACTATTATAGTACAAGCAATATTACAAACTGTACATGCACAGGAAAATATAAAATGCATTTTTCTCGATGCAGCCGATAATCACAAAAACTTCCATCTAGCCTTTAGGATAGCAATAGGAATCTGATGATGCATGCCCATCTGCAGTGACAAGGGGAAGAAAGCCATCTTTGCAGACTGCAGATAGTGTATGAAAGAATGCCCGTGAAAATACAATCCTTAACATGACTGTGCCAATTCTTAAGAGCTAATGTACTTTTACTAGTATCAGTGTTTACTGTTAACCTAACTTTGCAAATAGCAGTATTTCACAAATGTTATCCTAACAGACATTGCTTTTAATAACAGATTTGTTCAAATAGTAATGCCACATCTGTTAGTATGAAGAGACAAGTTAAAATTGAACCTATGATCAACATCCAGGAATAAGACACTAAAGCTGTGTAAACTTTCATTATTCCATCTTTCTCTGATAGATTAAAAATGTGTTGATTACACGTTGATTTAGAAATACTACTTTGGTGGGGGTATGAGGGGGTGTTTGTTTTTTAAAAGTTAATGTGGTATTAAACAAATCCCTGTAAATCTATAAGAGGGCAGTGTGTTCTAGTGTTTAGTTAAAGGAAAGGACTTGGAGTCAGGAGACATGGGTTTTATTCTTGCCACTAAACTTGCTGTGATTTTGGGCAATTCACTTAACCTTTTCATGTCCCAATTTCCCATCTGTGAAATGATATAATAACGTATTCTTGCTTAGTAAAACATTCTAAGATCATCACATAAATGTTTCTGCAGAAATGTAAACTGCTATTTTGTAAATAGAAATATTTTTCAGTCTTTTTTTAATTCAGTGAAAACAAATAGGTTTTTAAAATGTAAATATTTCTCTTCAACAACACTGTGTGAGTGCATAAGAACCTTAAAGTCAATCTAACCAGACAAAAAAAGTCCAACTCACAAGTCTGTTTTCATCGTACGGCTAAAAGCCCAGCAAAACATAACCATGAAAAGAATGTTTCCAGTTTTGTTTTGTTTTTTAAATCAAAGATATTGATAATAGAGGTATAGAACTGAGGAAAGGAAAAAAATTAAGATTTACATTGACTCTTTAATGTATGCCAGTCTGAAGGTAGAAGGGGACCTTGAGATAATACTCAGGTTGCCACAGAAACCACTCACCTCGATCAGCAAGAAAAAAAAAACAAGTTGAGAGATGCAGCTGATGTTGCATGTTAGAAGATTATCTTCATACTGCATTATTCAAGGCATAGTCACCAATTCTGGTTATCAGATCAGAAGAGCAGCTGGGAAAAAGAGTGTAGAAGGTGCAATATATAGAAAAGGAGACTACATATCAGAGGGAGTCATGAGACACCATGAAATCGAAAGGCCAAAATCTCAATAATATCTTGACCACAGTCTCTGTTAAGAATCTCTCACATAGGCCCATACTCCATGGCCTGGTCTGAGGCACGAGGCCTAGTTAACAATGGACAATACATGACTAATGAAAGGCTGGGATAAGCAGGAGACAACCTTGTGTGTTTCAACTATACATAAAATAAGCTGAGACAGCATAACTCCAGGTGGGGAACAGTAATTGGGAGGCTTATCATGAGTTATAGACACGTAACTCACTGAGAGGAGCCTTAAAGTCTGCTCTCTGGTCCAGGAAGAGATAATGGTACATACTTCCCGAATGCTGACCAGGGTTCAGGGAGAGGCCTAACATGATAGCATGAGTTATGGCATCCTCCCTCAAAACTGCCAGTCCTAGTATGCAGAAACGCATTGGTAAACCATACATGATTGTCATTGCTGTGTGCCGTTTACTGTTCTTTTTGCTCTAAAACCCTCCAGGTATGTACCTGTGGGCCAAACTGCCTGGAAAGAGCCACCGTCATTTCTATGAATCTGAAATCAGGATTTACCTTACACACTGCAAGAGGAGAATTTTGAGGGCTAACACCTGTGTATTAGCAAACATCTTAACCTGAGCTATGGGCAGAGCCATTTTGTAATCTTTTAGACTATTGGCTTATTGTGCTAATTTTGTCTTGCTGCTAGAACCTATACAGGGGCTCGGGAACTCCCACCCCGTCATTTCTCTCCGCCCATTGGCACCTGTCAAGGTTCCTTCCCCACTCTGAACTCTAGGGTACAGATGTGGGGACCTGCATGAAAACCCCCTAAGCTTATTTTTACCAGGTTAGGTTAAAACTTCTCCAAGGTACAAACTATTTTACCTTTTGCCCTTGGACTTTATTGCTGCCACCACCAAGCGTCTAACAAATATATAACAGGGAAATAGCCCGCTTGGAAACGTCTTTCCCCCCAAAATCCTCCCAAACCCTATACCCCCTTTCCTGGGGAAGGCTTGATAAAAATCCTCACCAATTTGCGTAGGTGAACACAGACCCAAACCCTTGGATCTTAAGAACAATGAAAAAGCAATCAGGTTCTTAAAAGAAGAATTTTAATTAAAGAAAAAGTAAAAGAATCACCTCTGTAAAATCAGGATAGTAAATACCTTACAGAGTAATCAGATTCAAAACATAGAGAATCCCTCTAGGCAAAACCTTAAGTTACAAAAAGACACAAAAACAGGAATATACATTCTATTCAGCACAGCTTATTTTATCAGCCATTTAAACAAAACAGAATCTAACGCATATCTAGCTAGATTACTTATTAAATTCTAAGACTCCATTCCTTTTCTGTTCCTGGCAAAACAACACACAGACAGAGAGAGCCTTTGTTTCTCCCCCGCCCCTCCAGCTTTGAAAGTATCTTGTCTCCTCATTGGTCATTTTGGTCAGGTGCCAGCGAAGTTATCCTAGCTTCTTAACCCTTTACAGGTGAAAGGGTTTTTCCTCTGGCCAAGAGGGATTTTAAAAGTGTTTACCTTTCCCTTTATATTTATGACACACACCCCAAATCACAGATAGGGTGAAACACTGGCTGTGATTTCTTCCTGGAGCTCTAGGAGAAAACAGAGTTGATAAGACACATGCACCTCTAAATATACTACCAAGTATATAAAGACTAACAATATTTTCCACATCTCAAGGATGATTTTAACCAGTTGATTCTGGGAAATTTTCATGGGAGAGTGTATCAGCCACTTTGTTAGAAGCTCCTGAGATGTGTTGGATGTCGAAATCAAAATCTTGGAAAGCTTATTCCACCGAATAAGTTTTTTGTTATTTCCCATGGTGGTATGAAGCCACTGTAGAGCAGCATGGTCGGTTTGCAGGTGGAAATGCCATCCCCAAACATATGGGCGTAGCTTTTCCAGAGTGTAGACAATGGCGTAACATTCTTTTTCACTGACTGACCAATTGCTTTCCCTCTCAGACAGCTTCTTGCTGAGAAACACTACAGGGTGGAATTCTTGATCCGGTCCTTCCTGCATTAAAACTGCTCCCACACCACGCTCGGACGCATCTGTGGTTACTAGGAATGGTTTGTCAAAGTCTGGGGCCCTTAGCACAGGCTCAGACATGAGTGTCGTTTTAAGCTGGTTAAAGGCCTTCTGACACTCTTCAGTTCACTGAACGGCATTTGGCTGTTTCTTTTTGGTTAGGTCTGTCAGTGGGGCAGCGATTTGGCTGTATTGCGGTACAAATCGCCTGTAATATCCGGTCAAGCCTAAGCAGGATTGGACCTGTTTCTTTGACTTTGGGACAGGCCACTTTTGGATAGCATCCACTTTGGCCTGTAGGCGGTTGATAGTTCCTTGACCCACCTGGTGTCCAAGGTAAATCACTCTGTTTAGGCCTATTTGACACTTCTTAGCCTTAACAGTTAGTCCTGCCTCCCTTATGCGCTCGAAGACTTTTTGTAGATGTTCCAGGTGTTCTGACCAGGAATCCGAAAATATGGCCACATCGTCAAGGTAGGCGATGGCATATTCTCCTAATCCCACTAGGAGACCATCTACAAGTCTTTGGAAGGTGGTGGGCGCATTCCGCAGCCTGAAAGGGAGTACATTAAATTCATACAGCCCGACCTGTGTGGTGAAGGCTGACTTTTCCTTGGTGGATTTATCTGCCAGTACCCCTTGGTTAAGTCCAAGGTAGAGATGAACTGGGCCCGTCCCAGTTTCTCTAATAGTTCATCTGTGCGTGGCATTGGATAGTTGTCTGGGCGAATTACAGCATTTAGCTTACGGTAGTCCACACAAAAATGTATCTCCCCATCTGGTTTGGGAACTAGAGCCACGGGAGATACCTATGCACTGCCAGAGGGGCGGATTACCCCCATCTGTAGCATATCCTGGATCTCCCATTCTATAGCAGTTTTAGCTTGAGGAGACACCCGGTAAGGTTGGACTTTAATTGGGTGAGCATTACCTGTGTCAATGGAGTGGTATGCCCGTGCAGTCAGTCCTGGGGTGGCTGAGAACATCGGCGCATAGCTAGTGCGCAGCTCCTTGATTTGTTGTTGCTGCATATGCCCAAGGGTCATGGAGAGGTTCACCTATTCCACGCCACCAGCACTTTTCCCTTCGTAGTAGACACCTTCAGGCCACTCAGCGTCATCTCCTCCCTGGGCTGTAACTGACAAACCTTTCATTCTCTGGAATAAAAGGGCTTTAGAGAATTAATATGGTACACCTTAGGCTTTCGGTTGGAGGTGGGGAATGCTATAAGATAATTAACAGCTCCCAGGTGCTCCTGGACCATGAATGGCCCTTCCCATGATGCTTCCATTTTATGGGCCTCAAGGGCCTTTAAGACCATGACCTGGTCCCCTACTTTGAAGGAACGCTCTCTGGCATGTTTATCATACCAGGCTTTTTGCTCTTTTTGAGCATCCTGTAGGTTTTCTTTAGCAAGGGCTAAAGAGGTTCGGAGGTTGTTTTGTAGGTTGGTTACAAAGTCCAGAATGTTAGTTCCTGGAGAAGGTGTAAACCTCTCCCATTGCTGCTTCACCAACTGTAATGGTCCCTTAACCTCGTTGCCATATACAAGTTCAAATGGTGAAAACCCTAAACTGGGGTGTGGTACAGCTCTGTAGGAAAAGAGCAACTGCTGCAGCACTAGATCCCATTCATTGGAGTGCTTATTTATGAAATTACGTATCATGGCCCCCAAAGTTCCATTAAACTTCTCCACCATGCCATTTGTTTGATGGTGGTAAGGAGTGGCAACCAAGTGATTTACCCCATGAGCTTCCCAAAGGCTTTCCATAGTTCCTGCCAGGAAATTAGTTCCTGCATCTGTGAGGATGTTGGAGGGCCAACCTACCCTGGCAAAAATGTCTGCTAGTGCCTGGCACACACTTTTAGCCTTGGTGTTGCTTAGTGCTACTGCTTCAGGCCATCGGGTGGCAAAATCCATGGAAGCCAGTATGTATTGCTTCCCTCTGGGTGTCTTTTTTGGAAAAGGGCCCAGAATATCCACAGCTATTCACTGAAATGGAACTTCAATGATGGGGAGTGGCTGAAGAGGGGCTTTGACATGGTCTTGGGGTTTTCCCACTCTTTGGCATACCTCACAAGACCGGACATAGGTAGAAACATCCTTGCCCATTCCCTCCCAGTGGAATGACCTCCCCAAACCGTCTTTGGTCCTGTTCACCACAGCATGGCCACTAGGATGATCGTGGGCTAAGCTCGACCCGGTACTTAGTTGGAACTGCCAACTGTCTCTGAGGATGCCAGTCTTCCTGGTGTCCACCAGAAAGAGTTTCCTTGTATAAAAGTCCTCTTTCTACAATAAACCTGGATCGATTAGAAGAGCTGAGAGGCGGTGGGTTGCTCCATGCTGCCGTCCAAGCTCTCTGGAGGCTTTCATCTGCTTCCTGTTTGGTCATAGCTCTGTTCCCTTGATGCTGGAGACATCAGTTCCTCATTGGATTGTGGACCTAGGCTTGGTCCCTCTGGAAGCGATGTAGGGGATGGGGCTGTTTCCGTTGACTGTGAACCGCTCTCCGCTGGTGCACTATGTTGGAGTTCAGGCTCCGGCTGAGCCTCTGGTGTAGGGTTATCGGCTGCTGCTGGTTCAGGTTTGGTGGGGCCCACCTCTGGTGTTGGGGTTGCAAGTACTGGATTCAGTGTTGGCAATGGGTCTGGTGCTGGTTGTTCTGCTGGTTCCGGTTCTGGGACTGGCTCTGTCTGGGTCTCTGGGACTGGATCCACTACTGCTGTTGCAGACATTGGCCTGGGGTCTGGGTCCATCACCTCTGACTGGGTCCTGGTAGAAGTTTCCAGAACAGAGCTAGGAGTGATGGTTTGTTTAGCCTGGCTGCGGGTGACCATTCCCACCCTCTTGGCTAGCTTCACATGATTTGCCAAGTCTTCCCCCAGCATGGGGGATGGGATAATCATCATAGACTGCAAAAGTCCACGTTCCTGACCAGCCCTTGTACTGGACAGGCAACTTGGCTGCAGGCAAATTGAAAGAGTTGGACTTGAAGGGTTGAATTGTCACTTGGATCCCTGGGTCGATTAAATTTGGGTCCACTAAGGAAGCATGGATAGCCAACGCTTGTGCTCCGGTGTCCCTCCATGCGGTGACCTTCTTCCCACCCACACTCACCGTTTCCCTCTGCTCCAAGGGTATCTGGGAGGTATATGGGCCTGAGGACCTCTGGTGTGATTCCGGTGCAATGAACTGTAATCTGTTGGGGTTCTTGGGGCGGTTGGCCTTCACATGCCCCAGTTCGTTACATTTAAAACATCATCCAGCTGACGGATCACTGGGGCAAGGTGGGTTGCTGGAGAATGGTGTGGCGGGACGATAAGGTGTCTGGACAGTTCCTTGGGGGGTAGTTGGGGCCTTGGGCTGCCCCCGGTAGTAGGGTGTGGTCTGAGGTTGTCCCTTCTGGTATCTGCTCCAACTGGGACCAGTTTTTTTCTTTTCTGCCACCTCCACCCATTTGGCTCCAATCTCCCCCGCCTCGAGTTTTGGGCTTCCCATCTAGGATGTATCTTTCTATTTCCTCAGGAACGCCCTCTAAGAACTACTCCATTTTCATTAGGAAGGGCAAATCTTCTGGAGATTGAACATTTGCTCCTGATATCCAGGCATCCCAATGTTTCACAATATGGTAGGCATGTCGGGTAAATGACACGTCTGGTTTCCATCTTAGGGCTCTGAACCGCCGACGGGAATGCTCGGGTGTTAGCCCCATTCTGACTCTCGCCTTGGTTTTAAACAGTTCATACTTGTTCGTGTGTTCCTTAGGCATTTCAGCCGCCACCTCAGCTAAGGGTCCACTGAGCTGTGGCCTCAGCTCTACCATGTATTGGTCTGTAGAGATTGCTGTACCCAAGGCAGGCCCTTTCGAAGTTTTTTAAGAAGGCCTCGGTATCATCGCCTGCCTTGTAGGTGGGGAACTTCCTGGGACTTGAAGTGGTACCTGGAGAAGGATTGCTATTCTGCTGAGCCTTTGCCTTCTCCATCTCCAGTGTATGCTTCATTTCTTTTTCCCTTGCCTCCATAGCTCTCCTGTGGGCAGCCTCTTTGACTGTTTCTGTTTTGGGCTCTGTCATGTTTGCCTCTCTGTTTTTAACTAACTTTACCCCTGAGACTTAGAAATAAAACAAACAAAAATCTTGGCTTGTAAAATTTTGCTGTGCTGTAATCAGATTCCTATGTTCTCTGATAGCGATTGTCAGCCTACAGAAAAATCCTTAAAATAGACAGAAAACCCTTCTAGTTGCTCTTAGGTAAAAAAAAAAAAAACAAACTTCTTCAGGTCTGTGAAGACTTGTGAATTTCCCTGCAGGAGGTTAACTACCCTGCCTTTAGGTAGAGAAAACTCCAGCTCACAAAAGACAATTCCCTTTTGTCTCTGCTCTGGCCCCCAAGCAGAGACAAAAAAACCCTTCTAACTGCTTTCAGCTGAAAACCAGCTTCCCAGCAGCCCAAAGGAAAAAAAATTTCCCTTTTTAAAATCTGTGCTTCTTGTTCAAAAAATCTCAAATTGATCTCAAAATGATTTCAAGTTAATCCCACCACTCTGCCACCATGTCAAGGTTCCTTCCCCACTCTGAACTCTAGGGTACAGATGTGGGGACTTGCATGAAAACCCCCTAAACCTATTTTTACCAGCTTAGGTTAAAACGTCTCCAAGGTACAAACTATTTTACCTTTTGCCCTTGGACTTTATTGCTGCCACCACCCAGCGTTTAGCAAGTATATAACAGGGAAATAGCCCGCTTGGAAACGTCTTTCCCCGCAAAACATTCCCAAACCCTATACCCCCTTTCCTGGGGAAGGCTTGATAAAAATCCTCACCAATTTGCGTAGGTGAACACAGACCCAAACCCTTGGATCTTAGGAACAATGAAAAAGCAATCAGGTTCTTAAAAGAAGAATTTTAATTAAAGAAAAAGTAAAAGAATCACCTCTATAAAATCAGGATGGTCAATACCTTACAGGGTAATCAGATTCAAAACATAGAGAATCCCTCTAGGCAAAACCTTAAGCTACAAAAAGACACAAAAACAGGAATATACATTCTATTCAGCACAGCTTATTTTATCAGCCATTTAAACAAAACAGAATCTAACGCATATCTAGCTAGATTACTTACTAAGTTCTAAGACTCCATTCCTTTTCTGTTCCTGGCAAAACAACACACAGACAGAGAGAGCCTTTGTTTCTCCCAAGCCCCTCCAGCTTTGAAAGTATCTTGTCTCCTCATTGGTCATTTTGGTGAGGTGCCAGCGAGGTTATCCTTGCTTCTTAACCCTTTACAGGTGAAAGAGTTTTTCCTCTGGCCAGGAGGGATTTTAAAGGTGTTTACCCTTCCCTTTATATTTATGACAGCACCCTATATAATCTATTGTAATCAGTTGTTTTGCAGTGTATCACTGAGCCTAATAAGCGAAGTGACACTCTGCCAGCGCTGTGCATAATAAATCCTCGTGCTTGACTCTACATGGTGTCAAACTTCTGTTCCTTCAAAATAAAGATGGGCCCTAATCCTAAAATTTTATATCTGGATGTGAATATTCCGAAAGTTTTCATGCAGCATGGTACTACTTTTTCCTTTTTTTATAACTATTTATTTAGGGCATTCTAATAGGTTTACAAAATGATTGCTATGTAACCATCAGAAATAAAAATTTAATCCTTTCAATACTGAGCTGATCATTTTGTTTAGAGAAACATTATGCAGTAATGTACAGTAATCATCGAATCTCTCGATTTAGCAGGGTGTTATCATATTAGAGGGTGAGCCAGTTTACACCTCCCCAGAACATGTTGTTTCTAGTGATTTTATGAAACTGAGGGAAGGTCTACACTACAAATTTACACTACAAATTTAGAATTTCTGGTGAAGATGCTCTAAGCCGAAGGGAGAGAGCTCTCCCACTGACATAGTGCCCAGGTCAGCATATCTACGTCACTCAGGGGTGCAGACTGTTCATACCCCTGAGCAATGTAATTATACCGAAGTAATTTTGTAGTGTAGACCAGGGCTCAGTGCAATTACACAGTACTTATTTCTAAGAACTTAACTGTCTCCTCTTCCAAAAATGAAAGGAGTTATCACAGCAAGCAGAATGACTTGTCAATTGTACAGTCATGTTATAATCAGAGAAGAAAGGTGGGTAGGCTCTCCTTCAGGCTAGAAAATAATGTTTGTTATTTGAACATCTTCACAGTAAGGCCAAATATGTGCCGTCTTACATCCCACTGAATTTACTGGGGTTGCAAAAGATACAAATCAGTGCAGAGAATGTTTAAAGAACACTATAAAACAGAAATTGAGCCATCTAAACAGAGTGAAATTCAACCCGGTGTAGCCAGTCAGCACGAGTTTGATGTACCACTCCAGCAGTCAGATTTAAGCTTTAGTTTCAGGGCCACATGTTACTCCCTTGCACCTGCATGAATTTTCCCCCATCATAAATAGGAAGCTAACAATTTACAAGCAACAGATTGAAAAGTTGCAACGACCTGTGTCAGCTCAATGTCCAGCACCATCATTAATGAAACCAGTTCTCTTTCTTTCATTATATTGTCTTACTTCACAAAGATGGGTATTCTGAATTCATATTTCTCTCTTTTGGAGAGAGCTGATCAGGGATTTCTTGTAATAAGCAAGTTTGTCATTCTAATTCAGATGACACTTGATAAAAAGGATTTGTTCATCAAAGAGTAGTTCTTGCCATAGTTACATGATATAGTCATATACTACTTTTGAGTAAGTAATTTGTATTTACAAAAAATGCTACCAGGCAGATTTACAGATAGAGGATTATGTTCTCACCAATGTAGAAACATTCACATACTTGGGCAGTGCCATTAGCCAGAACAGTGGAACAAGCCAGGCCATCCAGAACAAAATCAATAAAGCCAGGAACACCTCCAGGCAGTCTGGAAATCATCAAAATACAACACCAAAACCAAACTCAAGATTTATCAGAGCTGCATACTTTCAAAACTAATTTATAGCACAGAATGTTGGGGAATAAGAACGTATGACATGTCCAAACTGTCTTCATTCCATACAGCCTGCCTCAGAAAAATCCTCCATATCTTTTGGCCCAGAACAATCTCAAACCAATATCTATTGATGCAGTGCAGCCAAGAGGATCTGAGCACCATCATTGCCAGGATGTACTGGAGATGGATTGGCCATGTGCTTCGGATGGAAACTGACTCCATCACCAGAGTAGCAATAAGATAGACACCTGAAGGCAAGCGAAAATGAGGCCACCTGGAAACAAGATGTCAAAGAGCTGTGGAAGCTGAGCTGAAAAACCTGGGGCACAGCTGGGTAACCACTGAAAGACTTGCCAGAAACAGACAGGAGTGGAGGAGCTTCGTCACTGCCATAAACGCCAGAGGTGTAATAGGAACATGATGATGAACTATAATCAATTAAGGGAATTAGGGAAGTGGACTGGAGTGAAGAACTCAAGGATGTGAATGTGGAGGAGGCCTGGAATTCCTTTAAGTCAAAGTTGCAGAAGCTATCTGAAGCCTGCACCCCAAGCAAGGAATAAACATTTGTAGGGAAGGGTTGCAGACCACGCTGGATGAGCAAGCATCTCGAACAGGTGATTAAGAGAAAGCAAAAACCTACAAGGAATGGAAGATGTGGGGATCAGCAAGGAAAGCTACCTCTTGGAGGTCAGAAAGTGTACGGCTAAAATGAGAACTTCCAAAAGCCAAGCAGCGTTGGACCGTGCAAAGGGAATTAAAACCAATAGTAACAGGTTCTATAGCCATATAAATTAAAAAAAAAAACAAGGAAAGAAGAAGTGGGACTACTAAGCACTGGGTGCAGATTAAAGATTATCTAGGCATAGCCCAACTCCTAAACAAATACTTTGCCTCCATTTTTAATGAGACTAATGAAGAGCTTACGGGTAGTGGCAGGGTGGCTAAAGGCAATGAGAATATGGCGGTAGAAATTACCACATCCGAAGTGGAAGTCAAATTCAAACAGCTTAATGGGACTAATTCGGGAGCCTGGATAATCTCCATCAAAGAATATTAAAGGAACTGGAACATGAAATTGCAAACCCCATAGCAAGGATTTTTAATGAATCTGTAAACTCAAGGGTCGTACTCTATGACTGGAAGATTACTAATATAGTTCCTATTTTTAAGAGGGAAAAAAGTGATCCAGGAAACTAGAGGTCTGTTAATTTGACCTCAATTGTATGCAAGTTCTTGGAACAAATTTTGAAAGAGAAAGTAGGACATAGAGATGAAAGGCAATTGGGAAAAATACAATATGGTTTTGCAAAAGGCAGATCATGCCAGACCAACCTGATCTCCTTCTTTGATATTTTAGACCAGAGGTCGGCAACCTTTCAGAAGTGGTGTGCCGAGTCTTCATTTATTCACTTTAATTTAAGGCTTTGTGTGCCAATAATGCATTTTAACGTTTTTAGAAGGGGTCTCTCTATAAGTCTATATATTATATAACTAAACTATTGTCGTATGTAAAGTAAACAAGGTTTTCAAAATGTTTAAGAAGTTTCATTTAAAATTAAATTAAAATGCTGATCTTATGCCACCGGCCCACTCAGCCCGCTGCCAGCCTGGGGTTCCGTTCACCTAGGCTGGCAGCAGGCTGAGCGGGGCCTGCGGCTGGCACCCCGACTGGCAAGGGGCCGGTAGCCAGAACCCCAGACTGGCAGCGGGCTGAGTGGGGCCGGCAGCCAGGACCCCAGACCAGCAGTGGGCTGAGCGGCTCAGCCCGCTGCTCGTCTGGGGTTCCGTCCGCCAGCTCCTGCCAGCCAGGATCCCGGCTGCTGGCTCCTCTCAGCCAGCTGCCGGTCTTGGGTCCTGGCCCTGTGCACACAGAGTGGGTACCTACCTTCTCCCTGGTTCTAGCCCATTCTCTTCCTCTCTCTCTGCACTGAGCTGAGGGTGGGAGTGCACTGAGCAGAGGGCTCGGGGTGAAGGAGCAGGCTGGGGGTTGGGGTGTAGAGTCTGGCCAGGAGCTAGAATGAGGGAGGGGGCTCAGGGTTGGGGCAGGAGGTTTGGGTGTGGAGTGCTTACCTGGGCAGCTCCCATTTGGTGCAAGGGGGGGGGTGGGAATGTGGGGGGTGGAAGAGTCAGGGCAGAGGGCTGAGGGCATGTGTGGGGGGTGCAGGGATCAGGGCTGGGATTGTGGGGGGGTGCAGGGGTCAGGGCAGAGGGCTGGGGGGAGGTGTGGGGAGGGGGTGCAGGGGTCAGGGCAGAGGGCTGGGGGTGTGGGCTAGGGTCCTGGGGGTGCTCCCAGACCCCTGCCAGAGCAGCTCACAGCAGGGGGCTGGAGGGGATATGCCCCGATTCCGCCCCCTGTCCCCAAGGCCCCATCCCCACATCTTCTCTGCCTCCTCCCCAGAGCAGCAAGCGTGCTCCAGCTCTGCTTCTCCCCCTCCCTCGCAAGGGCCATCAGCTGATCGGCGGCAGGGAGGGAGAGGAGGAGGGGCAGGAACCCAGCACGGTGGGGGAGTGGGGAGCTTGCCTGCCCGGCAGCAGCAGCCGGCAGGACCAAGCTTCTTCAGCCTGCCCCCGTGGGGGGCTGGGGGCGGGGAGGCGGAGAAGAGCAGGCTGGGGCGGGCAGAATTTTTAATGGCACGCTGCTGCCTGCTGGGGTCCCGACCTGGGTTCGGCAGTGGGCTGAGCGGGGCTCGTGGCTGGGACACAGCAGACAGCAGCCTGCCATTAAAAATTGGCTGCGTGCTGTCTTTGGCACACCTGCCGTAGGTTGCCGACCCCTATTTTAGACAAAGAAAATGCAGTAGCTCTAATCTACCTGGATTTCATTAAGGCATTTGATACAGTTCTACTTGGGAAATTATTAGTTGAATTGGAGAAGGTGGGGATTAATATGAGAATTAAAAGGTGGATAAGGAACTGGTTAAAGGGGAGACTACAATAGGTCATACTGAAAGGCGAACTGCCAGGCTGGAGGGAGGTTACTAGGGGAGTTTCTCAGGGATCGGTCTTGGGACCAATCTTATTTTACGTTTTTATTACTTATGACATTTTATTACATTAGTTATGGATCTATCACAGGTGTGAGTGAATGAGGATCTGTGGCCTGCAATATGTAGGCGATCAGACTAGATGATCACGATGGTCCCTTCTAACCTTAAAGTCTATGAGTCTATGAATAATCAGGCTGTGGTTCTTGAAGAACTGACAAACAGACAGGGCATACACTATTTAGACTGCTCTAATCTGGTTCACTGCTGATGATTGCTGGCCTAGGATTTGGGATTTGCAAAGGTGGTTTAGTGCCCATCTCAACCAGACTTGCACTGACTGCAGCTGCTCTGGAATATCTGGGCCTATATACTTAGTTAATAAACAGCACATAGCAGTGAGTTCTAACTAAACTCTTCATTGTTTGGGTTTAAATGATTTATTCACATAATTATTATCTTAGTTTTCCTATTGAATAAAATCTGTAATAGACCAAGTTAAACTCATAATTGCCATTTAAACTAGAACCCATCAAGGTTCAGGAATAATTGTCTACTTTGATTAAATGAATATCTGTGAATAAAAGAAGTTGACGTGATTTAAATGTATACAGACATCTTTTGAACAGAGCAAAGATGGTATGTACCATGTCTCCAACTTACAGTTTACTGGATGTTTAAATTAGGCAAGGCTGCCAATTGCTAGTAAATGTGACTATGTAGTTATAACTATTCCACTGTATTTTTCAGTAAATCAGAATAGGATTAAATTTTAAATAAAAAATGGTACAGCAGACGCATGTACACAGTCAATGATCAGCACAAGATAATTTAAAAAACAGAGCAATTGTGAGAGGTTCGTTTCTTTGCAAAAAGCAAATATAGCTGGAAATATTTATTAACCAGAAAAGATACCAGGCAAGTTTTCCTTGGGCTTTTATAAAAATGGCTTTAGTAGCAGATGTCTGACTTCTATCAGAAGGGATTAAGGAGTAAATAGCAGATTTGTCCCTCAAACTGCAGCTTAGTGAATCCTCAGTAACATGTCAAACTTGATAGACTTCAATAAACTGACTTACAATGTAAGTTGTTTTTGCAAAATGTTTTTCCCAGTTGTCAGAATAAAGGCAAGTACAGTTATGTCAGCTACAGCATCAGAGTATCTTGAGGTGCACAGTGTGTGAACTAGTTGCGGTGAATTTTTAGCATGTTGATCTAGTGAAGGGGAACAGTTTGAACTGACCTAGGAAAGGAAAGTGTTGTGTTAACCAAGTATCATGGTTTAGATATGACAGCTGTAAGAACTGATATACTAAACATATAAAACTGTAAATGAACATATGTCCTGCTAGTAATCTGACATAACAGGAAGAGAAAACTATTTTTAATATTAACCTATTAGTCAAAATGTAGGATTTTTTTTTAAAATATGGCAATACATTTAAAAGCACCGTGGAATATTTTGATGTTTTAAAAAATCATGCTTTCACTCTCTGTTGCCTACTTGGAGACCTGAGAAATGAAATTTGTTTTTCTCCACTAGTTTGGTATTGTGGAGTTGCTGAGAACAAATTTATTTTTGTATAAACTGCTATTAAGCAGTTGGAGGTCTTTTTACTTAAAAGAAAATATATGCAAAAAATGATACTGACTTTGCAAACAAATTTCTGTAAAGCAACCCCACCATCTTTATTCAGCCCAGACACTGCTGAGGCCAAACAAAGGCAGGTTCAATTCTGTGACATAGCAACAATGCCAGCTCTCTTGCAACAAACTATGAATGCACAGTCTGCATCGGACAATGAGGTTCCTCTGGTGTAAGCCGGAGCAATATTTGACCCACAGTATGTAACATTAATTTATAACAACAATTAACCAAGTGTATATGTGTCATTACATGTGAAACTTGGACAGTAAAGAAGGATTTAGCACTGAAAATCAGTTTGTGTTGTGTCTATCCAAAAACATAAAGAAGCTGAGTTTAATGCTTAACCTTCTCTTCAGATATCCCGAGCAATGACCCACAGAAGACATAATAATAACCACAGAGGGTAGCAATTTAGGTTATGTATACGTTATAGACACTACAGCAACACAGCTACAGCAGTGCAACTGTGCCACAGCTTAGACACCTCCTGCATCAAAGGAAAGGGTTTTCTGACTACGTAGTTAATTCACCTCTCCGAGAAGCACTAGCTGTCTTGACAGAAGAATTCTTCCATTGACCTAGCCACATCTACACTGGGGGTTAGGTCGACCTAACCACAGAACTCAGGGAGCAAAATTTTTCACGGCCCTGAGCGACATAGTTAGGTCAATCTAATTTTTTAAGTGTAGACCAGGCCTTAGTTTTGAATACTTGCCAAATAGAGATAGTTGAACTGCACCATATCCAAAATAAAGATGTTGATGACCAAAACCCACCCACTGAGTTTAAAATACTTGGATTGGAAGAGTTAATAGCACTAATCACTGAAGTGAGATCAGTGCTATAGCCACTAAAAGTCCAACCCTGCTCCCATTGAAGTGATTGGCAAAGATCCCAGTCAGGCCCAAGATCATATACAACCTTACAACTCAGCCTTAATTGAAAAGTCCTACATTCAGTTCCGATGACATTGAAAGAATTAACAATGGAGATTGAACCTAAAACCCCCTATTAATCCACTGGACAAGTATAATATCACTAGGAGCTCGGAAGGCTTATTTATGGTATTAGTCTGTTACTATTCATCCTCACTTCCTGTCATACACCACATTCAGATCAGTGGCTGCAGTACTTGGCTTGTTCACATACCCACAGATACCACCAGAGTAGAGGCAGATAGTGGCAAACTGCCCCCACCTGCTTTTTACTTCCATATACATTGATAAATTATGTCTATTTCCTTAACATATTTGAATACACATCAAGGAACCATACAGTTGGGTAGAACATTAAATTTTTGGTATATAGATACTACAGCAAGGCATCCATCAGAGAAAGGCAAACAGGGACTAGAAATTACTTCAATTCTCAGAGTTTAAAGCTAGAAGGAACCATTCGATCATCTAGTCTGGCCTCCTCTATACCACAGACCCTTACATTTCATTAAGTTATCTCTGTGTTGGGCTCAGTAACTTGTGTTGGACTAAAGCAGTAGTCACCAACCGGTTGATCACGATCAACTGGTCAATCCTAGAGGATCTCCCAGTCGATTGTGATCTCCGGCGGCGCAGCGTGGCTGTCGCTAAGAAAGACTCCGTACCCCAGCCTCACGCCGCACCCAGAAGCAGCCAGCGCAGCCCTCTCAGTTCGGGGGCAGGGGTCTCCCTCTGCATGCTGCTCCTGCCTGCAAGCACTATCCCCGCAGCTCCTATTGGCCGGGAGAGCTGTAGGGTCGGTGCATGCAGAGAGTGCCTCCGGTCCCCCTCCAGGGGCTGCAGGGGTGTGTTGGCCTCTTCTGGGAGTGATGTGGGGCCAGGGTGGGCAGGCAACCTGCCTTAGCCTCACTGTGCCCACCGCCAACCGGGAGCCGCTGGAGGTAAGTGCTGCCCGGCAGAAGGCTGCACCCCAAGCCCCACCCCTGAGCTCCCTCCCAGAGCCAGCACCCCAAACTCCCTCCTGCACCCTGAACTCCCTCCTGTACCCCAACCCCCTGCCCCAGCCCTGACCCCACTCCCAGAGCCAGCACCCTGTACCCCCTCCTGCACCCCAACACTCTGCCCCAGCCCAGAGCCCCCTCCTGCACCCAAGCTCCCTCCTAGAGCTTGCACCCCTCACCTCATCCTGCACCCCAGGCTCAGACCAGAGCCCCCTCCCACACTGTGAACCCCTTGGCCCAACTCAGCACCCCCTCCCGAACCCCAACCCCCTACCCCAGCCCGGTGAAAGTGAGTGAGGGTAGGGGAGAGTGAGCAACGGGGTGGGGGGGATGGAGTGAGCAGGGTGGGGTTTTTGGGGAATGGGCAGGGCCTTGGGGAAGGGGTGGGGTAGATCCTGGGTTGTCCCTAGATTCAAAAAGTGATTTTGGGCATAAAAAAGTTTGAGACCACTGGACTAAAGCATAACCTGTATTTGGCAAAAGCATCTCTCCCAGCAAGGCATCCAGTCTTGATCTGAAGACATCAAGTGATGGAGAATCCACCATTTCCCTTGGGAGTTTGTTCCAATGGCTAATCGCCCTCACTGTTAAAAAATTGTGCCTTATTTCTCATTTGAATTTGTCTGGCTTCAGCTTCCAGACATTGATACTTGTTCTGCCTTTTTTCACTATGTTAAAGAGCCCATTAGTGTTTCCTCCCCCTGAAGACACTTGTACACTGTACTCGAATTACCTCTCAAACTTCTTTTTGATAAACTAAACAGATTGAGCTGTTCAAGTCTTTCACTGTAAAGCTTTTTCTCCAGCCCTCCGATCTTTCTGGGGGCTCTTGACAACATCCTCCACAATTTTTCAAAATCCTTTTAAAAATGTTGATTCTAAAACTGGACGCAATATTCCAGTATCCATCTCACCAATGCCATATACAGAGGGAAAATCACCTCCTACTCACTTCTCCCTGGTTCATCCATCCAAGGATTATATTAGCCCTGTCATGGGGTAAAGCCCGTATAGAAACAGGAGTGATGGAAAGAGAGCTGACTTGCTAGACAAACTATCAGTCATTCAGAGAGACAGTGGAGGAGCTTCCCTTCTCTGAAAATGGTTCAGGATAGGGAAGCCCTCCATTGAACTCCTGTATACTTTATATCCACTAGGGATAGATGGAGAGGAATTGACTGTAGCTCTTTCAGAGGTGACTAGAAATCACAAAGAAATAACTAGAAGAAAAACAGGGTATGGTCATCTTTAATGAAATAGGGACTAATTCACATAACCAATCAGCATAAGAGTGGGAAGGACCTGCTCTCAAGCCTCTTTGGTGCTGGCATCCTCTCACTATGTGAAGCTTCTTTTGTGTAGATCATCCACACAGCAGTGAATTTCATCCACATAGCAGTAAAGTCACACTTTTGCTCTTGCTTTGCCAAACTTAAGCAATGTCTTGGGTCCCCAGTGAAGCAGAGAGTTTTCATGGGATTGCTATGTCTGCTCTAGTGAGTCTTTTCCCTCTCCCCATCCTCCCCCCCATCCCCCAGAGATCTAAGTCACCTTCCAGCAGGTTTTTCTGCTCTGGTTTTGTAATAGTGATTAATATCTAATAGTGATTAATCTGCTTTGTAAATTGCTGTGCTGGGATTTAGGACTATCTTTGCTGTGCTCACACTTTATGACATCCAGTTCTCGTTTTTGGAAACACAGGAGAAATTTGTGGTCACTATGCATGCAGCAATGGGACGTTCTTTCATCAAGTTCTTTAAGCAGAAAGAAGATGAGGCCTTTTGATCGAATGTCTTTGATCAACCTCACATGTTTTAGTAATGGATTTCCAGGAGAAACAGTCTGAAACTAGACAAAGGTTGAAGTTCCCTCCCTGGCACAATGCACTAATTGGTTGTATAGTGTTCTTTCCAAAGCAACAGTCGTCCCTGACGTGCAAAATCTCAGGTCTATCCAGTATGGAGGAGACACTTCTATATTTTAAATGCGTTCCTTGAAACACTCCCCTACCCCATCAAACATGCACATTTGCATGCAAGAAACTTATAATAAAGCAGAGCTTGTAGAATTTAAAAGATTCAGTTTTGCTCAGAAAAAAAGATAAAGGGCCAGATTCTGATCTTAGTTGCACAGGTGTAAATCTGGAGTAACTCACATGAAGTTGATGACTCAGATTCAGGTCCCCCTAGTCCAGCAGTTTTGCACTGCTTGTGCTGTACAAAGAATCTGGAAAGCCCACTTAATCAGCTACTGGACAGTTACCCCTACACAGGGGGAATCCCTGGGTGGCACAAAGCTGGTGGAGCAACTCTATGCCATCCTCCTGCTCTTAAAAGTAGGGAGGGTGCCTACCAGGGAAAAGGGGCATGGCTGGGGCACAGAGGCCCTCATTATTTCCAGCTGCTTAAATAGCCCTTTTGGGAAACTGACAGATGAGGGCTTGTCAGAAACTTGTCAGGAACTGATCCAACGTGGTGAACCTTTGTCCCAACCTGGGCATACCCAATACACCAAGGACATGGCTCAGAATCTGGGCCAATGGATCCATAAAAATGAATGGAATTGCTGATTTAAACCAGTGTAACTGAGATCAAAACCTGGCCATAGTCTCTTTGGCCTTGTCCACACTAGAAAAATCACCAGACATGTAGATCACCACAGCGCAGCTCCGCTGGCAATCACAGTAACAGAAGCTGCAGTGAAGACAGGGCTCAGGCATTTTTATCGCTGTGTTCTTTACTTCTAGTCATCTGTAATAGGGACACTTACGCAGTTCACCATCATGCCATGACCCTCATCCACTGCCATTTCCCATTGGACTGGACAGTCATTTTGTGATTTGGTGCTTTGACTTTTTGAGCAAAGCAAGAGAGGTCCTTTCCTTCCAGGGCAAAACAAGACAGTCCAAACAAAACAATCCTCCAGCCATTCCACAAGCCAATAATTCCTTCATCAGCTGTACCCCAGGCTCAACAATTCCTTCCTCTCAATGCAGAGGTTTTCAATACCATCTCTAGGTGGCACCATAAGGGAACTCATGCCCATCTTTTCTACAGGTGCTAGCCTTGGGAACCTGCCTTGTGAGCACTATTCTGTTCTAAACATATAATGGCCCTCTCCACTGCTTCCCTGGGCCACTTTGTAACAGTGCCTATTGCAGGTGAGGTCTTCTTCTCTGGCTTTCCCAGAGTTCAAATCACTCCCACATGACCTTCTGTAACCTGCCTCTAGGCCTCTATTTTAGCGATTTCTTAGCTTTTTCCACGCACCTTCCCGGTCTCCTTCACCAGTTCCCTCTCAGCAGGTACCCTCGTCTCCCAACACAGTGCTACCTCTGACGGCTCCCTCTCCTACTGAGAACAGGCAGATCTTATATTTTCCAGGAGGCCTGCTCTATCACATGATTAGGAGGCAGGACAGATGTAAATCAAAGCTGAGCCATGACCCCTTAAAAATCCAACTCAGCATGCCAGAATCAGAAGTGATGTAAACAATGGTACGTTAGTCAGAAAATGTAAAAGTGGCAAATGACAGAAATATTTACTATAGCAAATCCTTTGTACTATTAACATAACAAAGAGTTGTTAAAATTATAACAGTGTGCTGTTTAATGATGGTTTTTAGAAGCATGGATTTTTAGATATGTTTCATATTTGATCCAATTATTGTTTCAAATGTTACTAATTATACTATTCATTTTGTGAGACATTTAAACTGGGATTGCTACTATATTTCTACCCAAAACTGGTCTATGACCTAGAGGAATACAGGATAATTTTCAGAGTTTTACAAGCTCTGGATTTTTTTTTTTTAAAGTCACCTCTCTGACTCCATACCTATTTCCCTACCCAATTTCAAATTTTTGCTCAAATCACTAGAGATGTTTGAAGCAATGGTTGGAAAAAACAAACAAACAAAAACATTTTTAACATTTGTAGAACTACCAATTTTTCATGAGACCCATTCCTGAAATGGCTGCACTGCTATTGCTGAATCTTTCAGAAAAACTTGAACTGAGGAAGAGATAAAGCATAGAAAATTTCAGCCTGCGCAATTCAAATTTAGCCAAGTTATAAGTAACTGAAAAATAGGGAGTTGAAGTGGGTGTTAGGCAATACATGCTTCACCCAAATATAAAACTTTCCACTGAATACTGAAACAGTAGCATGGAGGAACACAGTTCATGAAAGTTCCCAAATCCCTTCTCATGATATCTGCTGCCCCCTAACAGCTATAAGCAAGAATAACATATGCTTGCTCACTAGAATAAACTAGAAAAGACACAAGGACAAATCCTGCTCTTAGTTAAACAGTTATACATAAATCTGTTGTACTCTGTTGAGTTCACTGGCATTTCTCCTTGCATTTATACAAATATAAATCCAGAATATCTGGCCAACAGAATCTTTTATTAAGTACAGATTACTGTTAGTGAAAATAAAAACAGACAATATGACAGAATAGCAGCTTGTAGTTCCTTGCGGTAGCGTGGCTGATCGAATATCAATTCAATTGGTCTAGATTGTTAGAATTCCAAAAGGAAACTTAATTTTGGTTCAATTTCCAGTCTCCTACTTATGGCCCTCACCTAAAAAATAATCAATTCGGGCAACAGAACTTTTGATTTGATTTTTATTCCATATTTCACTTATGTATGAGTCTCTTGGTAGATAACATACAAAGTCTATTTGAATCACAGCTGCAGTTGCATTAGTAAAAAACAAAACTTAATCTCATAGGAGTTTACCCACTCCAGAATCAGTGAAATATTTAAAGAAAAAATTATGTATTGGCTTACATGCTGCAGAAACAAGATCATACTTCCTTCTAGAACCATTCGTATTCCTAAGTATTCATAAAAAGGGTCATGAAAATTGCTGAAATTAGTTTGCGAATACTTTTTTGCACTAGTTACCCACTTTGCTTCCACTTCACACGGATGTACAGTATTGTTCTACTAGGTTCCTGAAAGGATCATGTGGTAAAGAAAGGTATGTCTGCAGTGCACTACTGGCAGCAGCATGTACCATGTAAAACATCGGTTCTCAAACTCTGGGTCAGGATAAAGGGGCCGCCAGGCCAGCATTAGACTTGCTGGTACCCAGGGCTGAAGCTGAAGCCCGAACTCCACCCCCACCCCGGGGTGGTGCGGCTCAGGCTGCAGTCCCCTCTTCCCCTACCTGACGCAGCAGGGCTCAGTCTCCATCCTCCTCCCAGGATCATGTAGTAACTTTGTTGTCAGAAGGGAGTCGTGATGCAATGAAGTTTGAGAACCCCTGATGTAAAGTATGTATAGCTACAGGCTGCACTGAAAAGTGAGCTATGTCCACTCTCTAGTGTGCAGCTACACACATCTATGAAAGGCTCTGGCAGGGGGAGGCAGTGGGACACTACACTGCTTAAAATAGCTGTGTAAATGGGGGAAGACACTGCTTGGCTGTGCAGAGAACAGTGTGGGGTACATAACCTAGGGATTCAGGCATGTCTTTACTCGACTCGCCAAAGCAATGCTTCAATGTCTATACTGCTATTTATACTCATGCTAGTGTATGTACTCTGCAGGCTGCCTTAAGGAGTGTGGAGTGTAGATGTACCCAAAGAACGCAAGAAACCAACTCCTCCTCCTCCATCCCCCACTAAGCATATCACATGAAACAGGGGTTACACATTTCAAAGGACAAAGGAGATCAGTGATATACTAACAGCTATATATTGACGCCATCACCCGTCAGCTCTAGAAGCAAAGAAATGTTAGTGATCTTGAGCCATTTATGAGAGTATTATAAAGTCATTCAATGTGTAACTCAGATACAGTCACTCTTTGTTATTATGAATGCGCACACAGACACACACATACTCACACACGCACTGACCTGAAAGTGAACAGAGGACCTTTTCCCTCTCCAACCTAATTGAGAATTTATTTCTCATAGTAAATATCATGTTATCTAAGACTTCAAGCCTGAGGAAGAACACTAGTTAATGAAGCTGAAAATGACGTTATCCAACATTTCAGTTCAATTTTAGAAACTGAAGAGTTAACACTAATTGGATTAGCTACTAGCCCACTGAAACGCTTAAACTGTGTGACACACACCAATCCAATCAGCCTGCGGCTCTATAAAGTTTAATACCAAAGCTTACATTTGACAATTGGTCTGACTCTTCCTATGCAAATGTGGCTCCAGTAGGCACACATCATGCAATTTCCATTCTGCTGTACCTGATATCTAATCTTTAAACCTATAATCCAGATCCCCAATATACAGCTACTCTCTCTGGGCAGGCAATATGCCTGGAAGCATCAATAGATGCTCCCTTTCTTTTTCTGACAAAAAGACAGGTTCACTTTTGTCTTCAAAACCTCCTCTTTACTCCTCTGAAGTTATATTTAGACATAAGGAAGTCTGGTGAAATTCCACTGAATTTAAACCAAGGATGAATTTGGTCTCTTGTCTTAATAGAAATTTGTTCTTCATGTAATTATGAAAAGACTCATCCATTATTCCCTATTCTCGTCATAGTCTGGTGTGCAATTCAGACTAGTGAGGGACTGTGCCACCACCCATCCTGCAACCTTGGGTGCCTTACAACGCTTTGCTGCTGCAGTTCCCAAGTTGGGCCGCTCACAAACAGCATTCAGATCACACGCTGAGTGTCTGTGTACAGCTACGGCTTGCCAGCAACACACCAGCCACATTCTGGCTTCCAGCAGCCTTGGTTACCACTTGCAGGGTGACCCCAATACACTCAGAGTCCTAAATTTTCCCAGAAATGTGTGTCCTGCATGTGCAGCCCTCTCCTGGACAGTTCAGATATTAGAGGTCTGTTGCCCTTGTAAGGGGTCAATAGTCAACAGTTTGCTACTTTAATTGGACTTACCCAAACAGTTCAGTTTAAACACAACACTGGATTAGTTTTGATTAAAAATAAAACAAGTTTATTTAATTACAACCAGAGAGATTTTAAGTGAGTACAAATATAAGGTATTAAAGTCAGAAATGGTTACACCAGAAAGATAAAATGCTTTCTAGTAACTAAAACTTAACAAACTAGACTTGGTTCAAGGTAAAAGGCTTACCACATGTTCCAAGCAACATTGCTGACCAAATTCTCAAGTCAGGATGCTCCCAGCAAGTCAAAGGGCTAGTTTGTTTGTCTTCTTAGGTGGAAGAGAGAGACAGATAGGGCAGGAGATCCTGGAATGTTTTTGCCGCTCACTTTTATCATCCAGTCACCCTTTGAAGTTGTACAACTTTTTAAATTGTACTTAGTGTATAGTATACAGAGCAGTATAAACAAGTCATTGTCTCTATGAAATTTTAGTTTGTACGGACTTTGCTAGTGCTTTTTATGTAGCCTTTTTACTAGGCAAATATCTAGATGAGTTGATGTACCCCCTGGAAGATCTCTGTGTACCCCAGGAGCATACGTACCCCTGGTTGAGAGCCTCTGTTATAGTGGAAACTGCAAGCTATAGAAGTGGAAAGATGAAAGTTAAATTTTGGCTTGGTACTCCTCTCAGCATAGATAACTCATCACTTATTCCTTCTTCTCCCTGTTAATGCTTCCATACAAAATAAAATAAGGTAAAAAATTAGTAGTTAGATGACTCCAGTTTTGTAGAAAGTTTAGATACTCACCTAGTCTGACTTCTCATAATTAAGGGGCTCCACTGCTTAAAAACAGCAATTATCATAGATTCTCAAAAGGCCCTAAACATCATCCCTGAGACCCGAAACTAAATGCTTCTGCTTTTAAACTGCATATGAAAAAAAAAAAAGCAAGTTTCTGAAGTTTATTTTGGCTCTGATGCGGTGAGATATTTGTGCAGAGGAAAGTTGTCCTATGGGAGACAGCTTTTGTCCGTCCACATGAGAAGCTTATACCAAAAAAGCTCAACACTCTGGATATTTTTTCTTGTTGTGGATGGCTTTCTATCTACAGCCAGTCCAGCCAACACAGCTCTATAAGAAGTATGAAAGGAATCTTGTGATCATCCCAGACATTGCTCTTCCTGCGATATCTGCTAATATCATCATCCAAGCTCCAGTGAAAGATGACTGGATTGAACTCTTTTTTTAGAGCTTGACAGTGTCAGCTGTTAAGTTGATGGACACGACTGGGGCCGCTTGGCTCTTTATTAGAGCAAGAGGACTCTTCTAAGAAATGTAGTAATAAAAGAATAAGTATTCACACGCAGATTTCATATCATTTCAAAAAGGTGGGTAAACATTCTTATTCCCCTTTAACAAATGGGGAAACTGAGGCATAGATGTTATGGGACTTGCCCAAGGTAATATGATACTTCAATTGCAGACTCAGATACAGAACCTACCATGTGTCCCATCTCCTAGATCATGCTAAATCTTGACTATACCATGGATGCCAAAACTGAGAGTAGGACAAATTATATTTGAAATTTAAACATAAAAAGTTTGAGCCACCACTCAATTTTTCAGTATACATACATCCAAGGAGAGATGCTCCAATGTACACACTTACTATTACCCTTAGAGAGAGATATAATATGTTAACAAAACACCTGATGAAGACTAAAAAGAACCTGCTGTTTGATATAAGAAATTCTCTCCCTCCCCAGGAAATTAGAATTATAAATATAACCCTCATGGGTTAGATGGATCTGGCTCAGTCCTGCAAAAACAGTCCTGTTACAGTAGCCCCTGGCTACTGACCCATGTCATGTGACAGGGTATAACATTTAGTAACTCTGATCCATGTCAGATGACTGGGGTCAGAAAATACAGACTTATCTCTTAATAGCCCTCCTATGCATTACATCTTTATTACATTTACTTGTGAACAGTGGTTCAAACTCTGAATGGCTTTTCAGTTTGACAGTATTTGCATCACTATTCATAAACATTTGCACAACCAAGATTTTGTATACAAAAATGTTTAGGGTATAATTTCCCAAATGCTGGAAAGCTAAACTCCCCCTTCAGGAAGATGAAACCTGATATGGTGTTACAGGCCTACCCATCTTAATACCTTTTCAATGCCCCTCTCCGATGAGTGCTTCATACTCACTCCTCCATGCACACTCCACACTTTGATAAATGCTTACTTAGTGAATGGTAATTGTGCATCCTTTGGCCACATTTGCAAATGAACATGGGCACTGTGTGTGATCAAGAGTATTCATTATTGTCATTCGCTAGTCATCATTTATTTTCTTCGTTAAAAGAATATAGTCATCCAACCAGAAAGCAGAAGCACTACTATGTAAATGAGGTGACCAATCACACACCATAAATACATATAGCTGCAGTGAACAGTTTGTGAACAACATGTAAGGCTGAAAAATGTTCATCCAACCTACTCTGCAAGTACTTAGGAATAATGAATACATTATTTGCAAAAATCAGGACAGGCTCATGAATGATTTGCTCATGAATGGAAAAAAACTGGGCCAAATTCATTGGATAATGTATTTACAATGAATGATTCAACCAGCTCTACATAGATATCTGCCATACTGACATAGGTTAAGTATCTCACCCAGATGTATCAATGCTGACTCCCCCAGAAGGCAGCCTGAACTCATCCTCAGAGACAGCTGAATTTGCTTTATTGACAGATTTTCTCTGACAAAGATCATGAACAGCAGGCATCCTTTTCCCCATGATGTTTATATCTCCTGATCATATCCCTGATAGGTCTCTCAGATCTGTGATATCAAAGTCTTACTCTAATGAACACAGACATCGAAAAGGTGCATTTCAAAGACAGCAAGTGAATATTTTTACCTGCTTGACAGCACCTTAGCGAGCTAGTAACAGCACAGCATCTTGGGATGTGTCAAAGCTGCTCTTAATGAGGGTATACAAGACAGAAAATACGAGCAAAACTTTTAAACATCTCTCAGTAGGAGAATTCCAAGACAGATGTGGTGAAAACTCACCTACTACTACAGAGATAAATCTTTAAATTATTAAACAGGATTGTTTACAGGTCTTCTGTTATGGACACTGCTAACAAAGTGGTGGGGAAAAGGTGCCCCAACCCCAAACAGCAATGGATCAGTCAACAGACCCTAGACATGATAGAAAAATGATGTGGCTCACTTAAATGGGAACAACCAAGAATACCAATGCCTCATTGTTTTGCAGAACATAGCCTTAAAGCAGGACAGTGACATGTTTTGGGGGAAATAAGGCTCAACTGTTCATGTTTTGCTTTATCCCCAGATGTCCAGAAAAAGATTCTTAAGGTAAAATCCTGGCCCCACTGAAGTCAGTTGGAAAACTCACACTGACTTCAATAGGGCCAGGATTTCACCACAGATTTTAAGGCCTGAAGGGACCATTATCACCACCTAGTCTGACTTTCTGCATAACATGGGACCACAGAATTTCACCAAGTAATTCTTGCATCAAGACTATAACTTCTGGTTGAATTAGCACATATGATTTAGAAAGACACCCAGTCTTGATTTAAATAATTTAAATGATGGAGACCCCAACACATCCCTATGTAAAAAGAGAGGTTTTGCAGCATGTCTGAAAGATTAACAAATATGGAGTTTTGTAGATCAAGGAGGAGTGAGGAAAGTGTACTGAAGAGTCAAGGGTCTCCACAAAGAACCTGTTGCCATTTACTACCCCCTGGATCTTTCCAAATAATATGAATAGGAGGGAATTCACTCTAAAGTAGTTCTATTCACAGGGATAGATAATATCTTCCCCTCTTTTCAATATCTCCATGAGACCATTGGAAAAGATGGTGAGATGTCTTGGCTCAGTTGTCAACAATATGCTGATGACACTCAGCTACAGATCTCATTCATCATAAATGTAACCACTGCCACTACTAAAATGTCAGAATGCTTACAGATTAAGAGCTGCTGGCTCAAGCTGAACCCAGACAAGACTAAAGTGATCATGACTAGAAAGAGGAACTGCTTTGAAGAACTAGATGAAACACTGTCTCCACATTCTATTGAAAACATACAGCCCTCATTTGTCAGTGATGTGAAACCTCAGGGTGCTTTCTGACTCCTCAGTAAGCTTAGCTGACCAAGTAGCATCAGCATCTAAAAATGCATTCTTTGACTCCAGCTTGCTAGCAACGTTGCCCCTTCTTCCCAGACAAGTGCTTGTAAGGTATCATTACAAAGCTTATAATCTACTGAGTGTGTACCTCCTATTTGTATGCATGTATCATTCTTGCATCTGAAGCTAGAAATATGAAGTGCAACTCTGAGGTCCTATTGTAATTATGCAAAGTGTGGGCCATTTGTAAGTGTGGGCGGTTTGTAAGCTTGACGGCTCCAATTGACTAGGACGGGGTGGCCAACCTGAGTCTGAGGAGCCAGAATTTACCAAAGTACATTGCCAAAGAGCCAGAGTAAAATGTCGGCAGCCCCCCTCATTAGCTCTGCTCCCCCAGCTCCCAGCGCCTCCTGCCCACCGATCAGCGCCTCCCCATCCCTCCCAGCACCTCCTGAGCAGCTGTTTTATGGCGTGCAGGAAGCTCGGGGGGGGGCGGGAGGAGCGCACGGCAGGCTCAAGGGAGAAGATGGGAAAGGGTGGAGTGGGGGCAGGGCCTGTGGCAGAGCCAGGGGTTGAGCAGTGAGCATCCCCTGGCACATTGGAAAGTTGGCACCTGTAGCTCCAGCCCCAGAGTAGGTGCCTATACAAGGAGCCGCATATTAACTTCTGAAGAGCCGCATGTGGCTCCGGAGCCACAGGTTGGCCACTCCTGGACTAGGACAATTGGTTGTAACTGGTCTGTTTACTTGCAAACCTTCTTGGGTGCCTACGGGCCTGCCCTGGAAGAATGAAGGCTGGGGTCTCACAGGACATGTGACCATGTCACCTGGCAATGAAATCCATCTTAAAACTGGTACTTTTCCATTTAGAAGGAGGGGTGGGGACCCAGAGAGACAAAAGAGTCCCACCTTGTGCCAAAGCTATGAAAGGGGGTGAAACAGAACAAAGAGGGTCCCAGTCATGAGAAAGCCCCTGCTTTTCACCTAAAATGCCTGCTGGAACTAACAAGGAATGTACCAGGGAAAAGGATTGGGCCCAAACTCGGAAGGAATCTTGTCTGTGAAAAACTTATTGGAACATCTCTGAGGGTGAGATTTTACCTGCAATCAGTTTCTTAATTTATTAGGCTTAAACTTGCATGTTTTTGCTTTATTTTGCTTGGTGACATACTTTGTTCTGTATGTTATTACTTGAAACCACTTAGATCCTACTTTTTATAGGCAATAAAATCACTTTTGTTAGTAAACCCAGAAGTGATTAATACCTGGGGGAGCAAACAGCTGTGCATATCTATCAATGTTATAGAGGGCAGACAATTTATGAGTTTACCCTGTATAAGCTTTATACAGAGTAAAGTGGATTTATTTGGGGTTTGGATCCCATTGGGAGCTGGGTGTTTGGGTGCTGGAGACAAGTAACCTGCTGAGCAGGTTTAAGCATGCAGCGTTGGGGTGGGGAGACCAGACCTGGGTCTGTGTTGCAGCAGGCTAGCGTGTCTGGCTCAACAAGGCAGGGTTCTGGTGTCCCAAGCTCGCAGGGAAAATGGGCTCAGAGGTAACTTCAGCACATCAAGTGGCAGTCCCAAGGGAGTCTCTGTGACCGAACCCATCACACCTTTTATGTACCTGAAAACTTTTTCATGTCCCCCCTCAGTCTTCTATTTTCCACACTAAACAAACTCAATTTTTTCAATCTTCCTTCATAGGTCATGTTTTCTAGACCTTTAATCATTTTTGTTGCTCTTCTCTGGACTTTCTCCAATTTGTCCATATGTTTCCTGAAATGTGGCACCCAGAACTGGACTCAACCCTCCAGTTGAGGCCTAATCAGCATGGAGTAGAGGAGAAGAATTACTTCTCGTGTCTTGCTTACAGTACTCCTGCTAATACATCCCAGAAGTTTGCTTTTTTTGCAACAGTGTTACGCTGTTGACTCATATTTAGCTTGTGAACCCCTATGACCCCCTTTCTACAGTACTCCTTCCTAGGCAGTCATTTCTCATTTTGTATGTGTGTAACTGATTGTTCCTTCCTAAGTGGAGTACTTTGCATTTGTCCTTATTGAATTTCATCCTATTTACTTCAGACCATTTATCCAGTTTATCCAGATCATTTTGAATTTTAATCCTATCCTCCAAAGCACTTGCAACCCCTCCCATCTTGGTATCATCCGCTGCCTGTCACAGAGCGGCCCCACCTAGGAGCACCCTCTGCCAGCAGGCTGCAGCATGTCTGGAACACGTACCTCAATTTCCCTCATGACCGTCCCCCCCCCCCCCCCCCCGAAACAGTCCAGCTGGTCCTTCTTAGTGAAAATGGCCCTGATGGGATTAGTTTATTACAGAAAAAAGCCCCATGCACACCAAGACCCAACACCGTAATCCATGCAAGTACAGCTCCAGCATCCCTCACCACACTCTGGCTCTCTAGCAGAGCTCTCTCTAGCCCTCTGGTTTCAGCTCTCCATCTCCAAGAGCCAATAGGCATCTTCTGCTGCTGCTCTCATCCTTCAGCCTTCTCTAGACTTGGATTTCACTGGCTCAGGAAGATCAGCAGACTAGCCCATCCACCGGCTTCCTGATAATTCTTTCCTCTTTCTCGGGAGCAGAAAGGCTCTCTCAAGCTTTCCCCAGACCCAGACCCCACTTTCCTGACTCTCACCAAGGCTCTATCTCAGTGAGTCTTTCCTGACCTTAAAAAGAAAAGGAGTATTTGTGGCACCTTAGAGACTAACCAATTTATTTGAGCATGAGCTTTCATGAGCTGAAGTGAGTTGTAGCTCACGAAAGCTTATGCTCAAATAAATTGGTTAGTCTCTAAGGTGCCACAAGTCCTCCTCCCGCCCCCCGCCGCGCTCCTCTGCAAACAGCGAGAGGCTGGCGCGGGCAGATGCTCCACTGGGGATTTCGCCCTCGTGTGGGTGCGATCGACGCGGCGGGGCTGGGACCGCCGGTGCGCGGGGGCGGACGAAGCCCGGCTCCGAGCGATCCCGTGACGGGGTAAAAACACACGCGCCGGGGTGGCTCAAACGCTTCAGTTCCCGGCGGCGGCAGAGCCCGGCCGGTGTCCGGCACCGAGCGGCGGTGGCAACGGAACAGCTGCCGCCGCCGCAGCGCCTGAGAACGGAGACGAAGGCAGTTAGGGGACGCCGAGGCGCAGCCCCAACGGTCTCCGACGAGCCCCCATGGCGGCGGGCGGTGACCCGTTACGGGGTCCCCCCGCTGGTGCTGCACGGGCCCTGCCGCCACCAGCCCCCCGCAGGAAAGGGCGGGGGCGGGGGCAACGCTGTCAACGCCACGGTGATCACATGACGCGTCCCTCAGCCCGCCCCCTTCCCACGCATGCGCACACAGCGCCGCCCTGCTCAGGCTGCTAGGCGGGGCGCCGAGCGTTTCTGGGCTGGGCGGTGGGCGCCGGCACCATGTCCTGCTCGCTGCTCCCCTTCTGCCACTTCCAGGACCTGGCGGCGGCTCGGGACTTCCTGTGCCCGCATCTCCGCCCGGGCGGCGCCGCGGCCGGCAGGGAGAGCGGTGAGTGGTCCCTGCCCGGCTCGGCCCCGCTCTGGCCCCCGCTTCCCTAGGCCCGCGGTGCGGGGCGACAGACCTTCCCCGTCCTCTGGGTCCCCTCGCCCAGGAGCCTGTCCCTGCCCCTAGCGCCCGGGCCCGCGCGTGGGGTGTTCACCTGTGCTGGGGGGCGGCCCCTAGCGTGGGGCAGGGTCCCTGCCTGTAGGGGCTGTGCCTGTCCCCCCCATGACCTCCCATGTCAGGCGAGGATGTGTGTGCTGAAACGGGGGGAAGCTGTGGAGCGTTTGCCCCTCTGGGATTTTTTTAAAAATATATTTAAAGTATAAAATTTCCCCTTTGCTTCATATTTAAACGGATTTAAAGCCTTATGGCTTGTCCTTTCCCATGGAAAGCTGAAGGGAAAGGCACTCAGCGATGACCACAGTGAAGGAGCTGAATTGTACACGTCTACAGTGCGGTAGCAATACTTGGCTTGGCGTCACTACAGTTCCACAGCAAAGTGAAATACCGAGTGTCCTCTTAAAACACCACCATAATTTAATTGGTTTTAGCCATACAGTGGAAAAGCAGAAACTGATGTTGGGAGAGGAGGTGTACTTCAGATAAAGACTTTGAAGTCGGCCATTAGGCAATTAAGGTTGTTTGCTGTCCTTGCAAATATTTTTTCCGCTTGAACCACTGCTAAAGTTGTGCTTTAGATATCAGTTTATTTTTTAAGGTTTCAAAAATACCATTTTGTACAGAATCCCATATACCTTCCAATTTACACTGAAAGAAATAAACATAACCAAATGTAAGAAGTTATAGTTTGGTACTGTGATAAAGTAAACTACTAAAAAAGAAAAGGAGTACTTGTGGCACCTTAGAGACTAACAAATGTATTTGAGCATAAGCTTTCGTGAGCTACAGCTCACTTATCAGATGTACAGCTCACTTCATCGGATGCATCTGATGAAGTGAGCTGTAGCTCACGAAAGCTTATGCTCAGATAAATTTGTTAGTCTCTAAGGTGCCACAAGTCCTCCTTTTCTTTTTGCGGATACAGACTAACACGGCTGCTACTCTGAAAAGTAAACTACTGTAATTCAAGCGTTAACATCATTGCAAATTACAGATCTTAGATGTTTCCCTGCTCCTTTCAAATTACTAAGACTTTCTTTCCAGAGAGCTTTAATTTCACATTCACCTAATTTCTAATTTAAACCCTGGTCCTGCAATTCTTTACGCATGGGTGGACTGCTATGCCCACACATAGCCTTCAGTCGGGTTCTTAGTGATCACAACAGTCTCTTTACCTGCAACAAATTTTAATCTCAAAATTTTAACATTTAGAGCCTTGTGTGCACTGCCACTTTACATCGCTGCAACTTTCTCGCTTAGGGATGTGAAAAAGCACCCCTGGGGCGCTGCAAGTTTCAGCACTGTAAAGTGGCAGTGTAGAGAGTGCACTAGCACTGGGAGCTACTCCTCTTGTGGGACTGGGTTTTTTTATAGCGCTGGGAGAGCGCTTTCCCATCGGTGCCATTAATAATGAAGACATGTCCTTTGTTTGTCTTTTGAGGAAGAGCTCCCATTAAAGTCAATGGGAGTTTCGTGCTTGGAGGATTTTCCCTACTTTTGGGAAAATGCCTTTCAAGTAAGGTGACGTTTTAATTTGGTTGACTTCAGCTAAAAAATGTAACTTTATTACCCCATTGTACTAGGTGCTTTACAATCAACTGAAAGATGGACCCTACCCCAAACCGCTTACAGTCAAAGTAGAAGACAAGAGGCAACAGATGGCTACAGGCAGACATGGGGGAATACAAGGAAACAACGAAGCAATATTGGTCAGCATGGTAGGCCGTGGTCTTAGTGCAGCAGTGAACTCTTGTCAAGTTTTTTGTAATCATTCTGGCAAAGGCAAGTTTAAAGAAGGATAATGAGGTAGCTTTGCAGACGTTTATGGAGTGCTCCTCTCAAGTATGAGGGGCAGCATGGGAGACAGCACATAGGTGCTTGTTTTAAAAATTAACAAGTGGTTGATGGAGGCTTGCCTCATTGGCCGATTGGTGTTAGGAGTCAATATCTCACCAGTGAATAAGAAAAAGTATGATGGGTCCTTGAGAGCAGCGACAAGTAGCTTACATCTGATGCACTAGAGAAGGGGCCAGTGGATGGATGTGAAGAAAGGGGTGGCATGGTCAAAGTGAGGGGCTTGCAAAATGATCTTTGTAACTTCATTATGAATGGATATGTATGAGGCAAGACTGCATTTGTTAGGGCTAGAGAAAAGGATGTTGCCATAATCAAGGTGGTGAAATCCTGGATGAGAGTTTGTGCTTTGTGGATAAGAAAGATCTTATTTTAGAGATGTTATGCAGAAAGAATCTGTGAGACTTAAATACAGCCTGCATGTAAGGACCTAGAGAGAGTTCTGAGTCAGAGATCATGCCCAGGGTATGGACCTGAGTGACAGGCAGGATGTTGGTGTGGTCCATAGTGATTGAGAAAGGAGGTGGGGGAGAAGGTGTATGTGGGGAAGATTAAGACCCCTGTTTTAGCCATGTTGAATCTGAGCTCATGGCTAAATATCCACAAGGAGATGTCAGAGAGAGAGACTGAGCCTTTAGTTTGCACAGGAGATAGCTCTGGAGTAGAGAGGTATATTTGTGAATTGTCAGTGTAGATGGTTTTTGAGTTTGTATTTGCAGATGAGTTTACCCAGAGGTAAGGTGTAGAGGAGGATGAAGAATAGCCCTGTGGAATCTCCACAGAAAGTTGGAGGGTTAATGAGGAGCTAAATGAGCAATTAGAGAGCAGAGACATGGAATCCAAGAAAGGACAAGATTTCAAGAAAAGGAGCATAGTTGGTTCTGATCTTGGCTGTGAAGGAATCATTAGAGACTGATGAGAGCAGTTTCAATGCAGTGCAAAGAGTAGAAACTGGATTAAAGAGGGTTGAGAATGGAATTGGAGGAGAAGAATTTGAAACAGTGATTGTAAACAATGAGCTTAGAGATGAAAGGGAGAAGAAGGATGGGGGTGATAGTTGTAGAGAGAAGGGTGATAAAGACTGGGGCTTTTGAGAGATGAATGAATGCCCTTATTGTGAGGGGCAAGAGCCAGAGGATCAGCAGATTGTTGAAAACTATGGCTTGGCCAGTAGTTTTTAGTTTTGCTTTTTAAAGCTTTCTCTGAAAGCAGTTAAGGTGAGGGTGAGAGAGATTAAAGCTGAGGAGATTTGGAAAAAAAAGCTGGAAGCTTATATTTGTAACAGGAAAAACAATACTAAAATACAGAAATTGTGAAAGGGGTTTAAAGTACACTTTATACTGGCATCACCAAAGAGTGAGCTTTGTCCCACTACAATAATACTTTGTCACTAAACTGCTGTATCATAATTATTACAATAGGTTTACTTTTGTGGTCTCTCAAATATCCTTTTACATAGAATAGATTTGATTACAAAAATTTGCTATGTACTCTCACTATCAGGAAGATGAATTTAAAAGAGCTTTATTCAGCCAAGCTTCATGATATCACCCCTCAGCTGCTGCAGAACCTGGACTTGAAACACTTCTGCACTTCTTTTGCCCATAGTACTTGGCTTTACTCCTTGGGTTACATTTCCTGAACTACCATGAAAAATGTAGACACATTCCATGTCAAGGGGCAGAACTATATGATCCAAATGTGAAAGAGGCATTCAGGAGCTGACTGATAAGAGTGTGTCATTTTCTAATTGTCAAAGATAGGCAACATACATCTCTTTATTTTTCTGTCTTTAAAAATTACTTAATAATAGAGATTAGAAAAAATATTTATCATTTTTCAAGTTTCTATTGTACACCTGACAGCACTTCATATATAATCAGTTTCCATTAGATAGTCGGTTAGTTTCTTGTTTCTGTATGGGTTTATCAATGGCAGCTGCAAAGGAAAAAAAGACTTCATATATATATATATATATATATATATTTGATTGTAAAACCACAAAAATTGGCAGAAGGGCCCAGTGGAGCAGTGACTGAAATTATTTTTCTCAAAAAAACAACACCACTGTTTAAAATTGTTGTCCCTCTTCATTATGGTTGCCATCTGCCTCTTATTGTGGCTAACAGACAATTTCTCCAATCATTGCCTTTGGCCTACATAATCTAGTTATGGATTAGAGTAACTTTTTTACTAGAGCAATTTGGGCAAAATCTTTTTGTATCTGGTCATGATGGACGATTAAGTAGTTGATCTCCTGCCCATTAAGTTGTTTTCTCACTTCTCAGGGCAAGAGTATACTCTTTAGACTTGATTCTTCACTATTTTATACCTTGTGTGATTATTTATACTTGTGCAAAGAGGGTATAATTCCTCATTCACAATAGTTAACCTAAGAATGGCCACACGGATTCAGATCAGTGGTCCATATAGCGCAGTATAGTGTCTTCCGATGGTGGCCAGTGCCAGATGTTTCAAAGGGAGTGAACAGAACAGGGCACTCAATCAAGTGATCCATCCCCGGTTATCCAGGCCTAGCTTCTACCAGGCAGAGGTTTAGGAACAGCCAGATCATGGAGCTATATCCCTGACCATCTTGGTTAATAGCCAGGTTCTTACCTAATTCTTTTTTTGAACCCAGTTATACTTTTGGCCTTCACAATATCCCCTGGCAATGAGTTCCACAGGTTGACTGTGCATGGTGTGAAGAAGTACTTCCTTATGTTTGTTTTAAACCTTCTGCCTATTAATTTAATTTGGTGACCCCTCGTTTGTGTGTTGTGGGAAGGGGTAAGTAACACTTATTTACTCCCCACCATTCATTTATAGACCTCTATGATATCCCCTCTGTCATCTCTTTTCTAAGATGAACAGTCCCAGTCTTCGTAATCTCTCCTCAAATAGATGCTATTCCATACCCCTAATAATTTTCATTGCCTTCTCTGTACTTTTTCCAGTTCTAATATACTTGTTTTGAGATGGGCAACCAGAACTGCATGCAGTGTTCAAGGACTGGGTGTACAATGGATTTATATAGTGGCATTATATTATCTGTCGTCTTATCTGTCCCTTTCCTAATGGTTCCTAATATTCTTTTAGCATTTCTGACTGCTGCTGCACACTGAAAAGAAGTTTTCAGAGAACTATCCATGGAGACTCTCCATGAGTGGAAACAGCTCATTTAGATCCCATCATTTTACTCGTGGGTGAATTCTGCGCCACCGCACATGTGCAGAATTTATGTCCCCTGCAGATTTCTTTGCTTCCCTTCAGAAAAATGACTTTCTGACGGGGAAGCAAAGGAAACAGTGATCTCCCACCTCTGTGCAGCCAGTGGCCTGTGCTCCCCAATGCCATGCTGGAGCCTCCACGTTTATTTGACAAATAAAGTTTGCAGAATTTTAAAATATTGTGCACAGAATTTTTATTTTTTTTGGTGCAGAATGCCCTCAGGAGTATTATATGTATAGTTGATATTGTGTTTTCCAATTTACATTGCTTTGTATTTATCAACGTTGAATTTCATCTGACATTTTGGTGCCCAGTCACCCAGTTTTCTGAGATCCCTTTGTAACTCTTTGCAGTCAGATTTGAATTTAACTATCGGGAGTAATTTTGTATCATCTGCAAATTTTGCCACCTCACTATTTACCCCTTCTCTGTATTCATTTATGAATATGTTGACCTGGACTGGTCCCAATACAGATCCCTGGGGGACATCACTATTTACATATCTCCATTCCATTTATTCCTTCCCTTTGTTTCCTGTCTTTTAATCAATTTCTCATTGGTGGGAGGACCTGGCCTCTTATCCCATGACTGCTTACTTTGACAAGGTCCCTTACCAAAGGCTCTTAAGCAAAGGCTTTCTGAAAGTCCAGGTACACTATATCCACTGGATTCCCTTTGTTCACGTTTGTTGATCACATCAAAGAATTCTAATAGATTGGCGAGGCATGATTTCCCTTTACAAAAGCCATGTTGACTCTTTCCCAACATATCATGTTCATCTATGAGTCTGATAATTCTGCCCTTTGCTATCATTTCAGTCGATTTGACTGGTACTGAAGTTAGGCTTACTGGCCTGCAGTTGCCAGGATCACATCTGGAGTCTTTTTTAAAATTTGGTGTCTTGTTATCTATTCTCCAGCATCTGGTACAGAGCCTGATGTAATCAAGCAGTTACAAACCACAGTTGGTAGTTCTGCATTTTCATATTTGAGTTCCTTCAGAACTCTTGGGTGAATACCATCTGGTCCTGGTGACTTATTACTGTTTAATGTATCCGTTTGTTCCAAAGCCTCCTTTACTGACACCTCAATCTGGGACAGTTCCTCAGATTTGTCACCTAAAAAGAATGGCTCAGGTGTTGGACTCTTCCTCACAGCCTCTGCAGTGAAGACTAATACACAGAATTAATTTAGCTTCACCGCAATGACCTTGTCTCCTTTGAGTGCTCCTTCAGGACCTCGATTGTCCTGTGGCTCCACTGATTGTTTGGCAGGCTTCCTGCTTCTGATGTACTTAAATATTTTGCTGTTCTTTTTTTTGTCTTTTGCTAGTTCTTCAAATTTGTTTTGGCCTACCTAATTATACTTTTACCCTTGAGTTGCCAGAGTTTATGCTCCTTTCTATTTTCCGCGGTAGGATTTGATTTCCAATTCTTAAAGGATGTCTTTTTGACTCTAACCACCTCTTTTACTCTGTTTAGCCACGTTGGCAATTTTTTGACCCTCTTACTGTTTCTGGGGTATACATTTAGTTTGAGCCTCTATTATGGTGTTTTTTAAATAGTTGCTGTACATCTTGCAGGCATTTTACTGTTGTGATTAATTTAATTTCCATTTAACTACCTTCCTCATTTTGTGTAGTCCCACTTTTGGAAGTTAGATGCTACTGTTGTGGGTTTTTTTGGTATTTTCCCCCCTACATTTAATTACATTATGGTCGCTGTTACTCAGTGGTTCAGCTATAACATTATGATCTTTATCACCGAGTGGTTCAGCTATAGTGTTATATCCTCATTTTGCAAATCATAAATAACTGCACAAGTTGCTATGCAGTGAAAAGTCAGGTCCATTATGATTAAAGCCTAATGTCTTGAAGATTTATGCATAGTGTAGTCTGACATTGTTTTTCAATTGTAATAAGTTATACGTCGTATTCAAGGTATTCTGTTTGGCACCTGCATCTCAGCAGATTTATGTATAAAAATGCTTACTGCACTATTGAGGTGGTGGTATCCACCGAAGAAATATGACTCAAAAGATGCGCGGGTAGTCCAACTAATGTTTCTTGGATTGGTATGTGTGTTGACCCTGTAGGCCAGGTTAGGATGTCATAAATGTAGATGAATAAAAGTGCCTACATAGATAATTTTGGGGTGAATTGCACATAAGAATATAAACTAGGTATGCTGGAACAGCTGTGCTTGGCTTCTACATCTTTGGCAAAGGGGAGATGGCTTATCTTTTAATTTAAAAAAAAAGAGCTTTATTTGACAGCACAAAATAATGCGACTTTCCACGTACTGTTGCTTCTCCAAGACGCTGCGTTACCTCTAAATTTCTACCTAATGAACTGAAAGGTTAATCTGTGGGTTTCTTTGAGCAATTATTTTGAATCCGAGCCCATAGATACTATAGTCGTTGCTTGTCTCTCTCTCTTGGACTAATGCTATGATTTAGAGAAAACGTTGAAATGATATAGATGATTCTGGGAAATGCTTTCCTCCTGTTTCCAAAACTTTCTTGGTGTGGGGGAATGTGGGGGAAAAAGCTGACAGTTGATGGTCTGGTGAATTAAGAGGAGGCACTGCTCCACCAGGAGCTTATAAAATACAGCTTTTCATTCTTTCCTCCATTATCCCTTTTCCCCCTTATCTCTGGTAGGGTTATTTTTATGCAAAATGGCAATGTTTAAAAAAGGGCATGAGTAAAGGGGCATAGAAAAGACCTTTCTTTGCCACGCCTTAGATTCAGAAAAGTGCTCAAGCATGTGCTGAAGTCAAATTCTTCTTAAAATTAAACATATACTTAAGCACTTTTAAGTCAGTGACTCCACACGTGAAGTGAAGGTTTGATCTCTGTTGCTAAACCTTCAGGACACACCAGGCCTTCAATCAAATGTGCACTTTAGGTATGTACAAAAGAAAAGAAAGGCAAAATGTCCCATGAGGAGGAAGGGAATGATCCAAATGGTGTAATTCTTTCTGGAGGCCTGAGAAAACTGCCAGCAGAGGAAAAAGAGAAAAAAGACAGAAATAAGAGATCCGGAAGCTAAGATTCTATTATTTAACCACAGAGTCCAGCACTTACTTATTTATACATAGAGTACAGTATATTTTAAAATAGACAGTGACAATTTGTTAAGGTTCTCAAGCTTACTTTCATTTTAGAAAAGTGAAACCTATGCAGGATCCTAGGAATATACACCTCTACCCCCGATATAACACGACTTGATATAACACGAATTCAGATATAATGTGGTAAAGCAGCGCTCTGGGGGGGGCGGGTCTGCACTCTCCGGCGGATCAGCGTGTCAGCATGTCTGGCTCCGACACGCTGCTCTGAGTGGCATGTTAAGGGTGCCGGGCCGGGGCCAAGGGGTTGGATAAGGGGCAGAGGGTCTTGGGGGGCGGTCAGGGGACAGGGAGCAGGGGGTGTTGGATGGTTTGGAGGTTCTGGGGGCGGGGTGGTCAGGGGGCGGGAAACGGGGGTGTTGGATAGGGCCTGTCAGGGGGCAGGGGTGTGGATAGGGGTCGGGGCAGTCAGGGAACAGGGAGCAGGGGGGTTTGGATGGGTCAGGGGTTCTGAGGGGTCAGTCAGGGGGCGAGAAGTGACTATCAATAATGGAAATGCTTGAGGCCAAAGCAAGTTTGATATAACAAAGTTTCACCTATTACGCGGTAAGTTTTTTTGTCTCCTGAGGACCGCGTTATATCGGGGTAGAGGTGTACTATGTAATATGTACATATACAAATGCAAACAAAAACCCCCAAAAATAAAAACACCAGACTCTTTAACAGTACGTTGCAAAATAAATAATAATTTGGTTGTCAACCCAAATGTATGAAATTATTCAAGGCATAGGAAGCTATGTATTGCATTGAATATAGCCTTCTTTATTGTGAATTTTGGGGCCTATACAGATTAATGCTATCACTTTCTTGTAAATATTCAGGTAGCCCGATATCCAAAAAGATGCACATCTGCAATGGAAAAATTCTTTAACTCATCTGGATGTTTTGCTTGCTAACTAGTAGGCTGGCTATTGATATTCTTAATGAGTCATGGAGCTGGGTGGCTGCTGCCCATTTTGCAAAAATCTTTACTCCAATTCCCAAGTTTGTGTCTTTCTTTCATACATCTGAAACCCTTTCCTATTCTCTCTTTCGTCGCAGTCCTTGTCAAGCAGCAGACAAAATTACTCGCTGTTATGGCATTTAAGGTATGAATACACCTGGTCGACAATCACATTTTGAAGCAGTGTGAGACAAATTCTGTGCAGCAACACCATCTTGCAATCCTTTTTTCCTAAAACTTACCACACCACGATGTCTGCCAAGAAAGTACTATAAAAAAATAGAAACTCTCCTACTGTTTACTAACTTAAAATTATGGGGTTCCTGTCTGGCGCTTTCTTTTACTTGTTTGTTCCATTTCCTCTCTTTACATTTATTTTTTTTTTGTTCTATTGTTTGCACCCTTCTGTTCTAATGCTCTTTATTTGAAATCATGCTATTTCTTGGCTCCCTCCCCTTCCACACTAGAACTGGAGTAGCTATGCCTTTTCCCATGTTTGTCTCTTCCCAATTTTTCCCTCACCCATTATGCTGTAGATTGGGAAACCTGTGGGTAGCAACAGCAAATGCATTAGACCGGTCTTTATGTGTGCATGGGAAGACCTCATGAATGTGAACCAATACAGTGTTTTATTTGCAATAAAAAGGGATAGAAATTTAAAGTTTATATTCTGCAGTGTTTGTTGGCTTATAAGTATGACGCTCCCAGGCTAAAGTTAACACTAATAATGAAACATAAATCCTTTCTAGACCTTGAGCATAGTGGTATTTAATTGGTTTTGAAAACTGCTGTGTATCATTTAACAAATGTATGTATATTGGGAATAGCTATTTGTACTCTATTTAATCTGACAACTAGCAGTGGTGATGTGGGATTATGTGTTGGCTTGATCAGAAAATAATAGCTGCAACCATTATCTTCTTTATACAACACAGTATGAATCCAATAAATTTTTCATTTATGTGCAATTGTATATTATAAACTATCGTATAATGTGATAAAATGAGCCAGATATTGGTCACAGTAATAAAATAATCTGTGTTAAGAAATGTCATATTTAACTGCAAAATTGAAGGATTAATATACAGCAGAATAAATGGCAGCTGTGTGTGTGTGTGTGTGTGTATACATATACATACACACGCTTGTATTTTTTTCCCCCTTTAATATTTTCTACAAAGATTGGAACCATCTAGCTATATTTTATCTTAGTCTCCTTCATCTGATTGCTCCTGTTTTTGTTGTTGTTTTGGGTAATATTAGGTGTTACAAGTAAATGGAGGAGATTTGAGAGGGATTTTTTTTTGTGCATTTTGACACCACTTAGTAAACTAGCCAGTTCAATTGATTACTTCCCCTCCCCCACATTTTTATGTGGGTGTTTCTCTCCTCTGCTGCTGTGTGAAACTTTTTTTTTTTTTTAAAGTAACAGTATATGACTGTGAACTCCCAAAATTTAGCAGAGTTTCAGAGGAAGATGTATCTGAAACTATTAACTGTTTTGTTTTGTCTTTTTGGGCTGTTGAAGTTGGTGTCCTTTAAAGTGAGATTGGAGAAGTTTCTTCTGTTTAACTTTCCTAAGTTTGTTTACTACTAGTAAACTCTGTTCAGTTGCATTAGTTATAGAGATCTGGAGTGATACAGAGAATAGAAAAAAAGCAAATATCGTATTGGCCACAAAAAAGAAAAAGTGATTTTTGCAATTGCCATCTCGTAGACCTAGCATCAGTCCCTACTAAAATGTGTATGGAATCTGTTCGAACCCAGAGGATAATGTAGCCAATGATTTTAGCTTAGTATCCATTTATTGTGTGATGTTATGATTAATCAATATACCATATATTAATTGTATGTTAATTAGAATTGATTTGTAGAATTATAAAAGTGTAAGATTGATCAGTATTTAGGGGAACCAAGTAGTAGACATGAGTAAGACAAGCTGAAATGTAAGAAACTGTGGGCTGAGGCCTGCAAGACTTTAGCTTAGCTATTTTAGGCCTTGGAGACAAGAAATGATGGCGTAAGTCAGTGACCGAGAAATAACCCAAAAGATTTTGGAAAAAGAGATACCAACTGGTAATAGTGCGAAAGTGTAGCTCCGAAAATTAAATTTAAATGATAAAAAGCTGTAACAACAAATAATGTCTCCAGCATGTGCCTTAACCACAAGATAAAGGTGTCAGAGTAGCAGCCGAGTTTGTCTGTATCCGCAAAAAGAAAAGGAGTACTTGTGGCACCTTAGAGACTACCAAATTTATGTGAGCATAAGCCACTTCATCAGATGCATGCAGTGGAAAAACTACATGCATCCGATGAAGTGAGCTGTAGCTCACAAAGGCTTAAGCTCAAATAAATTTGTTAGTCTCTAAGGTTCCACAAGTACTCCTTTTCTTTTTGAAGATAAAGGTGGTACATCAATGTTAATGAGAACCTACACAGCCTATAGAATTCGGGGTCCCTTGTTTTTCTAGGGGACACAGACCAATAAGAAAGAGAGGGTTGACACTTTCATGTACTTACGCATAATGTAGGTATAGACAGAATCACTATTAAAAATGGTTGCTTGGAGCAGGAAAATTGATCTTCCTATGGGAAACTCCAGCAGGGGCCACTCCCATATTGATGATCAATCTATGAGAGGGCCAACAGACTCTTAACGCCATCTAGGAGGATGTCAGTAGGTTTAATTTGTACATGGTACTTAGATTTAGGAATTGTATATGCTGTGACATTTATAACTTTGTTGATAACTTTAATAAAACTACTAAAGATAGATGCTTTTGTAATTGTGTGTGTTTCACTTATTTGCCTAAAGTTTCATGTTTTCCTATGGGCTCTAGGTCCAGAACAAACAGAGATAGCTCTGTTGAACTAGAGACTGTAGCTGCCAGAGCTGAACCCACTGGAGTATAATTAACATTAAATAGAATAAAGGGCTACACTAATGACCTATGAATACTGAACAGCAATTATATTTTAAAGAAAAAACTGTATTTTTGGGTGGTGGGAATTGAATTATGTAATTTGTGGACAAAGGGAATGCCATAGAGATAATAGAGGTTGAGTTCAATAAAACTTTGATACAGTACCTCAGACTCTTACTTGGATATGAACATCGTCACATGGGTTGAAAACAGGCTGAAAGGGTAATGACAAACCACAGTGTATGGAGTTAAGATACTACAGGGATTCGTGTAAGGCCTGGTTTTCTTTAGCATCTTTATTAATAGATTTGGAGGAAAGTGTAAATCAAGTGTGTGTTAAACTTTCAGCTCATATTGTTTGGAAAATACTCTTAATCCCAGTAAGGACTGAGAAATAACACAGAGTCCTAGAAAAAGTGCCAAGTGTAGGCAGGAATTGAAAGAAAATGCAAGATTAGATTAATGGGAAATTTCTTTTGTCTACTACAAAGTAGATCTGTCGTTAGTATTTTTCTCTCCTTTCTTTCTGAACTTTATAAAATACAAATAGACACCATATTTATCCAATATGGGAATTATTCCTGTAGATCTTATGTTTGATTTTATATTAAGTAAATAGTTCACATTCTGAAATATAACTAACTCCATCAACATGATAGTAGGTATTAACCTCATAGAAATTATGTCGTCATTGCACTAAAATATTATCAAGGTAATTCGATGAAGTGAGCTGTAGCTCACGAAAGTTTATGCTCAAATAAATTGGTTAGTCTCTAAGGTGCCACAAGTACTCCTTTTCTTTTTGCGAATACAGACTAACACGGCTGCTACTCTGAAACCTAAAATTATCAAGGTAGTAATTGGTTCTTCAAATGTTCTTCTAAAATATATGTTTAAGGTGAATCCTTATATTCTAAATTGCATCCCAAAGTAAATATTCCCTGTCAAGTTATAAACACCTTTAAAATAGGGGTAGAAGATTGTAGTGGTGACAAATCTAATGCTTTTGAATTAGAAAATGAAATGGTTCATGTTGCTGCTGACTAGCAGAAGGAAATGCTATTTTTACTGGTTCTGCAGCAGACTACACACTAATTTTGATGAAAAAATTGTCTGTCTTGCTGCCACTCAGTTAAATTAATGAGGGGGAGGGAGAAGCTTTTGCCGGACATCTATTAGCCAGAAGCAGATCTGAAAGATGAGGAAACAGTGGCATTGAACAGGAAAACTCAGCTTTCTGAAGCAGCTGCAGCAGCAAAAGAGTGGAACTGATCTGGTTCTAGGGTTGCCGTGTACTTCGTTCATAATACTGTAGGTCTGAGGGATACGGTACTAAAAGTGCTGGCAGCTAGTTTACACCCTTGTTTCCACCATTGCTAGCTCTGATAAAGCTACATGGGTACTGCAGAAATGTGAGACTTCCCTAAAATTGACATTGTAGATGAGGCCAGGGTTTTGTACAGCAGCAGTGAAAACTGACAAGACTGGTTAGCTTTCACTCTGCTGCAGCTGGGAAAGCTGTGAGTAGCAAAAGCACTAGAGTGGTCTGCATGCATGTGTGGGAAGACTTCATGAATGTGAACCAATACAAGGTTTTGTTTTTGCAATAAAAAGGAATAGAAATTTAAAGCTTAGATTCTGCAGTATTTGTTGGCATTGTTTTCCCCATCCCACACTTGTTTGTGAAACTGTTACATGATGATAACAGTAGCAGGTGCGTGGGGTCTTCTTTGAGTTATGTCTCTATGGGTGCTCCCCTTCAGGTGTATATGTTCCCCCTCTGCCTTTGATTTGAGATTTTTGGTAGCTGTCTGTTCAGCCTGCGCCCTCCGCAGTGCAGTTCTGTATTTAGTATTAGACTCTGTACCAAAGTTCCCTATTTGCTGTGGGATACTGCTTGGGAGTCACCTAAAATGGAGCATCCTTAGGGACATCACATGAAGGAGAGATTACTCACCTTGTGCAGTTACTGGAGTTGTTCAAGATATGTGTCCCTGTGGGTGCTCCACGACCCACCCTCCTTCCCCTATGCTTCGGAGATTCCTTTGTGAGACTTTGCGTTAGAGAAGGAACTGAGGCTGGTATGTTTGTGTGGCCCTATGTATTGGTGTGGGACATGAGGATGTGTAGGGCTCAGGGGCCCGTGTGTACCTGAAGTGAAGCACCCTTATGGACACATCTTTAAGAACTCCAGTTACTCTGCAAGGTGAGTAACCTCTCCTTTTTTTTCAAGTCCTGAGCAAATCATTAATGTTTGAGGGCAGGCAGTCTTTGCAACTGTAGTAGCATATTCCTTAATCCCTAGTCACAGATGAGGGACCCCATGGCCCTGCCTTGACAAATTAACCGGAGGTACCATAATAGGTCACCCAGTAGATCACTTCTGCATACTAATGCAAAAGCGGCCCAGTTCCCACATAAAGATTCTGGGGGCTATTCTGCAGGGAACACATTGGCCCCAACGAGGTGACTTTTCTGCAGTGTGTTAGAGGTGTGGATCCCTGCTCCAGAGAGCACCAGGACTGTTCAGTGGCATTTTAATGGTTTTTTTAAAAAACTTAAAAATTTTAAGTTGATGAAATGCAAATATAAATTGCATTTTGTTTAGATCGCTCCAAAAATTAGAAATTAAAATCTCATGTGTTAGTGTTTTTTCCTTCCTAAATCTCTTTTCTTCCTGTGGCAAAATGGTGGTCACAGTGTCAGATGGAAAACATTTTACTCCTTCTTTCTTATTAATTTAATTTATCCATATACTGGAAAATTCTCAAACTTGATTACAAACCAAGATGAGAAACTGACCGTTGGAAAACTGTCACTTATGAAAGAGTGCCTGAAAAATCAGAATTGTGCTGATTCACTAAAGCTGGCTGAGTCACTTTCTTTTATAGATGGTAGAGACCTTTTGAATTCTAATAAAGGTGGTTCATGTGTGGGTGTGCTTTGTAGTTTACGCTTGTTCTGGTCTAACCTGGTAAAATGCCTTTTCAGCAAAGCTGTTGGCAAGTTTTGTCTTTTAAAAATATTTGTAGCCTAATACCAGAATTGAAAAACTGCATAAGCGAGCATGCTTTTCGTTTTGCTGTTGCCATAGTGGGTTCTAACCTGGTTTGGTTGACAGGCCAGTGTGAAAGGGGCCAAACAGAGCTACAGCAACTGGATGCAGAACATTGCCCTTTCCAATCTGGCTAGTCAAACTGTTTCAGAGCATTGTTTGACTACAGCCAAATTTAAACTCTGTTTTGGCATAGTCTTTAACTTTGTGTTAGGGCCAGTATAGACATGGCCTTTTTGTTAATGAAAGATAATGATAAAAGATCCTGGAGAAAGAAAATCTTTTTATCCCCAGAACAGAAGCAGCACAGACAGCATCAATGTAGTTTGCTGCTCTCTTGCAATATTATTCTTTCCTGATCTGAAGAACTCTTAGGGAGAGTGAGTAGTTCAGTTGCTTTGCTGAGATTATTAGCAGTGGGTACTGATTTGAGGATGATCCTTGTGATATGCATGTCTGTGTACTAAGAATTGTATTGACATGGTCTCACCTAGGCCAGTGGACAGCTTTTGGTAATTACTTCTGATTACTGCTTACCTTGTCAATATTTGAACTAGTGATCTAAAGGTGAAAGTAGTCTTATTCCTCCTTTACCAGTCACATGAGAGATTGCCCCTAATTTTTGTTTGCATATGTGTTAATCTGAAAGGATGGGTTTTATTTCTAATAATTTTTGCATTTCACTGACACTTCAATACAGTCCAGGGTCACAAAGAACTTTATAAATACTAATTAACTCTTATAACACACTGAGATAGAAGTATTAATGTCCCCATTTTCCAGATGGGTAAACTGAGGTAGAGTAAGTGACTTTCCAAGGTCACACTGAGTCAGTAACTGAGTCTGTGATTGAATTCAGGAGCCATAACTTCCAGGTCCCTGCTCTAACTACTACATGGCCTCCTGCCAAACACTTTCCCATGAGAAAACCCTAAAACTGTAGGTGGCAGTTCGTTTTCTGAATTTCTTTAAGCTACCAATCATCCTTTATAACTCCCCTCCTCCAAACTAACACCAAGAAATTAACTTTCCTCATCCTCCTCTCTAATCTTCCTTTTTCTACCAGGGTACAAAATATATATGAATGACACAGTAGGTCATACTGGTGGGGGAATGGCACTATATGTGAAAGAAAGCATAGTCAAATACAGTAAAAAAAATCTTAAGTGAATCAAACTGTACCATAGAGTCTCTATGTATAGAATTCCCATGCTTGAATAATAAGAATATAGCAATAGGGATATACTGACCAGGATGGTGATGGTGACTGTGAAATGCACCAGGAGATTAGAGAGAAAAATAGAAAATTTTCTAATAATAATTGATAAGGGATTTCAGCTAGCCCTATATTGACTGGGTACATGTCACCTCAGGATGGGATGAAGAAATAAAGTTTCTTGACACCATAAATGGCTGCTTCTTGGAGCAGCTAGTCCTGGGACCCACAGAGGGAGAGGCAATTCCTGAGTTCCACATAGGACTAAATCAAGATCTGGTGCAAGAGGTGAATATAGTTAAAGCACCTGAGTAACATCAACCATAATATAATTCAATTTAACATCCTTGGGGGGTGACAGGGGACACACCAAAGAAGCCCACCAAGGTAGCATTTAACTTCAGAAAGGCGAACTATGCAAAAATGAGAGAGCTAGTTAAAGGGAAATTAAAAGGTACAGTCACAAAAGTGAAATTTCTGAAAGTTGCATGGCAAATACTTAAAAACAGCATAATAGAGGCTCAAATTAAATGTATACCCCCAAATTAAAAAACTTAGAGAATCAAAAAAGTGCCACCATGGCTAAACAGAGTAAAAGAAGCGGTTAGAGGCAAAAAGCATCCTATAAAAATTGTAAGTTAAATCCTACGGAGGAAAATAGAAAGGCGCATAAACTCTGGCAATTCAAGTATAAAAATATAATTAGGCTGGCCAAAAAAGAATTTGAAGAGCAACTGGTCAAAGACTAAAAAACTAACAGCAAAAAATATTTTAAGTACATCAGAAGCAGGAAGCCTGCCAAACAATCACTACATCCGCTCAATGTGCAGGGGCAGTCAAAAAAAAAAAAAAAAACCAACAAAAAAACCGTAGCAAAATATTAGGAATCATTGGGAAAGGGCTAGATAGTAAGACAGAAAATACCATAATCACCTTTGTCTGGCTTGTCCTTGTCTGTCCCTCCACGAATACAAGTTGATGCCACACCATTCTGTTTTGTTGCAAGCATGTTCTTTCCATTTCTGACCAAAGAATTTTGTCGTGGGATCTGCCCAATGCGTTTTCGATCTGCCCAACGGTCGTTTGTGACTCTGGGGATGCAGGTTGACTTTTTTTGACGACTGTTGGTAGGGATATGGTAGTTGTGAAAGAATTCCTTGAGGCTGATTAAAGGAAGAATTCTTCTAGTTCTCCACATGTATGGAGAATATATATACTCACGTATACTCTCTCTTAGTATGTTCAGTGGTAGGGCAGAAGTTCAATCCCTTGCAGAGTAGATATGTCAGTTCAGATTAGGAACAGTCTTGATAAATGGATGATGTTGGTGTGTCCATGTGATGGGTCCTGGTGTTGTAGTTTCTCCAGGAGGTGGTGGTCTGTTGGTTGTGGAGTTGTTGTAGTTGGTTTCACTTTTTGTTTTTGTGTTGGATTGCTGTCATCAGGTTTTTTATAGTTGTGTCGAGTTTCCTGCATGATCTCCAGATTTCCTGAGTTTTTTTTTTCTTCCAGTGTGTGGGAACATGTGGTGATTTCTTGTTTTGAGGTGATCTCTTCTGGAGTATGTAAGGTTCAGGAGAGATGGTTTCTCAGTTTTTCTGAGGTCCTTCTGCGGAGCTTCTGCAGGTCCTTCAGCACATTTGGAGTTGTATGAGTGGTCAGAGGGTTATAGATGGTGAATCCTCTGGGGATGGTGTTTGTTTCTTCCATCTGCGTAGGCAGTGGATGTTGCTGTTTAGTCTGGGTTCCTTCTTCATGTTGTGAAGTCTCCATTTTAAACGGCAAAATGTGATATTTTCCATTGTTTTCTGCAGTGTTGGTCCCAGGATATGAGGAGGAAAAACCCTCCCACTGATCTCACATGCCTATTGGTCACATATCACCCCACCCTGGAGCCCGTACGGGGGTATCATCAAACAATTACAACCCATACTTGGTGGCGACCAAATCCTGAAATAAATCTTTCCTGAACCCCCCCTTCTGGCCTTTAAAAAGCTCCCCAGTCTTGCCAAACTCATAATTGGAAGCAAGCTCCCCACGGACCAGGACACCAAAGCAGCACCAGAATAACAGATACAAAACCTAGACATATCTCTATTGTATGACGATCTGTGTTCTCCACAACACACCTTTCAAGATCCATGAGTCCTACACATACCTATCCCAACATGTGATGTACCTTGTCCAGTTCACCAAATGCCCCAATAACAACTATGTGAATGAAAACAGACAATCACTATGCTCTGAAATGAATTCAGACAGAAAAATTATAAAAGAAAAACACACTTTTCACAAAGCTCTCTGTCCATATTTGATCTCAGTCCTCATCCTCTAAGGAAGCCTGTGAACTTAAATTCATAATTCTTCTGGACCCTAAAAATCATGGACTTAGGAGAGACACTGGTTTTATGGCTCATAACAAAAATTCATAATGCACCTTACTGCCTGCTACCCTTAATTGCCCCCTTCATTCTAAGTAGTCTCCTACAGCATGCCTGAGCTCTTTACGTTTCACAATCTATCCCACCTTATATTTAGCTGGGACACTCTGGTTACCTTCTCCAGACCTGAGGAAGAGCTCTATGTTGTTTGAAAACTTGTCCTTTCCACCAACAGAAGTTGGTCCAATAAAAGATATTACCACTTGTAATTTTTGTCAGCTTCAGGTTGTTTTACAGAAATTAGCAGACTACTCTTCACAATACGTTGGTGTTGCTCCTCATATGGCACATGTGGAAGCTGAGAAAAAATGAAGTTGCTTTGTCTATTATTTTTATTGCCATAGCAGCAAGAGGCCCCATTGAGGGATTGATTTACTTGCTCAGAATTATAGGTGGAGTGAGTCTGAACTGGGATTTAGATTCTGATGTTCTCTGCTCCCAATCCTGTGCCTAGACCACATCTTTATCTTGTATTTAGAAATTATACTTATGAAGTGTTAAAAATAAGTATAAATATCACTTTCATGAAAAATACAGCATGCTGCATCTTATGTTTCAGGATGCATGTGTTGATTGCCTTTATTCTTAGCTGTACCAAGCAGATATAGGTCTGATATAAACTGTGATGCATAGGGGGAAAATGTCCTTCATAATTAATTATTTCCTTCTCGATGCTGTAGTTTCATGATTTTTTTATCTTTTTGTTTAAAGTAGATAAATCACCAAACTGGGAAGATGATGGCTGGGGAGCCTGGGATGAAGCAGAAACACAAGAACCTGTAAGTCTATATGTATTCACTTTTATCACTAAGATTTGTCTTCTCTCAAAGAATCTTTTCTGTTGGTTTAATTTGTTGAGTAGTTTTCATGTGGCCAAGATAGCACTTGACTAATGACACTGTAAATGGCGCTATTTGTCCATAATTTTCTTTAACTGAGTTTTTAAGTTAATTATACATTACTCACTGTGATAGTGACATGCACCCTTAGGTATTTGGCTCTCGTGTGCCCACAAGTACTTCTGTTGCACTGCTCTGGGGGAAAATTGCAGATGTCTCTTTGCCCTAGACCTGTATGTAGACTGAAAGTTCCAGGTTAACCTTTCTCTGCCTCCCTTGAGAGAACAGACGAACAATCCATTTTAGAGGGTGAGATACTAGGGCCATGTCTACACTTACCAGAGATCGACGCTTCTGCGATTGATGCAGTAGGTGTCAATTTAGCAGGTCTAGTGAAGACCAGCTAAATCAACCGCAGAGTGCTCTCCAGTCAACTCTGGTACTCCACCGGAACGAGAGGAGTAAGGTAAGTCAACGAGAGTATCTTTTGTTTGGTTTGTTTGATAGTTGGTTTATGGAAGATAATTTGCCACTTTTGGTTCACTCCTGCATGGGAGGCATCCACACCTGGGGGCTGCAGCTTCATCAGCTAGTTCAGTTATTACGGAGGGTTATCTAGAGGGAAGCAGAGCAGACAAAGACTTCAGGGTAGGTCAGCTCCTAGAAGAACTCTGGAGCTGGGAGGGGATGGATGTTGCTGAGTAGGCAATGAAATGCCAGTGAAACCTAGGAAGGGGAAATGAACAGAGGGCAGTGGGAGAGGAAAGGAGCAGAGCTGGTCAGAGATGACTTGATGGGGTACATTACCATTCTCTTCCTCCCTGCTGTCCTCCTTGAAATGTTCTTCCTCTCTCCACTCACCAACTTGCCCTCATGGCCTCATTGCTCTGCTGGTAGCTTCCACTCAAATCCTACCTAGCCCTCCATGATAAATGGGGGGCTGCTTACTCCAACATTAACTCTCCTTCTGTGGGCTCATCCCTCTGCCCCCATAACTTCTTATTGGCTCACCAGCTTTGCCAGGGTCTTGATTTTCCTCATAAAGCAGGGGGAGTGAGGGTGTAATCAGGTATCAGATTGTCTCTTCAGCTGTTGCAGATCACACCTGTAGCTATTGGGCCCCAACCTCCAGGTAGTATCTCATATTTGGATATATCTACACTGCAAAATAAAACCACAGCACCGAGTCTCAGAGCCTGGGTCAGTTGACCCTCCCCACCCACTGGGTTTCAAAGCCTGGGCTCCAACCCAAGCACGAATGTCTATACTGCTGTTTTTCACCCCACAGCACAAACCCCACGAGCATGAGTCAGTTGACCTGGGCTCTGAGACTCAGTGCTGTGGGTTTTTATTTGCAGTGAAAGAAACCCCTGTGTCATGCAGCTGCTGCCAGGGAGCAGCACTATCTAGGGGCAAAAGAGGGAAAGATTAAAAAAAACACTTTCCAAAGGGTGGGTGGGTGTGTGTGTGTGTTTCTAAAGAGGGAGGGAGGGAAAACAGGAAACAACTTCCAACCCTAAAATTAGAATTCTCTTCTTCTGTTGTCCAGGGCTTGAATTTGAAAAGTTCTTTGGGATTAAAAATAGCCTTAACCACACTAATTATCTTTGGCTTTCTGTACAAAGGGTTTATTTTACACATGATAAACTTTCCTTGTTATTCAAACTGTGCTTTGTTCTAAGAGGAAGAATTAGTCAAAGTTCTTTCTTGGGTGTATTAAAAAGCTTTGTGGCCGTCTTGCAAGGGCTTGAAAAATGGCTGCAACTTGCTACTATTTAGTCAGTCTAGTGGGGGGTGTAAAGTAGAATACCTGGATAGATAGACTGGGCCCTAATTCTGCAACTAACTACAGGTGGCTCCTTATTGAAATTGATGACTCTTTGTAGCTGGACCCCTGCATGTGTCTGCAATGTAAGTTGCAAGATCAGAGCCTTATTCTATAGTTCTAGAAATTGCTTTCTTACTGGAGCAATGAATCTGTTTCTCTTGTCTCATCAAGGACAAGGATAATCAGGTTGATGATGGGCAGCAAAGGGAGAAACCTCTTTCTCATCTTCAATTCCTTTTGTTCCACATTCTTCCTCGGTATAGATAAGTGTTAGAGGGCTTGCAGGTGTGCATATACAATACAGATCAAACAGGTAATTGATGGATAGGTACATATTTTGTATAAGTATACAGAGGAAGTGAAGTCATTCATATTTGTCAGCCTGTCCACTGTTACTCCCTAAACTGTAGAGGAATTTACTAGCACCATTACAGTATATGGGGACATATGCAATGACATTGATACATGGAAGCGTCAGATAATTGACATTTTACAACTGGCTAGGTGCAGAGGCTAGCCATCAGTAGGATGTGTAAGTTACTGCAGTCTACCATCTGCTGGACTGGCAAAGAATAAAGAGAGACAAAAAACTCCTACTGAAGTTGAAATCATAGGGATTTAGCGTGAAAAGTTGCGTGGCACTCACGGCTGTAGAATTAAATTACTTTTCTTATATTCCTATTCGCCATTTATACAATACAGAGATTTTGTAAATTATCTCCATTCTTGTTGTCATTTAAATCATTTAACAAAAGTACCTATCTTCTGGTCACGTGAGTCTGTATTTGAGGATATCTGGGTTTTTTTTCTGAAAATTTTGAAATAATTCTGTTTTCCACTGGTTACATTAGAAATTAATAAAAACACAAATGTATTCTGGGAGATCTGAACATCCTAGGTAGATGTAAATACAGTGAGTGTGTGTGATTAAAAGAAATTGAACAAGTCTTAACATCTAAAGACTAATATTACAAAAATTGGGGAAAAGTATGAGATCTCATTCTAGACTGGTCTTAATTTGACTGGGCTGGCTAACTTGAGGTGCTGGGGAACCTTTTCAAACAAATGTAAAACTCGATGCATTCAAAACATATGTTTCAACTGCTCAAAAGTATACGAATGAGTACTGGTACAGTGTGCGCACTCTTGTTAACACTGATTTTTTGGCAGGTGAGCAGTTTGTATGTAGCTTTTTGCATATCTGTATATTGCTATTTGCATTCCATCTCTTTGTTCTTCTAAACCACTTCCTTCCCAGCAGTTCCAAAAATATTATGTAGAAACAGTAACTGATTTTAAGCTTAAGTTGGTAGAACAGTATATTTGTCTACACGGGAGTCCTAGGTCAAAAACTCAGTTTTAGGTAGAGACTGGGTGGAGCAGAGTGTATATTTGAACTGTCTTGCTTCTGTGAGGCAGGATGCAGAAGGAATTCATAGTAATCAGTGATAGCATTGTAACTGGAGGATCGTACGCTTAATTTCTTCTGCAGGTCAAGCTCAATGTACATACCCAAGGCTCCATGTATTCCTTTGTTTGCCCCCACCCAACTCTTTGTATTCCATCCTCCCATCACCACCTGTTTCAGGGGCTCCCTGCAACCCCTCCCCTACCCTCTCTCATGCTAGGGATTCTGTGTATGCCATCATTCTCCCCTGATGCAACAGGCTCTTTCTATTCCCCCATTCTCTCTTCCCATGCCAGCGCTGCTGTGTGCTCCCCTTTCTCTATACCATTCTTGTTTTCTTTATTTTTCATGGTGTCAACATTTTAAAACTGTATTGGGAGTGTGGGCACAGCTAAAATCCCCCTCCCCCACCCCCGATAACTTTGACAAAAACAAAACAATTTTAATCTCAATTTTTCACAGAAAATTTTGATTTGCACCAGAAATTTGAAAACTGAAAAATGTTGTCCAGAAACCAAAGACATTTGTTTTGCGGGCATTTTATTTTTCAATAAAACAAAACAAAACAAAATTTTCCTCTGAAAACACACACTTTTTATGGAAAACTTTTAGTTGAAAACCTAGTTTTCTGTTAAAAACAGGTTGGATGGAAATTTTTTTTGACTAGGCCTAATTCCCAGTTCTTACTGCCATTGCTGTGTGAAGCAGTACCGTGTAACTACGTTTCCTACTTTTTGCAGGGTTGTGATTTGGGAGCTGTTCTTCCACGATAACATTTTTGGGTACATGTGTGGGACACTTTTTGGTGTTTCTCACATTTGAGTTTGGTTTCTGAAGCCCCATAATCTGTAAAGGCACAGGGAGAGCAGGATTGTTGAGTGCAATAACCTGAATTTAGTTCTTTGTAAGTAAATATATTTTCCAAACAGTGGCGTTACCTTGGGGCAACTCCTTTCATGTTGAAAACTGACCACTTTATCCTCTCTCTCTCCCCCTCTCCCTCTCCCTCTTCCCCTCCCACTCCCTTCCTCCCTCCTGGTTTCTAGTCCATGATAGTACTTTAACTCTCATTCCATGTCTGTTAGGGTCCTTAATTGTCTTTGGTGAGAGACATGGCTTTGAGAATCCAAATAGCCAACTAATTCTCCTTCATGTGCTATTTTGTTAATATGCTAAAAGAATTATTGTAAAGTAGATAAACCTGACTTGTGCTGTTCTGCAAGTTTATACCATAATTAAACTGGTATCTGGGCATTGAGTACTAGATTAGTTTTGAGAGAGAGCAAGTAAGGCATATGTGTGGTTTTAAAAACAAACAAACCAACAAACACCTTTGAAAATCATTGCCTACACTAACTAAAACTGTGCATACAGGAAGAAGAAGAAGAAGAAGAATCTGCTTGCAAGACACAGACAAGTTACTGGCTTCAAGACTGTGTGTTATCCTTATCACCAGCAAATGATCTGATGGTAATAGCTCGTGAGCAGAAAGCTGTTTTTTTAGTGCGTAAGTATGTAATGCACATTTTTTACTTATGGCCCAGTACTTAAATTAGTGAACAATTGCAGTTCTTATCATAAATCCCTATTTTCAGGGATTTTAGTATGGTGGACTATTTTGTGTAATACATGTGATGTATTAACTAGGCACAAGCAGATATGGCAAATCTGAAGTTTCAGCCTTCTCTCAGGTCCTTTGTTTTTTGTAGGTCTGAGTCATTTTAACAGGCATAATTTGATAATATATACACCATAACTATCTTATCTCCTGTAGTTTTGCTTGCAGGTGTTACAATTAATTATGCTTTCTGGACAAAATCTCTGGGCTGTATTAATTTTATGTTTATGTTTAGTGTTAATTTTTGTGTTTTCTTCTGTTTAATTTTTCCCAGAGAAAAAGCTTTAGCTAAACTGACCTGAACTCTTGGTGGTGTTTTTATAGGCTTTTTACTTTGACTTAAAAACTATATCCATGCAGCAGAATGTGTCATGGCCAGTATGGTGGGATAATAACTTGTAACTAAATGCTGCAGAAACTGAGATTTCTGAAAATTGGAATGATTGCATTTTCTTAAAGTCATCAGCCCATATTTGTTGTTCCCCGCAGAATCATGCATGTCAAAAATTGATTAGCTACTAGTTTCACATAGTTAATGGAAGGACAGAAATGCACGATGCCTGTAAGAACACCTTCCAGCTAATTGAAGTTTAACAGAGCTCCTACTGGTTCATGCATAAGGAAGTTATCCTTTGGCTCACCTGGTGGATAGATAGCTGCTGCCTCTGAACTGTTGGGTGGCATTTGTTCTAATTTGTCAGTTTTTAGGTGGCATATAGATAGCACATGATGTACTGTATTGTATCTAGTGCTGTGATTTTTACTCTTGGCTAACTCTGTTTGGAAAATGTTTCTATTTGTAGAAACAATTAAGTCTGTTGTGATTTCCAGTGTTACTATGAAGTGACTAAAGGAATTATGAAAATCAAATGTTTAGAACTAGTTAGATTTGCCCACTTTGCTCTGTGTTAACTCAAACTCTAGGGTTTTCATTTCATTGTGGATAACCATACCAGGTAATAGTGTTTTGTACTTTCATTGCACTTTTCATCTGACGAGTTCACTGTTTGAAGTGAGCCTTATGGCTCCAATAAAATAGGTTGATGTTTTCATTTAAGAAAATATAAATTAGTCAACTGAGGAGCATGGAGAGGGGTGACATGATGTGCAAAAGGTCTCACTAAGTGGTAGAAGTGAGAAAAGAATCCATAAGTTGTGTTTCCCAGTCCCCTCCTCAGATCAGTAGAACATACTCCCTTCCTATGGTAAGAGGTTTTTTTTAAACTGGTTACTGACCTAAACGTGTTATATTGAGGAATATTAGGAATGGAACTATGTTGTTTTTGCAAATTACCTTTTAACGTCTTATTCTTTATGGACAATGCCTTTTTTAATGTCAGCAAAATGGAAATACAGCGACAAGGGGAAGGAGGAAATGCAATATGCTGTTGGTTGGAGTGGCTCTCTGAACGTTGAAGAAGGGTAGGTATTGAATTCTTAATTTATCTGATTAAAATGTCACTATTACTAATTAGTTCTTTGCTCTTTTTATCTTAAATGTGCTTTACAAATAGTTTGGAGAGAGGAAACTGACTAAATGATTTTAATCACCATTGGTTGTTTATACATTCCAACTTTAAGAATTCTGGGCTGGAGTAAGTTACGTGGCTAAAAATAGTGCCCAAATGCAAAAGCCACTTCTTGTTTTTGGGAGTGAGATTCCAGGGTGTGATTATATGCAAATTACTGGGTGTACATATAATTATAATAAAAATATTTGTTCAAAGATCTGGACTGTCACAAAACTGTCGTAATTCCTTAACCTAGCAAGAAAATAAAACTGAACATCTACTGAGTAGAACTGAATTTTTCTTCGGGGTGTGGGAGAAACTTTTTTATTCTGATGTGCTGGGGCTGCAGACAGAAGTAGTCTGTAAGGATCCCCTCCCCATTTTCATACCATCACACCAATACTTAAATACTTCAAGTCACAGGCATAGAGCATCACTCATATGATGTAAAGCCCTTCTTCCCCCAAGATGCTGTGGACATGTTGCATTTGTTGTCCTCCTACTTCTGATCTTGAAGGTCCATGGTAAGTGGCCTGAGTGCCAAAGCTACTTTTGAAAATGAGATTTGGGCTCCTAAGTTACTTTGGTGTGTTTTGAAAATTTTACTTCAAGCCTAGCTTTTGGATTTGACTTCCAATTATATCTTGGCTTTGATTTCAATTAGTCATCCTAACCAAAGTAGCCAGAGAGAATACAGAATTTCTTAATGCGTTCTCTTCTGCTGCCAAGAAATATTTCAGTTGCCCCTTTTCATCACATCGTTAAGGTATTTCAGTAGACCATCTTAGGTTTACCTTCTTGAGTTGCTCTTTCCCCCTCAGTGCTCTTTCCAACACCTGCAGCTGTGTGTCACAGTAACAGTATGTGCAGTATGATGGTTAAACAGGGAGCTGGAGATGTTGATTTATCAAACCATGTGAAATTTTGGGTAGGAACCACGAACCTTGTTTAAAAACTCGCTACTACCATGCATCTGAGCTGAGTTATCTTTGATAAATATCACAATATGCATCTGGCTTTTCTTTGTTTCCTTCCACTATTCAAATAACATGGCCTGTTTCACAGAGGCTATTCCTTTTTACATTAGTAGAATCCCTTTCAGTATGTTAGTCCCTTGAGGGAGATATTTCTTTAGATGAGGTGTGATCACTAACTTTACTGCTCCAGTTAAGGGTTTGCAGGTGTTTCAAATAGGAGAGACTCCAAATTCTATAGCAGTGTAACCTAACCCTCTTATTGTAGCTACACATAGTGCTTAAAGACTGATTTCCCACCCCTCACCCCCCACCCCCAATATTTTCCTCAACTGGCAATCCTCTCTGTTCACTAAGCTTTGCTTTTACATATGTGGTTTCACTCAATTCCTTAATCTTATAAAATTTAATTCATTTAAACTGGTGTCAAACTTGTATTTAGAATATCTTCAGCTTTTTTTAATTGCCAGCCTTAGTCACTTTCTGTTCTTGTGGGAATAGAGCTGATGTGTTATGCCTGCAGAAACTTGTTTCAGATGGAATTTACACTTTGAATGTTATTGGAAATGTCACCTAGGGCTGATACGCTATCTGTTTCATAGAACCTTTTCACTTGTATTAAATGTTTCCATAATAAATTTAAAGCTTTATTTAATGGTGGAAATAAAATCTGTGTCCATATATTGGAAAATGAGTAACCAAAGTGTGTGTTTCTTGCCGTCTCTGATTTCTGTTTGTCTCAAGGAAACCTTGACTGTTGTCTGCTTTCTCCCGCCCAAATTGTGTGTGCATATCTTGAAAAACGCTCTTCTGTTTGTGGTGCTCATTATTCTTATACAGTAAATGCTTTCTAATTACACTTTTTGGGGAGACCCATTGCAGCCTAAGGAATTTTTGCAAGTTACTAAATGAACAAACATCATGAAAACAGAGTTCTGCATCAGAGTGTACTTTCTTATTTTGTTTTGGACAACTGTAGTTTAGTTTTAATAATTTGATTCTACTTAGTATATTACTAAAAGTACCCTAATAATTTTGCAAACAAAGTGAAGCCTTTGCCTCTCTAGAGCACTGTACTGTTAAATCTTCGCTAAGGAGCGAGGTGAAACCCAATGACTCTTTGTCAGATGGATCAGGCCTATGATGATCAAGGTGAAAATTAGCAAGGTTCTCCCATATTTACTTTTCATTTAATCCCTATCAACTTTAGCAGCAGAGATCCTATGTGTTTTTATAATTGTATATTTCTCTTGAACATTTTTTTTACTTATTACTTATTATTCTTTATAGAGTATTTCATTTGTTCTTTAAAATGGAAAATGTGGTATATGAGCACAGCAGCTTGCTATTTTATTCTGCATCTTTTTGTCCGATAGTCAAATTACTTTTCAAAACCTGTTTTGTATATCCTCTATCTGCTTTTCTCAAAAATCCATTTATTCGTATTCGGAACCCTTGTCATAGCACTCACAATCATTTTAGATATAATCATGTAATTTCTGGATCCTAAATCCAGATTAGTTGATTGCTTACTATGAAAACTATATTAAAACAGTTCTGTGCAACTTCCTCAACTGTGACAGTTCAGATCCTAGCTCTCATTTGTCTCTAAAATCTTTATGATCCTTAACCTATTTTTAGTGGTCAGTTGAAAACTAAAGATAACATGTCCTTGCCTTCAATTTTCAGTAAACAGCGTCAGATTTCTTATTTGTTGTTCAAGCTTATTTGAGCAATCATAGATGGATTTCCTGCATTCTGCACTTAATGGATTGGTCTGCCTTTTCTGCAGTGTACATCATTGTTACCTTGACTGCAAAGTGACTTGTTAGTCTTTGCCTTTTAGTAGTGATGTACAGAAAGCATTTACTGCATTAGTTTATAGCCTCTTTTTTCCTTTCAAATTTCAACCCTATTGCCTTTTTTTTTACTATGACTCTTGTCTAGCATAAAATAGAACTCATTTTCAAACTTCTAAAACAGTTTCTGTTTCTGTTCCTGTGGTGGTCTATATTTCTAATATGTTTTTTACATGCATTGTTGTTCTATCTGCACCAATAGTATGTTAATCTTACCTGTGGACTGCTACATAGCATAAATAATACATAATTTTGAAAAAAAAACAGAAATTAGAATTTTTTTCTTCAGGATCTTTGAATAGAAATTACAGTATACATGATTTATAAAAAGGCCCAGCAACTCTCTTTTAACTCACAATATGAATTGTGTATAATTTTACAAATATGGTTGTATTAGTATTTTGCATAATATTTTACCTCATTATGTAATCATTTTTGAGTCTTAATACATTTTTAAAAATATATTTAAGTTATTAAAATATATTAATAAGACTGGCAAGATCTGATGGGTCGTATAGAACTATTGTGGTATGTAATTTTAAACTGGTTGGCATGAATGCTTCATATTTTTATTTTCTGTTTCCAGTGAATGTGTAAGTAGTGCATTGTGCATTCCACTGGCAAGCCAAAAGAGGTAAGAATAGACTTTTTAGCAATTCAAGCTTCTGCCTTCAGATAAATGCATGCTAATCCTTTTAAAGTCAATGGAATTTGTGTATATTTGAGAGCAAAATTAGTTTTTTCCCCTTAATTTGTTTTGTTTTTTTATGGGACAGGAGCTCCACAGGCCGTCCTGACTGGACCTGCATCGTGGTAGGTTTTACCTCTGGCTACGTCCGTTTCTACACAGAGGTGAGTCTTCTTTCAAAGTTCAGTTGCAAAGTAATGATGTATTGCTGTAACTTGTAAACTTTTATTTCTGTAGAGCATACTGCAAGCCTTTCCTAAGCAAAGGTGAATTAGTGAATAAATATTCATGTTAATTATTCTTTCTTTCTTAGACTGGAGTCCTACTTCTTGCACAGCTCTTAAATGAAGATCCTGTCCTGCAGCTTAAATGCAGAACCTATGAGGTTCCAAGACATCCTGGAGTCACTGAACAGGTGGTGTAGCAGGCTATTTCAAAAGTAAAATAGTATTGTTTCAGTATGTCGCATGTTTCTTTCCTACGTGAATCCACTAGTATGTATTTTATAGTTTTTGACAGGTGGAAGATTGACCTGAGCAAGAGATTAGGGATATGTCATTGTAGAAGAATCCTCAAACCAGCTAAGTCATAAAGACATAGACAGGAAAGCAGTATTTCTTTCCACTTATTTTTGAGGCGTATGTTTAGTCCCAAAGCTGAGAGAGACATTGAATTACTGTATCACTTATGTAAAAGAGGGCTTCATTTGTTGCCTGTGTTTTTCTTTTATGTGTGCAAAATATAGTAGTAGTATGCTTGTGGATTTTCAAGGGGAACATGCAGCTTGGCAGGTTCCAAGAATTGCACGGTGCTCTAGCAGATGCCTTAATATTCTTTTATCTCTCAGTAAGGTTACTCTGGAGACAGCTGAAAAGTTAAAAAAAACAAACAAAAAAAAAAACAAAAAAAACCTCCGAAGAAAAAAGTTACGACTATTTTGGAGGCAGTCGTAGGAATCTGCATTCTATTATGCCGTTTGCTGTACAGGGATCTTTGTAGAACTTTGTTCAACTTTGTGGAAAAGCCCACCATTCTGCAACATGAAAAAAACTAGGAAGTATTAGAAAGTTTATCTTTATACAAGTGTTCTTCTGTGATGACAGTTTAGCATGATGTGGGCCCAATTTTGACATATGGAGGTTTTAACAAGACATCTAAATCTTGCAGATGGACATTTGGGTATATAAAATGGACCCAGGTGCCAATTTAGACCCTACTATAGATATTGGATTTGAGTCATAAATCCTTTGATATTTGCACTCTAGATAGACCCATACCAAGGCGACCTTTACGAGTTGCAACAACTTGTATGTTCTCTGCTTAAACCCTTAAAATATAAATAGATGAGGGGCATGAAGTTCAGTGAAAGCAGACAAAATGTAGACTGTAAATACAGAACTGCATCTGTATTTGAATAATTGTTAATTGTATGCTGAGATGTTGGATAGTTCTTTAAACTTTTCTTTGTTGCTGCATGATATTCCATTGTGCAGAGTCTGTTAGAAATGAACTGTTCAGACAAAACACTTGTTACCTTGTATTATTTACAAAGCTTTTTCCTTCAGAGAGGAGAAGTGCTAAGTTGACATAATGATGGTGAAAGTGATTGTCTCCTTTACCTCATTGTTTTTAATAAAGAATGAAGAACTGAGTATCCTGTATCCAGCAGCAGTTGTGACAATTGATGGTTTCAGCCTCTTTCAGTCCCTTCGTGCTTGTCGTAATCAGGTAGCAAGAGGTACGTCTCTGATAGAAGCTGTCTATTGCTGTGACCTACAGTAGTACTTGTACAGGCAGTCCTCGACTTTACGACGTTCGACTTACGATGTTTCTGAATTGACACCCTGATTCGACTTACGACAATTGGTTTTGAATTTACAGCGCTCAGTCCTGCAATGGAGTGGATTGCGGTTCTGAGTTACGATGTTTCGACTTGTGACACAATTTTCAGGAACCGATTGTGTCATAAGTCCGAGGACTGCCTGTACTTACAGAAGTCTGTTTGTTACATTGTATGTTAATACAAAATCATTGAAAATTCATGTTAATTGTATCAGACTGGAGTTGAAGCCAATATGGTTTGTCAGTTTTATACAGCTTATAGTTATGTGAAGGAAAATATTTTTGAGAAATGCACTTCCTCAGAACACAGCTTGCTTGAGGATGTTGACTGGAGAAGATTTGACTTGCTAGTACGCAGCCATCTTAGATGCACCTTATCAATGTCTAGAGGGGTCAGCACAGTGATCACTTAGTGATTTTTGTTTTAGTTGAGTGTTTTTCTTTTTATGAAAGGTTTTGAAAAGTACTGCTGTCATAACAGTGATTCTGCTGTGGGCAGATGCTCTTCATATTTTAATGGTTGATATCCTTACACTTTTAAGGGTATGTCTTCACTACCCGCTGGATCGGCGGGCAGCGATCGATCCAGCGGGGATTGATTTATCGAGTCTAGTCTAGATGCGATAAATCGACCCCCGAGCGCTCGCCCGTCGACTCCTATACTCCAGCACCTCAAGAGGCACAAGCAGAGTTGACGGGGGAGCAGCAGCAGTCAACTCTGTGGTGGAGACACCACGGTAAGTCGATCTAAGTACATCGACTTCAGCTATGTTATGCATGTAGCTGAACTTGCGTAACTTAGATCGATTTCCCCCCCCCAGTGTAGATCAGGGCTAAGATATGAAAAATCCTGAGGGCTGTTTTAGCTCTTTCTGTGAAGGAAAAATGCGTACTCTTTTTCAATCTTTTTGACAACCTGCCCTGCTGCTTACCTTGATTTCTTTTCTTATATCCTTGGGATGCTGGCTAATCCAAGTGTGCTGCGCCTTGGGAACTGGTCAGTTTCCTGGGGTTAAGGAGAACCATCAAGTAATGGTGTGCTGGGTGAAGGGAGGGTTTCTCACTGCTGGGAGATGGGCTTAATCAAAAGCTTGCACTGAGTCCTGATTTTGCCTCTTACTGTGCTCCAACTCTCTGTTGCCTGTTCTCAATCTCTGCCAGGAACCAGTGACACGGAATGGGCACATTGTTAGGCCAGGAATAGAGAGGAACCCTAATGGAGCTGCCAGCATGGTAGCATCAGGAATTGTGGGGCCAACAGCACTATTAGGTTAAGGCTGACACTGTGCAGGGAGAGGGCTGATTCCTCTGGGGCCCAGGAGAGGAGAGTATTTCCATGCAGGGCAAGGAAGAGTGAAGGCTCCCATCCCCTCAGCTAAGAACCAAGAGAGTCATTGAACAAGGTCAGGTGCCAATTCAGTCAGTCGCCCTAATGGCCCCACAGACACCCCTTGAGACCTTTGTGCAGAACTACACTGAGGACGAGTGTTCCTTTTTATACTGTGTCCCACCTGCCAAGGCATAGACCCTAACTCTAGCTATAGCCACTCCTACCACCAAAGCATAGCCTTACTATTACTGTCTGAGGAATTATCACTCGTCACAAATGAGAGCAATTAGAACTAGCTGCACTTTAATGCTTGCAATAAAAGCACTCCGGTATCTTTCACGTGCTAATCCCTTGCATATGCGTTGTCCTAAGTTTGCAGACAGGTTGAGATGGGAGCATTGCTAGCAACTCAAGTATAATAAAGCATACTGTCGCATATCCTGTGAATGTGGATCTTTGTAGGACCTGCTTACTTATGTTTGGCACAAGATTGTCTCCCGTAATGACACTCACTACCAGGAGAAGGACCAATATTCTGGAACTGATACAGAAACCATTTATTCAACCATAAATAACTGATAAGATAAATTATCTCCATTAATTTATTTTGGACTTTACAAATATAGCTGGATGTTGTGAACAAAATTTTGCTCCCTAAATTTTATTAAGTGTCTTAATTTCAGCAAAATGGAAAAAATGGTCATATTCTAATTTTGCACAGCATGTCCTTTAATGTATTGTACAAAAAAGTCTGACAATGCTTCTATGAAAACCTATAGGTAAAGTTATCGTATGTAATGTCTTATTAATCACAATACAAAATGATTTTCCACTGGCATTTCCCTCAGTGTTCACTGTGTTGTAACTGATTATATAAAGCATTGTACCATGAGCTGACATGATACAATATTTAAGATGACATGAACTAATAGCTTTTTACTTATGTCTCATTTTTTATAACAAATTGGCAGCCGCAGCATCAGGCAATGAGAACATACAACCCCCACCATTAGCCTATAAGAAGTGGGGTTTGCAGGATGTGGACACCATAGTTGACCATGCCAGTGTGGGTAAGCATTACCATTTATCTTCAGACATTCAACTGGATGAGACCTCTTTTGTCAATGCTGTCAGACTAAGGGATTACCGTGCATGTTGGAGTATTGCTCTATGGTAACATTTGGATGGAAACGCATAGAGCTTAGCAGAAGAAGGTTAAAGGATGAGTTTAAGAGCATCAGAAGGCTTTGATTCTCCCATTAGAAGGAATGAGGAAATAGTGGCTGTGTATAGTCTCTGTTCTTCCTCTCTCTTTTGGAAGGGGGCAGCCTAATACTTAGTTTGAGTGAGACTGGGTCAGACTCCTATGTGGTGGATTAAAGGACTGTCTGGCAGGAAGGATAAAGACCTTGCCTGCAGCAGAGGGAGCAGGAAACTTAAAGGTTCAGATGACTTATTTCCAGAGGTGACATAGCAGGCCTCTCTTCTCTTTCCACACTATGGCTTTCTGGGGATATGAGGATGTTTGCTTGTCCCCAGGCCTCCATCACAGACAGGCAGATAGTTGAGGGAGGCAGACCAGGCCCCCTCTATTTGTCTTTGGAGAAAGGAAGGAGAGATGGGCTGTGAGTGCCTGTGAGGAAGAAGGGCATGTGGGTATCTGGTGACATGTATGCCAGGTGGGACACATGGGGTGTATTATGCTGTTCCGGTTAGCCAAGTAACTTGTCAAATGCTGCCCTCTTTGATATTTGAGCTTCCTTCCCCTGCTGTTGTCATGGGGACAGGTCTCACTCCTCTGATCAGGAAGAGGAAATGGTCCCCATCATCACACTCCCCCTTGAAAACAAAAAATAAAAACGGAAACTTTTAAAATGAAAACAAATCACAAGTAGGTTTTTTTGTTGCATCTACTGGGTTTGTTTGGAATAAAAATGGTCAGTTGATTCCAAATCTTGGTATGTGGCTTTCTTACTAAACTGTATAATCAGTTTTAGATATCCAATAATACAGCTATATATAGTGTGCAAGAACCAGATGTCAGTGAAGTTGGGGCTTGTATTTTTCTAGAGTTTTGACTGTTCGGCCAGGGATGCATGAGTAGACTTAGAATTGAAGAGCCTGAAATGCCCATTTGTATTGAGTTTACATGAATTTAAGTATTTTTTTTTCTGTATTAGGTATCATGACTCTGTCTCCTTTTGATCAAATGAAGACTGCCTCCAATATAGGTGGTTATAATGCAGCTATAAAGAATAGTCCACCTACTATGTCTCAGTACATTACTGTAGGCTCCAGTCCTTTCACTGGTTTCTTTTATGCCCTGGAGGTATGTATATATTATGAAATGGGCATGATAAAAGAATTAGTTTGTCCCAAGTGGCAAATGAGAGAATTAATATCCTTTTCTTTTCCATATATAAAAAAAGGCTATTTTTGAAGAATACTTCATTTACCCCAGTTTGTACAGGTTTTTTTCCTTCAGTCTTCAGAATTTACCTGTAATTGGGAAAAATCCCTTTGGGTTGGAATGGTTTCTTTGTGAAATGTGCCCCAGGCTCCTGCCATCCAAGACTTTAACTTTTTAAAAACCTTAAATAAAAAAAAAATAAATTCAATATAGAAACATTTTTTTTAATATTAATTTTGTTAGTTGAGACTTTGTCTTCCACTAGCTACTCTTTTCTGGTTAAGGAAATAAGCTTAAAATAAGTTTTAGATCACATGTCATAATCCAATTTTCAAATTCTTTTGGATTCTGGAGGCACTTGGCCTTTGACCCTGTTATATGGAGGCACTGGGAGTGTTCTGTAGCCTGAAGTCCTCTTGCCCCAGTTTGTGTTTTGCTTTATTTGTAACTATTGTAATAGAGAATTAAAATGATTTTGCTTGCCATGACCCTTTCACAAAAATATTTATGTACTCTTTATGTATTGGTAAAAAAGCATGGCTATATTTATGTTCCTGTTTACCTTCTGTATATTTGAACATACAAGACAGAGTGTAATATCTTTATCTAGGTCAACAAGGTAACAAAACCAAAGCAATATCAGAATGTTGTGCAGCTAAGTTTTTGCAAAACATGTGTGAGAAAATGTACTTATTTTGGTGTCAATAAGGAACCCCCATACCACAGAACCAACTAGCTCTCCATGAAGCATCATAGACTGTAGTTTTTAGCCTCTGCTGTAGCACCACATACTGCTAAGCGACCAGAGGTTCTCAGCGGGCCTCTGAAACAGCAAGCTGGGACTTGGAGATGTGGAATAACATCCTATTAGGGACACTGAATTGAGATCTTGCTGGACCTCTAGCTCCTTTCCTAGTACCGGGCCTATGAGGCCTGCATAGCTGAGATCATCTGTAGTTTTTCTACCTGACTGAGAAACTATCACTTGCTTGTATTGAAAATTAATGTGGATGATGTCAAATTTGGCAACATCTCTTTCAAGACTTTAGCTGCAGTGCATTTTTTTTTTCCCCTCATTGCTGGAGTTAGTCAGTGTTTAGTGTGTTTCAGCACTTGAGTTCTCATTATGTAGTGATAAGAGAAATTAAGGAATTATCTTGTTGCTTTCTAAGAATGCTTTTATTTTTTCCTTCAGGGTAGCACGCAGCCACTGTTGTCTCACGTTGCATTAGCAGTCGCTAGTAAACTGACTTCAGCATTCTTTAATGCTGCCAGGTAATGAAATGCAAAATAAAGTTTTGTTTTGATTTAGTTTTAACTTGCGTGTCTTAAGTTGTGCAGTCATTGGCATTCTGCTGATCACTTTTTCTGTTGCAAGTGGCTGGCTTGGTTGGAAGAGTAAACATGAAGAAGAGGCTGTCCAAAAGCAGAAACCAAAAGTTGAACCTGCTACCCCTTTAGCTGTGAGGCAAGTTTGACACCTACTCCTCAATTCCTCCGAAGCTCTGTTCCTTGATTGTCTTGAATAGTTTTTGAAAGTGGTAATCTTGTGCTGGGATTTTTTTAAATGTGAGTTTGGTTTCAATTGATTTAATTTATAAATGGAATTAATTTAATGATCTCTACTTAGCTCTCAGCACGCATTTGTTCTCCTCCTCCCTCCAAAACAAAAGAGAACAAAACCCGCCTAGTTTAGCAGCAGGAGAATTACTGTTGAGTAGGTTAAGTGACTCAACAGAGTGGCATGAGCAATCTTGTAAATACTCTCATGGTACAAAATGCTTTGCATGCAAGGATGTAAAAGTTCCTTACAATAACTTACAGGCATCCTAATTTTACTGTTAGGGAAACAGGAGCACAGAGAGGGTGTGACTTGCCTAGTGGTTCAGAAAAAGACAGTGGCAAATTGAGAAATTAAATCCAGTTCTCCTGATTCCTAGCCTCTGCCCTAAACACTAAGGCCATGCTGTGTCTCCAGGTATGCCCGGCTCTGGTCAGCAATAGAAAAGAATCAACAAGATTACCTGTCGCAGAGACTCTTTGCATGCCAAGGCACTAGGGACATTAAACATACTTAGCCTGCTCTCTGAACTTTTACGGGACCTTTCATGTTTTATCAGTTTATAATATGATTATAGTATGACTTCCATGAAATTGCAAGGTCTCTAAGTAAATACAAGCACAACATTTTTAATAGCAAAATGCTCCTTCTGTTTTTGTTAACAAAAACAAATCACCCATCCTTTTGGCATCCTAGAAAAAAGTATTTCTCTAATCCTGCAAAAGGTACTGTTCATAATTCTAAAGTAATTAACATAGTGTCTTTTGATATTCGTTAACTGAGTGTTTGATTTCAGGTTTGGACTTCCAGATTCCCGGCGCCATGGTGAAAGCATATGTCTGTCTCCATGTAACACTTTGGCAGCAGTAACTGATGACTTTGGAAGAGTTCTTTTACTGGATGTTACACGAGGACTTGCCATTCGCATGTGGAAAGGTACATGTTGGTATATATCAATACAGCAATTAGTTTGCTTGGAAATGGTGTGGCTGTTCAATTTGGCTTAGAATTCTGAGTACTTTGGCCTTTATCATGGCACTTATTGTTCTAATCTCTCAAACAGATTTAATATAAATTCAAGGGTGGCAGAATTATAGAACTGGACCTTAAAATATTATTGATGGGATCTACAGTAAGGATTTAATCAACAGCCTCCGATACTGAGGCTGAATTTCCCTTTCTAGACCTTACAACAGCATGCAGCAGCTGATCCAGTCATTCTCTTGAAGAGTTTTGAGCTCATTTATTCAAGATTTGTGCAGCTCTAGTTTCTTCTCAGTTGAGAGACGAAGCAACAGCATTTGGTTCCCCTACCTTAGGCATCACAAAAAGGCAGAGAAAATCACTCGGAAGGGCAGACAGTTCCACATGCGTACTGCTTTGTTGGGTCAGTTGGCATCTCTTGCTGGCTGTTCCAAGAGAGCACGATCAGTTTCATCTCTCTGCCACAGCTTTTCTGTGGGAAAGAGGAGATGCAGACGTTGTCATCTCCAAGACTCCAACAGCAAGCACAGCCAATATTGCAACCCCCGGATAGGACTTGTAGAAGAACCTTTTTTTGTAAAAACAAAAACAAAAAACAAAACGAACAAACAAAAACCCTTCTTTCTGGACCCGGTTTCTGTGAAGCTACAAATATCTGTAGCAGCACTCTGTCCTCCCACTGCCCTCACAGTGCAAACACGAGTTTGGAAGATCCTTAGAGCACTAGTTACTTCAGAGGCAGTAAACTGTATTCCATATATGTCACTTCTCCCTTTCCCACTCAAGCTTACTTTGGCCCAGAGATACTGGCTTTCCTGAATTAAGTCTACAGGGAAAGCACGGTGGAGTCTCATTTCTTTCCAGACAGCCGTTGTAATTGGCTCAATGCTGTGGAGAGGTCTAAGAAGGGAAACCAAAACAGGAGTCAGTCAGGAATGACAGAAATCAAATTTGCAAGCAAACATTCTCATATTCTTGTTGATGCACTGAGCACAAGTACGTGGGCTATGTACAGGAAACTCCACTAGAACTCAGGAACCTTTATTTGCACATTTCCCCCAGGCTGCTTAGCTTCTGTTTCAGCTACTGTAGCATAATGGTTGGAGTCTCCTTGTATCTCCTGTGCATTCCTCTCCCCTAGAGTTGGGGTTTCTCTGGTGCTTCTCTATTAGTTCAGATATACACACTCACCATTTTTCTCTTGTGTTACTGATCTTTCATGTTACTTTAACACCTTTCCATGATCAAGTTTTTTTTGTTTGTTTGTTTTTGTTTGTTTCTTTACTATCTTTATTTTTTCAGTTGAATAAGCATTTACTAAACCAACAGTTTGGTCTGCCAGGTTTCCCAGCATTTACAGCAAGTTGCTTAAACCTGTTTATTAATAAAGTGTGATGTGAGCCATACGTGCTCAAGCTCGCTCTCTCTCTCTCCCCCTCTCCAAGTCCTTTTAGTTGTAAACTGCTAACAAATGTTTAACAACTGAATGTTTTGCATGCATTTCCTAGTGAGGTAAGGAGATAGTAAACTGAAATCATACTTTACTTTTCTCTTCACTTATTCCACAAACACTTTAGAAAGCTCACAATTACATTTTATTTCAGTTTTAAAACTTGTTTTGTGTGCTAATTGTAATGTGGCTTGGGAGGGTTTGTTGATGTCACTTGTGTATGCTGAATCCCACGTACTATCCTGGTGACTTGATCTGGGAAGGCATCCCTTTTTCTGTGTCAGAAGAGCTTGGTTGGGGGGAGAAAGAGCAATTGGCCCAATCAGTGTGTTAGGGAAGTAAATGTGAGTAACGCTATTTAGGCTGGGTAAGGGTGCTTATATTACTGTTAAATAGCATTTAGGTGGTCACAATAAAATTTTTGGGGAGGGCACAATAACCTTCCACCCAACACTTATATAAACCTTGTTCCAGGCAGGCAATTTTCAGTTGTGTGTGTTTGTGTAAACTAGTTGACTAATTCCTGTCCTTTCTTACAAAGGATATCGTGATGCACAAATTGGTTGGATTCAGACTGTGGAAGACCTTCATGAAAGAGAAGCTGAAAAAATGGTTTTTTCTCCTTTTGGAAGTACTCGAAGTCCAAGTAGAGTGGCTCAATTTCTTGTGATCTATGCTCCAAGAAGAGGAATCCTGGAAGTGTGGAGCACTCAGCAAGGACCCCGGGTTGGTGCCTTTAATGTGGGGAAACACTGTAGGTAAGAAATGCTTAGCATCTTGACATGATGACAAGTACGCTGTGCTAGTGGGATAAATAAGTGTGTAATAGACATATCCCTGCCTCTCAGGCAGTCTTCTTCCAGTGCCCACAGTGATGAGTGCTAGTAGACTGGTTTTGAATTGCTGACGATGCCTTTGATCCTTGCTTGAATGCAGCGCACAGTGCTCTTATTTATGAACAAATATGTTTCCTTTTCCCTCTCCACTGCTAACACCCCTGCTAATCTTTACTGGCATAGATCACTAATTAGATATTCTGAAGTTTTTCATTAGTTGTGCTGGGTCCTGGCTACATGAAATTCTTCCTTGTGTCTTATACAAAAAATGCATGTTGGTAATTTCAGTCTTCATTGTCATGGCCATATCTGTGTGTTTGTTTCAGGTTGATGTATCCTGGCTATAAAATAATGGGTTTAAACAATATGATTAGTCAAGGTTGGCAGTCTCAGACTTACCAGATCTGTCTTGTTGATCCAGTGTCTGGAAGCATAAAAACTGTTCATGTACCTTTCCATTTAGCACTAAGGTAAGGTTAGCTCCATTTTATATCATAATCTACCTTAACTGTCTCCTCTTAACGGAAGCCTTTTGATAAGTGTTTGAAATTGTTTTTTAGTTCCAGAGGGCCAGAATTAGCTATTCTTTCTCATGCTGAGTAGTGCATTATTCCAAGAGTAGTCTCATGCACTTGTGTGGAGAAAGGTGTCCTCAGTGTGAGTAATGATGGTGGAATTTGGCCCTTGGGAAATGAAATGTGTGATTATTTTATGAGACGTAATACTTGAGTTTTAGAATAACTAGTAACTGTTTTAATTTTATGCCAGAGTGAACAAAAAATGTTTTCACCAATGATGTAATTCAGAAGTAACAAACATAAAATTTCAGTGTGTGTTTATATGAGATGTTTAAAAATCTTTTTCAGTGATAAAAAGAGTGAACGAGCAAAAGATATGCATCTAGTGAAGAAGTTAAGTGCTTTACTCAAAGCTAAAACCTCAAATCTGGGTAGGTTTCTCCTAAGTGTTTGTTGTTTCTTAATGTCTCACCAACTGAAGCACACAATATGCACCCTGTATCCCTAGTGTACGTGTATATCATACATATACACCTGTCGATTTTGCCGTCTTTAATGTTTGTTAGGTGTAAGTGAATTTGTTTGCATATTGAAAGAAGACCTGCAAACTTACTATTCAAATGTATATTAAAATCAGGTTAGAATTGTGCTGAGTGCTTCAAAAAACTAGATTAAGAGCGTTCAGTTAATGTTCGTTTCTTTATACACATCTGCAAAGTCTAGATAAGTCTCAAATTATCTGCCATGTAGTCTGCTGGGGATGTTGTATTCACTATTGAGCTCCACAGCTGTCTGATCATGGGATTCAAATAATCCTTGCTTTTTTTTAACTATGTTCAGTAGAATTAGGGATTTCTTAATACTATTTTACCAAGAACAAACAAAAAACCAATGTTGGAGACATGCTGTATCTGGGGAGCGTTAGGGGGCAGGCAGTACTTTCTCCTGAAGGGTTCAGTAGTGTATGTGATGTGAGCGGCAGCATCTGACTAGCTCAGTTGATCTGGATTGTGCAGACGGGCAAAACAGCATAAAAAGGTAAATTCTCAGTGTGCTGTACAGTATATCCTTCTCACCTTGGTTATTTGGAGATGTTCAGCACCTCATTTTAATTTTAGAGCAATTGTTCTCAACAGTAAAGACATCTGAAGAGTCCTCTTGAAATGAAATGGAATTATAGTAATTTTTAGGTCTTCTACGGAGCAGTCCCAGCCCCACTAATGGTATCTTTGTTAGTACTTTTTGCATTCCCATCCTAATGTTGACTCAGGTCACCTGGTATGACACGGTTCAGTTGTATTAAAAGTGAGATTTTTCTCACAGGGCAGGGTAAAATTAGTTTGGCAGGCTCCTAGTGCATATTGGCACAAATTATGTCATGACTTTTGCAAGTAGCCTGTAGATTTTTAAAAGGCTCCTTGGGTGAAATCCACTCTTGTACAAAGAGCCAGCACAAGCCCAGTCCACCACTTAAGTCCTAATTGAGCTCTATTTTTAGCGTTTAAATGATGCGTAACGTCCATGCTTGCCAGCTGCATGGGGTAGGAGGGATATCACCTTTTGCGCATAGATACCCTTGTTCCTATATGTAATTTTTTTCTTACAAAAGAGGCAAATTTGGAATGATACATGCCTCTCCGTTTCTGAGACACAAGGTGGTTGAGGTAATATCTATTATTGGACCAACTTGTTACTTCTGATATTACCTCACCCACCTTGTGTCTCTAATGTCCTGGGACCAACACAGCTACAACACTGCAAACAGTCAGTGTGAGTTTTTTCCAAGTTAATGGTGGCAGTTCGTCCAATCATGTCAAACCAAACAATTAGAATGTAAATAAGTGTACAGCTTCACTGTGGTGCATAATGACTTGCTTTTCAAGATCCGTGTTGCAAATATGAATTAATGACTGGATCATCTTTGTTGCAGATGTGGTTGAAGCTGAAGCAAAGGAATTAATTCTTGATATTAAATACCCTGCTACAAAAAAACAGGTGAATATTGAGAGGGGGAGTTTCAATCTGGGAAAGAATTTCACATGATCAGACTTGGGTGTAAACCTTTGACCATTGACCTTTCACAGTTTTCTTAGTTCTTTCCATGATTTCTCATTGACAAAGCTTAAGGACTTGCTTTACAGCATTGCTTATTTTATTTTTTCTATAACATAGTACATAGAATTCATGTTGATTTGTGATTTTGCTGCAGGATCCATTTGTGCTGTAAGTGCAAATATGTGTAGCGGAAATAGTAACTTAAAAATACTCTGACTTGTATTGTTATGGGCTTCCTTAAACACTTCAACAGTAACATGAAGGAAGATGAATGGAAATACTTCATTTTGTTAATTTCTGCTAACAGGCTTTGGAAAGCATATTGGCAAGTGAACGTGTACCACTCTCCTCTCTCTCAAACATCACTCAGACATTGATGGACACCTTAAAAAAACAGGGTAAGTGGAAGCTGCTTTTGTAATATGCAGACACACACACAATCTATCCGTGGTGTGGCTTGACGCAAGACTACTGCTGTGAGGCCAGGAGAATATCTGTCATGGGAATCCACTGCTTCATCAGGCTTGGCCTGCTTGGCTTTTCTGCCAGCTAGAGCAAGACATTCCTTTTGTATTTTTTTTTTCCCTGCCTGCATCAGCTTGCTAGTGAGCACCTTCTCCAGCACTTGCCATGTATCTATAATGCAAGAATTACTTCAGTATATTTTTGAAATCTTTGACAGGTTGAATGAGTCCATGCATTATGTATATTTTGCAAATGCAAGAAGCATAAATTGCTTTCAATTAAATACACACAGATATATTCCTCTCTTATATGTTTATATACATTGACTTGCAAATAATTCTATCAATATGTTTCAGCATCTTCACCAAACTTCTATTTTGTATATATTAGTAAAAATAAGCTGGGCTCAACTCTGTTGTATAGAACAGGAGCCTCCAGAACGTTCCACCTTATGGAGCTCCCTCTTCAGTCTTCCCCCTTCCTTAGGAAGAAAATGAGGTCTGGTCCCTTAAACCCTTAAAATTTTTGGATTCACTGAAGGCACTGAACCATGGGCACAGAGGTTTTATGCCACTGAAATGGTTGTAGATCTATCTGATGCTTCCCTTCTTCTCCTTGTGGGCAGCATGGCTTTACTGGTCTTGCACTTCTAGGTCTTTCTAAACTGGGGGCTGTATCCACAGTTTCCCTTAAGGGTAGGTTTCTCAGGCCAAAGAAGTGCATTTGGTCAAAATTCTGACAGATGGAGGAGGGTAAAATAACCCAACATAACTCCTCCCTTGAAACTAACGAAATGCTTCTTGCATTTTGGATTCTGTTGTTTTGGGGGGGCATGACTAGGTCTTGAGGGAGGGAGCAGGAGAAGAGTCTATCTCTGTGAAATCACCTTCAGATGCACAGCGACTTTCCAGCGTAAGATAATGTTCATCCTATTGTTGTTGTTTTGCATGGACTCTATCCACACTGTGAGGAGGAACAGCTGAGCCCTTGGCAGTGTAGTTCACAGAAGCCGTATTACTGCAGGAGGTGCATGGAGGCCCTGAGTGAACAGAATTTGCCTGTGGATCCCAGAATGCTTGTGGGTTGGGAGGGCCTGTCCCTGACCATCTCCGTAGTGAGGGATCCCCCACTGATGATGTGTAACTTCAGAGCTGTGGAATGAAATAGGAGTTTTTCCATTGACTTTAATGGGGCCAGGATTTCACCCTTGGAGTGTTCTGCCCAACTTTGGCCTGCCGTGATCAGGACAAGATATGGCTTTAAATAGCTAGTGTATCCACTCAAATGTGAAGTCCTAAAAATACAGATTCTTATGAGAAACTATTTTCACAATGAAATGGAAAATTTATGCCTCCATTTTCATTTTGTATTTATTGAGTCCTCTTTGTTAGCTTATGTGTGCTTTATGCACTGTCCTCTCTTTTTCCATCTGCACTGTATTACTGTATTCCCTGCCTGGTCACAGTAAAGAACAAATTTGGCTCAAGTTCCTACCTCCTAGTTTGGCTGTGTATCGGCCAGTAATATTGTGGCTAAATGGATATTCTGAAACAGATGTTGGCCTGTATGAATCCTGCTATTGTGAGGAAAAGGTCAATTGATTAGCTGTACCAAGCTGTTCAGGCTTCCTTTTTGTTTCCAGGATTTTTAATAGCAGAGTATCTGAGAAATGGCTGAGTTTCACAGAGAGAAAATTGTACACTGGGAAGTCATTTGAGCACACAAATGGTTTGTTCAGAGACAAATCTTTCTACAGAAAAATCAGTTTAGAATCTTTGTTTTATGTGCTTTAATGTCAGGTAAATTAAGACATTATTAAATATGATACTGGGTCTGTCGCAGATAGTGCTTATCAAATGTTGTTCTTAAGAATTGGTTTCCCACATATGCAGATTAAGAAAGTAGAGAGACCAGGTAGGTGAAGTAATATCTTTTATTGCAGTGGTTTTCAACGTGTGGGTCGCACTGGGTCATAGCGGTTCTGGTCAGCACTGCCGACCGGGCCATTAAAAGTCCTGTCGGCGGTGCTGCCCAGCGAAGGCAGGCTAGTGCCTACCTGTTCCGACACCGCGCTGCGCCCCGGAAGCGGCCAGCAGCAGGTCCGGCTCCTAGGTTGGGGGAGGGGGCGCAGGACTCCGCATGCTGCCCCCGAGCCGGTTCCCAGCCAGTGGGAGCTGGGGGGCTGTGCCTGCGGGTGAAAGCTGTGCCGCTTGCGCGCCTCCACCTAGGAGACAGACCTGCTGCTGGCCACTTCCGGGGCGCAGTGTGGTCCGCAGTGCCAGGACAGGCGGGAAGCCTGCCTCTGCACCCCGGCTGCGCCGCTGACTGGGAACCACTGGAGGTAAGCACGCACCCCAACCCCGTGCCCCAATCCCCTGTCCCCCTCAAACCTAGAGCCCCCTCCTGCACCCCAAACCTCCCATCCCTGGCCCCCCCCCAGAGCCTGCACCCCCGGCCCAGAACCCTGACCCTCTCCCACACCCCAACCCCCTCCCCATCCCAGAGCCCTTTCCCCACACCCTTAACCCCTCATTCTCTGCCCTACCCCAGAGCCCTCACCCCCGAACCCTAACCCTCTGTCCCGGCCCTGAGCCCCTCCCACACCCAAAACCGCTCATCCCCAGTTCCGTTGGATCTCGAGCATCAACTATTTTCTTCAACTGGGTCCCCAGAAAAAAAGTTTGAAAACCATTGTTTTATTGGACCAACTTCTGGTAGTGAGAGACACAAGCTTTCAAGCTCACACAGAACTCTTCTTCAGGTCTGGGAAATGTATGCTGTATGTCACAGCTAAATACAAGGTGGATGAGATTACTTAGCATAAGTAGTTAACACATTTCAAGGGGCCATTCAAGGTGAAGTAAGAAAGTAGACATACATCAAATGACACATTTTTTTGTTACCTGATCCCATTGTTTAGATTCAGTATCTTATTCTTCAGCTTAGGCCTTAGCAGGTAGAAGACAAACTGAGTGAGCGTGCATGCTGAGTAGCAACTCAACAGTTTAGAAAGACTCCTAATTGCAGACGTTGGTGTCTGTTTTGGGCATTCTTGTAACTGACTGCTTCTGCGCTTGTTTTGAAATTGCAGGAAGTGTTATGCAAATTATGCTGAGGTGTTGAATTGTCTGTTGCATGTTGCTTCACAAATGTGAGTTACTATATAAACTGAAAAACAGCCTCCCTTAATCTTGGTGTTTCCATTGTGCCTTTCAACTTGCACAAGAAGCTGAGCTGTGAATAGGCTCTTTATTTAGTTTGATAAAGAAGAAGAAAACACTTAATTTTTTAGTCAAATTAACTATTACTGTGTTGAGGTATTAGTGCTTTTTAAAATTCTAAACTCTGGGTTGATATCAATTGCATGTGTCTTCTCTGGCTGCCATAGTTATGCTAGTTGCTTTCCCAAACTCTGAAGAATTACAAATATCAGGGGATTTCTACTGATTTTTGTTAACACGGTTTCCGTTTTGTCACTGAAAGACAATAATGCCCATTGTGTTTCCTCAATTTTAGTGTTGGAAACTTTATTTGCAGCTTTTTTATTTTATTTATTATTTGCAGATTTACCACATTCACATATTGGCAGCATAACAACTAAAATTCATGCAGCATTGTACTTTGCAAGGAACTTGTGTTTGTTTTTAAAAAAAGTAATTACTTGAAGAGTGCAGTCTGTAGCATCCTGCCTTTCCTTGATTTTTACCTGGTGGTGCACAAGAGGTCCTCTACAGTAGCCTTGTGTTCGGTGTTCCATTGCAGCCTTTTTCTTGGCAAAAATAAGCCTGATACCCTATTTGCTTTTGGGCAAAAATCATCCTCGCTTTAACTTGCCATGGATTAAACGTCATATCGTGAGCAAGAGTGTGTCGAAAACATTACACTGGAGCATATGTCATCTAACTCCTTTATAAGAGTTTAATGAAACTACAAAGAACATTTCACAGCTCCAGTACACACACTCATTCAGACTAATGCACATCTTTATTTCTCTCTCTCCAGAGTTTGTGTGTGTTGATGAAGGATTGCTCCAGTTCTGTGCAAATAAGTTAAAGCTGCTGCATCTTTATGAGTCAGTCAGCAAACTGAATTCTTTGAGCATGCAGCCAAGCACTCCGCTCTCTGATAATGTAAGTAACATCAAAACTTCTTTCTGTGAAAGAATTAACCATTTGGCAGGTAGATTAAATGGAAAATTACTAGGGCTGTCAAGTGATTAAAAAAATTAATCGCGATTAATCCCGCTGTTAAACAATAATAAAATACCCTTTATTTAAATATTTGTGGATGTTTTTCACTTTTTCAAATATATTGCTTTCAATTACAACACAGAATACAAAGTGTACAGTGCTTACTTTCTTTTTTACAGTGAAAATATCTGTAATAAAAATAATATAAACAAAAGAAGTAGTATTTTTCAATTCACCTAATACAAGTACTGTAGTGCAATCTCTTTGTCATGAAAGTTAAACTTTGTAAATGTAGAATTATGTACAAAAATAAAACTGCACTCAAAAATAAATAAAAATAAAACAATGTAAAAACTCTAGAGCCTACGAATCCACTCAGTCCAACTTCTTATTCAGCTAATCGCTAAGACAAACAAGCTTGTTTGCATTTGTGGGAGATAATGCTGCCCACCTCTTATTTACAGTGTCACTTGAAAGTGAGAACAGGCGTTCACATGGCACTGTTGTAGCTGGTGTCACAAGATATTTTCATGCCAGACGTGCTAAAGGTTCATATGTCCTTTCATGCTTTGACCACCATTACAGAGGACATGCGTCCACGCTGATGACAGGTTCTGCTTGATGATGATCCAAAGCTGTGCGGACGACACATGTTCATTTTCATCGTTTAAGTCAGATGCCACTTATGGTTATGACCGGCTAAATCAACCGCCGATCACTTGCCCATCGACTCCTTACAGGAGTCGATGAGGGAACGTCGCCCATTGATGTCACGTAGTGTGGACCCCGCAGTAAGTAGATCTAAGCTACGTCAATTTGAGTTACACTATTCATGTAACTCAAATTGCGTAGCTTAGATTGACTTTTCCCTTCAGTGTAGACAAGGCCTTAGTCACTTAATATGTGAGACAGAGCCAGGAATAGAACTCCTGTCTCCTGACTCCAATCATTTGTCCTAAGTGCAGAAGGCTTTCCTTTATCCTTTTTGGGAGGAAGAATTAATTCTGGAAACTAACTTGTGACCAAATCTGCCTTGTATCTAGTATTTTAAATAGATGTACAAAATGTTCTACTTCATATTTTGGGTTACTTTTAGTATCATTACAGAAGTCTCTGCATATCGGCATTACAGAACCTTGCAATAGGTCTGCCCAATTTGCAAGGTGGCTGCTTTCTCAAGGATTTTTGGCTAATTAAAAAAACGGTAGTCATGTACAGCAGAGAGAAATTGGGTGTGGGAAATAAGTATGTTATATCTTCAGATACAAACTTACATATGGTCATTATTTACAGTTGTTCTAATCTTTCTGCTTTTAAGGATTTGGCTAAACTACTCAGGCTGGATGAAAAAGAGTTTGCTAGGCTCCAGACGTTACTGGAAAACTACAAGCAAGAAAACATCCAAACCACCATTCGATTTGCTGATGATAAAGATGGTATATTGCCTGTGAAAATGTTCTTGGAGTATTTAGAATATGAAAAGGACATGATTCTAGTGAAGAAACTAGATGAAGGAGAATATGTGGCTTTAGGTAAGAGCTCTTGAAGGACTAGTGTTTGTCAGATTAATGCTTCATTCTGTTTTAGTCTAACTTTAAAATCTGGATAAGATGGGGCTCAAAATATTTACTGGATGGACATTTACTAGCCAGAGGACTACATTTATTAAGTAGACACTGAAATAAAAGAAGGCAGAGGCTCTCCAGTTAGATCAAGGGGCATTGCTAGGGCAAGAAACCCACACTTTCTCCTTAGCTTCAGGAAACAGGGTGCTGGAATTCCCATCGATGTGTTGCCTCTCAACCTCCCATACCACGCTGCCTCCTTGGAGTGAGAAGGAAAGTATTTCTCAACTGTCCACCTATCTCACTCCCCTACACCACTCCCCACCTGCAAAGGGCACCTCATATTAGCAGATATCAAATTATATCCTTCTGCCCAACTATTTAACAGATACCAAATTTGTATATTTGTGAGGCAAATGGCGTCTAGTCATGGCCTCAACAAACTTTCCTCATGAGAGGAATTGGAGGTGAAGAATTCCTGGGGTGCCTATCTTTATGTCTGTGTGAACATCAAAGGCCCTTTCTAGGGTAGCCTAGAGTCTACTTCAGTGTACTTCTCCTATATCCCCTCCAAAATATTGTACTTGGGTTTTAAAACCAGGACAGAGTCACCAGGCCTCTTGCTGACCAGAACCACCAATAGACAAGCTGCCTCAATAACAGAACTACTGCAAGCTGGTGGTATAAATAATGGCAACAAAACATAAATGCTAATGTAAACTTTCTCCTGAGTTCAGCTTTGTTTCCTAGAAGAGAGCCCCTATGCCTCTACTTCTCTCTGCCTCAGACACATCCAACCATTTGTATACTCCTGGGTTGGAGCTAATAGGACTCTCATGATCTGACACCAGAGTGAGTCAGCAAAAATAGCTCCGGTTCTCCTGCTGGATTCTAAAACACACCACCATGGCACACAGGCCTGGATTACTTGGCAGCTAAATTTGCTCTCATACATATTCTACTTTTTAAACTCTTCTCTATATTTAATGGTGATACGTATAATCTGAACTGGTGCAATCTGTTTTACATTGTTATATAGCCCTTTGTCCACACACTCTACTTGCCTTCCCTTCTTCCTTGTTTTTGGAAAAAAGAATTAAGAGTAAAATAGTCATTCCAAACAGTACTGCTCTGTGTATCCCACTTCCTGGCAGCTGTCCAGAACTATCTCCTTGACCCTATCCTTGTCTATCTATGGATCCACAGGCTCCGCATCAGCCAAAGAAAGGCTGTGACCTAGGCATTAGGATATTACACTGTTTGCTCAAAGCTCCCTTGCCTCAAGCCCAGTAAGTCCTGATCTGTCTGGTGAACCAGTCATCTGCATGTTGAGTGTTGGATCATTGTAGATGAAGTTGATGTGTTGTTTGTTTTTAGGCAGCTTTTTTTTCTGGAAATGTTTGTGTGGCGAGAGTTCCACAGAGGAAATGTGCCATACACTGGAGTCTGCAGGATTTAGCCCTCAGTTATTATTGGTAAGATACTGATTTAATTGTGTTCCTTGCTTTTTACCCAGAATATACATGAATTTAAACATCTCAATGCCAGAAAAATTTCACAATTTACAATATTGACCTTTAAGCACCGGGAATAACCATGTACACTTAGCATGTTAGTGTCTAGACTTCTGCCCTTTTTGAGATCTGTAAATCCCTCTTTTGAGAGCATTGTCAGTTATGTTATATAATAAAATGGGTACAACTCAGGATAAAATAGAGAGGCATTTAAGTTCTAGCCCCAAATGTCTTCAGCCTAATTACTATATAATGTATATATTCAGCAATACACATGCCATCTTAACGATATTTTCTTCACGGCTCTTTTGCTATGAGAAATAATATACTTCATGCCAGCAGATAAGCAATAAATCCAAGTGAAATACATATTTTTGTGGAATGAGACTTGGTGAGGAAACATTTTCATTTCAAACATAGAAAAAGTTGTTATAAACAAGTGAGAAATTATTTTAAAAAATGAATGTAATTTCAAAACTGCTTTTTAAAAATGCATTTTTACAGGCTAATCTTTTAAATTCCAGTGAAGATAATCCCTTTTAAACTAAATATTCCCTGCAGTGCTTGAAACCCAAGCACCACAGCAATAAGAACCTGAAAGTGAAACTGAGTTACTGATTTTCTTCATTTAACCTGAGAGAGCTGCAAATAGTGAACACAGCATATGCAGTGGCAAATAGATTAGATTTAAAAAAATCTTTTGATAATCTACATAATACAGGTAGGCAGATTTGTATATAGGGTATGAGGTTCTTTAAGCTGATGATGTAGAGTAAAGGCAGTACAACAGGCTGTGTCCCACTTTAGGGTCCTGACAGACCCTCATGTTCCAAAAAAAAAAAATCGTTGGCTTGTTATGAAATGCACAGAGCATTTTTTATAGTGTAGAGTAGATATTTTGCCTGTTTGTTCTCCTGTTTTTTTTTTCCCCCTCCTGTAACCTGCTCTGCTGCTAAGTTTTACCTCCAAAGCAGGTGTAATTAAAAACAGCTTGATAGTCGACTAAAGTTTTAACAGATTACTAAGGCCTAACCTATAATAGCTATACTATACTGTATACTCTATACTGCTATGCTATATAGCTATACTGGCAAAATGCTTGTAGTATAGATGCAACTTATACCTGCAAGGAAGTGCTTTTGTGTGTTACAGTTTATACCTGTTTGACAAGTGGAATAAGACCTACAGTACAAGCACTTTTGTGCTGGTATTAGTGTGTCTACAGTAGGGCTTTTGCTAGCATAGAAACATTGCAGAAAAAAATCACACATCTAACTAACATTGCTTTTCTGGCAAAGGCTTCTAGCATAGACCTGACCTCAGGTTTCTGTAGGATTTAATACCAGGTTACAATCTAAAGTGCTACATTCTGCAAATTTAGAAATAGCAGGTTCGTTACTGATTAAATGTGTAATTATCTAGGCAAAGACATACTAAGATGGAAAATTGTTTAATATTCCTGATGTCTGATTTAGTCATTTTTCAGAGTTGAATCACTTTTATTTGCCATTTGTATTTTGCACGTTGCAAGTATTCCATTCATGCAACCTTTATGAAGGTAGACTAGCCTACTCTAATCTGTGTGTTCATGAAGTGAAAGTCTGCCAGACAGCTAGCACAGTTTGCCATAGTCTCTGTAGTAGTTTTGGGGCTATTGTTAGAGGGAATCACTCAGTCAGCATCTTGTGTCCAAATAAACATGAATACCATTATTTGCAATTTTGGAAAGATCACAAGACTACCAAAGCCTAATGTAAAGTAGCTGCTGTCTGTAATTTATAAGTTTGTTCAACTACACACACAAGAAATTTCTTAATTAGCATTGCACTATGATGATTAGAACACCTAAACTATCAGCTATTTCTCAACATTTCTATTGTTGTGCATGAGTATTAGGAATTGTGACTTTTGGTACCAAAGGGTTAATTGAATCCAAATATAATTAGGAGTCTATAGAGTAATTATCTGGGTTGAGAAGATGATGTACTAGTTAAACTGGTCTTTTAGTCACTGATATTAAATGTAGCTCTTATGCATCAAATCCTTGTATTAACTTTTTAAAAAATCTTAATATACAGTCCTCTACAAATAACTACTTATTTAGCTAACATTCATTACGTGCCTTAATAGAACTCCTTTAATTTTAGAAAACAATTTATTTGATCAGTGAATTAGCTCCCCCCCCCCCATAAAAAACACCCCTAGTTTGGCTTCTGTACTATATGTGTGCTTTTAACATCAACTGTGTATGCTCATTTCTTGCAGCCTATAGATCATTGTCTCTTGAATGTTTCATCTTCTCCTAACTCTGGCACTTTCCTACCCCAGAGTTATGACTGAAGCACTGAACTTAATCTTTTCTGGTTTTAAGAAACTTCTGCTCCCTGCCTTTATTTTGCGATCTATATAATAACATGATACTAATTTTGTCCAGGTTGAGATGGGCTGTTTTACTGCAATTGTCTGTCTGCTGGCTCATGAGAGGAGTTTGTCCCGGGGATCTTTTTTTTGTAATTGAAAGATTGCTGAAGTGTGGTACTGTTGCACTTAAAAGCGTTGTCATGTGACGTATCATCTGCAGCACACCAGTGAACTCTTTGTGTTGATGTATTATAACATGGTTCCAGGGATCATACATTTTCACTCCACCCTAAGAAGTTATGTTGGAGAAAATACAACCTTTGATGTAATAAATATTCCACTTTTTTCCCCCAGTCTCTGCTTCTCAATGTGTGGCTTTCCAAGGAAAAAGATATTCTAGATGAACCACAGTCTGTCTGCTGTCTTCACACTATGCTGTCCCTTCTGAGCAAAATGAAAGGTGAAATACACATTCATAATCTTAAAATATCACAGTCAGCTAAAACTAGTATTCGTGGTTGTCAGAAACATGCCATTCTGACCATCTGTACTGCTCTGTAAATAAAGCAAACCCAACTAAATATTACTTGATTGCATTTTATAATAAGCATTTTATAATAGGGTTATTTAAAATTACAATTCAAGACTGTTTCACCTTATAGTGACTGGAAGGTTTGAAATTTTGGCTTGGATCCATAGAAACACTGAGATTTAAGGACCTTGGTTCCAGTGTCAGTTTGAAGTGATAGATGTCTCTGGAGGGATTTCCTTTTTAAAAAAATATTTTGTGTTTTTTCCTTTTAACAATGTCCCTTTTCAAACCATGTCCCATTCTCTCTACAGCCACCACCTTAGCTTCTGAGAACAATCATGTAGTGGAGTGCATTTGGGGTTCTTCCCCCTCAAAACTTCTTGATCCTGGGCCTGATGTGTGTTGTGGTGGTTTTTATCCATACTTGTTAATTATTCCCCTCCTATTCAAGCCTTCCAGAATGCCTTTGTTCAGCCCTATTACTACAACTACAACATCCATTTTGAGATTGTTGCTCCGGAGCATTTACTGACTGCACATCTCTGCAACTTCAGTACAGCATAGGGTTGCCAGGTGTCTGCACTCCTATTGGCCAAGTACCGCGGCCAATGGGAGCTGGGGTGGTGGTGCTTGAGGGTGAGAGCAGTGCGTGGAGCCTTCTCCCCTCCTCCTCCTCCTCCCTCCCATCCCCCGCCTAGGAGCTGGACCTGCTGGCCGCTTCCGGGGTGCAGCATGATGCCAGGATAAGCAGGGAGCCTGCCTTAGCCCTGCTGTGCTGCTGACTGGGAGCCACCCAAGAGAAGCATGCACCTCAACCCCGAGCCGCTTCCTGCACCCCAAACCGCCCATCCCTGGCCCCACCCCAGAGCCTGCACCCCACCCCCTGCCTCAACCCGCAGCCCCTTCCCACACTCCAAATCCCTTGGCCTCACCCCCCAGGCTGGAGCCCCTCCTGTGCCCCAAAACCCTCATCCCCGGCCCCAGCCCAGAGCCTGTACCCCCTCCCACATTCCATACCCCAGCCTCAACCTGCAGCCCCTCCCACATTCCAAAACCCTCAGCCCCATCCGCCAGCCTGAAACCGCCTCCTGCACCCCAAACCCCTCATCCTCAGCCCCACCCCGGAGCCTGCACCCCAATTCCCTGCCCCAGCCTGGATCCCCCTCCAGCACCCTGAACCCCTCATTTCTGGCCCCACCCCGGAGCCCGCACCCCCTCCCGCACTCCAACCTCAGCCAAGTGAAAGTGAGTGAGGATGGGGGAGAGCAAGCCACTGAGGGAGGGGGAATGTAGTGCGTGGGGGGCGGGGCCTCCAGGAAGGGGCGGGGCCAGGGTGTTCGGTTTTGTGGGATTAGAAAGTTGGCAACCCTAGTACAGCACTGCACTTTATAGTTATATGATCCACTGGATACATTAGAAATGTACAGCAGACTTCACTGCCTGGTGACTTCTATCATATTTTGCAAACCCTCAACCAGGACTTGGTGAAATCTCAGTAGTTCGTACTCTGCACTTCATTATAAAGGCTGGTTGAGATCTAGAAATTGTGGGTGAAAAGCTGAGAGAAAGATAACTTGGTGGCTCTTGCAGATTAAGTGAACTTGTTCAGTTACAGATGCTGTATTTAATCACCTTATGTTTTAACAGATAAAGGCAAATTCAGCTTCCAAAGTCAGGTTGTTACTCTGCTAGTTTCTCTCTCAACGCAGCCAGCTGATTTTTTTTTTTCCCCACCCTTTGTTTCTACAGTTGCGATCGATGAGTCATGGGATTCTCAATCAGTTTCCCCCTGGTGGCAGCAAATGCGCACAGCTTGTATTCAGTCTGAAAATAATGGAGCCGCCTTATTATCTGCACACGTTGGGCATTCCGTAACTGCACAGATCACTGACAGTATGGCAGAGAAAAAAGTAAGTAAATCTGAGACTTCTCCCTCTCTACAGCAATAATTGTATCAGATTCATGCAAAGCTTTTGCCCTTATGAGGGAAGGAACGTCTTGGCATTCACTCAGTAACACTCAGAAACCAGCGCAAAACACACAGTTTTCTGGGATAGGATTCAAAGGAATAGAAACCTGGAAACTTGTGTTTGGCCTTGCAGATTAATCTGCCCAGGTGTAAGGCATTGCAAGCCATTATGATATACAATTCAATCTGGAGATACCTACAGTATGTTTTACAGTGTGAATTATAGGGTGTCTCTTGACATTGAATGAGTGGAAGTTTTGCAGGACCAAAAGAGACACTTAGAGGGACACCAGCAGGAAGCCTAGTCGATTTCAAAAACTAAACTTTTAAGTTGTTTTGGATACTCAGCCTGCCTAACTGCCAATTTCTGACCGTGTGAATATTTTTAAGTTGACTAATTAAAAAAAAAAAGTTCCTGATTATCTAAATCCCCTTCCATAATTATGTTCTGATTTTTTTTAAGTGTTAAAAGCTCTTGTTTGTAGGTGTAAGAGGGCATCTGGTCTACAGGTTGATGTTTGGCCAGAGACAGACTGAGGTTTTTGGAATGTGTGGTGTTGCACTTTTATGTGGATACTTTTACATGCATACATGTATTTAAGAGATTGTAAGACCTGTGTGTGAATTTAAATATTGATTAACTTTTGTATAACTGTTCATTCTCCATCTACAGCTGATCTGCAAAAAAGCTCACAAATAACCTGCTTTGTTAGTTTTCCCCAACTGTTGTAGGTGCTGACACAGATTCCTGGGAAGCACTTTCCCTTGATACTGAATATTGGAAACTTCTACTGAAACAATTAGAAGATTGTCTGATACTTCAGACACTATTGCACAGTAAAGTGAGAAACAGGACAACCAGAGTATCATCTCTTCAGGCTGAGCCACTCTGCAGACTCTCTGTAAAGAAGTTGCTTGAAGGAGGGAAAGGTATACTCTCGTGCAAAGCAGATTTGATTAACTTTCTCACCCAACTCAGGGCCAGATTCTATCACTCTTACTCCAGTGAATGGCACCTTATTTTGGGAGTAGTCCCACTGAGGATATGTTAATTATATGTAATTTTTACTATTTTAAAATAATTTTTCATTTCTTTTTCTGGAGACTGCATTGTAGGCTTCTAACCAGTTACTTGATTGAGATTTTCTAATTGACATAAAAATTATACAATTAATGATTTCTGTTAACTGACAGATGAGTCTCTTCCCTTGTCATCTGTGTTTCAGATCCAAGTTTACTACTTCTAAAATGTCGCTGGCAAACTTTGACTGTGCCTTATACTTTCCTTTTGCATCTTAGGAGGCATTGCTGACAGTGTAGCAAAATGGATTTTCAAACAGGACTTCAGTCCCATGATACTGAAGTTGGCACAACGGAAAAAAGAGACGGAACGTACGGAGGAACCTGTAGGAATTGACAGGAATGTTTCCCTTGAGAAACCAGGAGCAGAGATGGGCATGGAAACAATCCTAGGTAAAAATACAAAATAACCCTTTCAAACTTAAATTTCTTCCCAGGGGACTGAGTTGGCTGAATTGTTTTTAATTAGTAGAAATTGTGACTAGGATGAAAAAGTTGTCTAATTTCTTCAATTATGTTTTAGAGTTGCTGCATTTAGCATATCAGCAGTTTCCTTGTAGTCTTGAATTGGATATACTACACACACATTGTTGTTGGGAATATGTAGTGCAATGGAATAAAGATCCAGAGGTAATGTAATCTAAACTTTTTGGTATATTTATACTTGTGTATAATTTACTAATTGAAGCTAACCTTTTTTTCAAAGGAAATTAATCAGAATTAGACTGTGATAAATGGAGAGCACAAATTTAAGTAATGAAGAAAAGGAAGTCTTAGATTCTAGGAGTATGGGATACCATCTACTAAGACAGGAAGACCTGTTCATGCCAGACAGGAAGACACTGCCAGTCTTATTGGGAAAAGGGGGAAGTTCTTCAGCTTTCATATTTCTGATTTTGAAATATGCACACCTCACAAATACACAATGCTGATCTAGTTAGGGTTATTTTATTGCTCTGTCAAGTATCAGGGGGTAGCCGTGTTAGTCTGTATCCACAAAAACAACAAGGAGTCTGGTGGCACTGTTTTTACTGCACTGTAAACATTGTTTTTACTGCACTGTCTTTCTCTGAGTGGACTGAGTGGATTTGTAGGCTCTAAAGTTTTACATTTTCAAATGCAGTTATTTTTGTATATAATTCTACATTTGTAAATTCAACTTTAATGATAGAGATTTCACTAAAGTACTTGTATTAGGTGAATTGAAAAATACTATTTTTTTATATTTTACAATGCAAATATTTGTAATAGAAATAAATATAAAGTGCACTGTACACTTTGTATTCTGTGTTGTAATTGAAAGCAATATATTTGAAAATGTGGAAATCATCCACAAATATTTAAATAAATGGTATTCTATTATTGTTTAACAGTGGGATTAATCGCGATTAATTTTTTTTAATCGCTTGACAGCCCTACTTGTAACTGCTCCCTTAAATTCTGATCCTGGGAGGGTGCTGAACATCCAGAGTTCGTAACTGAGGTCAGCATCTCTCAGACTCAGTAAATCTGTGCTATCGGGCACCTCACTGCATAGTAAAGGTTTATCTTATTCTGCATTTTTTTAAAGATGGACTCTAAAACAGACTTATTTTTGGTAGACATTGGTTTAGTTTTTTAAATCAAAAATAAAATTGTATTTGCAAGATAAACCGCCAACAGTCAAGGGAGGTGTTTTTCTGCAAGAAATGTGTCATCAGCATATAAACTAAAACTCTGGAAAATTACATCAGAATCGCAGTGTTCAGTGGTGATTAGCTTAGGTGGCACTGATATGTATGTGCATTTGCTTGATGGTAAGAGAGGAAATTAAAATAACAGGTCTTGTAATAAAAGAAATCCTAAAATATTTTTTAACTGGAAAATGAGTTTCTTGAAAACCATCTGCATTAACATCTTTTTAAGAATTCACAATTTGTTTTTGAAACTGCCATTGAATAATGGAATAATGTGTTTTGGTTTTTTTATTCTTCTTCCCCCTTTATATAAGGAAGCACGTTTTCTCATTAGATCTATAGATCACCTCAGATGCATTGTTAATGCTCACATACAGCATGGTAAGTATAGAACTATTGTTAAAGAACATCCTGATAAAATTTCAGGAGAGCAAAATAAATCAGTGTACATAGAGATTCATTTAAATCTGTACAGTTTGTTGTGCTGGCCAAGCATCTCTGCCTAAATCGGGAACTCTGATGCTGACATTCAAGCTCCCCCAGTTTTCCAATCTTTTTCTTCCACAAAGATTGAGGTGTGTAGATAGGGCTAAACCATGTAAAAAAAAAAACCCCAAAGTCCTTCCTTGTTATAACACGATTTGGTCACATCCACACATACTTTTGCTAAATTGTTGAAAACTAGTTTAGTTGGAAGCATGGTCAAACACATTTCTGTAAAACTGGGCTAACTTTTTTAATCTTTATGGGGGTTAGTTCTGGTCCAACTCCATTCATCACTCAAAATTGCCTGTTTACACTGTGCATCATAGAGCATAGTCCTGTTCTAGGCCTCTTCACTGCTTTCAAGCACAATACAGTATATGACTAAAGCACTAGTGATGATCTATTATGTGTTCAGTCCCAGACTCGCTACATATGTCTAACAGTTCCTTTAATCATAGTGCACAATATGATATTCTTAATGGATTAGCCATAGATGTAATTACTCTCTCTGGACATCAAAGCCGTCCTGTACTTCTGAAATTGAACCTGGGATCTTGTGCTTGTTGCTTTATAATTCGGCTGACTTGACATCTGCCTCCCTCTGCAATCTCCTTCTCTCCTAATTCCCCACTACTAAAGGAACGCTGGGCCCATGTACTTCTGAGTTTTGAACTATTTGTGCTTTGGTGTCGGATGCTGTCTTAAGGGAAAGCAAATCCCATGAGATCACTGCATGACTATATAGTAAAGTCTGACTTATCCTTTTGTTGGAGACAGATTAATCTATGTCCCAAAGTACTGTTTCATCTGTGTTGTACTGTACCATTAATTTTTAAATCAGTCCTCTCTCTCTTCTTCTGCAATAACTTTCATTGTATGGGTTTACATTAAACCTGTTTTGATGCACCATTCAGATGAAGCTTATATTTCTGTAATTGTTTTTAGGTATTGCGCTAATGATGTGGAATACATTTATAGTAAAACGGCTCTCTGCTGCTACATACCTAATGGACAAGGTAAACGTGCTATTGTGGCTGTTAGTTTTAAGTTAATTTCTTACTGATTAATTTTTTATTCACAGAGATATTAAGCTATCAAATATTTAAAACGTTGCTTTTTATGTTTTTGGAGCATCTTTGATTGTAGAGCTAAACTATGCTGCTTGGGTGGTTTCATTATATTGGGTAAGTCTTGTTGTTTTTGAAAAGCATATATTGGGAAATGCTTATTTTTGAAAAATTATCACATCTGTTTGTTCTTTTGGAATGACCAGGTATTGGAAAGATCTTATTGTAAGTTTCAATAAGCAGCTGAAGTTGGCAGATATTTCCACACATCAATAATGAGCATACACTTAAATTTTTTTTCTCACCTGACACTAGCATAAAACTATACTGAACGGGTGAATTCCAAAAAGTTCTCCTTTGCAAAAAAAAAAAAAGAAAAAGACTTAAAAATCTTTACCAATGATTTTATTTTAAGGAATGTGAGCTTTCCATTCCTGTATTATCTATCCTATACATTTTATTGACCTGGTAACCAATAAATTAGCTTAATAGATAACCCAAGAACTACATTTTTTCCTATGCATTGCTGTAACTGCACTTGATGGTTTTTACCATGAAACCTTTATTAAGATCATGCAGAAGTTGCTTTTTGGCTTGTGTACCGTATTCCTTTTAGGCTTTGGGGTATTAAAAATGCAAAAACATGTCCTGGATGGTGCTGAACACTTTCAACTCCCCTGGCTTGCTGAATCAGTCTTGTATTACAGGACCTGTTTGCCATCTGTTCTGCCAGGCTATGTCCTTTCTAAATATGTCTGTTTGTGAGCTTTCATACATTTAGTACTGAATTAACTGGCTTGCTTAGGGAGGAAAGGGGGTGATTCCAAATTGTGTTTAAGAGCTATCAAATAATTGCTCTATTTAAACTGAAGGAATTTACCTCAAGTGTATCAATTTGCAAGTTGTATAGGAGAGCTAATTGATCGCTAGCATACTAGTACAGAGAAGTCCAGATATTTGTAATACAGTTTTTAGGGCAAAAGAGGGGAGTACCAAAGTAATATGCTGGTGATGACTTTAGAGATGCTGGGGTATCATCATTTCTGTCCCCTCTTCCTTTTTTTTTCCTTTTCCTTTTTTCCTATTCTCCTTTCTGTGGCTTATCTTTTTTGTACTGTTTATTCATTTTCCATGTACTCTTCTGCAGCTAGACTCATGGCTACAGAAGAATTCAGTTAGTCTCATCTCCTAAGCAAAAGTTCTTTACCTAATGGTACTGCTTGCATTTTTACAGGCCCCTGCTTCTGTAGTACCTTGGTGCAGTAACATCTAAATAAGTACAGTTAAAAATTTTCTGCCTTATTTATTCAGTCTTTTCACATACTTTCTTACCTAACACTTTGAACACATCCATGTTCAATATCTGTTGAAAGTGAGCTACCTTTACTTTATGTATTTAAATGTGTTTGAAAGCTCCAGTTCAGGGCTCCTTAGAAGCTTGTATGCATATTACAATATACCAAGAAAAGGATAAATATCTGTAATAACTTATCCAGCCTTACCACAGCTCTCAAAATATAAACTGACCAAATAGTGTTTGATATATTAGCAGTTATTCAGTTCCCAAAGTGACTATGAAAAGTCCTCCAACTTACAGACTTCGGGTATAGCATGGTGGATACTCTTAATTCAAGTTGCTATATGAATTCTGGGGCCATATATCTTCCTTCAGCTGTTGATTAGGGTACCACAGCACAGTCTAATCACAACAGAGTTTGGGTCAGTGAGATCTTTATACCGTGGGAATGAGTAACTTCCATCTACATGTGTTTTTCATCATCTGCAGAAGATTCATTGAGCTGTGGAAATTGGAGCTTAGCAGCACTATCGTAACTTTCCCAAACAGGCAATAGAGATCTGACTCTTGCTCAGAATTCAGGCAGACAGGAAAGGTGTGTGATGATTTACACTGTATAATTTTCTTATTGTGGCTTCCCTATCTCAATTGCTATTCTGCAGTATCCATTTTTCCTTGCTGCTTTTTCATATTTGTCATGATTTCATCTTCATTCTGATTTCATTCTTGATACTATTGCCCCAATCCTGCACCACTGAGGTCTTTGGGAGTCTCTGAGTTGCTGTCAGTGGGCTTTGGTTCAGGTTTTATGTGCCTTTTAGTCCTCTCACATCAGTTTTACACCAACATAACTCCATTTGTTTCAGTGGAAATTTTTCCTTCGATCACCCTGATGTAAACTAGATCAGAATCAGACCCAGTGTGATCGAACAGCTAGAAATGATGAACATAGAGAACTTTCAACTTAACATTTCACATTTTTTTTTCAAAACTGAACATACTCCACATGTAACAGGAAAGTATGATTGTCAATTTTGAAACACAAATTCAGTGCAAATTAAAGAGATTGAGAGGCAGACTTTGCCATTAATTGCTAAGAGTGTTATTTTTTTTCTCTGCCTTAATAGTCAAATGATTGAAAAGCCAGTGAAGTGGTTGTAGTGCTTCAGAGATTTATGAAGGATTGCTCTGAGAATTTCCTTACCTATATTTAGCATTCTTTGTATGTGATAACTGGGTGAATATTAAGTAAAAAGTCAAATGAAGATTACCCTCTTTTAAAGATGCACCCTGTGAAAAATCAGTTGAAACTTGAATTGGATCCCAAGAGGGTAGCTCTATCTTGCAATAACACAGATTTTCTCCTAACTGAGGGTAGCCTGTTTAACATCCTATTCCAAGAGTCAAGCCTTTATCTGGGACAGATGGTCTTGTCGTCTTTTCACCTTGTATCTCATCAACCTCCAGTCTTGAAAGTCACCAGCTTGCATAATTCATTCATCATTTAATGCTTTGAAATACTAATTATAAAATTACTGCACTAGTAGTGAAATAAATAACACTGGCAAAGATGGAAAGTTAGAAAGGGTTATTGTCATGCCACAAGATTTTTGAATAGTGTTCACCATGGGTAAATGTTTCTAAGCTCTGTAGAAAAGTACATATACATGCTATTCAGATGAACAAAAGTAACAGGCTTCTTAGGTGTGTTAATCATTCTGCAACTATTTTTTATTTCATAAGCAAGACTCTATAGAATGTTCAAACATCTTGAAAATGACCGTTGCACGTTCAGTCTGATTTTTCAGATGGCAGATAAATAAATCACCCAGATGAGACACTGTGTGGGAAAACTTCAGCCTGCAAGGAATGTTTTTGCCAAAAGCTTTGCCCATTGAAAGTATTCAGCATAGAAATTGCTTCTCAGCTCCTATTTTGTACTATAGCCTGTATCCAATCACAGTTCTTTTAAGATATTCATTCAATATATTATATCTAGCTGTGTAGAAAATTTTTTTTTCTATTGTATAAGGAAAATAAGTTACTTTAACAAATAGACTGCTCATGTGTCAGACTTATGCTGAAAATTTGTTCTATAATAGGTTGGAAAAGCTCCGAAGGACAGATTATGCAGAAGGGCAAGTAATACTTTATTTGTCTAAAGATGACAATATTTGATTATTTTGTTTCAATGGTCATTGCATCTGTTTTTCGTGTTCTTAATGTGACCACGCATAAGGAGATCTGGGTGGGAAAGATTAAAATAAAAAATATTGATGAATTTTAGCCAGTCTTAAATTTCCACTTTGACAAATTGAAGTTGAAAGGTGTAGACAAATCTAGTAAAAATGTTACGGAAAGTGAATTTGAGACCGAAGCTTGCCTCACGTTCTGTCCACATAAAATTTTATCAACTCCTGGAAGAGTTAATTGAAACTATGTTCAGGCGATAGTGGGTTTGTTGTTTCTGATAAAATTCTTTGAGGAATATAGTTACTTAATAGAACAGTGTAGTAAGTGGATAGAATAAGCAACTTTTTTATAGTCAAGACTTTTCCAGATGTTGCAAAGCTTTATTGAAATTCTCAAATTCTACTTTTCTGTTATATCCAAATCTTTTGTTACAACTATTTGGCCTTAAACATAATGAGATAAAGGAACTGAAGTTAGTGCTAGTGCCTTTTGTGTATTCTCTAGCAAAGCCTGCCCTCTCAGAAACGTAAACAGTGCTGCTAAAGAGCCTCCTTTTTGTCAGTTGCAACTAAAATGTTTACTTGGATGCATTTTAAAAATCACATTGCAGAAATTTACTCTATCTTTATTTACTAGGATGTAGGTATGGGTGATACTGCAATGACATCTTTTCTTGGCTCATGTTCAGATCTTCTTCAAACCTTAATGGAGGTAAAAATATTCTTTTGATTAGAAAATATGTAAGAACATGCGTGGTTTTAGTAGTAAGTTTTTGCCATGAAAATTGAAGGCAACATGAATAATATAGCTACAATTACTTTAATGACTTCATTTAACCAAAGTCTGTAAATTATTTTCTAGTGAACATGGAACATTTCTATTATTCTTTAAAATATTTTGGCAGGAGAAATTGTGGCTTGTAATATAACTCCTGTTTGTTTTTAACAGAGATTCCCATAATCTTTCTGAACAGTATCTTAAAATAATAATGGTTTTGAATGCTGATTGCTCTGCATTGCTGTACTAGGCTGATGTTAGTAGTGATGAAATGCAAGCTCCAGTATTGGACACAGAGGATGCCTGGCTGTCAGCTGAAGGACCAATCTCAATAGTAGAGCTAGCCCTGGAGCAGAAACACATCCACTACCCACTTGTCGACCACCAGTCGGTATTGTGCACTATATTATATGGAATCATGAGGTTTTCTCTGAAGAGTGTGAAACCTCTCTCACTATTTGATAGTAAGGTATGTCTTTTAAAGGTGTTAGGAGTACATGTTTTATAATATAATGCTGTCCTTGCTGCTGCTAGTTAACAAGCATGCATGGTTTATCAGTCATTTATAACTAGTTCTTTAAACACCATATGTAGATTGATGTCATGTCAAAGACAACTGGTGCACTCTGTTCAGCTAAGGATTGTTACCAGAACAGCAGTCCACAAACATGGTAACATTTTCTTCTGAATAGGATGTCTTGAGAGTGGTTTAGAGGTGTCAAAATCAGCTCATTTTAGTCCATCCAGTGACTGTTGTTGCATGGTGAAAATACAGGATGCACTCTGATTAGGTCATACAGTCTGAGAGCTGTCAGATCAGAGAAATTACAAAGAATAAATCTTATATTTCATTATCGTAATCTGTCAGTCTCTGTATCAATTATTCCTGATGCTTTATGCCACACTGCTTTCTCGGGAAAGAACAAATAGCTAGTAGTTTTGAGAGCAAGAACACACTACATTTTAAATATAGGAACTATTTATTTTAAGTAATCTGTTGTTGCTCCCAAAGTCCTAAAACTGATGTAAAGAAAATGCTATGTATTGAGCTGCTTTCCTCCCAGCTGAGGTGCAGACACTGAATGAATTTTAGAAATAAAGTGCTGATGTAGACTATTGTAAACCAATCCTACTGGAAAACAATTGGTTCTGTGAAGAAGTTCTGTGCAGATTTCTCCTTTAAAGATGTATTGAGATATTTTTATAAACAGAAAGTACCATTTTTTTGTTTGTATTTTGCTATTGATTCTTGTCTAGACGTATTAAAACAAAACCAAACCCCTCAAATACTTTACTTTTTTAAAAGACCCCATGGTTGGATGTATTTCACACTGAATGCCATAGTTGGCATGTCAGTCTAGAATGATAATCCTCAGGGTCTGAAAGGAATGCTAGTGGCTTAAAACAAAAGGTGATTCCTTTCCTTATGTAATGATAGCTCAATTTGGTTAGATAACTATAGCAGATTGAAAACCCTCTGCTATTGAAATTAGTAGCCTAACTTTTAAGTTTGAATGCCTGGTGAAGTAATTAAAAAAAACCTAGAAGCATTAGTAAAACATATGATTGCTTAAGCAAATGTGTTTCTTTTGTTTCATAGCCTTTCAGTAATTTAAAATACTGCATTTCTCTTCGGGATTGGAAACTTAAGATGCAATAGCATTTAAATGGGGAAAAAGTATTATCCCTTCAAGTGCTTGATCAAAATGGATCTACTTTTCTCTGTCTGCCTCACTTAAAGGAATATGGGGTTCTTCTGTTCTCAATTTAGGGCAAAAATGCATTTTTCAAAGACCTGACTTCCATTCAGCTGCTGCCCAGTGGGGATATGGATCCAAATGTGTTATCCATACGCCAACAAGTGAGTTTAAATCCTTTACACGGCCACAAGAAAACTATAGACCTTTAAAGGAGTTTCAGGTAAAATTAAACTGCTGCTAACTCATTTTGGTGTTTGCTTCCAAGTTCTTAATGAAAGCTGTGAGTGCAGTGGTACAAGTACAGTGCTCAGCACAAAAGGCCGGAGGTCTCCCAGAAGAGGCACCACTTCCTTCTGAAAAAGACAAGGACTGGCCAGCTTTAGCTCTGGATTTGGCTCAGCACCTTCAGCTCAGTGAGGATGTGATCAGAAGGCATTATGTGTGTGAACTGTATAATTACGGAATGGATCATCTCGGAGAAGAGGTAATGATTAAAAAGTGCCTTGGGCAGCTTGAGTATAGCTGAAATCACGAGGCACAGCTAAATTACTCAGATCTGTAACTGCTTCATATTCTCCCTATATTTTACAAACAATTTTGACTTGGATTGTGCTCCCCCATTAACAGAGAACATACCACATTCTAACACTTGATTCTGGTGCACACAGTTATCTGCATCAAATAAATAAACATGGCTGTCTCAAAGAAGGAAAAAATAGGACCAATTATTTGGGGAGAGTGGGGGGAAGAATTCACACCTTTCAATGATGGGATTCTACCACCAGTGCAGAACAAAACTAAGCAGGTACAGTCATTGTGTCCAGTTGAGCTAAGCACTGATGTCTGGGATAAGAATTCACTTTTATTTGTCAGTACGGTTAAGAAACAATGTGGGGATTCAAAGTGCTCTCCTTCCATTTTGAGCAGCTCCTTAACCCAAACTCTAGCATTTAACGTCAGTGTCAAACTTACTTAGACAAGTTGTCATAGAAGAATAGTTCGAAAATTCATTACTGTGCAGGTACATGAAATCTTTGTGCTGTGTTCAGAATAGAGATATTTGCTGGTTTTGGTTCCGATATTTTGAGAGGTATTGGAACTTCTATTTAATGCTTCTTAAATAGTTGGTGCAGCATGTTAAAACAAAAATGCAACCTTTGAACTATCCATGTCTGGAATTCTCAAACTGCATAGTGCTTAGTTTCTGCCTTCATTAGAGGGAAGTAACAAATCTGCAAAGAGGTGATATTGAAAAAGTAAATTATTTTAGAGAGCTTGAAAAATAAGCAAAATTCAAGTGTCTGTAGTAATATGCCTGTGTGCAAATCACTATAGTTCTCATCGGATGACTTTAGGGTAATGTGCAGGCTTGAGACAGAAAAAAGGCTTTCAGTTCTCTTAGTCTGTCATCTTAGCAGGAGACAGTTTTTCAGACAGAGGGGATGTGAACTTGCGTTTCAGGAATCTTAAGGTATAAGGTTGAGCCTTGAGACTCACTGCCATGCGGTCATTATAAGAATTCCATTCTTCGTGCAGGACTTGGCCAAAACTGGATTTGTTCCACAGTTTTCAGTAAGTCACTAACAAGAACCCATGCCATTGGCTGATAAATCAGTTTCAAATTTCTTGATTTGTTGGGTCATTTGTCCTTGTATTAATTGAAGGTTAGGGCTGAAGCAAGATAAGTTTCCACATGGGTAATCTGTAGTCTTGCACATTTTTACTATGAGTTTTGTTGGTATATTCCTGTTCTCAGGCCATTCTTCAAGTGCATGACAAAGAAGTGCTTGCATCACAGCTACTTGTGCTCACAGGCCAGAGACTGGCCTACGCTTTACTACACACACAGACAAAAGAAGGCATGGAGCTGCTGGCCAGACTTCCCCCAACACTATGTACCTGGCTTAAAGCTATGGTAAGTTCAGCCTCAATGAGAAAATAAATTTATAGAAAGCTTCCTCTTGACCAAAGACTCTTATTACTTTAAAATTTAACATTTTTAGTAATGCTCTAGTGTAAAGGATGAGTCCAAGCCTACCTGACTTCAGTTCTGGTTAATAGGAACAAGACAGTCCAGCATGATCAACTTACTCCATTATACATTTTATAAAAAGCCACACAATTTCAGTATTACAAGTTGCGTGTACTCAGTCAATTCAGAGGATAGAGCTAATACCTTGGTTGGTTTAAAATATTGCAGAAATGCCTCTCTTCACTGCTAGACTTCATTGGGAATAGTTTTACCAGCATTTAAAGGGGAGGAAATTGTTCTGGTGCATGTAAACAATTGCATATTTGCTGCTCTTGAGGACAAGATGTGTAGGAGCCAAGAATGTTTGTTTCCAAAAGATTAAATAATTTAATCTTCACTTTAATGGCTGTGCCCCTGCCTCCCCTGGGAAACTCTTATATTTTAAACAATGGGACTGCTTTACTTTGTAATTAGTGGCAATATGCTCAACAGCTTGTAGCTGATCTTTCCTTAGCCCAGGGGAAAGACTAACTTGTGCTAAATCTGTGAAACAATTCAAGAAGTTGTAGAATGAAGCTTCTTTCAGAGGAAACAAATTTAGTTTTTTGCTGTGCACTATAGTGAGTGTCATGGTTCTCTTGAGTGATGCCAGAATTGATCCAAGAAGCATTCATAAAAAGTGTAGCATTATGTTGTATGTAAGACTCATGTCCTCCTGAATAGTCTTCTATGTATGAGTGTTTCTGTAAGTTTAAAGACTATACCGAGGGTAAAGTTTATCCTCGTGGAAGTCAGGATCCTGTACAGAACTCTTCAACTTTGATTCTGCTCAGAGGAATCTGACCATAGCAAAGGAGTTCTCTGAAGTCTGCTGATTCCCTGAATATAGAGTTCAAAGGAGTGTAATGATACAAGAATAGCTTTGTTGACTTCAACCTAGTACTAGGCTTACTTAACTCTGCTATGATCTAGAGTGGGGATCAGCAGCCTTTGGCATGCGGCCTGCCCGGGTAAACCCTCTGGCAGGCCAGGCAGATTTGTTTACTGGCTGTGTCCGCAGCTCCCACTGGCCATGGTCCGCCACTCCAGGCCAATGGGGGCTGCGGGAAGCAGCGGCCAGCAGATCCCTTGGCCTGTGCCAGGCGGAACTGCTATCAGCTGGACCTGCAGATGCAGCAGGTAAACAAACTAGCCTGGCCTGCCAGGGGCCTTACCCTGGTGGGCCACGAGTCAAAAGTTAATGATCCCTGATCTAGAGATAAGATCAGGAACACAATTACAAGCAAACTTCATTGTAGCAAAAGGAATATCATGGTGTCTTGTAGCCTTTCCTTCCTACCACTGCTCTTAACACTTTTTAAAAATCCTTTTGCAGGATCCCCACGATCTTCAAAATCTCGAAGTGCCCATTGCAACAACAGCGAAACTAGTAAACAAAGTAATAGAGCACTTACCGGAAAACCATGGGCAATATAGCCTTGCCTTGAATCTGATAGAGGCTGTAGAAGCAATCTCTTCATGACAATTTACGTACTAGCTTTAAACACGTCTGCTGTAAGAGGAGGTAGGGCATGATTTTACACACTGAGGCTAACCTTTGTGAAGGGAAACATTCATGGGGCTTTTGTAAAATAAACTTAATTTAAAAAGCAAATACTTTGACAATGGAGTCCATCTAAGTTCCACACTATTGTGCATCACATACTAGGAGCTAGTAATCTTTGTACATTTGTCAATAACTCAAGTGCTCCACTATTTATTTCTAACTCAAGCACTTGTGCTCTAGCTTAGATAGATGGTTATATCTAACAGCAGTTTTATTCCACTTATTTACAAATTATATTCTTACCCTAACATGTGAGATTCTATATTTCATACTCTGAAAAACCATTAAATGTATTTTGCATATATGCTTGGTTATTGGACAACAGTCAGTTTCATAAATCTGTTTCATGTAAGGAAAAATTTCAGGCTATCATGTTTTTCTGAAATAAAAATGGTCTCTTTTTACTTCCATAAAAGAGAGTTACATTCTGAAGGGCCCCTAGTGGTAGTACTTCAGAGGAGCAGCTCACTTCCTGTAACAGCAGTATAACAATGAGTGGAGTAGATAAAATTAGAAAGAGAAACCCGCCCATCAAAGTTCAACTATTGGGGAAGAATACTCTTAAGACCATCAGAGTAGAAACAAACATCACTTAAGGCCTCACCCAAACAAGAGTGGAGTGTAAATTTCCTACTGCAGCTGTTATGGAAATCCTGATGAAGTTAGGACTGCAGGATCAAGCTCCTGGTCTTAATACTTCAGTTCCTTAAATGAGTTATTTAGAACACACTCTCTGGTGAGAAGAACTACACCATGGGATAATGCACCCTCTGGGTTGTGATTTCTAAAGCACACTAATGTGTTTAACAGAATGCTATTTTAATGTGTGTGCTAGGGAACTTCTAGTGTGCACCAGCAGGGTCTACACAGACCAATTAAAGTATAAGATGTTAGCATGCTTTATTGCCCACTGTGTTGAAGATCTGTAATACAGAATAGCTGAGTTTTACAAAACCTTGTGTGTTCTTCATAGTACAGTGCCACAGGATATCTGTATTATGTAGCCAGAATCCCTAAGTTTTGGGGGGTATTTTTCAAGCCATCAGAAGCAGACCACCATTCTTAACTTCCAGCAGCTGAGTATCCCTGTTGTACTCTGATATACGTGTTTTCTATGAACATCAGGACTGGAAGAATGATTCTCACAAATTCCTGGCTTGAGCCTGTATCAGTTATTATGGAAAAAACATGGCATTCTAAAGAATGTAGCTAAAATTCATTTACAGGTATTGTTGTATGAGATTATGGTTACAATGAAAGGCATTGTGCTAGTGAAAGCAAATAATGGCCAGTACCTGCCAACTTTATAGACTGATTCAAATATGTTTCATAACATTGACAAGTTAAATACTGGTAAGAGACACACAGCTGTCTGAGATGTTCTAGGTTAAGACTGTAGGACAGTTTCCTCTAAGGCTACTCTAGGCCTTACTATATGATGCCTTGTCTAGAGACAGCATTTTAACCCTCTGTAGAAATTAATGGATGTTTGAGAACCTACAATCTGTCATGAAACCTGCTTTAGCTAACCCATTTTGAGTTGTTTCTTGTTTACATTAAATCCCTTCACACTCCCAGAGCAGCATGAAGGAACTTAGTGTAATTGAGAATCAAGGCCTAAGAGGTTGTGAAACACTTTACCCCAAACCTGTAATGTACTGTAAGTAATAAGATTATGTATATACTGCTATTTTGTGTCACTTGCTGTGGATTTGTGTAAATTAAATAAACTTGGGATTTGATTCTAGTTTTTTCCTTCTGTAGGCATGCAGACCTGAATTATGATGCATAGTTAAATGTTTTTCCTTACCAGTTACTCCAGCATACAGAAATGGTTTAGCTGAACTATGCAACTTCACAAAGTCAGTTTACACCACTAAAGTAATTTAGACTGCACTATCTGTAGCTGCTAATATAATTTAGTGCTAGGCAATACCCTGCCATTTTAGTAGTTGATCCCTTCTTTACAATAGCCAGCAAGAGAAGTTGCATCTGGTTTGAGAAAGGACTCTACTTACCTTAGACCATGTTAAATTTTGGGACCCACTTGTAGTACTAGTCTGTGTTCAAGGAACAGGACACTGCTTTGAAGAACAGCTTTTATTAAGGGTAAAGTTGATATAAACAGGCATTTTTAAAGGTTTTTCCACTATTGTAGTTCTGCTCAGATTAAGGCATAAAATGCATTGGCCATGAACCGCTACAGCTTTCTTCAGCATATACTGAGTTTTCTTTAACTCTGCAGTTACTTTCCTAGCTCAGGGGTTCCATTTGGTTAATGAAACATTGAGTTTATCGTCTTTTATATTTATATATTTTATAGTCTAAGTGGAAATATCTACAAAATAATTGTCCAGCTCACTTCATTTTCCAGCAATGACTTCTGTGCAGCGTGGACATAGTGAGAGTGGAGAATCAGCAGTGTACTTCCTACAACGAAGGCATTTTGCTTTAGCAGCTGGTAGGACTATAACTTTATAAGATGACTCTTCATGAATATCACCACCTGTCGAAGAAAATTTTACTGTATAGAGTATAGTCAGCATTGAAAACCCAGCTAACACTGCAGCCTCCCTCTAACTGTATTTAGGGGGGTTAATTTTTCTATTCCTTTTTATAAAGGAAAGCTAAGAACCACCTTTGACCAATGTCCTAAATGCAAGTAAGAGACCAAGAAAAACTGTAGTACACAGAAAGGGGCTGATCTTGCTCAGCATCAGCTCTTGGTAATAGATTAAACTTATCTAAGAGATAGCCATGTTTGCTGGATAGAAGCAGGCATTGATTAGTTCTGTTAGTCCCCTTTTCTTACCTTCTAAGTTAATCAGAAAGGTCCCTTTAATGATGTTTTCATCTGTGGCCATTTCTATAGGTAGTTCGGACAGTAAAGTTGTCTGTGAAGCCATCATGATTTCATTTAGCTGTGATACGCTGGAAGACTCCTCAGACTGCAGTGTCTGGAAAGAACAGTTTGCTTTCTGAACTTAAATAGCTTAAACTTTTGCAATAAATACACCTTACAATGCAGCATGGGGTTTGCACACATTCTTATGGGTGTCTGCAAGCTGCCTGATTCAAGTCCAGCCCTCATGCTGGCAAAGGCTAAAGTTGTGCACTTGGCTGCTGGCCATTTCAACAAATGTTGCTAGCAAGAGCTTTTGTCTGAGCCACATCTCCAGTTGCTGGAGTACGTCCGACTGCCAGCAGTATGACAACTATACTCTGACCTCGCAGCTCCTGCTGTCAGGGGCATAAAACAAGGTTTCAGAATGATTGACAACACTGGAAAGATGTCTCACCCGTATAATTTCAAACTTCAGCATACACCTTCCTTAAATGCCTCAGGCCTTAGCACAAGTCAATCCCTTGCATTTCAAAGGATCAGAGTTTCAGACAGGGTAGTAGTTTCTCTTAGGGACACATTCATTAGCAACTGGACTGAAACAACTACCAACTTATTTCCTGTAGGCTTGGCATTAACTTCAGTCATTTAGAGGACCTGGTTTGAACAGAGGACCAAGAAACCAAAGTGTCCAAATTCCCTTGTCTATTCCTTCTGTGTCAGTCCCACATCCAGTACTGAACTGCAACCCACTAGGGAAACCTGCATCAAACCCTAATCATTTAAGATATCAGGAAGTCTGGACCTTGTCTCTGTTTTCAAAACAGAAAATAGCCCTTTCACATTCTGACCCTGGCTCCGGAATCACGTGGATTAGCTAAGCGGAACATTGTCAGTGTTTGCAGCATTTTTCAGAAGATGACTGCTAAGGACTAGATCCAGGGATTTAGGCACCTAAGCCCAAAACTTAGATCAAAACTCCCAGTTGGCTGCCACCTAAGCTTGTCAGTAGCATGCACAAAGCTGCTTATGTTCTGATGCTGTGGAGCCGTTTGGCACCTGAGTCCTAAAGAGATCCTCAACCTAGCTGTCCCCCGACCTAGTATCTGCAGGGCCCAATCCAGAAGGGACTCCGCCGCTGCCTACCAGATCAGGCCCTGCACAAAACAGGAGGTCACCCTGTGCCAGGCAAGTGCTCTCACCACCAAGCTAGAGGGGAGCATGAGAGGGTCTCAATCTCTTCTGTTGAAGCTATTCCACTTTGTGTGAAATACCTGAATATTCACTGGGTGAGGCAAAAGGATGTTATAGCCTAGCTATTAGAGCACTCACTTGAGAGATGGGAGACTTGGGTTCACGTCCCTACTCCAAGGCAGAGGGAAGATTTGAACCCAGGTATCTCATCCTCGGGGAATGCACTAACCAGGGGGGGAATGCAGGCACCGGTCTCCACTTTTTGCAAGAAAGGGTTGACCTGACACAGGTGCCTAACTCCAGGAGAGGGCTACCAACTGTGAATCCCAAGTGGTGATTGGAATCTAACTCCCTTTGAGGGCAGGGCTCAGGGCAGGGCTCCTCAGTATTTCCGAAGGCTAGCTTAGTCTTGCTGTCTTCTAAGCCACCTAACTCTCCCCATGCATTGAATAGAGCACTGGGCTCCTGATTTGGGGCCGTGGATTCCACTAGACCTCAGGACACCTCATTGTTAAGCACTGTAACCCTGACTCCAAGTCACCTACAGAGATCTAGCCCTAAGTGCTCAAGTAGATTAGCAGAAGTTATTTTTTCTAGAATGTTAACAGATGGGGTAGGTGGGTGGGTGTTTGTTGTTTTTACCTCCATTAACTCAAAGAGCAGCCCCGGGTCAATTACAATGACGACTTCATACTCCAAAGCATTCTTGCCAGCAATGGATCCAAGGAAAGAGTCTCTCATCGCACATACAGCCTCCACCACTTCCTCTAGGCCAGGTTTCTTCCACATGGAGCTTGTGTTAATCCAGCCAGAACGGAAAACACACTCTGACTCTTGAAATAAAAATGTTCAATGCATTGGAGTTTGTGCTGTCTACTGCTCCCTTTCCATAAAACTGTTCTGCAGCTGATTTCTTTACTTATTTTTATTTGATCTAAACAAAGGATGACAACGACCTTTTGATTGCAAAGTTAAAAAAATACAGGTTTTTAAACAAATGCAAATTTTTGTCCATAGTTACTGTTCTAGTACAAGTTCTCTGAAATGTTAGTGTCTGGTTTTTGGGATGGAGTTATACATGCCTTACCTTTCTTGTATGGGAGGTCCTGGAAAACCTCCTCTGCCAGATGAGGAAGGATTGGTGCAAACGATCGCACCACTACATCCAAAGCCTTGGCTAAGGCTGTTTGACATGAACGACGTTTAGGATCTTTTTCTTCTTCACAGTAAAGCCTGTGATTCACAAGAGGGGAGAGTTTGTGAAGTTGCTTTCAGTAAGGAGAGAGAGAGTTCAGCCAGATAAAAGATTTGCACTAAAATCAGTCTTATTTAGGTGTTTCAGTATAGACTTAAGGGCCTAACTTTAAGCCATCATTTGTTTTTCAAAATCTGTATGTAGATTACACTGTGTTCTGCCTTTACCACAGTTATGGGTTTCACATAATTGTTTAAAGAGGTTTCATGTGACTGCTTTGTATTTTTAACTGGCTTTAGTAAGCCAAAAGTTCTTCGTGTAGGAGGGATGATACCTGGCAGAAAGCTTCAGTGTTTTGGGTCCCCAGCAGAAAAGACCCACACCCAGCCTCTAGACTGGCATAAAAGGTACTGAAGAAAGCAAAACTCATCCCTTAAAGGAAATTTTTTATTGGAGAAATTTGAGACGAAGACTCAGGAAATGTGAAATTCTGTCCTGAAAAACTTGGGACAGAGGTAGCAAAAGCTTCTACTGGAAAATCTATGACCTAGTTCTTGCATAATAAATACCAGCTTGCACTCCAACAGCTTTCTTTACAAAGCCTGTTAAGTCTACTTCTGAACCTGTAAGTTCTCCAATTAACGAGAGTATTAGCAAAGAAGGAGATGTGTATCCCCTCTAGAAAAACTAAGCAATTCAATTAAGAGCCAGTAACACAAAAGGCCTATTGGGGCTAAATCTATACTATCTGGTATTCCTTCCAGTTACGTTTGAAAGAAAACAGGAATTGCTGAAATACAGATCTTAAGAAGATGGGTTCAATACTACTGGATACTATAAATCACCCTCTAGCTGCTAACCAAAATTCATTAAAAATAAATTCTATTTTGCCACAAGCATTTGTTTTCAGGGTAGCATGGGAAGGAGATGTACTTCAGTCACTATTTATATTATCTCCTTATGAGAGTTCCACAGCCAGTCTCAAACCAGGTCCCTTAAAAACATAATAAAAAGCAAGGAGTTGCCTTAGTGAAGGCAGGAATGAATGCCTACCTGTCTTTGATTATGCTGAAGTAAAAGTTGGACAAATCTCTCGTGTGGAATGCTTGCAACAAACGAATAACTTTGCCATAATCGTATTCCTTGTACGCTTCTGTAACCTGGGGAACAGAGCGAGGAGAGAGATGACAGTAGCACATTCAATTACTATCACACTGGACAGAAATGCAGGTCACGATGAGCCTGGGAACATTCTCTTCTGAAGAAAGTAGAGGAAAGTGCGGAGTATGAGAAAGGTAAGGAGCCTGGGAGAGCATCTTTCTGGGCTCTTCTGAGGAAAAAGCCTGATAATTCATCTTTCATATGAATTAGACACTGAGTTTGCGACAACGGGAATAGAGAAATCATTCCAAAACACAGAATCAAACATCCCTCTCTAAGGGATGGCAAAGAGAAATAAGATCTGAAGAAATCCTGTTTCCATACTAGTATATCTGGTAAAAAAGATTAAGGGAAGAGAAATCCAAAAAGCAAGCTAGGTATAGCAACTACTGTTCAACCAGGTATTTCCAGTACTCCCTTCTCTGCTTAGCAGGTTTTAGGAGACAGCCTTCTGATTTCTTTCATAACTCGAGTCTGTAGAATGCATTTCTGGCTCAATTATCCTAGATGTGTTTGGTAAGCTAGGTCCTGAACTTGCTGAAATTCAGCCTGGTTCATCTAACCAGCTCTGCGAAGATATGTCCACCCTCTCACCACTTGTACATTGCTGAAGCATCTTTGCTAATTAAAATAAAAAACATCTAACCAATTTGTCTCAAGATTTTGAACAAAAAAACTTGTATTTGATTCATATTTATAAAGTGAACATTTCATAACCTCCAAATTTCCTAGGTGACTGAAAGCCAAGTGATTCTGCGATAACTACTCCAATCTTGAACATAAACACAGCATCTGGAGCGTCAAGAGGAAATGTTAGCTACACAGGTCACATACGCTAAAAGTGCTCTCAATTGCACTCAAATATATTGACCAAAAAAAAGTATTAGAGGTGGCTGTATACCCGCCTCTATTTGGACCAATTTGAAGCCTCTGACGGTAGGTTCAAATAAAGCTAAGTTTAACATGAGCATTTAGGACTCATATTGCATTTAGGACTCATATTTTAAACCTTTCAAAAAGCCATAAGTTGCCCAGAAGAGAGGCAGGCCCCATTAGCGATCACCTGAAGGGTCCCATTCTGCCCTCAGATACATAGCCTTTACTCTCATTGACTTTAGTGGAAGTTGCATGCATGTGTCAGAGAGCAAATTTACCCTTTAGTTTTTCAAAATAGACTATATGGCTACATGAAGATTAAAGCTCTTCTACATACATACAATGAAAACATTTTTACGAGCTATCTCGGTGTACTGTATAATACAGATGCATGCCAAGTGCAGTCTAGAGTGAGTTTTCTTCTTGTCAAAAATTGGCATTTATAATGGAAAGCATTCAGTTTTATATACAGTATGCTTCACAGTTATTTCCTTATCACAAATTTAAGGTAGATCTTCATTTTGCTCCATTATTAGAAAAGCTCACTGTTTAAATTTTTCTCTTCAAAATAATGCAAACACACTTAGAAGCATTTTCCCCAGAGACATGATATTCCCAATTTAAATTAATCACTAACAACCCACCTTGTATAACAAAGTACACAGTAGATTAACATAATTCACCCTCACCTTCTTAGCATAATCCTGTAGTAAGTGTAGCATGTACTGGTCTATTACATACATCTCTGAACTGGGGATGGAGTCAGTTTCAGGATTGAAGTCAGCCATGTTTCCCAACATAAAGCGTAGCGTATTCCGAAGCTAGCAATAAACCATTCAGAAGTGTTAAATGAAACTGTTTCATCAGAATGAAGAATAAACAAGACACACGAGAGATTTCCATTCTGTCAATTTAAATTTAAATAAAATTAAAAGCTCAACCATTTTTCTAATTGATGACTCCAAATCATTACAAAATACAGTATCTGTACCACAAGGATCAGAACAGAAGAGTTGTGAATAAACAGGTTATATACAAACAACAGTAGCTAAAGGCAGGCAAGCTAAAGAACACATTTTTATTTTCCCTAAAATATATTACTACTTGACCAGCACATCACAAAAGAGAGCAATAATAATTATGTGCTTGTGAAAAAACACCTTTCATTTTCAGCTAAAAGAAAAGCTCAAATGCACTCCATTGCGACAAATTTCAAAGTCAGCGGTCATCTTTGGTTTCACAATGGATTCTACTCTGTAAATATAAAACCAAAGGTGAAGAGGATGTGTTCTCTTAAAATCAAATGCATTATATTCACTTCTCACCTTGTTTATATCGTCTTTTGCAGCACTAAGTACAGCTGGTCCAATCAGCACCTCAGTAAAAACATTTGATTCTGCCACCCACCAGCGAAGGACATCAGCACCATACGGAGGCTCCTTAATGTAGTCCTGTTCATCGACAAAAACGCAAAGCTCTTTTCAATGCTGCTTATTTGCAATTTAAGAGACTGCAAACACATTTTAAAACCAATGCAGTACGATTCCAGGGACATCATCATCATGTTTGTATTTGTGCCCAAAAAATCTGTCTACAAATAATTCTAACTAAAATGTACACTCTGGAATTTAGATACCCATCCTTTGTTTTTACTATATCTGTTGATATAGCAGTACTGTAATACAAGCTCACAGCAGTTACAGCCTCCCTCTACCTCTCCTTACAAAATCTATTGGAGGCACAGAGCTAGCTTCAGCAGCAGCTAATCCAGGCCTCCTCCTTCTGGAATCATACTGAGTGGGGTGTACCACCCCATCTAACCCCCCCCAATCTTAGCATTTGGAGTGGGTAGTGAAAGAGACAAATTTTCTCTTCCCTCCCCATACCATCTGACAATCAGGGTGAACAGAGAACCAGTACACAAGTGTAGAAAGGTTTTTCTAAAAATTAATTTAACAGAGATGGGGCTCAAACTCTCCTCTTGCTTATGTGCTGAATCCCCTGCCCCTGATGGCACCACCGCAAACATCGCTAGCCATGCCCCTCCAGCAGGTCTCCCATGGAGCGAGAAAGGGTCCCAGACTTAAAGCTAGCGTCACAGCTGTACTGTGATTTTAATTATTTCCTTTCTTCAGTATAAGGAAGTGCCTATCAATCACCACACAACCTAATAAATAGCTGAAGAGCGGCTTTACTGTATTACATTATTTAGAAAGCCACATTAATTCACTTGCTTCCCGACCAATTTGATATCTAGTTAGAAAACGATTACTTTGTGGCTCTATCCTGAGCACACCTCAAAGAACAACTCCCCACTGCCACCCGCTGTATGGATTACTCCAATATATTTGATGTCTAGAAAAACGGCATGGTTTTAACTAATAAAACAGAAGATACGGTATAAACATGAATGCCTTTAAATCATTTTTAGCTTCAGACTCTATACCACATTCTCTTTGAAGTTGGAAGATCATTCCCCCCACCCCTTGATTTTTTGACACAAAAAGAGAAAAGTGTTTATCAAATCATGTCAGGAAAGCCTACCAAGGATCTGTTATTCTATGCCAAAGTTTCACATAATTCTAAAGAGACCCCCAAAAAGGATCACCAGTAAAAGCAAGGACTAGCAAAACTCGGTTTCAGAGGATTTATTTTCAGTATAACTTCTCTGAATGGAGAATGAAACTAAAAGTTTCCAGATCAAGAAGCCCAGTCAATGGCCTCACGCTACATGCCTATTAGTATGCAAATGATGCCATGACTGTTGTACTGCAAAGACATCTCTCTGCAGTACACATCCAATTCAGCTTCTTTAAAAAATAAAATAAAATAAAAATTAGAGCAACATCTCTCAAGAGCTTAGAACTGAACTGTATCTTCAATATAATTGTTACAGCCCCTCTCCATTCCCTATCACCACAGAATAGTCATATTCAATAGAATTAATCTTAAATGTATTGCATCTTGAACACTTCAAAGTTGAGAAACAATTCAAGGTTTTAATTTCAGCTCAACGGAGTTCAGTATATCCAACTTTATTATACAGCAGCTGTCCCAATATTCTGCCATAAAGCAGTTGCCCAGGGAAATGTTACACAACATGACTGCAATTCTTGGTCACGAAAAAATGTAACTAGAAATGCCATGACACAATGTGTATCGTTTCTTACTTGGCCTCCATTGATTACTACGTCAGGATCAACCACGTTGCCAATAGATTTAGACATCTTCTCTCCTTTTTCACCAAGAGTAAATCCATGAACTACTAGAGTCCTAAGGAAAACCAAACAAAACCCAAACAGGTCAATATTACTTAAAAATAAATTAAGTCTTAGGATGTGTATCTTTTTAGTGTGGCAGTCTTGCCTTTCCAGAAGTAAACTCTAACCAAAAAAATCTTCAATCCAAAATGCAATCTATTGAGTACTGAAACTTATTTCTATAGAAGAGCAGAAACACAATCTCCAACAGTCTTCCTAATTGTACAAAACCACTGATTTTAATAGACTAAATCAGTGGTGGACAACCTGTGGCCCGTCAGGGTAATCTGCTGGTGGGCTGCCAGACAGTTTGTTTACATTTGCACCGCCGCCCGCAGCTCCCAGTGGTTCCCAGCCAATGGGAGCTGCAGGAAGTGGCGGCCAGCACGTCCCTGCAGCCCACGCCACTTCCCGCAGTTCCCATTGGCCGGGAACAGCGAACCACGGCCACTGGGAGCTGTGGGCAGCTGTGCAAATGTAAACAAACTGGCGGCCCACCAGCAGATTACCCTGACAGGCTGTGTACGGCCGTGAGCCACAGGTTGCCCACCACTGGACTAAATCTAACAGACTAAGGGTGAAATCTTGGTTTCACTGAAGTCAATGGCAGTTTTCCCAGATTATATCTATAGATACGTATTTTATATCTATCTGTATCTATCTACACACATACACACACACACACACACACACACAGATAAATAAAAAGGAACACATGCACATGTGCAATATATGTTTTATAACATTCATTTTTCCATATGACCAAAACAGACATTTATATTCAGTGCATATGCATTTGCTCATTTAAGTTATTTATAAAAATCCAAGTAGTATTATGCATACTTCCTTACTGAAAAAGTAACATTCAGTAAACTGAGTATTTCCCAATGCAATCAATTCAATAACCCAAATTACTGCCTCTATTCAGTGTTCTCTTTGCAACCAGAGGAGCTAAAAACATTGTTTTAAATGAAAGCTTAAGTTATTTGACCACTTTTTACTAGGGCTGTCAATTAATCGCAGTTAACTGAAGTGATTAACTCAAAACAAAACTAACTCAATTAAAAAATTAATCGTGATTAATTGCAGTTTTAATCGCACTGTTAAACAACAATAGAATACCAATTTCAATTTATCATAAATATTTTTGGATTTTTTTCTATATTGTCAAATATACTGATTTCAATTACAACAAATACAAAGTGTACAGTGCTCACTTTATATTACAAATATTTGGACTGAAAAGAAGAAAATAGAAATAGTATTTCTCAATTCACCTCATACAAGTACTGTAGTGCACTCTCTTTATCATGAAAGTGCAACTTACAAATGTTGATTTTTTTTTTTTTAAACATAACTGCACTCAAAACCAACAACGTAAAACTTCAGCGCCTACTCAGTCCACTCAGTCCTACTTCTTGTTCAGCCAGTTGTTAAGACAAACAAGTTTGCTTACATTGACGGGAGATAATTCTGTCTGCTTCTTATTTACAATGTCACCTGAAAGTGAGAACAGGTGTTCACATGGCACTTTTGTAGCCAGTGTTGCAAGGTATTTACGTGCCAGATATGCTGAACATTTGTGTGCTGCTTCAGCCATTCCAGAGGACACGCGTCCATGCAGAAGACACTCATTTAAAACATTTAATGAAATTTGTGACTGAACTCCTTGGGGGAGAATTGTATGTCTCCTGCTCTGTGATTTTACCTGCATTCTACCATATATTTCATGTTATAGCAGTCTCAGATGCTGACTCAGCATGTTGTTCGATTTAAGAACACTTTCACTGCAGATCTGACAAAACACAAATGAGGTTCAAATGTGAGATTTCTAAAGATAGCTATGGCACTCGACCCAAGGTGTAAGAATCTGAAGTGCCTTCCATAATCTGAGAAGGACAAGGTGTGGAGCATGCTTTCAGAAGTCTTAAAAGAGCAACACTCTGATGTGGAAACTATAGAACTCGAACCACCATAAAAGAAAATCAACCTTCTGCTGGTGGCATCTGACTCAGATGATGAAAATGAACACGTGTCGGTCCACATTGCTTTAGATCATCATCAAGCATGGACGCATGTCCTCTGCAATGGTGGTCGAAGCATGAAGGGGCATACAAATGTTTAGAATATCTGGCATGTAAATACCTTGCAATGCCAGCTACAACAGTGCCATGCAAATGCCTGTTCTCACTTTCAGGTGACATTATAAATAAGAAGTGGGCAGGATTATCTCCCGTCAATGTAAACAAACTTGTTTGTCTTAGCGATTGGCTGAACAAGAAGTAGGACTGAGTGGACTTGTAGGTGAAGTTTTATATTTTTTTATTTTTGAGTGCAGTTATGTAAAAAAAATTGATATTTGTAAGTTGCACTTTCACGATAGAGATGGCACTACAGTACATGTATGAGGTGAACTGAGAAATACTATTTCTTTTGTTTATCTTTTTTTACAGTCTAAATATTTGTAATAAAAAAATTAATACAAAGTGAGCACTGTGCACTTTGTATTCTGTGTTGTAAATGAAATCAACATATTTGAAAATGTAGAAAGCATCCAAAAATATTTATAATAAATGCTATTCTCTTATTGTTTAACAGTGCAGTTAAAACTGCAATTAATTGCAATTTTTTAAATCGTTTGACAGCCCTAATTTTTACCCTTAGGTAACAGCTTTGCCACTCATGTTAAATTCAAGGTTCAAAAACACAGGGACACACTACTTAGTCATCACCCCCTGCTGTTCAATTTATAGTCAGTGTGAGCTGCCATAATATGTCCCATATTAAGGTAAGACACTGATCTTGGCAGTGTAAGGGGGTGGCAAGAATGGGTGATGCCAAGGGTAACTGATGACAGCTGAACACACAGTGAGGTATAACCTGAGTGAATGAGATAGATGAACACAGAAAGCTGTGGGAACAATGAAGGAAAGCATCCATTTAAACTCAGAGTGGGAAAAACAAGTTCAACAGAAGATAAAAATGTACTGTGATATACACCTTTGAGGAAACCTTTACAATAAAAAGTGTATGGCTGTCACCTGAAGATTCAGTAATGGCTTTCTTTCCTTTTTGTGGAGAAAGGGTTGTTCATATTCTCTATTCAAATTACCATACTCCCATTATACAAAAGCTCAATAAATGGCCACGTTGCAGACCAAGCACTTACTTATAAGGGGCTTTTTTTCTTGTTGCCACACTAGTTAAGAGAGAGGACTGAAACCAGCCTCCCAATTGGTCTTTTCCTTCCAAGTATAAATCCGCCCTTTGATCTGCACCTTAAAACAAAAATATGTCGTCAACTGATTTTTTTAAAAAAAAATCTCAGATTCCTAAATACTTGTGGTAGGTTCATGGTAAAATGAAGTAATCGGAAGAAAAATATTAACGTGTTGTAGTAGACATATCTGTAAATGGTTATAGAACACTATGCTTTTGTTCTGTGAACCAAGAACTTGTTTATTTACTACTGTAAAAAAGTACACAATGAATTGTTGAAAACAATACAAGTTAACAGGCTAATATCCCCAATTACTCAAGCAGCTGACAGACAAAATAGGTGGTCATTAAATGCTGAGAATCGCTGAACTCTAAGAATTTGTCGGCAACAAACAAGCTTACTTTCCCACATAGGCCTCTAACAAAGTAATACTAAATTATGAAAATACAGGCTATTATAATATTGCCTATTTTGCACTCTGTGCATTTCATATTAGGAGCTCAAGGCACTTTACAAATATTAATTAATGATAAAACTGTAGGCTTCAATATAAACAACGAATAAACTGATTCATAGCTTGGTACGCAATTGTGCTGCCAACCGTACAAGTCATGGGAACCCAAAAGTCTGTGAAGTTACATGGGTACTCAAAAGGGAGGGAGGTAAGAATTGGTGGTTATCCCACAGTTGGAAATTTTTCCTGATTTTTAGCCAAAATCTTCTTTTAATCAGTTTCATTCAATAGCTCCTTTTATCCTCGCCCTTGAACCACCTGAGACTATTCCTCTCTTTCTCCCTGTTGTTTACAGCCTTTATCTATTTGTTTAGCTTAATGGAAGTTTCGATATTCAGATCCATCCTGTAATAAAAAATAGTTCAACATTACAAAGGTCAAGGATATTCAGCCACTGCTAACTAAGGTGTGTGGGTGGAGGTTATGTTTTTCTATCACATTATTTATTCCTTCAAATAAATCAAAGATCTAGTTGGAAAGCACAATAAAAATATTCATCTTTGCAACAAGAGACTGCAAAATATGCATAAAGACAAAATAAGCACAATAATAATTGTAGTGAGTAAGCAGGCCAGAAAAAGGATGTTTTAACGCAAGAACAGCAATAACTTTGGCATCTATTACTGATTTACCGTACATAAGGTATTTTTCTCTGGCAAGTCAACTGCAAGAATTGAAATTTTCTAGCAATGTAGGTCAAGTAAAGAAAAGAAATTTTCTTTTAATAAGGGGACTCAAATCTAGATGACTGAAGAACCTAAACAAATGGTCTATAAATATCCAAATTAATCTATTAGTGTTGGTCTTTGTTGTCTAGTAGAAAGCAGATAGAATGGTATGTCTACAGGGACACGGGCCCTGGTAAATATAGTTTACATTTTTTATGAGTTCTTGAATATTATGTGTCTGTAGAAATAGCAGTACTCTGAGCCTATATTTCAGATTAATTAAATAAATTATAATCTATTGTCTAAATCTATTGGGTAGTTCTCATCTCAATTGTAATGAAAAAAGCAAAGTAGTAGTGACTTTGTGTCAACTTTAATTAGAACAGCATGTAAATTTCTTAGCAATGTGCAAGATTATGTGACGGTCCTGAAGAGTTTTCAGTTGTTTTTGAAATTAATCAGTTATAGGGCACAGGTCATTAAGGAGTGTATTACAGTTTATGATCCATTTTGGTAGGGATTTCGAGATTCTATATCTTTGATCTTATAGACTTTAGCCTCTAGATTAAAATACATTATACTTTAATGCCAACAACAATTAGCCAAGTTTTATTTTAAATCTTCTGGTCAGCACAAAAAGTTAAAAAGCATAGATAGGCATTCTGTAAAATAATCACATTCATTCAGTTAAACATTAACAAGGGAGATAGAGAAAGAATTATGGTGCTGAAAGTTAAATTCCTCTCTTGCACTGGGGGTTAGGGTTTGATCCAAAGCCTATGGAAGTCAATGAGACCCTATTCCATGATACCACAAAAACTCATGTGCTTAAGCAGTGCCACCGAATTCAATAAGTTTAAATAAATTATTCACTTCATCTGAAACACAGATGCAAAGAGTCATGCTATTTTCAGAGGCAAAAATTCTCAGCATTAAAAATGAGCAAGTAGGTTAGCTATCTTTGCAGATGTATCACTATACACCATTTTCTCTATTCACTTGGATTAAATGTAAGTTTGTGCATGTGTCTTTGTGGAAACAGGACCTTACGATGTAAATGGTCTAAGTTTTGACACAAGAACATGTCCATTCTACAGTTAAAATATTAAGAGATGCCAAGTCCTTTGTCAATGCTATGATCATCAGTAAGAGAAATGGAAAAATGTTCTCACATTAGATTTATAAAAATGGACTGTTAATTCAATGACCGATGCAGATGCTTGATCAGGAGTACTAAAAAAGAGACCAGACAATCAGATGGCTAACAAACTGAATGAGATCTTGTAATACAACACAGCAGCAGAAAAAGGCAATGTAGTTCTCCAGTGCATTTGCAGGAGCTTCACATCCCAAACCAAGAGGACAACAGTTCTGATCTGACATTGGTGGAATTGCATCCAAGATATCACATAATTCGGGGCATATTTTTTTACAAGATGTAGATTTTTTTGGTTACTCTTCTCTGTTTCGAATTTATAGGAATTAAATGGTGAGGAAAGATTAAGTCAAACTAGATGTTTATATCTTAACTAAATGACCTCCTAAACATGTGTCTGAGAAACACACAATACTACCAGTTCAGCATCTGAAAGATGAAACTCCCAAATTGGAAATTAATTATTCAACGCAACTCAAAGGGATATGACTAGGGAATAACATGGATGAAGTTGGGGAAAAAATTATGCTATGAGATTGTGGGGTGCGGGAAAAACCAAACAAAAATACCCAGTGAAGTCTACTCAAGCCAAATAAAGCTAGATTGGGCAAAACACTCACCAAGTTGTACCTTATAGTCCCACAACAACAGTGGGGATGGACAAAATGATAATACATCTTTTCCTACTCTAATGTCTACGATGTAACTGGAACCAAGTCTGTTACTTCTAATGTGGTAGTTTAGAAATTTAAACAGTCAGGAAAACACATGCTTAAAGCACGACAGAAAGGTACTCGGATACTATGGTGATGAGCATGATATACACAGCATAGAACAAACTGTTCCAAAGCAAAGCCATTTCCATTACAATTCGTGCATGAATTAACCTGAATAGAATGCACAAGCCACCCTCTTCCTTGTTCCCACCCAAGTGGTTGTAGTAAATATGCGGAGGGGACTTAAACAAAACCTGCAGACGGAGAAAAAATAGCTTTAAGCCATTTCCTAATAAACAACAAATAAATGAACTATAAGTATTTTGACTTCAATTTATTTATAGCACCTGCCCAAAAGCCACCATTTAATGCCAAGCTGTATATTATTTGTAACAACAATATTTATTATTTATCCAATACAGAGTTTGGTAGCTGGTTTTATGGGAAACTGCCTCTCTCCCCTGAAATACATGTTACAGCTGTCAGCTGAGATGTTTCAGCTAACAGCCTCCTTAAATAGAAATGAGGCAACTGGTAAGTTGCTCTCCATCAAGGGATCCTCTGATTTGGAATCTGCTGCTCTTAACCTGTCTGCTACAGGTGTTAATCTTCCCTCCCCCACCCGCCCCCAAATGCACACTGCAGAGGATCAGCTACCGTATATAAAAATGGTGAGCAGTTTAGTACTTATTTCTGTTGTGGAGGGTTTTTATTTTTAGTGACTGTAAAGCAGAGGGTCAGAACAGCCTCTTGAGGGTGAAAGAATGAATTCTTTGATTGCTGTAAATAAAATATCACCTTCCCATCCCTCAATTCCAGAACATGTACGTGTAGAAACTCTGTTTTAATCTGTTCGTTGGGAAGGAGTGGTGCCTTTGACTAATCTCGGGTTGGCAGAGGGAGCAAATAGCACTTACTGGTTTTAAGTGACACAATTTATAAACTCTCCATGGGTCTGATGCAAACGGCCAAGACTGGAAGTGGGGGGGGGGGAGCCATCCCTGAAAAACTAGTGTCCCTGTACAGTTTGCTAGGGACTCCAGTCACTGAACAATTCTTTAAATACATTTAAAAACCTAAGGCTGCAAGACTTATTTTTTTCAAAACTCGACGAATCTCACTTCATCAAAGAACCATCACACACATCCCATACATGTTGAATTTAAAATCTGAATATGTGCATATCAGGTAGAACAACATTATTTGCTCAGAAACAGCTAATCCAATCATATTAGAAGTGTAGTGAAAAGTCTTGTGTAAATAGGAACCCCAAACCTATCCACCATCACTGCCAAACTAGCTGTTTAACTGGGATTCCTTGTTGCTCAGAAATTCTGATTGTTTGGTAATCAGTTGTATCATTTTTTGTTACGTGTTTGCAGAAGCATCAGTGGTTCATTTCCATTAACTGAGCTAACAGCAACAGAATGAAACGTTTGGGTCATTATCACATATTAAACCCTGCAGCGATCTTGAATTTTACCTGCATTTATTGTCCTTTGTTAGGACCTTAGCCATGTATATCTTTTAGTAATCACAAGACAATACAAACTGCAAGAACCTTTGTGAGAATTGTTGCGGTCGCTGAACTTTTGCAGGAAAAACAAACGGTACTTTTACATATATATGGCACACTATCTTTTGTAAGCCAGTATGCCATCATGAATTTGGCTACAGGAGGCTCTGCTTGCTGTGATATTTCTAAAAAACAAAAAGGTTGCTCAAGAAATATCTTGGAAAAAAGAAATCTCTGTGCATTACCTTTCACAGTAAAATTGCTTTGTGTAGAAACATGGGAAGTTAGTGACTGTTTCTGAAAGGGAAGCCACATAAATGTAAATATTTACATTGCATTTTATAATATTCAAGATAAAGTTGTTTAATTTCTCCACTGCTGAAAGCCTTGTCCATAAAGACAGATGTTCCTTGCAATACATTAAACCATCCTTTACACATAAAGCCACTGATTCAATATTCTCTTTTTTTTTTTGCAAAACGTTTAGCTGCCGCAGAAGTCTGTAGCCTCAAATGATAACACATACAACAAAAAAGTAGTGTATTTTTAAATTTTTAAACTTGTTTTTCTTCCCTTATGTACAGAACAATTATAACTAATGTGCATGGTTTTTTGGTTTTTGGTTTTTTTTTTTTTGGGTCTTCAATGACTTACTCATAAGTTTAAATTTATGGACATGCTTAAGTACCTTGCTGAATTAGGCCCATGAGATTAACTGTTTTAAAAGGCAGATTTAAAAGTTTCTTCTTGCTTCAAGAGGACTTTTACATGACCTATTCCTGACCAGCCGTGCTATTGTTTTTTGTTTTCATAGAGAGGTGGTATGCTACTGCATAACCAAGGCTGCAACTGAGTTCCCATTATTATAAGCTTTATGTTAGCCACACACTAAAATCCACAAAAAAATGTTAGCCTCAAAGTTGGCTGGTTAGGGGCAAAGGTAGAATTTTTCTACCAAATAAAGTCAACTGGGCAGAGATCCTGAATTACAACACCCTAAATTACAGGGGTTCAGAATTCAAAATATATTTCATTTTAATTTGAGCTACTTTCTAGCCAAGAAAAAAAATAATCAAAAACCATCTCCCTCTCCCCACATGGGGAGCAAGTAGAGAAATGGAGGTTGCTCACCTGTAACTGGAAATTTTTTGAGCTATGTGGTCCTTATCTGTATTCCACATGTGGGTAAACATGTGCACCATGTGCCTGAAATGGGAGATTTTAGCAAGTAGTGTCCCTTGGTCCACAAACCATGCTATTTTTCCTCCTCGTGCTCCAGAACCAAGGGTACAAAAGGTGGTGCAGAGGTACACCTCTTCAGTTCCTCTTCTTACCGTGAATCAAATAAGATCTGAAGCAGTGGGGAAGGAGAGTGGAATATAGACAGGGACCCACACATCTCAAAGAACTTCCACTTACAGCTGAGTAACCTTCATTTGCCTTCAAGTGCTGGTTCCTTTATGTATTCTCCACATATGGGTGATGGGTAAGCAGTATTCAAACAGGAAGGAGTTGTGAAGATGCAGTTGGTATGAATGTCTGTGATACAGCTGTCCCCAAAGCTGCATTTGCAGAAGAGACCTGGACTAGGGCATAATGCTTCGTGATGGTGTGGATGGCTACCTGACAAAGTCCAGTATAGGTACTTTTCAAAGAGATGGTGTTGAGTTTGCCTGTGTTCTCGCAGAGTGGGTCCTCACCCTATCTGGAGGAGGAATACATGCCAAGTGATAACAGAGAATGATGCATCCAGAGATCCCCTTAGAGACTCTCTGGGCAGATAACGCTTGTTCACACAATCGCTCTGTTATAGCAACAAACAGTGTCAGTTATTTCTTAATGGGATTCGTTCTTTGCAGATAAAAGGCCTGGGCCTGTCTGATGTCAAAGAAGTGCAATCTCTTTTGTTTGCTGGAAGCATAATGTTTTGGGAAGAATACGTGTAAGTGAATAGGTTCGTTCAAGTAAAACTCTGAAATTACCTTGGGGATGAATTCTGGGTAGACATAAAGGGAAACTTTTTCCTCTGTGAAATACATAGGCGCTGACTCTGTGGGCTGGAGCACCCACGGGAAAAATTAGTGGATGCTCTGCACCCACCGGCAGCCAAGCTCCCATCCAAATACCAGGGCATGAGATGAAGGCGGCCTGGGTTGGGACGTCTGATCCTGCCATTCTCCTAAGTTAACAGATTTGGAGAGAGATGGATACTGATGGGATGACATTCACAGGAAATCCAAAAACCAAAACGGTCTTGGCCACTTGGATGCAATGAGGATGACCCTAGCCCTGTTGTGGCATATTTTCTGCAGAGGTAGCAGGGGGATCGGCAGGACTGAATGAGTAGAAGGAACGCATTGTGAGCTAGACAGACTGCTCTTTGTTCTAGTAAGTTTGTATGTTTCCTGGCCCGCCAAGGAGTCAAAATACTCTGTGCACTGTGACGGTCTATGTGGGTTCCTCATTATATGAGGGATGCATACATGATAATGGTCGCATCAGGTGTGGGTGTAAGGAAAGGCACTCTCCCATGCACTTGTTCTGGGTTCATCCCACAAACAAGAGAAGCTGTTACCCTGGCAGAAACTGTTAGCCTTGTATTCCTGTTGTGTCTGTCTGGTGAATAAATAGACCAGAGCCAGGCCTGCAAGCAACAGAGGTGGAGCCTGGAAAATGGTTTTATGTAAGTAAATGAGGCCACGTGGCCCAGCAAGGAAAGACAGACCTTGACTGTGGCCCAAGGTCTGAGGATAACTTGTCTTATCAAGTTGTTCATGGCTTGGAATCTTTCAGTAAGGAGGTAGGCCTTTGCTGCGGTAGTGCCTAGGGCCGCTCCTATAAAGTTTATGGTCTTTGTGGGAGTCCAAGTGGACTTTTCTTTGTTGATGCAGATTCCCAAGGAAGACAGCAGACACAATAGGAACAGGGTTGTTGCCTGGACCGCCTTGCTGGATCTGCCCATCAGGAGCCAGTTGTCCAGATATGAAGAGATGATGTATTTGTTTCATCTCATCCAGGCCGTCACTACTGAGATGACCTCCGTGAGGACCCTAGGCACTGTAGCTAGTCCAAATTGGAGCACTCTGCATTGGTCGTGCTCTTGTCCTACCCAGGAATCTGAGGAACCTTCTGTGGGTGAATGTGCACGTGAAAGTACGCATAGAACCACAGGACTGCAAGGGACCCTTAGAGGACTTCTCGTCCAGTCCCCTGCACTCAAGGCAAGACTAAGTATTATCTAGACCATCCCTGACAGGTGTTTGTCTAACCTGCTCTTAAAAACCTCCAAAGACTGAGATTCCACAACCTCCCTTGGCAATTTATTCCAGTGCTTAACTACCCTGACAGTTAGGAATTTTTTCTGAATGTCCAATCTCAACTGCCCTTGCTGCAATTTAAGCCCACTGCTTCTTGTCCTATCCTCAGAGGTTAAAGAGAACAATTTTTCTTTCATGTAGAGAGATGTAAACCATGTGACCTCCTCCAAAGAAAGCATTATTGATGCCAATGTGACCATGAGAAATTTTGATTTTCAAACAAAGAGAACTGAAATTTACTCAATTTATTGAACTCATTTCAATGACAGTGCACACAACCAAAGATTAACTGATGAATTTTTAAAAAGGTTATTAAGATTTTTAAATAGGAGTGCTAGAACACATCAGTTTTAACAGGATTGTCAGAAAATTGCTGGAGATCTATGCTTTATTTAAAAAAAAAAAAAAAAAGTTAGTTTACCAACCACACTGTATGTGGAAAGATAGCTCAAACCAGAAACTGCTTCCTCTAGAGGGAGTGAAGGGTGTAAGTAGAAAAAGGAGAATTTTTTCACCAAAACTGTAGTTGATTTACACACAGCTGTATGATTAAGTGACATTAAGAAGTGATGTTCACTACAACTAGAAAGTCCTTCTGAACACTTATGGTCAACTCTAGCTTGAGAACGGAAAGCAGAAAATTAACATTAATTTACTGGATTTACCTATTCAACAGAAAAATTCCTCCCTGCTCTGCCAAATCCTCTGCTAGCTCCTCCCCCATCCCACTCCCATCCCTACCCCCGACCTTTCGAGATATTCAAGGCAGAGCTTGTCTTCTGGTTTTGGAAGTTCCCAGCCTATTTTGGACACTACCCAAACTTCAGATTAAGATCATGAAATTATAGCACCTGTGTGAAGAGACCAAATGATAGTGAGGCGACAGCACACCACATTTAGTCTCAGCAACATGAATGCATGGAACAGACTAAATCAACAGTCTGTGGGGTACATTTCTATACTGCACCCAGAAGAGAGCAAACGTAGGGCTAGCTCCTCTATGATGCTGAGTTAAGATAGTTCAGCTACCTTTACAGAGAGCTTCCTGACTTTTAAATTGTGGTACTTTTACTGACTGCTATGTCCCTGGAAGTTATACACCCTTATGTTACCAATATGTACTCAACCTTACAGTTTTTTGTCTGGGACAGCAGAAAAAGATGGCACACAGTGTCCACCCTATTTGGGGTAATGTTCCAATATATGCATGGTCACTATAGCCTTCCCATTTCTTTTGATAAATTATGGTATGGTCCAGCTAATGCTACTATGAGGACTATTAATGCAAGAAAATAAAAACAGCAAAACAAAGCATCCTGTAGATAATTTTATAGAATATACTGCAGTAACAATTGTGCCTTTAATTTATGGTCATTATTCAAGTATGTCTTTAGGGGGTTAGGAATGTAAATAGCTCTGGTACAGTCACTTTTTACAAATCAACTAGTTTAAAAATATGAACTTTAATGTATACAATTGTCCTTTAGAAAATATACTGTTTGCTGAGGATACCATTGCCTTACTGCGTTGCTAGGAAATAAAATCTCTAATGCCAACATGTTTTACAATTCAACAAGATTGCTATCACACAGTTGGATACTCCTGGTTTAAAGTTCAACAAACCTGATGTACTGCACCAGCTTCTTACCCAGAAATGGCACCTAACTTTGAAGCCTCCTCTGGATATATCAAGTACTTCTAAAATTTGAAAAATATCGCTCCTTTGTTTTCTTGAGGTTGCTTACATGTACAACTCAATTGTAACTTTATTGTATTATATTCCATGCATGGAATCTCAGGCACTAAACATTGCAGCTTTTGTAATGTGAAAAAGTAACTTTATTAAAAAACTACTCAACAGTAAGTGTCTGCACTAGGACACGCAGTACAAAGTCACAGCACAGGAAATTGCACTTGCTACACAAAATGATCAGAAGTGACAACTTCTGCATTGATGTATATTATTATAAGTGTGTAATTATGATTAACATTTTCAGTGGTAATTCTAGTCTTAGTTCTATATAACTCTGAAAGACAAACTCAGTACACATCAGCACAAACTTTAAAATGCGTTAATTCAAAATAAATTGAGGTCTGCACATTAGCAGTGAACTGCTTTCATAACAGGAACAGGAAATTTTAAATCTGTGCATCCTTAGTTTTTATTTTAAAAATTTGTATGGTACTTCACATGCCAGAATGATCAAGGATAACTCACTGAAAAACATGAACTTTCACGATATTGAAAATGAGTTTGCAAACATCAAATCCTGTTCTTAAAAAGCTTTGCAATCAACTCATCCCAAATTTGCCACTGACTTACACCAACTCAACTCCACTGACTTCAGCAGTGTTGTGCACGACAGCAGTGCATCTGGCCCAGCAAGCATTTCAAAAGAATATTCAACATATACCAACTCCATACCTTCCAAAACATGAGCCCAGGAAGTTCCACTATCAAACCAGATATCCAGGACATCCTGTCCCTGTACATAATCCAGTACATCATGGCTACCGACCTAATAAAGTAACAGTTAAATAGCGTTAATAAGAGTAAATAGAAAATCCTGTACCTTTAACTGGAAGAAGGTGAGTGTCCCCAAAGTAGAAATAACCACAGCAGAATTTGGTTTTGGCCCACCGGTTTTGCAGAAGATGTCAGGAAGCATGCACACTTTGCAAGTAGTTATTTACAAAATTAGATGTGATAGTTACTTTTCAGAAGACTAATGATCCTAGCTCCCCCCCCAAAAGTCAGAAGCCAACATGAACTGCATACTGGACACATACTTTATATGTGCACAGTGGCTGAAGAATTCAGCCATGAAAGCAATACAAACAGTAGCAAGTACTAAATACAAACATCAGAAAAACTAGACTTATCCAACAGAAACATTTTGAGCCCAACTGTGCATTAACTGTGCCCTCAGTTACCTGCTGAGAGTGCCCAGTAGAAATGCATCCTAAATTTCTGGCACCAATCTGACGTACAACACTGAGATATAGCACAGTACAATACACAACCTGGATGTACTCTCATTTGACATAAAAAAATCTTAAGGATCACAGAAATATCTGAGGGTTTAATATTGCTGCCCATCACTGTAGCCCTCAAGTGCCTTCAATATGAAATTAATAGCATTAGCTATATTGCACTTTCTGTGTTATGAGAGATCTAGGTTGTCCCCCTCTCCCTCCCCGCCACACACCAATTTCCACCCCCTACATTTACAATCAGACAGTTACCTTTGCTGCAACCTTTCTTGGTAGAAGCTGCTCAACAGGAAGAGTCCACCATGCATCACTTCCTTGCTGCTCCACTATTTTAATAATGTTCTCTATGATTTCGCTGTGTAAGAAGGAAACAGATTAGCACAGTTCAATCAAGGAGCTACTTTACATTCCTTAAAGTACCTGAGACCCAAAGTAATGATGTGTATTGAGATACAAACCAAACCAACTAAAGCAGCAGTTTTCAAGCCTGGGCCATGAACCACCAGTAATCTGCAGGGCCTTTTCAAGTGATACACATGATGCAGTATTTTGAGAAATGTGCAGTGAAGGATTGGTGGGCTGGGAAGCGAGGTGGGTCCATGAGTGAGGTTCTCTTTCTTATGAGGTCGCCTGAAGGATGTATGTGATAGAGAACCACTGCACGAAACAAAATGTGTTGTATTCTACCTTTATAGATTCTTGAAGAATTATGAACTGCAGACTCACTGAGATTGTGGTTAGTGCATCAGATCAGGACTATTTGAGCTCTTCCCTCCCCCACTCCTTCCCACTATGCTATTGCATTAATCTTGATTTTTTTCCCTACTGAATTAGCTGATCTCACTTTGAATAATAATTCGTTTACAAAGAGGAATGTTCTAAAAAGGAAAAATCTTTTACACTCATATTGTTTTAAATAATCCAACATCTTTTGCTCACAGGCTAGGAATTACAAAGACCCCATCCTTCCCCCACACAATCCTGTTTTGTATCTAATTTCTAAAATAACACTAACATGTACAATTTATTTTAATAAACCACAAAGTCATTTCAGCCTACGGAATGATTTCACACATACAGCAGCAATGTCATGCTCCTGCTGGCATTTTAATAAAGATTTTCTTCTTCTATTTTTTGCCTACCAAACCAAGTTTAACGCTTTCTGTGAAATTCTACTGAAGTTAATGGGAGTTTTGTAGTTGACATCAGTGGAGCCAGATTTTCAAGCTTCACATTTTTCCTGCAACAAGTCAGGTAATCTCTAGCAGCCTGAGCACACAACTAAATGGGAGCCTGGAACTCCCAAGTTCTACTGCCAATTTCCCCACTGACTTTTTGTGGCCCTGGGAGAGTCACTTTACCTCTTTCTTTCATTTTCTCAATTTTCTACACACTTTGGCCTTGTCCACGTTAGTTTTTCTTCCTAAAACTGTCCACAGTTAGCAACTGTGAGTACTTGTGTGTAGCCAAGACACTGGCAAATGCCAGCACTTCAACTTGTGTGTTGTTGTAATGCTGGGTCAGAAAGGGTTAAGCAACTAGCAGGCTAAATGACCCAAATTAAACCTTTAAAGACATATTAGAAAAAGCGTATAAATGGTAATTAGGGCCATCCCTTAAAAATAGCTAACAAAGCCATATTAGATAGACTAGAGCTTTGAAATGTAAACCTGTATTGTTAGAGAACTGGAAGAAGACAGTGATTGTATTGGTCTGTTTACATCTATATCTTGTTAGAGGTTAACAATGTAACCCAACAGTTCCTGTCTGTCACAAATTCTATTGATTCAGAGATCAAAAGGGGATGTTAACATTAAGTTGGGTGTAATTATATCGTCTATAGTTCTTATTGAAGTTTGTAGTAAACGGTCTATGAACTCCTTAGTTACCTTCGCTGATGAACGCACCTAATTACCTGTGTATACACAGGAAATAGGAAGTTTTACTTCAAGGCCACTATTCTTCACACAAGGAACACCTGCTGTCAAGAGGCTCCCAATAGCCTGCCAGAAATCTACAAAAGAACTCTAGGGCCCCAATCCTGTATCTCAGATCTGCTTAAGCTTGGTCACAGGAAGCTTGAGTCACAAGACTGAGGTCTCCAGCTCCAGTCTGGATTACACTAATAATTGTCATGGAAGAATCTGAACAAACTCTCTACACGGACTGCCTATTTTGGACTATACCTGATCAACAGATTCTGAAATGAACTTTTTGCAACTCACCCTCTGTACTATGAAACTGACTTAAGAACTTTATTAATATCTGTATGTATACTGATCTTTTAACCAATACTCACTCTCTTTTCTTTTTTAATAAATCTTAGTTTAGTTAATAAGAATTGGCTGTAAGCGTTTATTTGGGTAAAATCTGAAATATTCATTGTCCTGGTGGATAATGTGTCTGATCCTTTAGGATTGGTAGAACTTTATATATGATGAACAAGACTTTCAGTAATCCTCATCATCTTTGACTTGGCTGTCTGGGTGGCAGCCCAAGGCTGGGTTGCTTTAAGGAAACTGTGGTTTTGGCTTCAGGGTAACCAGTAAGGTATTATAAAAGCTGTTTTGTTGCTGGCTTGGTGAATCTAATTATTAGAATAACCACCAGTTTTGGGGATTGTCTGCACCATTCTTTGCAGCTTGCCCTGATTGTGCAATCTCAGTGTGGCCCCTCCAGGCAACAACAGTCACAGTTTAACACACCAGCAGCTGCCTGGCGCCCTTTCTAAGTTAGTGGAGCTGGTCAAGTTACAACAGTAAGAAATTTTAGGAAACTAATCCATGTGAAAATGCATGCCAAGAAGGGTACATTGTGAAGATATTTTGTAAGACGACTTAAGATAAAATGCTCTAAATACTTGCCAATTATTACCACCACCCATAACACTGGAGGAAATGGCATTTCTTGCACTGACTTGAAGTTCAGTGAGAAGCAATGTGAGGAACCCTGCTATATACCCAGAGGGCAATGCACCACAGATCAATCAATCAATACAGCACAGTGCCTGCATGGACACAAGACCATTCCAAACATCACAAGTTTTGGTCTAGAACAGAAGTAGACAACTAGTCAATGTTGGACTGGATTCTTCTACGTTAGGAAAGGTAGGTCTCCTCTATGCATTCCCTCCTCTCCTCCCCTCCTCCTCCCCGCTCCCCCCCCCCCCCGCACACACACAAATTCCTGTTCTCCAAAAAACCAAACAAGACCACGTCAAGCTTATTCAGACAATGTCTGAAGAACACTGGTGCTTGGAACTACTTCAACTATGACAAGGAGTCTGTGTGTCCCTCCGTCCAATTCTAGGGCTAATGACACAGCAGATAGTTTTCAGAGTAGCGGCCGTGTTATTCTGTATCTGCAAAAAGAAAAGGAGTACTTGTGGCACCTTAGAGACTAACAAATTTATTTGAGCATAAGCTTTCATGAGCTACAGCTCACTTCATTGGATGCATGCAGTGGAAAATACAGTGGGGCAATTTTATACACACACAGAGAACACGAAACAATGAGTGTTACCATATACACTGTAACAAGAGTGATAAGGTAAGGTGAGCTATTACCAGCAGGAGAGGGGGAGGGGGAAAAAACAAAACAGTTTTTGTAGTGATGATCAAGGTGGGCCATTTCCAGCAGTTGACAAGAACGTGTGAGGAACAGTGTATGCGTGTGGGGGTGGGTTGGTGGGTAGGGGTGGGGGGGTGGGAAATAAACATGGGGAAATAGTTTTACTTTGTGTAATGACACATCCACTCCCAGTCTTTATTCAAGACTAAGTTTATTGCGTCCAGTTTGCAAATTAATTCCAATTCAGCAATCTCTCGTTGGAGTCTGTATATAGAAAAAGCACCCAAAACCGGGACTGCCCCTACAAAATTGGGACATCTTGCAGCCACCTCAACACATTATAGCTCAGCTGAACAAAAGACAGTATAAGCCACAGTAAAAAGGAAATATTCTTGGAAGGGCTTAGTGTGTTTCCCCTCCAGTTAGAGAACCTGTGGTTACATGGGTCCTCTCGCTAGTACTTTTGTGGCAGTATCTCTCATTAGGCCTCTCTCCTTAGGGAAGCTTAGCAACACACTTTGAATGCTAGATTTACTTAAATAGGTCTAAGGAATACAGAAAATCTCTAAGACTGTTAGTCTTTTATGCGGAAAAGACTAAAGCTCAGGCAATCACATCCCAATACCTTTTTAAGTGAGTCAGACTCTATTAAAGACTGTTATAAACAGTTCCTGTTCCAGAAGGGCTTAAAGCACACTCTGTTAGAGTGAAGACTGCTTTTACAGTCTGCCTTCGAAGCATTTGCATAATAGAAAACTGTAGAGCTGCCACTTGGACCTTGATTCATACTTCCCAAAACATTCCTCAAATCTGGCAACTAAATCAGACGCACAATTTGGCAGCGGAGCATTACAATTACTTAAGTAGGCCTCCTTGTCCCACTGACCAGAGGCAGGAATGCTGCTCCCAAGAGTGAGAATGTGAAGAAGTCACTTAAAAAAAGAAATGAAGGTTACTCACTTGTAACCAGAGTTCTTCAGAATGACCTCTGCCCTTCCTGCTCATCTTTCCCTCTTCCTCAGAGTTACAAATTTGAACCCAAAGAGGCAGTGGAAAGAACTAAGGTGCTTGGTGTGCCATGTCTCCTTTTATAGCTGAGGAGACGGGACAGTGTGGGTGTGGCAACCAGAAGGTTCCATGAATCCAAGCTACACCACCAGTGCCTCTCAAGAGCATGAATGTGCAGAGGCCCTCATGAAGATCTTTGATTACAGGCGAGACATCTTCATTTACTTAAAAAAGGATATTTCAAGAGCTCTGCTCTGATGAAATCTAAATTTCTGCTGATTATGGGCCTGTACACGAAGTCATTGGCAAAACTGCTATTGCTTTTTAAACAGGAGTTGTATCTTCGTAGCAATGGCTTACGACACTCAAGAATTTGACATGTTTTGGTCTCTCTGTATGTAAAACATGGCAAATCAAAAATTCAAACCAAAACTGAACTACTAGCATTCAAGGTGGACTCCCTCAGATTTCTGGGATGTGCATAAATCCAAAGAAAATAACTCAGTTTTGACCTTGCTAATGTCCCTACAGTATACTTATAACAAGGTAAACCCCAGTTCATGTCAAGTGGAATTGTTCTTGAAGTAAATCACAGAATAGAAATACTAATCAGTCTTGACTAATGGCTCTGGCATCAAGTTGGAAAAGTTTCACAGGCTTTGATCAAGGGGTCCTTAGCTGGTATGGATAAATAATAACCCCAAAGAAGCCAGCCAAATTGTTTCTAGTCTAGAGAATTGATACAGCGTTAGCTAATGGGCCAAACTCATCCCTTATGCAACTCCAACATGGCTAACAGCACTTCAACAGACTAGCATCACGGATAAAATTAGTCCATACATTTTTAAAACATCCATTACAACGTTTAAGTGATCATACTTTTGCAACATTTAGCACACAAATGTAACAACCTTTCCTCAATAAAGAGCAGACTGACGTAGAGTCTTAAGATGTTCTCGCAGTGGAGGTGAAGGTGATTTCTATTATTTGCAATTGGCCTATTTCTGGAACGCATCCTGCATCTCCTGCAAAGGTTAGCAGCCTCAAACACTTATTCATAGATTCTAAAGCCAGAAGGGACCATTGTGATCTCCTGTATAACAGGCCATAGGACTTCCCCCAAATAATTCCTAAGAGCACAGCTCTTAGAAAAACACCCATTCTTGATTTAGAAGTTGTCAGTGATGGCGAATCTACCACGACACTTGGTGAATTATTCCAATGGTTAATTGCTCTATTAAAAATGTACATCAGTCTGAATTTGTCTAGCTTCAACTTCCAGCTATTGAATTGTTATGCCTTTCTCTGCTACACAGAAGAGCCTATTAGTAAATATTTGTTCCCTATGTAGATACTTATGGACTGTAATCAAGTCACCCCTTGACCTTCTCTTTGTTAAGCTAAACAGATTGAGCTCCTTGCGTATATCACTACAAGGCATTTGATCTAATCATTTAATCATTCTCATGGCTCTTCTCTGTATCCTCTCCAATTTATCAACATGCTTCTTGAATTCTGAGCACCAGAACTGGACACAGTATTCTAGCAGTGGTCACACCAGTGCCAGATACAGAGGTAAAATAACCTCTCTACTCCTAGTGGAGATTCTCCTGTTTATGCATCCCAGGATCCCATTAGCTCTTTTGGTCACAGCATCACACTTGGAGATTGTGTTCAGCTGATTATCCACCACAACCCCCAAGTCTTTTTCAGAGTCACTGCTTCCCAAGGCAAAGTTCACCATTCTGTAAGTATAGTCTACATTTTTTGTTCCCAGATGTATACATTTACATTTAGCTGTATTAAAACATATATTGTTTGTTTGGGCCCAGTTTGACAGATTTCTAGCAGAAGCTAGTTCCAGAGCTAGGGACCAATCACAAACACTGCTCTTGGTGATATAGCTTTTGAGCATGTTTACTGAATGCAGAGACTGCAACAGAGCATACACAGTCTCTGAGGTCTTAGATACACAACTCATTCATCTTAGATACACAACTAGCCATGGTGATCCTATTTAGGCCTAACCATAGAAGCCACCTGGATAAGAATTAAGATGTCTGCCTTCTGCATATAAGAAATATGTTACACCTGTACTCAGTATTCTGCACTGGCAACAAATCCAGTCCCCAAGTGAAATTCAAGATGGTTGTCACCATCTATAATATTCTACAAAATCACCAACACTGTTACTTGAATGCCCATAAGCAGAGATGAGCCAGGTAACACTCCACAATTTCAAGCTACCTGGAAAAATTCTGTAGGAAGATTGTAAGGACCTTCAATTAAGGGTTCCCCGCCACCTAGCATCATTTTCATGTTCCAGATTCAATCCGATCCGACATGAAGGTCGCAATCTCTGTCATATACTGGGTGAGTAGGGATAAGCTGTCCAAGCTTGAAGAAAAGAAGGTGATGTAGAGATAAGTGTCATCAACATATTGACACTGCAGCTAATCTATCCTACAGACTTCATGTGAACACTGAACAAGAGAGCTTGACAACATAGCAGAAATGAGCCCTCCAAAGAAGAGTCATTGCACGTGAAAACCCTCCGGCCGTTGCTCTAGAAAGAGTGAACATAACCTCGGATCTCTGCTTACTCCTATCAGTCCCTACAGTCAAATCAGCTGCCTCATGAGTAGTGCTGGAAGATTTTCTATAGAACTAGAAATACTGACAGGGAAGTCTGACTGCTGTTCATTGCCCCAAGATCATCCACTAAGATCAATGCTATTTCTGTGCCATGTCCACATTGTATGCCTTGTATAGACTGATGGATTATAATAGTAATTTGTGGAGGGAAAAAACCTGAGTAGTCCATCAAATGAGAGCCACTAAGTAGGTCAAAACTCTACTTTGTCAACAAGCATTGGGTTTTGCAACCCCCAGGAGGGACAAGTTCTATGAAAAATGGCAGATGAATAATAGATCTGTTTAACCCAATCAATAGGAATTAAATAACTGTTACAAAATACTAATGATGCCTTCTTCTAACTAAAAAATATTAATTCCTAACTTAAGCTTTTCAAAAGAAGGTTTAGAACAGAAAGACTTCTAGTCTGCATCTGATTTTTAAAGCATATAGGAAGTAGTGACTGTACAGAAGAATGACAGAGAATGCTGTATTACACTTGCAGTAAGCTCCCTCCTACCTACCTCTTTTCCAAATGAACAGTGTTTGCTCCAGAATACTTTGCCAGACAGACAGCCTCAACAGAATTAGTGGCAAAAATATTCTCCCAAATTTCTACTTGGTAGCCATAAGTAAAAAGGTAAGAAAATGAGAGGAAAACTCAGACACATATATGGAATGGCAAATTGTGTTATCTGTAATAAAGAATTTTGTTTACTTGTTGTTCCCTGTAGACCTCCAGAAGAAAATGCAACCGTGCAATCAATCTTCCTTGTGTGTGTGCGTGAATGGCATTAGAAAATGAACCTACCACAAAGGTTTCGCCAACCCCACTTCGTAATGGTTTTCTCTACTGTCTCCATAAATACGTCTACAGAGACATCATGGGTTGGACTATGCCTTTATCAAGCTTAATGTTATACAAAATAAAACCCCATATGGTTAATTTACGAACATCAGTAGGAGTTTATTTTAGAGTGCAAATTCCCCTGAAGCTGATGTGAATTAACAGATAACTTTCTCTTCTACAATATAATAGCATCAGATAATTTGTCAGATACTCCTGGTTACATTATGCAATTAATTATATGAAATAAAAGTAGTCAAATATTGACAGGTTTACTAATCATTAACCAGTATTCTCAGGTTTTTATGGTAGTCTGAAATCAACTAATTGTAAAGATTCAGCAATTTGAAATTATTTACATCTAATTCAATCTCTGTAACAAAAACTCTGGGAGAATTTAAATATCATACAATAAAGTATTTTTAAAAAGCGGTTGCATATAATATCTAAGATTCCAAGAATGCAACTTCTGCCCCCATGAAAGATTTTAAAAGCCACTCCTCTGACCTCTCCCCAAGATTCTCATGAATAATAAGTGTTCTCCCTATTATTTTTGCACTTATAGTACACGTACTGCATGCATATTTTAAAAACGAAGGTGAAATTCTCTCTATACATAAATATATCAAAGTGCCAGTGAAAAAACTTTTCTCAAATAATTACTCATCACTCTACAATCTATACATTTCTATGTGAGTACAATAATTCAGAGAGTAAGCAATAAACCCCATTGTAAAACTTTGCCTTATAGTCATAGATCATATCTAAAATAACTTGTATTACGTGTCACTTGCTAGGTCTCTAACAGTGAAAACCCATGAGGTAATTCATGCTACCATGACACCAGCCAATCATTTTGAACTCTGATATTGCTTGTACTGACTGCCTATTTAGGGCGTTATCAGAAATTAAGTAGCATTAAGATGATTCCCAGCAGAAGAAAAAAAACAGTTCTCAGTGTTCTCTAGTCCTTTTTCTTTTTGTATAATAATGAGTGAAAGATAGATTTTCTTTTTACGTAGGTATCAGTACTTTGCCATACGGTACTCTGCTGGACAGTACTTCGGAAGGGAAGGGGTAAGTTGCTAATGTTCTGAACTTATTGGAATATGTTTTAAATAAAGTAAATTTGATAAAGTTATTCACTTACAGTTTTAGATGTATTTATACAAAAAACATGCAACTTGATTTTCTAGGTAAAATTGAAGTGAAGTGATTACATACCTAACTAATAATAAAATCACAGGAAAAGGCGAGAACACTTCTAGAAAATTTTATTAGTCCAATATAAGAATTAATACTAATATTCACATAATGAATTAGTAAAGCTAAGTAGTAGAAATCTATAAAAGTTCGCACTTGTATTTGTTACTTGAGGTGAGCCACTATTCTAAATCTTTGCTTTTAATTTCCTGACTTTGTTTTTAAAAAGTGATTTAGTCTCTAGGATATTGTTACTTTTTCAATAAATCTAAGAAAAAAAATGAATTAAAATATTTACTTGAAAACCTGATGTTGTAGAACAGCAATTGCATGAGTCAGATTGATTATTTGTTAAATTGTTGTCTTGTGCAGTTTTTAAAATTTTACACACACACAGAGACACTCCTACTACCCACATTCTCATAATAACTATTTGAAAACTGCAATTATTTAATGTATAACTTCTCTTCTCTCTCATATAGGAAGTAGGAATTTGCCATTTTACTGAAACTTTTGAACTCACGGCTTAAATGTGCTGAGGAGACAGAGGTACTTTTTTGTGGGATTTAATATTTATCTGCGTTAGAACACCATTTAGATCACTTTTTAATGCTGGAAAACTATGCTTGTTGCTGCATGCCCAAAATGTCGCAATGCCACATGTGGATGCCAGTAAGTGAGCAGACTCTTAGAGAGATGAAGCATTAAATGTAACTTATGCAGGATTAGAATCTAGTTCTTGCTTTTAAAATTGAAAGTAACAGCAGAATTGCAAACTTTTTTACAGCTTACTGTCTTAGGGCATGCAACATACATCCGGCAAAATAGAATGCTGCTGACTTTAAAATGGCAAGTCCATGGGCATACCCATACTTGCACAGAAAAATACCACTGGTTTATTTTAACAGAGTTACTATTTTAAGATAAAGTATGGGGAATCATTCTAGACTAACCAGCAGTATTATCAGATGTAACAGCAACTCCATGTGGACTACACTGACTTCCAGTGGAGATGCTGTTACTTTTGATATCTACTGACAGAATGTGGAGCAGCCACACACATTTATACAGCATTGGAGTTAAAAAAAATAAGTGCAATTTTCAATCAAAATTCTTTGGAATATTTTGTTATAATTTTGTATCATTCATTTATATAAGTCTGAATATTTAAAAGACATTAGAAGCTTCATGTCCCATATCATGCTAATACTGTAATGTATGAGAACCAACCACAATAAAATATGAAGGACTGCTGTACATTTGATTAAGAACTGGTATACAGGAAAATGACCTATGAATTGACAGACTGTGTCTTCTAAATTTGTCTGTCACTTCTGTAGGCCAATATTCTGCATGCCTTAACTGCTTTGGAACCAGAAGTCTGCTATGGCTAACTTAGAGAAAATGCATCTCCTGCTGTACTGTGAAATATTTAGAAGAACAAACTGTACAATACTTATTTTTAAGTCAATGCTCATTATTTTTTTTAAAAGAGCAACAGATGTGGCAGCCGAATAAATCTAATTTTCAATCATACAATTTTACTCTTTCATCTCATGTACTGTATTGACCCTTGTCCACCCCCACATGCCACTTTTTGATATTCATGAATAATAGGCTTACACAAAGGTGGAGTTACTGATCTACTGCGATGTTTTCTCCATAAAAATGCCCCAACAATGCCACTGTTCATACAACTCCAGCGACATGCCACAGCTCAAATGTTTACAAAGGCACACCTTTCGGGATATGTTCTTCACCTTTAAGAGAGCTATATAACTAAAGGAGAATTCCTATCCAGCACTACCTTCAAATATGTTCCCTGTTGCCCAGCTAAATGTATGCAATCAGTCCTATTTGTACATATTATGGTGTTTATCTATAATTTCAGAGGAAAATATTGCTTAAGACACATTTTCATAGCTTGTTGACTGACTGCAAAGTTGTGCTACATAGGAGTTTTTTGTTTTTATCATAATACTAAACCGTCTTTATTTTTCCACACAATTCGGGAATACTAAAAGCAAAAATATTTCTTTAAAAGGCTACTTTCCAGATGGACTGTAATGGCTCCTGCAGAGGAGCCATATTTTATTTTGTAAATATATATTTGAAGCCTTTTTGTAAATGCTAAATGAATGACTTCCACATGTAAGAGATTATCTTAACCCAATATATAGAGCCTTTACACATTTCTGTCCAAGAGTACCTTGGCACTATTTGCATGCTGATAACAAATACCACAGACAGAGGAAGTGAACAAAGAGAACTGTGTGCACACAACACACACATTGACTAGCTTTGCATAGAATCGTAGGACTGGAAGAAACCTCAAGAGGTCATCTAGTCCAGTCCCCTGCACTCATGGCAGGACTAAGTATTATCTAGACCAGGGGTGGACAAACTACAGCCCGTGGGCCACATCCAGCCTGTGGGACCCTCCTGCCCAGCCCCTGAGCTCCTGGCCCAGGAGGCTCGCCCCTGGCCTCTCCCCCCTGCAGTCTCAGCATGCCACGCTGCCGGTGTAGTATATTAAACTGCTCCACATAGGAATGTGCTACTGGTAGCAGTTACAGAGAGCAATTTACTACACGACATCAGCACAACGCTCTGGGCGGCCGGGCAACACTCTGGGGGGGGGGGGGGGCGCGGCTGTAGCGCCGCCAGCCACCGGTGCTCCGTGCTGCGCGGTAAGGGGGGGTTAGATAGAGGGCAGGGAAGTTCGGGGTGGTGGTCAGGGGGCAGGGGTGTGGATGGGATCGGGGCGGTCAGAGGGTGGGGAACGGGGGGAAGGGGTTGAATGGGGGCAGGGGTCCCGGGGAGAGTAGTCAGGAAGGAGGGGGGGTTGGATGGGGCCATGGGAGGCAGTCAGGGGCAGGGTTTCCGGGGACGGTCACAGGACAGGGAGTGTGTGTGTGGGGGGGGGGGGTGGGGGGGGGGGGAGGGCCGTCAGAGCATGAGCAGCAAGAAGTACAGGGGCGGATAGGAGGCGGGAGCACAGCCTGGCACAGCCTCCCCTAACCGGCCCTCCATACAATTTCTGAAATCTGATGTGGCCCTCAGGCCAAAAAGTTTTCCCGCCCTGATCTAGACCATCTCTGACTTGTGGCTGTCTAACCTGCTCTTAAAAATCTCCAATGACGGAGACTCCACAACCTCCCTGGGCAATTTATTCCAGTGCTTAACTACCCTGACAGTTAGGAAGTTTTTCCTAATGTCCAACCTAAATCACCCTTGCTGCAATTTAAGCCCATTGGTTCATGTCCTATCCTCAGAGGTTAAGGAGAACAATTTTTCTCCCTCTTCCTTGTAATAACCTTTTATGTACTTGAAAACTGTTTTCATGTCCCCTTTCAGTCTTCTCTTCCCCAGACTAAACAAACCCAATTTTTTCAATCTTCCCTGGTAGGACATGTTTTCTAGAACTTTAATCATTTTTTTGCTTTCCTCCAGACTCTAACTCATCCACATCTTTCCTGAAATGTGGTGCCCAGAATTGGACACAAAACTCCAGCAGAGTGAAAGAATTACTCTGTGTTTTACTTACAACACTCCTGCTAATACATCCCAGAATGATGTTTGCTTGTTTTGCAACAGTGTTACACTGTTGACTCTCATTTAGCTTGTGATCCACTATGACCCCCAGATCCCTTTCTGCAGTACTCCTTCCGAGCCAGTCATTTCCTATTTTGTGTGTGTGCAATTTATTGTTCCTTCTTAAGTGGAGTATTTTGCATTTGTCCTTATTGAATTTCAATCTATTTACTTCAAACCCCTTCTCCAGTTTGTCCAGATCATTTTGAATTTTAATCCTACCTCCAAAGCACTTGCAACCCTTGCCAGCTTGGTATTGTCTGCAAAACTCTATAAGTGTAATCTCCATGCCATTATCTAAATTATTGATGAAGATATTGAACAGAACCAGACCCAGAACTAATCTCTGCGGGACCCCACTTGATATGCCCTTCTGGCTTGACTGTGGCCACTAACAACTACTTTCTGGGAATTGTTTTCCAACCAGTTATGCACCCACCTTATAGTAGCTCCATCTAGGTTGTATTTCCCTAGTTTGTTAATGAGAAATATCACGCAAGACAGTATCAAAAGCCTTTATAAAGTCAAGACATACCACACATCTAACGCTTCCTCCCTATCCACCAGGATTGCCTACTAAATGTAAAAAGTGTATGCCACTTTAGAACCAAATTTGTAGAAATGGCATTATTAGGTTCCATATCAATTGTGTCTGACTGAATTTCCATATCAAATTTGTTCAGTCCTCAAAACTTGCCCTGAACTCTGGAAGTCAAGCTGGATTCTTTACAGAGACAGCCAGAAGAGGCTTGGCAACCAATTTCCACTCCCCTTCACCTATGCAATCTTATTATCCTTAAAGGGATTTGCACAGGGGTCACTGAGGGCATAATCTGAATTCAACTGAGTTACACTTGTGTATCTGAAGGCAGGAATTGACTCCAAAAATCAAATATGGAAAGCAAGGACTCCACAATGCCATTTTTACAAAGTCATCTTATAGGGTAGACTCCTACTTTAAAACCTCTTCCCCCCAAAAAGCTAAAGGTAGTACCCTGATCATGAAAATAAACAGCTCAACAAAAAGAAAAGGAGTACTTGTACTCCTTTTCTTTTTGCGAATACAGACTAACACGGCTGTTACTCTGAAACCTGTCATTAAGCTCAACAAAAGTTTCAGTTTAAAAACTAAAAGCAGTTTAGCTATCAGTGTAAGAGACAATCAGAAGAAAAACACTTTGGAAAAGGTTAATAAAATTCTTTGGGGGATTTTTGTTGTTTGCTTGATTTGTTTTGATCAGTGTACTAGGCTGAAATGTACTAATATTTTAAAACTCAGTTCAGATTATTTTTTTTTATTGTGAACTCATGAAAAGGAGAGTTTGCAATAGATATAAAAGAGTGTCATATATAAGACCCAAGAGGTAATTGTCCTGCTCTGCTCAGCATTGGTGAGGCCTCAGCTGGAGTACTACATTCTGTTTTGGGCACTACGCTTTAAGATGTGGAGAAATTTAAGACAATCCAGAGAAGAGCAACAAAAATGATAAAAGATTTAGAGCAACCTGATCTTTAAGGAAAGGTTAAAAAACTGGGCATTTTTAGTCTCGAGAAAAGAAAAGAAGACTGGGACAGGACCTGGTAACAGTCTCAAATGTGTTAATGGCTGTTTTAAAAAGGATGGTGATCAGTTGTTCTCCATGGCCGTGAAGGTAGGACAAGAAGTAATGTGCTTAATCTGCAGCAAGGGAGATCTAGATCATATATTAGGAAAAAAATTCTAACTGTAAGAATAGCATCTGTCAGCTCTTCAATTTCAGAAATTATTGTAACAAATAATTGCATAATTGAGGTCATAATGCTGAGATTATAGTCATAATCTGTTCTAGCTACAGGATGCAGTTCTTTACATTTAATATGGATGTCTAACATCAGCTCTCCTGAAAAAAATCTATTAAATCACAGACGACTGTCAAGAAGGTGGCTCAACTGATTGCGGGTTAGTGGAATGAGACAGACCTCGACTACTACCTTTAAACCACATTCAGTAATAAGACATTGGCTCCTCTTTTTCCATTTAAAATAACTAAACAATATAAAATTAACTGCCAAAAAACACACCTTTTACACAGTCATGAACCAAAATGAATTTGCTTGCACTTCAGTTGTTTGTAGTTTTAATATTTTCCATATCAGAGCAAGACAGGTCTCTTATTTTTTAATATGAATAAAATAGATACCTGTTTATAAGGGATTCTCCTGTTGTCTTATGATAGAACACTGGAATCGGAACACCCCAACTCCTCTGTCTTGAGATGCACCAATATGTCCTTCTGTCCAGCATTTCTAGCATTCTATTCACTGCTGATGCAGGAATAAATTTCACTTTTTTTAACAATTCCTATGAAATAACCATAACTAAAATTATTCAGGGTTGGCGAGAATTCAGAATTTAACAAAAGGACACTACTTATTCTCTGAGGGCACAAACAGCTACCGGCAGAAATCCTCACATATTGATATAATATGCTCCGAAGTGATATCTCATGGATGTCACCACCACTCACTTTATTTTCTGCTTAAATCTACCTATCTGAACTACTTATATGACCCCGATACCAAACACCTTACAATCTTTAATGTATTTATCCTCACATGTCCTCTATTATCCCAGTTTTACAGATCGGGAACTGAGGCACAGAGAGGTTAAGTGATTGCAAAGGTCATACAGGAAATCTGGGCTTGAGGGGAGGTATTGAACCCAGCTCTCCCAACTTTCTTCTTCGGAGTCTTAAATGGGAAAGGGCATAAGTGCACAATTAGTCTAAAGTTGGTGGCAAATAAATGAATATGTAACTGTTGGTAATTTCTAAATTAACTGTTAATAAGACTGTGATTACAAACACTTTGCAGCTGATAGCAAACACTTAGGGAGGAAAGCATACTTTTGAAGTGGAATGTACATGTTATACAAAGACCCCATATGATAGTAATGTCCTTTACACTCCCTCAAATAGCAAACTATGTAACGAAGTGTAATACCTGGGCTGTAATCTTGATATTTGCTGTGTTTACAAACCACTGTTTGCTCGCACGAATAATCACTGGTTTCTTAGTCCTCCAATCATATGGGTAGCTATGTACACATTTCTCCTCTTTTAATAAACTGTTTGCTGCTTGAAGCATCTGAATGACTAATGAGAGTGAGAATTAAGAGTTAGCGGTAATAAAAAATCAGATTAACACAACACACTGGTGCCACTAACTCCACTTCTTTCCTTTCCCCAAAATCCAATTCCCATCCTTATGATAACAGGAAGTGCCAATATTTTGTTCACTGTAAAATTAGTTTGGTTTACATGAGCCTTCAAAATATTTCACAGAATATTGACTAACTGAACACAAGATACTAACCAGCTTCATTTCCTTCTTCCAGTACAGCCTTGTTTTGAAGCTCAGGACCTGCAGCTTCTGTAAAAAATCCACCTTCATCCACCAGGCAATCCTAAAAACAAGAATATTTTTTAGTAATGTCAAAATATCAAGGGACTATTGTATTCCTGTTATTTTACAAGAATCTGAAATTATGAACTAAGATTGCAGTATAATATACCATACATCTGAAGCAGGCTGAAAAGTAAGGTGTCACTTTTAATATTTAAAGGTAATTATGATGTAACAACCCTGAAATTTGCCAACATGCCACTGAGCCTGAATCCTCAGCACAGGATGAACTCCACTGAGTTTGTGAAGATACAGCATTCATGTTATTACACCACGTCAAAGAGTACTATTCCACTTAATTCTTAACAGATAGAATAACTACAAGCAAAACAGAAGTACACTTAGCCAGAAATAATGCCAAGGAAAAAATCTTAAGCACAAGTTAGATCATGTCAGGCTCAGCTTTAAAACAGTGTATTAATCCTTTCTGCCAGAGCTCCTAAAGCACACAGATATTGCAAATTGATTACACATACGGGGATCACTTCATCCATCACTGAAACAGCCACTTCTGAGGAGGAAGGTGTCAGCCTTTATACGGAGCAGAAAACTAGCTCAATAGAGAAGGCAAAAAATACTTTATCCATTTGAAGCTACAGGGGAAGGCAGACAATTTCCCACATTGGAAATTTAGCCCCAGTCTTGCAAGAAGTGAGGTGAGACGTTTTTGGCAACAAAACTGCAAAAAGCTGCAAAAATCTCACTTTTACGTTTAATCCAAACGACTGTCACCTTCCACAGAACAGTACCCCATAACATCATGCAGCAGCATTAGTTCAGCACTGATTAAGAGTGAACAGCACCACTTAATCAACACTACTATAGACAGTATGGTCCAAGGGATAGGGTGCTAGACTGCAAAATACAAGAGCTGAGTTCTATTCGCAGTGCTGCCACTAGTTTGCTGCATAAGCAATGGCAAGTCACTACTTAGCCACTCTTTGTCTCAGTTTCCCCTCAGTATAACGTAAAGCACTTTGAGATGTATTTAAGCAAATACTCTTGTCACCATCTCCTAGATTTTCCTTGGACAGCTCTCCTCCAATTACTAATTCCTTTATTAACATGCAAATTCCTTTATTCAAGAGCTGATCAAATTACACTCTGATGATCTCACAGCAAGGGGGGGGGGGAAGCCAAGCCAACAGAAATCTAGAATATTACAAGGAAAAATTTACATGTTATAGAACTGTAGTAAATTATTTGACAGGTAAGCTCCTTTTTCTTTTAAGCAATTCCCATGAAAGAGGATTAATTTGTTCCTTTTAGCTAACACTTGTTACATTTACAGAGCATCTTTGCTCCTCCCCAAGAATCTCTCAAAGACCTCAAAGCTCCTTGAGAGATACTAAAAACAATTATTACCTATATTACTGATGGCTTGGCAAACTGAGGCACAAAAAGTTGTAGTTTGCAACTGATCTCTCTGTATTTATAATTTATCTTCTCCAAAAAGGAGTATTCCATTCCACTGTTACATTACCAAGGTTAGGCAACACTTGGCTGAAAAGCAGAACCATTTTTCCTACTTATGTTTTTAGAATCCAAGCCTTTGCTCTTCCTCAGCCAATGCTGTTTACAGCAGGTCTTCAAGTTAATCAGGGACAGTGAGATGGTTACATACAGGTGTCAAAACAATTTTAAATGTCATGCAATATGTGTAAGTTATGTGACTCTTTACATTTTAGTGGTGTGTGACCAAAAATATACAGGTTAAAAACGAGGAGAAAAACAAACAAACAAAAGTACCATGGGCAGCTGGTGATGGGAAGCTACACTGTAATCCTCCATACCATGAGCTGGGGCTGTGTGAACTAAACCTGTTCCTTTTGCCATTGTCACATGATTTGCTGGCAAGAAAGGGGACTCTCTGCCAGGAATTGTGGGATGAGCACAAGAACCATTTTCCAAATCAACACCTGAAGCAAAAAGAAATGGGATATTCAACAATTTATGAGCCCAGCTTGTATTTTTCAAAGTCATAGAACAAAAAAATTACAATTCATAAACAAAAATGCAAGTATCCATACTCTGATACAGTTTTTCCTATCCACCCTCCAGAGTACTGGGCTTCCCTGTCTCCCCATTTGTGCCACTCCTACACAGACACACCCCATCCATCCAGGAGAATATTGTTTTCTTCTGAGCCAGGCAACGCTACTCCAGCAGTAGTTGAGCTATATAAAGCACTCCTAGCCTAAAGGCACTAAGTGCATTCTTATCTGTTTCCATCCTAGGTCTCAATGTACCAGGACCCAATATTGACCTCTAGAATCCAGGATGGCAGTATAATATACTGTGATCTAGTGGTCTGAAGACGAGGCTGGAGACAATAGACCCAAAATCTATTCCCAGCTTTGCTTTAACTTCCCATTTGACCATATTTGTTTATATATACTGTATCTTTAAGAAGTTATAAAACAAAGGCTCTCATCTCAATCACTAGGCAACTAACCATTGTAAAGTACAGTGACATTAAATATCTAACATCTTCCCCCAAATCACGCAATAAAAATAAACCAGAGATCAAATTCAAACAATACTTCAACACCTTCCCAAATGCAAAACCTTACTGCATCTCTCCCTCCCCGCAAGCCTGGATAAATAGATTCAGGACTAAGATGGACAACTGTAGATCTTAAAGGTAAACAAATTTCAAACTGTGGAGGAAGGAGGCAAGAAATAGGTTCCAAAATTGAGACTTTTGTCATCAGTGCTCCATTTTAGCTCTCATTTCAGTTGCTGCAGGTCACCTGTAAACCATAGTGACTTGAGCAGATAAAGCCGGAGAAGAAGACATCTAGGGCCACTTTGTCGATCGCTGAGAATGAGATTATGAAGTCCGGCCAAAACATTCCTCCTATTGGAGAAATGGATAACTCACATCCCTCAGGAAATGGTCACGTTCCATCTATCACTGAGAACAGGCCATACAAAAGAATTCCTCACTCCCTCAGGAAAGGCGCTCCGCCACCTCTAACCAGAGGCAGTAAGGATAGGTCCATAACATGGGTAAAATTTCCAACGGACACCCACAATCCCAACTCAAATTCCAAATCACAAGTGTGGACAACTGCGCAGCTAGCAATCACCTAGGATCGTTTAACGGTCCTCAGGTGATCATGAATTCCTGAGCTAACTGAGAATAGTCAGCTACAGTACTTGGATGTTAACAACACAGAGCACTATCAGCCTTAGTACCTCTAATGCCTCCCCAGTGAGGAATTTCAACAGCCCACATGAGGATTTTGCAGTGAAGCAGGCAATCAGTACACTAACACCAGACCCATGTTAACTTCATTTGGGACTCTCGTACAAGATACACACAGTACATATGAACCAACTTGGGTTAGGAATCCACCTGAATTTCAGCATAGATGCATTTTTCAGAGTAGCAGCCATGTTAGTCTGTATCCGCAAAAAAAAAGGAGTACTTGTGGCACCTTAGAGACTAACAAATTTATTTGAGCATAAGCTTTCGTGAGCTACAGCTCACTTCATCGGATGCATGCAGTGGAAAATACAGTGGGGAGATTTATATACACAGAGAACATGAAACAATGGGTGTTACAATACACAGTGTAACAAGAGTGATCAGGTAAGGTGAGCTATTACCAGCAGGAGAGCAGGGGGAGAAAAAACCTTTGGTAGTGATAATCAAGGTGGGCCATTTCCAGCAGCTGACAAGAACGTGTGAGGAACAGTGTGTGTGTGTTGGGGGGGGTGGGGGGGGAATGAACACGGGGAAATAGTTTTACTTTGTTTAATGACAGATCCATATCCAGTCTTTATTCAAGCCTAATTTAATGGTGTCCAGTTTGCAAATTAATTCCAATTCAGCAGTCTTTCATTGAAGTCTGTTTTTAAAGTTTTTTTGTTGAAGAATTGCCACTTTTAGGTCTGTAATCGAGTGACCAAAGAGATTGAAGTGTTCTCCGACTGGTTTCTGAATGTTATAATTCTTGATGTCTGATTTGTGTCCATTTATTCTTTTACCTAGAGACTATCCAGTTTGGCCAATGTACATGGCAAAGGGGCATTGATGGCACATGATGGCATGTATCACATTGGTAGATATGCAGGTGAACGAGCCTCTGATAGTGTGGCTGATGTGATTAGGCCCTATGATGGTGTCTCCTGAATAGATATGTCACAATGGGCTTTGTTGTAAGGATAGGTTCCTGTGTTAGTGGTTTTGTTCAAAAACAGACTCCAACGAGAGACTGCTGAATTGGAATTAATTTGCAAACTGGACACAATTAACTTAGGCTTGAATAAAGACTGGGAGTGGATGTGTCATTACACAAACTATTTCCCCATGTTTATTTTCCCCCCCGGGCCACTGTTCCTCACACGTTCTTGTCAACTGCTGGAAATGGCCCACCTTGATTATCACTACAAAAGGTCGTCCTCCCGCTCTCCTGCTGGTAATAGCTCACCTTACCTGATCACTCTTGTTACACTGTGTATGGTAACACCCATTGTTTCATGTTCTCTGTGTATATAAATCTCCCCACTGTATTTTCCACTGCATGCATCCGATGAAGTGAGCTGTAGCTCACGAAAGCTTATGCTCACATAAATTTGTTAGTCTCTAAGGTGCCACAAGTACTCCTTTTCTTTTTGAGGATAGATGCAAAACAGCACCACCAAGGTAAACTGTATTCCTAGTCCACTCCTCACGTGCTATGCTCTATATTCTGTACATAATTATCCTCCAACTTCTTATTTCCATTTTACAAATGGGATAACTTCTGTAAAGCACTTTGAAGTATATGGTTGAAAAGTTAGTACCACCACCACCAACTCACTATGCTGAATCTTTGATATATTTTGATTACTGTTCTTCAGATTATTTTTAGCTAAAACTACTATAAATACATGTGCAAAGTGTAGCTAATGAAACACAGATATTCTACTTTCACATCAACATTTTAAACAAACGCCTACAACGTGCTACCTTACAAATTAACATTCAGAGTATATTTAAACTCTTACCTTTACATGTTGAAATAACTTCAAATTGTGTATCCAAGATGGCAGCTGTAGACTCAACTCTATTTGCAGCCAGAATGTAACATTCACCAGTATTTGCACATTTTACAATGGAATAGCTATAAGACAAATGTATTAAATACATTAAATTAGAAAAAAAAAATCAATATTAGCAAACTATATAGTTTATAGTACTAAAGTTTACTTTTTAAATTTTTTAGATGTTTGCTGCTTTTAAACCATCTGAAAATGTGATTTTAACTACAAAAATCCTACAAATGTTTCACGCTCAAAGCTTCAAATGATTTCAATAGAACGAATGCAAAAGCAGGACCTAAAGTAGCAATACCTTTAGAGAACTAAAAATAAAGAATAATTAACTTTTTAAAAAGGAGATGGGAAAAAGTCTGAAATTGAGTTACCTAAACATTAAAAATACCATTAAATAAACCTAAGATGCCTATTACTTCAGCCTTGCTATTAGGAGGAATACAACTCTGCTAATAGATATTGATACTGACGGAAGCAGATTCAGAAAGTTAAATAAGTTAAATACATACTCTGAATCTGGCATATAACAAATAGCTTGATTGGCAGGAATAGTCCAGGGCTGGGTGGTCCAGATTAGCAAACTAACAGTTGAAGATCCATCTACAGATGCAAATTAACAAATATGTTATTTGTCATAAAATCCAAAGATATCAGAGTCTTAACAAGAATAAAATGTTACAAATCATACCTATCACAGAGGCCAGTTTAGGAGGCGATTTCAACAAGGGGAATTTGATATATACAGAACGACTGACATGCTGCTGATTGTATTCAAGTTCAGCTTCAGCCAAGGCTGTACTGGGTGAAGATCAGATATGGGTTAACCACATTAACATGAAAATGTATTGCTCTCTCTGCTTCTATTTTAGAGATAAAATGGAAAGTTGATTCTTACTTTGCTGAAGGAGACCAAAATACCGGTTTATAGTCCTGATAAATGTAACCCTAAAGGGAAAAAACACAGAGTTAACTTGATTAAAACTATATTGTAACTTAAAAAATTTAAGGATTTTGTTAAATGACAAACTAGCATACCTTGTCATACATTTTGTGGAAGATACTCAGTTGTTTTGCCTCATACTTCCTATCAAATGTGTGGTAGCAATTAGTCCAATCTGCCATTATACCCCAGCGAATGAAGGCAGATTTCTGTTTCTCAATTGCCCTTTCTGCAAATTCTTTTGCTAAAAGGAAGAATAATTTTTAAAAACAATATACTTTTAAAATCTGCATGATCACTTTAGTTTTAGAAAATGCTAATGGCTTACTTGCTAGAGAAAGCTTAACCTCAGCTGGGAACAAAATAAATATAAAACTAAACTAAGTGATTTATATAACAGCAACTTTTGCAAGCTTCAAAATCCTTTATTCATATGAGTCGTCCCATCAAAGTGAATGGCAGGGTTTGAAAAAGCCAATCACCTACAGGAAGTTTTTTCAGGTAAGCCATTCATTTTAATAGAATGTAAACTTTAATTTTAAAAGGAAAAAAATTCTAACCCTTATGGTTATGAAGACAACCTGCCAAATATAAAATGAATGTAAACTGATCAACCGCTGTAGTGCCTCTTCTGCTTTTCCTAGCTTTCCAAAGCAGCAAGCAGCTGCCTGAAATTAAAACCAAGTTGGTTTAAATTGCTGCTATTCAGAACCAGAACTGGTTAAACTGTAAATTGCAAATAATTTTTCAAATTAATTTTGATTTTTTTCAATTGCATAAGTTTTCACATTCCTCCCCGCTCCCATTATTTGGCAAGCTCTATTCAGAACCCTGAAGGCAGCAGTGATGTGGTCTAGAATCATAAATGTCATGCTCCATCCACCCTACTGGGAGAAGTTATGAACTGTACGGGGTGGAGTGGTGCCGGTGGGAGAGGAAGAGATACAAGTAGGGAGAGATGACAACAACAAAATATAGGAGGGCTGGGGCAGAGAGCTGTTCCCTGGCAGCAATCAGGAAGTTCTGAAAAGGGTAGAAGAGCATCCTCTGTTCCAGAAGCTACAATAGGATAAAGTTTAAAATGTATCAAACATCTACTAACCAGAGGCTAATAATAAAGATACAGGCTCCAGTACATTCCAGGAATTGTACCCTGGGTGAAAAGTCACTCCATTAATGGTTGGCTGAGGTTCTCAAATGAACACTGCTCCTGAACATCTACTATCACCTACTAGCCAAAGTTTGATATGAACGGGGTTATATAAGGGGTTTTATGCTCTCCTCAATGGGAATAATCATGAACAATAAGCTCTACACACACGGAATTTTATTCAACCCTAAAATGCAGCTCCATCTGGAATAGGTATATGGTAGCTAACGAAGATGCAAGTCAAGTATATAATAGCACCATACAAAGACAGAGAAAAGGCATCCACTTTTCCAATATAGCTAAATCCAAAACCATCTCCCCATGTACCACATTATTTTAAAAGCATTACTTTAAACCACCACTACTATCAGAATAGCATAATCAACATGGGTTTGAATATTATGCCCTTTTAAAATTTAAACTACAAGCCAACTTAAAATGGAAAGAAACTTCATTGCATGTGTGACTTAAAATCGTCTGAATGCTTATTATCCCAAAATCACCTAGCAATAACTAAAAAAAGTTATTGGAGAGAACAGTTAAATTCAAAGCAAGTGAATGATGTATCATGTTTTCCAGAACTGCTTTGCCAGTGCATACAGACTGCAGTTTGCAAACACAACCTTTTCAAGAGATGTGAAGTTACAACAGCACGTAAGCTACATAGTCTAAAGGGCACATTGGCTACAACTGCCAGTCATTCCACTGCATGACAAAACTATTACATTGTTTTGTCATGCAGTTACATTGGTGAGGCCTCATCTGGAGTACTGTGTCCAGTTTTGGGCCCCACAGTACAAGAAGGATGTGGATAAATTGGAGAGAGTCCAGCGAAGGGCAACAAAAATGATTAGGGGTCTAGAACACATGACTTATGAGGAAAGGCTGAGGGAGCTGGGATTGTTTAGCCTGCAGAAGAGAAGAATGAGGGGGGATTTGATAGCTGCTTTCAACTACCTGAAAGGGGGTTCCATAGAGGATGGCTCTAGACTGTTCTCAATGGTAGCAGATGACAGAACGAGGAGTAATGGTCTCAAGTTGCAGTGGGGGAGGTTTAGATTGGATATTAGGAAAAACTTTTTCACTAAGAGGGTGGTGAAACACTGGAATGCGTTGCCTAGGGAGGTGGTGGAATCTCCTTCCTTGGAAGTTTTTAAGGTCAGGCTTGACAAAGCCCTGGCTGGGATGATTTAACTGGGAATTGGTCCTGCTTCGAGCAGGGGGTTGGACTAGATGACCTTCAGGGGTCCCTTCCAACCCTGATATTCTATGATTCTATTACCAATAAACCAACTACAACACATGATCAGAACACTTTCCATCTAATCCATCATGAACTCTCAGAAGGCACCACCTACACAGTTTCCCAATATTATACATGGTGGGGGGGGTAAAAAACAAATGTGTTTTCATAGATTCCAGAGCCAGAAGGGACCATTGTGATCTAATCTGACCTTCTGTATAGCACAGGCCATAGACTTTCCCCAAAATAATTTCTAGAGGATATATTTTAGAAAACAGCAAATCTTGATTTAAAAAATGTTAGTGATGGAGACTTCACCGCAATCCTTGGCAAAATTTACAATGGTTAATTACACTCATTGTTAAAAATGTTTCCAATCTGAATTTGTCTAGCTTCAACTTCCAGCAACTGGATCACATTATTCCTTTCTCTGCTAAAGAGAACAGACAATTATTAAACATTTGTTTCCCATGGTAGACTATAATCAAGTCACCCGTTAACCTTCTCCTTGTTAAGCAAAACAGATTGAGCAATGTGAGTCCATCACTAAAAGGCTTTTTTCCCCAAATCCTTTAATCACTCTCACGGCTCTTCTCTGAACCCTCTCCAATTTATCAACATTCTTCTTGAATTGTGGGCACCAGAACTGGACAGCAGCAGTCCCACCAGTGACAAATACAGAGGTAAAATAATCTCTCTACTTCTATTGAAGATTTGTCCATTTATGTATCTGTAACGAAGCGGAATTTTTTTGTAATATTTTTATCAAGTGTATGTGTGCCTTTGTTTCCCCTATATACTGCATTGTTACCTAGCAAAGGGACTGTTTGCTCTCAGGACAGGCTAAAACACAGGTGTGAATGGTGCTCAGTTGTCTGTGGCCTTAGGTCCCATATCAATGGAGCTCTTGAGAAAACAATGGCAGATCCAGACTGGACATGGACACCTAGCAACTAAGGACCCAAAGAGATACAGACTTCCCTGTCTCTCTGCACCGTGCAGAGCTGCATCTCCCTAGCTCAGGAACAAAGGACTGGGGGAAAGGGCTGGTGTGAAATGGAAGTTAGATGTTGGCTGAGGAAAGCAGTTATGGATACACCTGGGAGTCTAACAAAGAAGAATGGATAGATGGAGAGACAGAGCTTGAATAACCTGGGTTCACTACAGCTTGGCTGGGCTCCCCGGAACAGACTATGCTTTAACCTTCATTTTTCCATGCTAACCTAAAGACTTTCTAAGTTGTGCTCCATTCGACTAATAAACCCTTCTGTTTTGACAACACTGTATGAATGGCATTACAGATGCTTGCAATGATGTACTGATCCACAGAGAACGTACAAGTCTCCTTCAAGAGTCTGCCTCAGTGGGACTCACTGAATAGAGCTCATCATCTGAAGCGGGTGTGCTGATGGCGAAGAGGTCCAGCCTAAGGAGGTGGTGAAATCATGGGACTTACCCTGGAGGAAGAGTGAGACCCCTTGAGACCCCAGATTCCTAGAGACTGTTCTAAAACTGAGGCCATAGAATCAATCCTGTGGATCTATGACAGCATCCCAGGATCACATTAGATCTTTTGGCCACAGCATCACAATGGGTGCTCTTATGAAGCTGATTATCCATCACAACCCCCAAGTCTTTTCCAGAGTCACTGCTTCCCAGGTAAGAGTCCCCCATCCTGCAGGTATGTTCTATATTCTTCTAGATGTATATTCCTTTAGCCATGTTAAAATACATATTGTTTGCTTGCTCCCAGTTTACCAAGCGATCCAGATTTCTCTGAATCAGTGACCAGGCCTCTTCATTATTTATCATTCCCCCAATTTTTGTGTCATCTGCAAACTTTATCAGTGATGATTTTATGTTTTCTTCTAGGTTATTAATAAAATGTTAGGGCCAAGAACCAATCTGCGCTACCCCATTGGAAACACAACTATTCAATGACAATTACCCATGTTCCTGATCCCCATAACGATCCAGATTAGTTCAAAAACATTAGGGGAAAAAATAATCTTCTTTTCAAAGATATTTTTCTTTTTAGGTTCAGCAACTCAGCATACAACCTCAATAAAAATTGGATACAATACTAATTTCATGTTACAGACCTGAACTACATTAGAATCCCAGATGTACATTACCTTTAATTCTCTCTCTCCATCTATGGTTATTACAACTTACAATGTGTTCATACAAACTTGTACTTGATGAACCCACTTTACAAAGGTCACCCTCCTTGTAAGCTTACACTATGTATTTTGCAGATCAAGTATCATCTAATAACCAAGATGTTCCTCACAAATTTCAGTGTACTGAAACTCAAATGAAAACACACAGAAAGCTAGCAAAATAATATTTCACTGAAGACTCAAAAACAACTTATAGAATACAATTATTTAAGTTAGAAATGTTTCTACGAAAATTTTGCAAAGGACAGTTTACCTCTCTGTCTAACCTCCATCGGTGAAAGATTTTGAGTTTCTTTGAGTTCTGACAATGCTTTCAATTCAATGGGCAACCCATGACAATCCCAGCCTGGTACAAAGTGCACTTTATAACCTCTCATCATATGGAACCGATTAGTGATGTCTTTCAAAATCTGGAAAAATGTTAAACCCAAATGTTATTTTTGATATAATTGTTATTACTATCCTCATTCCCCTACATATTAGCTTGATATATAAAGTAACATACAGATGTCCTATCCACAAAAACAACAAGGAGTCTGGTGGCACCTGAAGAAGTGGTTTTTTACCCACGAAAGCTTATGCCCAAATAAATCTGTTAGTCTTTAAGGTGCCACCAGACTCCTTGTTGTTTTTATACAGATGTCTTACTGATTTTGGTGAACTCTGCAAAACCCAAGCATAATCAGGAGTGTTAAAGATTAAGTTTCAGCCTTCACATTTATGTTTCTTATTGCATGTTATAGCACATCATAAGAACCTCTTGATCAACGGACAACCAAATTTTGCACAGCTGAAGTCCAAAGTTTGCAACTACACAGGGGCTTGAGGGTTACACGAAGTGGAATTATCATTTTATTATGGTAACATATTTCTGAAGTCACTATGCACACAATACTCAAACTATGTATCTAGCAGTTTGCTGGGACGAAGTAGAAACTGGATTTACTTTGACAGAATGAAAATAAGTTTATCATCTGAATACCAATGTGAAACTATAAGTACCACACAGAGCAATTTGTTATTTTCATTGTTACTGTATATGCTTAGCCGTTAAAGAGAAATGAAGGGCCCTATCCTATAAAGTAGTGAATATTCTCAACTTGCATTTACTTCAATGTGAATTGAGAGTGCACTGCACCTTACAGAAGGCATATAATACCTTAAACATACTACTCCTATACTTACCTTATTTAACGCGTGACCAACATGAGGGTCTCCATTGGCATACGGTGGCCCATCATGAAGACAAAATTCATTCTTTGTGTTCCTTTGTCTTTGCCATGAATATAGTTCTGCAAAACCACATTTCTGTATGGACAATATGAAAACATTTAATTCATTATATGCTTGCATTTTAGTAGTTCAAAAAAACTTTTCATTTTAACATCATTCCAACAGTCAAAAAACTAAGAGGAAGAATTGCTCGAACTCCTCAAGTGAAGACTCTCCTCTCTGGGGTTTTAATAGCTTGTAAATTACTTGCCAACCTCCACTACTAAGCTAACAATATTATGCCTGTTTTCTTACATTAAACAGACCACTTATTTGACCAGATTTGTTCTTGATATAACTCCACTGAAATCAAAACAACACCTGGGACACATCTGGTTCATGTTTAATATTCATCAAGCTTTATGAACCAAAATCTTCTGTCTTCCTCAACCACTAACTCAAGATGGACTAAACTGATAGGGAGACAGGTTTGTAGGAAGCTCTTGTGACTGCACGTTTTAAGAAGGTTCTCAACCGTTTTTTTCCTGAGGCCCCAACATGCTATTAAAAACTCCAGGGCCCACCTGTGCCACAAAGACTGTTTTTCTGCATATAAAAGCTAGAGCCAGCATTCGGGGACAGCAAGCAGGACAACTGCTGGGGCCCCACACCACAGAGGGCCCCGCCTTGCTAAGTTGTTCAGGCTTCGGCTTCTGCCCTAGGTGGCGGGGCTCGGTGCCTCAATCTTCAGCCCTGCATGGTGGGGCTTTGGCTTTCTGCTTTGGGCCTCAGTGAGTCTAATGCCGGCCCTGCTTGGCGGACCCCCCAAAAACTGCTTGCAGCCTCCCCAGGCGGCCCCAAGTTGAGAACTGGTGCGTTAAACAACTGCAGGTTGACCATTTGTGTTACCATTTCTCCCGTAAGCGCAGGGCTGCGCTAGTGAACAATCATAAACACATCTTCTAGCAGGGATATTACTCGGGTCTCCTGTTAGTGACGGGTTGTAACGTGTGCGTCAAATGTTATACGGGTGGGGCTTTGTGACACAGGTCACCCTCCAGGGCTTAGCCAGACTCATTAGAAACCGCTCGCTGAGAGAAGAGGGAACAACATGAATCCCCCTGGCCGCACAGTCCAATGCTGGGGGGCTGCAGGCCACGCGGATGGACGGTGCCGAGCAGGACAGCTCCCCACGAACCCCGCGGGCTCCTGCGCGCGGTACCTGCTGTATCTCCACCTCGGCCTCGGGCTGCAGCCTGCCCGGCAGCTGGGCGGGGAAGCGGCTGCGAGGCAGCAGCACCGTCTCCCGGTACTTGGAGTCCGCGCGGCTCTCCGAGCTCGGCAGCCCGCTCTTGGCCCCGGAGGCTGCCGAGCGCGCCCAGCCCCACGCGGCCCCCGCCGGGGCCCCGCGCCTGGCTAAGGAGGGCGCCCTCCGCGCCCACAACATCCTCGCGGCCTCCCCCAGCTCTCACCGCGCGCTCCGGCGGCGCTTCCGGCTCGGCTACGGAGAGCGGCGAGGGCGGGACGGGCCGCGGGGAGGGACACGCCGCCTTGAAAGGCGTTTCTCTCTCCCTCTCTCTCTGCGGAAGGGGGGAGGGCTGGAATGTTGGGCGCCCCCGGGGCGGCGGGGACTAATGAGCCCATGAAATCACCCATGCGCGTCCTCTGGGTGGCTCAACTGCATGGCGCTGCTGCCGCCAAGGGTTGCAAAGGGTGAACGTTAGGACCCAGGAAGTTTTGGAGGAGTAGGAGGGTTACTGGGTGAAAAGGAAGGAGCAAGCAGGATACTGCACGGAGGAAGTAGCCTGCTTTCGTTGCTGCCAGTTGAACCACAGGTATTTTATTCTTTATCCAGGGTCTGTGTCTCATATATACCAGTTACATATGTGTCAGCGTGTGAAACTTATCAATGGGGGAGGAAAATTTCCAGGACGAGGAGGGATTTCTGATGGGAGAAAAAAGGAACAATTGTGCATGAAAGACAGTTAAATGTTTTCATTAACCGCGTTGTTTGTTGTGTATCCCCGCGCCTTGTGATTTTAAGGGGTTCTCTCTATTCTAATTCTGTTTGCTAAGACAATCATACAAGTGAGAATAGTCAATGCACATATGTATGAGATTTTTAAGCCCGGATTCCACCTGGAAAAGCACAAGACAGAAATAATTCGGTTGACTATTTCAGTTGCTTTATTAGTATCTGCTTTAGTATGTGGGGGTAAAGGAATTATTTTAAGGGGGGAGTTCTTTGCTGTTTAAAAATAAAGGTAAAACTATGTTAGATCAATTAAAAGTGATAAAAAACCTAAAATAAATCCTTTTTAAAAGTTCAGCATAAGATATTTTTCCTCAATCATCTTTTCGCACTGGTTTGTTGTTCTAGAACCGCTCATGAGTGGAAGGCTGTTGCTGATTTTTTTTCAAAAACATTCACTTTAAAGGGATGGGGGGAAATTGAAGGAATTTATTTTCATAGTGGAGGAGCAAACTATCTATACATTACAGAGATTTTTGGAAGCATAAAGGGAAAAAAAACTATGTTACGGGCTACTACCTTCAGCAGTGTCTCTTTAAACAAGTGTAGGTTATTGCTCAATTGAAGCAAAACTGAAATGGATATTGCCGAGAACAAGGAAGAGGGTAAGAAAGTGAACCAGCCACACCAAACGAAGTAGGGTTTTTGTTCTCCCTTATAACACAACCGATTACTTCAGTGGATACAACAAGAACGAGATACATCTGAGCATATGGTGGGTTTGCCACCCAAAAGCCGTATCTACAGATTTTTCAAAATTTACAATTTTACAAAATTAGGCCCTGATACTGCAGACATACCATTATTAGCCCAATGAGACTACCCGCAGGAGTAAAGTTAAGCACGTGCATAGGAGTGTCCAGGCTTTGGGCTTTATGCACATGTGTGGCACTACCAGTTCAGCTGAAGTGATGTTAACACAGTGAGAGTCTTTGGCCTGGTCTGTGCAGGCAAAGAGACACACATAACTAAAAGTGTATTTTTTACATCAATTCCATTAAATCAGTGCAAAACTTAAAGTGATTTGAACGTCCCTGTTAAACCTGGCATATGTTGGTTTATCTTGTTTCAGTAAATTTACGGGTGCAAGCTAAACTGATATAAATGGTTTTGTGTGTTAGTGTTAGTCCCAGGATATGTGAGACAGAGTGGATGAGGTAATATCTTTTACGGGACTAACTTCTTGTCCTTTCCACCAACAACTTTTAGGCTTCGCAGAGCTCTTCCTCGGATCTAGAAAAGGTAACCAAGGTGTCACAACTAAATACAAGGTGGGACAGATTGTTAAGCACAAGAAGTTAACAAGTATATCTGAGCATAAGCTTTCGTGAGCTACAGCTCACTTCATTGGCTGCATTCAGTGGAAAATGCAGTGGGGAGATTTTATATACACAGAGAACATGAAACAATGGGTGTTACCATACACACTGTAACAAGAGTGATCAGATAAGGTGAGCTATTACCAGCAGGAGAGGAAAAAAAACCTTTTGTAGCGATAATCAAGGTGGGCCTTTTCTAGCAGTTGACAAGAATGTGTGAGGAACAGTAGGAGGGAAAAATAAACATGGGGAAATAGTTTTACTTTGTAATGATACATCCACTCCCAGTCTTTATTCAAGCCTAATTTAATGGTGTCCGGTTTACAAATTAATTCCAATTCAGCAGTCTCTCATTGGAGTCTATTTTTGAAGTTTTTCTGTTGAAGAATTGCCACTTTTAGGTCTGTAATCGAGTAACCAGAGAGACTGAAGTGTTCTCCGACTGGTTTCTGAATGTTATAATTCTTAACATCTGATTTGTGTCCATTTATTCTTTTACATAGAGACTGTCCGGTTTGGCCAATGTACATGGCACGTTCTTGTCAACTGCTGGAAATGGCCCACCTTGATTATCACTACAAAAGGTTTTCTCTCCTGCTGGTAATAGCTCACCTTTCCTGATCGCTCTTGTTACAGTGTGTATGGTAACACCCATTGTTTCATGTTCTCTGTGTATATAAAATCTTCCCACTGTATTTTCCACTGCATGCATCTGATGAAGTGGGCTGTAGCTCACGAAAGCTTATGCTCAAATAAGTTCATTAGTCTCTAAGGTGCCACAAGTACTCCTTTTCTTTTTGCGGATACAGACTAACATGGCTGCTACTCTGAAAGAAGTTAACAGGTGTTGGGGGAGACCAATTAAAATGAAGTGGGCAATTAACTCCTTAGCAGTTGTAGAACAAAGTTGGGTTAGTAAGCTACAAAGGGCTAGTCTACTCTAGAAGTACTGCCTACAGTGCAGCCCGTCTGGTAAAGACACTTTATGCCGACAGAAGAGAACTCTCCCGTCAGCATGATAAAACAACCTCCATGAGAGGTGGAGCTACATTGGCAGGACATAGTGTGATATAGTGCTGTCCACACCGGTGCTTAGGTTGGCGTAACTTACATCACTTGGGTGTGAATAAGCCGCCCCCCAGAGCAACATAAGTTATATCAACATAAGTGGTAGTGTGTACAAGCCCAGAGTGTTGTAATGAGCCATAAAAGCAGTGTCTCTGTTAAGACCATGGTTTTTAGTGTCCAGCAGAGTTATGAATTTCAATTCCTAGGCTCATCTTTTGAAGGTGTTGTGAAGATCTTGTTTGAAGATGAGGGCTGAGAGTTTAGATATGGAGCGATCGTTCTGTGGAAAGAGTTTGCCTATGGGTGATGGTGTTTTTTGTCTTTTATCATTTTTCTGTGTGAGTTCATTTGAGAGCACAGCGATTGTCTGGTTTCATCCATATAGTTGCTGCTGTACCACTACCAGCACACATGGTCCGCCCACAACACACCTTTCAAGATCCAGGGGTCCTACTAACACCTGTCCCAACATGAGGTGTACCTCATCCAACTCATCAAATGCCCCAACAACAACTATGTGGGTGAATAAATAATCCATAGCCACAATTCATGATGCACCTAAGTCCTTTGATTCTGATGAACCTAGCTATGTAAGACTGGTGCCATGGAGCAAAATTAATCCTGACCCCAGTTGCTGATCATTTTCTGTGTAAATTCATTTTAGCTAATCAACTGTAGCTGCTATTCTTAGTAATGTAGATACCTAATCGGTGGTGTAAATGTTACTGAGTGACAAATGACCTTATTAAAAAACAATACAAACTCATTAAGACACATTTCTTCCTCAAAGCTTTTCAGCAAGAATCCACTAGAGAGAGATTTAAAGAGAATGCACCTTCATTTTCACTATGTGGTGTATTTTGTCTTTCAGATGTACTGTCTGTGTAACTTTAGGGCCCACTCCTGCAAGCTGCTACATGTGGGGAGACCCCTATGCCCACATAGAGCCCACTTAATTCAGTGGAACTCCAAGATCACGGCCTCAGACTCTGAGCTTCTTGCAATAATCACTTTGTCTTCTTGTATGTTTTCCATAGTACTACATGCAGTAAGAGAGCTCAGTAAATAATAATATTTGCGTCAATAATATCCTGAGGCAGTGAGTGCTACATGTCACATATGTTAAAAATTGACATCTTAGCCATTTTATAGATATTAATTTAAGTTACCAAAGGCTTCAAGTCCTATAGACCTAATTCTCAAAAGCAGCTGCAGCGAGAGTCAGACTTTAGCCTCAGTCATTCTGACCACATCTTCCAGCTAAATACCCTCCAAAATCAAACTTATGTGGGATTAGTAATAATAGTCTAGTATTACATCTTTAACAAAAGAGGCAACCCAGTGGCTTAGTAGTCATGCTCTGTGGTCCCATGTGAGATCTTCGTTAGACATGCCAAACTTGGTCTCTTGCTCTTGGGGCTGGCGGTGACTGGATATGCTGTGGAGGCTCTGGAAGGAAGCAGCTGATTAAGAAGTGACAATGACAGATTCTAAGGAGAGTCCCACCTAATCCTTCTCAACCTGAGGGGTGCCTCGGAAGGACACAATTTAAAGACTGTTTGTCACTTGGAACTCAAATTGAGAGAACTAGAAAAAAAGGCATTTAATTTAACAAGGTAGCTTGACTTAAATCGGTGTTTCCCAAACTTAGGACACCGCTTATTCAGGGAAAGCCCCTGGTGGGCCGGGCTGGTTTGTTTACCTGCCGTGTCCGCAGGTTCAGCCGATCGCGGCTCCCACTGGCCGCGGTTCGCCGCTCCAGGCCAATGGGGGCTGCGGGAAGCGGTGCAGACCAAGGGACGTACCGGCCGCCGCTTCCTGCAGCCCCCAGGGGCCAGGCACAGCGAACCGCGGCCAGTGGGAGCCACGATCGGCCGAACCTGCGGATGCGGCAGGTAAACAAACCGGCCCGGCCCACCAGAGGCTTTCCCTGAATAAGTGGCGTCCCAAGTTTGGGAAACACTGACTTAAATCAAAGTGATGTAGGTGCCAAACATGACTCCATATTTGCGTTTGATTTCTGTTTGCACTAAAAGCAGGCAGTGAAACTTTTGTTATTTATGAAGATATGGCATATCATCCCTAAAGCTGCAACACTTACTCTCTGTGCACAGAAAGAATGGAATGCAAATAAGAGAGAATTGGTAAAAAGGCACTTAAGTTGTTAACAGGGTGAATTTATTTAGATCAATTTTAATCATAATTTAAATCAGTAAGCAGGAAACTTTGTTTTGCATTTGTACTTTTTAGTTAGTTTCCTAAAGAAAGGTTGATTCTCATTTGTTGGTAATCATTAAAATATGCTGATTTGCAACTAAATACAGCCTTCATGCTAAATTTGCTAACCAAGGGCATATACGCATACATGTGCTATATGCATACACTTTTATTTAAGCAATTATAAGTTGATTTTTATATTGTTTGTTAGAAAATGGTGAATGATGCATTTCTTATTTAACAGGTTATTAATATTTTTGATAGCGATTTGTGTTAAGCTCTGTTTGGGTGGAAATTGGAATTCAATTAAAAATGCTCCAAAATAGCATTTTCAAATAGTTTATTAGGTAAATAAAATGATTTAATGTAGATGAATACATAAGGGGGGAGTTTAAAACTGATTTATTAAACAAAGGAAGGATTTATTATCTGTAGTTTGTGAAATTGAACTGATTGTTTCTGGTCACCATGTCCTTCAAGACTTCAGAACTCTCATCTTCTCACACCTACTTTTTATTCATAGGAAGAGGAAAACATACTTTATTGCTTTTCCAACTCCTATTGGTTTCTTAACTTTGAATGAACTAGTTGTTGAACTGAACTAGTTGAATAAATGGAAGTGAAGAAAATATTCTCTTTGCATTTGCAGAAAAGGCTACTGCTGGTTGAAAGCTGGTTTCGCAATTCAACAGACTCTGGTTTCAAGTGCTTAGCCAGTGGCATCTACTAGTTCTGTGGTTCGACTTTTAAAAACTTGGCAGCCAACATGTACTGCTTAATATTTTTTATTTAATTTAAAATATTTTAATAAATTATAATAAGTTTAGGCTTTAACATAGATGGTCATGTTCAAATTTAATTTTAAATAGATTTTTTTTAAATGTATGTTTAATTTAAATAAAAAAATCTGATTAAAAAAAGTCAATTTTTATCCATCCTCTTTGACAAAACAAGGCAATTATTATAAATGTGCTTTCCATCAAAGGACTGCAAAGCACTTTGCTGATTAATTAAGCCTCACAACACCCCTAAGACTCAGGAAAGTGTTGTTATTCATATGTTTCAGATAAGGAAAATGATGCATAGGCAAATTAAATGATTTAATCAGGTTTCTACAGGAAATCAATAAGTGATCCAGAAATAGAGCTGAGGAATCCTAATTCCTACTCTTCCTGTGCTTTAACTACAAGAGCATGCCTGATAGTGTTCAAGTCAGAAGTGAAGGGCTATAATCTGATGTAATTTTGGCATTAATCTGGGTAATTTACATGACTCTAGGTTTCAAAACGAGAATTGCACATTTAGTATTGTCAGTAAAGTTATCAGACTATACTGGGTTGTTTTGTTTCAGGGTTTTTTTTTTCCCCATTTCTACATAGTATTTTATTGAAATCCATAAAACTCTATATACTAGACACTTAGCATTACTAGCCACTTCTGCTCAGGATACATCAAGATTTAGCCAGCTCAGAAAGTTAGAAGTATCCTTTTAGTGAAGTGAGGGGGTAGGAATGTGTGTGTAGTGTGAGAGATGGAGAGGAAAGAAAGAGAATAAGGGAGGGGAATGTGGAGAACATAGACTGGGAATAAAGAGCAGGGAAATAGGGGCAGTGAGAAGTTGAGGGCAAAGAGGGTGACTGGAGATAAGAGAAGTGGGAGGGAGAATGGGGAACAGGGTAACGGTGGAGAGGCTAGGAGAGAGAATGTGAAGGGAAATGTGAGGTTGCAGGAACAAGGAGGGAAGATGGAGAAACTGCTAGTTCCTGCAACCAAGGAGCTAGGAGAGGGTAAATTCACCTACAAGAGTCATCTAGAGAAGGACTACCGCCTCTGCTTCATGATGCAATGCCTCTCATTATGCAACCCTTTTTTGCATCCATGTCACACTGTAAACTACAAAAATTACTGCCTTCCACTCTGTTAACATAGGACTACAGTCAGACCTTGGTTATCTGAACTTTTCATTACTTGAAGTGACCTTCTATCCCCAAACTTGTAATAATTTAATTGAAAAGTCTCCTACTTACCCAGATTAGTTCAGTATCCCCTTTCCAATCAGCTACCACAACAGGTTTTACCTTTATATAAATAACACTCCGAACTCTCCTTCTAGCATAACCTAACCTTCCCTTGAATGTTAATACATGAAATCATGATGTGTAGTTCTCATTCACAAGATCGCTTTTTGATTCTCTTCAGCACTTGATATGGCTTCGTCTCCAACTGTGCTGATGCGCCTAATGGCCTCTGCGTATTCTGTTGCGCACAGAGCTGGAACAATCGTCAGAAATGTGGTAGCTGGCGGAGACCTGGGCATAGTGGAGAAGGTACTTATTTTCCTTCATACTGATCTCATGTCTGTTAAGAACAATGAGTTAAAAACAGCCCAAGGAGTTCTTTCTGAAGATCAGACAGCTCGCACACAACTGGGGGGAGGGAGTGCTGCGACAGACTGACAATATCCTGGCATACTTTATTGAATTAGGTTTAATACCTTTGGTGACCATTATATTCAAAATGCAGTTGTGTGTTATTGTGGAGTTGTATGTAACTCCTCTAGGAGGAGGGGTTTGTTAATGTCCATCCTTTGAAGCCACCTCCTGGAGAGGTTGGCATATATGAATTCAAACTGGATTCTCCAGGGACCAACAGACAAAGAAAAGGATATTTGGATAAATAGCCTGGTTTTATCTGGCTCAGGTTGTTCTTCCTGATCCAGCAAATGGACAGGACCCCGGGTCATGGGGGCCCCAATCCTGAGGGTACGGTTGGAAGTACAGGGCCTACTGGAGCCCCATAGGGTTCCCAACTTTGCACAAAACTGAACACTCTAGCCCTGCCCCTGTCCCAAGCCCCGGTCCCCACTCACTACATTCCCCCTCCCTTGGTGCGTCGCTCTCCCCCACGCTCACTGACTTTCACTGGGCTAGGGTGGGGGTTGGGGTGTGGGCTCTAACTGGGGATGTGGATTCTAGGGTGGAGCCAGAAATGAGGGACTTTGAGTGTGGGAGGGGACTTCGGGTTGATGCAGGTGGTTGGGGTACAGGAGGGGGTGCTGGCTCTGGGGTGGGGATGGGGGTGAGGAGTTTGGGGTTCAGGAGGGTGCTACCGATTAGGGGGGGCTGAGGGTTGGGGCTTGGGGTTGGGGCATGGGTTTACCTCAGACAGCAGCGTAGCATGGGGGCTAAGGCAGGCTGCCTGCCTGTCCTGGCACCCGTGCTGTGTGTGACCTGGAAACAGCCAGCAGGTCCGGGTCCTAGGGTCCACGCTCCACTCTTGTCTGCAGGTAATGCCCCCACCAGCTCCCATTGGGCCGGAACCCCATCTTGGCCCTATCTCTAATCTTGTTGCAGCATTTTATATAAGGTGCAATAACCAACTCTCTCCCCACAGAATCCTGGTCTCCTGGAGTGTTACCCAACTGACAGCAGTTGCCAGGCTGCTGTATCTTATTTCAGTGATTTCTCTAAATGTTCTTACAGATTTTTCCTTTTCTGTTTCTCTTTTCCCCTAGCACGCAATAGAGCATCCTCAATAAAAAAAAAGGTGTAAATATTTTATAGCAGAGTGATTTTGATTTAATGGTTAGTCTTTGAATGCTTTGTTTATGCTTTTTTGGTTTTTTTTTTTTTTTCATTTGAAAGAAAAAATATATCCTATTCAAGTCTAATTGCAAGTTCTTTCAATGTTCTAGTAATGTGCTTAGTTATCGTAACCACAATAAGTCATAGATCCAGAGCTTGGTAATGCTATCACGCAATCATCTTACTCCTGGTATCATGTAATAAATATGTGTGTTCTAATTCAATTACTATGAGTCTTAGCATAAAGTGCATTTGAAGCGTAAGAAATAGAATATGCACCAGAAGTAGGCCCTAGTTAACAGACTTTTTTTCTTTTTGATCTTTTAATGTCATTGCCTCCCTTCTTGTTACTATTCTATCTTACCTTTTTCTTTTTTAAATGTAAAAGTCCCCAAAGCTTTCTACCTCATGCCCCCCTTTACCCTTGTCTGTGTCCCCTCCCCCACAACTCTGGGAGAGGGGGGACACAGACAGGGGCCAGGGAGCCGAGGCTGGGGCCACAGCTGGGGACAGGAGTGGTGCCGGGTGTCTCTCCCCTCCCTGCCCTCCATGGGGGCTGGCCCGGGCCCCAGCTGCACACCCCTGAATGTTCTTCCGCTTCCAACAGTTTGGGGACCTCTGGTCTAACTTGATCCCAGCCTCTTCTCTCACTCCTTTGGTATATATGACTTTACAAAGAATCCTGTTTGACTCATTTAGTTGATAATGAAATATTTACTAGACACCTGCTAGTCAGAGAAATAAATCTACTAGCTAGAGGTCAGTAAAAAAGAAGAGGGCCTATGAATGACAACCAGGGATAATGCAGTGGAGAGAAGTCCATTGCATTATCCCTGGTTGTCACTGGTAGGCCATCTTCTTTTTTACTGACCTCTCCCATCCCTACCTCTTCCCTGCTGGATTTCCTGTCAGGATGCTGTTGCTAGATCATGCTAAGACGTTCCAACTTTCATATTTGTTCTGGTCACTAGGTGTCACATAAACTTGAAGCTCCACCTGTTTCCACTTCAGGGTGTTGAAAGATGGCTTTTGTCTCCCCATCTTCTTTATCCCAGGATCCTCTGCCTGCTGTGATGGGCTGGCAATCTTTGCTACTCTTCTCTTCTCCCAACCTCTGATTGGTATAGTCTTGGATAATTATTATTTATATTACAATAATGCCTAGAGGCTCCAGCCAAGACTAGGCTCCATTGTGCTAGGCACTGTACGTGCCTAATAAGGGATATCCCTACCCTGAAGAGTATATAATCTAATAGACAAGAAGAAAGGATGTGAGGTAGGGTTATTAGTGCCATTTTCCAGATGGGGGAACTGAGGCACAGAGAGATTAGTGACCTGTCCAAGGGTCCACAGTAAATTCAAATCGCTTGTGTCCCAGTCCAGGGCCTCAGTCACAAAACCAACTTTCCTCTCTTCGCTGGCAGGGAGATGGACTGGATGGCCTAAAAGGTCTCTTCTATCTCTAACTCTTGTGATTCTATGAACCAAATCCTGAAATCCTTATTCTCACTGAAGTCTGTCAATGGGAGTTTTGCATGTGCAAGGATTACAGGCTTTAGACCTATATTGGAACAGCAATACTCAGCAAAAAAACTGATAAACCAATAAAGGTCTCCTCCCCGCCCCCCAATAATCATAGAAGGCCAAGTGCTACAAAATAATTAAGAACAATGTCAAGGGAATTATTTTAGTAAATGTGATTATCATTATAACTTTCCTCATCTTGTTTAATATTAGTTCAAAAACTATACAAAAAGACAATGCTGCTAACTTGCACTTTAGTAGCCTGGCCTTTGCTAGTCCACTATGTGAGTGATCCTTAGACTTCAGTGGTTTGTGGGATGTGGAAAATGTCTGCAGACTGTTTTAAAAAAAAAAGAAAAAAGTTACACCCATTTTATCTATAAATTTCTTATAAATTAAAAAGAAAGCTTTTCCACAAAATATCATGGCCCCTATCCTGCGAAGTCTGTATCTATACATGAATAAGATTAATTATTTTTGGCTTTATGCAGTGAATCAAAATTTCATTGTATTATAATAATAAATAAATTTCATGTTGTTATGCTTTAAGAAATTTGACGTACAGGAAAATATAATGAAAATACATTTGAGAGTAGCATTCTCACCTTTTTGTGGTTGTAAAAAGTTATTTCTGAGTGAGCCATTTATCCAAGCAGTTGTAAGTAGCTGTATTTTCCTAAGCAGTCAGTTTTTATAGTGGAAATCTTGTGCTTCTGAATAATGCAAATTGACAACACTAACAGAAGTTATAGCAACTTCCTTCTCTTTTGGCCTTCCCAAGGAACAGCTCCCTAGACATCAACATGTGCAGAATGCCACTTGTCTCCTCATATGTATAAACATCTTCAAACAACTAATGCCTCCCTAATCTTTCCAAGATCCAGTCCAAAAAAATCGCCCTCTTGGGCCTGACCATCCCATAAACTGCATACGTTCACTCCCATTGCCTTCTGTGTGAGTTGCATGCACACAACCTGAAGAATGAAAGATCCCTCCTCTTTACTACCAAGCCCTTCTCCCTTTTTTTTTTTTTTTTTTACATCCCTTTGCTTGTTTAGTACCTTTCCTCTCAGTGTCCTTCCATACATCAGCTCACAGCTGGCATAACAGCCCTCTTCTCTGCAGCTCCTGCCTCTTCAACTTGCTGTCTTTTCAGTAGCATGCCAAAACATTTTTCCCCTTATTTATGTCTTTTAATTTCTCTCTCCTTCTCTTCTTATGTTTATTTAACTTGATAAATGTACTACTTGGCTCTGTGAAGTGTGGTATACTTGTATGAATGTTATCATACAAAATAAGGATGTTTGGTGCTGAATCCACAGAGAAGGTACAACACATGCAGCATTGGAACAAGCTTCCTCACACTGCCCTACCGATGTATTTCACTTCTGAGATGGATGATAAGAGAGAAGACTCAGTCTCAATGACCTGTTCAGTCCTTGGCTTCTCTCAAGTTGGTCAACTGGGATGGTGATTTCTGTGACATGGATCCTTCTCCACTAGGAACTGGATATCCATGATCAGTGTGATACAGGCCACTGTGTTGTTTTAAAGTAGAATAATTCCTTCCCGTCCTTTGCAGTGTGGACCCAACGACTTGCAGACCAAAGCCGACCGACTGGTACAGATGACTATTTGCTCTTCACTGGCACGGAAATTCCCCCGAGTGACAATCATTGGAGAAGAGGTGAGAACTCTGTTCATCTAACATCCTGAAAATGTAATTTGCTACTTATGATTTACATTTGTCATTTTCAGGCTTAAGAGAGCCACGTGTTCTCTTTAATTTTTATCTTCCTTCCCAATTCCCCTTCCCTCAGCGTTAGCCTCATCAGATGAATAGCCAGCAAATCCAGTGATTGGAAGGCAAATCCCACTCTCACGCCTGCAACCAGGCCAAGTTAACCTGGGATAAAGGAAAAGGCTGGCATGTGACTAAAACCTAGGGAGTGGCTGTATCACTTTGCTCCGCTGTATTTGCAGTGCTAGGAATGGAACCATATTTGGGAGCTGCAAAGGCTCACACAAAGTGCTCTCTGGCTGTTGCCTGTTTCCGTTAGTGTCTTTGTGTCCTTTTGTCAGGACCTGCCCTCTCATGATGTAGATGAGGAGTTGATTGAGGAAGGTCAATGTGAGGAAATACTGAAGAAAGCTTTTCCACCACAATACAGTTCCATTAAAGAGGAAGAGGTAATAAAAATGTTACACTTACTTTCTTACATTCCCATATAGCTTATTAGTCTTACCTAAGATCCAAGAAATAAAACAGATAATTTTGATGTTGTCAGCTTATCTTTTGGTTTAAGTGAAAATACTTCCTTTTTAAATTGAAGGTGACAAAGTGACAGCCCTAAAAATGGAAGCCCTCTAAATATCCACAGAATGGGTGTGGCATGGGTAGCAGAACTGCAGGTTTCTCTGTAATGTCCCATGAATGTGTATCAGATCTATACTAAAGGGACTGCCTTTAGGAGTGAGAGGGTAGTTTAGTTTCCATGCCCATTGACTCCTTGTATGCAGTGTTGTTGTAGTCATGTTGGTCCCAGAATATTAGAGACACAAGGTGTGCAAGTTAATATCTTCAGTTGGTGAGAGAGACAAGTTTACAGCACTCTCATTCAATCCTTGACATCTCTACGGAGATTGCAAGCAGCATTGCTAATTAGTGCAACCGGTGGTGGGTTGATGTTAGGTTTTAAATGTGGACGTCTTTTTGTGCAAAATGGATTGAGCTCACCAAATCCACATTACATAGCCAGCTAAATAGCTGGTGAAAAGTCTGATATCTCTTTACAAATCCCTGGAGCTGTCCAGCCCTATATATAATAAACATTTATGAACATGAATGTCATTCTTTTTGCACGTTAAGTGTAAGATTTCTTAACCGTTGTGAGGTTTATCCTCCTCTCACTGCTGCTAACTATTATACCAATAGTTTAATTTCCGTGGTTTGTGTTTCTTCTTGTGTTGTGTGCATTTTTTTTTTTTTTTTTTTTTTTTTAGCTTGTTGTGTGGGTTGATCCTCTGGATGGGACCAAAGAATACACGGAAGGTTGGCTTCTCTTTTGCATATTTGTACTGATTTGAAAAATTATTTCAGTTTAATAAAAGTAACATGAAAATTGCTAGAACATTCTAGAAGCTTATCAAACTGTAGTGTGCAGAGTCCATCAGAATAGATAGAAAATGTTGGGAGGGAAAGGATTTTGTGAGCATTTTTTTTACGTTAGACTGGTCATAGCACTAGAAATATACTGTAGGGAACCATCTTCACTGGCAGGGGAAGGACTAGGTGACATAATAGTTCTTTTCTATCTTTAATTTATATAACACGGTGATCTCCCACTTACAAAGTGGCCTGCAGAACAAGAGGCCTGGAGAACCACTGAACTAGAAAAGTGTGGGTAGTGAAGTCATTTAGAAGGGTCAGACTCAAAGTCAGAATTTTTTTGGTTAGATGGGCATGTAATACATACATTTGGATCCTGCTTACAAGTCAGGAATAAGCAGGATTTCGTAAATGCTTCGTATCTGAAAAAGAAAATGTCACTTAGGTTTGTTGGGCAAAGAAAGATTTGTCACTAAGTGGTTTTCCTGGCACTGTTTTAGAGTTCTCTTGTCCATATAAACAATTTGAGCTCTGCTTTCCTGACTCATGACATTTCTAGAAGCCCACACTGGAATTACGCTGTTTCTTCTACAGTGTATATTTTCTACTAAATGCTCTGTTGGTACTTGCCTGCAGACACCCAGTTACAGTTCCACATAAAGTTTTCAGCTAAGATCACTAGAGTCTCCAAAAGTGTCTTCCTTGACAAAATGTTTATATAAGATTTTTTTTTTTTTTACAGTTGTTATGACTCCTGTAATCCCATTTCATAACTTGTATGAGATTTTATTCACATTAGGCACCAGCTCAAACCTAGCAACATCCTGAGTGCCTTCCACTACCTTTGATTTCCATGGGAGTTGAGGGTATTCAACACTTCACAGGATTGGGGCCTTTTCTTTTCTTTTACATACGTTTGCTTTGGATATGCCTTAAATGGCTTTTATTAATAGTAATCTTTTACTATCTGATACATTGTCTCTCTGGCTTTTCTTTGCAAGGGGAAGGATCAATGAATTAGAGATAGGAAAGACCTAAACTTGTATGATCCTACAATATTTGTGTCCGCATCATTGAAAACACACAGATGTTACTACTGTATTTACGTCATTCTTTTAAAACAACATAATTACTTTTATCATGGAAGTAAATTTTATTTTTTGTAGAACACCGGGGTCCAATCCGGCAGGCACTTATTAGGCTTCTCTGAAAAAATCTGCAGTGCCACTACTGTATCCTCCTGTGGCATCTTGTCATAAGCAAGACTGTGAACTCTTTGTGGCAGGGAATTTTTTTGTTTTTTTTTAATTGTGGGCCTGTATAACATCTGGCACAATTGGCACTACTGTTTACTACCAAGCGCTTGCCGATTCAGGCCTGTGGTTTATATGAATGTTATTTACATAGTACTATGTAGTGATAGAATTTTTTTTCTCACCAGAGTCTTCCTAATATTAAATATGCATGTTGGCTCAGATTGTCAAAAGTGACTAGTAATTTTTGGATGCCTCGAGTTTTGGGCATCCAATTTGAGACATCTTAACAGGGTCTTATTTTTCAGAATACGGATTGCTCAAGAGTATCAAATTGTCTCAAGTTGAGCAACTAAAAATGAAGGCATCCACAATAACTAGTGACTTTTGCCAATCTTGGCCATTATAAATATTTTCAAGTAATTGAACAAAGATAGAGGATTGTGGGTTTGCATGAGGGCTGGGGTTTTTTTTCCTTACTCCCATTTTCAAGCGTTACTGAATAATAATTATTACTTCTTCACAGGTCTCCTTGACCATGTAACAGTTCTTATTGGAATTGCTTATGAAGGTAAAGCAATAGCAGGAGTTATTAACCAGCCCTTCTACAACTATGAGGTAATAAATGCATTGATTTTGCTTGCGAGCACTAAATAATCTGTAACTGTCACTTCTAGGACACAATTCTAGTTCACACACTTTCTGCTCAACAGTGCTTGACCTACAATACATACCACACTTCACTAGCTAGAGCTAATGGTCTAATATAAGGAACTATTGATCTGTGTGCTTGTTGATGATAGTTTTTTGGAAATGAATTCCAAGGACATGCAAATAACTGCAACAGCTCTCCACCCTTTTTGGTAACAAGGCATTACACATATTGTAGCTAGGCTGTCACATGAGTGTAAAACCTATGATATCTTGCTCCAGGCTGGTGGTTCTTGGATGCATTGCAGAAGTGACCTGTTTAGATTCACAGGGAGATGCCAACCACTCCACTTAGTGCCACTTGATGACTGAATCCTGGGACATCATTAAGCTGGGCCTTAGAAGGCACCAGGTGTTTCTCTGGCTTTGTCTACATTATGAGCTCTGGGTGTGATTCCCCGGCATGCGTACACATAGCCACAGTAGCACGGATAGCGGCAGCAGAGGCATGGCTTAGCAGTCCCAAGTACGTACCTGCTGGTTTCAGACGGGTTTGTACCCACCACTGCTCCCCTGTGACTCCACTCCCACTACCCTTTCTGTCGCAACAACACTGCTATTTATACTCATGCTTGCTTAATGAGAACTAGTGCGAGTACATGTACGCACCCACGGGAATTACACCCCCAGCCTGTATTATAGACCTAACCACAGTTAGTTGCAGCTGAGTTACAGAATGTTACCAAACCCAGTCCCATACGTCCCTCCCTCCAAAATGGGGGACGAAGAGGATTAACTATAACACCAGAATAGCAAAATTCAGGGACAATCCAAGGACACAGAATGGGAGCTGATTAGGATTGGGCAAAGCAAAGAAAAGCTCATAGTTGGTATATTACACTGAAATAATTATGAGGATACTTTTCAGTTCTGTAATATCTGATGCAAGGATTTCAAAGAGATTTACAAACTTAATCCATTATCACAAAGACCCTATAAGGTGGATAAGGAAGAATTATTATCCCCATTTTACAGTCGAGTGAACTAAAGCACAGAGACCTGCCCAAGCTAAATAACTTGCTCAAGGTCACACAATTTGTCATTCAGTTAGCTGGGAACAGAACCCAGGAGTCCTGGCTTCCTGCCCTGTGTTTCTGTTACTAGAACTCACTTCTTTTCCATTGCCACAATTTACACTTTTACCCTCTAAAATGAATCTAATAATGAAATAAAATGTTTCCAGCTATTCCTAATAATGAAATAAAATGTCTCCAGCTATTCCTTTGTGTTCATATTTTTTAAAAAATATGAAGTGGTATTTTGTGGTAACTGTAAGCCTTGTTTTTTGCATCTTCTGTGTAGGCAGGAGCAGATGCCGTGCTGGGTAGGACAATCTGGGGTGTCCTAGGTTTGGGTGCCTTTGGATTTCAGCTGAAAGAAGTGCCAGCTGGGAAACACATCATCACTACTACCCGTTCACACAGCAATAAGCTGGTAAATGATTGCATTAGTGCAATGAACCCTGATAATGTGGTGAGAGTTGGAGGTGCAGGAAATAAGGTATGACAATCCAATATTTTTCTTTGCTAGTTGTAAGATATGACATCTTTGTAAAGAGAGCAAAGAATTTAGGGCCAAATGTCATCCTTATCTCACTAGGTGCAAAGGGACGCCTGGCAGTGGAACTGGTGCCTGAAGAGGTGGGGCAGGATTTGGTGGAGATATAGATACAGGGAATGCTCCCCCGCTCCATATTGTGGAGTCCAGTGCTCTTGGGGCTCCTTGCCGAGCAACATGCAGGGGTTGTTTGGGGGAGAAGGAAGGGGTGGAATATCTGTAACCACTTGGAGCCTCTGGTCCTCTTACCCAACCCATATGAAAGTGTGCAATAGGGCTAGAAAGGCCTTATAGCAGTGGTGGGCAAACTTTTTGGGCCAAGGGCCGCATCTGGTTGGGGAAATTGTATGCAGGGCCAGGGGAAGGGGGTTGGGGTGCGGGAGGGAGTGCGGGGTGTGGGAGGGGGTGGGGTGTGCAGGAACAGGCTCAGGGCAGGGTGTATGAGGGGGCTCAGGGAAGGGGGCTGAGGCGCAGGAGGGGTGCGGAGTGCAGGATGGGGCTCAGGGCAGAGGTGCAGGAGGAGTCCGGACTGTGGGAGGGAGCTCAGGGCAGGGGGTTAGGGCGCAGGAGAGGTGCGGGGTGCGACAGGGAGTTGGGGGGGTGGGGATGCAGGAGGGGTTCAGGCTCCGGCCCGGCACCACTTACCTAAAGCGGCTCCGGGTGGCAGCAGTGTGCACCGGGGCCAGGGCAATCTCCCTGCGTGCCTGCCCTGGCCCTATGCCACGATGCTCCCGGCACGACGTCCCTGCACGGCCCCTGGGAGAGGGGGAGGCACAGGGTTCCGCGCACTGCCCTTTCCACGCCTCCAGGTACCTCCCCCAAAGCTCCCATTGGCCGTGGTTGCCCGTTCCCGGCCAATGGGAGCTGCGGGGGGTGGTGCCTGGTGGCAAGGGCAATGCATGGAGCCCTCTGGCCCCACCCCTACCCCTCCAGGGCCCCAGGGATGTGGTGCCGGCCGCTTCTGAGAGTGGTGCGGGGCCTGTGGCACCATGGGGGGCAATCCCGCGGACCTGATCCAAAGCCCTGAGGGGCTGGATCCGGCCCACAGGCCATAGTTTGCCCACCTGTGCCTTATCGGCATGTGAGGATTGTTTCCTCTCCATTCACCCAGGCAGATCTCCTCAGCATCCAGCCAAGATACATGAGTTGGATGCCAAGGTCTAGATTTGCTTCCTTTAGATTATATTTGAGACAATGAAAAATGGATCACTTTGGATGGTAACAGCTATGTTTTTTTGTAGACTTTTAAGATTATTAAATTTTTAAAACCGGAAGAGGAGCCTTTGAGACTCCTCTTTCTGGTGAGGCCATCAGAGTGTGTGCAGTATCAAACTGACCCAATTCTACTCCCATTGAACTCCTGTTCTATCTTTTGCATACTTGGGGGTGATACGAAATGACTGACATTTTTCATCTGTAATAGATCATTCAGCTTATAGAAGGCAAGGCTTCTGCTTATGTGTTTGCTAGTCCTGGGTGCAAGAAGTGGGATACGTGTGCTCCCGAGGCTATTTTACATGCTGTGGGAGGTGAGTTAACAATAATGTTCATAACTCTTTTTTTGAAAGAAGTTGAAGGTACAGTAGATTTTTCTAATGTTTATGTGCACAGGGTAGGTCATGTGATATATTTGCATAGGACCAAGGTGAGTTCCATTATGCCCATTATTGGCAGATAACTTCTTGACCTAAAAGCCTTTGTATATATTTAAGAACAAAACAAAGCACCACCCTTAAGCACTAAAGACCTGATCCAAAGCCCTTTGAAATCAGTGGAACAATTCCCATTGACTACAGTGGGCTTTGGATCAGACCCTGGATTTGCCAGTAGAAGGCAGTATAATTTACCTTGTCTGCTTTTATTCAAGACCCAATACAGTTACTAATTTTGAGGTAATACAAAAAACATTCCTTTTAAAACACATCGGTTTTACTACTACTATTTTCCAACCGACAGCTTCCTTTGCTGTTTTATTGTTTTCCTATACAACGAGGCCTTTTCCCAATTACTGCAATTTTTCATTTGTTTTCTGTATATGCTCACTGTGTGTACGGAGGGCATCTTATAATTCTTCAAAAACAACAAAACTGTTGGCCAAATCCTGGTAGTCCTTGCTCGGAGCTGCAGGATTTGGCTCCATATTTGAATTAATCCAATGTGTAACCCAGTAAAATCTCTACCCTACAAATAGCATAAAGCCACTGTGCCTTGGTGAAAATATAAGTTATGAAAAGGCTTGTTTGAATAAATATGAATTAACTTTAGATCAGTGGTGGTGGTCGACCTTTTCTGCTGCCCATCTTAATGTGTAAGAGGTTTCTTCTAGCCACTAAGATCAAGTATAGTATTGGTTTAATATCGTGTCAGGAGATTGTATCTTGCCATTCCAAATATAAAAGACTTGATCTTCTACATCTATCTGTAACAACTATGATTCAAAGGAAGAGAGAACCAGTAGATGTTCTATTTCAGGAAAAATTCAGCTGCTGTGCTTAAATTAACTGGGACCAATAACACATTCATATATTTCTTGCAGGCAAGTTGACTGATATCCATGGAAATCCTTTTCATTATAACAAGGAGGTGAAACACATGAATTCAGCAGGAGTCCTTGCCACGCTGAAAAACTTTGACTACTATGCGAGTCGTGTTCCAGAGAGCGTTAAACAAGCCCTTGTGCCTTAAAGGAGGAAGGCAACTTCCTCTGGGCTGTGAAAAAAACATTAACATAATATTTCAAGCTAACTGCCAAATGAGCTTGAAAATTTGTTTTATGAAATCTGAGCCTAGATTCATTCTGATATTGTGCTGATCAGTGATTTGTTTTAGAAATTAGTGTACAGAATGTCTAGATACACTGCTAAATCTGATTGTTTAGGGGGGAAAACCTACAGTAGTTTTACCAGGTAACAGGTGACAGTTTTTCAATATTCACAGTAGATGTTTTTCCTTCCCTTTGTAAGTAAGGAACCCAAGGAAAGTTCTGTTCTTGTGAATAGATTTTGTGCAATTATACTGTGTACATTTGTATCACATAATAATGTCACAGTCCAAATCTATTTCCTTAACTAATTTCAGGGCACGAAACCATAGCCTGAATTTGCTCAACATCTTTTGTTGTACATAGACAACAATACTTAGTTCACTTTATATATTGACAATAAATAATTTGTTTTGGGTCCAACTGCTTTAATAAAGTTACTGTTATTGATTCTTAAGCATGACATGCTTCCTTTTGTAAATAGCAGTTTTTGACATTTTGTAACATTTTTTCAGCATGTGAAAACCCCTTTTATTCTTGGTGTTTGGCTTATTTCTCTCTGCTTTCAATGAGGGGTTTTGTAGCGGATTAGGTTTGTGGGGGATAGTACTGAAGCAATTTCTTTTGCTACAGGAGTTAACTCTTCACACACAGGCAGCTCAATTTTGATTATATATTTGATAGTCCGAGGATTTTGCAGCTGTTTCTGTAGCTAGCAGAACTAAGGTCTTAGCATTTCATCCTAACTCTGGAAGGTTCATATGTGTATTCATTTCTAGTCATAATTCTGTATGCAGCTTTTAAAAGTACAGTTGCTACAGAGCCACTGACAGCCCCTGTCTCTGGCAAAGGCCCAGCACATCAACAGCAAGGCACTCTATTGGTGCCTCCACAAAACAGTGATGCACAGGAGCTCCCCCAGTCTTTGCAATGCAAGCATTACATTTCCTGCACCAGTTTTCTACATCCTGCTTTCATTTTACACAATACAATTTTTCTCTTAGCTTGGCTAAGTTTTTGCAACCCCAATGTCCAGCAGTTTTTAAATTGACATAAATAACTTCAAACCTCCTTTTTTAATGTATCTGTTACAACCATCTGATACTTATACCTATCACCAATTGTTTTTCCCCCCCATCTCCTATATAAAATTAATTCTTTAAACTGATTTTAAAAAATCAGGATATTTAATATTTTAATTTTTAATTACTGAAATTATTTTTTTAAATCCTTATGTATTTAAGGGATGTTAAGAGGTAATTTCTTTGGGATTTGCTCTTAAAAATTACCTAGATATAAATTTCAGCTTGGTATATAAATGGAGCAGAGACATTGGCACTTAAAACACAGGAAAAAACATACTTACTGTGCTCTATAAATGGTGGCAATAATGAAACTTTGTGGCATTTCTAACCCTGTAGTCAGTATTCACTCATAACTAAGGGCTTTTCTATAGTTAATCCAGATAAACTAAAAATAAGAATTAAAAGTGAATTAGTTAAACTGCATTAAACCCCTGTGTGGACATTCTCATTTAGAATTAAAGTGGCCTTAATTCAGTTTAGTTTAATTCACTAATTTAAACTAAACTGATTTAAGGCCACTTTAATTTTGAATGAGACTGTCCATACAGATTTAACTAATGGACTTTAAATTCACACTTTTAGTTACTTTGGATTAATTTTCCTGAGTGTCCCCTTGTAGACAAACCCTAAAATACTCCATTAGATATGATACTTTGTGAGGCTATTTAATAAAACGTTCTGCCATTGACCAACACTTTTTTCTGTTACTGGGATGCCTGCTAAGTTGCAGCTAATGCTAAATAACAATCTTAAAGGTTCTTGAAGGTTTCAGATGAATGATGCTATATATAATGTACTCTTGAGACCTGAGGAATTCACCTGGTTCTGTTGGTGTCACATTGGATATTATGCACATTAATCCCTTGTGCACTGTGAGAAAATGGACCCTTCTATGACATAAATGAATTGGAAGTTTATTCTGAATATTTTAATGGAGGAAACAGATGGGGTTCAGAGATGGGAGATGAAAATATGAGATGTGGAAACAGTTTTGTATGAAGCAGTTGTACAGTTTGGGGCTGTTTAGAGCCGGAAGGGCCAAACTGTGGCTTGTGAGCCACATGTGGCTCTATTACAGTTAAAGTGTGAGCTCCCCCACAAATCCTCCTATTCTCCGGCTACCGGACTGGGAGCCCAGGGCTTCCTGCCCTGCGGCAGACTAGGGTCTTCTGTCCTGCAGGGAGCGAGGGTCTAAAGGCTTTAACCGGGGGGGGAGATCAGGGCAGAACCCCCACACTCTAGCAGGTGCTGCCCTGCGGGACAGGTTGCATGTCTTGCGGTGCCTGAACTTCTGAAGATTATTGTATGCAGTTCGGCGGGTCAGTAAGTTTAGCCACTCCTGGTTTACAGAGATGAATAAATGGGGACATAGTGATGATAATAATACCCAGCTCTTATATGGTGCTTTTCATCAGTAGATCTCAGAGCATTTTACAGAGGAGATAAATATCATTATCCTTATTTTATCGATAGGGAAAATGAGGCATAGACATGCCTACAAAATAAGGAATGGAATGCAGACATGAGAGCAAGCACTTCCATTAACATTTTCTCATAAGAATTATATTATGTACAGCTGAAAGGAAAGTCATTTACATAATGTAGGACTTATCTATGGAACTCGTTGCCACAATATATTGAGAACAAAGGTGTCATAGAATTCAAAAAAGGATTACACATTTATGACTGAAATTATCCACAATTATGGTGGATAGGATTTTATGCTTTAGGAATGAGCCAACTTCTAATTGACAAGGGGTAAGGAAGACACTTTCTCTAGTTGTAAGTTAAACCCTTATTAGACAATGAGGGACTGTTTGTTTTTTTCATCTTCTTTTGAAGTATCTGCCTCTGGCCCCTGGCATACTGGTTTGATTTGGTATAGTAACTCATAAGTTCCTTTATGCAATTTAGTGAAGTGAGCACCCAGTTTATTTCATATTTCTAGTACAGTCACAAGTAGTTCTCTGAACTGAAGAAGTCATGTTTAATGTAGTAAAGATTGATTTTAATTAACATGTTCATAAACCTGAAACCATAGATTTGTCTGTATTTTATCCAGTGTCCACTACACCTGTAATAGGATCTTAAATTAGAGACAGAAGCTGTTTCTGAAAGCCCCATTAGTTTTTTTTCCCCTGTATAATTGATTTTAATGTCGTTAACTCTACATATATTAACAGAAGACAAATGTTCATCTGATTCACATCCTTATCCCCACATTTTTGTACCCAGTACAAAATTTTCCATAAGAGCTGTTGAACAGCCTACAACAGATCAGATGGTAGACCACTGCAAATATGCCAAAAGTGAATAGATATGATTTAAGAGTGTGTCCATTTTTTTGTCACATTCAAGTGGTTCAAATGATCTGCAACATTAGTTTATTAGCAGGCAGGCTGTTTTCTACCTGAGAGATCTCCATGCAATCTAAGAGCAGCCTCTTACTGTTGTGCAATACCAGATATGCACGATAAACACAGTAGTGGGGGACACAGTCACACAGGTTTCCTGATATATTTGCTGCTCCCAAATGAGTCCAGCCAAGAAAACCAAATGTTTTATCTAAATATTCAGTAAGTAGGTAGCTTCCTATAATAAATTAAATAAATCTTAACAGCTTCTAGCCCATCAAGGGTACATCTACATAATCATAGAATATCAGGGTTGGAAGGGACCTCAGGACGTCATCCAGTCCAACCCCCTGCTTAAAGCAGGACCGATCCCCAATTAAATCATCCCAGCCAGGGCTTTGTCAAGCCTGACCTTAAAAACTTCTAAGGAAGGAGATTCCACCACCTCCCTAGGTAACGCATTCCAGTGTTTCACCACCCTCCTAGTGAAAAAGTTTTTCCTAATCTCCAACCTAAATCTCCCCCACTGCAACTTGAGACCATTACTCCTTGTCCTGTCATCAGCTACCACTGAGAACAGTCTAGAGCCATCCTCTTTGGAACCCCCTTTCAGGTAGTTGAAAGCAGCTATCAAATCCCCCCTTGTTCTTCTCTTCCATAGACTAAACATCCCCAGTTCCCTCAGCCTCTCCTCATAACTCACGTGTTCCAGTCCCCTAATCATTTTTGTTGCCCTCCGCTGGACTCTTTCCAATTTTTCCACATCCTTCTTGTAGTGTGGGGCCCAAAACTGGACACAGTACTCCAGATGAGGCCTCACCAATGTCGAATAGAGGGGAACGATCACGTCCCTCGATCTGCTGGCAATGCCCCTACTTATACATCCCAAAATGCTATTGGCCTTCTTGGCAACAAGGGCACACTGTTGACTCATATCCAGCTTCTCATCCACTGTAACCCCTAGGTCCTTTTCTGCAGAACTGCTGCCTAGCCATTTGGTCCCTAGTCTGTAGCGGTGCATTGGATTCTTCCGTCCTAAGTGCAGGACTCGGCACTTGTCCTTGTTGAACCTCATCAGATTTCTTTTGGCCCAATCCTCCAATTTGTCTAGGTCCCTATGTATCCTATCCCTATCCTCCAGCATATCTACCTCTCCTCCCAGTTTAGTGTCATCTGCAAACTTCCTGAGGGTGCAATCCACACCATCCTCCAGATCATTTATGAAGATATTGAACACAACTGGCCCCAGGACCGACCCTTGGGGCACTCCACTTGATACCAGCTGCCAACTAGACATGGAGCCATTGATCACACTACCCGTTGAGCCCGACAATCTAGCCAGCTTTCTATCCATCTTATAGTCCATTCATCCAGCCCATACTTCTTTAACTTGCTGGCAAGAAAGCTGTGGGAGACAGTGTCAAAAGCTTTGCTAAAGTCAAGGAAAAACACGTCCACTGCTTTCCCTTTAGAAGTGCTACAGGAGCACAGCTGCTGTATCCTAGACCAGTTGGTTCTCAAACTTTTTTTTGTGGACCACTTGAAAATTGCTGAGGGTCTCGGCAGACCACTTAATGATCTTTCCAAATGTTGTTTGTACTGTTATCTAACTATTGTAAAGCGCTTTGGATAAAAGTTCTGTATAAAAAAACCTTAATAATGTTTTTTTGTTCTACAAATAAAAGCACACGACTTATATTTTAATATCAGTAGTCTTAGCTTTCTAATGCGATGGATGTGCCCTCTTTCCCCCACAGTGGCAGCCCCTGAGCTGGGGCTGGGAAGGAGGGCCGTCTCTCCCTGGAGCTGGTGAAAGTCACTTCTTTCTCTGGCTGCTGGAGCCCTGCAAATTCCCCCACCCCCTCTTCTCACCCCACTGTCCCCTATTCCCCCCAAAGCTACCACCTCACCTTACATGTGCATCTTCTCCAGGCACCTAATTAGTGGAGCCTTCATTCTCTTGTGTGCGGCCGCCCAGGTGCGCACCTTAGAGGGAACTATCTGCGGACCACCTGAATGAAGCTTGTGGACCATCACAGTTTGAGAACCTCTGTGCTAGACACTTACTACAGCAACTGAAGTGTTTTTTCCCCCGCTGCAGTAAATCCACCTCCCTGAGAGAAGAATTCTTCCATTGACCTAGCTGTCTATCTTCTACGGTGTCCACAGTAGGGGTTAAGTTGACCTAATAACTATAGGTTTCAGAGTAACAGCCGTGTTAGTCTGTATTCGCAAAAAGAAAAGGAGTACTTGTGGCACCTTAGAGACTAACCAATTTATTTGAGCATAAGCTTTCGTGAGCTACAGCTCACTTCATCGGATGCATACTGTGGAAACTGCAGAAGATCTTATTATATACACACAAAGCATGAAAAAATACCTCCTCCCACCCCACTCTCCTGCTGGTAATAGCTTATCTAAAGTGATGACTCTCCTTACAATGTGTATGATAATCAAGGTGGGCCATTTCCAGCACAAATCCAGGTTTTCTCACCCCCCTTCCCCGCACACATCCCACACACACAAACTCACTCTCCTGCTGGTAATAGCTTATCCAAAGTGACCACTCTCCTTACATTGTGTATGATAATCAAGGTGGGCCATTTCCAGCACAAATCCAGGATTTAATAAGAATGTCTGGGGGGAGGGGTAGGAAAAAAACAAGGGGAAATAGGCTACCTTGCATAATGACTAAGCCACTCCCAGCCTCTATTCAAGCCTAAGTTAATTGTATCCAATTTGCAAATGAATTCCAATTCAGCAGTTTCTCCCTGGAGTCTGGATTTGAAGGTTTTTTGTTGTAAAATAGCGACTTTCATGTCTGTAATCGAGTGACCAGAGAGATTGAAGTGTTCTCCAACTGGTTTATGAATGTTATAATTCTTGACATCTGATTTGTGTCCATTTACTCTTTTACGTAGAGACTGTCCAGTTTGACCAATGTACATGGGGCAGAGGGGCATTGCTGGCACATGATGGCATATATCACATTGGTGAATGTGCAGGTGAATGAGCCTCTGATAGTGTGACTGACGTTATTAGGCCCTGTGATGGTGTCCCCTGAATAGATATGTGGGCACAGTTGGCAACGGGCTTTGTTGCAAGGATAGGTTCCTGGGTTAGTGGTTCTGTTGTGTGGTATGTGGTTGCTGGTGAGTATTTGCTTCAGGTTGGGGGGCTGTCTGTAGGCAAGGACTGGCCTGTCTCCCAAGATTTGTGAGAGTGTTGGGTCATCCTTCAGGATAGGTTGTAGATCCTTAATAATGCATTGGAGGGGTTTTAGTTGGGGGCTGAAGGTGACGGCTAGTGGTGTTCTGTTATTTTCTTTGTTAGACCTGTCCTGTAGTAGGTGACTTCTGGGAACTCTTTGGCTCTATCAATCTGTTTCTTCACTTCCGCAGGTGGGTTTTGTAGTTGTAAGAATGCTTGATAGAGATCTTGTAGGTGTCTGTCTCTGTCTGAGGGCTTGGAGCAAATGCGGTTGTATCGCAGAGCTTGGCTGTAGACGATGGATCGTGTGGTGTGGTCAGGGTGAAAGCTGGAGGCATGTAGGTAGGAATAGCGGTCAGTAGGTTTCCGGTATAGGGTGGTGTTTATGTCACCATCGTTTATTAGCACTGTAGTGTCCAGGAAGTGGATCTCTTGTGTGGACTGGACCAGGCTGAGGTTGATGGTGGGATGGAAATTGTTGAAATCATGGTGGAATTCCTCAAGGGCTTCTTTTCCATGGGTCCAGATGATGAAGATGTCATCAATATAGCGCAAGTAGAGTAGGGGCGTTAGGGGACGAGAGCTGAGGAAGTGTTGTTCTAAATCAGCCATAAAAATGTTGGCATACTGTGGGGCCATGCGGGTACCCATAGCAGTGCCGCTGATCTGAAGGTATACATTGTCCCCAAATGTAAAATAGTTATGGGTAAGGACAAAGTCACAAAGTTCAGCCACCAGGTTAGCCGTGACATTATCGGGGATAGTGTTCTTGACGGCTTGAAGACCATCTTTGTGTGGAATGTTGGTGTAGAGGGCTTCTACATCCATAGTGGCCATGATGGTGTTATCAGGAAGATCACCGATGGATTGTAGTTTCCTCAGGAAGTCAGTGGTGTCTCGAAGGTAGCTGGGAGTGCTGGTAGCGTAGGGCCTGAGGAGGGAGTCTACATAGCCAGACAATCCTGCTGTCAGGGTGCCAATGCCTGAGATGATGGGGCGCCCAGGATTTCCAGGTTTATGGATCTTGGGTAGTAGATAGAATATCCCAGGTCGGAGTTCTAGGGGTGTGTCTGTGCGGATTTGATTTTGTGCTTTTTCAGGGAGTTTCTTGAGCAAATGCTGTAGTTTCTTTTGGTAACTCTCAGTGGGATCAGAGGCTAATGGCTTGTAGAAAGTGGTGTTGGAGAGCTGCTGAGCAGCCTCTTGTTCATATTCCGACCTATTCATGATGACAACAGCACCTCCTTTGTCAGCCTTTTTGACACCATCACAGGGCCTAATAACATCAGCCACACTATCAGAGGCTCGTTCACCTGCACATCCACCAATGTGATATATGCCATCATGTGCCAGCAATGCCCCTCTGCCCCATGTACATTGGTCAAACTGGACAGTCTCTACGTAAAAGAGTAAATGGACACAAATCAGATGTCACGAATTATAACATGCATAAACCAGTCGGAGAACACTTCAATCTCTCTGGTCACGCAATTACAGACATGAAAGTCGCTATTTTACAACAAAAAAACTTCAAATCCAGACTCCAGCGAGAAACTGCTGAATTGGAATTCATTTGCAAACTGGATACAATTAACTTAGGCTTGAATAGAGACTGGGAGTGGCTTAGTCATTATGCAAGGTAGCCTATTTCCCCTTGTTTTTTCCTACCCCTCCCCCCAGACATTCTTGTTAAACCCTGGATTTGTGCTGGAAATGGCCCATCTTGATTATCATACACAATGTAAGGAGAGTGGTCACTTTAGATAAGCTATTACCGGCAGGAGAGTGAGTTTGTGTGTGTGGGAGGCGTGGGATGTGTGTGTGAGAAAACCTGGATTTGTGCTGGAAATGGTCCAACTTATCATACACATTGTAAGGAGAGTGATCACTTTAGATAAGCTATTACCAGCAGGAGAGTGGGGTGGGAGGAGGTATTTTTTCATGCTTTGTGTGTATATAATAAGATCTTCTAAGCTTTCCACAGTATGCATCCGATGAAGTGAGCTGTAGCTCACGAAAGCTTATGCTCAAATAAACTGGTTAGTCTCTCAGGTGCCACAAGTACTCCTTTTCTTTTTCCTAATAACTATGTTGCACAAGATGTGAAATTTTTCACAGTGCCAAGCAATGTAGGTAGGTTAACGTATGTTTTAAGTGTTGCCTAAGGATTAGAGGGGAATGTTAATATAAGTAGGGTTGGTGACACCTGCTCTGGTAGTGGATGCTGTTGCTCCCACACAAGCCTATGTCCAGCACGAGACATCATCTGCATGTGTTCACCCCTCCCTATACCCACCGGCTGGCTAGGGGTCAGTGGGAGGCTCTTTATGGCAGGGTTTTTCAAATGGGGTTGGGATCCCCGAGGGGGTCGCAAGGTTATTATATGGGGGGGTCACAAGCTGTCAGCCTCCATCCCAAATCCCGCTTTGCCTCAAGCATTTATAATGGTGTTAAATATATTAAAAAGTGTTTTAAATGTATTGGGGTGGGGGGGGTGTTGCACTCAGAAGCTTGCTATGTGAAAGGGGTCACCAGTATTAAAGTTTGAGAACCCCTGCTTTATGGGCTTCAGCAGCAGCTGGAACAGGGGCAGTAGCAAGGAAAAATTTACTTTCATTTTTATATTTAAGCCAATGGCAGCAGCTCAGCCTCCCTATGGAGGCAAACTCCTGCCTGGGGACGAATCTCACACTACATTCCATAAAGGCCCAGCTCCTGGAGTCCCGTGTTGGCGACGCTCTCTCCTCCCACTGATTACACTGGACTGTGCTTGCCCAGAAAGTCTAAAAAATGAGCCCCCACCCGCCTAAAGGCTCCAGCCTTCTCCTTTCCCCGCCCCGGTCAGCTCCAGGCCAGGTCACAGCTGTGGTGAGAGGCCGAGATGCCTCCCCTGGACAGGGTCCCTGTTGTGCTGCGGCCTAGGCCCTGGCCTGCTCCCTGGCAACGTACATTGCCATAGCAACGGCTCTCGGGCCCCGAAAAATCCAGGCGTAGCGATGGCAACCTGACCTCGCTGTATTCTGCCCTGGGCCTAGCTGCCGCCTGGCGCAGAGCGCAGGATTAACTGCAGGGAAGGGGAACCCCGCCCGCCAGCGCTCCTCCGCATAGACACAGACACCGGGACAAAGCTGGGCGAGCAGCGCCGCCCCTGGGGACCTTGGAGGAGCGCAGAACCCCTCCCACCCTGTCAACCAGTTTCCGGGGGGGACTGTATGGAGGGAACACCAACCAGACGTGGGGGGCCGGCTGACTGCCTGTCGCCGGAAGTGACGAAGGGAGGCGGTGCCCAGCCCCGTGGCAGCAGCAGCAGCCGCCGCCCCCCCGCGGGAATAGGGCGGCCCTGGAAGGGGGAGGAGCCGTTTCAGCCTCGCTGAGCTGCCGCGCGTCCTGTGCCTCCCCCTTCCTTTTCTGGCGGCCCAGGGAGCCGGTCGCTGTGGCCGCGCAGCGATGGCGCTGAGTCTGACGGTGAACTCGGAGGTTCCCCCGCTCGGTAAGCGCGGCCCGGCCCGGGACCCCCAGCCCGGCCCGCTGCCCCCGGGGTCCGCGTTGCTGCCAGGTTGCATCATGCGGCGCTGGGCGCCGGCTCCTCCATTCATCCCGGCGGGGGCGGGGAGACAGACAGACGGGCGTGGGGGAGGCGGGCTTGAGCCTTTCGGAGCCAGGCGGTTCCTGGGGCCCGGGGGACTCAGCCCCTCTCCCCCGGCCTGATTCATTCTGCCCGGGCTGAGCCCTTGTGCCCGGCTCCCCCGGCACTTGCGGTGCGTGGCTGCCTCGGGTGGGGCTGACCTGGGGGCCGGGCAGAGAGGGGGAAAAGGGAAGCGCCGCGGGAGGGGGGCTGTTGATGTCTCCTCGGCACACGGGATCCTCCGGCCAAAGCTGCCCGCAGGGTGTCGTGTCCCATTTCCCCCCACCCACCCACCCACCCCTCCTCCCTCCTTCCAGCGGCTCAGGTCTGCCCTATTGGGGGCACGGCGCAGAAGAGGTCTGTGCTCTGTCACTGGGGGCTCAGCACCTTAAGTGGGTCTTGCCTGCCTGCCTGCAGAGAAAGTGACAGAAATACCACCAGCTTTCTGAAACGACACGTCATCTGTATGGCTTGCCGTGGGTAACCTTGTAGTAATAGAAAGCTGGATGTAGTAAACAGCGATCTGAGAAAACAAACCGGGAGCAAGTTATAGATTGAATTATGGTCTTGTTCAAATGTGGTATTGTATTAATAAGGGAGAAGGACAGACACAATGCGTCCTTCTCCAGGATGCGCACACAACCATAATGAGCTAGGGAGATGCTCCCCCACTTTCGCTAATGTGTTTCAACCCTGACTTGCAACAACCTGGCTATTGCAGTGCTGAGCCTCTCTTGAGGTGGCTTCTCTCCAATAGACTGCTGGCTCTGTAGCTGTTTTTAATATTTAATGGAGAAGTTAGTGCATTTAGTGACTGACTTAGAGGTTCTGTTTATAATTGGGTTTCTTAAATTACTTCACATGTTGTAGACCAAATTTTTGAAGTGGCCTCAATCCAGCTTTTGATTGATTTTGCTAGTTTTTTCGTACACAGATGCCTTTTTTGTATACAAATATAATTGTATGTGCAAAAGTAGAGAGCGCTTTTGCAAAATTCATTGCATGTCTAATGACTGTCTGTATACAGTGGTGGTGTAGCTGTGTTGGTCCCAGGATATTAGAGCAACAAGGTGGGTGAGGTAATCTTTTATTGGATCAACTTCTGTTGGTGAGAGAGACAAGCTTTTGAGCTTACACAGAGCTCTTCTTCAGATCTGGTAGATGTACTCAGCAGTATGTTTCCTCTTGTATTTGGCTGTGACACTGAGAAGTTTTCCCAGACCTGAAGAAGAGCCCTGTATAAGCTTGTCTTTCTTGCCAACTGAAGTTGGTCCAGTAAAAGATCTTATCTCATCCACCTTCTATCTCTAGTGGCTGTTCACTTCAGGATCTAGTTGCATGGCACATTCTCTTTGCTCTCTTTCCTGCTCCAGTTACTCATCTAGCCAAGGCTTCTCTTTGTCCCTATACATAGTCTTATTGTGGGTGCAAGAACCTTCTCTGCAACTGCTGCTATCTGGAAACAGCATTTCAGCCTTCTTGTCTTGCCTCTGATCCTTAATTTTTTTTTCTTTATGCTCTTGTAAGTTGCATCGTTCGACTCTAGAAAGCATTTGGGGATGCAGTTTGTATGAGATGATGTAAAATTATCATGCTGTATATTTAAACAAAATTTTGCAGAATAAAATGTAAAGTTTAGGGTCTTTCACTCTACTAACCATTTTCTAATAACATTTGATAAGATAGGCAATGTGGTCTAGTAGCTAGAGTACTTGCACAGGAGAGCTGAGTTCTATTCTTGGCTCTGCCTCAGGCCTGCTGGGTGACCTTGGGCATCACCTCACCTCTCTGCGCTTCAGTTCTGCATATGCAAAATGTGCTGATGAAAAGTGCTCTAAAGCAGTGGTTTTCAACATGTGGTCCATGGAACCCTCAGGGTCCACAGACATGTCTAATATTTCCAAAGGGGTCTGCACTGTCATTTGAAATTTTTTAGGGGTTCCTAAATGTGAAAAGGTTGAAAACCACTGCTGTGAAGAGTTAGGTGGTGGTATTATTATGATGGAAGACATCATACAAAATTGTAATTAGTTGGGGACTTACTTTGTATTTGACAGCTGCTACTGAGTTGTAATTAGAGTATGGACTTCAGATTAAAGGATTCTTAGGCCTGGTCTACACTAGGAAATTAGATCAGTGTAACTATGTCATTCAGAGGTGTGAAAAATCCATGCCCCAGAGCGATGAAGTTAAACTGACCTACCCCCTTGTGTGGACAGCGCTAGGTACCGCCTCTCAGGGAAGTGGATTACCTACATTGAAAGGAGAACCCCTCCCATTGGCATAGATATTGTTATGCTGAAGTGCAACAGCGCCACTGCAGCATTTTAAGATTAGACAAGCCATTCTGGTGTGGACACTGTTGAAACACAGTGAACGTTACAAATATAACATTTTTATTTAAGGAAAAATAATTGTGTTTTTTTTTAAAAATCAAACACTCTTTTTGTCATAACTTTTTCCTAGTTCATATTAATAATGGTTCTTGTGAAGTATGGAAAAGAATGTATTAACTATGAATGTAATTTACGTTAATTACACAGTACAGCACATATGTAGTGCTTTTCATCTTCAAAGCAGTGTGCAAACATTAATTAATTCTTGCCTCTCTCACAAAGATACTTCAAGTAATACTACCCCATTCTTACAGATGGAGAACTGAGGTGAGGGTCATTAAGTGTCAAGCTTAATGCCAGAGAGGGAATCTGACAACTGGGATTAGAGTTTGGAAGTTCCTTGCTCCTAGTGCTCTGTTGAGGCTAATTTATTAATCCTACCCTTTGTAACTTAAAATACAGACAAAGTGGAATGAATAACAAAGAGCTGTAATGGGCTTTACAGTGTAAGGCTCTGATCCTGTAATTGGATCTGCACAGGCTGCCCCTTGTGCATGTGTGGAGGCCTGTTGACTTCACACAAGGGTATCTTGGACAGAGGGCAAGGGCCTCGTCTCCAGATGGTCAGGGCCCACGTACATTGACAGTACATTGTGTGGATGCTTTCTGTATTCCTCCTATGGATAAAAAGATGATTTCAGTCTCTACTTTTAAAAAATGAACCTTGCCCTTTTGTGTCTCTCCTTTCTGTATGCCCCCAACGGTAGTAGCTGAGGTACACAGTAATGACAGACTAAAATGTTGGTGTGGTACAGCCTTACAGTATGAAGGCGTTCGTCCAAGATGGTTTTTCTCCAGAGTGTAGTCTCTTTAGTGGCATTTGAGTACATGACTGTTTTTAAGTGATGTGTTTAGATGCTGATGCTGCTTTGGGCCTCTTACCAAGAGCATGTGGCAGGCCTGTGCTGAAGAGTAGATGACTGCACTACTCATGTCAAACAATTTGAGCGAGTCTCTTCTCTAGCTTGGTGTGGGATTGGATGAATTCTCACAGTATCCTTGGGAAGCAAAATAACGTTAAAACCATCCCATTCTGAGATCGCTGCAGATTACTGTATGCCAGCTTTTATCCCTTCCTCCTAGACCATAAGGACTGCCAGGAAAAAGCTGCCTGTTTATAGACTAAAACATTGATTCCTCCCCTTCACCCCCCCGCGCCTTTCAGTCTGAAGGCACCAGTTCAGACAAATGCTGTGTGTGTATAAAAAAATGTTATTGTAACCTATGAAATATTCTTTACTTAAGAGAAAGATCAGCCATATTTTATCTTTTCTCCTTTTTTAGGAGCTTTGCTAACTGTAGAGCATGTGAAAAATGATGTCAAAATTTTGGTCGAAGAAGGCAAAGAGACCATCCTTCGTGTATCTGAGTAAGTGACTTTGCATTTCTGCCATCAGCATTGGGTCAGCACTTTTTAAAATTGACGTAATGATGACAGTAATCTTTTGCAGGGGGAGAAATTATCATTGCACTGTATATTTTTTGCAAACAGTTGCAATTTTTATGTTTTGTAATAGTTTTCATCTTCTAATGGAAAGACTGCAGGGTGGGAAAAATGTTTAAAGAAAGGTTGAGAGACCTCTGCTGCTTCTGATGTACACATACTTTAAATATTTAGTCTGTACTCTAGCTTCTTGTATGGTGCCCATCACTGTATTATCTAAAGCATTTACCTTCTCTATGTGCTGTGAATTCTCATAGTGGTAGCCATCTTGTGATAAACAAATGTCTGTATAAATGTATATACAGCACAAGTGTGTGCGTATGTGCATGTGATGGTATGTAAAGGATTTTATTGGTATAAGTTTGGGTTGACCACATCACTGATGAGAGGGGAAGCCACAGAGTCATCCCAAAAAAGTGCCAATTAACTCTATAGCATGTCACCCCATATTTTGTTTATGCCACATCTTCTAGAAAGAAGATATTTTAGAAAATGTCTTTTTATTGACGCTGATTTTGCATCCTTCCCCTTCTAAACCATATGCTGTTTTTGTTTTCTTGGAATAACAGGAAAAAAATAATACCAATAAGTTCTAAATATTTTCAGACTGGTTTCCTTTAAATTGTAAAGTTAAGGATTTTAAGACTTAATACCGCGTGACCTGCCAAGGACAGAAACACAGGGCTACATGTCCTGTAGACACAACTCCATTGACTTAAGTTGCGCTGCACCATCTTGTCCGACATCATAGACAATTGTACCTGTAGAAATCTGGGACATGCAGGTCTTCTGTGCGACAAGCATGCTTCTGGTTTTAAAACTTAACACGATATTGGACTCTAAAACTGTCACTAGTCCATTACTTACTATGCCAAGTATAAATTTTCAGTCCCACTTTATCTGATCGTGTTAGTGCAGCTGTGGAAAACTGCTGACAGACTGGAAGTTTGAGCTGCTTCAGTGGAGACTCTAGACCAGAGTGCATCTGAGGTCAAAGTTGCAGCATAAATGCAGGTTATCTGTTAGTTGGAGAAATATCCCACACATAGGCGTGAAATTATGGATGCACTAGAGTGGTACCACAGTTAAGTTTGTATCAGGCTTGTTGCCTTAAAGGATCTTTAAAAAGGGTCTGTTCATCAATACCAACTTCTACTAAGAACAACTGAGACACACAGATGAGTGATAAAGCCTTCAGTTACAGTGATTGCATAGTATTCTATAGGATGGTTTTGTGCTTAAAGAACTGGCCTTGAACCCAGGAGTAGTGGGATCTTTCCGTACCTCTGGCATCCTGTGTCACACTGAACAAGTAATTTAAACCTAAGGCTTTAGAGGTGGCCACTAATTAAGCTTTTCAGTTTGCTGTATTTGTCTTCTAAAAATCAACTGTAAACTAAAATTATAAATAATTACACAATACCCAGTAATTCTCATTTTGACTATTATACCGTAGTGCATCATGAAATTGGGTGGCAATTCTTTTCAGTCGTTTGCTGTGCATTTTGGAAGAGGCTAATTTTTTCAACCATATACGATACTTTTCCCTCTTACTATTTTTTCTCATTCGTACATAATTACAAAATAAATACATTAACTTGACCGTCTGCATGTATATGTCCTTCAGAATTACTCTTACATGCTATTGTGCATAACAATGTTATTGGGGAGGGATAAGGTGTAGTATTCTGTACAACTTTAAAAAACAACCCTTAACTGGATATTTCTTTTGTATGCATAGATGTTCCCCTTAAGCAACCATAACTAGCTATTAACTAACATTTTTGATTTTTGGATAATGTATTTACACACACAATACATCCCATGTGGGAATAATAAACCTGAAATTGCCTGAATTTATTTCTGAACCCATGTAGTAATCTTATTTAATTTTTTACATAAAATCAGAAATAAAGTAACTTATTATTCCTCTGTCCACACCCAGCAAGGCCCTGCATTGCAGCAGGCCTTGCTTCAGTGGTGAAGGATTGGCTAGAGTGTGAAGCAAGGGGCTCTTCCTTTTTCCCCCTCTGCACTCCTGACACAGATCAGGACTCAAACTCTGATTTCTTCTTCCACCCAACCCCAGGAGAGATGGGGTGCTGCACAAATAGATTTTTAATTTGTACAAGCAAACAGGTTATGGTTAGGCTTGGAAGGATTAGATTTTTATCAGTAAGGTTGATTTCACTGTTCACACACACAATGAAAAAATATTTCCATCAGTAATCTAAATGTGCAGATAGGCAAAGTAAGAAAAATGCTGCTGGAGAACTTTAGTTTCATTTAAGGATATTTACTTTGTATATTTAGACGCGATGTTGACAATTTGTGTTTTAATGGGTATAAAGCGTTTGCTTTTAGAATCTGTCTGTCATTAAGTAACTATTGTCTGACCCTATAACTGTGAATATTTAAATTGATACAAATTTTAAAAAATCTTAAAATAAATACCAATATTTGTTAAAATTATGTGAAAATACATTCTGCCAAGTCTTGTTATGGTTGCTATTTCCTATTATTCTTGCTTGAGGAGTCATTTCATCTCTCAAGATTGCATTAACCTTCATCTCTGTCCATCCGTATAGTCATCTTCACAATTTATTTCCTGTAACAGGGGTCTCTCTTAAAATGGTAATTGTAATCTGAGAAGCATCAGCTAAACTGGTCTTTGGGCTAATGCTCTTGGTAAATGCATTCCATTACATTGAGGAGCAGGGACTACTTTATCTCAGCACAACTTGAAATTCAGCTGGGACATCTCAGACTTTTGATTTTTAGGAAATCATTGGTAGTAACAACTTCCTTTCTTCAAGAACAGGGGGCATTTTAAGCTTGCTTTTTCTTAAGAGGAATGTTTTGAAATGCAGTTAAAATCTGATTATAACTAATTTTTCAACCAATAATCTGAACAGTATCATGTAACTTAAGATATAAAATGGTGTTTTGATGGGTAAGGTTACCAGCTGGATTCAGTTTAATAAAATAAATATCTTAATTTCAAACCTTGATGACTTTGCATAATGTTTTAAATCCCAGATTCTTTTCATAGGTAGCAAAATGTAGTCAGTCTAGCATGTGAATTTCTGTTTGGTGATATATTTGTTGTATTCCCGCTGCACAGAATGGTTTTGCAACTTTTTGTACAAATGACGTGTAATTTTTTATAACAGTGCCACAAATCTCCTCCCCGTTCCTTCTCAAGGATTTTTGGCATTGCTGCTGTGTCAGTTCATGACACTTTCCATAGAATTCCTTCTCATTGCTTTTGTTAATAACATCAGCATGGACGTGGTCTTCTGTATGCTATTGATAGGCTGACACTTTCAGAGCTACCTGCCAACCAGTTGGAAAGAACAATCTAAATTCATGGTTTCTTTCTCCAAAGGAAGGGAAATTGAAGAGGTCTGGTTCTAAAAGTATTAATTGTTTTTTAAAACAAAAATTTGTTGTTAATTGAAAATGTTACAGGACATGTCAGGATTCTTTCCCCATATGTGTTCAGAATTCTGTTCACTAGTCTTACTAATCAAAGTAAACTGTTAGTACAGACTGTTGCAAAGCAGTAGAAAACATTTTTACTGCTTTTATTTCAGGCAGACTTGCTGTTGGAGAAAGCATACTGTACGTTCATATGTACTTGGCAATCTCAGTTGAAAAGTTCTGTTTCAGAAACTGACCCCAGTATGACATAGCAACAGGATTTATTGCACATTCATAGATGCTAAATTTGCTTTTGATCATGCACCAATTGAACTTCCATATCCTGCAGTCTAGAAGTTTTGGAGGGGAGGGTTACCAAACCTTGAATTCAGATATTTCATTGTCAGTTTTAATATTATAAATCTTATGAGACTGAACAGTGGAGTAACCTGCTTTAAAGACTGGTTACCATGGATAATAAATTAAGATCATCTCCAGATCAGATATCAGGATTTGAATCTTCAATTCTGATATGTGGGTGATTAACTCCCTATAACAATCTGACCACTGTTATATTTTTCTTATAAATTATTTAAATAATCTGGGTCCAGTCTACAATTAGGCAGGAAGATGTAAAATTGCAGTGCCCTGAAGCAGAAACCAAAATATCAAATCAGCAGTACTTTGCATGTCTTCTATGAACCTCTCTCATAGCAGGATGTATAAAGCTACTTCTCTGACATCCATCTCTGTTTGCAAGTACATATAGAAATATAAAGAAGTCTGAGACACTTAGTGTGCCTCTTTTCCTCTGTTGGTATTTGTCTCTGTGGGTTCAATCATATATTCTTTGGGCACTCAAAACTGTCACTGAAATGAGTGGGAGTTTGGAGTGTGCAAAGAATGAAGGTCAAGCTCACTCAAGCCTGGTCTACACTACAGAGTCAGGTTGACATAAAACTGCTTATGTTGACTTAATTATGTCCGTGTCTACACTACAGCCTTTTTCAAAAATAAAATTGGGCTCCCGCCGACGTAAGTGTCATACTACGTGGACATAATGTGCTTAGGTTGGTGTAGTTAGGGTGATGCAATGTCAGTGTAGACTCTGGGCTGTTGGCTGTCATTCTTGTCAATTTTGTGGCTCCATGCTGGAGCCATGAAATTGATATGAAAGCTAGGCTCACAGCTCAGGCTGTCACCCTGGGGCAGGTGGAGAGCTCCAGCTAGAGCCTGTCTGCCCCTTGGGCTCTGGGCTCCCCGCTCTGAGCTGGGGAAACATCTGGGCAATAATCCAACATATATTTTTTGAAAGTCTTTATCTATACCAAACAGCAGTGTGCACGCAGTAGATAATTAAAGCACGGATAACCAGTAAAATAAAACATTAAAAGTTTTATCATGTATCATTTAATACACGTTTAGAAAAAACGGTAGCTTTGATAATGAAAATGACTAATTTACAAGATTGTGGAAATCAGGATTGTGGACTATAGGAAAAGACTGATAATTGTCATGCTTCTTAGGGGAGAATAATAACTTCCAGAGCTGCTCTGTGAATATTAATGAAAATGTTCTTTACAGTTAAAATCGAAATGCGTTAGTTTTGAAGTAAGAAGCCCTAAAATCCGGACAATGGGCAAGGTCCAATGATTGTGAGTGAAGAAGATAAACCATTGAAACAAATGTGCTTGTAAGATGGCCTCCTTGTACTGAAGTTTTACAATAGTCCCATCAGTAGAAGGAGAGAGGTGTCATTATCTACACTGGGATCTCAAACAAGCTAGGGCCAACTGTGTTTAAAGGCACCCACAAACCTGCTGCATGATCTCGGGCAATTCACATAATTGTTTTATGCCTCTTTGCTATTTAGATTGTAATTGTGGGAATGACTTTCTCAATCCATGTGTCCACAGCGCCTGGTGCTATGGTACCATAATTCATTTAGGATCTCTAGGCACTGTTGAAATAGAAATAAAAAATAAATAAACCCTAGGTTGTACAATTCTACTCCCATTATGGGCCGCATGTAACAAATGTACGAATGGCAAAATATTGAGAGAAGTAAATTCTGTCTGAATTTGATGTAAGCTGATAGGAGAACTGAGTAGAAACAAAAATACAATCATAGGCAGTAAAGTCTGTTCAGCAGGAGTGAATCTTTATAAATGTAGTCACCTAATGGAAGCAAAATGAGTAACAGACAAGCCTGGGCAGGGACCACTGCATTACCTCCAGAGGCTCTTCTTTTGTCTCTCCAGCAGCCCTTTTTAAAGTCCTCTTTGCACAGGTGTCCAAGGAAGGAACTTGGGAAAGCAAAACTTGATTTAACTCCTTAGGTGCAGGAGGCTAGGCAGTACCTCTGCACTCTGATTATTTTGGGGGAGGGGGGACAGCTGGGAAGAATGTTACCTAGTATTTCATTGTGAGTTGAAGTAAATTATTTTTTTCCCCTTTTCTCTCCCCCGCGCCTGCCTCCCTCCCCGCACCCGCAAATGTTTGATCTGTGTTAATGGTTTCCTTAATGGTTTATAATGTGACCAGCTGGAAGGGGAGGATGACACATTCCCCACTGATAGGTGTCTTATTGTTCAGGTAGCTGTATGCCCGCTGCTTCAGCTAGAAATGTGTTGCAGTTCATGTAGACTCTTTAGAACTGTTTATGTGTAATGACACTCAAACTGCTAGTAATAAGTTACTTCATCTTGAATTTTCTGTTTTTATAGCCATGTTGTGTTCACTGATGTGAATTCCATAGTTCGCTATCTGGCTAGAGTTGCCACTTCCGCAGGGCTATATGGTTCTAATCTCCTGGAACACACTGAGGTGAGAAATAACCATTCATACTTGATTTTTTTTCATGTGGTTGCATTTTTGCTCATTTGGGGATTTACCTACATAGCCCTTGAATGATGCAGCATTTTTCTATATGAGAGTCCAACTACCTGGGCTGCTGAAGCTACATTTTTGTGAAACTACCTATGACTACGCACATCCATGGATCCGTGGTAGAATTATTCACAATGGCTCCTAACCATGCTGGTCTCTGACAGGGTGTTCATTTCTTTCTTTCCATCTCTTCAGTTTTGGTACTATCACTTCCTTTGTGTACTATTTGTTTTTCTAACACAGCTGTTGCTTGTGGCCTCCATCAGAGCTGCTGGGTGAATTATGCACAACTGTTTATGGAGATCTCACAAATTCTTACACCAACCAACCACCACATCAGGTTTTTTTGCCTCATACAGCTCTAGGCTAAAAATTGCTTATGATTCCCAGTCTCCATACTGTAGCCATGCAGGCTGCATTCTGGTCTGGGACCCTGGGTGGACATTTGCCAAGTTGGCAGGATGCCCTCCCCTGGAGTCCTAAATTTTCCAAAATTTCTTCCAAATTAAACCTAGAGATGAATCTAAAATTTCCATAACCCAAAGAGATCCTTCTTAGTTATCTTTGTTGACTTATATTAACAAAATGAAGTTATTACAGTTATCAGGACTTGGTATGATGTGGAATTGAGGAGGAATTTTTCCTGGCTTCAGCCCAGAAGAGCCATATGTTGAATTTTAAACTAGGTGCCTCAGATTGATAGTGGTAACAGAATCAGTTTGACTGAGTTAATATAGGGCTATTAGGGGTTTGACCACACCCTCTGTACAATATTCTTTTAAGGCAATGGAGATCAATCTTCAACCCTGGCAACTGCCTACCTTTTCATGTAAGCGAAAAGTGCTGCTTCATTATGTTGCTTATGAATTTTTAATTGTTTGTAATTTATTTAACCACAAAAAGCGAACTTCCTAACCCAAATTAGAACCTGAACTTTGAATATGTGCAAGACTTAAGTGTTCAGAAATGCATTTGCAAGGTCAGTAACTTTGGTACAATACATTTAATTCCCAGATACTGGTTTTTGGTTGTTTTTTGTTTCAAAAATAAAATTGGGCTTTGAGAAATATTAAGACAGCTGCGTTTGTGGTGGGAATGTTTTAGAACGTAACTGTCAATGAGAGAGTTGAATTTTATAGTCCTGTGACATCTGTGCCTGCCACGTCATCTTGGCTATTGGAAGAATTCCTACTGCCATGACATATGGAATGGATTTAGAAGGATTTTAAGAGATACTTTGTGACTGAGGTATCAAGTTTGTATGCTAGAACCAGATCCTCAGCTGGTGTAAATGGGCATGGCTCCATTGAAATCAGTGGAGTTGTCTATTTACACCAATTGAGGATCTGGCCTTTACTGCTTGAAATAGATTTTAAAATTGGGACATCTTTATTTCTTTCTCAGAGTAAACTTTTTGTGGGGATGGGAGAGGAGGAGGAGGTTGGGAATACAGTGGAAAAACTGGTGTATTTTTGTTTTTTGTTTTTTTAAAGTGGAAAAACAGACAGGGGAGAGGGTGGTGCAGAATGTCACTAATATACAGCCAGGAAGAATGAATGGAATCAAATGGAACAGGAATACTGTCCCATAATGCTAAGGAATAACTCTAGATTCATGACAGTATATGAAAATTTTGAATTCTCTTTATTAATCTTTTAAGTATTGTGGCTTTTTTTGTAATGTGCAATCTAAAAGTATAGTCAAAAGCATGGAAGTCATTTCATGTTTTAGACCAAAGCAAAATCTCAGACTGCTGGAAATCAGTGGCCAGATACTTCAGATTGGCACAAGTGCAATGGATAGATAGACTACTATGGAGTTACACCAGTCTAAATCCAGTCTGACGGCAAACATTGTGTTTAAGCATATAATACACACAGAGTTCACAGAGAAGTGTATCCATATTGCTAAAATTGTGAATAATCCCTGAACCAGTATTGTGAGTTAGGAGCTTCTACATTTAGTGTTCTATATGGCCATTGGGAAAAACTTCTAACTGTCAGGGTAGTTAAGCACTGGAACAAATTGCCTTGAGAGACTGTAGACTCTTCATCATTGGAGGTTTTTAAGAACAAATAAACACTGGTTAGGAATGGTCTTGTTGTAGTTCCTGGGGTAATTCTGTTCCAAAAAATTAAAAATTCTGTGCGCAATATTTTAAAATTCTGCATATTTTACTTGCCAAGGTAACACAATATAATCACACCAGTTTCAATTATTTTGATAATTTATTTCAAAATACTTGTCAATGAGTATGTCTGTTACAATACAGACAACAAAAAAGATTCAGGAAATGGTTTTTGACAAATAGATTCCTTACTAGGCATATTAATACAGAACTTTGAGTAATAATTCATTTAAACTACAATACAGAAATATTTCTGGCACTCTTCAGAAGCAGTGCAACTGCTTGGGGGAGTAAGGGGTAACGGAGGAGTTGATGGAGAGGGAAGTAATTGCTTGGAAGGAGTGTGGGAGTGAACCCGGAGGGTTGTTGGGTGTGGGTGGAAGAAGTATGGAACAGGTATTTTGTGGGGGCAAGGGAGAAGGGATTGTTAGGGAGTTGAGGAACCTCCCCCATGCAGACCCTGGCTGACCACTAGCCTTTCCCAATCACTCAACCATCCTCCTACACCATCCCCATGTGGCCCTACACCCTCACTCAGCCGCCCATCCCCCCCATCCCCATGTGGCCCTGCACCCCCACTCCTATTCAGCATCTGCTCCAGTCTATTCCCCCCCCACTAGCCGTTCTGAACCCCAGTCGACCCCCCCCAGCAGCCTTGTGTGCCCTGCTCTCTGTTTTTCTCCCTCACCCCCTTCCACCCCCCCATATCCCGTGCCTCCTCACCTGGCCCTGTGAGGGACACAGCCTCTGCTCTCTCCCTGTTGGCTGCTGACTGCTACTGCCGGTGAGCCTGCTGCCTCTCTTCTGGTGCCACAGCACCCCTGCTAGGTGAAAGCTGTAACTGCAGAGCCTTTCTGGCAAATATCTTTTCTGCAACGGAAAAAAAAATCTGCAGGACGCATTAATGCTGTGCATGTACAGTGGCACAGAATTCCCTGAGGAGTATTTTATGCAGTCCTGCCTTTAGTGCAGGAGACTGGACTAGGTGACCTCTTGAGGTCCCTTCTAGTCCTACACTTCTGTGATTGTATGACTTTATATTCAAAGCCATGTGTTTAATACTACTACCACTTTCTCATGCAAGAATTTCTATAACTTTAAAGGTTGTTTTGTATGTTAAATATGATGTTGACATCTTTGCTCCTTAAAATTAGATTGACCATTGGCTGGAATTCAGTGCAACAAAGTTATCTTCCCGTGCCCAGTTTGGTTCAGCAGTCCTTGAGCTTAATCACTGTCTGTCTCTGAGGACCTACTTGGTTGGAAACTCCCTGAGTCTGGCAGATTTGTGTGTCTGGGCTGTACTAAAAGGTATTATACAGTTGTTCTCACAGGTTTGCAATGTGATACAGTGTTAAAATCTGTTTCCTTTTAGTCTCCAGTTTCTGCAGTGATTTTTAGTAAGGAGAATTTTGTAGGAGTAAGAGCAGATAATCATGAGGGTTTGTTTCTTTTGATAACATAACTGATGTTTAAGAAATATAAAATTATGGTGTGATTTATAATTAAGAGTGTCTATCGGTTTTTCATGTTTTGTTTTGTTTCTTAGATATGAAAATATATTCTAGGCTAAAAGTTTGCATCTGACTCTAACCAGGGTGTAAATTATCACTCAACTCTTTTACAGCAGAGGTTCTCAAACTGTGGTCCGCGGACCATCATTCAGCTGGTCCGCGGATAGTTCCCTCTGAGTTGCGTGCCTGGGCGGCTGCACACAACAGAATGAAGGGCCACCCATCTAATTAGCGCAAGCGTGGCTCTGCTAATTAGGGCCTGGACCCTGGAGAAAACGCACATGTAAGATGAGATGGTGGCCTTAGGGAGAATAGGGGTAGGTCAGAGGGGGCAGTGGGGTGAAAAGAGGGGTTGGGAGGAATTTGGGACATGCAGGGCTGTGGCGGCCAGAGAAAGAGGCAACTTTCCCCAGCCCCAAGGCTGTGGCTGCTGGGGAGAGACCCTCCTCCTTCCCAGCCCCAGCTCGGAGGCTGCCGTGGCAGGGGAGAGAGGAAGAGACTCTCCTCCTTCCCAGCCCCAGCTCGGGTGCTGCTGCAGTGAGGGAGAGAGGGCATATCCATCACATTAGAAAGGTAAGACTACTGATATTAAAATAAGTTGTGTGCTTTTATTTGTAGAACAAAAAAACGTTAATTATTAAGGTTTTTTTGTATAGCGCTTTTATCCCAAGTGCTTTACAATAGTTAACTAATGGTACAAACAACATTTGGAAAGATCATTAGGTGGTCCGCCAAGACCCTCAGCAATTTTCAAGTGGTCCATGGAAAAAAAAAGTTTGAGAACCAATGTTGTACAGAAATGTTTAATTAGACTGCATTATTATTAGAGGGAGCAATCTAATTTTGCTCGGTTTGTGTGCTTTCAATGCATACATTCAACATCCAGTTGGAGAATGGATGCTGCTGTGTTTTTGACCATCTAACATTTTTTTAAACTATTGTATGCATGGGGGAGGCATGGCCATATCACCAATGGCTTTCGTTTCTATAATTATCTCTAATATGGAAGTGGGTGGTAAACAGAGAGGTTCCCAGATTGCAGAGTCTTGTAAAGTAAGTGCATTGTTGTTACCCAGTTTATGTATGGTAAAGAAGTATCATTTTTCACAACTGGTTGAGATGTGAAAATGGTGCAGCCTATTTTTAATCCACATTGTCATTTAAAAAGTGAGTTACTAGAAGTCCAGCTATTCTAGTTATAAGGTTACAATTTTAAAACCAAAATTTGTTTCCCAACAGACAGTAGTGCATGGCAAGAACAGTTGCAGCAAAACAAGGCTCCAGTCCATACGAAGCGCTGGTACGTCTTTCTTGAAGCACAGTGTGCCTTTCAATCAGTGGGTACCAAGTGGGCTGCAGCTGCACCAAAGACCAAAGTGGTAAGCTTTGTTCTGATTATATGGTGAAGGTGGCTGTTATGTTTGGGCACTATAGTAAAAGTTTGCATCTTCTTCTGATAGCTCACTTTAGAATTTATGCTAAAGGGAATTAGTTGTACTGTAAACTAAAGGTTTTAACTGTTTTATAAGGATTTTTTATCTTAGTAATTTCATCCCTAAATGTTTATGGATACTGATAAGGTGGGTCAGCTCTGGAAAAGTGACTGTGTAAAAATGGCATCTGTTACTCAGAGGTACTGTATATTTGTATTCAGAGTTCAGTCTGCTTGCTTTACTAAGTGTTTTTACAATTTCTGTTACTACTGCAAAACCATCTATGGTAGAATGAGATCAACAGAGTTGTTAACCAGGTTCCATTTGAAAGCAGTGGGAGTCCACAGATAACTGAGCACAACACTTGGCTTGCAGAAATTTTCTTACTTGTAGTGAGGAACAGAAAACCCATCTGGACTTTCCAATCCTAAGTCAAATTTGCAGATCTCACTTCAGATCAGTTTCTAACTTCGAAACTGAGCGAGCATGATATGAAAGTCATCTGAGCAAGGGACCCCATGTTGCCATTTTTCAGTCTCCTTTCAGAGAAGAAACCTTCTCTAAGTGTTTGTATTGTACAGCTTGTGTAAGATATTTAATGATGTCATTGTTAATTTCTAAGGCAACAGAAAAGAAACAAGATGTTGGGAAATTTGTGGAACTCCCAGGTGCAGAGATGGGGAAGGTCATTGTTCGGTTTCCCCCTGAGGCCAGCGGGTAAGATGACCTGTTTTAAGAATGGTTTGTGTTTTTTACCCACATTCCTTTCAAAAACTCTTAATACAGGAGGGGGATTGTGTTTGATCTTGGAAATAGTTACCAGATTAGTGTGTTTTAACAGTTGAATTCAAGAGCCTCTCCTGGCCTGATGATGATCATGTGTATAGTTGGTTTAGTCAAAGATGAACAGTGTCTTAGGGGTGATTTCCATAACAAAAGAGAATTTTCAAAGTCACTTAGATGTTTTCTAAAATGTTTTCATTAGCAAAGGTTGACACTTACCAAGCTGTCCTTTACTTAGAACCTGACCGCAGAAATAACAGTAAAAAGAGCGCTAAAAGTACCATCACCAGTTCCATAAAATGTTGTTTTCCAGTTACTTTCAATGTCCTGTTTCCTCTTAAAAGGATTTGATAAAGTTTAAAATTGCTGTTTAATGCATTTTTTCTGTAGGCTGGTTAGCCAACATCTTATGACTTGTGTCAGACTTTGCAATACTGTTTCTCATTCTGTTAATCAGATATAAATCATGCTATTTAAGTACTACTGCTATATTTTATATGCATGTAATTTTACAAATGGTATGGATGAGAGAACCATAAACAAAATAGTTTGGTTTTTGGAATCTATATGGTAATCTGAGGGGGAGAGATCCCCACTACCATGTGTAAACTTCTGGAAAAATGAAATAATTTGTAGAAGTAACAGTTCAGACACTTTTGTGGATTTGGGTTTGTCCAAGTTCTTGGATACCTCTGCTACCGTATGATGGAATTCACTAATGCATCTGAATTCCCCAGTGTTCTGACAGTTACTCAGTGCAAGTGTTTCAGAATGTTGTGAACTCTTTAAAATGCCAATAATTTTAATAAGATTAGTTTATTATTCAAGTTCAATTCAAATTCAGTGTAGACTAATGCTAAAACAGTTTATAATGTCGCAAAAAGTAATTTTAGTCATATCTTCAGGTGTATTATGAAGTCCTAGCTTTGAGATATAAAATCTAACAGATTGTGTTATATACTATATATATATTAAATTGCTTTAATAAGTGTTCAGTATTTCAATAAATATAAAATAGCTTTTGGTGGTTGATTTGTTTTAAGTCTTAACCTATTGTCCATTTCCCCTTTATCCCTGAACAGACTGTATCCTACAAAAGAAATGTAAATGAATCTGCTGCTATGTTAACCTTGTTTTCTGAAATGTCTTTATTTTTAGGTACTTACATATTGGTCATGCAAAAGCTGCTCTGCTAAATCAGCATTACCAGGTTAACTTTAAAGGAAAACTCATCATGAGGTTTGATGACACAAATCCTGAAAAAGAAAAAGAAGACTTTGAAAAGGTACAGTAAGAGAACAGTGGAAGCCATTCATTGGAGAAATCAATTTAAAATTAAAATAATAGGCAGGCTTGCTATTTCAGGGGTGGCTCTGTAGAACAGTAGTGTTTAACTTTGCATGAAAACTCTTCCAAGCCATCCCATATTTGTCTTAAAAACCAAAGAGGTTTTAGTCCAGTAGCCTAATTATTCTATGACTTCCACATTCTTTCTTTCCCCCCCCTAATATTTATAGTCTGTATTAAATCCATGTAAATCTGTTGACAGTCAGTTTATAGACTCTGCTATGTTACTTGACGTAATCACAAATGGCAATCATGGTACTACTTTAAAAGCTTCTGTAATCTTAAATACAGGTCGTTTCGGTGACAATAACTTTTCTATAGCAAAAATCCACACTAGGAAATTTCCTAGGGGTTCAATACAATCGAAGTGGTTTAAACCTTTTTAATAATTTATTCTTGCTGCCACCTTTTCACTATTTGTGGCATCCATGAGGTGAAAGAAAGGGAAGAATCTGTATGATTTCCTGCCGCTTCCAGTCTCAGGATTCTTCATCACACAGGAGTGTTTTGAGGCTTGCACTATTGTCACTTTATTACAGGGGTGGGGAACCTATGGCCTGCGGGCTAGATCTGGCCCACTGCTTCATTTCATCCGGCCCGTGGGAAGTCTCCGTGCTGTGGCCAGAAGCCCCAAGCCTTGGCGTCGTGTCATCTCCTCCTCCCTCCCCCCTGTGGGGCTGGACCTGCGAGTGCTGGCTTGTCCCACTGCAGGGGGAAGCTGGGGTTGCCAGGCCATTAAAAGTCCAGTCGGCTTCACGCAGCTCCCGGAAGCAACTGCCAATGTCCCTCCAGCCCCTAGGAGCAGGGGTGATCAGGGAAGCTCTGCGCACAGCCCCCAGCACCAGCTCTGCAGCACCAATTGGCTGTGATTCCCAGCCAATAGGAGCTGTTGGGGCAGCACCTGTGGGCACAGGCAGCACACACCGTGCAGAGCCCCCTAATCCCTCCTTTCTGGAAGCAGTGTGGAGCCCAGGATAGGCAGGAAGCCTGCCTTAGCTCTGCTGCATTGCCACCTGAGGTGAGCGCCGCCCAGCTGGAGCCCCCACCCCAAATTTCCTCCTGCACCCTAACTCCCTCCCAGACCCTGAACCCGCACCCCAGCCCCCTCCTGCACCCAGACTCCCTCCTGGAGCCCATACCCTGAACCACCTCCTTCACCCTAGCCCTGAGCACACTGTCACACACCAAACCCTTTGGCCCCAGCCCGGAGCCCCCTCCTGCACCCCAAACCCCTCATCCCTAGCCCCACCCCAGAGCCCGCACCCCCACCTCTTGCACCCTTGCCCCAGCCTGGAGCCCCCTTCCACACCCTGAACCCCTCATTTCTGGCCCCACCCAGGAACCTAGGGGCTGGAGCCGTGAGCACTGGCTTGCCCTGCTGCAGGCGGAAGCCCTGAGCCTCCGCGCCCCACCACAGGGCTGTGTGTGGCCTGCGACTGTGGGTCAGTTGCCCTCTGATAGAAGAAGGGTTCCCCATCCCTGCTCTATTAAATGTACAAGAAGAAGAACTTGTTGCCAGTTTTTCTTGTCCCACCCTCCCCTGGAGGAGCTGATCTCATTCTCCTGCCCTATAGCAATCACTACCTATGTATCCCTTTGATAACTTCAGTACCTTCATATGTTCCATTGTGTGTTAATGGTTCGGCAAATGCAGACATTTAAAATTCAAAAGAAGCTTGGCATAGAGTTAGAAAGCTTCTCTGCATGTATGAATATTACAGTATCGCTCTTTGCAGGTTATCCTGGATGACGTTGCCATGCTGCACATCAAACCAGATCAATTTACATATACCTCAGATCACTTTGAAACTATAATGAAATATGCTGAGAAGCTTATCCAAGAAGGGAAGGCGTATGTGGATGATACTCCTGCAGAACAAATGAAAATGGAGCGTGAGCAGAGAATAGAATCTAAACACAGAAATAACTGTAAGATGCTTTATGGCTCTTCTCCTGGCCCTGTTATCTTTGTCAATGGAATATAATCTTGTTTCATTCTATTGTTAATCATCCCACCTATCTTTAGTTTTAATTGTATACTGGGAGTACTTAACAAGCCTGTAGGAACACTGAGGTCCTCAGTGTCATGCCCTTCAATACTAAAAGACTCAAGAAGCTTGTTGTTACACACCAGTTTATTACATCTATGTATGTTCATAATGCATATGTGCTGTATAATCTTACTCTCACCTACAAGCGTGTGAGGAAAGCTGGACTGTCTGATATTGGATTTAAACACATGCAGCAATAACTTTGATGTTTGACAATGTCAGTAACAAAATATGGTGCTGGAGACTAGTCAGAAATACCTTAGGTAACTTAAAGTATTAAATTTTTTTGTTTGGTAGCTGTTGAGAAGAATCTACAAATGTGGGAAGAAATGAAAAAGGGAACAGAATGTGGACAAATGTGTTGTCTACGAGCAAAAATAGACATGAATAGTAACAATGGGTGTATGAGGGACCCAACCCTTTATCGTTGCAAAAACCAACCACACCCACGCACTGCAAGTAACTACAAGTACGTGCACTTTCTATTAATATTGACCTTGATATGCTTTCTTTTCTACTCTTCAGCAGGTTTCCTTTTTTAACTACCTGTTTGCATTTTCTCAACCAGAATGTGTAGCTAATCTCCTTGTAGAAATGACAAAACTTCTTCAGAGGACTTTTAAAACCTGCGCTCTGGCCAGCATTTCATAACAGTACCCACTGATGAAAATTCTATAGCAGGTCCCTATTCTCATGTCTTTGTAAGCTGGGCCATTTAAAAAGAAAAAACAAAAAAAACCTCTCCACATGTGATGAGTACCATTTTTCTTAAGAAATCTTGGCAAACCATTTTGACTGCCTGCATTACAAGCAGCCAAACAATTGGATTTTGTTTTTACTTAATCTCTCAACTTTGAAGGGTAATCTTTAGTGTGAAGTGGTGTCGTTGACCTATTTAGCTGAGTGGCAACTGTGTGTTCATAAAAAGAAAAGGAGTACTTGTGGCACCTTAGAGACTAACCAATTTATTTGAGCATGAGCTTTCGTGAGCTACAGCTCACTTCATCAGATGTATACCGTGGAAACTGCATCAGACTTTATATATACACAGAGAATATGAAACAATACCTCCTCCCACCCCACTGTCCTGCTGGTAATAGCTTATCTAAAGTAATCGTCAGGTTAGGCCATTTCCAGCACAAATCCAGGTTTTCTCACACTCCACCCCCCCACACAAATTCACTCTCCTGCTGGTGATAGCCCATCCAAAGTGACAACTCTTTACACAATGTGCATGATAATGAAGTTAGGCCATTTCCTGCACAAATCCAGGTTCTCTCACTCCCTCACCCCCCTCCAAAAACCACCCCCATACACACACAGACTCACTCTCCTGCTGGTAATAGCTCGTCCAAACTGACCACTCTCCAAGTTTAAATCCAAGTTAAACCAGAACATCTGGGGGGGGGGGTAGGAAAAAACAAGAGGAAATAGGCTACCTTGCATAATGACTTAGCCACTCCCAGTCTCTATTTAAGCCTAAATTAATAGTATCCAATTTGCAAATGAATTCCAATTCAGCAGTTTCTCGCTGGAGTCTGGATTTGAAGTTTTTTTGTTTTAAGATAGCGACCTTCATGTCTGTTCATAGCAATTGTTCTTTTCATTCAGTATAAAGAGTTACTTCATGTGCATTGACCTAAGACTATTTGCAGAACATTATAGTTTATTCCTTACTTGAAACGCCTGTTTCCACCCACTCTTCCCACTGTTATAGCTTCAACAGATGGGAAATGTTGACTTGATATGGATGTTGAACTAAAATGGTGGCTTTGGCTCTTGGTAGAAATGCATTTAAAACAGAGGTATAATGTACTCACTTGTAATTGACAAATCACTGCCTCTGTTGTTGTAATCGCTGGCTGTTGAAGTTTAAACTATGGCCCGAACACGGATATTTTTTTTTAATGATACATATTGGTACAAGGTGTAGGGAAAAATGTAGGTGTCGAAAATTTTTTCTCAGTTTTTGAAGTATTGAGGGATTGAATTATTCGATAGTTTTGCCTTTGCTTATAAAATGTCATTTAATATATTTTAATTTGTTTCTTCTTTTTTATAGAAGAGCTCAGTATCAGATATGCTGTTTTAACTAATTCTTGATGGAGCTTTAGTGACCATTTTAAGGATTTTTGAGTGATTATAAAGTATGGAGTAGTATTTAGTTTTATGGATATAGTTTACCTGCATCTGAAAACCATGTATATTCTTTTCTGACTTTTTAATTTAAGCTCTTCTTTCTTTTTAGTGTTTATCCTACATATGACTTTGCCTGCCCCATTGTTGACAGTATTGAAGGTGTCACACACGCATTAAGAACAACAGAATACCATGACAGAGACGAGCAGTTCTACTGGATCATTGAAGCCTTGGGCATGAGGAAGCCATACATCTGGGAGTACAGTCGTCTAAACCTCAACAACACTGTGCTATCTAAAAGAAAGCTAACCTGGTTTGTCAATGAAGGGCTGGTAGATGGATGGTATGTTTTTATGCATTTCTGCTATAGCAGCAATTGTATGTAATCACACATGTATGCTATTCATAAAGGAAATTATAGAATGCATGCAGTCACTTTTCTTTGGTTTTCACCTATAGCCTGTAAGTTCTCTTCTCTTAGTTTTCTTGGCACTTAAATGCCAAGTGTGTAGGTGTCTTATAAATGCCTACAGCAATTTCCTCTTTTTTTCAGTCTTCTCTGAAGCAAGCCAAATAGAGGGAGGAGGGCAATTTTGTTGGGATTTACAAGTTAACCATCATATTTGTGTTTCCAGGACAAGAAATATACTAGTATTGCCTTGCTCTGCTTCAGTTTTTACTGCTATAAAATGGGGACACGTTTTTTCTACCCCTGTAAAGCACTCAGGTCAAAATTTTCAAAAATGGGTGCCTAAAGTTAGACCTCTTAATAGAGACTCAGGCATTAAAATGCCCTGACTGAGAGAATGTTGAGCACCTTTTGACTTTAGTGGGAGGCGCTGAGTCTTCCAAAGTTGTTTATTTTAGAGAAGAGACAAATGAGAGAGCGGGACATCATAAATGCATAATGAATGGTACAAAGAAGGTAGATTGGGAACTTTTATTCCCCTTACCCACAGAAGTACAGGTGAGCATTCAGTGGACTTGCAAAGTAGCAAAACTGATAGAAAAATATACTGTCAGACAGCATACAATTAGACCGGATCTTGTTGCCACAAAATACCTATGAGCCTCAGAGGATACCAGGGTTGAGAAAAAGGATTAAATAGTTATATGGATAACAAGTATATTTAAATGAATAGTAAATATTTAAAAAACAAACAAAAAAACCCCTAGCTTTGGAAGGAATAAACCCTTCAGCTTAAATGCATAAACTGGTAGAAGGTAACTTACCTCCTAATGATGGAGGGAGGAAACCCTTTTTTTTCCCAGTGGGGGTGGCGCTCAGGTTATCCCATAACTGCCTACTGCAGGGTTAAGTCTTCTGAAGCATCTGATGCTAGCCACTGTTGGTGACTGGAGAGTGAACTACATAGACACTGGTTTGCTGCTCAAGTAGGGCAGTTTCTATGTTTGTATTAACTTACAGATAAAAAGTGATATAGGAGTGCAAAATATTACTATATTAATTAAGACTTTAGTACCAGTTGGGTTGGTTCCATTGTTTCTGGTGCCCTTCCAAGCCTAGCACTGTTCAGACCTCTGTGTTTGAACTTAGGAAAGTGGGTGACAACAACAAAAGGATCTTAAATAAATCAGGGCTCAGATTGAGCTGGTGCATGACAATGTACAAGCATCTCTTGGAAGCTGGTATCTTGTTCTCCAGAATCTGTGAAGAAACAGTTTACGTTTTTGTTGTTAACTGATGCAGAGATGTTTGAGTCTGCAGAGAGCCTGAGCAGTATCTGAGATCTGAACTGCCCCATTCATCTTGATAAGTTATTAACTTAGATGCCTAGTAGGGATGATTTTAAATCTAAACATTGACTATTCCCTTCTTCATGTAAAAGAAGAGGAAGTGGAGTTGGGGGAGTGGGGAAAATCACAGATCTGCACAACTTACTATGAGTTAAGTTTTTACTTTTGATTCCACAAGTGGGTGACATTTAGGAGAGACCACCACTTTTTCCCCCTCCCATCAAGGAAGAGCCAAATCCAAAGAACTTAGTAGAGTCCATGGATGTATTTTAAGTCATATTGAGAGGGAGCCACACTCAAGGAAGCGCAGTGGAGCTTAAAGGGAGCTCAGAGTATTTTGAACATCTGCACAATATACTGTGAGCAGTCTCTCATTTTGGTGACTCACACAGGCAGAATTTATTTTATGGGTGGAGCTTAGAGTACTACCACCTTTTTCCTCCCAGTTTGAAACTTAAATAAGATACAGGAAGAAAGCTGGAAGTTCCAAACTTCGGCATAGGAGGGGCAAAGAATGGTTTTAGAATAAAAGGGAAGGAGAGGGCAGGATAGCACATCTTAGTCCCCAGTACATAGTATTGACTTGTGGTGGGGACATGTAACTGGTACCTCTTCAATGCTTGACAGACACACCAAGGATTGAATTGGTGTGGAAAAGAGCTGCTGTCACTAAGAGGTGGTTTCCCATCCCAAGTTAGTGTTCAGGAATGCTGGCCCGCAGTGAGAGAGAATCTGTATTAGAACTGTCCTTAGGTAGAGAAGTTTAGTTTCCTGGACTGTCAGGTTAGCCTCTTTCACCCAGCACTAAATTTTCACATGCAAAATAATACAAAAGTTTATTTTCTTGAAACTGTGATTTACACAAATATTAAAAAATCAGTACATTATCACCTATTAATAAACATAATTTAGTGCATAATAGTAGATACTGAATGAACCTCTCAACTTTTTTCCTCTTTCTGCCAGGGATGACCCAAGATTTCCCACTGTGCGTGGTGTGCTGAGAAGAGGCATGACTGTTGAAGGACTAAAACAGTTTATTGCTGCACAGGTGAGTGTTGTCTTTCCCTTCCCCGTCTTATTCTTGGAGTCTGATTGTAAACTTGGAAACTACATATGGTGAGCTTTCAGTTGAAGCATTTTTGTCACTTTGCCAAGATTTTCTCCTTTTGAAGACTCATGCCTATCATGGCTTAGGTCCCAGTCCTGCTTACATTTATGCATGTGAGCAGCCCCTTATGTAAAATTTTATGGGTCTGCAAGATTTTGAGCCTGTAGTGTGCTGAACTCCCATTGGTATCAATGGAAGTTTGGACTGAGATTATGGCAGCAATGGGCCCTTAATGTTTATTTTGTAAGATGAGGATTAAGCAGAAAAATACTTTATTTTTGGTAAACATGCTTAGCATTTCTGTTGTGATTCCACAGACATTAAGAATGATATTCAAGATTATTTGTTTGTTAATCTTGCCTTCCAGGGCTCCTCCCGATCTGTTGTGAACATGGAATGGGATAAAATTTGGTCATTTAACAAAAAGGTACATGCTTGTATGAGTTTGATGCTGTTTCTTCTTGGTATCCTCGTCCCTGGGTTATGTAGTGAATCCACTGTTCACTGGAGTGCTCATCGTAAAGAGTAGCAATTTTTTAAATATATTGCATCATCTGGCACATTTTCAGGAAAATGGAATGTCTCCTCTTTCTAACATGAGCTAGCACTAATCATATTGACTTGCTAAACCAATATTGAGTTGTTTTACTTAGAACTATGCAGAAAGGTAATGATACTTTTTGTGAATCTGATCTGAAAACTCTGCATTTCATTTTTCTGCTTTCAAGCTGCGAGCTATCTGTAAGAAGGTATTACTTAATGCTTCTTTTGCCTTAGCACATGGCTTACAGTACTGTAAGCATTCATAGCATAAGCCGTCTTTATGCAGCTTCATAGCACAATCACATTTGCTTAGGTAATATGAGCTGCACAGATCCATTTAAAATGCATTATTCCTGTTTTTAAAATGCTGTCCAGTTCTGTTTTGACTTATTTGTCAAAGTAGATGGAAACACTATTCCAGTCAATTCATGTTATCCAATTTTCCTTTCTGGAGTGAAAGTACTGAGGCCTTTTGTGTATTTCCTGTGCCCGAATGAATGAAAATATAAATATATATATATATCCCTTTTTGATGTTCCTTAACTGAGTGTCAAATAAGGAATACTGCATCTTAATATGGTTAGTTGCTTCTTGGCAGTGAATGCTTGGACACTATAATAAGGCGAATCATTAGAATGCTGACTGTATAACTTGTGTGAATGCCTGTAACTCTTGCACTGGGATTCCTGCTTGTTTTTGCTGAGGCCTTACTGCAGATCTGTTCATTTAAGTAGTATTTGCTTGTCTGGCATGTGTCTTGTATCCCTTCCTACCTTTTGTATTTGGTCCATTTGGTGTATAATAAGGATTATCAATTGGTTCTTTCTGTTGCTGCATAAATACTAATAACTTACTTGAGTAGTGGATTTTTAAAAATATGGGGCAGTTGATAGTATATTTAAAACTGTTTTAATTAAGTGTCTTGAAATTCCTGCTCTTTGGGTAGCACCATATTTATCAGCCAAATTCTGTCGTCCTCTACCTGTGCCGTTGCATTGGAGTCAATAATATAAACAAGGGCAGAAATTGTTCCTACACATTTCCCAGTCTGATATAAAAGATCTCTGCAGGCAGAGAGCTCTTATTATGCTGTTACATTGTAGAGACAGTTACCTCGGGGAGTATTGGCCTGAATTATTAAAACAAAGGGCATGGTTATGACAATGAAAACAAATCATAACCTTAATTGTAAAATTTAGGTGTTTCAGTTACTAAATCATACAGGAGCATATGAGGCCTCTGGATGTTGAGGTACCTTAACAAGCCATTTCCTATTACATCTGTCCAAAACACCTCAAGGGTATGGCTTTCACGTATACTGAAATGGCCCACCTTGATTATCATACACATTGTAAGGAGAGTGATCACTTTAGATAAGCTATTACTAGCAGGAGAGTGGGGTGGGGAGAGAGAACCTTTTGTAGTGGTAAACACCCATTTTTTCATGGTTTGTGTGTATAAAAAAATCTTCTGTACTTTCCACAGTATGCATCCGATGAAGTGAGCTGTAGCTCACGAAAGCTTATGCTCAAATAAATTGGTTAGTCTCTAAGGTGCCACAAGTACTCCTTTTCTTTTTGCGAATACAGACTAACACGGCTGTTACTCTGAAACCTGTCACATATACCGACTCACTGATAAATGTATGACTTCTGAATCCAAAGCACACTCATACTTGCTAGTGCCAAGCAAGTTGGGTATAAAATAGATTGACAAACTGTTTACTTGTAAAATTGCTGTTTACGTGTGCATTCCTGTTGCAGTGAAAGGATAAACATAAAAATATTTACTTGCACTCATTAAGTTTAGCACCCAACTCACCTGCCAGTTAGTCTACCACTGTTTCCTGCTAGCCCTCTAGTGCCCCTTGTGTGTACTGTATTATTCTAAGCATCTCCAAATGTTTTATGAAAGTAAGTTGTAAGAGATTCAAGAGGCCCTATGAAAGGTGGTGCTGGGAGGAAAAACAGACTTTATAAAAAAAAATATAGGGAGAGGCTGTGATGGTGACTAGTTTGGCAAGAAAACACAATGGTGGAAAACTCAAAAATGAGTTTAATACTATGGTATTGCCTTATTATAGTGATCTAATGCTGCTGTATTAAAATGGTGTTTCTTAATATTATAGACCCAACTGGTGCTCCTTGCTCAGGCAAAGCTATCTCTGAGTCTTTGAGAAATGAACATAGGATCGGGTCTGTGCTAGCAAAAGTATGGCATCCAACATGTTGTTTTAAAATGGATTTATCTAGAAAGAAAATGGTCCAGCAGGCAGATTTAGTACAGTTACATACAGAGTATAACTACACCAATATAGCTCTACTGTCGTCCTTCTCAGTGAAGCATTGATTTGGGATCTGGTTTACTTGCAGTATGATAGTACCTGTTTGCAATCAACAACTTTGCCTGTTTTAAATACAGACTTTTTTGTGGAAAGTCTGAAAAATTGCTTAAGGATTGCTCACTTTTGACTACATATTTTCTTGTTTGTCTTGCTTTTTATAACTTTTGGTGAAAGTAGCATTAAAAGGCAAACAAGTGCAGTAACACAAAGAATACCACTTAATAGTCCTATATTTTTCACTTTACTTTGTTTCATGTAATCTTTTGCTCTGACACTGCCCAATAGTCATGATTATCTTCTTTTTGTTTCCCGTAGGTCATAGACCCAGTGGCACCTCGGTATACTGCTTTACTGAAGGATGAAGTGGTCACTGTGACTGTTCCTGAAGCCCTAGAGGAGATGAAAGAAGTGGCCAAACACCCAAAGGTTGTGCATGCATTTGTCGTCTTTTAAAAACTACTGTATGGTACTGATCATTAAGATTGACATTAGCCATAGGTTAGAGGAATCAACTGGGACCGGGGAGGGAGTGTCTAGTGTTACAATTTAGCACTCTAAGAATGAGATCAAGCTAGGGACTTTGACATCTCTGTGCTTTCATACATTATAAGGCTACAGGGGACCATTGTGCTCTATTCTGACCTCCTGTATAATATTTCTCTGAATTAACTTTTGTTAGATTTTCTTTCTAGAAGATATGATCTAATTCAAACTTAATTTAAAAATTGCTAATGGCATGTCCACCAGGGGATGAGCTAGACTCCTAAACCCATTTTGCTTGTGACCAGAGATGGAGCCAGATCTCAGGAGAAGAGAAATTGTGCACTACCGCATTTCACCTCCTCCTTATCTCTGTCCTTGCAGACTGCATGCCTTGGGAAAGGAATGAATAAAACTCTCTTGTTGACAGTAGTACAAAACCCAAACTCTAAAAAATCATGACAGGCCCCAAACTATCGAGAGAGTGGCTTAAAAATTGGGTGACCTATTTTTTAAAGACTAGATTGCATTCGAGTTTTGTTGTTTGACTTCAGAGCTTTCAGGATGCAATGTGTTCACGTTTTCAGGCTTTTCTCTGCAACCCCAAAGGTTAGAAACTCATTTTATTAATAAAAAGCCAAGATTCTCCTGCAATCAGATGACTCTGGGAGCTGGGGATTTAAGAAAAACGTGAAATAGCATGACTTGTGAAAAAAATGGCAACACTGCTCAGACCCATCCCTCCTTTTGTCCTGTGCAGAGAACTTTTCCCTGTTTTAGTTATGATTCTTTTTAAGTATGTGATATGTATTGTAATTCTTTTTCTGTGTACACTCATGTAAAGCAGTGTGTCAGGACTCAGCTCTGTTAGCTAAGCCAGTCAACTTGTATGATAACCAACTTTTAATTTTTCTTAACATACAGAATGCTGATGTTGGCTTGAAGCCTGTGTGGTACAGCTCCAAAGTGCTGATTGACGGCGCAGATGCAGAGACTTTGACTGAGGGAGAGACTGTTACATTCATAAATTGGGGCAACATTATCATCACTAAAATACACAGGTAACAAGTGTAAAGTAATTCCAAGTAAAGGTTTCTGCACCTCAGCTTTTCATTGACAAGAATAGCCTTCTTGCATCTTGAAATATTAAAAGGTAGCATGGACAATCATTTTTAAATGGATCACACAGCTGCCTGTTTAATAAATAGTACAGCTTACTGTAGTTCTGGGTCTGAAATCACCAGTGAGGCCAGATATTGCATGAAAATTCTTCTTATTCAGTTTACTGACGCACTTCTGTAGTTGTTACTGTCTGTTAGTTCTTACAGTATGAATTTTTTTTAAAAGAAAGCCCATGTCACCTTATAACAGCTTGCAAATCTGCTCTGTGACTGATACTTGGTATAAGAGCTCTCATCCTAAAAGTGAACATATGCTCTTGCAGATTGAAAAACAAAATCTGTTTGGCTGCAAGGTTGCAAAAAAAAGTGAAATTAACATGTGATGTAACCAACTTCAAAATCATTGCACTGAAAGCTTAGAAAGATGGAAGGTTTATGGAAACGTGTAAGGCTTTTTTCTATGCCTTGCACAACATTTTGCTACTTCTTTTTAATACATTAAAACAATGGAAATACTTCAGAAGTGCCTGCTGTGTGGTGATTTATCCAAAACTTTGAATACTCCTACGTATAACCTCTTGATGATCTATAGTATAGAAAGGTATTAAAAAGCATCTCAAGACTCTGCTTGATGGCAACTGTATACCAATCACAGATGTAAATCTAAAGTACATCTATCTTAGTATAGAGGAAGACTTCATCTGCATATCCCCTTGGTACCTCTTCATAGCAAAGTACTGCTTCAGAAGTTACCAGAATTATTAATTTGCTATGTTTTTCATGTAAATCCTAATCTGATCCAAAATATTTTACTTGGAATAAAAGTGAATTGGGGTGGTGTGGGGAACAGATTAGCCTTTTGAATATGGCCTGTAGTGATAAGAACATAAGAATGGCTGTACTGGGTCAGATTGAAGGTCCATCCAGCCCAGTATCCTATCTACCGACAGTGGCCAATGCCAGGTGCCCCAGGGAGAGTGAACCTGACAGGTAAGGATCACATGATCTCTCTCCTGATAAGAGAATGCTCTTTTCTAAGTCATTAATGTGGTTCTCAGTTTTTTAGTCAAGAGAGCCCTTCAGACTCATGTGAATAGTGTAGATTGATACCTAACCATGAGATTCTCTCCCTTTTCCTCTGAAACTAAATGGCATTTTAAAAATAAATTGAAATGCATGATGACTTTAAATTAATCAGTCACATACTTGACCACTAGTAGGGTTTTTTTAAAACAAAACTATCTTGTACAAGAATCTGTACTAGATCTTTTTGGTATCTGTCCCTGGAGAATTCTGATGGCCAATGAGTTACAGAACTCTGTCCTAGAAAATATCATCTTTCTAGTCCATGCACAATCCATTCTAAGACTATTTTTGACATGAGCCTTTTTGATCAACAATTCCCATATTTTTGATAGTCTTAAGAAATATTCAAATACATACCATAATTGTTGTGTAAAAATGTTGTTTCATCACATTTTTCTGTTTCTTCTGTAGAAACTCAAGCAGGAAAATTGTGTCCATTGATGCCAAGCTGAACATGGAGAACAAGGACTACAAAAAAACCACTAAGATCACTTGGCTTGCAGAGACCCCACATGCGCCTCTCATTCCAGCCGTCTGTGTTAACTATGACCATCTGATCACCAAACCTGTCCTAGGTAAAGATGAAGATTTCAAGCAATATGTCAACCGAAATAGTAAGGTAACTCATGTATTCTTCTCTTAGTCAACACAGCTTTTACTTACTTTTTCTCCTTACCATCAGCACCAGTTTTGGGTTTTTTTTTAAAAGGTATTAGGCTCTCTTTTCCCAAATGTTCAAGTTATATTTCAAAGCAGTTTGAGTAGTTCAAACTTAAGCTAGATTCCCCCAATCTATATTAAAAATGTGGATATACTCTTCTGGGCTACAAAAATGTCTGTGGGTCAGACCTTCAGTGAAGGTAAGTCCGTTTATGTTGTCTGAGGATCTGGCTCATGGTTGGCATTTTGATATTGGTGAAGAGTCTTTACACGTAGCAATGTTTTGAAATAGATAAGCTTTTTATGTTGCACAACAAATTGGAAGTCAATGGAAGCTGCAACCTGGTAGGAGATCAGACTGTTTAGCAGAGTTTCATTGTCTAGTACATTGGTTTTCAACCTTTTTTTTTTTGTTTGCAGACCTCAAAAACAATTTTGGCTGGAGGAACAGACCCTTTGGAAATCTTAGACATAGTCTATGGACCCCCAAGGGTCTGCAGACCACAGGTTGAAAACTACTGGTCTAGCAAATAGAATAAAACACTACAGTTGAAGTTGTATAGTTTTTAGGAAGACTTTGCTTCATTGGCTCTTTTGATAAAACTTGTTAAATTTGCTTTTTGTCACAGAAAGGGTTTATAGTTGTTGCAGTCATTTGGTTTTGTATCTCGCTATCTCAGTTTAAAGCAGGGGTCTCAAACACGAGGGCCACATGAGGACTAGTACATTGGCCCGAGGGCTGCACCACTGACCACGCCCCCCACCGCAGCCCCACCCCTGCCCCGCCTCTTCCTACCCCAACTCCGCCCCCTTCCTGCCCCCAGGGGGTGTGGCAGGCGGCTCAGGGCAGGGGGTTGGGGTGCAGGAGGGGTGTGGCAGGCGGCTCAGGGCAGGGGGTTGGGGTGCAGGAGGGGTGTGGGGTGCAGCAGGGGGTTTGGCTGCAGGAGGGTTTTCGGGGGGCGGGTCCAGCCTGGTGCGCACCGGGGGCAGGGCAGGCTCCCTCCCTGTCTGCCCTGCCCCCGTGCCGCTCCAGGAAGCGGCTGGGACCTAGGGGCAGGCACAGGGGTCTGTGTGTTGCCCTGCCCGCTCATCCAGGTACCTCCCCCCAAGCTCCCTGGCCAATGGGAGCTTTGCGGGAGGTACCTGGAGGAGAGACCAGGGCAACACACAGACCCCTGTGCGCCCCCCCTGCAGGTCCTGGCCGCTTCCCGGGGCAGCGCGGGGGCAGGGCAGGTAGGCGGGGAGCCTGCCCTGCCCCCAGTGGGCACCGGGCTGTAGCCGCTCTAGGTAAATGCTGGGAGGGCTGCGGGGAGCTGGTGGGCCGCAGGTTTAAAGTGTCTTGTACAATGTGGCACTGTTCTGTGGAGTTTCTTCCAGTCATTGTCACTTTTTCTTCCAACCCTGTGTCCTCAGACGATATTATGGGATCTAAACTGAGGCTCTTCAGTAAGAGAGGGAATGCATAGACCCTCTGAGCTGGGTCTGTTGATGACAGTAGCAGAAAAGTAATGTGTGAAGGAATGTTTTGTGATAGTACTTTGTTCACTTATTAGTTTGAGTTGTACATTCTTATTGTATAGTTAACTGAATTTTTTTGTTCTCATGCTTCGGGGAGGGGAAAGATCTTTAAATATATTCCAGTAATTGTTCCTATTTGTTTTTCTACCTCAAGAAGATTGAGGTTTTATTTTAAATCATAAGAACTAAATACTGTATTAACTTTTCTCGGTATAATTTACACTGACTTCCTACCATATGTATGACGCTTTAGCCCTCTGGCACTGATGGTTTGGAAACTCTCTTTCACCCTAGCATATTTTCAGGCTAGCACATCTCCTTGAGAGTATCTTATCCATTGTCATTGGGATTAATTGACACTTCAGCAGTTGTGAATTTGGCACATCTCTGGAATCCTTCAATGCAGCTACAATAATTCTTAGCATTATTTTAAACAATGCTCATAAGAAATGGTCTTAATTTGCTTTTAACTGTTACAGCAAGAAGAACTGATGTTAGGTGATCCTTGCCTTAAGGAGTTGAAAAAAGGAGACATCATACAACTTCAGAGAAGAGGATTTTTTATTTGTGATCAACCCTATGAACCGGTTAGGTAAGCAACTTTGTAAATAAACTCCATATATAGCCTGAGAATTGCCATTATAGATCTGTAACATCTGTTTTAATGCATTTCTGTTTTTAATATATTCACACCAATACTGAAGTCCCTGAGGAAGAATTGTATTTTTTTTCTTGTCCAGCAAAAATAAAAAAACATTCTGATATATACACACACACACACACACATATCTATATCTTGCATTGTGCTAGGTATAATGTTTGCAGTTAAACCAGTTGCACAACTGTGGCACTATATACAAACTTTAAATATAGTTTTAAAAAAATCTTAGTGTCATTTTAGGCCTGCGTTTATGTTAAGCCTTCATGTAGATGTACAGTGTCATCCAGGTGACGTTTTCTATGAGAACAAGGATTCTCTGAAATAATGAGGGAGTCAATTTTCCTTGTATTCATTATGAATATGTAAATCAAGAATCCCAGAGATGGAATAAAATAGGTGATTGCCTGATTAGAGAAAAGCATGTTTATATTAGGTATATACCTAATGATGAAAAACTATTCAGTGTTTCACTCTCAGTGTATATAAGATTCCCTTACGATCCCATTCACTATCAAACACTTGATTTGTTTCCCATCTACAGAATATGCTGGATCCAAAACCTAAAGGTCTTTTAGAATGCGCTGTAAAAAATCCAGATGGCCAAATCTGGATTTTTATGCAGAAGAGATGGGAAAGCTGCATTCAGCTGCTATTTCAACTAAATGAGATGAGAATTAGATCCCTAAAAAGAGGGAGCTGTGAGATGGAGAACTTGTGTGAGCAATAAACATCCATTACAGTACACTGAGCAGTACAGAATGTGAACTGGCAACATTAAGTAGTTGCAATCAGAAATGCCATTGCTTTTGCAGTAGAGTATGTAATGAGTGTAGGGTAAGAAGTGGTTTTGAATATCTTCTCCTCCCTCCTCCCCCTCAAAAGTGGTAGGCATGCTGCATGTATTCTTTCCTATTGGTGCAGTGGCCCTATAGTGATAATGTATAAAACATTCGTTCTTTTAATCTCTTTCTGTAGCCCATATAGCTGTAAAGAAGCCCCATGCATTTTGATTTATATCCCTGATGGACACACAAAGGAAATGCCAACATCTGGCTCAAAAGAGAAGACTAAAGCAGAAACTGCAAAGAAAGAGGTAAATAAGGCTTTTAGGAAAGACTTTCATAAATAACATTACTATTAACCTTTTTTTTAAAAAGGAACACTGAGAACTTGCTTCTGTTTTCAAAGGCTAGTTCAGCTTCAAAGGGAAAGCCTGCTCCACTTGTTGCTGATACCTGTAGTCCAGCCTCTGCTGCATCTGAGGACCCCCTGGTCTTTTACAACAGAGTGTCTGCTCAGGGTGATGTGGTTCGTGACTTGAAAGGTAAAAAGGCTGCAAAGGAAGATATTGATGCAGCTGTGAAACAGCTATTGGCCTTGAAGGTGGAATACAAGGAGAAGACAGGCCAGGAGTATAAGCCTGGAAATCCTCCAGCAGCAGCTGTAGCGGTACCAAATGTTGCTTCCACACCTCAGACTTCCAGCAATCTGGACAGCAAATCTCTTTATGATAAAGTAGCTGAGCAAGGAGAGGTGGTCAGAAAATTGAAAGCTGAGAAAGCACCTAAGGTAAGTGTTTTAAGAAACTAGTTAAGAGAACATGAATATTTCATGAATATTTGTATAGTTTAATGTGCTTTCCCAGGATGTAAGTGAACCTGTGTTTTCCTCCCTTGCTTTCATTAAGTTTATTTGGGTTTGGTTCCTCTAGGCCCTCTCTTCTCAGGTGGTGTTGTTCTCCAAGTAGCACTGGTATGATTAATTCTGTCCCAATAATATTTATGAGGAATGTTAATTAGGTCCCTTAGATGTGAACAGAACTGCTACATTTTCCATATTTTTGTTCTTCCCAGAAACTGGCCCAAACAAGTCTTACCACCCAAACCAAATACAGGACTGTCTGAAACTGGTCCCTGGCAAAAGTTCTCAGTCATAATCAGTTTCCCTCTTTCTCCACAACATTGTTCAAAAGAGGTGATTCCAAATGGTTGACCTAATTCAATCTAACACTTCAAGAAGAAGTTTCCCTGCGTAAAATTATTCATAAATAAATGTAAAAATTGTCAAGTACTTGCTGATTTTCTCTTTTGACTGCAGTTTTTGGTGAGTATATGGAACTATTTTGACCAACAGCAAAGCAGATCGCAAAAAGAAGGAAAACTTGTTGACATTTCCTGCCCAATGATTAAATAGTCTGGCAATTAGACTTTCTTTGTGGCATTACAGAATCTGAATGAAGGCTCATATCTATGTATTGTAGCTTTAGAGGTACTGTATTGTAGAGAACTGTTGCAAATGTACAAAAGTATTTCTAATAGGCGTTTGTTTGCTTAGCACAGTGGAGGTCTGGTCCATGACTGGGGTTCCTAAGTTCTACAACAGTACAAATAAATAATATCTGAGGGTTTACTTTAAAGGGTAAATGTTTTCTTTACCAGATCTACTCAAATTGTGGTGAACTAATAGTTATAAATAGCCTATGAATATACAGTACTCAAGGTTTTGTAAACTTGGTGTGTTACTTTTTTATATAAAAAAGGATCTGTTGTTCAGTATAACTTATCTTATTCTTTCTGTCTTTCTACAACTTTCTTTTCCCCCCTTTCTCTTTCTGCTTTAGGATCAGATAGGTGCTGCTGTGAAAGTGCTTTTAACACTAAAGGCAGAATATAAACAAAAGACAGATCAAGAATACAAACCTGGAAATCCACCTGCAGCTCTTCCTTTTACATACTCTGTTGCTGCTGCTCTTCCTTCTCCTGTATCCTGCAATAATTTGACATCCTCTAGCTCAATAGACAGCAAAACTCTTTATGATAATGTAGCTGAACAAGGGGAGGTGGTTCGCAGACTCAAAGCAGAGAAAGCTTCAAAGGTATAATAGTGGTAAATATAGAGTTTCTTCAGTTTTAACTCTTCCACATTTTGCCACTGGGTGGAAGTCTTCCACTAAGTAACCCTGAACTGATTCTCCTGAATTGCTGTTCTGCCTCTGGCAGCTAAACCACCAATTCTGTATTCAATCCAGTAAAATATTCCTGTATCTCAGAAGAGGTTTAGATTTCTTACTCCTGAGACATGCAGTTCTGAAATTCTTCTCTTACCAGCACAGTCCCACCATGTGTGGAAAGTCAGACTGGCAGGTAGACAGAGGAATCTGTATGACCAGGATGGAATTTGAGCACTGTTAATTTTAAAACCATGTAATATGGTGTGATGTGGGCGAACAAAAGTGCCCATTAGTCCAAACTACAAAGTAATGAGGCTTTCCCCAGCCACAGAATGAATTTAAAAGGAAAATCTATTTCCTTGAATAATAGCACCAAGAAGGAGCAAGAGAAAAATTCATCTGCTCTCAGAAGCCACTGGTCTCTCTAAATGCCCTCGCTGATCTTATATTTCCTCCTGAATGAGGAAAGGCTTTTTCAGGTTCTTCAGTGTACTGCTATAACTGTTGTTAGTAGATTGCTGTTAACAAAACAATCAGAGAGCTCCATTCTGCTTCAATCCTGGTAGCACTCAACACTGTGGGTTGAGTGCTGTGCTTTTCATTCTCTAACCACCACACACATTCTGCTTGTGGCCAGATACAGATTGGACTCTGCTGTCTGCCCAGTTTTATTTGTTGCCTTTTCTTAGTAGAGAAAAAAGAATGTTCTTAACCTACCATATATACTTGATCATAAGCCGGTTCGTTTATAAGCTGACCGCCCCCCCAACCCCCCCGATGGATAAGTAAAAATGGAAAATTTTTATGACCCATTCATAGGCCGTCCCTATAATTCAGGGGTCAGCAAACTTTGGCTCCTTGGCCATCAGGATAAGCCACTGGTGGGCCAAGACGGTTTGTTTACCTCGAGCGTCCACAGGCATGGAGGTAAACGTAAGTAAACAAAGCATCCTGGTACGCCAGCTGCTTACCCTGATGGGCCGGGACAGCAACTGGTGGGGAGATCTTTTGTGGAGAGAAGCTGGGGGGTCAGGGGAGTAACCCCTGTGACCACCCCCCACATGACCCCACCCCTAGCCTGGGACCCTCACACTCTCTCCATCCCATCCCTTCCCACTTTATCTGGGGAGGGCTGGGGAGGATGTCTCTGGCCTGGCCGGAGCTGCTGTAGCGGGCCAGACCAGGCAGTGCGACCACAGCATGTTCCAGCGGGCTGGGCGGCAAGGCTGCGGCGTGCTCCGGCAGGCCGGGTGGCATGGCCACAGCCGGCTCTGGGGGGCGGGGCCAAGCGGCACGGCTGCAGCGTGCCAGCCCCGGAGCTGCAGCTGCTTTGGAGGCTGGGGGGAGAGCAGCGTGGCCAGAAGTGGGGAGACTCTGGCCCTGCCTCTTCCCTTCTGGCTCTGCTGGCTGTGCTGCTTCTGTTGGGGCTGTGTCCCACCTCTCCCTCTATACCCGTTCATAAGCTGACCCCCATCTCTGGTGCTTCCCTTTTTTACTAAAAAAAATTTGGCTTATGACCGAGTATATTCAGTACTTTTGAATCCTCTTCTGTGACCGTTAAATTTTTTTTTCGTTCACATAGGATAAAGTAGATGAAGCAGTGAAACTCCTCCTTTCTCTGAAAGCAGAGTATAAAGAAAAGACTGGGCAGGACTACAAGCCAGGACATCTGCCAGCAACTAAGATATCTGCTTCATCTCAAACAACAGGCACAGAAATCGGTGGCCCAGACACACCAGAAGCTAAAGCTCTGTTTAACAAGGTGGCCTGTCAAGGAGAAGAGGTCCGTAAACTAAAAGCAGGAAAAGCAGAAAAGGTAAACTTTTTAAAAACACAACTTAGTTAAAAATAATAACCTTAGAAGACATTTCAGTTGATGTTAGGGCAGTGCTAGTCATGTGTACGTGGGGAGATGTCAGTCACCGCCAGGGGCTAGGGCTGGGAGTGCGAGCAAATGAGACTCTGTCCCTCTTGCTCGCTATTAAGCACGCCCGGCATGGAGGGGCAGGGCTTCGAGGTGTTTCTGAGGAGGTAGGTGTGGGGTAGGCTTTGTCCCCTCGGGCAGAGCAGAAAGTAGTGGTCTGCCTGCTTAGTGGATGGTTCCTATTGTTCTTAGTGGATTTTCCCCCAAGAGTATAAAACAGGTGTAAAAGTTTTAGGGCTTATTTACATTGCCAGAGTGGTATAAAGGAGCCTTATTATAAATGACAGTATGGCCTTACAAATACTTACGATGCTTTAGCGATTAGAACTGGTCTAAATTTTGGACTGAAAAATTCTATCAAAATGTGCTCCATGAACGGTTTACTACTGACCTTTCTGGAGATGGTCAGTAGCCAAAAAAATTGTGAGTTTGATTCCCTAGCCCTCACTTGCTCTTCAGTTGCTTACGATGTAATACTGAGTATATGGATACATATATTTGTTGACTAATAACTAGAAATAAAGGGTTAAACCTAGCTACATTACTATTAGACAAAGGAGGTTTGGAGATTTCTTCCAGTGCTCTCTACTCTCATTCTCCATCCATGGTATTGTAGTTTCAATTATTTTGGTAATTTATTTAAACTGGTATGATTATGTTGCATTATTTTGACAAAGTATGCAGAATTTTTAAAATACTGGGTGCGGAATTTAATTTTTTGGTGCAGAATTCCCCCAGGAGTAGAAGATGTAGCACATATGTGTATATATAGAACATCTGTAGGTCCATTTACTCCTGTGATTCATACTGATTTCTCTTTATTTGCTTGTTCTTCCATGGGAATCACTTCAAACCAAAGGATAAAATAGATACAGCAGTGCAGGAACTGCTTCAACTGAAGGCCCAGTACAAGTCTCTTGCAGGAGTAGACTATAAGCCTGTCTCTGCCATTGGTGTTGAGGATAAAGACAAGAAAAAAAAAGAGAAGGAGAACAAGTCTGAAAAGCAGAATAAGCAACAGAAACAGAGTGATACTCAGAAGAAAGAATATCAGAAAGACCAAGGTGGTAATGGCCTCTCCGCAGAAGGTTTAGGAGAAGGTCAGGGGCCTAAGAAACAGACCAGGTAAAGAAATTAGCAATCCAGCTACATGAAATCTAAATTGGGAGGGCTGAACAGAGCTAAATCTAGAGCAATGTTTTTAAATTTTTAGTTTCAGTTGGTAGTGTGGGAATATACAAAAAAGAAATAATGCCATGTTCCATTAATGTGTTTTTTTATCATGTTCATTTCAAATTTATAGCTCATGTAAGGAGGGAGTAAAATCCATGTACTGTAAATTATATGCTATAAAATAAGCATAATACATTTTTGTTTTCATTACAAATATTACATATTATTGACAGGTATGGTGGAGAATCAGAGAAACTATGCAAGAAAACTGGATTTTGCAGTCTTAAACCCTGATCTGAGCACCTAATACATGATCTATTGTCATTGACTTTGCTAGGAGTTGATGGAGCTCAGCTTCTTGCAAGCTCTTGCCATTATTGCTAGTATGCTTTATTTTGGTTGGTGGTGGTAGGATTAATCTTTCATTTGAAATAAAACAAACTAATATTTTTTCTGAGGCAAAAAGCCTTCAGAAAGCAAGCCAGTAAGTTACCTTAACAGCTTCACAAAACTCTCTAGCCAAACAATAGCATTAGTGGAGCTATGAAACTTAGGGTTTAAAAAAAAACAAACCTATGTGAGCCTTATGCTCGAATCAGGCTTTTATTTGGAAGTTTTAGTTTCACGGCTTGATGCATCGAGGCATGTAACTGGTGCAGGAGGGATCTAAACAGGAAAAACTGAGATATTTGTATGAATGCTTCTCTTGAGTCCTGTTAGAGAGGGATCATCATGATCTGAAACAAGTTAAATTTTGGAGGGGCATGGTTTGGAGGGATAGGGTAAAAAGGTTGTTTGCAGATCACTGAAGTAAGTGCTTTAACATTTAACAAAAGATTTTTAATTACATTAAAAGGGACTTTTTCCCCCCAAAAAACATTCAAGCATGCAGCTTTAATGCTACCTTCACCACTTGTCAGTGACCTAAATATTGGGTTCTGTTCTTTTCAAATTCCATAGGCTTGGTCTAGAAGCTAAAAAAGAAGAAAATCTTTCTGATTGGTTTTCTCAGGTAAGTGTGCATCACTTGAATTAAGGAGTTGTTTCACCTCACATTTCACAAAAATGATTTTTTTGGCCACTCCTTTATTTTTTTTGTAATATAACACTGTTCCTTAAATTGCTATCAGCATTTTTCTTTAATTTCTGGACGTATGTTTCCAAGTGCTGTGTAAACTTGTGAAGCTATATAAGTTAATAATGGCCACCTGCTTAAAAAAACAAGAACCCCCTTATTCATTAAACACATTCTGGCAGTGAAACACTAAGGATCTTGGTAAGTATTTGATGGATGTTAGTTAGCAGTCTTAGTTTAGCTCAGGATGGTTTGTAACCAAAAGTTACCACCATTTTTTATGGGTGGTCAGTGCAAAATGAGTTTTGATCTTAATACAGTGCCTCGGGTAGTCCAGGCAGGGCAGGGTTTGAGGGACACTGATAGGGCATGGAGGGAAGTTTACAGTACTGGATTTCTGCATAAATAGATTGTCTCCGCCACTATCAAACTGGCACGTTTCACCAACACGGACATTTGTCATGATTAATGCATAATGTGTTTGGTGACCTTTTGTAGTGAGTGGAGAACACTGATAATTAAAATGGCCTATGCTTGTCTTTTCTTAGGGTGAGGGGGAGAGTGACCATCTGCACTCCCTCTTTGAAATCTAAGGACCCCTTACATTTCCCACCTTATTACTCACCTTCAAGGTCCTACATCCGCACTCTTTATCTTTTTGGATAAAGGAGCTGTAGCAAAATCCTTCCAGAACCATTCATTACCACTCCATAATTGGTCACAGAGGTGATCTGTAAGTGATGCTAGAAAATATGCACTTTTCCCTGTAGTATCTGAGCCCCTCTATTCTGTACCAAACCCTCCATTTCTTGGGAGGAAATTGTTAAATATAATTGTTAAATCTTTGCTTACAAACTCTCTTTGGCTTTTTTGGTTTTAAATTACAGCCATTTTAAACTGCTGATTGATCAACTTATTGTGAGCGGCGTGTCATTAGGCTTGAATTATTGTAGTGCTTTTTTGTGCATGCAAATAGAACCTTAATATCTTAAGAATATTTTCTTGACAGGTGATCACAAAATCAGAGATGATTGAATACTATGATGTGAGTGGCTGCTACATTCTTCGTCCATGGACTTTTTTCATTTGGGAAACCATCAAGGATTTTTTCGATGGTGAGATCAAGAAACTTGGTGTAGAAAACTGCTACTTTCCCATGTTTGTGTCCCAGGCTGCTCTGGAGAAAGAGAAAACTCATATTGCTGACTTTGCTCCTGAGGTACACATCAGAATTCTGTTTACTGCACTCATGTACTACATTTAACTTTAGCTAAACTGTGTCTTTTTAAAAACTAAGGATAGTGCTCAGATAAATGATGTAGGCAGATATTTTTGTATTCTTACAACCAGAAGCTGTGCAAACAACTGCTGCTCCTAGTCCTAGTAGGCAATGATGTCAAATATAAAACAGTTAAAAGTTTGTAAACCCTTCTTTGATAGTGTTTTTGGAGGTCTGCTTTCCATTATGAAGAAGGGGTGGAAAGGAATCTATGTAGGTGTCTGTCAGTCCTTGTTAGAACGATTATTTCAGTAGTGCTTAAATATCATTTATATTGTGTAATTAATGAAGGTGATAGGGAACCTAGAACTTCAAGATCTTTTTTTATTTTAAATCAAGTTGGAGGAAACTTAATATTTTAAATGTTTAGGTTGCTTGGGTTACGAGATCTGGTAAAACAGAGCTGGCTGAACCAATTGCTGTACGTCCTACAAGTGAAACAGGTAAGAAACTAACTTGCAAGTAATCAACAGTTTCAGAATGAGTAACTGATACAGCAGAATTCTGTTGTAGTTTTGAGACCAGTTGGTGGTCTACTAGGTAGGACACTATGATTGAACACTGGAAAAATCTTAGAGGAAAATATTTTCCTGTTTCATCACAACTTGAAACATTTCTAAATTTTTCCCAATAAACTAGCTAAAGAAGTTTTATTTACACACACATTGCAAATTATTTAGTTTTCTTATTTAATACTTTAGAAAGCTCTTTGACTGGAATTTTCTTTAATATTTTGAAGTTTTGGGGATGAAAGGTTTTTATTCAATTTTGCTTTTACGAAAAGTAATTTTCATTGTTCATGTTGTATTTTACCTTATGCATTTTTTCATTAATATTCAGATTTTAAAGTCATTAAATATAACTAAGATACAAAAGTGGAGCAACTCCTAGTTAAATCAGATACAATATACTAAATTGTAATATGATAGTGTGCTATCATGAAAATTTCTTAATTAGCTGATTGTGTATGTATGAATCTAGATGCATCTAAATGTTCTAGTCTTAATGAAAGACAGTGATTTAATAATATGAAAACTAACTGCATGTGTAAAGTAGTTAGGTTTCCCGTTCACCTTCGTAGAGTCACTAAAGTAGATGTGTTTTGAGTTCTGAGGTGTGTGTGAAACCACTTCGCTTCAGACCAGAAGCAAGCCACGTATTACCTGAGGAGTTGGAGCAAGGCAAAAATATTCCTTTCATCAAGGTCCTGTGTCCACTGCAGAATTTCACTTGAGTGGGACAGAAAATATGAAAAGTGAAATCCTCACAATGAAGCAGAGGGTCTCTTATACTTATGTTTAACAAATTATGTATATTATGGTTGAGACATGTTCGACATGTTCCTCAGAAAAACCAACAATATTTTTTATAATCTTTTACAGTAATGTATCCTGCCTTTGCAAAGTGGGTGCAGTCACATAGAGATCTTCCTATCAAGCTTAATCAGTGGTGCAACGTAGTGGTAGGTGCATTTAGTCAACCATTTTTTTTTTTAAAGTGAAGCACATGGCAAGGAATTTGGTATGCTTAAAAATTGTCCTAAATTTATTAGGACAATCGTTCCGTAAGAGATGGCATCATACCAATATTAATTAAAATATAAACAATTAATAGTTTCATTATGTAATGTGTTTTGGCATGTGGGCATAGGTATATGATTTAATAATAATTAAATAAAATATTAGTTTAAAAGGACCACATTGTGAAAGTATGTTCAATTCCTTTATTTAAAAAGAATCCAAATTTCTTTTTTAATCCCAAAATTTGGGATTTGCAGAGTAATATAAAATGCCAAAGAAGTAGCTTTTTAAAAAACTTAATCTAAGTAAAAAGAAAAGGAGTACTTGTGGCACCTTAGAGACTAACCAATTTATTTGATCATAAGCTTTTGTGAGCTACAGCTCACTTCGTCAGATGCAGTCAGTGGAATCTAAGTAGTTCACAGTTATGCTACTGAATTTGAATGTTTTTTTTAAAAAAAAAAATTCCTTTTCTTGGCAGCGTTGGGAGTTCAAACATCCTCAGCCTTTCCTGCGCACTCGTGAGTTCCTTTGGCAGGAAGGACACACAGCATTTGCTACTTATGAAGAAGCAGCAGAGGAGGTACAAAGCACTGAATGTTTTTAACTATTACTGATCTTTGCCACTCATTTTTGCGCGTACGCGCGCGCCACCAGCTTTTTTTTTTTTGGTTTGAGTATTGGCAGCGTCAATGTGATGTGAACATTGACCCTCTTAAGGCCTTAAGTGTAACATCAAATTTAAATCTTTTATCTTAATTTCTTTAGGGCCAGATTTGTTCTGCTCTCTGGCTGTTTTGAGATGCTCTTGAGCAATGCAAAGCAGCTAGGATTGGGTGGCCAGTTAAGTTGGTTTACAGCGGCTTTGCATAGCCTAAATGCTGCAAAAGGGGTCAGGCAAAGTGAATGTGTGATTGAGTGAGGGAGGGAGGAGAGCATAGAGAATCATGGATATGAATAGGCTTGGAGTGGAATAAATGTGTTTGGAGAAGGTAGACTGGCGCTACATGAAAGGGGATCTTGAGGAGGGGGCAGTCCCTGAACTGTAGCATCTTTTGTGCTTGTCTCAGCACCCCCTGGTAGTGCTACCGCAGTGAGCAGTGGCACCGATGAAGCACTGCCATAAGGAACCTTTCAAACAATGGTGCCCAAGCTAGCATGCAGCCGCAGAATCTTCAAAGCATGATGACAGCTAGGCCAACAAAGTGACCAATGAGCACTTTTGGCACGTTTTGTCCACACCTTGACTCATTTCAGTTACAGCTAGTAGAATTATAGCATGCAATTTCTCTGTAGAGGAAGAGTGATAATTTGAGTAGATACAATTGTTAACAACTTAGCCTTATTTCAAGGTGGGTAAAAATCTGTTCTTTTGTGTTTTGGTTTTGTTTTAATAAAATTTAAAAATTGGATTTTTTAATTTGGATTTTTTTTATTTAAATTAAATAATTTTATTAAATTTGAAAATGACAACCTATGTTAAAGCCTAAACTCTGAGTAGAACCTTGGTGTTACGAACACCAGAGTTACAACCTGACCAGTCAACCAGACACCTCATTTGGAACCGGATGTACATAATCAGGCAGCAGCAGCGACCAAAAAAAAAAGCAAATATAGTACAGTATTGTATTTAAATTATTTTTTAGTAGTTTACATTTTTTTCTGCGTAGTAAAGTTTCAAAGCTATATTAAGTCAATGTTCAGTTGTAAACTTTTGAAAGAACAACCATAACATTTTGTTCAGAGTTGCAAACATTTCAGAGTTATGAACAACCTCTATTCCCCAGGTGTTCGTAACTCTGAGGTTCTACTTTATCTATTTGAAATAATTTAAACTCAATACAAAACATGATATTAAGCTAGTAAAAATTTGCTGGCTAAGCACCTACAACCAGTTTGTTGAAGCGCTAACCCAGCTTTTGGCTGCAATAGCCGCCTCTTCAACTGTTCAGTTCAATGACTTGTTCATTCAAAGTTAAGAAATTGATTGGGAGTTGAAAAAGCAGAAAAGCTTGTTTTCCTCTTCCATTCTATGGATGAAAACTAGGTGTAGGAGGCTTAGATCTACTAGTTTATCGAATCTTGAAGGACTGGGTGATAAGCAATGTTCCCTCTAATTTTTGACAGGCTGTGTGCAAAAAATTTCTTCTGTGCAAATTTTTGTGCACGCAGGGTTTAGGATCTGTGTGCGCACGCATACAGCTTAGAGGGAACAGTGGTGATGAGATATAAGTTCAGATCACTAACTACAGATAATGTATCTTCCTTTGTTTTAATAAATCAGTTATCCGTTAATAAACTTTTTTCTGATGCATTCAGCATATTTAAGGTAGTTTTATTTACTTAAAAAAAAAACTTAAAATGCTGGTTTAATACGTTTTAATTGAATTTGAATTTCTATTCAAATTTGTCTTGACACAAATGACAATGAAAAATTTTAATCTAGTAAAAAGTTAGGCTATATAATTTCTTAAATATTATTGATATGGTGTATACTTCTGGTTAGCAAAAAGTAGTACCGAATATAGTGTAAAGGCTATGTGTAGCTGCAAATCAACATGTTTTAATGGTTATCAATCTTTCTTTAGAAAAATAATTAAAGTACAAATCCAAAATAATTAAAATTGATTTTAATCAAGATTTCCTGCTTGCCGATTTAAGTAATTGTTAAAATCGTTGATATTTAAATCAATCCTTCCTGGCCTACACAACTTTATTTCTTCAAGTATATCAAGTGCATGACACCTCAGTGAGGTTTAACTACCTGGAAATGTTCACATCACATCTTTTATCTTAATTTCTTTAGGGCCAGATTTGTCCTGCTCTCTGGCTGTTTTGAGATGCTCTTGAGCACTGCAAAGCAGCTAGGATTGGGTGGCCAGTTAAGTTGGTTTACAGCTGCTTTGCATAGCCTAAATGCTGCAAAAGGGGTCAGGCAAAGTGAATGTGTGATTGAGTGAGTGAGGGAGGAGAGCATAGAGAATCATGGATATGAATAGGCTTGGAGTGGAATAAATGTGAAGTTAGTATATAAAGAAGAGTGACACAGGATTCTCAGTTTCTTAAAGGATCAACTTATAATTAATTATAACTCTCAAACAAGCTAATATATTCAGTTTTCAATATACATTGCATGCACAAACTGTAAGTGCTGCAGTTTTAGGGATGATATGCCATATCTTCAAATATAATAAGGTTTGAATCCCTGTTTTGACTTCTGTTTTGCACTTAATCACATACGGAGTCTGACACCTCTGTAATAATGACCCTTTTTGTTTAATGGTTTCTAGACTTAAATATTTTGTTTTACAGAAAACATCTGCAAAACCTCAAAATGAGTAAAAAATAAAATTGATCTTTAGTTTTATTTGAAGAGAAGAGACAAGTAGGATGTTCAGGTTTTTATGCAGTTGTAGCCAGTCACGCCATTCAGCAATATTTTGGATTTGGAAAATGTTTGAAGAGTAACTCCAAATCACTGAAGTAACTTAAAGGTTTTAATCATAGGTATTGCAGATTCTTGATCTGTATGCTCGGGTGTATGAAGAACTCCTGGCAATACCTATTGTGAAAGGAAGAAAGACTGAAAAAGAGAAGTTTGCAGGTGGAGACTATACAACCACTGTGGAAGCATATGTATCTGCCAGTGGAAGAGCTATCCAGGTATATATTAATACATACATTTTTTCACTTTTTTGAAAGAAAGGACAGCAAAAAGGAATGTTGCTGACCTTATACTTAGCAGGTTTCAGAGTAACAGCCGTGTTAGTCTGTATTCGCAAAAAGAAAAGGAGTACTTGTGGCACCTTAGAGACTAACCAATTTATTTGAGTATGAGCTTTCGTGAGCTACAGCTCACTTCATCAGATACATACTGTGGAAACTGCAGCAGACTTTATATATACACAGAGAATATGAAACAATACCTCCTCCCACCCCACTGTCCTGCTGGTAATAGCTTATCTAAAGTAATCGTCAGATTAGGCCATTTCCAGCACAAATCCAGGTTTTCTCACCCTCCACCCCCCCACACAAAGGGGTGGAGGGTGAGAAAACCTGGATTTGTGCTGGAAATGGCCTAATCTGACGATTACTTTAGATAAGCTATTACCAGCAGGACAGTGGGGTGGGAGGAGGTATTGTTTCATATTCTCTGTGTATATATAAAGTCTGCTGCAGTTTCCACAGTATGTATCTGATGAAGTGAGCTGTAGCTCACGAAAGCTCATACTCAAATAAATTGGTTAGTCTCTAAGGTGCCACAAGTACTCCTTTTCTTTATACTTAGCAGTCATTGTAAATTTCTGTTGAGCAGAGACTTCTATATGTGTCGGTTTCAGGGAGCAACATCGCACCATCTGGGGCAAAATTTTTCAAAAATGTTTGAGATTGTGTTTGAAGATCCCAAGATACCAGGAGAAAAACAGTTCGCCTATCAAAACTCCTGGGGAATTTCGACTCGGACCATTGGTGTGATGACATTGATCCATGGGGATAATATGGGCTTGGTGCTACCACCTCGGGTAGCATGTGTTCAGGTGTGTACAAATGACTTGTCTAATTGGTTCATATGGCAGAACTTTACTTCAAAGTACCTCACCTTTTTCCTTTCCTGTCTTGCAATGGGATTAATCAATATTTCCTATTGGGTGCCTGATGAAAAGAACTCTTTTTTTTTAATGTAGGGGTACTGAAAATAATACTTGTAGAGCATTCTGTATGCAGTCAGTAAGAGTTTATCAGGCTGGTTCTTGAGTTATATTCCTTGTGAGAGACAAGCTATATCTTCTAAATTTTCTGTCTACCCAAAATTAGATTATTAGTAATACTTGGCAAAAAAGTTTCTTAGTTAGGGGGTTTCGAAAGATGTTAACCAGATTTAGCACCACAACACTGTCTCCTTAAACCTTCCACATCCTTAAACTCAACACTTTAAGGTTGATTGTCTTTTGGTATTTTTGGTACGGTACATGACAATAATTGGGAACAACTTTATCCATTACTGTATGTATCTTTTTCTTTTAATTTGCATCATGTCACAGGTTGTAATTATTCCTTGTGGCATCACAAATACACTTTCCGAAGAGGACAAAGAGGCACTGATGAAGAAATGTAATGAATATCTTAAAAGGCTGCTCAGTGTCAATGTCCGCGTACGTGCTGACTTAAGAGACAACTATTCACCTGGTTGGAAGTTCAATCACTGGGAGCTTAAGGTAAATTTCTTTTCAGTAGATCTTAATGTATGTTCATGTGGACTTTTTTGTATTCTCTGCAGGCAAATATTTTCTGTCTAAAGTCGATTGAAAAATGGTCAATTTTTGATACAGCATGAATTGCTGCAATTATTGGTGACTTGTGTTTCTTGAAATTTCATAAAAGCTAATTGAAGAAAAAAGGCAGTTTCTGAGATGACAGATTCTCACCCAGAAAAAATAATTAACTTGGACAAGAGATGTCTTGAACTTGTGAATTTTGACTCTATGCGCACACACAGAATGATCTATAAGCAATGTTAAGGAAGAGAGGTACATACCTAAATCAATTAAAAGGAAAAAAACTCATGCCAAACACATGTGTGATGAGTGAGAGGACACTATACTCCTGGGGGAATTCTGCGCCAAAAAACAAATTCTGCACAAATATTTTAAAATCTGCAGATTGTATTTATCAAAATAACACCACAAGATCATGCCAGTTTCAATTATTTTGATCATTTATTTCAAAATACCTGTCAGGAAATATGTCTGTAACAATACAGACACACACACATTCCCCCAGAAGTAGAGATCTAAAGAAACCCCTTCGACAACCCAGTTTCTGCTTCTCTGCCCCCTTCCCTCAGGAGCCCAGCTAGGGAGCCGGACACTCACACCCCCACCCTGCCCAGAGCCCAGCTGTGGGGGACCCCCAGCCTATCCACCGAAACATCCCCGCCCCAGAGAACAGCTGCGCCCCCCCCCCAACCCAGCTACAGGGCCACCCCTAGCCAAGACACCCAGATGTCCCACCACCACCACCCCAGGGCCTCCCCTAGCCCAGACATCTATCCCTTCCCAGAGCCCATCCATGGCCCCCACCAGCCCAGACACCTGCTCCCCTGCCCCTCAGAGCCCTGGGATCCAGAGGGAGAAACAGCCTGATGCTGGGTCCCAGGCTTGCACGGAGTTTCTTGTGCACTGCCGCCTCCGCCCTTAAGGGCGTGAGGGGGAGTGCAGCTGTCGAACTTCTAGCTCTCTCCTCCCTCTGGCAGTGTCTTCTGTGTGAGAGCTGGGCTCTTCTGCGTTCGGTGGCCCCTAGTGGCGGCCAGCAGCACTGCAGCCCATTTCTGTGGGGGAACAGAAATGCTGTGCAAAAAACATTAATTTCTGTAAAATTCTGCATTGCACAGTTGTGCAAAATTCCGCCAGGAGTAACACTAGCTTCTGATATCCTAGTTGAGCAGAATGGAAAATACAAGATGGTCTTGGATGGTATCACTAAATAAAGAATCCTTTTTATTTATCAGAAAAGCAACTACTTCGTCACTCAAATACTATGGTTAAAAGTAGATTCAGTCCTCCTTTTACAGGAAAACAGAGTAACTGCATATAAAACAAGATATCTGTAAAGTGAAGAGAATAAAGGAGACCAAGTTTCAAGACTGGGTTTAAATATAATGTATATTACAACATAACGAAAGGGATGAGAAATTAAAATAAGACAGAATGGAGCTCTGTGGCATCAGAGTTGGAAGTCTGTGTAAATGTTCAAATGCCAAACTTCAATATAAGATGATGTAGAAGCCTTCTGTGCAATCCAATGGGTCTTGAAAAAAATCTCCCATTGCACCTAAAGAGTGAAAATGTCACACTTTATCCTAAAGCTCTATTTCTGAGTAGTGTGTTAAAGGTTAATAAGTTAAGGTTGCAATAAACAGTTAATTGTTACAGAGAGTCCAACAGAAGCAATAGGTTGATTATTACCTTGGCTTACAACCATCTTTTATAATACCTTCTGATATGCTTAAAAATCATTTATAAAGGATTTATAAACAATTTATAAGTGCAACCAAAAATGTCATGAAAAATGTCAGTCTAAAATCCGACTCCAGAGCCATTTTGAGAAGTAAGAGACTTAACATTTGAGTGTTTGTGCTCCCAGTATGGAATCCATTTTTCCCTCCTCTTACAGTTGCAGTAATGGAACAAGACTCATAAATACTTCTACTTTAAAGTGTTTTAATTTTTTGCTCACAAAATTGAGGGGAATTTGTGCTGACTTGAGCCTGGTGTGGTATGGGCAGGCACTGTGTGAGTTTTCACAAACAACTTTGTTCATAGACCTCCTTTGACGTCTGCAAAACTCATGCCATTCCAATCTGACACCTCTTAAACAGAGATCTGCTACTTCTTCTACCAGATAGTTTGGTGATAGCCTCTCTTGCTTTTCCTTTGCAAAGTATGGTAGAATTTCAACCTGAGTATCCAGAGAAGACAGCCCAGTGCATTAGCTTGCTATTCTAGAGAACTTTTCTTTGTCAGAATATATTAGAATATGAAAATGGTATAATGTTAAGGCTGTGATTTACAGGAAAACAGCACTTATTTTGCTGAGCTCCACTAAGTTCACAAAGTAAGAAGTGCTTTTCACCATGAACAAACCAGGAAGGAAGTGTGTGTGTGTGTTTGTGTTTTTGGGGGTGGGGGGGACAGGGTTATATCTAGTCTTAAATTCCAAGTGAGACTTCTGAGGTTCTGGAGGAAGCCAACCTGCTGACATAATACTGTATAATTACACAGTGTCCAGAGGTGCTAAGTGTCTTTGCTGCTCTGTTGCCCTGCACACCATATAGACATTGGGAGAGAGTTCCTGCCTTAAAGACCTTAGTCTAAAAAGTTTTTTGACAATAGCTGTGTGTGACTCCCGCAAAGAGACTTGAGTCTTTGCGAAGGTCACAGGTAGCTTCTAAGGTGGCTTCTTCAATCGCTTTAAGGTATCCACTTGCTGAGCACTGCACTTCATTAAGTCACACTCTGCATGTGACTGCTTCCATGCCTCTTACTAATGAGGTGCATCAGCCTTAAGTCAGATCTACACTACAAATTTACATTAGCGCATCAGGTGAAGATGCTCTAAGCCAACGGGAGAGAGCTCTCCCTTCTGCTTAATAACTCCACCTCTGTAAGAAGAAGTGGCTGTGTCATTGGGAGAAGCTCTCCCACCAACATAGTGCTGTCCACATGCAGGTTTAATTTCGGTCTAATTATGTCACTCAGGAGTGTGGATTTTTCACATGCCTGAGAAACGTAGGTATATGGAAGTATGTATGTAGTGTAGACCAGGCCTGAGAACAAAGAGGTGGAGATACTGGGTATTCTCCCAGAATCCCAAATGGCATTTTGTAAATGAAAAAACACTATTATTGTTACGAGTTTATTTGATGCCAGGTGCTGATAGGATTTCGGTACCTTTACATCTGGCTTGGAATAGAAGTAAACATTTCCCTCTTAAAAATAGGTCACCCATCAGTATCAAACTACTAGCCCTAAGGCGTGAAACCTAGTCTGTAGATCAAATGCCAAGATCATCTAGAGTCTGCAGTGAGTGGAAGCCTGGACAAAGGTGTCTTACAAAATGTTTTTAAAATGGTCAGGACCTAGACTCTTTGGCATTTCGCCTACTGATTGGATTTCCACAGGGAACAAGAAACTGTGAACAGCCTCTCCTAAATGAAAGGATATGTACAGCACGTTCCTGCAATAAAATATTGCTTTAGACTCCTAATTCCAGCAGTTACCAGTACACCCGTAAAAACTTACAAATGGGAACAAACAGTTGGGGATCTGCCTGTGTGTATGAGAAGTCACGGGCCCTTTGTCATAAGGTTTAAGAAGCAAGGAAAATGTTACATAATGCAATTAACTTCTCTTAAGCCTTCAAGTATTCTACCAACATCAGTATTAACATTTAGTGGAGCTGTTTTCAAGGACCTTTTAAAAAAACGTTTGTGGTAATACAGTTTAAACATGCTGTGCCAGGCCAAAATTATAATAAATCATTTATTGAAGAGTTATATTGGGTATAAATTAGTAAAGCTATATTTAATTGTAATTTTAACAATCCTCTGTAATTAGGTCAATTGTGTTCTAGCTGTGTTAGAATAGTGTCTAAAACATGTTTTAAAACGGTCTAAATGTGGCTGATATGCCAGTGTACATAACAAACACGTAAATCAACAACCACCTGAAAAAATAATCATTAGGTGCAGCACACTGGTAAGGAGCGTTGCATGTGAAAGAGGAACTTGGATAAACAAGTATATACAAAGTTATTTTCTAGATTCTCTTTCCCACCACCATCACTCGTCACCCAGTCTGGGCACGGGTATGCAAAGGTTTTTCTAATCCTTTTCTTTCAGTTTCTTTTATCCTCAGGGGAGGTCAAACTTCCAGCAATTGAAAACAAAGTGGTGATTACACTGCATTATTGATTGTGACAACATTGTTTGAACACAATAAAATTTTGTTTGCTGTGGGAGAATCTATATTTCTTTCAGAAAGGAAAAGGCCTAATACCTGTGCTAGTTAAGTAAACAGCCACATCCACAAAAATTATTCCCTCTTGACTGGCTGCTGAAAATATAAATCTAAATAGATTGTTTTGGGAGGGATATTGTATTTATTTTAGCATACTGAAAGGCATTTTGTTTTTATTTTTTGTTTCAAGAAAGGACACTTAATTTGACTCTTTATTATACTACACTGTACGATACTTCAATTTGCTATAATAGGTCCTTTGTAGCTTCCGTTTCAACAGTCCATAGAGAAACAGTGTACTGAACACATAAGTAAAAAATAAATACCTTAAGTCCAGGAGCATGCAAAAGATTGGGAGCATTTTCATGGAACTCCCCGTAGGTAGCCATCTTTAATTCACATGTATAGCATCATCTGGGAAGGAGTCATCCAAATGAAAGAAGGCTATTTCTGTTTCCTGTTTCAAACACTATCAGAAGAGTATAAAATGAGCATAATTGGAGTTCATAAAAACCTTGCAGTAGCATTTTGATAAGGCGAAACTGAGAATCAGTACAGCTTTAGGTTTGCCCCAATCCTGAATTTTTTCCAAGTACTGTATTAAGACAGCAAAACAGTTCTTGTTAATCATATGATTTGTCTGAGAGCAAGACAAAGAGAAATAAAAATCATGTGTCAAGTGGATCCATACTGAACAAAGCATCTTAGTGGATGAAACCATACTCTCTTGAGAATGACTGACCGGTTCTGCAGTTTTCACTAATTTTGTATTGCATTATTTTTGCTTGTAGGGTGTTCCCATCAGGCTTGAAGTGGGACCACGAGATATGAAGAACGGTCAGTTTGTAGCTGTCAGAAGAGACACAGGACAGAAGTTGACCTTTGCAGAACATGAGGCAGAGGATAAACTCAGACACATTTTGGAGGAGATCCATGCTAACCTTTACAACAGGTTAGTCTAAAAGGGAATAAATCATATGGCATCTGTGACTGACACGACTTTATTTTAACTGTAGAAGAGATTTCTTCAACTCAATTAGATTTAACTGTGGAGAAAGTCATCAAGACAAGTCTTCTCTGTGCACTTTCATTTTTCAGTCTGAGGAGCTCATTCTGATTGTCACAAAAAGTTTCCCAAATGTGCCTGTGAAATAGAATTTTCAAATGTTAACAACACTTCAAGTTCAGATCTTCAAGTTAAGTCTCTGCCAATATCCATATGGTACTGACATCTAAATATGAGCCCCCTGTACTTTTTTGATGTAGTGGTACTGTGCAGGCTTGTAGTGCTGGAAGGCTTTTAGAATCTGTTCAAAAAAACAAAATTCTTTGATAATAATATTGGAGCTTACATCTATCTCTAAGGTAAAATTTTCAAAAGCACCCAAGTTCCACTTTCAAAAATGAGTAACACTTTCATATTGACTTTCACTGGTATGTAGGCTCTTAAATCACTGAAGCCCTTTTGAAAATTTTATCTGAAGTTACTACGTATGGCAAATCTCTGTAATAAGGTGATGCATAAGAATATGATTGTTTCATATTCTTGACGCCTGTATGGGAGAGGTGCAGGGTTGTCAAGTGTGGTAAAGGCAGTCCTGCTATTCTGATTTGAAGACCTTATAAGGTCATTCTTGATATAAACCTGTTTATATTTGGAGTTTCAGTTGACTAAGGTATTTGAATGTCAGAAAATGATCTAACCAAAAGAGGTAAATGAGTTTTGATTTCCGCTTTAGGTTTAGCTTTCAAGCATTATTATAGTACCCTCCACTCAGTTACAACAGTCTTAAGTTGATTTCCTAGTTAACTGGTGCATCTCTGAGGTGATCTGATGGTGATGCTTAACTTTTCTGTGACTTCATCTCTGGCTGATTCTGCCAGAGTTTTCAGTCCCTCCACACCGTGATACATGCTGAAAACATATGATATGCTTCCCTGCCTGTTCTTGGCTAGTATTTTGTTCTTTTCACACCAGCTGTATAGGCTGAGTATATTGCAGATGCCCCTGCTGTACTCTCTCAGACAATATCCTCAGTCCTGTTGCAAACCAAATAGCAGTGCCATCTCCCAAACCTTTGGGCTTGTCTAATAGTGTGATGGAACTGCAACAGCCTGGAGAGAAATATCTTTTAATTCATCAGAATTTCTTCTTTTGGGAACACAAGCTGTAGAAGAATATCCTGATTAAGAAGATTCTACAGTCTTTGTACTTTTTCTCTTGTAATTTGGTGTTTGGTGGCTCAGCACAATTGCTTCAGATGGTAACTTCATTTAGAAGATGAATACTCATATCTGTCTTTACTAAATTTCTTTTCTTGTCTTAGAGCTTTTGAAGACCTAACAAATCATATGGTGGTGGCCAATACTATGGAAGATTTTCAAAAAGAACTTGAAGCAGGAAAGGTAAGGAGGTTCCAAATACACTGAAGTCTGAATAAGTGTCTTGCAACATTGTTAAAACAGGACACACATTTTCCTATCCATTACAGGCCAGTTGGAGATCAGATGCTTTCACAGCCTAAATAAATGCATTATTACTATTTGAAAGGGTGCTTGGTAGTTTAATCCAATTTGCTTACACGCTGGAAACTTTTCATGGAGAGGTTGGCAACAAACTGTAACTTTCCCAAATGCTGCAGTAGTTGCAGTTGCCATCTGTTATACTAAAGCACAGTTTTGATTAAAATTTTTCACGCTACTAGTCTTTAAAATATTATGTTCAGGCATTAGAGGTGACAAGGCCACTACGGGAAACTTTACATACCTGGTATCAAACGGCATCATTTATTTAAAATGAGTGTACTGCTTTTTCAGCAGGAAGTGACCGTAGCAGATCTTAATGCAAATATCTTTTATTTGGATTAAGATAAGATACTATAATTATTCCCCTACAAATGGTGTAAAAAAAAAAAAAAGACATTATGACTGCATTCCAGGAGTCCAAAGTACGTACTACTTGCGTCAAAGAAAACTGACCTTTCTAACCTCATCAGAAGCATTGAGTGCATTGACAGGTGCTGGGCATCAAGAAGTTAAGATTGATCATTAGAATAACTGATGATGTAACAGGACTGAGTTTTATATTAAATTCCGTGGTAAGGGCACTAGCAACTTATGGAAAAAATTAAAGTTTTTGGTGGAGCAATTGAAGTCTAAATCAGCCATTAAGACTGTATTTTTAATGTTTAAGAAGTGTTTTATTCTTCCCATGAGGTGCACATTAAACCACCTTTGATTGACTTAAGGAGAGCCTATCCCTGAAGTTCTATACCCAGATCCCCCAGCACGTGAAAACATTTGAATAAATGTTCTTGAAGACTGCATCTCGTTAACAACTAAGAATCACTATTGGTGCAAGACTGCAACTAAGAAATAATACAAAAGAAAAAAGTGTTTAAAAAAAAAAAGTGGGATGCCAATTTGGCTCTGCTCTTAAAATAACCATACACTCTTGCTGAACATGTCCTTTAAGGGTCAGGTACAGGGCCAGTGGGATTTATGTTGAATAGAAAAAAATACAATTATGAGCTAACTCATGCATTACTCTCACCGCCACCCACCCCCTTAATCTTTTTTCCTGTAATTTGTGTCACACAATCTCATCTGCATCTTGTCTTAAATTAGATTGTAAACTCTTCAGAGAGGAGACCGACTCTGTGTCGGTACAGCAACTAGCACAGTAGGGACCCTGACCTTGACTGGGGTATATGTTTGCTCCCTAAATATGGTGGTTAAAAAACCCACATCTGATTTGCCATCACCCCAGAAGCAAAATATATGTCAAGTTATTTTGGACCTTCTCAAAAAGATTTTTGCACTCAGCCTGCTGGTTCTGAAGTAACATTTCACTAATGCAAACCCTTTCCAGAAGCTGGTTTGGCTTACCTGATAAGTGTAAAGACCTCTTTGTCCCACAAATAATCACAATGATTTTATTATATATTGATGCAACATCAGTTTATGCTTTTAAAAACTACCCTTTGTCCCGGTGGCCTACAGAACAAAGGAGAGACGTGAGAAACAGAGGCTTTCCCAAAATGTTGGGCAATGTGGTAAACTTAGGATATATCTATACATACAGCCCTGCAGTGGCACAGCTGTCCAATACAGCTGCAGCACATCTGGTGAAGAAACTCTATGCTGACAGGAGAGAGCTCTCCCGTCAGCATGAAAAAAAAAACCACCTCCACGAGTGGCAGAAGCGAGGTCTACAGGAGAAGCTCTCCTGCCAACACAGTACTGTGCACACGAACGCTTATGTTGGTGTAATTTATGTTGCTCAGAGGGGTGGAATATTCGCACCCTCGAGTGACATAAATTTTGATGACATAGGCTGTAGTGTAAACATAGCCTTAGTTACAAAATTAGCTAAGGAAAAAATCCATAAAGAGCAAAAATGCAGCTTAAAGCAAATATATAAAAAACGTAATTGTATTGCGAGCAAATTATCATTATGGATTAATGGCTCTCCAGGATCTGCGGACATTTCCTCACACCTCAAAGCCCCAAATCACAATAGCTCTTACTTCTGTGAAGATGATCTGGGAAGGCAGCAATGTCCAACCTTGAATACCCCACCTCCTTTCACTTATTCAGAAGCAGATGCTGGAGAGCACCATGAGAAATCACTAACCTAGCTAGCTCTGCATCTGGGATAGTACTAGATCATAGATTTCAAACTTGTAAATAAAACATCTAAAGTAGTTGCACTTTATGACATGGAAAAGAAGCAGTGTAGTGAACATCTTTGATTTAGAAAAGTAAATGTTCCACCTCGGAAGTTACAAGCACTTATCTGAGTACCTAGATCTAAAGAATAAAAGTTTGAGGCACTTCATCTCGTGTAAAAAGAAAAGGAGTACTTGTGGCACCTTAGAGACTAACCAATTTATTTGAGCATGAGCTTTCGTGAGCTACAGCTCACTTCATCAGATGCATACTGTGGAAACTGCAGCAGACTTTATATATACACAGAGAATATGAAACAATACCTCCTCCCACCCCACTGTCCTGCTGGTAATAGCTTATCTAAAGTAATCATCAGGTTAGGCCATTTCCAGCACAAATCCAGGTTTTCTCACCCTCCACCCCCCACACAAATTCACTCTCCTGCTGGTGATAGCTCATCCAAAGTGTGTGTATATATGAATGTTTGTGTCCGTTTTTATATATTATTGTACAAAGCAGGTAACATATATAAAAGTAGTAGTTTTTCACGGAAACCCTCTTATTCAAATCTCTCTTAATTAAAACCTCACTATGTTGCATTGACCACAGTCTAAAAGGAGATTTCCCAAGCTAATTTCCCATGTTTTCCTGTATTTGGTGTGATTAACCCCTTAGACCATAAAATCTTTGAGATGTGGACTTCTTTGCTTTTGTGTCTTCAGTAATAACTACATGCAAAGTTTAATGAAAGCTGCAGGAATGATCCACAACAGCTCTTAAGTAAAACCCACATTTAGCAAACCAGAAAGATTAATACAAGCATGGAATATTCGGCACTAACATTAGACGCTTACTAGTCCCTCCTCCAAATTGCAGAAAATGAAAGAAGCTAATAAAAATGTATATTGCACCGAAGACTAAATGGGAGTTTTGTGCAAAGAAGTTGTTTCTTGTAGCATAACATAGCATAACAATTTTATTTAGGCTTCTGGTGAGGAAAACTAAAATAACAGGAGTGTGTGGAGCAAATGTGCACTTAAGACTTCTTGACATTTTAGCAACTGTCCTTTTCAGCTGTTGTCTTTGCCTCAGTTTTCCATAATCTTTTAAAAATAGTCTTCTTGGCTTTACAGTAACACTTCCTAACTGCTACTGTTAAAGTACATGAAGTGAAGAAATTGAGTGAAACATCCCTGGAAAACCTAGAACTGTTAGACTTCTGAAACAGAAATTTGCTGCCCTGTTAAGTTTAGAAATACTGAACAATCTAAATGGGCTGAAGTGGTTAAAAATAATTTAACGGTATGGTTACTGCATCTTGTACTGCCTCAGTGCTTAATATCTTGTCTTGTCTATCCAATGTTCCTTCTTACTGCTTATGTAAGAAGAAAATATGCTGGTGACAGTTCTCTTTACCTTAATGAAAATACTGAAATAAGTCCCTTCATAATGTTGTTCCTCAGAAAATATGAATGTATAGCACTGATCCTAAAAATTATAATGGGAAACTTCATTGGGAAAGCATTTCTTTAAAGTATGTAAATAGGTGTTGCTCTATAATCCAGTAGAGATACGGGAATTGAGATTTATATTTTTTTCTTTTAAAAAAAATAGCCTGGATATCCAGAGCTAGAAGGAGGAAATTTTTGGACCCCTTTTCATAGATGTAAAAATATCCTGTTGCTAAATTTCTAATAAGCTAGCAACCATCACTCTTCAAATTCTGCTGTGAGCTTACACTAAAGTTCTACTGTATTTCACTACAAAGGGGCAACTGTTGCTGTATATTTTCAGGATGAAAAAGCTATAAAAATCCTTTTGAGCTGTGTTAATTTTACCTTTGATTGTGGTAATTGATCATTAAGCTGAACCTTTCCTGTTTAGAATGTGGCAGGGGGCTGGACTAGATGCAGCCCTACAGTTCTTTGATTCTATGAGCTAACTTTGTAAAATGAGTAGTTTACCTGCAGTCTAAAAATTCTGCTTTATTATAAAAGGATGTCAGACTTTCAGAACTGTCCACCTACCAGCTCATTTAGGCATGCGTATGCAGCCAGATTGTCAAAAGTGCTCCGCATTCATCCACTCCCACTGTACTCTTTTGAAAATCTGATTCCTGTTATGGGTGCTGAGCACTATCAAAAATCTGGTCTTCAATGTCTGAAGTGTTAGACCTATAATGGTAGGGTTTGGGAGTCACTCCTAAAATAATGCCTGTTTGTTTTCACTGTATAAACTCTGCATCTTTCTTTCATTTCAGATTGTGCAGATTCCCTTTTGTGGGGAAATCGAGTGTGAGGACTGGATCAAGAAAACTACTGCCAGGTAAACTGTAACTGTTGAATTTAAGAGAATTTACATTTAACTTTCAAGTTGGGTATCTGAGTATAAAACAACATGAAAGTAACATTCATGTAGAGCAGTGATACTCAGACCTCAGTGGTTCAGGAGCAAAATTAGCGATCAACATTATCCAAAAGAGCCACAGAAGTGTGAATTCATAGTTTCGTTTACTAATTACTATAAATTATTCTCACAGCAAAGTAGCTGACCAAGTATTGTTGTTTTATCAACCACAATTTGTTAGAATGTAAGAACAGCTACACTGGGTCAGACTGAAGGTCCACCTAGCCCAGTATCCTGTCTATCCAAAAGTGGCCAATGCCAGGTGCTTCAGAGGGAATGAACAGAACAGATAATCATGAAGTGATCCATCCCCTGTCGCCCATTCCCAGCTTCTGGCAAACAGAGGCTAGGGACAGCCTGGTTAATAACGTAGTAAAAACATCCTGATTGGTTAATAATTAAATCACACAATGTTTTAATATCATGTGCTGCAAAGACCCACAGGAGGCGCATTAAAGAGCTATTTGCGGCTCGCGAGCCTCGGTCTGAGTATCACTGCTTTAGAGAGACCCTCCACATAGGATTCTCACTCTTGGGCCTTATCTTGTACTACAAGACAGGGCATTATTATTCCCTTAGCCTCAAAGTTTTTACCCAATGAAGTAATCACTGTGTGTGAGATTTCTTTCTTGTAATTCTTTTGGGAATTAAGAATATTAAATTTGTGTTCTATTTCAGAGATCAAGATCTTGAACCTGGTGCCCCATCGATGGGAGCAAAAAGTCTCTGCATCCCCTTCAAACCTCTCTGCGAGCTGCAGCAGGGAGCTAAATGTGTCTGTGGCAAGAACCCTGCCAAGTTCTACACCGTCTTTGGTCGTAGTTACTAAGTTACTAGCAAAAACACCTTGTTCCTTATTTCTGAACTCAACTTTTTTTAATAAGACTGAAATCTCCCCAGATCTTATCAGTTTTGTGACTTTTTAAATAATTCAAAAAACAAAGCCATAAGAAAGCATAAAAAAACCCCAGTCAGTCTTAGATTAGCAGTATTGCTCAGACTTTTCTGTAAACATCTCTAATAATAAATATGTATTGTGAGCTATAAAGTGGTTCTATCTTTATTTTTGTGTTTTATTTTGTGTTAGTGGAAAGATTTGGGTTTTTGTTGCTTGGTTTCTCTTTTGGTTGTGGGGAGTGAGTGTGCTTTCATGTATGCAAAACACAGATCTGTGAGGAAAAACCTGAAGTGTTGTAGATGATGTAACTAAACCAGGGAAATGGTTAAACTATTCTGCACCATGCGGAGTGTTTGTATATTTTAAAGTGATATGGTTTAGTATAGTCCTCCCAAAGGACGGGAGCTAGAAATTTGAAACCATGCTTGCCACTAACTTGCTAGGTGCCTGGCTTTGAACAACACACTTAATTTCTGTTCCTCAATCTCTAAACTGGAGATGTTTACTTGTCTCTCATTGGTATTGCAAGGGTTGCCGAATGTTAATCCTTGTAAAGTGCTTTGCAGATACAGTGGTATTGAGTGTAGAATATTTTGTCATGTTTATATTTTGGCAAGTTCCCTCACAAATATCCTGTTTTTACTTCCATTTCTCTCTCCCATGTATAAATCCTTTGAATGAAGCAGAGAGGGAGTAACATGGGTCAGAAAAGCCCCCAAACCAGTGTAATACGATGAAGCCCCACCTCCACAGGGTGTTGCTCTGGAGACCATGAAACTCCATCTCCAGTCTTAAGTTGGTAGGAGTTCTGTCCTTTGGTGTGAAGAGTGGGTGGAGCCAGCGAGATGCTCCCTGCTCTGACACTTCTGAGTGAAAATCTGCTTCTCACACCAGTTTCCCGTGCACCTTCCCTTCACGATAGGGCTCTGATATATCGGCGGGAGGGAGGAATTAGCCAGTTGCAACATGGCTCACAAAAACTATGCTGCCAGGGGGGAGAAAGTGGCTAGGAGTGCAGTTCAGATGGCACAATGAGGCTCAGTGAGCTTGTCCATTACGTTCCTGTGAATCCTTGGCAGCCATGGCTTCCAAACCCAGCATCCTGGAGGGAGAATCGGACAAAAACTCAGGAAACTTAAACTGGAGTTTTACCCTCCCACAGGCTTGTCTTCTGCATGTGTCTCCTGTGTTCCAAATTGATTGGGGTTATTTCTCATGCATAAAAATGTGAACTCTGGCAATCTTAGATGCAAAACTCACTTAGAGCCTTATCCCCAAATTTTTATAGCCTTCTCAGCTTTTCAAAAGGGAGTGAAATGCTATTTCCACTTCATGCGGATCCGTGATTTAGACTCTTATTCAAAATGACTGAGTACAATACAATGGCTTTTTTTTATGGGAGACCAGCCAGGTTTCTCACTGTATGGAGCCTCCTAGAAGTACATGTATGTATCAATTACTGTTTCTTCCATACTATTTCAAACAATGGGAAAATTCGAGTACATCTGACAAGTTCTCCGCTCAAGAGAAAATTATGCTGATAAAACTTTGAAATCAAGCCCCATGGTTTTGTTTTTTTGCAGAATTATAGCAATCAGGAGATGGTGATGGCATGTGCTGCTTCATGCATCAGTGGGATATGGGATACTATTTGTATTTAAACTTAAAAATGGATTGGCTGGAAATACATATACACTAAGTAGTTTTCAAGTGAACATAGTAATTGCAATGTCAGATCAAATCAGTGGTACATCTAGTGTAGTATTGTCTCTGATAGTGGTCAGTACCAGGTTTCAGGGTAAGTTGTTTGTTTGTGGGGGGGTTTTATGTGGACAGTTGTAAACTGCTCAGAACAAAGTTTCTTCCTAATCCCTGTCAGTCAATGGTTATCTTATGCTCTTGAAGTATTTGTATCTATCCCATTTCCAAAATCCCTCGCCCTCCACAAAAAACCCCTATGTGACATAACTGTGGATGTTCTATGTTGAGTCATTTTTAAAGTTGCAGTTGATCTTTACATATGCAACAATTCATATCTATGTTGTCCTTGCAGGAATCTACCCAGTAAGATATAATATTTATTGCTGTAGTGCCCAGAGGCTCCAATTGGAATTGGGAGATCCACACTGTTATAGAATAGATGCATATGAGGACACAGTGCCTGCCACATTATAAAGCTCTAATTATATTTGTTGTAAAACTTGCCATTTGATTATGATTCTGGACTCAAACTAATGTATATGGACACTGGATTTTTAGATCAAATTCAAAATATTGTGTTATAATCCATTAATAGCTAGTTTGGTTAGCACTGTTCCTGCTTTCAACTATCAGCCTCCGTGATGGAGCTTAGAAGACAGGCTGAGGGTCTGCCAGATTTTTGCATAGCTTGAAAATAAAGCTCCTGAGAGCAGAATATAGAATTGCTGTACATGGGATTAGTGGGGGAGAAGATATAGTCTTTTCAAATAGTGCAGAAAAGAGGAGGATCAGGTATTGCGTCAGACTGCAATATATGACTGTACTTACTGGCAATTGAAACCTATTCACAAAGCATAGAATTTTTTTGGCTGAGATCAAAGCAATTTTCTTTTGCGACTAGATCACTGTGGCATAGAGATATAGAAGAATCAGCCCTGGTAGCACCTTTTATTCCTCCTGGCTCCAAAGATTTCTGGAGATAAATCCTCTGTATGTCCAACCTTTTCTGGTAAACTAGTTGTTGAACTTGTTAAACTGGTGGCTATGGAGACACTAGTAATGACGTTGAGGTTGAGTTTTTTGCACTATAGGTGTCCTTAGATGCCCTAATCCTCCCATCAATTTGATATTGGTGAAATATTTGATATTGGTGAAATTCTTATCCCCACTCTGGCCCCTCTATGCTGGGTAAAGGTGCTGAAGCAGCATAAAGGGAGGGGCTCTAAAAGTCCTGGAGAATCCCCCCCACTATAGGAACAGTGGAAAAAGCTGCCGTTTTTCTTCCAAGGACTTTCAGAAATCCCAGTATAGGTAGGGTTACCAGAGGTGGGAATCGGGATTGGAAGGGCAGGTTAGCAGTGGAACCAAAGTGCACAATCTTGCAGAGGTTGAGAAGCACAGCTGCCCATAATCATCAGGTGACAAGTGAGACAGAAGAGCGACACGGAAGATCAAATAGAGCAAAAGTTACATTAGTAAGGACGCGTACCAGCAAGTTGCTGAACATCCTCAAGCTCCTGCTGAAGTGCCCCAGGGTATCCGCTCTAAAGGTTGGTTCAAATGTTAGAAGATGTTCTAAAATATGGAAGCTGCATCCAGGTTGCCTTTCCTTGGTTCTGCCCACCGCTTTTAGTGATCTCATAGGTGTGACACCGATTATCAATTATTTTGATTAAAGGGGCAGCATGCATTCAGTTATTTTGATCAGAGACGAGAATAAACAAAATACGTTGAAGGCATTGTTCTTAGAAATGAGCTGCTCTCAATCTGCCATAGGTTTGCTATGAAAACCTGATGAGTCCGAAAGAACCCGTTTTTTCACAAGAGTAGGTTTTCCGTGCACTTTTTTCCTAATTATAGCAGCGTTTGAAGTGATGACTTCTCCGCAGTGCTCGTTACTGGCGGAGGGGGAGAGAGTCTTTGTTTCTGCGGTGAGGAAAAAGTTGCACATCTGGAAGCACCACTTGAGCTGTTCTGTAACACTTTATGGAGAGACCACTCCCATCCTGTTGAATATGAGTATGAATTTGCAGATTTGCATGCCAGTAGAGTGGCAAACTCTTCTACCTTTTAAAAATGGTAAATCTGGACACATTGTAAAGAATAATCAGAAACGAGAGATTCCACTAAAGCTGATGAAATGACATTGTCTGCCATTATAATGGAATTTCTGATCCCTTAACTGCAGTAAGTGCAGGTCAAGAAAACTGAAGCAGCCCTAACAGTCTGACAATCTGAATAAAATAATGTTGTGGGTTGATGAGAGAAATATTGTAATGTTTGTGTATCACCCATCACTTACTGTACAGAATCAGAAAACTTGGCTGTCAGAGGATCTAATTTGCTATTTGCGGCTGGAGAAATGCCTTTAATTCAAGGGGCTGCTTCTGGGGTAGGTGGATCTGAGTCCTATCCTGACTTGTTGCTATAACATATTCTGTTGTGCAACATAGTGATGACTGTAAAATCAGTTCATTCCCTGAGAGAATCCTTAATGAAACATGGTAAATCAAACTAATTAAGCATGAAACATGGTCAATTAAACCAACATCCGATTTAGTTCAGGAAGCTGGGCCCCTGGTAAACTCTCTGTCCATAATGCACAGCTGGTTGCAATGATTCAAACTTCTGGAAGTGTTCCAGCTCCCTGCCACCTGAAGGCAAAACAAAAAGCATAGGGCCAGTTTTAGTTAGCTAAAGGGTTTTTCATAGAACATGGTCGATCCTCACTCAAAGGAGTCTTCATCCTGTTGCAGGCTTTCCTTTTTGGTTCAGAGTAACTTAGCTTTTCTGGACTTGAATGGGAATAATACCTATTTTTGGAAAGGACATGGAGATTCATCATGAAAGAGGCTCAGAGGTAAACCCTTCAGCAATGTGGGGATCATGCTTGTGAATTCTACATCACAAATAACCCCACGAAAGGAACGGATAACGGAAATGTGAGGCAAGTAGGTTATAGTTTCCTGGCAATGGGTGACTGATACAAAATCTTGAAATAGCACTTGGGTTGTGTTTGGAGTCCAACCTTCACTGGTTGATTAATGGTGTCCCCACTTCCCTCTTGCTGAGCTCGCTGTTTGTCTCCTGCAGCCACAGTGAGAACCCCTTAAGTTAAAGGGAAGCCTCCTGCAAGCGGAGTTGTGTTGTCTCTCTCTCTCCTGAAAGTTCTCTCAGCAACACCATACCATTCTGAATTAAATACCTACCTCTTTCCTCTGCTCTGACTGTCCAAACCTGGATGCCCTGTGTCTGTCTTTATCTGTTCTGATGAATACCAAAGAAAATTAAATGTAAATTTATGAGATTTGTAGAATGAAATACACTTTCACAGTGCCCAGCATCATATAATAATGAACCACAGGGAAAAGAGAACCATGGCAAAACCACAGGAGAAACAAATTTCAGTGTACAGGTTTCAGAGTAGCAGCCGTGTTCGTCTGTATTCGCAAAAAGAAAAGGAGTACTTGTGGCACCTTAGAGACTTTATTTGAGCATAAGCTTTCATGAGCTACAGCTCACTTCATCGGATGCAGTACATTGTACTCACTGGAATGAGCCAAAGCCTCTTGGAGAGAGGATGGCTGGGACAGCAGCCAAGTTCAGAACTAGTTGTGGGTCAGCTACAAGCACTCCCTTATAACTTATCCACTATATCCAACAACAATTCTTTATCCCAGTAAGAGAGTTAGCATATTAGGGGGGTGCTAGTTTTCCATCCCATAACTTTCCCACTTTCTTTGGGGCTCCAAACAACTTTAGCGTTTCTCTGCTCAGTTCAGGTATGTGGTATAGATTTTGTGTGTGTGTGTATATATAAATATATGTTTTTTTAATAAAGCTCTAGGACTTCTGTCTAATTCAGAAAGTGTCATCAAACCAGTATCTAGGCTCCTAGGAGAAGAGCAAGGAGATGCTGTGAACATTGTAGCATGAATATTCTCACTTTGTCTCACTGCTTGGAAACTTCACGTACAGTATTTTGCACAAGTTCCAGAACAGATTAAATCTTTACCAAAAACAAAGTAAAATAACTTCTAGGGTTTTTTCCGTACCCAACCCTTTCTAGGTAAATACTTTTAAGATCAGCTGTCCCACAGTCTCTCACTGCTAAAGTGACAATGCCCAGTATTAGAGAAAGGAAGTAACTATTTTACTAGCGGGGTCCATTATCTTTAGAGATTTCAGGTGATCTGTTCAAATCCAGGTCTTGCTTTAGGTCCATCACTAACTATTATCACCTCAGGGTGGGATTTTCTAAAGCACTCAGCTTTGGCCTAACTCTGCTCCCAAGGAAATCAGTCTGACCCCTTTTTCAAAATCCCACTGTTAATTTCTTCTGTGTAGTAAAGCATTATTGTGCTTTATGGGAAGAAATAGCACACTTCAAATACAGCTAGAACACTAGAAGTAATGTTTGGAAACAGATGATATAAAACAAACTTTAGCAGTAATAATCACAGGTATCAGTTTTGTAATTAGTTCAACCAGGTACTGAGCAGGGTACAGGGTAGTACTTGTAATAAACTGGCCCTAGATGAAAATGTACCAACTGGAATGTAAACATGAATTAAGCTTTGTAACTGAGGGAACTGAAATGTGAATGGATCAACCAATGAATAACAGCAATATAAACATTATTTTCAGGTCCACAGAACACCAGGGTAGCTGTCAAAAGGGTTGATGAGAAGTTTGGGAAGTGGAGGAAAATTAAATGCACCATAGCCCCTAGAACAGGGAACAGCAAAAGCCATAGGTTGGTACAATGATTCAGTGGTGGAACAATCAGGAAACAAATGTTAATCCTGGTGGTGGGTTCTGTTAAATACCTGCAAATGGGGTTAAACAAGATCGATATTTCATTTATCCCTTAACATGAGCAGAAAATGATAGATGGGAACTGGAGATGAACTTTCTGACTGCAAGATAATTCACCTCAGTCAAAATGTATGCCTGCAATGGCACACCCTGGTTATTAACCATCCAACATTATTGTTGTTTTATCCATATTTGACTGTACTGTATGCTGTTTTCTTCCTCCCTTATCTCATGACTAAACTCATGTGTACACAAATGGGCAATTTAAGTTTTAAAAAAGGATTGTAAAATCTTCAGGGCAGGCATGTTATCTTTTATGTCTATCACTTAGCATACTTCTGGCTGCTTTATTTTCTTTACAGGAATCATTGAGCTGAGTGCACACACAGACACGCATTTCCATGAGAATTCAAAAGGGGGACCAGCTGAAAGGCTTCCCGTTCTAGCTATTCAGGAGCAGGTTATTTTGATTTAGAACTGGGGTTAGCCCCAGGATTCCTACATTCCTTCTCTTCTAGTTGGTGAGAGGTTTATAAGCAGAAAATAACTCCCAGTGCGTACAATTCTGGATTCTATTAATACTCAGCTTGCACATTTGGGGGCCAAACCTGTAGGAAATGGCCTTCAAGTACACAGTTTTTGAGGATTAATACCTGTGCATGTAATTGTTAGAATTTCCCATCTGCACATGCAGGTGTTAATCCTTGAAATGGGTATATGCAAAAATTGGGGCTCAACTAAGGCCTTTGTGAAAACTTGGCTTTTGGAGAATGTCTTCATCTCTAACAGGTTTCAGAGTAACAGCCGTGTTAGTCTGTATTCGCAAAAAGAAAAGGAGTACTTGTGGCACCTTAGAGACTAACCAATTTATTTGAGCATGAGCTTTCGTGAGCTACAGCTCACTGTAGCTCACGAAAGCTCATGCTCAAATAAATTGGTTAGTCTCTAAGGTGCCACAAGTACTCCTTTTCTTCTTTCATCTCTAACAGCTCTCTGGCATGGCATTTTCACTCTGTTCATAACAAACTGTATTTAGCTGTCCCACACTACAGACCTCAAATTACCTGTATTCCACAGACACATGGATAATACTATAAATGGTTGTTAACAGAAAATTTTGTTTATTATTAAGCAATTTCTATCACCTATCTAATATAGGTGCATCTCATCATGTAAAGCTTTCTGCTCCACCAATGGTTCTTGTGGTCCTATATTTGGGCCTCCCTCATGCTTGAAAGCTATGATACTGGTGGTGGCAGCTAATTAAAGATGCTCTTGGTATTGGGGTTCAGTCTGGTGTGTCTCTTCCCCTCATTTTATTTGTAATAAATGAAAACAATCCCCATAGAGTGGCATATTAGAAGAGTGGAGATAGAGCATTGCAGCAGCTGTCACCTGATTAGCTGTTGCTAAACTGCCCTTTAAACTGATTTTATTGTTTTAGTGCATCTTATAAAAGTGACTTCCAAACGTGAGTAGCACTGAGGTAAAAGGAGGAGTTGCGGAGCTGTAGCCGCGAACTCTTCTGCTGCTGCTTGTAGAGGTCAGACTAACCACAGGATAAGAAAGAGTACAGAAATGGGACGTTACTCAGGAAGAAGCAGCCGGCTCATCTTAATGTGCGTTGTGAGCCTTGTGCTTTTTGTGGTGGAGATATCAGTAGCGTACATTGGTAATTCCCTGTCTCTAGCTTCTGATGCTTTTGCCGTCCTATCTCACTTCATCTCCATGGTTATCGGTTTACTCAGCCTCTGGTTCAGCCGCATCAGGTGGCACAAGAAGAGCACGTTTGGCTTCCCCCGGGCAGATGTGGTAGGTGCCTTTGGCAATTCCATCTTTGCCCTGCTCTGATGTTCAGCATCCTCATTGAGGCAATTAAGAGGTATCTCAATCCACAGAAGACGGAAGAGGCACTGATTGTCCTCATTGTTGGACTTGTAGGTCTATTCTTCAATGTGCTAAACTATGTTGTCTTTATGGACTGCTGTTACTGTGAGGCATCCGTTGTCCAAGAAGACACTGAAACAGGTAAATAAGCTAATGAACTTTCTAGACTGTCCAAAACCAGCCTTCCAAAGCACTATTTGACAATTAGCCTGGTGACCACTTGCTATTTCTTTGTGATGAGCAAGTACAATAATTTTTTCACAATAATTTTGGTAATGGTGGGGAGTAGATTGTGTGTCTGAGCCAACAGATATTCATGCTTATTTTACAAGGCTTCTATCACCACATTTGCTTCCTAATACTTGTCTGAAGTAAATGATGTAGCTGACCTTTGGTAAGCCATCAAGCAATGAGCAAGTGGGGAAAATTCTTTTTTTCTGTGTTGCCAAATTGGAATCAGGGTCTATCATTGTCCTATTGAGAGATGAATTGTCCAGATTTATCAGAAAGTCAGTGCTTGAGAGATGCTGAGCAGCCCTTGGCTTAACTGAGAACTGTGAATGCTCAGCATCTCTGAGGTTACCACCAGTGAGCAAGCAGGGATAATTGTAAATACTGCAACAAAGCTGTAATAGTTTTTGTCCAAGGCACATCTGAGAAGTGTTTAGGGTTTGTAAGCCAAGATAAAGAACTGACTAATGGCAAGAGGAGAATTCTAAGCCTACCAACTTATTAAATCGTTTAAAAAAAGATGTTTTTTAAAAGTCTGCAATTTGTTTTACCAGGGCTTACTGCAGAGGTGCTGTTTGTTATAGCAGATGTAGTGGGTTTAGGAGACTCAAAAAGAGCTAGTAAGATGCATGATTTACAGATTGACAAATTGGGAGAGAAATATGGATTTTCTATTTAAATCTCTCTCCTCCCAATGAACATTCTGTTTACATTGTGATTACCAAGAGTAGTACCATGGAGTCCTAGGTGCTGCGCAAACACAGAACGAAACAACTGTTCTTGCTCCAAAGAGCTTACAATCTTAGTACTGTATTAGACAAGAGAAAACAGATGAATACAGACAGAGTGAAAAGAAACAATGAGACAATGTTGGTCAGCATGATTAGCACACCTGGCGCAAACCATTCACCACACTCGGCAAAGAACTTACAGAAGGTGTTTTTGACAAAGTGGCACAGAGGAGCTACCGTATTTTCATTTATTTTCTTAGAAGATTTTTTTAATGTTTAAAAGAGAATTTTCCCTCATTTGCTCTTAATTTTTCAGAGCAGCTAATCTATTCTATTTGACTAAAGGTGGCAAGATCCCCCCCCTTTAAAAATAAAATTATTAAAATGAGAGGGGGAACATACATTTGATAGAAATTCTGCATTGATCGATCATCATCTTGGGGAGAAAGCTGAAATACACAGTGGGATAAAGCAACTGGTTTTATAAACCATGTTCTAGATGAGGTAAGATGTTGGCTTTAAAGAAACAGACAAATGCTGTTGAAATCTTTATTATAAGGTCCCATCTATACTGTCACCTCTTACCCACTCCTACCCCCCAAAACCCTGTGAAAACAGTCGTGTAACACGGTTGTGGCTAAAATCATAGCTGACTCTATGGATTGGCATGGTGCGGGGGGGAGATCCAAAAATCATGCAAGGGAGATGTTTTAAACTTGTCTAAATATAGAGAAATCATGCTTTGGTTTCACATATTTGTTATTTCTGTCTACGAATGCAAGAATAAATCTTGTTTATAGCATGGTTTGCCCACAACTGTTAGTATCATGCTTATAGATTGGGACTCTAACAGTTTTTCCTAGTGTAGACAAAGACTTATGCATCCCTCGCTGCATATAAATTATCAGAGACACTCATTTAAAAGTGCAGGCACTAAACATTAAAGGGATAGACACAGACTGAATTTGGCCCAAAGGTTTCAGTTAACACCATTATTATTTCCCATTTCAGCTTTCTGTGCCAGAAACTGATGTTTTCTATTGTATATTTATTTGCATTCTTAATCTTCTGTGTGTTTCCAGTTGATGTGTAGGTTATTTCGGTTCATTGTTAAAGACCCACTGATGTCTCCTAGTCACTTTTGTAAAAGAATTCTGGCCCAACTCTCTCAAAATCTGCACACACTTACTGGTGCATATTATTCATTTGCATTCACAACTATGACAATTTGAGTCTCTGCTAGCCAGATACTCTCCATACATGCTTAATTTGAATTCGCAGGGATATTTAATACCAGTTTTGTTACTTTAGGGCTCCATCAGATTCTGCTGCTTGTTCTGCACCAGAAATTCTAGTCCTAAATTTGTGATGGCATAATAGTTTGTTTCAGGAATGACTGTGTCATCCCAAGCAGAGCACAATGACTTCAGGTGAATAATGAGCAACAGATAAGTGATTAAAATCAGATATTTTCAAATAGAAGTAGGGGACTTGGCTTCACATTGAAATTAAAAGGAGCTGTGTGGCTAAATCCCCCAGTAAACTTTTTTGAAATCTCAGTGAAAGGTACTGGTTTTTATAAAATGCTTAAGTTGGAAAAGACGATCCACTGCTCGCCATTCCTCCAAATAAAAACATAGGGCCAAATTCAACTCTGGGAAATACAGTGTAACTCCCATTGACTTCAATGGGATTTCAGTGGCTTAAGCTGGGTCTTAATTTGGTCCATGTACTGTAGGCAAAATTTGTAAATGGTCTGTTTTTGTTTTTCTGTTTTCTATAACATGGCAGTGGTTCTTGGAATAACACAGACGCAAATCTTTTTCAAAAACAAGATGATATGTTACAATTTATACTGAGAACCACTGTCTGTTTTAAGAAAAGGAGGACTTGTGGCACCTTAGAGACTAACAAATTTATTTGAGCATAAGCTTTCGTGAGCTACAGCTCACTTCATCGGATGCATTCAGTGGAAAATACAGTGGGGAGATTTATATACACAGAGAACATGAAACAATGGGTGTTACCATACACATTGTAAGGACAGTGATCAGGTAAGGTGAGCTATTACCAGCAGGAGAGCGCGGGGGGGCGGGGGCGGGGGGGGGGCGGGGGCGGGGGGGAATCTTTTGCAGTGATAATCAAGGTGGGCCATTTCCAGCAGTTGACAAGAACGTCTGAGGAACATTGGGGGGGGGGGGGAATAAACATGGGGAAATAGTTTTACTTTGTGTAATGACCCATCCACTCCCAGTCTTTATTCAAGCCTAAGTTAATTGTATCCAGTTTGCAAATTAATTCCAATTCAGCATTCTCTCATTAGAGTATGTTTTTGAAGTTTTTTTATTGAATTGCCACTTTTAGCTCTGTAATCGAGTGACCAAAGAGATTGAAGTGTTCTCCAGCTGGTTTTTGAATGTTATAATTCTCGACGTCTGATTTGTGTCCATTTATTCTTTTACATAGAGACTGTCCAGTTTGGCCAATGTACATGGCAGAGGGGCATTGCTGGCACATGATGGCATATATCACAATTGGTAGATGTGCAGGTGAATGAGCCTCTGATAGTGTGGCTGATGTGATTAGGCCCTATGATGGTGTCCCCTAAATAGATATGTGGACACAGTTGGCAACTGGCTTTGTTGCAAGGATATGTTCTTGGGTTAGTGGTTCTGTTGTGTGGTGTGTGCATGCTGGTGAGTATTTGCTTCAGGTTGGGGGGCTGTCTGTAAGCAAGGACTGGCCTGTCTCCCAAGATCCGTGAGAGTGATGGGTCGTCCTTCAGGATAGGTTGTAGATCCCTGATGATGCGTTGGAGAGGTTTTAGTTGGGGGCTGAAGGTGCTGGCTAGTGGCGTTCTGTTATTTTCTTTGTTGGGCCCGTCCTGTAGTAGGTAACTTCTGGGTACTCTTCTGGCTCTGTCAATCTGTTTCTTCACTTCAGCAGGTGGGTATTGTAGTTGTAAGAAAGCTTGATAGAGATCTTGTAGGTGTTTGTCTCTGTCTGAGGGGTTGGAGCAAATGCAGTGGTATCGTAGAGCTTGGCTGTAGATAATGGATCGTATGGTGTGGTCTGGTGAATTGGAATTAATTTGCAAACTGGTTACAATTAACCTAGGCTTGAATAAAGACTGGGAGTGGATGGGTCATTACACAAAGTAAAAATATTTCCCCATGAAGAAAAGGAGTACTTGTGGCACCTTAGAGACTAACAAATTTATTTGAGCATAAGCTTTCGTGAGCTACAGCTCACTTTCTTTTTGCGAATACAGACGAACATGGCTGCTACTCTGAAACCTGTCATTATTTCCCCATGTTTACCCCCCCCCCACCCCAGGCTGTTCCTCAGACGTTCTTGTCAACTGCTGGAAATGGCCCACCTTGATTATCACTATAAAAGGTTCTTTTTTCCCTCCCCCCCCCCCCCAGCTCTCCTGCTGGTAACAGCTCACCTTACCTGATCACTCTCTTTTGATGGGAGGGGGCTACTTTTCTTTCTGCAGTGTGTATGGTAACACCCATTGTTTCATGTTCTCTGTGTATATAAATCTCCCCACTGTATCTTCCACTGAATGCATCCGATGAAGTGAGCTGTAGCTCACAAAAGCTTATGCTCAAATAAATTTGTTAGTCTCTAAGGTGCCACAAGTCCTCCTTTTCTTTTTGCAGATACAGACTAACACGGCTGCTACTCTGAAAACTGTCTGTTTTATCTTTCATCCCTTTTCTTCTGCCTTTTGCAGGTTCGTAGCCTTGCTGAAAAATTCAAACTTATTTTCTCTAAGAATAAATACATAGGATCCTATTTTGATTAAACTAAAAGAATTAAAGATGCTTATTTTTAAATGGAGTTCTACTCTAAAAGTGCCAGTGTATATGTATAAAATCTATCTATATCTATATATAATGAATACATGGGAGTTCCATATCTCTCTTGATAGTTTTCTATATTAAATGTGGTCATTTTATAAGTAGAAGATAGACTTTCTTGTGTAATAGAGGACAAATAAGGCCCTTGAGTTATGCTCATGCTACCCAAATGTCTTCATATTGTACCCTCTAACACCTGTGCAATCCATTTATGTCAATGAACATAGGTGCTGGGGGTGCTGCTGCACCCCCTGCTTTGAAGTAGTTTCCATCATATACGGGGTTTGCAGTTTGGTTCAATGGCTTTCAGTACCCCACTATACAAATTGTTCCAGCACCCATGTCTGAGTACTGACAAATCACAGAATGGAATTTCATGTATAATCCTGTTGAGGCACAAAAGGAATAGTATTCAGTTTTCTCTCTTAGCTGGCTTTGCTCTGCAGGCCTAACAAACATTTAAAAAAACACCACCAAATCTGATTCTGAATAGACAAAGAAACAACTCGGTTATGGAAAGGTGCCATTGTTATATAGTCACTTTTCAGAGTAGAACTGCACTTTAAGAAGCCCCGGCTGTTCTCAAACATACAAAAATAGACTTGGTAGTTTCCTCAAACCCTTTTAGGGTATTTCTTATATTTTAACATTGCTGATTACCCAGTCCTGCCATTGTTCCACTAGCTGAACTCCCACCAAAGCACATGGAAGTTTGTTCATGGACCAGTCAGTACTGGAATAAGACCTATATTTATGTGTTGTGTTGAATATAGTTGGCTCATTCCCAGTACTTGCTATATTCCATTTAGGTTTATTTATATTTATAGTTGTAGCTCTGAAGGTGGATAGCAATACCATAATCCAGGATTGTTGGGTTTTTTACAGCACAATGGTTTCTGTGGTGATGAGCTATGGTGTTACTGAATGAGGCTGAACCACAAAATATGTTTCAGTTCATTTGGTTTTCATTTTTATCTTCCACCATCATCTCTTAATAAAAAATGAGTTGGGGGGAATCAGCTGGGGACCTTTTAAGACTCTTTATCTAGGAAGGGGGTACTCACCATTAGTTGCACTGACTAGTTGGCTTTTTTCAATTTGTAACCATGCTGCTTTTAGTAAGAAATATGAATTTAGTGGTGGGTAAATCGGCTATGCACAAATATTTCAGAGATTCAGATGTCAAAATATATATATGTACTTTATATAATAAGCCTGATCCTTCAGTCCCTACTGGCAAAAATGCCACTGAAAGAGCTTACTTGCAAGATCAAGCCCATTGAGACTCAAAACAAGATAATATTGCTGGTAAATTCTCTCACAATAACAATAGAAGAAGACACTTCTTAAGACAGGCCACCATCCTTCTGATCTCTTATCTTAAATGTTCACACACAGCCTCTGCTTTCTGCTGTTTTAGGAGAGGCCTAAGCATGTAAAAAGGGTGCAATGGTTCTGAACCTCCAAAATTAACTCTGACTTTGGTCAGTTGTGGGTCTGGTGTTGTTCGGGGAAGAGATTTATTTCTTACCTTGATAGACTTGGCTGAGGTACAAGTGATAGGGTTGCCAACTTTCTACTCGCACAAAACCGAACACCCTTTCCCTGCCCCTTCTCTGAGGCCCCATCCCTGTCCCACCCCTTCTCTGAGGCCCTGCCCCCACTCACTCCATCCCCCCCTTCCTCTGTTGCTCACTCTTCCCTCCCCTACTCACTCATTTTCACCAGGCTGGGGCAGGGGGTTGGAGGGCGGGAGGGCTTTGGCTGGGGGTGTCGGCTCTGAGGTAGGGCTGGGGATGAGGGGTTTGGGGTGCAAAAGGGGGCTCCGGGCTGGGGGGTGGAGCTGAGGCGTTCAAAGTATGAGAGGGAGCTCTGGGCTGAGACAGGGGGTACAGGCTCTGGGATGGGGGTGCGGGTTCTAGGAAGGGAACAGAAATGAGGGGGTTAGGGTGCAGGAGGAGGCTCTGGGCTGGGGCAGGGGTTTGGGGTCTGGGGTGTGGCAGGGGCTCAGGGCTGGTGCAGGGGTGTGGGGTGCAGGCTCTGGAAGGGAGTTTGGGTGTGGGAGTAGGTTCCAAGCTGGGGCAGAGTGTTGGGGTGTGGAAGGTGGTGTGGGGTGCGGGCTTTGGGAGGGAGTTTGGGTGGAGAAAGGGGCTCAGGGCTGGGGCACAGGGTTGGAGTGCAGGGTGTGAGCTCTGGGAGGGACTTTGGGTGTGGGAGGGGGCTCCGGGCTGCAGCTGAGGGTTGGGGAGTGGTCAGGTGGCGGCGGGGGCAGTGTGCGGAGCCTCCCTGGCTGCCCCCGTGCCTCGGAGCCACAGGGACATGTCACCGCTTCCAGGAGCTGCACGGAGCCGAGTAGAGACCCTTCCAGCCCCGCTAATTGGACTTTTAACAGCCTGGTCAGTGGTACTGACCGGAGCTGCCAGGGTCCCTTTTTGACCGGAACTAGTCGAAAACTGGACACCTCTTAACCCTAACAAGTGATCTAACATGAGAGGTCAAGCATGTTTGTTTGTTAAGCGCTGATAAGGAAATGTTGTTGCATGGTTCCTGTGCATGTATGCTTCATTTTCTATGATAAACCTGATATTGTGGCCTTGTTAAAGGAGTGAGAGGCATATTGTATAAACACCTATGGCTTCTACAATATATATTGTAAGAGTATGATGTGTTTTTAAGGAAAAAAAAGTGTTGAGGCTAGTTTTGTAAACTGTTTTGTGCAGGACCAAGTCTCTGCATGTATTTGAATGGTATGTTAAAGGAACATTAAGATTGTGAGGTCAAGCACTCAAAAGTTAGGGAATACCAGTAGTACGGTTGCAGGAGAACCTTAATTTGCCCCCCTTGTGGAGATGTATCATGATGGTGTTTAATTACATGGTCCACATTCCATTTTCTCCACAGGACCCCTGCCTCATTCAGTGCATAGTATGGACAGTGCTCAGTTCATGAGCAGCTATTTTATCCTCATTGTGTGGTCCCAAGCTTTATTTACTGCATACTATTCAAACCATGCTTGAAAGCCAGAATTATTATTGTCCTCATGGGCATTCCTATGCGGTAAATCACTACAGTATCTGAGTGCTTCACAAACACCCCTGGGGGCTTCATGTCAGGGATGTCTTTTGCCATTCCCATGAAAATCTGCCCATATTTGGCCAAGTTATCAGCCTTTGCAAAATATATTTAGTTTGGCAAAGTCATAAGCAACTGAAAACAGTAACTTATAGTGGGAAGTGTCAGGCAACCTTAATAGGCAGTATTATCCGACCCACCTATAATATTTAATAATATAGGAGCTTGCTTTATTGCACAATTTTTTCAGATTATTCTTGTATGTCTAGCAAGATATATGTAACTATTTACTTCTGTGTGACTAAGCAGCTTTCCCTGGACAACCAGTGCACTGGAGCTCACTTGGTGGACTCACTGTGTTACAGGGAATTACTGTGTTCCACTATGTATGACTCAAGAAAAACAATAAATATTGAATTGGAGAAAGCATTTTTCCTGTCTTCCTTCATGTACTTCGGCTATGTTTTTTGTTTTGGTGGAAAAGACAACAAAACCTGATATAGAGCTGTTTACAAAATGTCTGGGACTGAAGGGGCAAATCTAATCAGTGGATGGACGTTATGCCCACCTTAGAATGAGCAACAATTCATTAACTAGAATATGAAAACATGCACTTTGTAGTTACAGCCATGTGGTGGAGGGTCCATACACTTCAGCGAGTACAGTTTTGGTGCTGTGTGTACGCTTCTTAGATGATGGAGAACACTCACAATGCACTAGAAACCTCCATATGAGATAGGAGATGGCATGCGAGCCAGAGGCCAAATGGAATACATAGTGTGCTTCTCCTTGGCCAACAGGACCTGACTTTGTTGAATTTGAGGCATACTGCAAGGCTTACCTATTTTTCCAGGCCTTTGCAGAGGAGGTTAGGCTGAGGGGTGAGCTAGTGGTAGTGCTCTAACAGGTTGGGTCGGTGGGAAGGTTTTATGATTGATACAAATCATTCAGAGCAGATTAATGTTTTTTATACACACATTGCTTCTGCCATGATTGGGGCATTTTTAAATAAAAAAGTAACTACGTGGCTGACATACATTCCAATGCTGTGTGCTCTCCCGTTTGAGATCACACATACACAACTTAACGGATGCAGAAAAACAATTGCCGGAGCAAGTGGACCTGCTGCTGAGTTTTATTTTTGGAAAACTCCCACTGACTTTCATGGAACCAGGATTTTCCATAAGGTTTGGTATTTGAGAAGAAAAATCTTTGAGGGAGACTAACTGAGTCAGGGAATTAAGTTATAATACCATGCACTTACAAAGCCATTTAATCCACAGAGCTCAAAGTACTTCACAAAACAGGTGCCCATTTTCCCAATTTTTTCCAGATGGGGAAACTGGCCTAGGGAAATTGACTTGCCTGAAGTCACATGGCAAGTAGAGAACCTCCCATTTCCGACTCAAAACTGAAGCCCAAATTGGTGGTGGTAATTAATTTGTTTTTTAGTAGTGCCTTAAGGAACCAAATTAGTCGTCGGGCCCTATTATACTAGGCATGTTCCACACTTGTCATAAGAACACACAAAACCTGCCCCAAAGAGCTTTCAGTGATGTAGTAGCTGTTTGGTGTATGTGACATGAATTGGTGGTCTCACTCTGGTTCCTACCTGCCTGGTATCCACAACACAACTGGCACTAATTTGCATCCTTTGTGATGGTCTCAGCAGTGAGGCTGTTACTTTCCAGGTCAGAGTCGAAGCATATTAAGAAGACTGTGCGGAGAACTTGTACTGCCACTCTCTGTTCTTGTATCTGTTCAGTGAATAGGGAGGCTTTCAGGCTCTAGGATTGTTAATACAGAGATTTTCATGAGCATTAAATTAATCTACATTTAAAAAAGGGGGAAAATGTTCATTGTGTGTACTCACTGGCTTATGAACACACTTGCACCAGCTTGATGGCCTGGAGAAATTTTTAGTGAGTGTAAAAGACCACCAGCTATAAGCTGTAGCAATCATGCATTATAGCAGCAATGGCCCGCTTTCTACAATCACTACAGATATTTCCAACTGTTACAAGCAAAACAGAACAACCGTGTGGGCCTGGAGAAACACTGTCTGCTCTTTCTTATTCTTTGTTTTTTATTATTTGTATCACAGTTGCTCTCAGAAGACCCAATTAAAAACAAGGTGCTGTTTGTACTCTCAATTTGTTAAAATTGAGATTTGACAGAGAGTGAGACTTGATGATTAAAGTGTCTGTTCTTGGCTTTTGATATATATATGTAATATCTATTAACACTATTGGGTAGGGTGTTTACATATGCTTATCAAGGGGAGAACAGAGCATGCAGAGAATTTTTAAATCAGGTATTATGAAAGAAGGAAATTATAGAGGCCAAGGAAAGCCTCCGTGTCAATTTCCTTGACTCGCAATTGGCAACTCGTAATTGCCTTGAGAGTATGATAAAAGAAAAACCTAAAGTCTGACCCAAATCCATATTACTAACATACAACAGCCAGTGTACCAATAAGTGACACACACAAGATAAATTGCACAGAGCTATTAGTAGTCACAAAGACTAATCAAGATGGACTGATAAACCAATGCATTGTTTTCCTGTGGCAATTCACATCATCTTATAATTGTAATTGGGGATGGCTAAAAATGGTCTAGATTTTTTTTTAAAGGGGGACCCCAAACTTTCCTATTTTTAGGTTGCTGTATATGGACGAAGTAGTTTCCATTTCTTTCACATCATCTTTTCTTTCTGCATTCATCATCACATTTGTCATGCTATCAGTGCTTCCAGTCTTTTTCTAGAGTCATTTGAGGGCTCCTCAGCCTTAACCTAGAGTCCAGAGTTCTTACAGTGAAATAGTTCTGGTTGTTCTCCTCAAAAAGTAGCTCTCCAATTCTGAAAAACAGAGCTGAAAAGCTTTGTATGCTTTCTGAAGGGGGCAAAAATCCTGCCTTTCTCCTTAAAAGTTAGGGCCCATTTTTGGAGTGCATGGGCAAGACTGGCCCACCCACTTGATGTAGTCTCAATGTGTCATTGGCAGTGTCCCAAAATAAAGTTAACCAGAATTGTGTACATGAGACTGTGACAGCTATTTTTCTCACCCCCCACACAAACACACACTCTGAATCAGAATAATAATCAATCATACTTACCTCTTATATAGTGCTTTTCATCCATAAGTCTTACAGAGCTTTATAAAGGAGGTCAGCGTCCTTATTCCCATTTGACAGATGTGCTCACCATGTGGATGGCTATTAACTGTTTTTTTTCTGAGAAGTGCTAACCACTTGAAAGATAGTAAATGATGCATATGCCAAGTGCTCTGGTTAAATTTCTCTATAGACAGATGGTTGTCAACAAGAAAGTGTCCGTTGAGTTCACTGACCGCCTGACTCTCATGGATCCTTGTGCACTGTGCTAATGGATTTTGCATAATACCTTTCAGCCCCTAGCTACATGTTTGCCAACAGAAGTAATTATTAATGAAATGCCATATTCAGCTCTCAATTGCTCCTATGCAATCATAGGGAAGTGTGCATGCATATAACAAATAGTCAGCCCAATCTAGGCTAAAATGCACAGTTATATTCAGATTTGCTGTGGTAGATTTTTATTGGTTTAAGATAATTACAACAACAATAATAAAAAAAATTAAAGAGAGAAAAGATAAGCACCAAACATTGCTTTCAAGACTTATCAGTTATCACCGCTGAATTTTATGTCTTTCAGAGGCACTTTAATCAGTCCCTTTATCTGAAATAATATGCTAAACAGTCCTCAGCAAATTCTTCCAAAGCCCATGAGTAGTGATGAGTTTTTCATGTAAACAGTTATCCAGAAACAAGGCCAGATCCTCAGTAGAGGTAAACTGGTGAAGCTCCAGTGATGGCAATGAAGCCATGCTCATTTACACTAACTGCAGATCTGACCCTGAATCTTAAGGCAGACAAGATGGATTTTGAAGAGCCTGTCAACCACTCATAAGTAAAGCTGGTCCAAAAAAGGTAAGCATACTTCATGAAAATGTTTAAAACAAAGGGTGTTTTTGTTTCATTTGAAATATTCTGTGAATTTTTTTGTTCTTTAAACAAAACATTTGAAAATGAAATTCTTCAAAATATTCAAAATTTCAAAAAGTGTAATTTTTGTGGGGGAAAACCCCACTTTCTCTCATTTACTTTTTTTCAAACTTTTCCACACTTCCTTCTTGTGGAAACTTTTATCTTAAAAAGGGTGGATGCCTTTTTCTCCCTCCACCAAAATCAAAATGAATTTTTTCCCCACAAATTTTCATTTTGATGAAAAAGGCATTTTCCTTTTTGTCTAAAAAAAAGTTCCAATGCAAAACTTAAAACTTTACAAGCACAGAAAGTAAAGCATGCAGAGCACTGCATAGAGCAGTTTACAGTAGTAAAGTTAAAAAGAGCTGTCTTGTGTCCTTTGATTCTAAAACTGTTTGTACAATTTAATTTTGGGTGACAGGGTTCATATTCAAGGTACAGGCAAACTTTCAGAATTACGTTACAGCATCTGCTGTCAACAGTAAGAAAATAAAAGGTCTTTAAGATAACTAGGTATATGATCATAAAAAACTTTAATATTGTAAGTATAGTAGATTTGAGAATTTCAATGTTGAGGTGCTGTTTAAACTCATCTCAGTTCTTTTCTTTTACTGGTCAAGTAATGCTGCATAGAAGCTCAATGTATGCACAGGGTTTGTCATTGAACCTCAGTCTAGAAGTGCTGCTCAGTGACAACATTAAGTTCTGGTAATCTGATTTAGTATAATTTTCAGTGAAAAACTAAAAAATGACTAACTTCCCCTATATACTGCCATCATTGAACCACATTGCATTACATAGTGGGCACCAAGTTTAACTCAGGACAGACAGGGATAGTGTATGAGAAGAGGTTAATGGGACCATCTTTAACCTGAAAAAGTAGTTACTTCCTAAGTACCTGAAGTGATCAGAAAAGGATTGCTCAGACGTCAGAAGGGCAGATAATAAATGGATGTGATTTAGATAAATTTAAGGGCATTTGTAGGCTGGATATTAGGCGTAGGATGAGTTGGTGGGAAGGGAGGACGTCCTGAAAGATCTTTAAGGCTTCAGCATCTTTTAAAAATAAAACCCACTCTAAGGCTATGAATCAAATCATTCCATGTGTCAGTTCAGGCTGACCCACCAACATTTGTCAGCCCAGTTCTGAAGGGGACGCTTCTAGGCTGAGAGAGTAATTAATCCTCTGTGTTCAATCAATCCTTAGCTGTCTTTCATGGCAGTCTCAGGGCGCCTACTAGGTGCATGTCTCCACTGCAGAGTTCGCCAGGGCTAGGCACAGCAAAGCATTACCCATGCCAGGCCTGTGTGTGCACACAAGAGTGTTGTAAGAGCTGGGATGGGTTTCTGGTGGGATATCCTATGGTTCTTAGCATTGCATTGAACTGAGCTGCTCTGTGAATCCATTTGCAGGATGCTCTGTCTGTGTAGCCTAGCATGGAGCTGCTGTTTGTGGCACTAACAGGAGAACAATATTTTATGTAAGTAACTTCCAAATGGAGTGACTCATTAATGCAGACAGTTCTAAGGCAAAAGCAAACAGCATCTGGCAGCAAGAATTCTTAATATGAATGTCATTAAGGATGAAAATCAGTCTGCAAACTATAAAGCGAATTGCAGTGCACTAACCCAACCCTCTGTTTCTTTCCTGTCCATTAAATATAAAGATGTCATTTTGGGTACATTTTCCCAAATTATGCATCTTACCGATATCACACCCTAGCTTAACCAGAAGGCTGGCGTCAGCCTCTGGAAAAAATGGCAGCATAGGAGGAAGGTTCCTTGGCTGGCATCTCTCTTCAAATGCTGTGGAAGCACAACAGAAATGGAGCAGGGAAATGTGGGGTTAAAATGCTAAGCCAGTATAGGTGTCTTTCAGTGGAGAAAATGGGAGGAGTTAAAAAAGAAAGTACAGCTCAGGTGGATTTGTGGGATAGCACTGAAAGACTAACAACACCTGGGCTTGATTAGCCTGCTCTCTCACTGCAAAGTAGGTGGGTTGCCAGCCTGGGCTGGAGCAAAGCCTGAGCTCAAGTCTATAACCTCCCTATGCCATGCCTGCTAGCCTGGTCTTAAGGCACCCTTAAACCCGGGTTACAAATTTTTCTGTGTGCATGGAAGGGGCAATGCCCAGGCTGGAGCCCAGCCTAACTCTGCAGTGAAGACATACCCCAAGGGCACCAAGAGTAGTGATGTTTTTTGTGAAGTGGGTCCTTGAAACGGTGAAACTGTGGGCTGTTACTGTACACATTTAATCAAAGCCACCGAGTAGCTGTCTGATGATAATGATTTTAGGCTACTACTGACCTGGTGATCTTAAATCTCTGTATCCCATTGCCAGTCCTCCAAACCCTTAGCAGTCCCCTAGGATGTAGCTCTTTCTCCATCAATTTGACAGGTGTTATTTTGAGTACTATTAAAGGTAGAGCTACAGTAGAGAACAGAACCAGAAACAAAAAGTTATGAACAGAATACTTTCATACCAACACTCACCAGATAAAGGAATTATTCCATGGTAAGCACTTCTTATAAATGGATTGAAAATTGATCTCTCTGTATTGTCACATCTGTTATTACCTTTGAATCCCTCGCTACTTTGTAACTTCTCTGAGCAATGAAACTCAAATCAACACACACAGCCCTATGCCTTTGATAGCAGTAATATACAAGTGAGCCTCTGTTATCTCTTCTGTTGAGTAGTGGAAGAACATCACTATTACAAAGCAATGCTAAATTTGGGACAGAGTTCCTACTTTTAAAGTGTTTAAAATTAGTGCTGGGCAAACCTTACAAGTTAGATACCCAAAAGTCTGGATACTTATCCAAGTATTTTTGGTATTCAGAACTGAATAGGAGAACAGTCTTGCTCATAAGACATCTAACAATTTTTGCTTCTGACTAGGATGGAGGAACTGCAACAGCAGCCTTTCTAACAGTATTTAAGCTGAAATCAAGAAGGACAAATAATTTAGAAAACCAAAAAGTAAGCTGAACTTTTCTGAACCTCTTAAAAAAGTTTGATTCACTTCAAGTTTTGGGTGGAGGTTTGGGTTGGCTCTTGCTTTTAATGGAAATGGTTGGTTCAGTTATTCCAGATATTGGATAAGTAACTGGAACTAACATTAGCCAGTTAACTTATTACTCCATTGTTTAAATATATACACAGTGTGCTAAGAATTTTACAAAGCAATTGAAAATACATGGTTCCTGCCTGAAGGAACAAGCGAAGGTTCTGATACTGCAACTGGATTGGTATGGGCAGAACTGTATGTTCACATGGGCAGAAACCAACTGAAGTCAATGGGACTCCCTGGTAGCAGAAGGGTTTGCCCGCACAGTCTCGATTGCAGGATTAGGACCTAAATTTGGGTGCAAAGAGTGAAGCTAACAAAGAATACAGAGAGGACAGAATGGGACAAGGGTTACAGAACTATTACACAATTAAGTTGGTTGAGGCACGTGGTTATCCTGAAGGTTCAATTAAATGAATAATTCTTGTTTGGTAAATTAAGTTACTTTGTGTAGGGAATAGGGAGAAGTGGGTTTTGAGGAGTGATTTAGCTGAGGAGAGTATGTGGCTTGGTGAGCAGCGATTGGGAAGGCTGGCATGGGAAAACACATGGAGGCAGAACAGGGAGAAAGAAACAAAAGAGGCATGAAGGTTACTTCCACTGACAAAGCTGGGAACATGAAATTCAGAGAAGTGTAAAGTCTTGAAAGTTAGAACAAGAAGTCTGACCTTGACATGCAGGGCAAGTAAGAGCCAGTGGGCACTGGGTGGGGGAATTTGAAAAAAGTTCAGAACTGAGATAAAGAATACGTATTTCTTCTGAGTTTTGTAGTGAGTCATCTTTAATTGTATTAAAACATAAGATGAGTTAGTCACAGGCTGCTGAGGTGTTTGTTTGAAAATATTTTCAGTGCTATTTCTTCAAAATAATTACTGTACTGTAGTGTTTTATAAGATTTTTGAAGTGAGTTCAGAACTGTGATTTATGTCAATTTTTTCCAAAGAGAATGAATGCATATTTTACCTAGCATTAGCAAGTTCCAAATACAAAACTGTACATGTTACTAAAACAAAATCCTTTGAGCCTTCATGTTAACTTTAAACAGCTATGTCCCAGTCCTGCAAATTGTCAGGCTGCAATGAATTTGTTGATTGCAAACAGAGTGCCAGTGACTAACAGCAGCAATTGGTATTATGAATTTTATTATTTTACTAAAGATCCATTGTCTTGTTTTTTATCTAACTCTCTATTTGGGGAATCTGATGATTTAACTCTTATAAAAGGTATTTTGGTTTCCATTGCCTGGCCATTTTTTTTTAATTTTTAGAAAAGTTGCCCTGCATTTGATTTTATACCATTATTTAAGATTTTTTTATCATACTTTTGTTAATTCTAGTTTAAAATTATTGAAGTGTGTGAATTATTTTTAACGATGTTATCCTCTCCCACTATTGTGCTACTCTTTATGGTGAGACTCCTTTTTAAAGTGTGCTTTCAATACAATTTTTTATCAAGTAATTTGTATGCATCTGTACATTTTTAATGGTTGGAGGGTGGTTTATTACATGAGGAGTGTGTGAGGGATATATACAAGAATACCCAAATAACATGGAAGTTGCATTTGTAAATTCCTGTGCATCAGTAGAAGATTATCCTCTCAGTGGCTGCCTAGTTTCACTCAACCCGTTGAAATTAGAACTGTGAGAATAACAGATTTTTTGGTTGGCTGAAAATTCTGAAAAAAAATTCATTTTGGGTTGATCCAAAGCCAAATTGTTTTGAAATTTCAGCAAATAAAAACAAAAAATTCCCCACAAAAATGTTTTGTTTGACCCAAAATGAAATGTTTTGTTTCAATTTTGAGTGGTTTAAGGGTTTTTAATTTTTTTAAAATAGAATTGAAGGAAATTTCAAAAGAAAAAACTGTTTTCAGTCAAAAAATTAAAATGTTTTGTTTCAAAAATGTCAAAACAAAACAGTTGGACGGTCAGAATTTCTTCAACAAGAAAAAAGAGCAGACCAACACAAATTTGCTGAAACTGCATTTTTCACCAACAAAAAAATGTTCAAGCGGAAATACTTTGCCTAGGTCTACCTGATATACACCTGGAACTCAACATCTTTCTAGCATGCTAGATCTCCCAGAACTTGCTTTAAATCTTATGGCTCTTAAAGATGAACTTGATGTGAAAAGATGAGGGACTTTTTAATGAAAACATAGCTTGTATTGATTGAAAACTTTTTAGTGATTTCTAGGGAAATTCTTGTTGTTTTTGAGCTTAATAGAAGACTTTTGTCATTCTAATGCTACTTATTTTTCAGGCTTTAAGGAGGACTATGTAGAAGAATCTGTGTAGAATACAACAGAATTTGATTGGTTTGAGTTTGTCAACCTTTTGCCACTTTTGGTTCCACATTAGCTTGTGGAAGAATTTTAAAATCTTGTTACAAACATTGCCACATATTCTTTTCTTACATATATATTCTACTATTCACACAGGTTATTTGGACTCCATTACATATTTTAAGTCATAATACCACTGACTGTGATTTCATCAGATCTATCTATCTCGATAGAGTTGGTGTTTTCTTGAAAATTGGATGGAAGACTTCTAGGAACAAACCTAGGTGCTCTAGGAAACTATGACAGACCTAACAAGTCTACTGTTTCCCATTGTAGCCTATATGCTTTGGTCTTTTTTAATAGGGAGATTCAGTCAATCCATTGGTTTTCTTGATGCCAGGCTCAGGGATAGGTGCCATGGGATTTAGGGTGAATCGTGTGTGGTAAGAAGTAGTCTGAACACTAAAATGTTTCTTTCAATTTAAACGCTATCTTACAAGATATAATTCTAAAGAAATACTGTTTTTTCTTTTAACTGTCAACTATTCTCAGATTTCTAACTGCATCAAATTCAAGTTTGATGTTCTTCCAGGAGTTACCTCCGAATTTTTGATTGATTTATTAGAGATCAGAGAACAAACATTTTGCAAAGGAAAAATGGAAGTTCATTTTTTGGATCCCTGGAATTCCAGTGTCATTGATACTTCTTGTAAGAACCTAGTAGAGAGTTTGAAAACAGCTTAATTTACTGCATCTCTTTTTGAAAATTTGAGGGCTACGTGATCAGTTAAGGGTAGCATTAACAGACACATTCTCTCCTTTCCCCGCTTACACACACGCACACAATTCTTCTTAGGATTTATCACAAAGAAAAAGAGAATAGGAACAACAATGGATACATGGCATGGAAGTTTACTTATTTACTTTTTGTATTTACATGACACAGAACACTCTAGATGTGACATAAATTTACTTCATCTTGTTCAGGCTACTTGTGTCATTGTAATTACTCTTGCACCCCCACCCCAGAAACAGCTTTGTAGTGGGTGAAATCAAGAGGTCACAATCTATAAATTTTATTTCTGTGGGGCTTCTGAAAGGGGCTATCTAGTAACAATTGCTTCACAGAGCCTATTTCAATTCCATCATGTGGCTTTTAAGAAGATTCTAGCAACAAGCATTACTGGCTAGCATAATCCTCCCAATTCTGTTTTGTTTAATTAGATGAGTACCTTAAGCATCCAGCAGAGGGAATAAGGCATAACCCTTCTCAAAGGTGTATTTCCTCAATGCACTCAGTCCTTTGCTGATGTGAGGAGGGAGGGGTTTATGCATTCAAGATTTTTCTGTCATAGATTGGCATTCCTTATGTACCTTATTTTAAACCAAAACAGATGGTGCGTGTGTCTGAGGGAAGAGCAAGAACTCTATTTCTGGACTGAGGTGAGCACTGAGATCCTGCCGCTGGAGTTTAGTGATGGGCAAGCCTATGACAGTTCAGCTAACCAGCCACCTATTTATTTGCTTATTCTTTGGATGAACTCCCCTAACTATTCCTTCCACTACAGTCTGACTCCCCAAAACCGGCCTGGAAATCTCCCCTCCCCGCCCCAAACAGCCCCCTCCAGCAACAGTCCTGGATTTCTCTTAGGGGGACCATATTTGGGCATGTACGGGCAGGGGCTAAGGGACATCTCAGTCGTGCGGTAGAACCTGGATTTGTGCTGGAAATGGCCCAACTTGATGATCACTTTAGATAAGCTATTACCAGCAGGACAGTGGGGTGGGAGGAGGTATATAATATCTGCTGCAGTTTCCACGGTATGCATCCGATGAAGTGAGCTGTAGCTCAGGAAAGCTCATGCTCAAATAAATTGGTTAGTCTCTAAGGTGCCACAAGTACTCCTTTTCTATCTCCAGTAGCTAAACCTCTCTCTCTGCCTCTCCACAAGGGCCCTTATGTGCCCTTCCTGGGGCTGCCGCGGCTGTGAGGGGGAGAGACAAGGTGGGGGGGGGGGCAGACAAGCTTTTGAGCCACACACAGCTGGGGGAGGAACTCACCGCTAGCACCGTGCTGACGCTGATCCAAAGGCGAGCGTGCTATCCACTGCATCTCCACATCATATACCCTGTCACCATCCTGCAAGAAAAAACCAGCCCCGTCAGACAGCACCCGCGCTTGCCCGGAGGATTGTGACCTGCATCTCTCACCCCCCGCCCCGACCAGGGTCTGGAAACAGGCGATGGTTTTACCCAGAACAAAACCCTGGTCCCGACAGAGACTCTGCAGGCGAGCCAGGGAGGGCGGGGAGCGGGTAACGCCCCCCCCCCCGGCTGGGCAGGTGCCACCCTCTGGCGCGGCGGGGGCGGGCTGCCTGGCGCCGCTGCATATAAGCTGGGCGCGGAGGCTCGGCCCGGGGCAGGGCGCAGGGCGGGGCTTGCAGCCGGCGGGGCTCGGCGCTGGCTCAGGGGCGCGCCGGCCGCCTTCGCTCCGGGTCCGGGGCCAGCCGCCGGGATGGGGCGCTACTCGGGCAAGACCTGCCGCCTGATCTTCATGCTGGTGCTGACCGCCGGCTTCTTCGTGGCCGAGCTGGTCTCCGGCTACCTGGGCAACTCCATCGCGCTGGTGTCGGACTCGTTCAACATGCTCTCGGACCTCATCTCGCTGTGCGTGGGCATCGCCACCGGCCGCATCGCCCGCCGCGCCCGCCGGGGCCCCGCCGCCACCTACGGCTACGGCCGCGCCGAGGCGGTGGGGGCGCTGAGCAACGCCGTCTTCCTCACCGCCCTCTGCTTCACCATCCTGGTGGAGGCGGTGCTGCGCCTGGCCCGGCCCGAGCCCATCGACGGCCCCGCGCTGGTGCTCATCGTGGGGGCGCTGGGCCTGGCCGTCAACCTGGTGGGGCTGCTCATCTTCCAGGACTGGGGCTCCTGCTGCAGCCGCCTGCAGCCCCGCGCCGCCACCCCAGAGCCGGTTCAGGTGGTGCCCGGCCCCGGGCGGGAGGAGGCGGCCGTGGTGGAGTGTCAGGAGGCTGCTGAAGCAGGTGCCTTTCAGTTGCATCCTAGCTCGCCCCGGCTCTTCTCGCCCCTCCTCTTTCCTTTCTTCCCTTTGCTTTCCCTTCTCCCGTTTTGCCCCTCCCTTTCTCCTTCTGTCTCTCTCTCTTGCCTGCATTCCGGCCCTCCATCCTGCCCCCCCCTTCCTCTCCTCTTCCACCCTCCCCCCCTTCCCCTTGTCATCTTTAAATTAAGACTGGATGCTTTTCTCAAAGCCTTGCTCTAGGAATTATTGCAGGGAAATTCTGTGGCCTTTCCTAGCCAGGTCAGACTAGATAATCATGGAGGTCCCTTCTGGCCTTGGAATCTATCAATCTTCCCTTTTCTATGTCCTTTCGGGCTCCATCCCCTCCTTCCTCCTCTGCTATTTCATGTTCCCCTTTTCTATAGTTTTGTTGCTATTGTGATACCCTAATGACCTCGTTAGTGGTTGTGGCTCTTCCTTTGGGGACAGAGGGAGAGAGAACCTTAAAGTAAAAGGAAACATCCTCTTGTCTATTGTTTGCAGTGGAATCTCCTCCAAAGATTGCTTTAATGGTAACCGCAGTGTGAACAAACTCCATGCAAACATCCTACATATTTCATGCTTGTATGTATTCTATACTGTATTGTTTGAAATAGGCAGGGGGAGAAGGGTCGTTGATTAAAGAGATGTTGGCCAGAGACTGACTTTTTCTTGAGTTTATGTTTGTTTCTCTTTAAAATAAGTTGGTGTTGAGAAGATTGGTGTGTTTTTTTTTTTCTGTTTGTAGAATTTATACACAACACAGGGTTGTTTCTTTGAATGCAGGTGATTCCCTGAACACTCAGAAAAGGCCTGAAGAGCAAACAGTACAGAAAAAAGAGAAAAAGTCTGAAGCTTTGAACATCAGAGGTACGGGTTTTTTTGTTTTGTTTTGTTTTGTTTTTTTTAAAGACTTCTGAAGTAGAGCTGGTCAAAATTTTCCAAATTTCATTTTTTATTTGTTTTCAGAATTCCAATGAAAATAAAAATGATGATAGTTTTCACAATTTTTGACTAACTCGGGGTTTTTTTACGTTCTTAGGCCAGGTCCCCAAATGGTTTGAAGTGGCAATGATTACTTCAGTGAAATCAATGGAGCATTTGAGGGTCTGGCCCTTTGTATGTGTTCACATTTTTATTTTTGATTGCACCCTTTTAAACAGCTTTATCTTCAAAGTCTCTTCCTCTAATTTTAGCTGATTGAAGTCCCCATTCTCTTCTTTTTGGTCTATTTCTTGAGCATCATCACCATAGTATTTCAGGATTCTTAGCTGAAGAGCTGGAGCACAGTTTTCTTTAAAGACTGGTATCAATGATGCCCCATAGTCAGTTGGGTAAGGAGTACTGAAGAACAGCATAGTGGTTCTGCAGCCCTGTTGTTCTGTGGACTGTTTCCTGACAGAGACCTTCTTAAGGACCACCTCTCCTCCAAGCAGCCCATTCCTCACATTTATTTCTCAAAATATTTATTTCTATCCAACACTAGAAAGGATCCACAGAGCTCTGAATATCTGCAGAATGAAATATGCTAATTAACCTATTCTTGAAGGTAACCTGCATGGCCTTAAAATAAACAAACAAAACTAACTAGATATGTGGATACATCCTGAATGCCCCAAATGCATCCAGAGCATAACTGATTTTAAATACACTTTTTCTTTAAAAACAACAGAAAAGTCCCACCAATAATACTTAGCATTTTATTTAATCAAAACACTATTAAAAATGTTAAGCAAAGATTTTTCTTGATCACAGATCACCATCTCTTGCACCAGTGTGATGTTCCCACATCCATTATGCAGATAGTGCCAAGTGAATCCAATATAAGGGGGTGGTCCGGTCAGGTGAGTGTCTATTTTTAGTATATGGCAAAGATTTGCAAAGTTTTCATTATTATACCAGTGTAAAAAAGTATTCTGCAAAACCGCACCATATGCTAAAACAGTGGCACTTACTTGAACTTCTAGAGGTCAGGTTCAGCAGACTTTCATGGTGGATGTGATATCCTCAAAATACCACATGCTAGTGTATTTGGCACACTAAGGTGTGCATTTTAAGCACTGTATCTTCTAACTCTGCTCAGAGTAGATCTAATTGTCGTGGTGCTCAAAATATGAGCTGCACTGAGCAGCCCATCCTCATTAGGGCTCCCAATATTGCTAATACCAGTGGAGCTGAATCAATATTTGCAATGATGGGACATTTTAGGATTTCCCTCGTGTAGACATCCACAGTTAGCATCCGAGAATTATAGGGAAATTGCATCTTGTCCTTCCCCCTTGTCAGTGCAGAAGTAAACTCTGCAGTACATACTCCAGTCCAATTTAATTTTAAATGGAAAGCAGTGAGGTTTCCACGATTACTACAGCGAAAACTGAACTCAGGACCCTTGTGACCTCTAGGCAGCAGATTGCTCTGGAAAACCAAAAAGGAGAGTTCTCTTAACCCTACCAGAAAGAAACTTCCTTCAGCTGAAAGTTAGTGACTTAATGACTACTTGGCTCTTAATGAGTGATTCAAGGCAGTCTAGTGATATATTGCCTTCCCTTCCCATGTGAAGGATCAGCATTTGGGCCCCAAATTGGTAAGAAGTGGTAGCAAAGGCAGTGTTCTCAGCCTTAGGGAGTTTAGTGTCTTACATCATTGCAAAGTGAAAACTCGCAGCTGAGCATTGATAGGTTTAAGAGGGAGCTATAAGCAGCTATCCTAGTTGAGAGATGTAGGAGTGAAGCTTATAAGAAAATGGAAGTTTTTAGAGGCGACAACTCCGCTTATCCCCTTGCCACCCAAAAATAAAAAGTAATGGCAAGTTAGTCTTATAAAAGTAGAGTATTACAATCTAACATGGGTTACGTTAAAATGCAAGTTTGGACTGGGGAGATTGTTAGAAAGCACATCAAGGGAAAGATACTTCTTGCAAGAAGGAAACAGAAGATCCTAAAAAGAAAAGGAGTACTAGTGGTACCTTGGAGACTAACAAGGTGCCACAGTACTCCTTTTCTTTTTGTGAATACAGACTAACACGGCTGCTACTCTAAAAAAGATTCTAAGATTACTGTGAATGTGTAGCAAGCACATTATCTTACTCAATGTAATGCACAGGGCTGGCCTAGAGAGGTATTACAGGCATCTTTTAAAATGTATACACTTTTCTCATTCTTTTTTTCCCTCCATGACTGTGGAAGTAAGTAGAAGAGCTGTATGCAGTGTTTTCTGAACTTGCAATAGGACAAATACTTACACTAAAAGAGATGAAACCAAGCTGAAAAATTGGGACCCAAACTGAGTTAGAGAGAGAGAGAGAGAGAGAGAGAGAGAGTGTGTGTGTGTGTGTGTGTGTTAATTTGGCCTGTATAAAGCTAGGTGAGTTCTGAAGCTCAGATCAGGATCCAAACTTGTCCAGTGTTTGGATTTGTCGTTTTGGTTCAGGCCCATCTCTGTATCGTGTACTTAGAAGTTTTCCCCTCCCTCCAAAGTGAGTATTGTTTAGTTATATTACTGCTGTTATTTCAGAACTCAGCAAGGTCACAGAACTGCTATCAAAAGAGAACAATTGATCTACTTAGGAGAGAAGTGGACTATGCCTCATTTAGCAGCTCGGTTATTTGATCATCCATAATCATGATACGAATTGATTGCCCTTTATAGGTGTGCCCAGCTCATAGTAAGCTCCAGCAGTTTGATTAAAAACATTGTACGTTGGCATGCTGTTCAGTGCTAACTTCTGTGGATCTGTTGTGTAGCCTAAATGTTTAATAACCCACCAAATTTATGCAAGCATATAGTTGTTCAGGCTTGTCCCACCCACCCCACTTGTTTTATTCTCCGCTGTTGCAAGCTTTATATCTGATTATGGTACTGATTTCCTAAATGCTGCAATTTCATGTTGAACAAAATAAATTCAAAAGTCTGTAACAGTTCATCTGGATTTTTCCCCCTCCAAATGAAGGCTTATGCAAAATTGTATTATGTCATTTATTTCAGGTGTTCTTTTACATGTGATGGGAGATGCACTTGGATCTGTGGTTGTGGTAGTTGCTGCTGCAATATTCTATGCACTTCCCCTGGATGCCAATACCCCGTGTAACTGGCAGTGTTACATTGATCCAAGCCTGACAATAGTTATGGTGGTCATCATTTTATCCTCTGCCTTCCCCCTTATCAAAGAGACCGCAACCATTTTGCTGCAGATGGTTCCCAAAGGTGTTAATATGCAAGTACTGAGTAAGTCAATTTTTTTGAGTTTTTATTAATTATAGTGACATACTTTAGTGCTCGTGTTATTTCTGGAATGACATGTTTGGATTATATACTCATAGCAGCTCTAAATTCTCAAGAACTGTGAGAAATGGAGTCACATGTGTGTGTCCTAGCAACATGACTCAAATCTCTGTGGATTAGTTAAAGCATGCATTTTGAGAATGTGGTACTCCAACAATACATAAAAATACCAGACCTTGAGCTGTAAACAAACAACCCACGCAAAATATTATTAGTGGAACAACACTGAATTAGAATAGTACTTCCTAGTACCTTCTGTCCAAGGATCTCAAAGCGCTTTAGAAATGTTAATTGACAGTAGCATTGTTTGGTTAATTTTGTAACTTTATAAATGCACGCTTAAGAGATTTCTTTGGTGTGTGTGTGTTTTTTTTTTTTTTTGAATTCCATCAGGCTCTGAGCTGAGCAGAACAGGGAAGACATGATCTCTGCCCCAAGGAGATTACAGTCTAGTGTTGATCCTACAAAGTGCTGAGTGCCCTCAGCTTTGTTTGAAGCCAATAAGCGTTAAAGGCATGTCCAAAGGATTGGTCCCCAAGTTAAGCGACTTAGTTCAGACCCTGGATGACTAGGAGAAAGTTAAAGTTTGAAGGGGGTGTCGGTGTTACATTACATACAACTACTTTTAAAAAGTCACATGCTTATATCTTAAGTGGATGAGCATTGATAGGTGTCTTTCTTCATGGCTGTGGCTTTTAAACACTATTCCTCATAATAACCAGAAACTTGCAATTGGCCCCCCCCGAACAACCCTCTTAAATTATTTTCTCTTATGTTTTCTAGCAGAAAGACTAACTGATGTGCCAGGGGTTAGCAGCCTTCATGAGGTGCATGTCTGGGAACTGGCAGGTGGGAAGAATATTGCTACCCTTCATGTCAAGTGCCAAACCACTTCTGATTACCAAGATGCCTCTTATAAAATGCGGGAGGTTTTCCACGAAGCAGGGATCCATTCTGTAACCATCCAACCAGAGTACATTGACCACAAGACCTCTGAGCTAATATGCAGCTCACCCTGTATCTCAAAAGCTTGTGCTTCTCAGCTGTGCTGCCCTCAGCAGGAAGTTGAACTTACTCATGATAATGGTTATCCTGAGAAAAATGGCCTTCCCGCAACACTGCATAAAGACAATAGTTTAAATAAAAATGGTGTTGAAATTCCTATTGAGCATATATTGGCAGGGGATGGAATAAAAAATACAGACAATTGTAAAAAATCAGATGGCAAATCATATCCACACAGTACACATTTTTGAAACACTTAATTTTACACTTCATAATCTCTGTATAGAACAAGCCCTAATGGCCAAAAGGTCAGAGGCCATTGGTTGGAGCTGAAATGCGCATTGGAAAAGCCATCTGTGTTATAGTTATAAACCAAAACATATGTAAAAACCTGTTTATCTGAAATAAGGATTATCATCTTCATTTTTTGCATTCACCTAAAATAGTTTAAGGCAATTTAACACAAATTTCTTGAACTAACTAGATGGGAATTTTTATTTTTAGAGTGTAGCAGGTGTACTTCAGTGTAGACTGCTCGCAGTTTATGGCCAGTGGCACTGGGAATAAAACTCTGGTCTTTTTACTGAAACGGGCTGCTTCATGAAAGCCCTATAGTGTGTTGATGATTCTACTGGATTGAACTATTGTATCATCATTAAGGAATTTAATAGATATGATTTTCACTAATCCTTAAACTCGGTTTACATAGTCAGGAATTTTCAGTTGTAACTGTAACTCTTGTGCTTCTGAACTGTGAGCCTGTGAATGAAATCAAAGTGTCTGATAGCTGGAAAACACACACAGGAATGTTTGACTTTCATTATTTTCTGGACTGCCTCTTGTTTTGAGGGGACAGAGCAGAAACTGATTTCTTGCTTCTCTAATAGTAGTAATTTTTAAACCTTAGTATTTTTATTTCTGATTAGTGTAAAGAATACACTTGCTGACATTAAAGCATAGGGACATTTGATAATAATTAATTTCATATGAGGATTGTAGCTACTCTAGTAAATGGATATGCAGACACTCATCCAATTAATTCTATGCTTGTTCACCATTTTGATTTTAAAACTCAATTTGTTTTGCTGACCAAAGTAATTGTAATAACTACACTGGGTCTAATGTGTCAAGTTAGGTGGGAATTACTGTGATTTCTTTAACATACCATATCTTAGTTGTCATTCATAATGAATGAATAAATAAGCTAGTGTTACCTATTCATGAATAACTTTGATTCTGCAATTCCATTCTTTTCAGTAAGACACAGTTCAACCTTTTTTTTTGTTTATTAAGAAAGTTCCTTAAAATTTGATATACAATTTTTATGCTTAAAGGGAGCTGTTTTAAAACAGTGGGAGTTGATTGCCTTGATTTTATCACGGTAGCTTCTTTGGGTTCATTTTAAAGGGTTTAAGCTTCCCACCCTCTCCCACAGAGGTATATTTCAAAACGTTGTGTTATGTGCACAAATTACACTATCACTAGGAAATGTTAGGTAGCCTCCTAGTTATGCTTTTAGAATCCATTCTCAGGTGCTTTGAGGAAAAACAAGACACCTCATTCTACCACTAGGGTTGGGCTTAGGCCTGGGGTGAGTATACTTTTCCAAGAGGGAACCCTACCTACCCTGGCTGAAAATGCCACTTGACCTCACCATGTTAGGCAGCTCTACCAGTGCTCACAATCAGAACCTTCAGCATGGGTTCATTGTCAAAAACAGCCTTTCAATATCCTACTCACCCAGGGTACGCTCCCTGTTTATTTCATGGCCCATAATTCAGCATCACCTTGTGAGGATGGGCAAAGAGATTCTGTGCCTGGGCTGGTAAACTTCCAGGACCTGTAGGTTAGGCTGGTTTGAAAGTAGCACACCCATATTTAGTACAGCCAATTACTTCCTCTTAACATAATCTTAAAGGCAAGACTTAAAGCATACAGCCCCGTTTCTCATTGCTCGAGAACTTCCATTTTCTGAAGGAGCCAACATGGCATCAACATGGCAAATAATACCCATTTAAGACCTATATTTATTCTCTTTAAGCAGGTTTTATCTCTTGGGAAAATAGATCCATTTTTATTATATAGATTAAATTGTATGTCGATATTGCACTCTCTTTGACCCAGTCATCCCATTTATGTCAGTTGGAGGTTTGGATGTAAGGACTGCAGAGTCATGCTGTAAGGGTGTTGCACAAAATGACAAGTCAGTAAACAACGTCTTTTTATACTGCTCTGCCTTTTAAAAGAATATGGCGTGAGCTTAAGACTGCCTTTGCTTCTGTTGGGTTTGTATATAACTGTGGTGTTATTTAAATGTAGTTTCCTTTGTATCTAATATTATTTATATTTCCTTTTGAGAATCAAAGAAGAAACGGCAAAATCTTTTCCCCCAAATCATAAGTATTAGTATGATGGAACTTAAAAAGAAAAAATCACACCTTCATACTTGCGTACATACATCTTAAATCAAGTTACCATGTTTTGTATTAAGTTTGAAAGATTGGTTGTCAGTATTGTTTATGACTCTGGAATTACAAAAAACTAGTAAGTGTGTAATGCCTTGATGTTTGCTTATATAGACCATCTTCTTTCTCTTTCCCCCCCTCCAATGTTTGATAAAGTGGTGGTTACCTACTTCTCAGGTTCTTTAAAGTATTGTAACCTGAATGTATAGTGAAGTAATTCTCTTCTACTTGTATGCTTACCTGTTAATATACTTTATCTGTGACCTTTGCATAGATAAGCAAATAGCGGGGACTATAGAAATCTTTAGGTACAGAAATCAAATAGCTTCCTTGTACTAAATCTGTTTAAATTACTTAAAAGCATTTAATTATGAAGATGGGCCTTGCCTCCCCTCTGTAGGGATGAGCAGCACTTTCAGGATAGTAGCAGGACAGGAAACCTGGTAGGATGAAGTCTCTGCCTTTATTTAGGATTATGCTACACAACATTTTCTTCCTCAAAATGCTTTTCTTAAGTCTATTACAAAACAAGTTATACTGGTTGTTCGTGGTGTTCCTTGTTCTGAGATACTCCATTCTATCCATTAGCTATTGGATGTGAAGCGATTTCCCATGAATTCCCATGGTGGCTCTTAATTCTCTTGAAATTTGTTTACCCCATTGTTTGTTTCAGTATTTTATTCATCCTTATCTACAGACCCTTGTTCTGAGTCATAGATTGTAGCTTAGCATATTTTGGCATACATTCCATTCTGGTTTCTTTAATTCTGTTACATTTTTCTGCATTCAGTTACCTAAAATCTCCTATCTGATTGTGGGTGCTATCCTCAGCCCTTCCTGATTTACTGCCCTCCATCCCACACCAGATTGGCGTCCTCAGAACCTCTCTCAACTTTCCTCCTTTCAGTTTGTCATAGTTGCCTATAGTGAATGAAATCTGTTTAAAATACGGATGACGTTCAACTAGTCATCCATCTCCTTCCTCCTGAACTGCTTTCAACTTATAAGCACCCTCTTAATTTGCTAGATAAGATAGTTATCCCCTTACCCAGCTCACCCTGGTGCCATGTTTCAGAGTGGTAGCCGTGTTAGTCTGTATCAGCAAAAACAACGAGGAGTGGCTAGAACCCACTTCATCGAAAGCTTATGCCCAAATAAATTTATTGGTCTCTAAAGTGCCACAAGGACTCCTCGTTGTTTTTCCTGGTGCCCTATTTATGCATTGGATTTGCAGATCAGTCTTTTGGGACCTGATCTTCAACTGGAGTAAATTCGTATAACTCCATTGACTTCAGTGGAACTATGCTCAGATTTCCTAGCTGAGGATCTGGCCCAAACGTCTAAGTGAATTCAAGTTCTCAGTCTTCTTTGTTCTCTCTTTCTGATCATAGCCATACTGATTATATTTATATTTTTTTTTCTCCCAATAATTTTGCTATACTTGTCATCTTGCCCCCATTTTTCTTTGTAAAGAGTAAGAGAGGGAATTCAGTTAACTTATTCTTAGCAGTGCCTCCCTCGTGTTACTGAATTTTCATCCGATCTCTTGCTCTTTATTTTCTGTAGGAAGATACTTGAGCTCTTGTGCAGCCATTTTTCATTCTCTTTGGCTTTGATAGTTCATTTTATTGTCTGCATTTCCTTACACACCACCTATTTTTTGTAGCTGTCTAGTTCTTCTCCTGTACCTGTCTTACAACTTGCATGTGCCTCTTTCATTCCCTGATTTATCTTTTGCACTCCTCACTCAGATCGACCTTTTCTTGCCTCCTCCTCCTTTGTGTTTGTTGCTAGAGGAGATACAAAACCATTGCAAATTGATCTTTGAACATTTTAAATTCTCTCTGCTGTCAGGATCATTTGTATTTCCGCCCTTTCCTATTTGATTACACCATTCCCTTTCTCAACATTCCAGTGTCTTCCAAACATTTTTTCCTGGGAATTCAGCCTTATTTTCCCCCCCCCCAAATCTTTGAGTTTTCTGTAGTTGTAACTACAAGACTAAGCAACAGTGGTCTTTGTTGTTTTTTAGGCTGCTAACATCTGATCGTCCACCATGTGGATGCTTGGGGCAGCCTTGTGCTGGCCCTCTACACAGGGATGAATTTCACACTGCTGTGAATAATTTGAGTTCTTCACAAATAGTCCAGCTTTTTTTTTTTTTAAATGGCTGTCCTGTGACCATGAGAGGATAAAATGAAATCAGTAAATCCACAGGGTTTAATTCAAGGAAGAGTTTGACCATTGATTTTTCACACATGAAAGGAACAAGTTGCAGAAGAGTTTATCAAAATGTTAAAGATTTCTATAGAACCTGCTTACTATGCAGTCTGAATTATGTATCCTGTATGGTGGATGCACCATAAATGCTTTATTTTGGACTGTGATGCCTTATATGAGGACATCACTGTAAGGTTTTGTTACAAGGTTGGAGTTTCGTTGCTTAAAAACTTGTTTTCTACCTTTTATACAGTATATGATTTGAATAATGTGCCACAATATTATTTCCTTGCTCATTGAAATCCCTGAATTGTAAACATCAGTCATTTTATTAACTGTTCATGAGAGATTTCTTAATGTGTTATGTACATTTATATTATTTTCAAAGTAAAGAAAGTTCAGAGGTGCTGTAAATAAAATGTATTTTTAAAGAAACTGGCAGTCCCGTGCTTGATGTGTATTAGAAACTGGAGACCTAAAGTCAATATATGAAATTGATTTAACACATCCATGATTGTTAAGGACCAATCCTGAGCCAAGGACTTGTTGACTACTTGACTTCATTGTGAATCTTGCCTCTGAAGGGAGAACGAGGTTTAGACTGAAAAAACAAACCATTTTTCAAAAGTGCTCAGCATCCTGCAGCTCTCACTAAGAAATGGGGGACCTGTTGGATGTTGAAAACCTGGCCCTCTTTGTTTATCTTCAGCCACTCAAACTGTTTTTGTTACACTGTGGAGTGAATTTAGAGCTCGATACTGAGGATCTAAGAAAGGGTAGTGGCTACAGCCAGGCACTGTATGTACAGAATGCAGATACTGTGTTCAGTGTCACCACAAAGCTCTGCCAATTCATGTTTGCTATTCCAGTGCCAGTTCTGAGCAACGCTTGTGACTTCTGCTGGGGCTTTGCAGTGTGGACCAGAGTCAACTAAGAGACAAAACATATTCTGGGCATGTGAACTAAACAAGATTTAAATCTAGATTTCCACCTGTGAAGTTACCCTTAGAGCTTTAATCTTCTGTGCTATACAGGTCCCAGGATGAAGCTGGTGGTGTTTACCAGCTGGAAAATGCTACCAAAGGGCCAAATCTGTGTAACACAGATGCATTATTGGGGAAAAAAGGGCAAAGGGAGCCTGTGTCCTGTGAACCCCAGCTTGTGAACTGATGCAGGAGCAAGGCAGGATACCCTGCTAGTGCCCCCTGGGGCACAAACATACTCATTCATGGGCCAGATCTCCAAAGCAGGCCCCTGGCACCATCTGAGTGTGCAGCAGTGTGTAGGGAGGGTGCATACACTGCCGCTTTTTGAGGGAGTTGTAAGGCATGCTCGACCATACAGCTTCTTCGTACCTCCACCTAGCTAACCTGAACCAGGTGCCACCAGGAGCCTACTGCATTCACTCTGCTTCCCTCCCTGCCCACGTGGCTACAAAGAGCAAGGGCAGATTTGCACAAATCTGTATTAGCAATGTTCAGCAAGACCAGTATTAACTGTGCATGTATTTAGTATTTACTATATAATAAAGATTATGGAAACACTCCATAATAAAGGTCAACTTTTATATTGATTAATATGTCTAATAACTAAAGCATTAATATGAGCTACATTTCCAGTGTTCATATAAAAAAACATTTGTGGGAAATCAGTATATTCTATGGTAAGGGGAGTGAGGGAAGGATGGAAACCTGGAGCTTGTCAGAGCTTTAGCTCTGACACATTTAACTTAACATTTGAAAGGCCTATAGTATTCTTCGAACAGCATATAGCAATATGCTTAGTGGGCTAACGTCAACCATTTGAAGGCCTTGGAGATATAGAGGCCATTGTTTAGCCTTTGACTCATTTTTCCTTACTAGAAAGGTTGTTACTGTCCAGGTCTTTTCCTATTCCCAAGAAGCCACAGAAGAATTGGAAAGAATTTGGTCTGATGCAGGAGGTCACATTTTAAAAATGACTTCCAAAAAAAGCATCCACAAAATGTGTGGATTTGTGAATGTAAACCTCACTATCTATACAGGCAAAATTAATTAGGCTCACAAATTCTAATTTGCATGTGCAAATACAGGTGTTTGTGCTTGCACATGTGGGAATTTTGTGAGTAAATTTCAGGAGGCTCTTATGGAATGTTGCCCAAGAATACCAGTGTATTTGTAAGGGGACTGTTGCCCCCTTACTAACATTCAGTGGGGGTGTTTTGGTTGGCTAGCTCCCAATACTAAAAGGGGAAGGGTCAATGGGAAATCAGGACCCTGAGACTGACAGTCCCCAGGAACAATGGGGAGAGGCCAATGCTCCAGGTCAGCCTGAATGACAGGGTTGGCAGCCTGATCAGGGAGTCAGGAGGGCAGGGGGTCCTGTCCTCTGTGTAAGCTGGAATTGCTTGGGTCAGATAGAGTGGGGCTGAGCTAAGGAGAAAGCAGGGGCCAAAGCTGAGCTGGGGAGCAGAGCTGTGCCAGATCCAGAGGGACCAGAATAGCCCTGGGAGGAGAGCTGCAACAACCAGAGCCAGAGGGGCCAGAAAAGAGGCCAGTGCTAGGAGCAGAGTCACAGAAGCAGCCCACAGAGCAGCAGCAGCGCTGAGACAGAGTGGTGGAGCTGGGTTTGGAGCAGGCTGGAGCCAGGTGCGGTGAGCAGCTGGGGAGAGCAAGGGGGACCCTGGGCAGCAGGCCCAGCACAGGGAGATGCCTCAGCCAAGAGGCTCTGCAGGCCAGGCTTGGAGGGGGATCATAACCCCGACAGGGTGGGGGCGACACTGGGATGAAGGGTCCTGGCACTTAGAGCCTGAGAGCATGTGGCCACCACCAGAGCAAGTGTCCAACCCACAGCATCCCTGCAGCACAGCCAGGGCCTGAGAAGGTGGCCTGGGACTTAAAAAGGAACAGATTGTGAACTGCCCTGACATTCCAGAGACACTGTTTGTGATGTTCCCTGCCACAGAGCGGGGTGATGTGTTTCCTTTAACCTTTCCCATTTTTCCTTATTCTTGTTAAAATTGTTGATTAAATAACTTGTAATGGTCAGTGGGTCAGAGAAGTGCCCAGTGCAGAGAGAGTACCCTAGAGTGGGGACACCCTAGCCCCTGTCCTAGGTGACCACAGCAAGGTTGGGGGTCAAGCCCCCCAGGAATCCTGGGCCCAGCCTTGTCAGGGTTACGAGGACTCTGCCAGACAGGAGAGTGGAAGGGGAGTCCTCGAGGGCAGGGAGGCCTCTGGGTAAAGGAAGTGGGAGCGAGGACTCAGATCCTTCTGCTAGCCCATTTTACCAGGGTAGTGCAGAAGCCAGGAAAGTTCCCCACAATAGCAGGACCATTCCCCCACTTACATATTGATGAGACATTATTTGTGAGTTGTTGATGGTGTTCTGCATCAAGAATTGGCATGGGGTGTGGGGCTGGAAATCAGAATGGCCAGTGGTAGATTTTGAAGGACCACATGGAACACGCTGTTACAGCTATAACATAGAATCATAGAATATTAGGGCTGGAAGAGACCTCAGGAGGTCATCTAGTCCAATCCCCTGCTTAAAGCAGGGCCAACACCAACTAAATCATCCCAGCCAGGCCTTAAAAACCTTTAAGGATGGAGATTCCACCACCTCCCTAGGTAACCCATTCCAGTGCTTCACCACCCTCCTAGTGAAAGAGTGTTTCCTAATATCCAACCTAGACCTCCCCCACTGCAGCTTGAGACCATTGCTTCTTGTTCCGTCATCTGCCACCACTAAGAACAGCCAAGCTCCATCCTCTTTGGAACCTCCCTTCAGGTAGTTGAAGGCTACTATCAAATCCCCCCTCACTCTTCTCTTCTGCAGACTAAATAACCCCAGTTCCCTCAGCCTCTCCTCATAAGTCATGTGCCCCAGCCCCCTAATCATTTTTGTTGCCCTCTGCTGGATTCTCTCCAATTTGTCCACACCCATTCTGTAGTGGGGGGGACCAATACTGGACACAATACTCCAGATGTGGTCTCACCAGTGCCGAATAAAGGGGAATAATCACTTCCCTCAATCTGCTGACAATGCTCCTACTAATACAGCCCAATATGCCGTTGGCCTTCTTGGCAACAAGGGCACACTGCTGACTCATATCCAGCTTCTCATCCACTGTAATCTCCAGGTCCTTTTCTGGAAAACTGCTGCTTAGCCAGTCGGTCCCCAGCCTGTAGCAGTGCATGGGATTCTTCCTTCCTAAGTGCAGGACTCTGCACTTGTCCTTGTTGAACCTCAGATTTCTTTTGGCCCAGTCCTCCAATTTGTTTAGGTCACTCTGGACCCTATCCCTACTCTCCAGCTTATCTACCTCTCCCCCCAGCTTAGTGTCATCTGCGAACTTGCAACTCATCCCATCATCCAGATCAGGGACTGGCAACCTTTGGCATATGGTGCGCCAGGGAAACCCCCTGGCTGGCCAGGCTGGTTTGTTTACCTGTTGCGTCTGCAGGTTCAGCTGATCGCAGCTCCTACTGGCTACGGTTCGCCATCCCAGGCCAATGGGGGCTGTGGGAAGCGGTGCGGGCTGAGGGACGTGCTGGCCGCCCTTCCCGCAGCCCCCATTGACCTGGGATGGCGAACCGTAGCCAGTAGGAGCTGCGATCAGCTGAACCTGCAGACGCAACAGGTAAACAAACCAGCCTGGCCAGCCAGGGGGTTTCCCTGGCACGCCACGTGCTAGAGGTTGCCGATCCCTGATCCAGATCTTTAATAAAGATGTTGAACAAAACTGGCCCCAGGATCGACCCATGGGGCACTCCACTTGATACCAGCTGCCAACTAGACATCGAGCTGTTGATCACTGCCTGTCGAGCCTGACAATCTAGCCAGCTTTCTATCCACCTTATAGTCCATTCATCCAATCCATACTTCTTTAACTTGCTGGTAAGAATACTGTGGGAGACCATATCAAAAGCTTTGCTAAAGTCAAGATATATCACATCCACCACTTTCCCCATATCCACAGAGCTAGTTATCTCATCACAGAAGGCAATCAGGTTTGTCAGGCATGACTTGCCTTTGGTGAATCCATGTTGACTGTTCCTGATCATGTTCCTCTCCTCCAAGTGCTTCAAAATGTATTCCTTGGGGATCTGCTTCATGATTTTGCTGGGGACTGAAGTGAGGCTGACCTGTCTGTAGTTCCCTGGGGTTCTCTTTCTTTCCTTTTTTAAATATGGGCACTATATTTGCGTTTTTCCAATTGTCCAGGACCTCCCCCAATTGCCATGAATTTTCAAAGATAATGGCCAATGGCTCTGCAATCACATCAGCCAACTCCCTCAGCACCCTTGGATGCATTAGAACTGGACCCATGGACCTGTTCATGTCCAGCTTTTCTAAATAGTCCTTAACCTGTTCTTTCACCGCTGAGGGCTGCTCACTTCCGCCCCATACTGTGTTGCCCAGTGCAGCAGTCTGGGAGCTGGCCTTGTCTGTGAAGACCAAGGCAAAAAAAAAAAAAAAAAAGTATTGAGTACTTCAGCTTTTTCCACAGCGTGTCATTAGGTTGCCTCCCCCATTCAGTAAGGGTCCCACACTTTCCCTGACCTTCTTGTTGCTAACATATCTGTAGAAACCCTTCTTGTTACCCTTCACATCCCTTGCTAGCTGCAACTCTGATTGTGCCTTGACCTTCTGTAGCCAGACAGCCAGCCCTCCCCCCCCTCAGACCAGCATTGCTGGAAACACAGGAGGAAGCCGGAACAGGGCACTTAACATATATTCCAGCACAGCCTTTGAAGCTGTGAAAGCACAGGTGTGCCTCTGGGGGCAGATACAACGATTAAGCTCACAGCAGGCAGAGGCCCTGTGACAGACATGGCTTTTAGCCCCTACTAAATAGCGTGATGCACACACACCAACATCCTAGTTGGGAAAATATTTACCCTGATAAAAGAAATGTCCAGTAGTCAACACTTATTGTTTCTCTCCCTTGCAAGTGTAAACTACTCTTGCGAAAGCTGGCGTCACCCAGACAGACCAGCCTCAATTTGGCATAAGAAAGGAGAAAGAGAATAAAGGAGTACAGAGGTATAAGTAGGGGACCTATAGCACCATGATTTTTGAGTGCTTTTCACTATCTATCTGCTGGTCAGATAAGTGACAGCCTCCCAAGGCTTCTGCAGCTAAGAGGGTCCCTACGCCTTGTCCCTTATTCGTCTTTCCGCGGAATTGAGTGACCGATCCTGGCTTGGCACCACTGGAATCGAGAGATGCAAGGAGGGTAAGAAGCACCCACACCTGATCTCCTATCTTTAGTGTACACATATTTTGAAATAGAGCTCTATACTTTGTTTTCTTTCTTTGGGATTGTGGCTTCAGTTTTGTAACTTGTTTGTGTGTGTAACATCTCTACATTTAAATAAGTAGGCACTAGCAATTTTGTAACCACATGATTAGAATCTAGCTTAATAAATTTTGGTAACCATTTATGCATAAGCCTGACTTGTTTTCTCTGGTTTACTGTAAAGCAGCCAACACAATTAAAGAACCTCAGCCGTTTTGGCTCTAAAGCCTGGCCATTAGGTGAGAGTACTAAGAGCCTAGCGTTGAGTTGTGCCGCCTCCAGGGGGCAAACTCTTGGGGCACCTGTCAGTCAATCCTGGCTGCCCGCTGCGAAGGAGCTCTGAGCTCTAGCAGTTAAAGTCACGGGTGGTTAGGACCTTGGGGCATCCATCAGCCTAGCCCGGGCTGCCCGCCGCGAAGGGACAGTGCGTCCTAGCGGTTAAAGTCACGGATGGTATAAACGGGCATAGCTGGCACCTCACCAAACATCCTTGGCCGTCGGCTAACACCTTCCTGATTACATCCCTGCATGCTCGAGCAGTATTTTTATACTCCTCCCTAGTCATCTGTCCAAATTTCCACTTCTTGTAAGCTTCCTTTGAGTTTAAGCTCACCAGAGATTTCACTGTTAAGCCAAGCTGGTCGCCTGCCATATTTGCTATTCTGCACATCGGGATGGTTGACATGAAGTTAAAGTCCTGTGTTATCTAGGGCAGGATGCAGCCTGTGAATTTGCAGACATGGGAGCCATATGATTAATGGCTGCAGGAGACCAAGCCAGCCATCTTCTGGAATAAACCAGTAATGCTGACCTTTTCAGCTACATAGGGCTGTCTTCACTGACACAAAGGTGGTTTCCACACACCCCCTGTCCCCCTCCTCTCAGCAAGGTAACAAACATGCAATAGTTCTAGCTTGTTGTAAAATCCTAAATTGAGACAAGGCACTTGTGTTTACTTCAAAGTAGCAAGGCGAGGTCAGCATTATCACCCCCCAGCCCTGCTGGTGGTTGACCTCACCTAGTTTATCTTGTACTAAAACTATAGGGCTTCGTCTCCATTATGGTTTTACAGCAAGATAGCTAGCATGTGTTAGCTATTCTACTGTAAAAACACACCCTTTTTGTCAGTGAAGATCTAGCTATAGTCACCCCTCTAACGCCCCCCCCACCTTTGAGCTAAAGGACAATCATTCTTAGCACATTAGGCCCTGTGCCTCTCACTTCAACCGTTAAGACTGTATTCATGAGTGTGCAGTGGTCAGGGTGACCCAACAGCAAGTGTGAAAAATCGGGTGGAGTAATAGGCGCCTATATAAGACAAAGCCCCAAATATCAGGATTGTCCCTATAAAATCGGGACATCTCGTCACCCTAGCAATGGTGTGCACTCTCACTCAAATTAATTACAGCAACATGGATGCTCAGCAGTCTTCCTTGTGTGGGGCTTTGCCATGGTGCTGGCAGCTGTTCTGTGATTTCTCCTCATTTTTTATTACCTCCCCTCACAAGGTCAGCTTTGGTTGGCCAGACCAGGTGTTACGTAGGAGCTCATGACTATGTACCACCTGAGCTCTGCTCTCTGCTGGATGGAATATCAGTTCTACTGAAGCATCTGTGCCATAGAAATGTAGGAACTGTGAAGGACCCTTCCACTCATCTAGTTCAGTCCCCTGCACTGAGGCAGGGCTAAGTATTATCTATACCAGGGGTAGGCAACCTATGGCACTCGTGCCAAAGGCGGCACGCGAGCTGATTTTCAGTGGCACTCACACTGCCCAGGTCCTGGCCACCAGTCCCAGGGTCTCTGCTGCTGGCCTGGGGTCCCGGCCGCCAGCTCGGGGCTCTGCAGCCATCCCCAGCTGTGGCCCACTGGCCCCAGCCTGGGGCAGTAAGGGGTGCAGACAGGGGCAAGAAAGGGTGCAGCTAAGCACCCCCACCTTAAAAATTGTAAGAAGTGGAATCAGAATTTTCTGACAGATTTCAAGATTTCCAGCCATTTGGCCCAATGCTTTCTTTTCTAATTATACCTGAAAAGTTCAATGAAAGCGACTGAGATTTGTCTGTATTTCAGTGGATGGGTATTAAAAATTTCAAACTGCAGCTCATTCCAACTTCTTCATTGGAACCTTTCACATACTTGAAGACTGTTATGCCTCCCGCCCCCCCCCGTTCTCCAGACTAAACAAACAATTGTTTCAATCATTCCTTGTAGGTCATGTTTTTTAGACCTCTGATTATTTTTGTTGCTCTTTGCTGGACTCTCTCTAATTTGTCAACTTCCCAACGTGTGGTGCCCAGAACTGGGCACAATACTCCAGTTGAGGCCTTATCTATGCTGAGTAGAGTGGAAGAATTACTCTTCACATCTGGCTTACAACACTCCTGATAATTCATCCCAGAATTACACTTTTGACTCACATGTAGTTTGTGATCCACTATAACCCCCAGATCCTTTCCTACAGTACTTCTTCCTAGGCAGTCATTTCCCATTCTGTATGTGTGCAATTGATTATTCTTCCACACCATAGTACTATGCATTTGTCCTTATTTGAATCTTATCCTATTTATTGGAGACCTTTTCTCCATTTTGTCAAGATCATTTTGAATTCTAATCCTGTCCTCCAAAGCACTTGCACCCCTCCCCAAATTGGTAACATCTGCAACCTTTGGAAAATGGCATAGAGAATATATTTATAATAATTTATGAAGATATTGAATAAAACCAGACCCAGATGCACAGGGCCCCATTCACTATGCCCTTCCAGCTTGAGTGTGAACCATTAATAACTACTCTGAGTATGATTTTCCATCCAGTTGTGCACACTTCTTATAGTAGGTTCATCGAGCCTGTATTTCCCTAGTTTATGAGAAGGTCATGTGAGACAGTATCAAAAGCCTTATGAAAGAAGAATATTAGGTTGTTGCGACATGATTTGTTCCCCTCTAGGGCCTGTTGTAAGCCGTAATACCACTATAGCTAGTCGAGGTTCCCCTTTAGCACAAGCAATAGGGGCTGAGTTTTTGGGGTAGAAGGCCTTACCTTATCTTCCTACTGACAACTGTGACGTCCTGTACAGCTGTAGAGTGGATATGCCATTTCCCTGGTCATAAGGGCAGGATACAGCTCCTTCAAAGCCTGTCCATGAAAATTTTGGGTTAGTTGGAGAGGAGTCACGTGTGGGGAGGTTCCTTGGATAATTCTCAAACTAAACAGGCTCTCTTCAGTTCATTCAGCCTTTACCAGCCCAGGAAGGAAGGAATTCAGGTCCTGAGTACAAGAATTTAGGGCTGAATCCCTTGCTGGTAGAACTATGTGATTGTGCACTGACTTCAACTGACTTTTGTCCATTTTCACCAGCAGAGAATTTGGTGCTGAATTCTGATCTCCTCTGCGTGGCAGAGAATTGGGCTGCCACAAGGACAGCCAGCAACCCTGCTGGGGAGGCTATAGAGTAGTTCATCACTCACCCTTAGCCAGTGAAAATTTGTTGTCCTGGGCACAATGGGGAGACTATAGCGCATTAAGGCAAATTGCTGCCTCCCACTGACAGAACTCAATGGCTCTAGTCCTCATGTTATATTTGCAACCCACAAATAGCAGTTATGTTATGTTTGGTTTTGATACCAGAATAATGGAACTCTCAGGCACTCTGTACTGGCCAAAAAATAATCGTATGAGACAGTAGCAGCGGGGGACCAAGAGAAACAACAAGGATTCTATCTGACAGAACTCTCAAAATAGTAGTTCACGTTCCTGTGTCTTCTTCCAAGCCAACTACTCTTGCACATTTCCATGCTCATTACTGCATGGACAGAGGGAGCCTTCTTTGTATGCGACATACACACAAGGCAAAGAATAGCCAAGCTAAACGTGGCCTCTGGACAACATGCCATAAGAAAGGGAAGAATGGAAGCATGTTCCTTTTGCAAAGCGGAAGTAGTTTCCACTGTTATTGCCAACAGTAACTCCATTGACTGAAAGAGAGGCAGCAGAAGGGAGAAATGCCTTATGTTGCATTCAGCAGCTGAGAGCCGTTACTCCAGTCTTAATGAAAAATACAAATATTGGTCACTTTTCACTTTGGTGTCACATCCAGGTACATCTTCCCAATCTCATACACCCCTCTAACTTGTCCCTTGAAAAGTGGGGTGTGTATAGGAGTTGGGTAGTATCCCTTTAAATAGTTTTTGGGCCCACTAGTGGGCCTCCTGATCTTCTGTTGCAGAAGCCATCAGAATGCTGCCAGAGAAGTGTAGAGATTTATGTAGTTAGGCATTGTATGTTTATACATAATTAATAAACATGGTTATTTGGAGTGCAATTGTGTCAATGTGATTTCCTCCGACTCTTAATATTGTAGAGAGAGCAAAGACACAACAGATGGTACATCTATCATCAGACCCACAAGACCCTGCTATATATCCATTTTTACTTGTCTGACTAAGCTGGGCAGAGGGGTGTCAGAGTGAAAACATATTTCTATAAAGACCATAGCACATGCTCACTTTTCATTATTTTTGAATCAGTGTTGCTTGTAATTGTTAAGGACTAAGAACATGAAATACAATGAGCACTAGCGCCAGCCTGGTAGTCTATTATCCATATAGAATCAGAAGCTCTGAGGTCTGTGGTCACACTGATACCTAAGCTCCAGTCCCATTAACTTGAATGGGAGGCACAGGTCCCATTTGATGTGTGGGAACAGGGAATGTGGCCAGCTTTGATGGCTTTAGCACCTCTGTGCCCATTTCACTTACATCCTCCTAAACTTGATCTGAACCTAGGTCTCCACAGGCGAGACTACAGAACTAACCCACTGCTAAAACAGCACCTCTGTTTTCTGTATTTTAACAGCTATCTAGACAGACTCTTGGGGAAAAAGAAAAGAGCATTGAACAACATTGTTACTGCACTTCTGGCAAAATACCCACACAGAGTGGCTACTTATCCTTTTGGGAAAGTGATAAACTGCTGTTGAGTTCAATGGATAGCTGTTGCGAGGTATTTCAAGTTCTTCAGCGGTGCCACAGCAAACATGATCTCCAAGCCTCTTATCTCCCCTTCGCAACCCGTTAGGGCTACTGCCCAGCCCCAGGGACTCTGAACTCCCAGCTACTTGCATCTTTTGGTTAGTTTACTCAGCCACTGTCCTCGGATTGCTGGTCTCCAGTCACCTTGGGTCTCGCTAATCTCCTCTTTTTCTCCGTCACTTATCTCTAGGCTGCCAATCTATTCTCTGCAAGTACTCCAGGGCGTACCTGAATTCTTCCCCTTGGGGCCTCCTATCTCCCTTCTTCAGCTATTATGTGTCTTTTGTAGGACTCTTGTTTCGTATAATCTGTGAAAATCCAAAGAGCAGTGGATGAGCACACAGGAACGGAGAGGGAGTTGACTGGAAAGGCTACAAGTTAAGAGGCTAGGAGAAACCAATTTGAAAGCTCACTGACTTTACAAAGTTGCTACTCTGTGGCCTCCGATCTCCAGTTTCATGTCTAATCTTGAAAATATACAGCCTGCCAATTACTGGTTTTTTATCTTTTTACTGGAAGCCTATGAAATTACACAATATAGCTTGAATGTAGATTGACATTTTGGCCTTTTGTTAATTATTCATTATTTGAATACATTTAAAGAAAAGAAAAATGGATGGTTTGTTTCAAAGCAGTTTTCAGAAGTGGATCACTGAAAAATCAGGCCATGACAACAGGCGATAGCTTATTATACCAACCAGAAATGCAGAAAGCCATTTGGCTAGCAGGTATTTGCAGACTCTGCAGATATTAATAGGGTCTTACTGAGTTCTTCTGAACAATTCCCCCCAACCTCATTCAGAGTCATTTGCTTTTTTCACTTTGACACCATTTCCCCAATTTTCTGAATACTCTCACTGGTTAGACTGGCAAAGCCTACAGTCCTCTCAAGGGTGTTCCCATTAAACAGATGGATACAAGAGATCATTGACAAACAACCTTCTTCCTTAACTGCACTTCCACCTGCTTGAAGGCAAGCGTGACGTATCATATGTAGAAAAGGGGGGGAGCTGAGACTGACCCTTAATCTGGCTCACCTACATGCTGGAGACTTGCTCTGCCAAACTGGTCTACACAGTAGATGTGGGCAGGGCTGAATTAAGGCAGTCTGGGCCAGGCAAATCTCCACAGGGAACCCCTTGGCCCCAATCCTGTGTTTTGGCCATATACCCCCACACTGTGGCTCTACTCCTCCTTGAGGCAGCAACAGTGGGCACTACCCACACAAAATTCAACTGCTGTGCTTGTGGAGAAGCTGCCTCCACTCCCCTTTGGGCAAGCTGAGCCTCCTCAGACCACCATTCCTTGACTGGGCTCTGTCATGTCAGGAGAAGGAATCTGCATCCCCTCACCAGAGGCTCTCAACGGTCAGCACCCTTTCCCAATACCACCTCAACATGGTGAGCTGTCTGCAGCAAGGGCCACCACTACATAGAGAAGTGTCAGTGAGCTACCAGAGCAATGAATGTCTGAGTAAGATGCATGGAGCCATTCACATTGCTCACATGTAGTGTTTCATGCTGTCTGCAGATTCAGGCAGATATCACTACATTGGTTTATACTCTGTTCACATTTTGAAGGTTCTCTTTGCAATCAGGAAAGCTAGAAACAATGTCTTTTTTACATGAAAGCTGAGACAGACATCATGTGACTCCAGGAGCTGGGGCACAGAACATATGCTCATAGTACCTCCATCTTAATCTAGGGGGGAAATGAGGATGCTACATCAGCATGTGAGCAGCAAATAAAACACTGACATTTATCTTTAATTTCCATTCAGATCTAGCTGATGATTTATACAGCATTCTCTGTCCAGGGTGTAAGTTTCTAAGAGCAGGAGACTATTGACTTCTGTTAGGTTTTGAACATCACCAAGCACCCTGTCAGAGCTTTTTAATGCTAAGCCTTAAAATCTATGAAGTATTAGCTTCTTCATGCTATTCATACTTTGGAATTGCTGTATGAAGCCCATTTTACCCAAGGGTCTTAAAGAACAAAAACAAAACAAAAAAATAGAATTAAGCCCCACAACACATCTGTATAAAGGTTCAATGGTATCCTAGTTTGCAGAGGAGTAAATTGAGTCTCAGAAAGGTTAAGTAACTTCCCCAAGGTTACACAGCAAATTAGAGACAGACCCACTAACAGAATTCTGTCTGCTCATCACCTGCTCCAAACCATACCACCCCCTAAACTGCAGAAACACTGTAAGAAATGTAAAACGTCCTTCTAATTTGTATAATATTTCAAAGGCATTTTAGTTAGCCTGTGATGAATATGAAACTAAAAACCAATCTGTGTGTAGGTGTCGCTTTTACCTTTCGTTGGCGGACGAAGGTAGGTGTTTTAGGTTCAAGTACTGTAGTGCTTGACACAAACTCTTTGGTATGTGTCATCTTTAAGGTACGCGTCACAGCTTGGTTTTGCAAACTTCCTGACTCATGACAACAGCAAACACCTAATAAGTTAATGCTCATAACACCATTTTATATGGTGAAAGATTTCCAGCTTTTACAACTTTGAACCCATTATCCCATAACATATAATACAACTGTCTCAAGGTTATTTACCAAAGTGATTGCAAGAGCATTTGTGTTGAGATAGGAAACTTTTCTTTTATGAATGATTAAACCATCATGACTAATTCAATTGCTGCTATATTTCTGAAAGAGTGTATATAATCAGAAATTCCATACTATTAACTTTCTATTTTAGTTAACTAAAAAAAACATTTTGCTGATTTGACGATTGGATGGTGCTAAGATCACCCTTTCCCCTCTGAGGTATAGCCATGCACTGTGCCACTCCTGTTAACACTGCTGGGAGTTGCACACACGTCCTGATTGAATACTTTCCTATGTCACGTTAGAGCCTGAGTATTGAAAAAGGCTGAATTTGTTTTCGCGAAACTGAGTATTTTAGGGAAATTCTCTACATTCCTATCCAAATACTGAATGAAGAGTGAATGAACGAGACTTTCACACTTTAACGTAAGACTATAGATTATGTAGATATTTGTTAACATTTTAATTACTACTACTCTTTATTGTGTTTATTACAAGATTGCCTAGGCACCTGCTAAGTAAGTGCCTCATAGTGCTAGGCACTGTATAAACACAGAGTCAGACAGTCCTTACCCTGAAAAGCTTAAATTTAGACAGAAAAGACAGACAAAAGGGAGAGGAAGGGATACAACATGAGCAGAATGATGTTTACAATCCTCACGTTGGGTGCACGGTTTTTCATTTTTAACTGGTTTGGGTGGGCTTTTGTGGGAGTGGATCACGTTTAATCATTTCGTCTATGGTGAAAGGGCCTGATGAATCTTCCTAAGCCACTATGTAGTGGTCTATTAACTTGCAACAGTTTTCAAGTTAATAGACATCTGTTGCAAGGAATTTTTGACCTTTGATTACAGTTCGGTGGCCTATGAATTGGTGGTGTTGAATCCAGTGACTAACAAGCAGGTGTTTAATAAAAATTTCCCGCTCACAAAAATGAATGAAATACTGGACCTATCGAATTTAGTGGGAGTTTTGACATTGACGGTGAAAACAAGAAGTCATTCTTGCCTTTAATTGATACCTCAGCAGAAATACTGAAGACTGAATAGGTCATAGAACTATCCTGTAACTCCCTAGGTCAGCTTGGAACACCAGAAGCTGAGTCCCAGGCCACCGACCATGCCGCACTTGGAGACAGGACTGCAAGAAGGACCTCATTCAAAAGCCTATTCAAGTGAATGGAAAGACTTGAGTGGACTTTGGATCAGCTCCTCAATACAATATACATTGACTACAAGCATATGATAGGATACCTAATACAGTCTTATGTAAAAAAATTCAGATTGGCAGGAATCACCACTTCTTTTGTGGCGATCATGCTGAATTAGAGTGCTGGGCAAGAACAAACTCCAAACTGTGAGAGACTCTGGAAATAAAAACCTGTTTCCATATCAGTTTATTACACTGTATAACCAGAAGTCTGCTATGTTCCTTGTACACCATTTTTGCAGTGAGATGTTGGTCCTAAACTTTTGCTTTGAGTCACTTATTATAGGAAGCTCCAATGTACTCTACTTTAAACATTCAGTGTTTTTACTGTTGATAAAGAGTCCCTGAGACTGATAGCCATAGGGAGAGAATCTCTCTTACCACAGACCTGAGAGGGTCATCTCTGGAGGTCAGAGTCATCCAGTCTGACAGTAAATCCTTTGCTGGTAAATGTAACATTAGTTACAAATGTGGTAGCTGTGTGATATAGTTCCTTATCTACCCCCCTCCCCTGCCCACACTTATCTGTCTGTAGTCATCTCTTGTCTCCTTGCATTGTAAGCTCCTTGGAGCTGGAGTCTTTTTGTTCTGTTTTGTACCAAACCTATCACAATAGAGCCTTGGTCCATGACTAGGGTTTCTAGGCACTATGGTAATACAAATTATTATTAATTACTTCCACTGATAAAGATGGGGTCACACATCCACTAAGAGCTGGCTTGAAAACCATCAAGTTTTTGTACATAGAATGATGCTAAGCAGCTCTTATCTAGTAACAATGTTTGAACACTATGTGCCTGGGTAGATATGTGACTGTGTGCGCTACTTGCCTCTGCCTGTTCTGGGGATTAGTGCTGCCAAGCTAACGCCCCTTCCTGTGGTTGTATAGCACAACTCTATCTGGGCCCTTCTCTTGTTCCAGGAGCTGGAGCTTCCTTTTCATGACTCAGCCCTCCAGCCAGGTCACTCAGCTGTTCCCCCTTCCTGGGTGGTCTTTCAAGATCTTTCTCCACAAGCAGCATTCGGCAGTCCTCGCCCATGCTGCCTGACTATGTCACTCCAACAGTGACTCTGGCAGTCTTCATAGCCACTACCCTCTAGCAATTATGGTTGCCACTCAGACAGTCCAATTTTTGGCTTCTCTGTCTGGGTGCTGTCAAGGTTCCTCCCCCACTCTGAACTGTAGGGTACAGATGTGGGGACCTGCATGAAAACCCCCTAAGCTTACTTTCACCAGCTTAGGTTAAACCTTCCCCAAGGTACAAATTAATTTTATCCTTTGTCCCTGGATCTCCACTGCCACCACCAAACTCTAACTGGGTTTACTGGGAAATGTAGTTTGGACAAGTCTTTCCCCCCAAAATCCTCCCAACCCTTGCACCCCACTTCCTGGGGAAGATTTGGTAAAAATCCTCACTGATTTGCATAGGTGACCACAGACCCAAACCCTTGGATCTGAGAACAATGAAAAAGCATTCAGTTTTCTTACAAAAAGACTTAATAGAAATAAAGAAATCACCTCTGTAAAATCAGGATGGTAGATACCTTACATGGTAATTAGATTCAAAACATAGAGAATCCCTCTAGGCAAAACCTTAAGTTACAAAAAGGACACACAGACAGAAATAGTCATTCTATTCAGCATAGTTCTTTTCTCAGCCATTTAAAGAAATCATAATCTAACACATACCTAGCTAGATTACTTACTAAAGTTCTAAGACTCCATTCCTGGTCTATCCCCAGCAAAAGCAGCATACAGACAGACACAGACCCTTTGTTTTTCCTCCCTCCTCCCAGCTTTTGAAAGTATCTTGTCTCCTCATTGGTCAGGTGCCAGCGAGGTTACCTTTAGCTTCTTAACCCTTTACAGATGAGAGGATTTTTCCTCTGGCCAGGAGGGATTTTAAAGGGGTTTACCCTTCCCTTTATATTTATGACAGGTGCCATTTAGGGTTGCCAGGTGCCCTGGTTTTAACCAGAAAGTCCAGTCAAAAAAGGGGACCTGGCAACTCTAAATGGCACTTGAATCAAAAATCTGGTTACTGCAGGGCAGAGGGAGGCACTGCATCATTAACCTGCACCAGCCCCTGCTCAGACTGGGCTAACTCCTATATGCAGGCAGGCTCCTTGAAACAATTCAGGGAGCAATGGGGGGAGAGAAGGAGAAGAGTGAACAATGGGGCGGGGTTTTAGGGGTCTGGTTACCAGCAATTAGAAAGGTGACAACCCTATTCGCAATACTACTCTGCAGTGGTTGGTGGGGGAAACTCAGGCCCATCCTCTACTCTGGTTTCTAGTCCAGGGCCCTGGAGTGAACAGTTAAGGTCTGTACCTACACCAGTATTACTCACCCCAGACTCCTTTTTATCCTGCTTCTTCACCCCTTCTATCTCCCTTACTTCAGGGAGAGGGACTACAGGCTTCTTCCCTGCTTTCCCCCACACTGTTGTTGTCCTCCTGGCTTTATAGAAGCCCTGCTCGTTCCCTCACAGGTGAGCTTCCTCTTAATTAGCTCTCTCCACATATCCTAAATCTCCCCCATTTGTAGCTTATTTGGCTGATTGGGCTCACTTGGCTTAATTCAGCTCCTGCAGAGCCCATGTGGGGAGTACACTCCATCACAGTGATCCAAAGATAAAAGCTTCTCAAAGGCCCTGAACCTTGTCATCATCTTGCAAACAATTTAAATGTGCAAGTCTATGAACAGTGTAACTATAGCAACATTATAGCACCTGAGTGAAAAAAATGAAGAGAAAGAATACAACAATTAGCTTATGCTGTAATAAATTTGTTAGTCTCTAAAGTGCCACAAGTACTCCTTTTCTTTTTACGGATACAGACTAGCATGGCTGCTACTCTGAAACAATTCTCTGGTTATGTCTTTCTCAGCTTGATCTTCGTCTTAGCTTGACTAAACAAGTTAAAGTTCAGCCCTTTATTTGGCAGAGCTTAAGTCTCACTGGAAATATGCTTTACATATTTCAGGGTTTTTATGTATTGAAAACTATCTTTGCTTCTCTTTTCAGTTCAATAAGAAATCAGTTTACTGTACTTGGTGCACAGCAGCTGATAGCCTGGCTTAGCAGAACTCTTCTCCTGTTGGCCAACATCTCTGCCACAAGGACAGAGCCAAACCACTTCATATGCTGAGACTGCACTGGTGTCTGTAGGATGCAGCAGGCTACCAGAGTTAGACTGCTCCTATTTGACTCACTTTCCTGATTGATCAGACCCTGAAACAGTTTGATGGTAAGAAAAAATTAACTTTTTCTCATTAATGTCTGGCAGTCGTGGGTTATGTTAGAGGTTCTAGAGTGGTCTCCACTCAGCTGCTATCCTGTGTAGCGTCCTAGTTACAGCTATGTCTGCTCTCACAAGTGCTTTCCTCAGTTGGTTAAATTTATAAATTGAGCCTATATAAAAATTATACACACAAAATCTAGAGTTGCAAAGTCAAGCACTCAAAAGTTAGGAAATACCAGAATTAAAGTTGCCTGAGGCAACCTTAATTCAGCCTTCTTGTATCTTTGTATTATGATACAATCTTTACCTACTACACAAAGGAGGACAAATTAAAGTTGCACAGGCTCTGGCCATTCCACCTTCTCTCCAACCAGAGGGACAAGGTGGTGTGTGCCACCTGAGGATTCTCCTGCACTGCCAATACCCAATCATCTAGTTAGGCCAGCTTTCCACCTGTTCTGTGCTGCTGGAGTACCACAAAACAGGCAGAACCAGGGGCAAGGATTTAACCCAATATGTCACATTTTACACTAGGGTAAATCACTGACTTAAATAGACTTCTTGTACTCAACTTGAGTGATGTCAGTGGAATGACTTCACATTTAAACCATTGTAGCTGACAGCAGAATTTTTCCTGTTACACTGATCTCATTCCCATTTAAGAGTTATTTCTACTATATCCACATTGATGGTGCAGTTTGTGCCGACGTGGCATACACTTATGCTTTATATATCCATTACTTCACCTCTGTTGCATTACTAATGAATTCCTGTAGCCTGTATAATGGAGAATTTACATTAGATGTCTTGACATTGACCTGCAATTCCCAAACCTACAGGTAGATCTAAAGCTTTTCCTTCTCAAAAACAAGAATTTCCATTTTCTACATACAACAGGACAAATTCTGCCCTGAGCTACAACTCCCAGAAGTTGCTGGAGCGCTCTCCTTCCTCCTACAGTTCAGCTATTTACATATGAAAACAAATAAACACCTGTTCAAAGCACGTGCAGCCTTATGTAAACCTGAGTAACAGCACTCAAATGTATCCAGTGCAAACAAACCCAATGAACCAAATATTCCAAGTTGGTCAGAGTCCTGGCAGCAAGGTGACTGCATCATCCCCAATAAACAGAAAAGTGTAACAAATTCTAGAATAAACCAAGTGAACTTGGGAACACCTATAGCTGAAGGACATAGCAATGCTAATCTTCGGATTTGTACACAATCTTGCAAGGACATGATTGTTCTTACTCCCTCATTTCTCGAATCATTTTAATTGTGTTTTAGGATTTGTTTTATAGACAGTTCTGGTGATGTTAAATACTATCTACTTACCTAGCAGCATAAGCACAGACTAGTTTAAAAAATAGTTAGCTAGCATCATGATAAACTATAAACACTGAAAGCAGCTGATGTCCAAAATCATCTAGATTTATTAGAGTAATATATAGTCAAAAGAAAACAAAAGGTTGTTACTATCTGAACCTAATGCACCAGGATCTAGCCCTGAAGACCTCAAGATAATTGTCTAGCTAGATCACTAACCACCAGAAAGGTGGGATGTAAACCACTTCTCTAGCCATTATATTTTCCTTGTGAGAGCCTGATCACCACTGAATTCTTATACGAGGTGTGTTCAGGAGCACTTCCCAGAATGCTCTTTAAATTTGGAAGGGAGAAGAACTTCAGCCATTTTGTATTTAATTGCTGAAGGTTACATTTTGATTTCTTTCAGTGGGTATCTAGATATTTAGTTCTTACTATGTTTATACTCATTTTCTCTTTACTCTTATTTCTTAGAAGATATGATTCTCACACAGTCCCTAACCCAGAATGCTTCAGTCTACCAAAGATGAGACAAAGGACAAACAGTTCTGTAAAGAGAGTGTCCTGAGATTATAGGGGAGAAAACCAAAATACACAAAATTCTAAACCCTGTTTGAATTTTTACAGGGTTTTAAGGAGGAATTTCAAGGACAATAGAAGGCTGTTAGTGGATAGGAAGTAGGAGAATCTTCCAAGAATAGGGACCAGTATGATAGAAAGCATTGAGTAGAGATGAAGTAAGGATATGAGTTTGGGAACTATACAGGGAACAAGAGTTTGAATAGGAGGAAGTGAGGCTAGAGAAATATCTTGAACCCCGAATACTTACTTGAAGCTTATCCCACCTGGTTTGGTATGGAATCTCAGCTAAAAAAAAATATGAGGATTTCTGGTAATTTGTGGTGGTGGTGGGGAGGATGGAAATCGTTATGTTCATGGTATACACAAAGTTAGAAACAAACACAGATACTCTTTCTGAAAGGTTGCAGTAACACATATCAAATACAGAGAGTGATAGAGCAGGCTGCTTCCTAAAGCCGAGGCGCAGAACTCAACCCATTTTGCTCCAGACTGGCTCTTTTGCAATGACTGTTAAAGACCCAGATCTCACCATTTCTTACAGAGTCCCCTAGGAAGATCAGGAAACCCCTTAAAATTATAAGCTATCACATTAAGTATCGCACTTTTCAATACACCAGAGAGATATTTTCCAGAGAGCTTTTTACACTGTATTTTGGTTCCTCTACATCTAGATAAAACCAGGGTGTTATAAGGGCCATGAATCAAATATCGAAAAAAATAACCTAACTTTTCTCAAACCTTTAACAAGTTTCAGGTACAATTAACATTTGGGGTGAAATTTTGGGCTGGTTTTTATTTTATCCAAACTAGTTCTCTTTGCCCTAATTCATGCTATTAGTAAGCAGACTAGCACCAAAAGGATCCAAATCAAAGATCTAAAACCCTGGATCCCAATGCCATCCCTACACCCCCAACTTGGGAGCATTTGGAACATCTAGCCAGATCCAATTGTTGTGGCACAGAGGTCTTTCTAGAGTAAGTGTGCTCAAGACCTTACTGAGGCATGGTTTAGAATATCTTCTCTTGGTCTATGAATCTGTATTTAAAATCATTTGTATTATTTCTTTTCAAGTGTGTGTCTGTGATTATGTTTGGATATTTATTCTTCTTCAGAAAAGAGGTTAAGCTAACAGCTATTATGATAGCCCGAGTGAGCTTGAAGGTGGCAGAGTTTGTGACAGAGGCATCTACGTTGATTTCTGAAGCTTCAGGAGCATTTAAATAAAATGGAGGGATATTGGAAATCAAAGACCAAATCACAGGGGGTAATTAAAGATATTTAAACCTGATAGCCCTCTGTAGGGAGTTGGACAAGATTTCCCCCTTGTAGTTTCTCCTCTATAATGAGGACGTTTGTTTTTCTTGGGTCCCAACTGAGGTGTTGTTGTCCTTATTTGACATTGTCCTCCTTCTTTGCAAGGGGAGGGTGCTGAATGCAGCGGAACCAATGGGTGCCGGTGGAGCAAGAAGTGGGCAAGCCACAGTAAGATTGCACCTGGAGATTCCACACAATGTACACTGGGGAGCTCTGTGGAACCATAAAGTAAGGGTTTGGGGAGGACAGGTAGTGTGGACACAATCAGTGATGGACTATATAGGTGTCTTGGATGATCTGAATATCAGTACTGAGCCTGATGTCTTCCCAACCATTTTTGACCATCTCTGCTTCATGCGATCGTTTATTTAGTTGGTGTTTTAATACTGTTAATTAAACGTGTATTTCAATTCTAAGTCCTATTGCTTTGTCCATCTCTCTGCCAATGCAGAATTGTTCCCTATTTTCTAGTATTTTGCCCAGTCTAGTTTTCAGGTACTCAAGTGAGTGAGTTTCCACTACTTCGCTAGGAGTATTCCATAGTTGACTAGCTATTAGTTGCTGGAAAGGATGGGGGTTCATTTTATAGCTACTAGGTCACTGGACTTGGATGTTCACAGGTAGAGTTTACATCACAAAGCCCTTCTCACACAACAGCAGAATTGACAATATTTGTAGAAAAATAGCTCCGAAATGGAGAGTGAAAACTATCGCTAAGATTCCTTTCTGGGCAGCATGAGAAAACACGTACACAGGCAAAACACAATAACCTAACAATCTATCTGCTCAGCAATTTTCAGGTTTCACTGACATAAATCCCTGGCCCGTTTGAGCTGGTTATCAGAGCAGTTTGGTGACACAGGTATGTGTTGCGCTGCTATCAGATTTCCATAGTAGTGTCAGGTTCACTTTACAGTTCGGGGTCAACATTTTGCAGCCCTTATGAGCTGACTAAACACTCTGAAATCTTGTTCTCTATATGTAATAAAAGATCAAGCACTCTTACATTATAAAGAGGAGTTTTATACTCTGGACTTTTTTAACCTTTATGATCTGTAAGTGCTTACACATGCTCTATGAACTTATTGCACTTGGAAGCTAGGCCATTCCTGTCCTGAAAATGAGTTTGGCATCAATATCTGGGCCAACTGTGTCATTGGTTTTCCCCCCACACTCCTAAACCATCCAGCAGTATAGAACCACTTCTCTCATACACTTCAGCACCCACCTTTTGAGTGAAATCAGTATCCACTTCACATTACCATTATTTTATTCCAGGAGAGCTGAGCAAGTAATTGATAATTTGGTCAGGTGGCAGAACTGAAACTTTGGGGAAAAATGGGTTTGGGTCGATCCAAGATGTACAATTTTTAGTATCTTCTTCCCAGAATGAAAAATTGAAAACAAAATTTTGTTTTCGGATTATGTTTTCAGGTAATTTACACCTTAAAAAAAAAAAAGAGTTAAATATAGCTAAAGTGTTTTTTGCACCGAAACATCAAATTGTCAAATGTTGAAATAGAAACATTTAGACTTTCTATATTTTTAATCCAAATTCAGGTTAAATTTGGTCAATAATTTTTGTTAACCCAAACTGCCTTTTTCAGTGAATAAGCAGTCCAAATTTTTTTGCCCAGTTCTACATTCCAGTAGTACCTAAAGGCCCCAACTGAAACCAGACCCCATTGTGTACATCCATACACTAAGACACAATCCCAGTCTATCTAAGTGTTTTTTTACCACCACCCATCACTGCAGTATATGAGCACCTTCCACATAAAATTGGAAGCGATTGTGAAGTCCCCAGTGGACTTCCCAGTGTTGGTGGCACTTTCCCCCTTTCAGGGTAAAACAAACACCTACAAGATCTCTATCAAGCATTCTTACAACTACAATACCCACCTGCAGAAGTGAAGAAACAGATTGATAGAGCCAGAAGAGTTCTCAGAAGTCACCTACTACAGGACAGGCCTAACAAAGAAAATAACAGAACGCCACTAGCCATCACCTTCAGCCCCCAACTAAAATCCCTCCAATGCATTATTAAGGATCTACAACCTATCCTGAAGGATGACCCAACACTCTCACAAATCTTGGGAGACAGGCCAGTCCTTGCCTACAGACAGCCCCCCAACCTGAAGCAAATACTCACCAGCAACCACATACCACACAACAGAACCACTAACCCAGGAACCTATCCTTGCAACAAAGCCCGTTGCTAACTGTGCCCACATATCTATTCAGGGGACACCATCACAGGGCTTAATAACGTCAGCCACACTATCAGAGGCTCGTTCACCTGCACATCCACCAATGTGATATATGCCATCATGTGCCAGCAATGCCCCTCTGCCATGTACATTGGTCAAACTGGACAGTCTCTATGTAAAAGAATAAATGGACACAAATCAGATGTCAAGAATTATAACATTCATAAACCAGTCAGAGAACACTTCAATCTCTCTGGTCACTCGATTTCTGATATCAAAGTGACTATCCTTCAACAAAAAAACTTCGAAAACAGACTCCAAGGAGAGACTGCTGAATTGGAATTCATTTGCAAATTGGATACAATTAACTTAGGTTTGAATAGTGACTGGGAGTGGCCAAGTCAATATGCAAGGTAACCTATTTCCCCTTGTTTTTTCCTACCCACCCTCCTCCTCAGATGTTCTTATTAAACCCTGGATTTGTGCTGGAAATGGCCCACCTTGCTTATCATACACATTGTAAGGAGAGCGATCACTTTAGATAAGCTATTACCAACAGGAGAGTGGGTTTGTGGTGGGCGGGGTGGAGAAATCCTGGATTTGTGCTGGAAATGGCCCAACTTGATTATCATAAACATTGTAAGGAGAGTGATCACTTTAGATAAGCTATTACCAGCAGGAGAGTGGGGTGTGGGAGGGAAAGAAAACCTTTTGTAGTGGTAAACACCCATTTTTTCACAGTTTGTGTGTATAAAAAGATCTTCTGTACTTTCCACATTATGCATCCGATGAAGTGAGCTGTAGCTCACGAAAGCTTATGCTCAAATAAATTGGTTAGTCTCTAAGGTGCCACAAGTACTTCTTTTCTTTTTGCTTGGGGCAGGGTTTGCATTTTAGATTTGTTAATTTACTCTTGTTTGTTTGTGTGTTTTCAGTTGATTTGTTTCATTTCTATTTTTTGTTTGGGTTAGTTGCTTGGGGCTATTTGGTTAGAAAGTGGATGTCAGTGTTGTGAGTATGGTTCTTATGGTGGAATCGCCTATAATCTATATAAATAGAATGGAGAAAGGGCGGGAGGAAGGAAGCCTTACTAGCCTCATTTTGCAGATGAATAAACAGGCATGGAGAGACTACAACTTGTCCAAGATCCCATGTGCTGTCCGTGTCAGAGCCCAGATTTAAGCAGAGCTCCTGTGTCCCAGCCAGTGCATTATTAATGAGACCATCATTTTTCTAAACACACATGGCAGTGTTCCCTAGGAAAAGTAAGGCAGGGAAAACTGAAGGCCTGCTCCTACTGATGTAAATGGAAGTTTGGCAACTGACTTCAATGAGAGCAGGTGCAAGCCCATACACAGGCTGAATGGAATTGCCCACACTGGAATATGGCTAGGATCCCCCAAGGCTTAACACCCCTAGCTTTGGAAAAAGAGCCATGGAATCTCTAACAACCAGAAGTGTTCAGGACCTTGTTACATCTGATCCAAAAGACAGCTGACAAATCCTCAGCTAGTGTGAATAGATGTAGACCAGCTGGACGCAATGAAGCTATGTGGATTACAGTTTTATCAATCCCAACCATCCAACCCCCACCCCCCCAACCCCGCAAAAAAAACAAACAAAAAAAAAAACAACCCCAACCCCAGACCCTCAAGAATCATGAGACTGGCTTAAAAAAATCAGAAGATTAAAAAACAACTTCTGTTCTCTTTGCCTTCTGATTTCTGAGCCTTTAGGGTGCACTTGTTTCATGGTTTCCAGCTTTTCTCTACAATCATGAAACAAACTTTAAAGAAAGTGAAAGCTAAGGTTCTCATACAATTGCACGATTCCAACACTGGGGATTTAAGGAATTCACCAAATATCATCAGGCTTGTGGTAAAAATCACAAGAGTTGACAGCATTGTGACTTACACAATGCTGGGGTATTGGTTCTGCATTTGCTTAGAGGGAAGAGCGCCACCTACTGAAACACCAGCATCTCTTCCTGCTGTATTCTCTTTGGAAGGCTCCTAGCCAAGGTGCTGCCCCGTCCCATCCAGATGACAAGTTAGAGATGACAAGATCAAAGCCTGAAGTATTATGGCTATAGGTTGGCTACACTCTTTAAGAAAAGCTCATCCTTTTGAAAATATCTGTGTTATAATGTATCTTTGCATGATTCTTGTATCAATATATTTTAAAGCTATATATTATGCTTCTTACATGTCTATTGAAATGGAGTTTTAGAAAGTGAAGAATTACTGCCTGTTTAGTGCCACTCACTCTGGTTTTCCATTCATATCTCAAGGTCTGATCCAAAACCCACTGAAGTCACTGAAAGCCTCCCATCATTTTCAATGGACTTTGGATAAGGCCCTCAGATGTACATCTCTCTATATCTTCTTATGGCTCTCTACAAGCTGTGGTTTAGTGATGAGTCATCTCATAACCTAATCTTTTTCTGCATGTAAATTTCAAATGTACATATAGTATGGTGTAAAAAATTCAGGCTACAATATAGAGCTTAAAAACAGAAGTAATAAAGTTTAGGAGGTTGCATCTGGTAATGCAGACACATAGCTGTTGCTAAGTGTAATCAACACTAAATAGTCCCACAAGGGTGTAACAGAAGGCATAATTAAATTTACAGAGACATGGGTGCTGATAAAAGAGATATCTGGCTTCTTTTCTTACAATCTCAAGTATTATGGAAATGAGCCCTCTAGTGGATTGTAGAAAAAAAAATCACTCAGTGCGTCTGTTTCACAGTATATCTGAATGCTTAATGAGGGGACTCGATGGATTTTCCGATGTTGATTATTGGCAAATAAATAAAGGTGGTCAAAATTTTTCATAAGTAAAACTTCTGATGACAAATGGCTTTATTCAAAAAGTGGTTTTTTTTGGTGAGAAACTGAAATATTTTGGGTTATTTTGCACAAAAATTTCTGTACCATTTTTATTTATATTTTTAAATTAAAATCATATTTGAAATCAAACAATTATGAACACAATTTTGATTAAAGTTTGTTTAAATGTATCAATAAAATGTGACAGGAACATTCATGAAAAATTGAATCATTTTGAATCCTACAAAACAGTTTAAAAATTGCCCTTGAAACTATATCAAAGGACAAATTAAGGCTGCCTGTTCGATAATGTGCACCACATGCCTCCTGCTTACTTTCTTCTTCCAACACACCTTTTGGCCACATGCAGCATATGCTTTTCATTGCCAATAATTCTCTTTATGCTCCCACATCCTCAGGTGCATAGTGCATCCACCGGTTTCTATGATTTATTTTGTTCTTGTGCTGGTGTGTTCAGGCTTCTGAGTTTCATGTTAATGGATTTTACTTTTTCTATTGTTCTGCATAATGTTTCTCTAGGTCACAGGGAGATGATGTTTTAACAGGAAGTAATTATTTACAATGAAACATTCTGAGAAATATTGCAACTAATTACCGGCTGTTAAAACATCTTCTCCTTGTATCTCTGATGAAGCATCAAAGAGATGCATTGATGTACATCTATAAGAAAAAGCAGGAATTTGTTGAAGCTGCTATTTGCCCTGGTGGTGCAGGGCAGCACATGATATTTAAACAACACCTGAGGCAGGTTTCAGGATGACTTATTTATTAACTACCATGAAATAATTTCTAAAGTAAATGCTTTGCTGATGCTGCTGTGATCTAGCCTAGCTGTATTCTCGGTCACAGGCTCTGCAACCAGTCCCTTAATCCAAGGACCTCTTAATGCCAGCTGGCTGAGGGCACAAAAGTGATACAAGGATCTGGAATCTACTTACTAGTCCACCAAAGAACGTAAGGTCTCTAATGAAAGCCTGTGTCACACAGGCCGTCATAATTAGTGTGATATTTATGTACAGAAAATGTGAAGAGTTATGTACAGATACTAAAAATAAGGCCTGTGAGTTAAGGCAAATCACCAAAAGGTGATCTACATACCCCTGGCTGGCAGGGATGAGGGATTGCTTATCTTACTCTGGCTGATCATATGCTAAAAAGGAGTATGTCACAGTCGCTCTACTAACCACACGGACAGCGCCACCTCCTGAGAGTTTTGGGGATTAGCTTGGTCAGGCCAATGCCCCTTCCAGTGGTTACATCGGGCAGCTTCTCCTCTGCAGCCCTTCTCTTACTCTAGGAAGTGTAGTGTCCTCTTTATGACTCAGCCTTTCCATGGTGGGGGTGGGGAGTATATCAAGCAGTCTCAGGCAATCTGCTGCTTCACAGAGCCACTCCCACAGTGCAGGCAGGGGAACCAAGGCTCACCCTCTGCTCTAGGTTCCAGCTCAGGGACCCTCTACACAGCAGCTGAGGTCTATTCCCTGCACTTTGCTGCCTTTCCCTGACCTGCTTCCATGCCTCTTGACCTTCCCTACACATGTGGATTTGCCAGTCTCTTCACTCCCTCCACCTCCCAGAGAGTAACTTTAGGCTACTCATTTCTTCAGCCTCCTTTGCTTCCAATTTCCTGCCTTTTGTAGAAGGCCACCTTGTTGTTGACAGGTGAGCTTCTCTCCAGTTAGCTTCCTCCAGCCTAAAGCTCCCCCTTTTGCAGCCTAATTAGCTGATTGAGCACTTCCCATCACAGAGTTTTTTGGATCCCAATGGATGCTCTTTTACAGTTTGAACAAATAGACTGTGGGGGCTAGAGGCAAAAACAGCAGGGGTTATCTTGTTTAGGAGTAAGACAATAAACTTTTGAAACTAGATCTGTGGTGCAAATGAACCTCCGGGGACTCCTTCAATCTGTGAGGACAAGCTGCTAGCAGGCTTGATCTCCTGAGAATGGATCTCAGCAAACCTGTTTGAAAATGCTGGGAAAAGGACTTGAGGTAAACGATCAGGTAGGAGACAGGGGAGTGCCTTGTTAGTTAAGTTTAGGCACTAGAAAGCATGTTATGATTTTGTTTTATATGCATCCCTTTGTTCCCAGTATTCTCATTCTCTATCACTTGAATCTCTGTTCTTTGATAATAAACTTACCAAGAAAGGGAGTGGTGATCCTGAGTTGAATCTTACAAGTTGGGGTGTGCTATTTCTTTGAGAATAGCAAACCTGTGAGTTCTGTGAGCATTCAGTTGAACAGGGGCTGAGCATTCAAGAGAGCTGCTCGGAGGACGCAGGGATTGGTGTCTGCTTAACACTAATCCGTACAGAGAGTGTGAGGCCTATGGAGGCTTTGGACGGTAGTGCTTGTGTCACCAGAGGTTGCTGGTTTTAGGGAGCTGATCCATAACAGGCACAGACAAGACTTCCTCACACAAAGGGCAGGTCGTGGTGAGGTGCTTTATGACCCCGGGAACCCCCAGAAAGCATCACAGCAGCTCCCCCAGCGTTTGGACTTCCGTGAATCTGATTCTCAGGTGCCTGTCTCATCTCAGGCATTGCATATGGAACCTAGGGGCCAAACCCAGGGTTTGTAGATTGCACTGGGTTGAGAGGCACCTAAAAGTTGGTATTGCAATGCTCAGCATTGCAATGCCTAAGTCTTTGAGGATTTGGGCCAATGTTTGCTACATACAGAGATCGTTGCCCCAGGATTAATAAATAACGAATAGGACAGGCCACAGATACAAACAATTTGCTTTTCAACATGGCTAAATGTAAATGTATACATCTAGGAACAAAGAATGTAGGCCATACCTCCAGCATGGGGGACTCTATCCTGGAAAGCAGGGACTCCAGAAAAAGATTTGGGGGTTGTAGTGGATAATCGGCTGACCATGAGTGCCAAGTGCAATGCTGTGGCCAAAAGGGCTAATGCATCCCATAGATGTATAAACAGGAATTTTGATTAGGAGCGGAGAGGTTATTTTACCTCTGTATTTGGCACTGGTGCAACTGCTTCTGGAATAGTGTGCCTAGTTCTGGTACCCACCATTCAAGAAGGATGTTGATAAATTGAAGAGGATTCAAAGAGCTACAAGAATGATTAAAGGATTAGAAAACATGCCTTATAGGCAGGGCCGTCCTTACCCATTCCCAAAGTACACAGCTGCATAGGGCACCAGGTACCAAATTTCCTGGTGCCCTGGGCAGCTGCAAGCTGCTCTAGCCCTTGCTCCACCTCTTCCCCAGACCCCAGCCCCGCCTCTTCCTGCCTCACCCCTTCCCTTCCTGCCCCTGCTCCACCCCAGCCACGCCCTCACTCCCCTGAGAACTGAAGAAGGCCGGGCCTGCACGCACTGGTGGCCGGAAGTGTAGTGACCCAGACCCAGCCTTGCTGCTGGTGAGTGCTGGGGGGTGGTTCCCCACCCTGCGGAGGCCTGGGGCCAGCCCCACCTCCCCCACAGAGGCCTGCCCCTCCCCCCCCATGGGGGGCTGTGCAGGGCTCCAGAATAGCTAGGGATGGCCCTGCTTATAGGGACAGATTGAGCTCCTTGAGTCTATTTAGTTTAGCAAAGAGAAGGTAAGGGGTGACTTGATTACAGGCTATAAGTACCTATATGGTGAACAATATTTAATAATGAGCTCTTCAATCTAGCAGAAGAAAGTATAACATGATCAATGGCTGGAAGTTGAAGCTAGACACATTCAGGCTGGAAATAAAGTGTAAATTTTTAACAGTGAGGGTAATAACCATTGGAACAACTTATCAAGGTTTGTGGATTCTCCATCACTGACTACTTTTAAATCAAGATTGGATGTTTTTCTAAAAGCCCTGCTCTAGGAATTATTTGGGTGAAGTTCTGTGGCCTATACTATACAGGAGGTCAGACTAGATGATCATAATAGTCCCTTCTTGCCTTGGAATTTGTGACTTTGCAATCTCTTGGCTTTGTTATTTACTATTGAGTAGGCTGCGCCCCTGGAACATTGCAGATACCATCTCTGCAGGGGGGCCCTGTGCACCCCATGCAGCTTGAGGTGGGTACAAGAGAAGAATTGGTGGATCTGTCATTACACATTCCCAATGGCTTTTGCTCTCCTTGAAGCAGGGTAATGGAAGAGGCAGGGGCTTCTGCAGCCTCAGGCTCGCAGGAATAGCGACAAAGACTCCCTATCCCAGATGCTCACATATTCCTCTGCGAAGACACCAGCTACTTGGGGTTGGTGCAAGGTTTCCACTTCTGGCTTTTGCAGCAAAGAAGGCTGAGTCCCTTTGAGCCCTTGTTTTCTGACATGCTCCCAACTCCACAGACATGTCCTTGAGCATTTCTCTTCATTATTAGGTTTTGAAACTTATTGTCACCAGTTTCCCAGAGACCAAAAAGTAGCAAGGAGCATCCGAAGAGAAACACAGACATACTGGTCAAATGGATACTTTTGAAAATTTGACCTATATTTTTATTGTACAAGAAATAAAGACAGAGAAAAATTTCTTGACAATCCAGTGGGCCAATTTCTGACCTGAGTATGAAGCTGGAGTGGCTCTTAACTTTAATGGAGTTAAACAACAGTTTAACAGTTACAACAGTTAAAATCTGAATTAACTGAAATCTGAATATGGTCCAGTGTTTCCCAGTGGTGGCAATGTGTCTCACACATTCACTCATATCAGTTCCAACCTTTTATTTTGGCTAAAACAATGTAAAAAAGACAGAGAATGGAGTTATTTGAAGCGCTGACAACAGTAATTCTCCTTGAAATGAAACGCCATGTTGTCATCTTTTGGCATTTTAGTTTGGAACTAAATCATGATTGAACTGAGAGAGTTTGTCTGTCATATTCACATTTTATTTGATAAAAATATTAAACCACTGAAATGTAAGGAATTAGCTCATTCTGGACACTGCCCACAGAACAGCTGTTAGATCATTTATTCATGACACTCTTTATAACATCAAAGAGCCTGTGGCAACTTTGTTGTTGCAAAGAGCAATTAAAAATATGTGATCGAATTTCATTTCTTAGTATCTTTAAATCTCAGGAGAGGAAGTTCTATGAGTATCAGCTAGTGGCATTTCCAACTCATTCTTCCCTTGAAGTGGGTGGCTTGCACTTCCCCCCACTGTAAAATAAGTTGGGGTTCCACCCCATTAATGTGTGGATAGCCCCCAAGATCCACATGAAGCAAGGGACATTCACACAAGTGTTTTACAGTGCTGTCTGGGCCCACTATATTCTGTAGGAGCCACAGTTCTGGGGTTTCTTCCTAATTGAGCTACTCTCAGAAACTCCATTAAAGGACAGTCCACAGCATGGAGACCACAGCAATGGAGGCTGATGCAGCCCTGGGTCCTCCAAATTCTCAAGTTCCAAGCGGACTCTCCCTTCCCCTCCAGTTCCATGGAATTCCAGCCTCATGGAGATCCTACAGAACGGCTTTCAGAGGATTAGGAGAACATGGCACGAAAGCGGAAGATCCTATTCTGTGTCTGAACAAGCAACCCCCTCAGTGTGTGGAGAGGACCATAGGGCCTATAGTTTTATGTTTGTATTTGACATTACACAGTATCTCTGATTTTAAATGTTGTTTTTAATGTGTGACGTTAATGGGAGCCTTTCCATTCTTTTCACAGGTAATTGGATCAGGTCCTTATTGAATAAGAGCTTGACATTTATGCTGAAGCTGCCTGTGGATGGCTCTACCTTATTCACTAGAGATGAGCTCAAGCTGCAGTATTTGGATCCTTATCAAAACTCCCAAATTTTGGGATTATTCAGATCCAAAGTTTTGTTTTGGGCCATTGCAGACAAAGGGCTCAGAAGTCAAATTCAAAAGGTGACTTCTGCCCATCTCCCAACTGCTTTTTATTTGACTTCCTTCTCTTGAATCTATTTTTGAAAGCTCGTGTAGTGATATTAATTGCCTCATTGAGTTATACAATTCTGAGTAGACAAACATTAATATGTTTATTACTCTAATTACATGGTTGCACGAAGGAATACAGTAAATTGGCTATCAATGCCCGATCACTGTGTTCTTTCAACATTTGCCTTCTGTACACTCTATATAGAAGGTGAAAGCAATTTATGCAATTATGTAGATATTTTAAACAATCAGACTTGACAAGCAGTGGGTTTCAGGGGGAGCATTATTACATGCCTCAAGTGTGCTCTTAGGCAGGAGGTTGACTTCAGCAGCCTGAGCCGTCCAGTAATCCCCCAGAAATGCACCACTCACAGGGTCTTATTGCTATTGTAAAATTATAGGTTATTCCTTTGCAACAAACTGGGAATTCAACACAGGTATGACATCATTGGCAGCCAATCACAAAGCGATATCTGTGTCCTGCATTCTAAAGGCATGTCAAATTTCTAATCATCACACAATATGAAGGTTATCATAAAGTGAGTGTGCTTAAAGCATATATGAAGTACCTCATTTCTTCAAGCTGACTTTTCCAGTGGCCCTTTCTGGTGTGAGCATCACATTCTTTCTCAGTGGAAATCCTTGTGTACTTGCATGAGGGCTCCACTGATTTTGTGGCATATCTTTTGGTTTTAGGCACGCAAAGCAAGTCCAGCTCTGTACTCCATTGTGTTTATTCTTTTGGGGAACTGGGAAACTATTTCCATTTAATGAGTAGTTGTTTGCCAGGTACCAGATTAAAAGGGCTGTAGTGTATTTTGGTATACATGGTGCAAGCCCATTTCCTGAAGGTGTCCTAGCATCTGGACAGACAGAATTGAAAATACTCATCTATGTTTTCCCTTCAAGTCTGGGCATGCACTGCCTGCCCACACTTGAACTATAGCAATGCTGCCTACTGTCCTGCTCAGACACACCAAAAGGACAGATCTCTTACGCTTGGGATCAATGGTAAAGTTTAGTCCTTGCCCTGTGCCTGCATTGCACCTAGTAAGAGGCATATGGTGAGCACAGTGCACACCAGGACCTGGGCCTTTGTGTTCATTAAGGTAGAGGAAGTTTAGAATCTTTTGATTAGCAAGAGACATTGTGAAAAATGGGTAACACTTCATTTACAATGCAGTTTTGCTAACACCAAATGTTAAATCAGTCAGCCCCAACCCAAATCATGAAATTGGCTTAAAAATCATGAGATTGAAATAATCCCAGTACATACTGGGTTCTCTTTCTAGTTTTGAGCTTTTGTGGTGAACTCCATTAATGTTTCAAGCTTACCTCCACAAGCACTGAAATTAGAATTCCATTAAAGAAAGGAAAACTGTGATACTTATGTAATCAAATGTCTCCAAAAGTTGGTACTCTAAAAAATCCTCTAAATGTTATGATACAATAAAATCCTGTGAGATGGCAACACTGTTATTTGATTGCATGATTCTTTGTATACATTTGGATACGTTTGGCATGAAAAAGTAGATTTACATTCAGAAAAGTGAATTGTATTTTTGTTGTAGAATCTTAGTTTCCACTACCTGTGTAACATGTTCGAGGTGAATAGAAGTTCTAAGATGAATTTTCTGGAAGTGTTGTTTCAAAGGTTTTTTTTATTTCTTTTTTTGACAGTTGATAATTCTTATTGTGTTTGAAAACTTCATTTACTTTGGCCATCTTTTTAAATTTTCTGCAATGAAAATGCTTCCATCTATGAGGAAAGAGAAAGAACAGAGGAAGATGGAATATGAGACTGCAACAAGCAAGAGATGGTGGTAAATTAAGGTGCAGGGGGGATAAAAGTGTCAAACAGAAATTATTATCAGAGGCATATTAGTGCCATATTGAACAGTGCAAAACAAAGACATGCAGAAGAGAGAAGTTTCCATAGGAGTGTTAATACTGGTATAGTAATAATTGAATATAATAGAAGAAATGCTGCAGATTGCTGAGAGAATTAAAGGGTCATGTTTCTCAAGATGTAAGTGTAATATTAATTACTCATGGGGTAAAATGAAAAAGAAACCTATTTTTTTTTTTTTTACAGAGGTAGAGAGGAAAACATGAATAGAAGTGTCAGTGATGAGGAGGATTTTGAAGAAGAATAAGAGACAAATAGGAGTTATAGGAAATTAGTCAGTTTCTTAACAGCAAGTGAACAGACATTTGAACAGTTGCTTGTTTCATTTGGTGAAACAGGAGGTACAGAGATATTGTAAGTTTCTTTATCCTTTCTTTGAGAAATTAATGCAAGTAAATTCCTTGCTGGTAACTTTTGTGACCTTTTTAGTGGAAAATGAATTCATAATACAACCAAAGAGGCATTCTTTTGGAAGAGATTTATTGTATAAGCTCTGTCTCACGTTATTCAGTAGATAAATGTGGTGTTTCTTATTTGTGGAGAGAAGTAGGTAGAGGTGTAAATCATATTAATTCAGATGTTAGAGATGAACAGGGTTTAGACTAGGTCAGGGGTGTTTATACAGCACAAGAGTGGTCTAAAACATCCAGAAGACTTTAAATGGGTATGCTTGTATAATTAATAATGAGCTGGTGGAAAATGTCCTTCAAGATACTTGCAAAGTTGTAAAAGAATTTGTGGCTTTTTCTTTGCAAAAAGTAGGGTCATTGCAAATGGCAGACAGATGAAGTGTGAAGAAAAATAGTATGTTGAAAGGCCACTCTTTGGCATGTGTAAGTGGAGGGCAGTGTAAGATCATTATTGGTCTATTATGTCGGTTTATCTCACCTGGGTGCATAAATTGGTTAGAAATTTTTATGGAGCTCAAATTCCAGCTAAGGATTTGGAGATTTTGATTCATATTTGATAGATGGAAATCCAAACTATGATTTCAGGTTGCTGGAGTACTTCATAGAGAAGCGTTTTAGGGAAGTATTGATTTGGATGTGTAGGTTTCTGAAGTGGTGACTGATCAGTATTGCTGCAATGTGGTTAATGTGAAGAAGTTTGGTTTAGAGCAGGCTCAGTTTGAAGTTGCCAAATGTGAGAAATTTTGTGTTTGCTGTGAGAGATTATTTTATATTAAGCAAGTGAAAATTATGGCAGAAATTGGAGTTGTAGAAAGAAATATGGCATTGTGTCAATTTTTGGCATATTATATTGTATGTTCAGAGAACGAATGGAATTCAGAGTTTATTATTGTGCTATTTTTTTCTAGTAAAGAAGATGCCTCTGAGAAGTGTGTTGAATGGAATGTTAGTGGTTAAAGTTCCTGTTGTACTTAGAGATTTGAACATGCATGAAAAGAGGTTGATTCGAAACAATAAAGTCATTTCAGACATTTGTCCGTTTGCAGACAACAACGTGGGGTAAGTTACTTTCAAATAAGTTGGTACATGACACAGTGTAAAATGGTGCATCTCCCTTTGCCTCTTCAGGAAAATATTTCTAAGATACAATTTGATGACTATGATGGAGAAAAAATGGTCTTTCTAGTTAATGGGGTGTCAAAATGTAAATCATTTGACAGCAATTAGTTGATGTTGGAAAAGAGATTTTTTGAAGGAAAATAATAATTTGTATGCTGAGCTTGCTGTGGGTGTACATCATTTGACTCCATAGGAAGGGAGAGAAATGTATGGAGAAGGAGCATGTTAGAACCTATATTGCCTACAGATGTGGAGAATATCCATGAGCCATATACTGTGTATTCTCAGAGTAGCACGGATGCAGTTGGGGGGAAATATTCGGTTATATAAGACACTAACTGGAGACTGTTTCACCTGGTGTATATGTGGGGGGCAAACTTTAGAGTATCCATGGTTCCCTGATCTCTTCACTTTTGGATGTGGGGGTTTGCAGGACTGTTGTGAATTTGAGATTTCAAAGCTTGAACACAGAAAGTCAAGAATTAGTTCTTGGGTGATTAGATTTTGTTGAAACATCCAGTATCTGTTTAGTTTGGTCTGGGAAATCAAGCTTCATTCCTTAAATAGTAGTAACTTACCACACTTTAAGAAGTACAGGGTGTAGGAATTTAGACAATTTGACAGCACAGCAGTTGATAGAGAAGATTTTGGAGAACGATAATGACTTTAAAGCAATCTTCGAAGTATCTTAAGTAATGTGTGGTACCAAGGAATATTTTTTACAGATGCAGTTATGAGTTGTCATGTATGCTAAGGATAAATTTTATTCTGAGGCTTCCACTTGGTTTCTGGCAAGGACAAGGATTTGTTTTGGGTGCTGTGGTATATAAAAAGAAGGTGTGGGGTAGCAAAGGGGAAGGCGTGGTACCCAGAGGAATAGGGAAAAAAGGAGATGATGTCTGGGGACTGGAATATGCTGGGGACAGGCAGGAAGAGATGGTGGTGATGACAATGGCCTGGCAGGTGGCCAACCCACGCACCCAGTAGTGTGTAGTGAGGCGCTATCAGATAAAATGATTGGGACAGAGAGGGCCCAGACAAACATAGGTACAAACACGGAGGCAGAGCAGGCTACTGTGGGGCCTCAGACCCTGAATGAAAGGGTGCTGGGGGATCCTTTGGGACAAGTAAAGGGGCTACAGGAGAAATTAGTAGCTGCAGAGCAGGCCTTGCAAGAAGCTGCAGAAGACATGTAGTTCCAGAAGCAAAAATATCTGCTGAAACCAGTGATCTTTCATACTCATAATTTGCCCCTCCTGAAAATGAGTGTATTGAAGTAGAGTGATTGATGAGTGAGATTTGTTTAGTTTTTCTAGGACTTTTTCTTTCTTCTTAATGACACTATTTAGCACTTTGAAATTCAAAGATGTTATTTTAAAGGGAGAGAGTGTTTGATAACTTTTAAGTTCTTTGATAAGCTAAATAGTTACATCATGTTTTGTTTTTGTCCACCCTTTTCATCAAAGGCATCAGCCAAGCTAGCCTTTTCCTCTACTTTAATGTGCAAGGGTTGCTTTGGAGAGACTGCCTGACTTGAACCTTTGTGTCGCAAATGGACCTTATTTCTAATTGTTACTGTTATTAATTATAATCTTTTGTACTCAGTTGTGTGGCTGGATATGGCTTGATTTCTGTTTGTTAGTTTCTATAGCAATTGCCTTTAATTTCCCACTCCTACATTCTACTTCCTTTCATTCCAAATAGCACATAAATGATTGTGCCTTACTGAACCCTATACTCCCCCAGTGGACACTTGCACTGCTTCTCTTGCAATCCCAGGGAGGTACATTCTCTGCCTGTGGGATCTCAACCCTCATCCTTTGGGATAGAGGAACATCTGTTCATTTGAGCTGCCTAGGGAGGATTTACATGGAACCCCTCAGGGCTCCTGCTCACCCCCTCTCGATTTTTCTCCAAATCTCCTCCATCCCCGAGAACCCTTTCATACCTTAATATCCTTTAATTTTGTGGTCCCCAAACTTTTGAAGGTCATGCCCCCCCCCTTACCCCAGTATGCACTTCCCGCTAGGGCTGGGAGCAGGGCCATTGGCTTGGGGTGCAGGGGGGATGGGGGACGTGGACAGTATGGTGGTGAGGGTGGGAGCAGAGCCACAGGCAGGCCACGTGGGGCCCGGCAGCCGGGCCTGTGGCCAGGTGTGGAGCTGCACTGAGGCTGTGGATGGGGCAGCTGCAGGGCTGGAAGCCAAGGCTGTGGTTGGGGGTGGGGCTGAGTGGCACTCCCTCCCCGTCCCCCGTGGGGCTATGGGGGAACACCTCACAGTGTGGGACCTCTGCTTCAATTTCTCTGATTTTAAGTACAGAACACAGATACCAGAGTGATGCCCACCCGAATTAAATCAAACTTCATACTGTTTCCTTTACAATGTTAACATAATTACTATTCAACTGTTTGTTCTTGATGACTCCCAATGAGTCCCTGCTAGTTATTCTACAGGCCACTTGTGAGGTATCTGAGTCCCTTTTTTCCACTTCACTTCTGACATTGCCAGTACACTTTTAGTGTCTTTCCTCTTTTTTTTTTCCTTCCTAGCCTCCTTTTCATGAGTTTCACAGTTGCATGGTTTTATCAGTAGTTTATCATTAGTTTCTGCATCTGGAGTATCTTCTTGTGTGTCTGGGATATGGATCTCCACCCCAAAAATGTAATTTTCCTTTCTTTAAAGTCTTCCACTGTGTAAGACTGATTCTGGAAGCTGAATGAGAGTTTCAGTTGGAATCCCTGACAGTCGTGGATTACTGCCCATCAGAGTGCTGCTGTAATTTTCCCCAGCTCTTTTCTCCCCACCCCCTGTTTTTTGTTGTTGTTGTTGTTTTTTTTAAAGTTAGGACAGAAAGGTCTTGGGAAAAAACCTGCAGAGTGTGGCCTTTGAGTATAAGCTCTGGGTGCTCTCTGGCTTATTCATAATTAAATCTTCCTGCTGCTGCTAATGAAATTTCACAATCAGCTCTCTAGATCAGTTATGACGCCCAGGTGCAGGGAAAAATGCCCTATGCTCTCGGTCCACTTTCAACTCTTCCAGAGAGCTCAGATTTAACAACTCTGCAAACAAGGTTTTTACATACCAGGTTGGGTTTCTTTCTTCAGCATTTTTGTCCAGTCCCCTTACTTCAGATGTTTTCCCTTTCTCTGTTTTCTAGAACAGCCAGTTTAAACTGCATTTCTCTTTCTTCTGCAGCAAAGCTGTATGACTCTGCAGCTCTGTCTCTCTCACTTGTTTCTTCTCGACCAGTTGGTAGGATGACTCACTCTTCTGACAGGTTTCAGAGTAACAGCCGTGTTAGTCTGTATTCGCAAAAAGAAAAGGAGTACTTGTGGCACCTTAGAGACTAACCAATTTATTTGAGCATGAGCTTTCGTGAGCCACAGCTCACTTCATCTGATGAAGTGAGCTGTGGCTCACGAAAGCTCATGCTCAGATAAATTGGTTAGTCTCTAAGGTGCCACAAGTACTCCTTTTCTTTTCACTCTTCTGAATCACTAATTTTTCTTTACAGCTGGAATCTTGGACCACCAGATCATTCATCAGAGGCTTAAAAACAGACATCAACAGCCCTGCTGTTGTCATCCCAGGGGTATCATTATAAAATGACTTACCCCCCAAAAGCCAACCTAAACTTGGTAGCTCCAGCTTCTGGCGATCCATCTGCATATAGGCTCAGTATGCTGCAGTGGTTCTGCCCAGAAGCAGTTCTCCCTGGCTTTCCATGAGGGAACTCTGGAAAGTTAATGCAGCCTATGTATAGCTTTATTACATATCAGCCCTGAAGTTTTCACCACCTGGTCCCATTTCTGGCCAGCTGCCTCCTGCCCTGGGCCACTCCAACTCAACACTATATCCTGTGCCTACTCACAGGATCAAGTTCAGATTCCCACTCAGGGCCCAGAGATGGTGGCATAAATAGGCACTCAAAACCCTTTTCCTGAATGGAGGGGTCCTCAGTAAACAGATGTCAGTGGATATGTTCTTTATTATCCAAAGTTTATTTATGTAATTTATTATCCAAAGTTTACTGCAATTAAATAGAACCTCATGTATCTGCAAAATTTGTGGGTAGTCTTTCAAGGACAGGTATTTACATGGTTTCTGTGCCTTCCTACTTGGGAATCAGGCTAGAAGTTTAGTAATACTGGCCTTTGTTGCATGTTGCTGCTTCTGTTTATAGTTCCAGGTTGAATCTGGAAATGTGAAAGGTGCCAGAAAATGGGGAAGGAGGAGGGAGAGGAAAAATATCTGAAAACAAATCAGTTTAGGAAAACTTCCAGGCAATAGGGAATTTCCCTATTTAGCTCCCTAACAAATCATCCTTCTCCTCCCAGAGTGGTAATATGTTTTGCTTTTTCATTCCATTTTAAATGGTTAATGTGAGACTACACTATAGCGTAATTAATGTCTCCAGAAATGTACAGTACTGCTCACAGGTATCAGTATGCCCTGAGCCATTATGGTACCAGGGACACTGCCACACCAATATACCCTCAGCTCCTTTTGCAATTTTCTCAGTGATCACTCCGAGTAAGCGGGTGCGGTGGAAGACATAGATCATGCAAAGAGCAATGAATTATATTTTCTGGGGAGAAAATGTTTTATTATCTAGTAAGTTGGAGACACAAGGGACTGGGCCTACCTCTGTGTTTGAACTGCACCTAGCATCATTCTGATTTGGGGCTTCTAGGTGCTACCATAATATAACATTTTAAATAACAATATTGAGTCGATCTTGCTATAAAAGTTTGCAACTTCAGATGTGTAAAACCAAATGGCCACATGAGGGCACTATGACATTAAGAATGAGGATATGCTGCTGTTTTTCTCTAAAGATTAATTGTGAAAACCAGTTGCTCTCCATTCATATTAAAAGGGGATCAGGCAATAACATTGGGTGCTCAAAGGAACAAACATGTCCCACAGCCATAAATACTAGATGGAGTTAACTACCACTATCTCTGCTCTCCGCCTTCATAGGTCATTCTGTAATTGTTTGTATTGTGTCCATCCAGATTAGATTGTAAGGCCCTTGGGATAGGGAACCTGTCTAAACAATGTATTGCCATGCACACCTATGACACTGTATAAATAATTAACAGTAATTAATGTGCCCATAAAGCAGTATCATTCGACATTGCTCCTGGGTAATTGCTATCATACTCCACATTTTAAAGAGACGTTGTCAACTAGATTTAGACCCAAAATATAAAATCTGGGTTAATCCCCCTCCTCCCCGCACCTGTAAAAAAATTGTTATGGAAACTGGGCTTTAAAATGTAAATAGTTCCCTGCAGTGTTACGGATCTAAAGAGCATGGGGCTATGTACATTACTTGGCTGGAAATACAAGGAAAAGTGAAAGCGACCCCGTGTATTTTCATCACCCAGGTCTGTATGAAATACAAACAGCATGAACAGTTGAAAAGGAAATTTGATTTTAAAACTTTTGTTTTGTTCTTACATTTTTATTCTATTTTACCATTGTTTGCGGGTCATCAAGGTACTTGTCTCTATTTGAAACCCAAAGAAAAGGAGTGGTTACAATCTAAGGGCTCAGTCCTGTTCCCATTTGTACTCCAAGATAAAACTCCTATTGATGTCAATGGGCCCCAAATGAGACAGGCCTATTTAAACATCCCGTGTGCATGATCAAATTTCAAAGCAGTATGGATGTCATGTCTGTCTCATGGCTGTATGCCCTACTGATATGTATTTGACTTCACTCACTCTGGTAGCAATGCCTTAACAGCTCGAGCTAAAGGGCTAAGTTCCAGGGCTGGTAGCCATAGCAGATGCAGTCACCTCTTACGTTGACCAGCCAATAGATCCATGCTTTCCTAGAGAGGATTAAACCTACTACAGGAGGTTAATCGCTGCTAGACATTATAGAAGAAGAGTATATTAAAGAGGAATTTGAATGACCAAGGCAGCCATTAGGTATACAAACAAGTTCCCTTTGGAACAAGATGGTCATAGACTCCATGCCTTGCCTTCAGAATAGGGCCCTGCAGGAGTTAACGTGCATATGGGATCTTACCTCCTTATTTGGGTGTATAATTTTCCATTTGCCTAGCAAGGCCCCCTACACCTGTACAGCCGCAACTATACAGTGCTCATGGAGAGGGGTTTCCATGGGCTTGCAGGGAGGTGTGAGATAATGTCAAATTGTGAGTATGCAAGCTGCAGTTTTGCTAGTGGGTTACAACCACCACAACTGGAGTGGTTCAGCTGAGCCAGCCAAGATGCAGACCTGCTAAGCATCATTTTCCTATCATGGTCGTTTAGCAGACCAGATTCACTGTATGTTACGCTGATCCCTGCCTAGAATGTCATTTGTGAAAATGACTGACTTTAGCAATGCTGTTGTGTGGTTCTAGAAAAGGCTGTTGAGGCTAAAGAAATTATACCAATATCATTTAAAGCTTCTTTTAATTTCCCCCATATACTTCATTTGGGGTCTTTGCTCTAAACTATGTCCTACATGAGATTTAGAAAAAATAATTAATACTTAGATGTCTTCAAGTCACCAGGACCTGATGAAATGGTCTAGAATACTCAAGGAGCTGACTGAGTCATTAACATTTATCTTTGAAAAGTCATGGAAGATGGGAGAGATTACAGAAGACTGGAAAAGGGTAAATATAGTGCCTATCTATAAAAAGGGAAATAAGGACAACCTAGGAAATTACAGACCAGTCAGCTTAACTTCTGTACCTGGAAAGATAATGGAGCAAATAATTAAGCAATCTATTTGCAAACACCTAGAAGATGATAAGGTGATAAGTAACAGTCAGCATGGATTTGTCAAGAACAAATCATGTCAAACCAACCTGACAGCTTTCTTTGGCAAGGGTAACAAGACTTTTGTAGATGGGGGGTAAGGGGTAGATGTGGTATATCTTGACTTTATTAAAGCTTTTGATACTGTCTCGCATGACCTTCTCATAAACGAGGGAAACGCAACCTAAATGGAACTACTGCAAAACTGGTTGGAAAACCGTTCCCAGAGCATAGTTATCAGTGGTTCACAGTCATGCTGGAAGGGCATAATGAGTGGGGTCCAGCAGGGATCAGTTCTGGGTCTGGTTCTGTTCAATATCTTTATCACTGATTTAGATAATGGTATAGAAAGTACACTTATAAAATTTGTGGGCGATACCAAGCTGGGAGGGGTTGCAAGTGCTTTGGAGGCTAGGATTAAAATTCAAAATGATCTGGACAAACTGAAGAAATGGTCTGAAGTAAATAGGATGAAATTCAACAAGGACAAATGCAAAGTACTCCATTTAGAAAGGAACAATCAGTTGCACACATACAAAATGGGAAGTATGTGCCTAGGAAGGAGCACTGCAGAAAGGGATCTGGAGGTCACAGTGGGTCACAAGCTAAATATGAGTCAACAGTGTAAAACTCTTGCAAAAAAAGCGAACACCATTTTGGAATGTATTAGCAGGAGTGTTGTAAGCAAGAGACGAGAAATAATTCTTCCACTCTATTCTATGCTGATTAGGCCTCAACTGGAGTATTGTGTCCAGTTCTGGGTGCCACATTTCAGGAAAGTTGTGGACAAATTGGAGAAAGTCCAGAGACGAGCAACAAGAAAGATTAATGGTCTAGAAAACATGACCTATGAGGGAAGATTGAAAAAATTGGGTTTGTTTAGTCTGGAGAAGAGATGACTGAGAGGGGACATAACAGTTTTCAAGTACATAAAAGGTTGTTACAAGGAGGAGGGAGAAAAATTGTTCTTCTTAACCTCTGAGGATAGGACAAGAAGCAATGGGCTTAAATTGCAGCAAGGGAGGTGTAGCTTGGACATTAGGAAAAACTTCTTAACTTTCAGGGTGGTTAAGCACTAGAATAAATTGCCTAGGGAGGTTGTGGAATCTCCATCATTGGAGATTTTTAAGAGCAGGTTAGACAAACACCTGTCAGGAATGGTCTAGATAATACCTAGTCCTGCCATGAGTGTAGGGCACTGGACTTGATGACCTCTTGAGGTCCCTTCCAGTCCTATGATTGTGTGATTAATAACGAAATAACACTTTGGACTTCTATGACCTCTTATGTCAATAAACTAAGCATCACAACGCTCATGTGAGCAAGTGCATATTATCATCATCCCCATTTTAGAGGCCCAGAAATTGCAGCACTAAAAGAATCAATGATGTCATGACCCATGGATTTCAAACCAAGGCCTGCAGGGTATGGGAGCAGCCACACTCCAGCCCTCCACCTTGCAACCTGCTGCCAATGGCTCATCAGGGATTCACGAAGCCCAGCCCCAGTGTGAGGCTCTGCACCTAAGTTCCAATTGGCGGCGTTCCAGAGTGGCTGGCTGTTGCACTGGCCCTGCATAAGCCAGCAGCAGGAACAGGAAGCTGTCTAAACAACTGGGCTCCACCATGCTCTGAACTGTGTACTTTGTGCTTCCGGCTCCCTGCCTTGATTTCCTGGCTTGACTCCTGACATCTGACTTGTAGTTCCTGACCTTCAGTTTGTCTCCTGCCTCTGACCCTCCTGGTATCCTGACTCATGGTTTTGATCTCTAGTTTGTCTCCCTCCGAGTATCCTGACCCAGCTGACTCTTGACTCCTGTCTTGACTGTGGACTCTGGTTTCAACTACTAGGTCAGGCTGCTCATGATCTGGCTGTGACAAATGACTTGCTCAAAGTCACACAAGTATTTAAATGAGTTCCAGGTTCTGTATTTTGTGGTGTGATCATATTAGTTTGCATCACTATAGCACACAGTTTACTGTCCAAGACATTATAGTGTGATTGCATAATAGTTGATAGAAAACGGGATACAAAACATTGCCTTTAGCAGGCTGCCTAGCTAGTTTGCAACATCAAGTTTGAAAATATTCTACAACATTTTGTACCTTAGAAAGACGTTCAAAAGTGCACACAATTTTCTTTGTTTCATTGTGTCCTCGGTCCTCATCTCGGTGTCAGAGAATGGCAGATATTGTACTGGGTGGATTTCAAGGTCTGACAGTGCAAGCAGCAATACTTTTTAAGACCATATGTGCCTTAGCAGAAGGCATTTTCATATTCATTTCTGCAGAAACCTAGTGGTTAAGCTTACAGGTGCCAGATCTCATCAGTCATCTTGTGTGTACAGCTCTTTCTACTTATGAAATGGGGTTGAAAAGTGCTTGATTTAAAAAGGCCCATTAAACCATTTGTTGTGAATTCACACAAACTATCTTCATCTTCCTGCCCAGCCTCAAGCATACACAGAGGTGAAAGTAAGCCAGGCTGGTCCGGCGTACCGGCAAGAGCCAGTATGCCATGCCAGACTGGATCGGTTTCCCCAGGCTGGGCCTTTAAAGGGCCCTGGGCTTCCGGCAGCGGCCCGAGCCCCAGGCCCTTTAAAGCACCACCCGAGCCCCGCTGCTGGAGCCCCTGGGGTAGCGGCGGCAGGGCTTCAGTGGTGATTGAAAGGGCCTAGAGCTCCGCTGCGGTAGCTGCAGCTGGAGCCCAGCGCCCTTTAAATTGCCCCTGAGCCCCGGGGTTCCCAGCTGCCTCTGCAGCTGGTATCTCTGGGGGTGATTTAAAGGCCTGGGGACTCCCAGCTGCAGCTGGGGCCTTTAAATTTTGATTTAAAGGGCCTGGGTATTAAAGGTCCTGTCTCTTCCTGTTGAGGTCACGCCTCTTCTGGCTGAGGCCATGCCGCCCTGCTCAGGACTCTGGAGTACTGGTAAGTCCTTTAAGTTACTTACATCCCTGAAATATATATGTGATGCTTTAGCTTCACAACAACCCCTGTGAGGGCGGATGGTGGTATTCCCATTAAAAAGTAAGGGTGAGTTGGCTTTCCCAAAGTCTCACAGCAGATCAGAGCCAGACCTAGAACTCAGGTCTCCTGGCTCCCCTGCCAATGCTGTATCCACTAGACTATATTGCCCCCTTCTAGCCCACTGAGAGAAATTAATGTGCATCTTATATATAAAGGCCAAACTCTGCTCCCTCTGACATGTGTACAACTCTCCTGAACTCAACAGGATCAGATGTGTAACTGAGAACCGAATTTGGTCCTAACTATGCAAAAGCTTTTAAATGAATGATTGAGACCTAACGACAAGAGGGATTTCTGAAAAGTAACAAAGGTTGTGAAACTGCTAAGGGATTAAGCTGTTTGAATCATTGCTCTAGCTCTATTACAGAAGGTATAAATTCATTTCAATTCTTAGTGGATTTCAAACTGCCAATTTCTGAGCTTTCATGCAGCTTTGATGTGATTCCAGCATTCTATGAGGCAAGTGGATTATTTTTTCCTTAATTCTGAAGAGGCCATTTCCCTCCCAGCCTCCTCCCAAAACATTATAGCAATTATACTGTAACCAGATACTAGTCTGGGCCCACTGTGGCTTTTAACCCACGGTGTGCTGTGGCCAATATTCTCTATACCTCTATAGAGAGTAGCTGTGAGGATGATGAAGATAACAAACTACTATTTTAGATAGCAAAGATCCTAAAACATTCAATGAAGTGTGTGTGTGTGTGTGTGGACACACACACACAGTTTGGAACAGGACTAAAGAACACTTTATCCATCACTTAAATGCAGCTACATTTGGGGTGGAACATGGAAGCTTTTTAACAGTGCAGAGCAACAAAGCACAACTTAAGACAGAAAGTGAAGAATAGCCTGTCCAACTAAAACCAAAGGGAAAGGGAGGCAGGAAACTTAGCCAAGACATCTGCATTTACACTCCATTTCTTGTTTAAAATGTCATATTAATGAAGTCCAAGTGGTCAAAATCTCAGTTGTCCATCTCATCCACTAGAGGTACCTTTAGCAGTACAAGTTCTCCTAACGCTATGGTGGGTAACTGGTTCATTACTGACCCAGAAGAAGAGTGCCACCATCTGAATCATTGACCTTATTGCCTGCGGTTTCTAGCATATACTTGAAGGTCTCCCATCCAAGTACTTACGGGACCTGACATTGCTCAGCTGAAACCTGCCAAAATCACAGCTTTAGGCGTAGGGCAGCAGATAATGAACTTGGCTTTGTGGATAGGGTCAAGGAACATGCAGCAGTGCTCAGGAGAGAGGTGCAAGGGTTACCTTTGTTTCCTCAGTTGTGGGTAGGTTTTGTGCCCGTCCTTTTCTTTTCAGGAAATTCCACTGACTACCAATGGTCCCAAAGTGCTGATACAGCATCCAGAATCAGTGGGGCATATAGCCCCCTAAATGGGCAGTAGGAGGAGGTTGCAGCTCTAGGCAGTCAGAAGTTCTGCCTACACCGGGGTGATCCTCCTGTGGTTGGCTAAGCTACCTTTAGATCCAGACTGCCCCAGAGATACATTACCATGCACTTGCACCATGATCCAGAATTTGGGCCATAATCTAGGTTAGATCTGATCTAGTTTTACAAACAGAATAATCCCACAAACTTCCTGGAGCTGGAACCAGGTCTTCCTTTATGTCTTGTGGAGCACTGAGTGCACATGGTCAGTGTAGAGGTTCAGTGAATTCAGATAAGCATCCAGAATTTTGGTTCTTTACCCAAGCTGAACTTCCAGATTTCTTGAGGATCATCAGACACTAGATTTAATAGGACTTGGTTTAAGGGGGGGTGCTGTACTTTTACTTGCATTTTCAGAAAATATATTCATTTAAAATATTGCTTTCACAACCAAAACAATTTTTAAAAATTTTGTAAACACTGTATTTGTGAGATAAGTGCTCAGTGAGAGCCTCTGACTATTCCTCCCTCAGGTGTCGTACAGCACCCAATCCACAAACAAGGATTGTTCAGATGACCTGCAGGGATAGCTATTTAATCTAACAGGAGAGCAGCAAGATGGTCTGTGCAACATTACCACTAGGCTGGGAATTCTGCCTTGTGGTGTTAGATAGTCCAAGCACCCAGCCTGTTCTTGTCCCTGCCACAGACCTCCAGCCTGCCAACCTTGCACCTGCATCTGCCCAAGATGGCTACACCCCAGTGCAGTGAGTCATCCATCAACCCCCTGACAGTTTGCACAGACTGCTACACTAAGTTCTGGGTCCTATATGGAGCTCCTGGGCACTTCAGTGCCAGAGATGGTGACCTTCTCCAGAATCAAGTTGCCCAGCTGCAGCTGGAAAATGCCTCCCTTTTAAGCACAGGTTTGGGCCATTTCAGGCACTCTGGGACCATCTGCGGCAACAACCCTGGGGTGTGATCTGAAAGTCCTGTTGCCAGAGCAGTTTGTGGGTGGCAGACGAGCTCCCGCCCATCTGCTCTTCAAGCCATTCAGTAGAGTATGGGTCCACCTCTCTATCTTGGCATTTACTTTTCTGCCATGCATCCTTCTCCACCAGAGAACTGGTGGGATTTGGAGGGCAGGATGGGTGAGCAGCTGCAGAGATGGATAGGACTGCTCCGATGCCTCTCCCTGTGAGGGAGGGCACTGGTGCTGAACCAGCTGGTCCTGTCCATGCTCTGGCACCAGCTCAACAGCCTGAGCCCAGCCCAGGGTATCCGGCCTGGCTCTAGAGGGTAGCTCTGGAGTTTCTCTGGCCAGGACCGGACTGGGTATCTGTGGGGTTTCTGGCCTTTGCAGCCAGGTCCATGTCTTCTGCCTCCAGGCCCTGGAGAGACTCCTTTATGGTGAAAGTAGTCCAGCATGGAGCATGTTGGCACATGCCTTCCTCTGCCGCCTCCGAGGGTTCCAATATGATGGGCAGCTCTTTTTTCCCTCCTCCATGTAGGGGAGTTTTCTGTGAGACCTCTCCAAGCTGCCGGTCTTCTACCAGGACCTCCTCCAGACCTGGAAGCTGCTATTGGCGACCAGGTCCGTGAAGCCACAGAGGGGGTGGACCTCCTTGCAGAGCCCCTGCTACCCAACCCCCATCTACATGTGCAGATGGTGGAGTCCCCCTCAGTGCACCGGAGGCTGATCCTGGCAGAAACCGTCAGGATTGGAGACCTCATGGACTATGATGGGGGGATTGGGTGGTTTCCTGAGCACTCGGCTGGCACATGGGTGTCTCCACCCTTCAGATCCCCCCTGCATGTACTCCAGGAGGTGGGGGAAGCCTTATCGCTCACCTCTCGGGTTTTCCTTGAGCGGGTCCTGTGAGACGGTGCTCCCTGGCCACCCCTCACCCTAGGCCCTCCAGAACTTTTCATCGGGCCCCTGGCCCCCTCCCTTCCACAATCTGAGCCATCTGTGTGCCCTGCAGCCGGTTTGCTTCTGAACCATGCCAAGGGAACAACTCAACACACTTGTGCTCCACACCTTTCACTTCCTCACCCTTGTGTTCCACCCCCGATACCAAGTGTGGGACTTTCTACCACCTATAGAGGGTGAGGAACCCTGGTGGGCCAGCCTTTACTCCACCCTGGTCTCACGGCCCATCAGGGATATTGGTTGGCAGCTCCTTCATGGAACTGGGAGCACGGGCATGTACCTGGCATGGTTCACTCCCATTCCCAAGGCCTGCCCCTTTTGTGGTGTGAGGAAGACCCTGGCGCATGCCTATCTAGAACGTACCAGGTTGCAGCCCCCTATACCGGCTCCTCCAGAACCTTCTGTTCAGGTTCTGGCTGCACTTTTCCCCACACCTTTTCATGTATTCACACCCTGTCTCATGACTTATGGGGCCACAGACCTCCTCATCAACCTCCTCCTGGCACTGGCCAAAGTGGCTATGTACAACACCAGGAGGAGGATGTTAGACGAGGGGGTGCTGTGTGACTGTGGGGCCTATTTACGTTCCTCCTTTATCTCACGCATCCGGGCAGAGTTCCTCTAGGCGGCGTCTGCTGGCTCCCTATATAGCTTTGAGGGAGCAGTGGGTGCTGTCCTGGGTTCTCTGCTTGGTGTCCTCTTCTGGATCCTTAGTTTTGAACCTGTGACCTCCACTCCCTGCCCTGTTATTTCTTAGTTGTCCCCCGTATTCAGTTGAGTCATGGGTCCAGTGACTCCTCTCCAGAAGTTGCTGGAGGGGCCTTTAGATGCAGATGAGTGTGCACCTGCCCGCCTCCTGGAATTTCAATAAGGCCAAAGCAGTTTGATGGGGACCGTCAGAGGTTTTGAGGAGTCATTAAGCAATGCAGGCTGCTGTTCATGATGCGACCAGCCATGTACCTAAATGAGCAGGCAGAGGTGGGGTTGATCATCAGTTTACTAATAGGAGAAGCCTTGGCCTGGGCTTCACCCCTTCTGGAATGGGCAGATCCAATTCGTAGCCATTTTGAAGAATTCATCAAAATGTTCTTGCTCATTTTTGATGACCCTAACTGGGCCCACACGACTGAAACCACCCTGCAGTTCTTTGCACCTGGTTCACAGCCTTAGCTTGTACAGCCCACTTCTGGTGCCTGGCCACTGACACTGCCTGGAACGAAGGGGTCCAAATCTACCACCTTCATCGAGGACTGAATGACGCTATAAAGGATGAGCTGGCCTGGGTTGACAATCCCTACCCTGCCAAGCTGTCATCTTACATTGAGCTCTCTATCCAAATTGAGAATGGACTAGATGAATAGTACCTGGAGAAGGAATTACAGTGGACCTAAGCCTAGTACCGCAGCCTCCTGAGTGTGCATTTTGTCTAGCTCAAGAACCCCGGCCTCTTCAAAATAGCACCCATCGAAGATGCCTCACAGACTGAGAGAAAGCAAGCCACCACGGAAATAGCCTCTGTCTGTACTGTGGAGGGTGGGGCCATTTTGCTTCAGGATGCCCTGCCACCCAAGTTCAGCTCGGCCATAATGCTGGTAAATGACCTCATCCAGTCCCAGTACAGAGGTCATGGCTGGACATAACAAGGTGAATGGGTTCCCCAAATCAACTTTCTCTACTATCTTTGTGTGCTCCTACACCAGCAGACCCCTGTCTGCCACCCTTGCAGGCTCAGTTGCAGGCCCCAGTCACACCCAAAATAAACTGCTCCTCACTCACATTGGTTGACTTAGGGGCATCTAGCAACCTCATGGATATGCCCTTCATCTGAACTACTTGCTTGTATGTAAGAAGCTTGCTCCAGATTGGGTAGAGATGATTGATGGCAGTATGCGGTCTTCTGGGCTTGTTTCTTACAAGCTAGTATCTCCTTGGGTTGAGATTTGGGACCAGCGTGAAACTCTGCAATTCAACCTGATCCTCTTATCCCACTTCCTGGCCATACTGGGGCTCCCCTGGCTCTCTTTCCGTGATCCAAACATCTCCTGGGAACACCGGAGAGATGGTTCAACTCTGGGTTCTGCCAACTCTGTTTAACCAGAGCCAGTGTGAAAGAGACAGAGCTGACCTCTGGGATAAAGGCTTCTGCACCTTGTCAGATTCAGGAGATACCAGTCTCCTAATTCCGGCAAAGTGTAGCGACCTTGCCGATGTATTTGATAAAAAGAATGTCAATGTCCTCCCGCCACACCGGCCCTACAACTTCCCCATAGATCTCCAGGTGTGGCTTAAAAATCCCTTTTGGGTGTATTCATCCTCTGTTGGAACCTGAGCTCAAGGCCTTATGGGTATATCTTGATCAGAGCCTGCCCAGGAACTTCATCCAGCCTGCCAAATCCCCTGCTGGAACACTGATTCTGTTAATCAAGAAGGGTGGAACACTGCACCTCTGTCAACTATATCAGGCTTTGGACAACATCATCAAACAAGCACCCTCTCCTGATGATCAATTAACTTCTGGAACAGGTTGATGCTGCTAAAATTTTCACCAAAGTCAATTTGCATGGTACATACAACCTGGCCCACATCTGGGAGAGCAATGAGAGGAAGATGACTTTCCACATCTAACATGGCCACTCTGAATATCTCTTCATGCCCTTCACTCTCTCCAATGTCCCAGGACTCCTTGAATGACATTTACAAGGATATTCTAGACCAATTTGTCATAATATATTTGGAGGACATTCTCATCTTTTCTGAGAACCTGACTCTGCATGACCACCATGTCTGATAGGTACTGGAACACTTCCAGCTAAATGGCTTATACGCAAAACCTGAAAAGTGTGAGTTTGACTGCACCACCATTGACTTCCTGGGCTATGTTGTCTCACCTGATGGATCAACATGAACCCGTGGAAGGTCTCCACCATCATGGATTGGGCCACACAAAACCCACCCATAATGTCCAGTGCTTTCTTGGGTTTGCTAATTTCTATTAGTGGCTCATCAAAGAGGTTCCCCCACCCCGAGTGGTATCCCCAATTACCCAACTGCTCTGAAAGAATTTGACCTTTGTCTGGATACCAGAGGTGCAACTGGCTCTTCAACAACTGATGAAGGCCTTCACCTCAGCACCCACATTAATACACCCAGACCTATCCAAGTCATTCATTATCAAGGGCGACTCATCCAATTATACAATTGGGCCATATTATTCTATCAGCAGAGGTCACCTAGTGTTCTCCACCCCTGCACACTTTACTCCAGGTAACTAAAACTTGCAGAACAAAACAATGAGATCTATAGCTAGAAGCTACTGGACATCAACGCTGCTTTTGAGGAGAGGCAACGCTATCTGGAAGGTATGCGCTTTCCTGTTCAAGTGTTCACCAGTCATAAGAATTTGGAGTATCTGCAGTCCGCGAAGCTCTTAATCAATGCCAGATCCGATAGTCTCTGTTTTTCTCCTGTTTTGAGTTTACTCTATGCTCGCAGCCTTGGGGCTGCAACCACAAGCCTGATGTGCTCTCCCACAAAGGAGTGTGTCTTGACAGCAGGGAAAGGCTATTAGAACTCTCCATTATTTTGAAGCCCTGCCATTTTGCTAATGTGTTTGTGAACACAGATGTCTTAGCTCTTGGGAGATCCTTACCACCTAATGACACGCTTGCAGCAGAATGGATGTTGCTCAACCTGACCTTCTGTATTTTAAAAATGGAATACATGTTTGTTCAAAGGCCATGTTTATATCCTAGAACAGTGGTTCTCAACCTGCAGCCCAATCAGCACAGGGCTGTGCCCCATGTGACATCCTCAGGGCCATACAGGTAGTATGGAATGTGGCTCACAATGCTAAGTAGGTTCAGAACCACTGTTGTAGAAGGTCTACCTCACCTCATGACTCTCCGGTTCTACCATGACTCTCCTCTGGCTGGACACTTCTGGGCAGTGGAAGACGATAAAACTGATTTTGTGACACTTCTGATGTTCAAGACTACATGCCTCGTTAAGTTATACACTGACTCTCTTGTGAGGTGTGTTGCCAGACAAACGTCCCCCACACTAAACCTCTGGGCACCTCTATCCCACTATGGACCCTGGGAGTTCATATTGATATACTTCACTCTAGACCTTCTCAGTTCCCAGGGCCATGCTGCCATACATTTTAGACAGGAGATCCACAACTACTAGTCTCACTTTGTGCTCTGTCAAAGATCCCTGCAGAAATTACAGCTCGTTTTGTTCTTTGATCACGTCTTCAAGCTTCAGATTACCTCCACCATCATATCTGACCACAGATAGCAATTCATCTCCCATTTCAGCTGAGAGCTATTCTGCCTCTTGGATGTTGACCTGTGCCTCTCCACAGCATATTATCCCCAAACAGATGGACAGTTGGAATGGATGAATTAAAGTTTGGATCAGTACCTGCATTGTTTTATTAATTACCAGGTTCAACTTTTACCCTCCACGGAACTTCCTTATAACAACTCCAATCACAAATCCACCTACCAGAGCCCTTTCTTTTCCAGCTATGGCTTTCACGCCAGTTCTGCATGCCCCCAGAGCCTCTGACCTGTTTAAACACTTCCACCACATTCAGGAGGAACTGAAATCCCAGTTGGACATCACCAAGGAAACCTATAGCTCTTTGCCAACTGCCATCAGAAGGTTGACTCTCCAGTTACTGTTGAGGACAAGGTAGGGCTTTCCAGATGACACTTTCCACCCCTCCCACAAACTCAACTACAAGTACCTTTGCTCCTTTCTAGTCATTCAACAAATTAATCCAGTCACCTCCTGTCTCCAGCTACTCCCTATGACGCAAGTGCACCATGTTTACCTTTGTGGAAAAAAACGCACACCCAACTCCTTTCCTGGACCAACACAGCCTCCTTCTCTCCGGTTATGGTGCAAGGAGAGGAGTAGCACCTCATGAGGCAAATCCTCAATTCCAAGATCCTTTTGGTGAAAGCACCTATACTTCGCTGACTGGGAATGGTATGCTGAGAGGAACGCTCATGGGTACCAGTTAGCAATATCCATGCTCCCAACCTGCTTCATGAGTTCCATCGAACCTTTACACCCCCCCTTGAGAGCGCCTCCTGTTGGGAATGTGAGGTAAGCCCTCAGCCAGAGCCTGTGGTGACTCATCTCTCAGGTGTGCTGCAGCAGCCAATCCACAAGCAAGGACTGGGGCAGATGACCTCCAGGGACAGCTATTTAATCAAACAGGAAGAGCAGCAAGCCAATCTGTGCAGTGTCCCCACTGGGCTGGGAACTCTCCCCCTGCTTCATGGTGTTAGATTGCCCAGCACCCAGCCTGCTCCAGTTCCTGCCACAGGCTTCCAGCTTGATCTTGCCAGCTGACCTCGCACTGGCAGCAACCTGCACCTGCCCAAGTCAGCCCGGCCCCTGCCCAGGTGAGTTGCCCAGTGACCCTCTGACACTATTGGGAGACTTTAACTGTTGGAGACCCAATTAGTGACATTATTCTAGGTTGCAGGGTCACAGAGCCTGGGCTCCATCCTGAGCCTTAACATTTACACTGCAGTTTTGTATCCCCACAGCCTGAGTCTCATGAGCCCTAGTCAGCTACCACAGGTCAGCCGTGGGTGTTTTATTGCAGTGTAGCTGTACCCATAATCATATAATATAAAATGACCTTTCATATAGGCACTCGTGTAGTCTAATACCCAGCATCCACTAGATGGCAGCATTTTGTTGCTCATACACTATGGTATGCATTGGAGCTGAGCTTGCTGTACACAAGGGAACTTGGCACTCAAATAGTTGCTATGTTTAAAATACCAGATAACACAATCCATACCTTACCCAGTATCTGTCATTGACTCCAAGCAAAACGCTGAATCTCAACCCTGAGTTGGGGATTTTGGCTCTGGGTTTAGATCCAAACTCCGAATCAGGCCTAAACCAGACCAACTAATGCAAAACCCTCCAAAATTTGAGGAAGTTTTATGGCTGACTTGGCGGTTTCACAATCCCCATCCATAAAATGAGGATGATAATCCTACCTTTTTCTCATCTAATTAGACAGTAAACTCTTCTGTCAGGAACTCTCTCTTATCCGCCCCATCTGTTACTTTTGCAACAATAAAAATAGCTGTTCATAATGAGGGGCAAGTTATGAGACTATGAAGACAAGTGGTGAATAGTATTTAACATTAGCATCAAAAGATGGGCGTAAAACGGTACCATGGGGAATAAAGAATGTAAATGTCAATTGGGATTCTCCAACCTTTCTCAGTCGTAGCATCCACCGTGGTTGTAACAATAACCACTCGTTGCATGGAAAAGCTGTGCTACAAGATAAACTGCAGTACAGTACAAACGGTCACTTGATCAGTTTTGTGAGTCCCAGCTGCAGTAATGTACAGGACACACCCCGTGAATTGAGTCATTAATTCATTGCACCCACACCAACCACAGGCAACAGAACCTGTTGGCTCTATGGCCGACCGTTTTCAAACGTGGGTGTTTAAAATTAGGCACTTAAATCCATATTTATGCACCTAAGCACAAGTGAGCTGACTTTATGAGTCGCTGAGCAGACATAACGTCCACTGAAGTCAACGGGAGGGGCAAATGCTTAGTCACTCTGAAAAGCAGGCCACTTTTATCCAGGTGCTTTGTTAGTCGCCCAAGTTTGAACATTAGGCTCTGTCACCAGTTCAAATCCAGCCCCGTTTGGTAAAAACTTCATGTTGCCTTCTCGTGGTGGCGGTTAGATGTCCCATGTGGTGGTCTTAGTGCAGTTCACAGTGGCCAACTGCCCACACTACAAAAGTGACTCTGAGTGGCATGCATACGTGGGCAAGGCTGAAAGGACACAGAACATGAACTAGTCTCTCACCCCTAGAAGAGCTCCCTCCAGGTTGGTGTTAAGGTGCATTGGCAGGATGGAGTGAGGTAGCTTGCACTGCTATTGTCTGTGCTGCACTCTTTTTTTCTGTGGCTAAATAGAAAGCACTGAAGAATGAAGATGTTACTCATGCGCCTTTCACCCAGCACTACATATGCATACTAAAACAATCAATTCTACTGTCTTTATCCTTTGCTTTTTATGGCCTTCAGAAGCATCCGACGGTGTTTGTTTTGACAGGATTTGTGGTTCTCCTTTAGGGACCCAATCCAGTGCTGAGTTTTGGAATGACTTCCATTGGAACCGAACGGGGCTTGTTACGTTCATTGTCCGTCACACCAGGATAAGAACCTGGTTCTGTAGCAATGACGGACAAGAATCATAACCCAGCATGCCACCCAACCACTCTCACAAGCCTGCATTTTCAACCATGTTTTAGGAGGCAAAGCCCTGGTCTACACTAGAACTTTAGGTCGAATTTAGCAGCATTAAATTGATGTAAACCTGCACCCGTCCACACGATGAAGCGCTTTATTTCGACTTAAAGGGCTCTTAAAATCGATTTCCTTACTCCACCCCTGACAAGTGGATTAGCGCTTAAATTGGCCTTGCCGGGTCGAATTTGGGGTACTGTGGACACAATTCGACGGTATTGGCCTCCGGGAGCTATCCCAGAGTGCTCCATTGTGACCGCTCTGGACAGCACTCTCAACTCAGATGCACTGGCCAGGTAGACAGGAAAAGAACCGCGAACTTTTGAATCTCATTTCCTGTTTGGCCAGCGTGGCAAGCTGCAGGTAACCATGCAGAGCTCATCAGCAGAGGTGACCATGATGGAGTCCCAGAATTGCAAAAGAGCTCCAGCATGGACTGAACGGGAGGTACGGGATCTGATCGCTGTATGGGGAGAGGAATCCGTGCTATCAGAACTCCGTTCCAGTTTTCGAAATGCCAAAACTTTTGTCAAAATCTCCCAGGGCATGAAGGACAGAGGCCATAACAGGGACCCGAAGCAGTGTCGCATGAACCTTAAGGAGCTGAGGCAAGCCTACCAGAAAACCAGAGAGGCGAACGGCCGCTCCGGGTCAGAGCCCCAAACATGCCGCTTCTATGATGAGCTGCATGCAATTTTAGGGAGTTCAGCCACCACTACCCCAGCCGTGTTGTTTGATTCCTTCAATGGAGATGGAGGCAACACGGAAGCAGGTTTTGGGGACGAAGAAGATGATGATGATGAGGTTGTAGATAGCTCACAGCAAGCAAGCGGAGAAACCGCTTTTCCCGACAGCCAGGAACTGTTTCTCACCCTGGACCGGGAGCCAGTACCCTCCAAACCCACCCAAGGCTGCTTCCTGGACCTGGCAAGCGGAGAAGGGACCTCCGGTGAGTGTACCTTTTAAAATACTATACATGGTTTAAAAACAAGCATGTGAAAGGATTACTTTGCCCTGGCATTCGCGGCTTTCCTGGATGTACTCCCAAAGCCTTTGCAAAAGGTTTCTGGGGAGGGCAGCCTTATTGCGTCCTTCATGGTAGGACACTTTACCACTCCAGGCCAGTAACACGTACTCGGGAATCATTGTACAACAAAGCACTGCAGTGTATGTTTGCTGGCTTTCAAACAACATCCGTTCTTTATCTCTCTGTGTTATCCTCAGGAGAGTGAGATATCATTCATGGTCACCTGGTTGAAATAGGGTGCTTTTCTTCAGGGGACAATCAGAGGAGCCCGTTCCTGCTGGGCTGTTTGCCTGTGGCTGAACAGAAATGTTCCCTGCTGTTGGCTACGTGGAGGTGGGAGGGTCGAGGGGGTAGCCATGTGGTGGGGGGAGGCAAAATGCGACCTTGTAATGAAAGCACATGTGCTATGTATGTAATGTTAACAGCAAGGTTTACCCTGAAAGAGTGTAGCCACTATTTTATAAAATGTGTCTTTTTAAATACCGCTGTCCCTTTTTTTTTCTCCACCAGCTGCATGTGTTTCAATGATCACAGGATCTTCTCCTTCCCAGAGGCTAGTGAAGATTAGAAAGAAAAAAAAAACGCACTCGTGATGAAATGTTCTCTGAGCTCATGCTGTCCTCCCACACTGACAGAGCACAGACGAATGCGTGGAGGCAAATAATGTCAGAGCGCAGGAAAGCACAAAATGACCGGGAGGAGAGGTGGCGGGCTGAAGAGAGTAAGTGGCAGGCTGAAGAGAGTAAGTGGCGGGCTGAAGACAGGGCTGAAGCTCAAATGTGGCCGCAGCGTGATGAGAGGAGGCAGGATTCAATGCTGAGGCTGCTGGAGGACCAAACCAGTATGCTCCAGTGTATGGTTGAGCTGCAGCAAAGGCAGCTGGAGCACAGACTGCCACTACAGCCCCTGTGTAACCAACCGCCCTCCTCCCCAAGTTCCATAGCCTCCACATCCAGACGCCCAAGAACGCGGTGGGGGGGGCCACCGGCCAACCAGCCACTCCGCCACAGAGGATTGCCCCAAAAAAAGAAGGCTGGCATTCAATAAATTTTAAAGTTGTAAACTTTTAAAGTGCTGTGTGGCATTTTCCTTCCCTCCTCCACCACCCCTCCTGGGCTACCTTGGTAGTCATCCCCCTATTTGTGTGATGAATGAATAAAGAATGCATGAATGTGAAGCAACAATGACTTTATTGCCTCTGCAAGCAATGATTAAAAGGAGGAGGGGAGGGTGGTTAGCTTGCAGGGAAGTAGAGTGAACCAAGGGGCGGGGGATTTCATCAAGGAGAAACAAAGAGAACTTTCACACCATAGCCTGGCCAGTCATGAAACTTGTTTTCAAAGCTTCTCTGATGCGTACCGCACCCTCCTGTGCTCTTCTAACCGCCCTGGTGTCTGGCCGCGCGTAACCAGCAGCCAGGCGATTTACCTCAACCTCCCACCCCGCCATAAACGTCTCCCCCTTACTCTCACAGATATTGTGGAGCACACAGCAAGCAGTAATAACAGTGGGAATATTGGTTTCGCTGAGGTCTAAGCAAGTCAGTAAACTGCGCCAGCGTGCCTTTAAACGTCCAAATGCACATTCTACCACCATTCTGCACTTGCTCAGCCTGTAGTTGAACAGCTCCTGAATACTGTCCAGGTTGCCTGTGTACGGCTTCATGAGCCATGGCATTAAGGGGTAGGCTGGGTCCCCAAGGATACATATAGGCATTTCAATGTCCTCAACAGTTATTTTCTGGTCTGGGAATAAAGTCCCTTCCTGCAGCTTTTGAAACAGACCAGAGTTCCTGAAGATGCGAGCGTCATGTACCTTTCCTGGCCATCCCACGTTGATGTTGGTGAAACGTCCCTTGTGATCCACCAGGGCTTGCAGCACTATTGAAAAGTACCCCTTGCGGTTTATGTACTTGCCAGCTTGGTGCTCTGGTGCCAAGATAGGGATATGGGTTCCGTCTATGGCCCCACCACAGTTAGGGAATCCCATTGCAGCAAAGCCATCCACTATGACCTGCACATTTTCCAGGGTCACTACCCTTGATATCAGCAGATCTTTGATTGCGTGGGCTACTTGCATCACAGCAGCCCCAACAGTAGACTTGCCCACTCCAAATTGATTCCCAACTGACCGGTAGCTATCTGGCGTTGCAAGCTTCCACTGGGCTATCGCCACTCGCTTCTCAACTGTGAGGGCTGCTCTCATCTTGGTATTCATGCGCTTCAGGGCAGGGGAAAGCAAGTCACAAAGTTCCATGAAAGTGCTCTTACGCATGCGAAAGTTTCACAGCCACTGGGAATCGTCCCAGACCTGCAACACTATGCGGTCCCACCAGCCTGTGCTTGTTTCCCGAGCCCAGAATCGGCGTTCCACAGCATGAACCTGCCCCATTAGCACCATGATGCATGCATTGGCAGTGCCCATGCTTTCAGAGAAATCTGTGTCCATGTCCTGATCACTCACGTGACCGCGCTGATGTCGCCTCCTTGCCCGGTATCGCTCTGCCAGGTTCTGGTGCAGCATATACTGCTGGATAATGCGTGTGGTGTTTAATGTGCTCCTAATTGCCAAAGCGAGCTGAGCGGCCTCCATGCTTGCCTTGGTATGGCGTCCGCACAGAAAAAAGGTGCGGAACGATTGTTTGCCGTTGCTCTGACGGAGGGAGGGGCGGCTGATGACATGGCTTACAGGGTTGGCTTCAGGGAGCTAAAATCAACAAAGTGGGTGGCTTTACATCAAGGAGTATTTCAGGCAGGACTTCACGGAGGGTTCCAATAAGAAATGGTGCACCTAAGTTATTGTTCTTATTGGAACAAGGAGGTTAGTCTGGCCTCTGATTGATACGTGGCTAGATTTACCTCGCTGCACCTTCTCTGTGAGTGACTGCAGTGTGACCTAGAGGAATGAGTCCCCTAGACAGGGGCAGGGGGGAAGCAAATGAGTACAAAACAAATCTGGTCTATTTCTTGTTTTGATCCACTCCATCTATCTTTTACATCTTTGGCTGGCAGCAGACGGTGCAGAAGGACTGCATGCCATCCACATCTCATGGCTGCTCGGCAGAAGATGGTGCAATACGACTGCTAGCCATCCTCATCTCTTGCCTGCCCGGCAGAAGATGGTACAGTACGACTGCTAGCAATCCGTATCGCCTGCCTGCTCACCATAAGATGGTTCAATAGGACTGACTGCAGGACTAAAGAGAATGACCTGGTCAAGTCACTCCAAATTTAGTTCCTGCGCCTATGTCTGCCCAGGTGCTCCTGGCCGACGTGGCCAGGAGCACCTCGGACATGATGATGACAGCTACCAGTCATATTGCACCGTCTGCTGCCAGAAGGCAATGGGTTGCTGCTACTGTGTAGCAATGCAGTACCGCGTCTGCCAGCACCCAGGAGACATAGGGTGACGGTTACCTGAGCGGGCTCCATGCTTGCCGTGGTATGGCGTCTGCACAGGTAACTCAGGAAAAAAGGTGTGAAACGATTGTCTGCCCTTGCTTTCATGGAGGGAGAGAGGGAACGGGGGCCTGATAATATGTACCCAGAACCACCCGCGACAATGTTTTAGCCCCATCAGGCATTGGTATCTCAACCCAGAATTCCAATGGGCAGCGGAGACTGCAGGAACTGTGGGATAGCTACCCACAGTGCAACTCCGGAAGTCGACGCTTGCCTCGGTACTGTGGAAGCACTCCGCCGAGTTAATGCACTTAATGCACTTAGAGCATTTTCTGTGGGGACACACACACTCGAATATATAAAACCGATTTCTAAAAAACCGACTTCTATAAATTCGACCTTATTCCGTAGTGTAGACATACCCAAAGAGTTTATTTTCCTCCCTGTGCCAAAATGATATTTCATTCTGTGTTCATTCACTAGGTGGCAGAAATGCATAAGGAACTGATTTGGGAGGGCTTTCTCTGCAGTTGACACGGTAACTGCGCCTTGGATCCTTCTGAGTGCATTTCAGCATGATCAGAGCTCCCAAGCCCGTTTCTGAAGCAAGGCCTAAGCTGGCTGTGTTATGCACTCTCATTTGTAGACCAGCCCCCATCCTGAGCTTCCACTGCCCAGGCCCCAGTGCTTCTTGTCCCATTAACCTGGTGCTCTGCAGCAGCCATACATGCCTCTTGCTACAGTCTCATCACTGGAGTGTCTCACTATTCTTGCTTGTTTTTGTCCCACGTGTCCAGGCAGGGAGAAACTTCCTGTATCACCAGACCAATATGAACACTGTGGAGATAATGCACAGATTTGTTAGCTGGGCAAGCAAAGTATTTGGAAATGATTTTAGGTTAAATCTGATCTCAGCCCTTATGTTCCCACCCTGGTTAGTTATTTAAATAAAGTAACAAACTAAATACACCCTGTTTGCCCAGGTATTCAGTTGTTAGGACATACTTTCCCCATTAAAGTCAGAGAAATGGAGATGGCTGAAAAATAGAAAACTTTTCATGAAACGTTTTAGTAATTTTCATTCCACAGGAAAAGGAACAAACATTTCTCTGTGGAGAAAGAGGTGGTTAGGGACTATTTAGAAAAGCTGGACGTGCACAAGTCCATGGGGCCGGACGAGTTGCATCCGAGAGTGCTAAAGGAATTGGCGGCTGTGGTTGCAGAGCCATTGGCCATTATCTTTGAAAACTCGTGGCGAACGGGGGAAGTCCCAGATGACTGGAAAAAGGCTAATGTAGTGCCAATCTTTAAAAAAGGGAAGAAGGAGGATCCTGGGAACTACAGGCCAGTCAGCCTCACCTCAGTCCCCGGAAAAATCATGGAGCAGATCCTCAAAGAATCAATCCTGAAGCACTTACATGAGAGGAAAGTGATCAGGAACAGTCAGCATGGATTCACCAAGGGAAGGTCATGCCTGACTAATCTAATCGCCTTCTATGATGAGATTACTGGTTCAGTGGATGAAGGGAAAGCAGTGGATGTATTGTTTCTTGACTTTAGCAAAGCTTTTGACACGGTCTCCCACAGTATTCTTGTCAGCAAGTTAAAGAAGTATGGGCTGGATGAATGCACTATAAGGTGGATAGAAAGTTGGCTAGATTGTCGGGCTCAACGGGTAGTGATCAATGGCTCCATGTCTAGTTGGCAGCCGGTGTCAAGTGGAGTGCCCCAGGGGTCGGTCCTGGGGCCGGTTTTGTTCAATATCTTCATAAATGATCTGGAGGATGGTGTGGATTGCACTCTCAGCAGATTTGCAGATGATACTAAACTGGGAGGAGTGGTAGATACGCTGGAGGGCAGGGATAGGATACAGAGGGACCTAGACAAATTGGAGGATTGGGCCAAAAGAAATCTGTTGAGGTTCAATAAGGATAAGTGCAGGGTCCTGCACTTAGGACAGAAGAACCCAATGCACAGCTACAGACTAGGGACCGAATGGCTAGGCAGCAGTTCTGCGGAAAAGGACCTAGGGGTGACAGTGGACAAGAAGCTGGATATGAGTCAGCAGTGTGCCCTTGTTGCCAAGAAGGCCAATGGCATTTTGGGAGTATAAGTAGGGGCATAGCGAGCAGATCGAGGGACGTGATCGTCCCCCTCTATTCGACATTGGTGAGGCCTCATCTGGAGTACTGTGTCCAGTTTTGGGCCCCACAGTACAAGAAGGATGTGGATAAATTGGAGAGAGTCCAGCGAAGGGCAACAAAAATGATTAGGGGTCTGGAACACATGACTTATGAGGAGAGGCTGAGGGAACTGGGATTGTTTAGTCTGCAGAAGAGAAGAATGAGGGGGGATTTGATAGCTGCTTTCAACTACCTGAGAGGTGGTTCCAGAGAGGATGGTTCTAGACTATTCTCAGTGGTAGAAGAGGACAGGACAAGGAGTAATGGTCTCAAGTTGCAGTGGGGGAGGTTTAGGTTGGATATTAGGAAAAACTTTTTCACTAGGAGGGTGGTGAAACACTGGAATGCGTTACCTAGGGAGGTGGTAGAATCTCCTTCCTTAGAAGTTTTAAGGTCAGGCTTGACAAAGCCCTGGCTGGGATGATTTAACTGGGGATTGGTCCTGCTTTGAGCAAGGGGTTGGACTAGATGACCGCCTGAGGTCCCTTCCAACCCTGATATTCTACAATTCTATGATTCATGTGTTCAATTTTCTGTGAAAATTTTTCATTTTACTCTTTTTTTCCTTCTCCCACTATCATCCTCCTCCCTTTTATATTTTGCCAAGGAAAAAGGGAGGAGAGGGAAAATGATAAATTGAAAACCCAAAAAGTAATCTTTCATTTTTTCCAGTTTTGCTATAAAAACAGAATATATCAGAAAGCCACATTTGTTTTGTGCAAAGTTCCAATTAGAAAAAGAGCATTTTTTTGGATTGGAAGAATGTTTTGTTTGAAAAACTTCAACCAGCTCTAGTGAGAAGGAAAAAAAATGAGGAAAACTCCTCTAATGCTGCAGGGGAGGTCTGAGCTGGACAATAGAAAAAAGGCATGGGGGGAAACAAGGAGAAGTCCTTCAATTCTTTAGCTGAAGGTTGCTCTGGGGAATACAGCATAAGGGAGGGCAGAAAAGCTGGGAATCTTTGTACTGCTGCAGTACAGGGGTGAGCAGCACAGCTAGGTACTGGAGATGGAGGGGAAAATCACACTTCTTATGGGCTCCAGGGCAGATCTGAGCCAGAGAGCAAAACTTAGAGGCTTCTAAGGTGAGATAGGAAGGAGCACCATTGATCAGGTTCATATTCTTTCTCCGTCGGCACACTTTAGTTTTCGCTGACTGCCATTCATACTTTAGAGCCCTTTTTTATCTTCTAAGTGAAGTGGGAAATTATTTTTGATATTCTGGAGAAGGACCGATACTGTCATTGCTGGGGAATGAGGGTGAGAAGAGCAGGGGCTCAGCTCCGGTAATCACGGGCTCACTTTGCCCTGTTGCTTATCCATGTGAAAAGAGCATTCAGCTGCTGGTGGAATAAACCTTTAGTTTTCAGTACTCAGCAACCCATTTTTGGTTGAGAAATACTCTGGATTGGATGCTTGCGTTTTAGGAACAGCTCTTTTACATCCTTAAAGATCGGTCTCCTCTAACCCTCCTTTTCTAAGGATCTGATCTGCTACTTGCCGACTACAATGTGGTTTTTATAGATATAATTTTTTTGGTGTCGCACTTTGGTTAAATTCTCTATTTCAGGGGAAAATAGACTATGATGGGTTTCTTTCCCCGCCTCCGCATGTCTAACTCAGGATGACAGAAGTCATGTGACTTCAAAGTCAAGGGTGAGCGCAAGATCTGCCAACTCATGAGGCTGCGCTCCTGTTAGGGAGGCAGCGGGTAGTGGCAAAAAGCCACTGCAACCATTGATATGCAAGTGGAACACCAAAGGTAGGGAGAGCTCAGGCTTTAAGAGTGTGTAACCCAAACATTTTCTTTCCAAACATCTGCAAATTGTTAGTCCGATTTATTTTGAATTAAAAAAAAATCTTTTTTAGCAGACTGACAGCTTACTTTAATTTATAGCTGTTAAACTTTTTCAGCTATTTGAAATAGGGGCTGTGCCATTGCCTTTGATGTGAGAGGAATGCACCTTTTCTATTTGGGTACACCTGGGCCCTTTACCAATAGGCAGTGGCTTTCTGCCACTATCAAGAGGGACTTTTAACAGCTTTATTTCCTTCTGTTTAAAGGCTTGAGGCTGTGCGGTCTCCCTGTTTGCAGTCAGACTTTTCGTCTTATTAAAAAAGCAAAATGGGCTCTGTTCCTGTTTCAGTCAGATGAAGCAGAGTCCCCGTTCAAAGAACCACTGCCGAAAAAACTGGACTGAAAACTTGGATTTTCTGTCTCTCCCTGTAGATGTCTTTTTCAACTTGAAATTGTAGCCACTGTAAAAAAAGTTTTAGGGCCTACCTAAGATGCCTCTGCAGTTTTCCCCCTTCCACCTTTTGGCATTTTGCTTTAGGCAGTTTGGTTCCTTTGTTCAGTAGAGCTTCCTCTGCTCAAACTCTCCACCTAGAAAGTCCAAATGGAACTATTGGGCGAGGTAAATGGTATCAAATTAGCACTTTTCCACTGTCGATCTCAAAGAGCTTTACAAATGAAAGTAAATATCTTTCTATTTACAGTTTGGGAAACAAAGGCCCAGAGGGTGGGTCTCACAAGGGGTAACTTAGGTGCTGCAATATTCACAGTTATAGCATTTAACTTCAGGCACCCTGCTGCTACATGGAATTCAAAACCCTAAGTTAAGCACCCAGCCTCTCCATACAGTGCATGGACAGAGTTAGCCATTTAAAAATGGGATTCACAGCTAAGCAGGGAGCTGCCTAAGTTAACCAAAAGTAAATGCTGGCCTAAGCGCTGCTCCTCAAAAGGGAGTGAAGTGCCTGAATGCGGGCTGCAGGGAGGCACCTGTCTCTGCTCAGGATTCACAGCCATGAACCTTCTCCTCGGGTCAGCCACCAAAGCCAGATCAGTCATTTCTCAAGAAAAGCTGCAGACATAGTGGTGGTACTTCTCTTCCCTGCCCCTACACACTTTTAGCCTAATGATTAAGGCATTCATCTCCAATGCAGGAGAACTAGGTTTCGGTCTCACTGATCCAATTGATATGTAAGTATTTATAGGCAGTGGAACAGTCTCAACAGCAGAGATTGGGAGATTAGGTCAGGATATCCCATAGCCCAGCAGTTAGGGCACTCTGTGGTTAGTGTTGGTGAGAGACTCAACTTCAGATTCCTGCTCCAGATCAGGCAGAGGGGGGAATTGATTCTGGGTCTCCCACAATGGAGGTGAGCGTGCTAATCAGTGGCCTAAAGATTACTGGGCAGGAGGAAGGGGAGATGCTTCTCCACTGTTTGCTGTTTTGTGTGGGTTTAACTGTGCTTTGGGCCTGCCTACTGGCCTGGGCTCCAAAGGCAAGACAGGTGGGGAAACAGCTAGTTTGTGAATCTTGCTCAGGTTTAGGCATGAGTTTAGGTGCCAACCTGCTGGGAGGTGTCAGGGCTGAGACTTCCATGTGCACGCCCAGCTGCTGAAATGTAGGTACCTAGCAGACTCTAACAGCAGACACTTAAGCACGCTGAGACTTCAGGGGCCTACAGCATTAAGTGGCAGCTGAGTGGGGGTTTTGTGATTGCCAGTGGTGCCAAAGTGTTGGATTTAGGTGCCTATATCACCTTTGTGAATCCTACCCAGAGAGGTTATAAATGTGCTGATGGCTACTCATCCAGATTCTGATGCAGCTCATTGAAAAACACTTTACTCCAGGAATAATCCTACTGGATCCATGTATGAAGAAAGGTGCTGCCCAAGACAAGTAAGGAAGGGTATCAGAATCTGGGCCTGCGTGACCCTGAACAAGCTATTTTACTTCTCTGTAAATCTGGCTGATGGTAAGAGAATGGCCTAGAAGCAAAGATTCCTGACTGGTAGCACCATGCTCAATCCACCAGACCACACCTGCCCCAAAATTATAACACTCACCATAGTAAATTACACTGACCTAGCACAGGGCTCAACCCCATAGCCCCAAGGCTGAGTTTTGTGCTCTACCAACTGAAGTAGTCTGGATTTTCAAAACAGAGAAGTGAGCTGTAGCTCACGAAAGCTTATGCTCAAATAAATTTGTTAGTCTCTAAGGTGCCACAAGTACTCCTTTTCTTTTCACACTTTAGGGAAGTTCAGAACCAGCTCTAGAGGCCAACTTCTCTGATCTGCCCTCAGCTGTCTATTGGGTAAAACCCCAACCAACTGCCAAACTGTGAGGAAGTTCAGATAGTGAACTTCTAAGAGTTAGTTCCATCTCTAGTCAAAGTCATGGGCAAATCTTTGATTCTAAAGGGAATTGACTATTGAAAGCCAGCACCAGCTAGTTGTAGGCAGCAGTGCTATTGAATCTCTGAGCCTTGGGTTTGGTGAAGACCAACCTTTTGCTGGCAAACAACTGACAACACCACAGAGACAAATGTGAAGGAGAGATCACTTAAGTTGTAAAAATGGTAGGATGACATGTAAGTGGCTAAAGTGGAGACGTGTTTAGGTAATAAGGGAGAACGGACTAGTGGGTAGAGACAGAAAAAAGGAGGGATCATAGTTAAGGTGACCATATTTTCAAACTTTAAAAAAATCACTTGTGGCAACACTTTTAGGGTGGTAAATTTTTTTTTTTTAAAGCGTGTCATGCCATTTCTGCCAGCTTCTGATTCAACATCATATGCATTTTTCTTGGAGTGGAGAACTTTTTTCCAGGGCTAGACAATCTCCAACAGGGGTACAGGATGTAAGAACCTCTCTCTGGTATCCCTCCATGGGCTAGTCAGACCAAGGCCTGGGTGCAGAAGGGTAAGCATGTGCTGCTCACCTCTTACCCCAGTGGGAGCACATGGCTGGAGAGGGGGCAGAGTGCAGTGTGTCTGTGGTGGTTTGCTGCTGATACAGACTAGCAACAAATCACTACACCCCTTGTGCAAGAAGAAAACAAGGAGGGTGGTGTGGATCCTTGACCCACAGTGCTTTCCCTGGGGTGCTGCTGGAGTGATGCAGCAATGTCCCATCATTCATTATGGGCTGGGGCCTTGTGGTGCAATCTATATAGCCTATCATGTTCTGAATGAATTCACCATGAAACACAGAACAAGAGACATTCACATTCACTTTGAGTAAAAACCACTTGGCTAGAGGCTGTACTTGGTTGACTTTTCTCATACTCCAAACACTGTCCATAACACTGAATGTTCATTCCACTGGACTTTTTTGACTGGTAAACAACTGAGAAAATTCTGCTTCCTCCTGTAGTTATAAAAAAACACAACCCAACACCCAAAATGTTTTGGCAGATTTTAAAAAAGCTAATACATTCCAGAAGTCCCCCCTAAATTTCACAGGATAGCAAATGAAAGCTGGGTTTGTCTCAGGAAACCTAGGACGCATTGTCTCTTAAATCCTTGACAGCTGGAGTCTGAAGGCAGGAAGTGAAGAAACAGGTTGAACTGAGAGTAGAGTGCTAAGGAAGTCAATGGGTTTGCTGCAGTTTCATAAACACTTTGTCTTGGTGTAGATTTCATTTTCTATCTCAAATGATCCCAACATCTTAAAACAACTCAGCTGAAACAACTGAGTTTCCCTGATTTCAGGTCAAAACAAAAAAATCATGGGGTTTCATACAGTTTGTCAGAACCCCAAAATGCTTCTTCAGCACCTGAAAACCAGCCCATGTTCACCAAAACTTTGAGTGGACAGGTTGGATTTTGGGTCACTGTATTGTCTCTAATAAAGGCTTGACTCTGCTGCCATTGAGGCCAAGGTAGGACTTCAATAGGAGGAGGATTGGATTTTATAGTATTTTGCCAAGAAGTTCCTTACAATTGTCACTGATGATTAGACTTCATTGTCAAGTGTAGAATTTTCTATTTCTGCCTTCCCAAGGTGCTCTGTTTAAATGTGTCAAGTTCTCTCTGATATCAGGCTCAAATACTGTATCTTCACTTGCTCCCATATGCCATACTTTAAAAGCACATTCTAACATCTTGTTACTTCTAGTGGTTTCTCTTTTCAGTACCCCAAATTCTTAAGTGCTGAGATAAGATACTGAAAATAGTGAAAGTACATCAGTGTAAATGTTCAATAGATACATCTGTATTTAGTTGACCCGACATCTGTGCATAGTTAACCTCAGACACTACCATAGTATGGATTAATACTTCTAGATTTAGAACTCCCATTCTGACATTTTTTGGTGTAGACTTTCCTGAAAAGCTCCTCTTTAAACTTGGACACTAAAAGAGAAATATGATGGCTGCTGGCAATTCCGCAGAGACAGTATCTAATATATGCAGCATTATACTGGTTTATGGTTAATAATGTGTGTGCAAATAGGGCTGCCTGCTCCCTCCAGCTTTTTCAAAAAGTGTGATTTGTGCTGAATGAATTCTTGGCAGAATATTCTCTGACAAAGGCAGATCCAGCAAGATGAAGAGCAGGCTCAATTCTCATTAAATTCCTCACTCTCTTTAACTGTCCAGTGTGTAAGCTGGGCAGAACTAAGGCTCTAGTTTCCTGTATTTAATGCATGTACATATGGTAACTAATAAAGTATATCTTAATAGAACAGAGGAAACTTATGCATAGACCCTCAGTGGCAAAAATACCCAAACATGGATTTAACATCTGCACACCTATCTCAACTCTTAATTCTATAGCTTTGTAAAGTGCTTTTGATGTCCTCAGATTTAAGGCAATACGGAAGGGAAAGTTGTTGTGGTAGAATGTTTAATGACTGATCACTATCGAAGACCAGCTTGTTACTATTGCTGGTCCAACCTCAAAAGATTAGCTTTGGATAAGCATCTAAAATAAAAGCATCAGATACTACTTTGGACTGAAACTTGCAAGATCAAGCTTTCTTCTGTGATTTCTGGTATAGATAGTAATATTTAGAACTGAGTGAATTTTTTTTTTAACAAATAGTTTATTTGATGAGAAGTGCGGTTTTGGCTGACCCCAAAATTGTTTGTAAATTTGATGCTAACAGTTGTGGCTAGTCACAAAGTGTCCTGAGGAAGGAGGAAGAAGTGGTATTATTGTTTTTTCCACCACTGTTTTTATCACCAGTGGTTAGGGCACTCTTTCCCAGGTTCAAATACCTGCTCTGGAGCATACCAGAAATGGACTTTTTTGTTTGGAATTTTTAGTCAAAGAATTTCATATTTGGTTTGACCCAAACCATATTTATATTTGATTTTTCACAACTGCCTCTGAACCGAAAAAAATCAGTTATTCACTCGACTCTAGTATTTCAGCCAGTTTACTCTAGCAGCATTTCTTTCTCATGGTGGTTTAGCTTCTCTACTTCTAGTCTCAGCTGAAAAGAAAAGAGAAGTCAACTGACCTTTCTTGAACCTCAAAAAAGGGTTTGGGTTTGTTTGGTTTACGTTCAGTTTTGGATGAAGTATGATGTTGGTTCTAACCAACTAATCCGTCTGGTTAGGCTGCTATATTTCTTACAAGGTTCAACTGACAAGTTATATCTTTGCAGTAAACTGTGAATGAAGAGCATCTCACCAAGTCATTTGGAATCCAAGAAGTTTAATTGGGGAGGGGTGTGTGTGTGTAAATGGCTTTTCCACAACCTAAGTAGCTGGCTGTTCCTTTCTATCAGTCTCCCAGCAACAATTTCAGGCATAGTAGTCTCACTGACCTCTGATATGGTGACAGGATAGTAAGCTTATGAGCTGCGGGGAAACCCACAATAGTTGCTGTAATTTGTTCTTTCAGCTTAACTAATGACTTGTGAAGGTGGAAATCTATGCTGTGAATGTGATGGATTTTGCTTGGAAATTGACCATAGTGGATAATTCTTTTGAAAAAGTTCCTAGAGACCACACATGTTTGGGGAAATCTATTTAAAGCAAGACTCATCCTGATGTACAGGGCCAGGGCAGAGATGAGAGAGATTCCCAATGTGATAAAATGCCTCACATATACTTAGTATGCACACAATAATGCAAAGCTTTCTTCAATTTTTTTTAAATGCCTGCATCAGGCTTTGAGCTCTCTTTGCACACTGTGTCTTTCCCATGGCTCTAGTCCAAGAAAGGAGATGCTGGGAATCCAGGAGGAAAAGGTCAGTCATTCTTATCCCACAAAAGAGAACTTATCAATCAGTTATCAAGCCATGAAGCCAGAGCGTCAGATGCTAAAGAATGTATGAAATAGATCATCAATGAAATAGATCATCAATAAACACCTCACTGCTCTTCTGTATGGTGTGTGTGTGGGAGGGAGGGAACCTTGCAGGCCATTCCTTCAGCTCTAAAAGAAAGTGTCATCTTTCAAAACCCTTTTTGATAAACCATCTTCCAGTTCTAGCAAAAACACACAAAGACAACTGTCGGCAGTATGTCATCTCCCCATTCACTCTCTATTTAAGAGTTTCAAATCGGAAAGGAGGAGGGATGGAGGGTGAGGAAAGCAACTACAAGGGATTTAGATGGGCTATTTCAGTTTGGTCTTTGCTGTTAGTTCAATTGTTTGGGTTGGTTTTTTAAAACTTTTTTATCAGTATGTGTTAAAATGGTCATTAGCATTATTTACAGATTAAAAATATAAAACCATGTCCCTGCCCTGAAAGGCTGATGTCCTGAAGACACAGATACAGGGCAAACAACATTAGTAGCAGCCAGTAATATTTCCTATGGATTTTAGCACACCAAGGCTCTGCAGAATAAGTGGGGCTTAGTACAGATTGGGTGAAACCAAAACTGAGCATGTGATCAATCTTTAATTTGGGAAAGATTCACATCTGTGTCTTAAATGTTCCAAGTGCCCCTTGATCTATATAATAGACAGAATCTTAACCCTGGATTTAGCCTGGGAAAATTCAGATCCAGTGCAAATTTCACTACTACTAGCTATCTCTATAGTGGGACCAAAGAGAACTCCAGATATGAACTCCCCCAGATTCTGAGGAAGTTTTTGGAGCTGGAGCTGGACTGTGTGGTTATAGTCCATTTATCTCTTTTGAGTAGAGCTGTGAGAAATGTTAAACTTTAGCCACAGCAAGACTTTGAAATCCATCTTCACGCAATATGGTGAGCCCTCAGTTTTATTTGTGGCCATACACTGCCTGTTGAAGGGTTTTGAGGGCTTCTTTGCTCTTTCTGGATTCCCATGAATTATTTGAGGCTGCTGCATTTAGAATGTGAACCACATCTGGTAGGAAGAACCCTAGTGGTAAAGTCATATGGTATCTGTCAGTTCTGGCCACTAGCCCTAATTTTGGCCTTAGCAAACTGATGAATCCATGATGCTTCTTTAATGAAGTTTGAGGTTTCTGAAATTAGTATCTTCATCTCTTATATGAAATGCTGTAGTTTCCTTCCTACATTGTGAACTCTGTGTGTGTGTGTGTATGCTTTAATCTATGGGCTTGATTCACACCATGGATACACATATGTGCAAATTACTAGTGGAATTATGTTGGCTCTGAGCTAACATGAGTGCTGACTAAGGGAAAACCAGGTTCAAATGAACCTGGGACAGTTTCCAACTTCAGGGCCAGTGAACTTGCTCTGACAAAAATATATTTGCTCCCATTCTGAACTGAGCATGGGGGGATTCACACAGCTCCAAGTTTCAGAAGATACGGGCAAATTAGGGGTAGTTTGGCTTTTGTAACATCTTATTGGTCTTGATTTTGGTAGCCAAAACCCAGGATGGATCAGAATCCAGGTCCTATTTTGTCAAAATATCCAGAGTTGATGAGAGGAGAAGAGTTTGGGTTAATGCAGAGATGGACTCAAGCTGCCAACTTCAGATGTCGACCCAGATTTCAAATACCACCACCAGATCTGAATAGTGGAGTGGGTGTTTGTCCCATTATAAATAGCCCATCTTGAGCTAAATCATTCTGGTTTTGCTGATCACCAGTCTGTGTGGGAGTGATCTGAAACAAGGTGGTTGGTAAATGAATACTTTTGCTACCCTCTCTGAAGATGATTTAATCCCTGGCTTAAAGAATATAAAACTAAGGAGCCATAAATAAATACAGGCATTCCAAGATGAATGAGTAAAGGATAGATATTTTGGTTTTGTTCCACTTCTGTTACCAGCTGCCAGTTCTTTAGTCACCACCCTGACTATAATGGTTAAAGCCAAACTGCAGAACCATTGTACACTTCCTCCAAGCATTGCCAGCTATGACAATAATTACATTCAATAAACTAACATTGCTAAGCTACGTCTCCCTCTCTAGCTACAGCTAAAAACATGCACACAACCCTAAGCATATTCATACAGTGCTTCATGTGCTCTTAATGCGTGCAGCAACTATGGGGTCCTTAAGTCTGAAACACATTGTGGTGTATGTGAACTCACCTGATACAGAAAGGAATTCACTTGGAGTTCTGACTTGCTAGACCCTTGTGTGCTGAGATGTGCCTCCTGGCTGGCATAGCAGCTGCTTTGGGACAACTAGCCCCAAATGACTCCTAACTGGAGACTTGTAGTTTGTTTCCTTTTAGTCCAGCTGCTAAAGTCACAGACCCATTTGATTTTTGCCAGCATTTCTTGTTAATGAGCCATTTAGGTACACCCCACAAGAGGAAGTTTGGCTGCAGCTGAGACGTTGATGAACTAAATTAAAAAGGATAAAGTGTGTGTGTGTGGAGGTGAGGGGGACAAAGCCCACAAATATTTAACATTTTGGGTTTCTGAACTGTATATATTTGTGCTTGTATGAAATGATGTCCATCTCTCTTGCGTGTGTCTGTGTACACATATGCATGTGTATCTATAGTTAGAGTACAGGCCTGATTCACCCTGTTAATGTAGAGGGTGCAAACTGTATTCCACTTGCACCAAAAACACAGACCCCTTCCACTTGGCCTATAGGGCAATCTCCTTGACCTTTTAGCAGTATAGGGCTTATGACACACTGCTGACTGTATCCAGGAAAGGGATTTGGATCACACACATCCTCACCAAAAGCAAGAACTCGGTATTCCATCCTCAGGTATGATTTACCCATCTATGTGGAAAAATAGCAGGATTGGCAAATTTCTTCCCTTTCAGATGCCATGAGAGGACGCATAATTGTTTTGCAAGAGCCTTAGAAAACATCCCATCAGTATGAGGGAAGGATAACTCACCACAGACTTCTCTCTCCTCAGGAGTATGGTTATTTTTCATATCTGGGAGGGTTCCATTCTTCAGTTCAGTGATGCACTCCTGTTTCAGGATACACTCAACCATTTTCTTTAACGTTATCTGATATTTTACACATAGTATCCTGCTCTTCTTCAGAGGAAATGAAAAGCACATTGACTCCTTGGCAGCGAAGAAAAACAAACACGCTGCACAGAATAGTTAGATGTGAAAAAGGTGGCAACTTGCCTTCATGCCGACCCCGGTTAAAGACATTCCAAGGAACAGCAGGCTGCATAAAATAGCTACAGCAACTTGCTGCACCCTAGATTTCTAAGAGTGCTCTTCAGTGAAGACCATTTTATTTTCTCCAGATTCTCTTGTTGAGCTCCACAAGTAGACCTGGCCAACAATTTTTCAGTGGAACATTTTTTTCCCATCAGAAATTGCCAATTAATTGAAATGTTTCACAGGAATGTGTGATTTTTTTTTCAATGAAATTTCATTTTGAAGAACTCAATTGAACTAAAGCATTTGGATAAGATCAGAATGTCTGCACTTTATTCGAATGGAACATGTTTTGATTTTTCATTGACTATAATTGAATTTTGATTTCATTTTGATGTAACATAAATTTTTGAAGCGTTTCAACTAACCCGAAACATTGTTGGGGGTGGGGGGAATCTAAATTTTGACATTTTGTTCTGGTTTGGAGGAAAAAAACTTTGAAATGTGGGAATTTCCTGCAGAACAGAAATTCTGAATTTTGGTCAGTTCTGTGGTGAAGGCTTTTTTAAAATAGAATCACAAATGTAGGGCTGGAAGGGACTTAGAGATGTCTAGGCCAGCCCTCTGCACTGAGGCAGGAGTAAGTATACCTAGACTATCTCTGACAGCTGTTCAACCTGTTCTTAAAAACCTCCAATGATGCAGATTCCACAACTTCTTCTGGAAACCTATTCTAGTTAGAATAGAATAGCTGACCATATAATTAGAAAGCTTTTCCAAATATCTAACTTAAATCTCTCTTGCTGCAGATTAAGCCCATTACTTTTATCTTATCTTCAGTTATTCTCCATTTTCTCCACTGATCACCTTCTTCTTTATGAGAGCCCTTACCACATTTGAAGACTGTTACCAAGTCCCCCCTCAGTCTTCTTTTCTCAGTACTAAACATGCCCAGTTTTAACCTTTCCTTATAGGTGAGGTTTTCTAAACTTTTTTTTATCATTGTTGTAGCTTTCCTCTGGACTGTCTCCAATTTGGCCACATCTTTCTTAAACTGCGGTGCCTGCGACTGGACACAGTACTCCAGCTGAGGCTTCACCGGTGCTGAGTAGAGTGAGATAATTACTTCCCATGTCTTACATAAAACACTCCTGTTAATACAATCCAGAATACTAGCCTTTCACAATTGCATCACATTGATTTATAGTCAATTTGTGATCCGCTATAATCCTCAGATCATTTTTACAGCACTGCCTTAGCCACTATTCCCCATTTTGTAATTGTGCATTGATTTTTCCTTCCTAAGTGTAGTACTTTGCACTTGTCTTTATTAAATTTCATCTTGTTGATTTTAGACAATTCTTCAATTTGACAAGGTCCTTTTGATGGTAATTCTGTTCTCCAAAGTGCTAGCAACCCCTGCCAGCTTGGCATGAGCTACAGTTTTTCTAAGCATACTTTCTACTCTATTATCAAAGTCATATAACAAATATTGACTAGTTCCAGACCCGGGACAGACTCCTGTGGAATCCCACTAGATAGCAAACCATTGCCCAAGCCTGTCTCTCTTTTCTGACCCTATTTAAATTTCCCACATGAACCATAGACCACCACTATCCCCATGTGCACTTTAACTTACTGACTGAACCACAAGTGGGTCAGAGTCTCAGCCCCTTTCCATTCCACTTTCCTACCATAAACCAGAGACAATAACATCTTGCATCTCACACTTCACATCTAGCCCACAGACAAATCTTCCTTTCCTTTCATCATACCATTATGCACCTGAGAGTCCAGTCAACTTGACCCTCCTTCCTACATTTTCCTGGAAACACTATCATATCTACCTTGTTCACACTCCAAAGTCAAATTATGCTCTCCAGATACAATCCAGAGATTCATCTTTACCTCACTATTGCTACCCAAACTGAAAACAGGTACCAGGGACTGCATCCACCTAAGAAAGAGTTATACTTCTGACTAGGACTGGTCAACATTTCTCTGTCAAAACTTTTTTTTAATGGAAAATGGGTTTTTCAATTAAACAATATTTTTTAAAAATCTGCTTTTTGTGGATACAGTAAAAGCTCAGAGGTACGAACACCAGAGTTACAAACTGACCAGTCAACCACACACCTCATTTGGAACCAGAAGTACACAATGAGGCAGGAGCAGAAACAAATCCAAAAAAGCAAGTACAGTTCTGTTAAAAGTAAACTACTAAAAGAATAAAGGGAAAGCAGCATTTTTCTTCTGCATAGTAAAGTTTCAAAGCTGTATAAAGTCAATGTTCAGTTGTAAACTTTTGAAAGAGCAACCATAACATTTTGTTCAGAGTTACGAACATTTCAGAGCTACCAACAGCCTCCTTTGCCAAGGTGTTCGTAACTCTGACGTTCTACTGTATTTTCAATTTTTTATTAACACTCCCAATATATTTCAATTTGGATATGCTCCTAAAGTGCCTCCTGTGAGTTGTAGTTCATTTACCTCATCTCCGCATTCTCCTCCATGGGCTGGGCTCCCCAACCAGGCTATGTCTCCTATGACGAACCATGGCCCGGGACTGATAAGAAGCACCACCTCCCCTCCAAGAGGAGACACCATGGTGAACCATAGGAGATGTAGTCCAATCAGGGAGCCTGGCCTACAGAGGAGGGAAGCATGAGATTCCCAAACTACCACTACTTTGAAGTACCAGGCAGCATTTCCAAGTTGGAATATTTTGGGTTTGGGTTAACATATTTCAGTATTTGAATCTTTGTCAAAAAAATTGAAATTTTCTATGGGAAACCTCCCCCCCCCAGTTTCTGAGCAGTTCTACTTCTGACCCTTGCACCCTAGAGGGGAACCAGCTTGTAGGCCTTACATAGTAATGTCCTTGTACCTCAGTCTGTATACAACTGCAAGCTTCCCACCTTAGGCCAGTCAGGTGAGGTAACCTTGGACATGGAGACATGACCAGTGTATCTCCTGTTTCTCAGCTCACTTTCTAGATCTTGATTGGCAGAAGGAAGCGCACCACAAGCAGTTAGCTGTACAGGGCACTATAAGACTTCATCATTAGTCTGCTCTGGTGCTGTCCTAGGACAACAGAGAACCCCCTTGGGATGAAAGAGTGGGTGTGGGTTATATTAGCAAACAATGAGCAATTGTAGAGGTGAAAAAGCTATGCTTAATAGAGAAGATGTAAGTTTCTTGAGAGTTGGTTCTAGGAGTGCCTAACACATGGTTACATATGGCACCTCCTTCACTCCCATGAGGTGATGGCTATAGAGAAAAGCAAGAAAATGGTAGGGGCAGAGATAGCCCTAGACCATGACATACACCAGTCTAAGTTGGACAGTGAACTCTGGGGGACCAGCAGTCAGTCAAACAGTAGATTCATCCCAACACCAAGTACGGCTCTGACATCTCTCACCACGCCTCAGCTCTCACATATGGCTCTGCCATCTCTCGTCACACTTCGCCCTAGCCAGAAGTCTTTTCTGCCCCGTTTCCTTCCCAGGTATGGTCCCAGCTCTTGCGTAGAGACATCAGTGGGCTCAATCCCTCCATCTTTCCCCAGGCTTCAGACTTCTTTGCCCCTCATGCTTCAGCTCTTTGGATCAGAAAGCCAGTAGGCAGCTCCCCCTGCTGCTTTCAGTCTTTGGTTCTCTCCAGCCATGGTTCTCTGATCTGGAGATGTTTGTAGGTGACTTCTCCACCCAAACTACCTTCCTGCTTTCAGCTGCCTACTCTAGCTCCATTGCTCACTAGGGAATTATCACTGCTGTCCCCTTGAGGGCCATCCCCTCCCTGAAACATCTGCTCTGATTCAGAGCTCCTTGTCCAGATTCTGGACTCCTCTTCTTAGGCTTCTGAACTTACATTTATAACTCCCAGAGCCAGCCTCACCTATCTTCCTTCCTTACATCAAACTAGGGCATACCTGGACTGGAACAGGAGCACTGGGCCCAATTTCATTTAAGGGGCCAGTTACCCTGTTATACAGTGGATTGGGACTTAGAACAATGGCTCTCAACCAGGGGTATGTGTACCCCTGGGAGTACACAGGGGTCTTCCAGGGGGTAAATCAACTCATCGATATATTTGCCTAGTTTTACAACAGGCTACATAAAAAACACTAGCGAAGTCAGTACAAACTAAAATGTCATACAGCCAAAATGAGAAAGTAACCAATTTTTCAGTAACCCTGTGCTGTGACACTTTTTTGTATTCTTATGTCTGACTTTTGTAAGCAAGTAGTTTTTAAGTGAGGTGAAACTTGGGGGTACGCAAGACAAATGTGACTCCTGAAAGGGGTACAGTAGTCTGGAAAGGTTGAGAGCCACTCGTGTCCTGCTGTATAGGCAAGGCTCACCCTTCTTCTTACTGGTCACATTTAGGATCAGCTCTGGACAGCTGGTAAGGGTCTCTATAACCTGTAGGGGGAGACAGTGAAGGGATATGCAATGGAGAAAGAATTAACTGCAAATTATCAGAGTTTCCATCATTTAGGATTTTAGCAGCTATAACTATTAATTTTGTTTTACAGGGTTGTAGATTCTCAGTCTTAATTGCTGCCTGAGCATTTTTTCTATGTGCATTTAAATCAATCTCACAAGAGACTTTTTAAAAGTAGTTCCTACTGTTCCATACAGCCCTCACCCTCCTACCAGCTCAAACCACAGCAATATATTCACACAGTTGCAGTTGGCATCTTGACACGTGTACACATCATTTTCATATGTTTCCTGGGGATGACTCCAATGCCTGAGGTTTCTTTTGACACTATGAAAAGCCCCTGGCTTTGTGTGAGGCTGCATTCCTAAATAATAAACCAACACTGTGGTTCAGCCAATGTTTACTTAATTTGTGGGAGAACTTTTTAATATCAAAAGGAAAACATTTCTCTTGCATTCCACATAGGTATATGTGGTTTGCAGTTAGGGGAAAAAAAATCTATTTGCCATTTCAGTGGGAGAGTGTGAATTACAATCGACTGATGGTAGTGGGAGGATGAAAAGATAAACAGAAGTTGGTTTACAAAGTCAGAGGGGTGATTAAGAATAGGTCTGCTTTCTTAGCCCCCTCTAAAAATAGACAAAAATGATTGGTGGTGGGAAGCAACTGGCTTTTGATTCTGATCAATCAATTAATATTATGGTCAACTGCTGAAGGAGACCTGCTTAGCCCATTGGTTATGATGGGCCAGATCTTCAACTGATGTAAATCCCAGGGAGCTCCATTGACTATCTAGCTTTGCTGATTTACACATGCTGAGGATCTGGCCTGATATATCCAACACATTAGATGTATAGTGTAGAGGATTTAGCTTCACAGGGAAATGTTTGCCATGTAATTAGACCTTGCTCCTGCTCCCATTGAAGTCAGTGGAAAAGCTCGCACTTCAGTGGGAGCAGCATTGGGCCATTATTGAGCAAATCTGGTGATGGTAAGGAGCAAATGCCACTGTCTGGGTATGAAGCATATACCATTGGGGTGAGGAGAATTAGTAATTGTATAAAAAGGGACCCTGGTGGCGCCGGTTAGCACCGCTGACCAAGCTGTTAAAAGTCCGGTAGGTGGTGCAGTGGGGCTAAGGCAGGCTCCATGCATCTCCCAGAAGCAGCCGGCATGTCTCTGCGGCCCCTAAGCACAGATGCAATCAGGGAAGCTCCGCACACTGCCCCCTGCCCTGAGCACCAGTTCCGCAGCTACCATTGCCTGGGAACCATGGCCAATTGGAGCTGTGGGGGTGATGCCTGCAGGCACGAGCACAGAGCAGAGGTATCTGGCTGTGCCTCTGCCTAGGGACCAGACATGCCGGCCGCTTATGGGAGCAGGCAGGCAGGGAGTCTGCCTTAGCCCTGCTGTGCCACCGACCGGGAGTTGCCTGAGGTATGAGCCACCCTACTGGGGCCTGAACCCCCTCCCACACCCAAATCTCCTGCCCCAGATCAGAACCCCCTCCCACACCTTAACTCCCTCCCAGAGTCTGCACTCCAACCCCCTCCCCCAGCCCTGTGCCCCCTTCCGGAGCTGCACCCCCTCGTGTACCCCAACCCCTTACGCCAGCCCAGAGCCCCCTCCTGCACCCTGAACCCCTCATTTCTGGCCCCATCCCAGAACCTGCACCCCCCCCCAGCCAGAGCCCTCACTCTCTCCTGCACCCCAACCCCCACCCCAGCCCAGTGAAAGTGAGTGAGGGTAGGGGAGAGCGAGTGACAGAGGGAGGGGGAGGGGGTGAGTGAGGGCAGGGCCTCAGAGAAGGGGCAGGGCAGGGGGTGGGGCAAGGGTGTTTGGTTTTGTGCAATTATAAAGTTGGCAACCCTACTTCAAGTGCTGTAGAATTCAATTCATTGTAGGTGTAACAGGGTGGCGGGAGCCTACAGCTAAGCTAACCTGATTACAAAATGAGCCCCAGCTGAGGGGAATCAGGCAGTTTCCCCATAAAGAGCCGAAGATGGTTGCAGTGCAAGGGATAGGTAGCTTAAATGGTGATAATGCCCAGCTAGAGTGAGAGCGAGGAGGAAGTACAGTACAACATGGAAAGCTCTTCAAACAGCGAGGCCTGGGAAAGGCCCTGACTAGAGCAGGGAAGGGACAGGGGGAGCTGAAGAAGCTGAGCAGAAAGTGGCCCAGGGGAAACTTTAGCACAAGTAAAGGAGCTGACCTAGTTGTTCAGTACAGTGTCCTGGGCTAGAACCTGGACTAGAGGTTGGTACTGAGTTCCCTACTAGCCCCAAGGAAGGGGGCCTACAAGCCCATTACAAGGGTTAATGAGCCTAGCAGGGGGTCTGCAGGCTAAGTCCTGAAGATGGGCTATTCCTCAACCTTAGAGAGGGCAGGAGGATTTTGTTTGTGTTAAAGACATTTTGGGACTCTTAGTTTGGACAGTTGTGGACCGCAGAAGGGGTGGACTTAAAATGGTGACCTGGCCAGAGGGCTGAGTCAGTGGAAGAGAAGCCACCACAGTGCTAGAGCGCTTGTTGGCAGGGCAGTGCTGAAAAAGTGAGAGATACTACACCATGCACCTGGGGGTGCCTAGCTGTGAGTAGCCTACAGTGAGCAACATATGTCCTGGAAATGAAAGCGTTCAGCGTTCAGAATCTGTGGAATGCCTGCATGTGTGCACATAACAAACAGGATGGTGATGGGTTTTTTGCAGGCTTTCCCATGTGTATGGGAATTTCTGTCAGTAAACAAATTAATTATTGTGAGTGGGGTGATCTGACAGGAGCAGTAGTTGCTAGAAAAGGGGAATCATCACAGATGCATTGTAGTTGAGGGTTTGATATGTCTTTTTTTTTAACCTCAGGAATATGCTTTGAATGATCACATGCATGGCCCGGAGACAGTACACTTCAGGAACTACTAAGCCATCTGTTCAAAGACAGATAAGGAGGAATAGTAGAGTACATTTTATAATGATGATCTCTTACACAGGGTCAATAACATGACCCAATAGCACCCTTTTCTGTAATGATGCTTTTTAACTTTTCAACTTGTCTCCTCCTCAGCAGCTTATTTGTTTTCACAGGGTGACCATATTTCCCAAAGGGAAAACGGGGACTGTGCTTGGCACTGGACCAAGGCACCCCCTCACCCTTCTGCATGGGGCTGGCAACAACCCACATATTAGATAGGGTGACCATATTTCCATAAGGCTGGGGCTGGCTGCTGCACCTGAGCCCTGCCTGCCTCCCCTTCCTCTCTCCCCACTCACGAGGCTGAGGCTTGCATCACTGCTTGCTCGAGCCCTGTCTGCCCCCACGGGAGCCCTGCCTCCCCTCTGTGCAGGGCTGGCATTGCCACTTGTCCCCCTGCACATTCCTCTGCACCCCCCTTTTTTGACCAAAGCAATGGGAAAAATGCCCACTTTGGCCCCCCCAGAAAAAGTTGTGATGGCTGGGACCAAAATGGAGGTGTATGGCCACCCTGTCCATAGTGATTCAAAATGGACTGAAAGGGTGGGTGATGCATTTGGTTCCTTCCCCCCGCCCCCCAAGATGCGTTTCAATTGCTTTATGCTTTTGCAGGTATTGTGCAATCCAGTCTCATTAAAACAGTACAGCGCAGACCTCTGAGCGCTGACAACAGTGCACACATGAAAAAGGAGGGTGCTGCTTTGTTGTTCTGACTCCTTTAATGAAGCTTAGCCAACACAAGCAGCCTTTTATTTAGGTGCAGGGATTTTTTGTGGTTGCCAAGAGAGCTTCACAAGCAATTAAAAACAAAACATGTTAAAATTCTGAACTTTTATATCAATTCCAAATCTGCTAATGATGCCAAACTGGAGAGACCTACATGAAGGAGATGTTTACTGCAGAGGCATCCAGCAGAGAGTAAGGCTGGTCATGTGGCTAAGGCATTGGGCTGGGATTCAGGAGATCTAGATTCAGTTATCAGCTGGGCCACACAATTTCTGCATGACTTTGTGGAAGTCACTTAGACCCAGATTTTTAACACATTCAGGCATTGTGGCACTCGGCGTTGCAACACCTACCTGATTTAGGAGCCTAAATTGCATTTTCAAAGGGGAGCTAGGCTCCTAAATCAGTTAGGTGTTACAATGCTGAGTGCAGCAACACCTAAATACCTTTTAAAAATCTGGGCTTTAACCTCTGAGTTCTCTATATTTTAAATGGGAATAATATACGTTTTTTCCTCTCCCAACCATTGTCTGTTTGCCTCTTTAGACTGTAAGTTCTTTGGGGCGGAGATTGTCTTACTATGTTTATATTCAGTGTCTAGCAAAGTATTGCATTCTGTTGAATATGCTGATTTGTATGCCATGTCATATCCCTTAATACTGTTAAGTAGCCCTTCATTTTCCACCATATGTTAAATCCTAAACAATCCTTTGAGACAGGTGGGCAAGTATCACTTCCATTTTACAGGTGTGGGGAGCAAAGCAGAACAGTTTGGATCATGAGACATTTGAAAAGTAATTTTTCTAGATTGGCAATAATGCATTGGATTGTGCATGACTCCTTGATATCCTGGTACTTAGGGCATTCTTCATATACCCATCCTTTGGATGGGTTATCTCTTAAACAAACAAACCCAGATTGTAATACTGTACAGGGAGCTGACAGTGGTTAGCCTTTGTTGTTTTGCAATTTAGACAGTAGTTTTACTTTCGGTCTTATACATAGGTAAGATTTCACCCCAGATGAAATGCAAGGTGACTGAAGCTTTAAGGAAGCTGCATTCTTGTATACAATGTAGAATAAATAAGCAAGACCAACCAAAAAGGTAGATTATAAACAGTTTCATGAAGCCTTCCATTTCTTTTTCTAATGCTAAAGTCCCTTTCATTTAGGCAATTCAAAGTGAAAGCTGTAAAAGTGAAGTTCTCAGTTGCCCCATTTTAAATCTAAAAGCAAGATTCAAAATCTGTCACTTTTTGGTATTTAATAACAATCTCTGATGGCCATAACTGCATTTTTCATGCCATTACAAGTCAACCAATTACCATATAATGGCCTACGGGGTGGGAAGGAGAGATGAGTTGATTGCAATAACCAAAGTGAGGAACAAGGATAGTTTGGGCCTTTTCTGACTCTCTCAGGTCACAATAAGGAGTATGGCTCCTACTTTATTTCACCTTTTAAAAATAACTAACTGTCTCAGTGGCATGTCTCTCAATAGCTGGGACTTTGCTGCTGATCAGTTGACTGTAGCATTCTAGACAGACCAACAATACTTGTGGGTTTTTTCTTTTTTTTTTTTTAAAGCAGAGAACCTGCCTAGCAATGTGGGTTTCATTTTTCCACGTGGTAAAAGAGATGGTAAAAACAAAACAAACATTTTGATATTTGTGTGTGTGTGTGTGTGTGTGTGTGTGTGTGAAAATTTGAAAAAATGTCCACTTGCTCAATACATTCGTTTTTTCCCCCCAAGTCTCTTTTTTTGAAGGCAAAACTAAAGACAAAGGGTAAGATTTTTCTAAAGCTCCAACCCTCATTGACTTTCAACTTCTGAAAATGGGGTGCGAGCTCCTACGTCACTTTGGCACTCTTGAAACTCTTACTCCATGTCAGCTCACTCCAGCATAACAATCAACTGAAATACAAGGCCACTCTGAACAGGACCTCACTTACGATGTTAAATTCAGTAAGATTTCTTTAAAAATGGGAAAAAAAAATATTCGCATTCCTCTGCACTTTCCTGACTGTGGCTGAAGTGGAAATGCCATGTACAAATTTACACTCATGGTATTCCTGATCTGACTGAAGTCAGGAGGCATAAAAAATTTTACAAGACCGCCTCTTGTGAAACTTTCCTATCATTTCCAAAGGAGGGAAAACAGCAGAAATGTAAGATAATAGCAGGGAAACTGCTCTTTTCTGAAGCCTATTTTATCCTGAAGCCAATATACTTGATATATGCACTTCTCATGTTGAGTAGCAACTTAATCCGTAGGTAGCCCTACTGAAAGCTGTGGAACTACTTGCTGACCAAAGTGCTTTTCTGTGGGAGTGGGAGAACCTTACACTCGAAGAGAATAGCAAGTTAGCTATTATTTTTTTTTTTTTTCAGATCAGCTCTCTGTTGATGGCATCTCCTCATTTGTGTTTTGACTGGTTACAAAGAAAGATGACAAATGTTGGACCTCTTTATAACATTGGTAGAAGAGACCTGCACCTGCCTACAGAAGGTATACATTCTATTTTTCAGGAATTGATAAAGAAGGAGCATTTTTATACAAATGAACGCTGTTGTTTTTTGGTTTTTTTTTTTTTTTTTGGAAGATCATAGGTCACAAACCAAAGGTGTTCAAATAAGATTTGGATAGATTGTGAATTCACTCACCAGGAGTGCTATTGTGGCCAAATGGAATGGATTAGGATTCTCTTCTATTGTTTATGTAGTTATGGCTTGATATTTTTTGGAGAAGGCAATAGGTAGCTCAGGGGATTTGGGAAAAGGCAACAGGGTAGTTCAGGGGATTTGTAGTGAGATGCAGAGCCTTTCACTCCAAATCATTGATTGGAAATTAAACTAAGTTGGCAGTGACTGAAAGCTGATACCATCTGATGACTGTTCAGTGGCCTTTGTGAAATGAGTTTGATGGCCTCTTTTTGCTTCCCAATGTTTAAGTCATTGAAATCACCTCCGCATTTGGCATTAATGGCCACGCTTGTTAGCAATACCGTAGACAGGCCATGGACAGATGATCCCTCAAAGTCCTGGTCAGGAAGTGTTAGCTGGGCAAGTTGGGGAAGATTGCACTGCCCCTGTTGTAACAACACTATTTGGTTACAGGAAGGATTTCACACTGCAGGGCTCTGAATCCGACAACTTTCATGAGCATCCTGGGATTTTTCCAAGGAGTCTAGGAGAACTAGGTGCCCAACTCCCATTGTATTTCAATGGGATTTGAGTGCTTAACTTCTTTGAAAATACTATCTTAAACATACACACACAGTCTCTAGTTGTTGACAGAACTCAAAGACCAACTATGGTGTGAGCAAATGAACTAAAGAAAACAAGACATCAAATGCATTTTCTTCCGTTAAGTCAGTGCATTAGTTACCGGTTCTGCTCCACTGCCTGCAAAAAAAAAAAAAAAAAAAAAAAAAATTGCAACAGTTAATGTGGGTCATAGGATGAGAGAGAGAGAGAGGTGAACCTATTGGCACATGGTGGGGAAGGGAATTGGATGCAAAGTAGGAATGTGTTTGGACAAGAAATGTTGCTGTACTGAGCCAAGGGAAAAGGCTCAAGATCAATCAGTCAGAAAACGAAAAGCCTTAAAGGCAGAAGAAATGCTAAAGTTAGCATGTGTGGTTTACTATAAATTGGGGTAATCTGAAACAGATATTCTCTGAAGAATACTTCCAATGTTTCCTGGCTCTGCTCCAGTGACTTCAAAGCCCTGTTATCAGTGAATTGTGGTCCCAGTCTGAGGAAATGTCAGCTTCAGATCACAGTTTCCTCTCATTTCTGTGAAAAGAGGTCAAATTAGCAAAAGTGCTGCCCACACACTGCCTCTGTCACAGCCCTAACTGGCCTATTTTGTTAATGCTTCAGCTAATCTTCAGGTTAAAGAACAAATTTGCTTTGAAAGGGTAGGTTATTTGATTTAGGAAGCAGAGTTTAAAATAATAGCCCAGCTACACGTGTTGCCAAAAATCCATTTTGCTCTGATGTTCATTTTGGGGTGTGCAGAACAATTCAGGGAAGCATTTACTGCCCTTCTTCCACCTTAGTTTCCTTCCCACCCTTTGCAATTTCCTATTAGACTGAACAAATCAGACCCTTTATAAGAAGGTTCTGATTAGTACTTCTAGAGCTTGAAATACAGTTGGAATGGCAAGGAGTACAATTTCTGCTGTGTCATCATCTAAAGGCCCTTGCACATGAAATTTCTCTGAGAGCGAGCCTCTATCCATGGTTCAACTCTCTACTTGGCTCTCCTGTAGCTTGAAGGACAGAGCTAGTCTTGCTTGTGGTTCTCTCCCTCCCCTTATTTTATTTAGTGTCTACTGCACAAATCTGAAAGTGCCACTTACATTAAACTGAAAATGCATAGTCTGCCGAGACTCAGTCTTGGTAACTTCAGAAATAGCCCTGATGGTAAAGTCGTACATAAACAACCGTGAGGCATTAGATGTTGCAATCCAGTATCTCTCAGCATAGGGGAGATCACTATATCAAATTTGAGGCTTTAGCCCTGCTGGTTGAATCCCACTAGAAGATGCTCGATCCAAAGCATACAATGAAGTTACTTCAAGTTTTAAAAACCTTATTTAGTGATTTAAAATTAAACCAGAGTAGCCTGGTATTTGATCAGTCCAGGTAAGGATTTAAGCAAAACCTGTGTACTGACACTCTCTGCAACTCAGTCTGTATTCTTCAGTCTGTGAGCTAGGGAGAGCTACAATATCTGTATATTTCCAGCATCCTACACACAGAATCCACTTTGCATTCACAGCTGAGGCCAGTCTTTCCTCTACTGTGGGAGACACTGCAAACCCTATAGTTCTGTGTGGGTAAAAGGCAGGAAATTGGCAGTGATACTGCAGGGTTGAACCAAAGTGAGGTTGGCAGAGCTGGGTCTATAGAATGTCTCATAGACTTCAAGGTCAGAAGGGACTATATTGTGATCATCTAGTGTGACTTCCTGCACATTGCAGCCGCGTAACTTCAGTAACTCAGCCACGCCTGTAATAGACCCATAACCTCTGGCTGAGTTACTGAAGTCCTCAAATCAAGGTTTAAAGACTTCAAGTTACAGAGAATTCACCATTTACACTAGTTTAAACCTGCAAGTGCCCCATGGTGCAGCGGAAGGCAAAAAATCCCTAGGCTCTCTGCTAATCTGACCTTGGGGGGAAATTCCTTCCCAGTCCACAATATGGCAGTCAGTTAGACCCTGAACATGTGGACAAGACTCGCCAGGCAGATAGCTGGCAAAGAATTCAAAAATACAAAATAGCTAATATGCCATACAGCTAATGTACACAGAGCTCTGAGTAGACAGTGGGGGTGCTCACAATGTTGTAGTCCTCTCAGAGAGAGTAGATAGTGTCATGCTCCTATCTGAATTTGAATTCTCCAGGCCAGTGAGTTGTCCTTTCTGAAGGGACAATATAGTTCAGTTACCATAATGTGTTGCAAGGGCTCAGTGGTATCTGTATGTCTCATATATCCTTTCACTCTGTGTGATGCAGAACCACAGTAGAAGATAGGCAGGACTACAACCAGCCAGTAACTAGCCCTCTGATAAGAAATAGCAGCATGACAGGTATTTAACCTGCTCCCAGATGATGCTACAGTGGAGATGAAAATCTCCCAAGGTTCCCACCATAGATGACCTGTGCCTCCTGACAGTGTAGGGGGACACAACCATGGAACAGCTCCAGTCCTGATCCCCTCCCCCCCGGCAGCTCCTCCTCTCCCGGAAAGCAGCAGCTCTCCATGCAGCTCCCAGCTGTTCCTTTGCTAATGCAGTGGCCCCTCCTACAGCTCTGCCTCTCTGTGCTTCCTGCAGCTCGTGGACGCAGCTACTGTGCAGGGAGGGGGCCTGACCACACCATGTGACTGAGCAATCTGCGGGGGGGGGGCATGTGACCCCACATATGCCCCCACGCATTCCCTCGGCTTCCTGCCAATAAGCCATGGTCGCAGTCAGTTCAGCCCTATGCATGTGAGCAAGAATCACTACTGTCAAGCACCAATTCCACTTATACCCCATGAGGCCACAGGTAACTGTCCAAGATCCTAGTAGCTGTCTGTTATTTTCCACTTAGATCCAAATACTATGCAGCAGCAGTAGAGTCTATGTAACTTCACATTTTCAAAATATAAAATAGATGGTACAGTTAATATACACAGAGGCCTAAATTGAGTTTGGTGACCCTCACTCCTGCATATACAACACTGCATTCACTCACCAGTGTCATTCTGCCAGTATTTCCTGGGACTTAGGATATATTGATTAACTTCTGAAATGAGCGGGATAAAAATTCCTATGGGTAGGGTTGCCAACTCTGATTGAAGCTATTCCGGGAGATTTTTTTTCCAACATGACATAATGTCATTTTCTTAAAATATCCTATTAAAATCTCCCGGATTGCTTTCAGTAGTCACCGGGAGATCAATGCTGATTCTGGGAGGCTCCTGGCCAATCCTGGAGGGTTGGCAACCCTTCCTCTGGGTGTGTTTTAATATAAAACTTTGCTAAGCTTCTTTAAGTATCCTGCTGCCTGGTTGTTTTCCTGTTACTGCTTCTCAAAAAACAGAGACAGACCCCAAGTGGGAGGAAATTACATATTTTAAAAAAATCTTCTTTTTGCAAGTCTGAAAATGGCACCTGAGACTCAAAAATTCTGAGTCCCTCGATGAAAAGAAATCCAAAGATGACAGTGCTTCTGGATGTTTATTTCTGCTCGTAATATCTGGCAGGCAGAATCATTTGCTTCATGGATCACAGCTGTATTTCCAGTAAGACAGGTGGCCCTTACAACCAGTGAACAGTCACACCCATTTTTCCCATTTACTCTCCAGATTAGGTACATACATTCTCTTTCCACACCCACACATGTACACACAAACACTCAGTGGTCATGCATAACATTCTACAGCTTCAAAGTGTCTTGCAAACATTCTGTAGTAAATCCTCACAACTCCTGTGAAATAGGTCTTGGTTATTGGATCATTATTTATCAAATCCTTGGGGGATTGCCACCTAGTTTCAAGGCACAATGTGAAAGGGGTGGTGAGGTAACAAAACAGCAGTGACAGGACAGGGTAACAGCAGTCAGATGACACACTTGCTCAACAAAAGCTGGTGTACAGCATGATGATAAATAAAACCAAAACCACTCCACTGCACACAGAATACTTGCCCTGGGGAGAGAATGACATGTGACAGATGTTAGCCACGTGGCTTAATGTGCAGCTGGGAAGGCGTTCAGGTACTGTGGTGACAAGGGCAGTGTAAGAACCTATTACAGAGTAGAATAGAAAGGTGAAGTGACTTGTCAAGTGCCCCAAAAGAACTAAGAGCTAGAAGGTGAACTCAGGAGTTCCTAGCTCCCAGTCCTGTGCTTGGAGCCCTAGAGCAACCTCTTTAGTTTACATCCTTAATAAGTCTTTGCATTCTGCTATCAGGTTGGTGCTGGTTCTCCCTCATCTTCCTCAGGTATTTTCCAAACACCATACGTTAGCCCACCTTGCCTCTCTCTTGGTGGATAGTTCCACCAAGAAATAGTTATTTGGATCCAACACTGGTGTTTCAAGCATATCCTCAAGACTCATCTTTTTAAATAATTAGTTTATTTTTAAGGTTTGTTCTGAATTTTATTAATCAATTCTAATAGGGCAATGATTAGATCAGGGCTGATTCTTTGTAGCAAATAACTTTGCAAACGTTACCCTTTTCCCCCCGTCCCTAAATTATTTAGGAATATACACTTAATTATTTTCAGTAGTTGTTGTTGTTGTTGTTCATTTCATATTATGTTATTCATGAACTCTGTGCGTTCAACTCTGTGGAGTTTGATTGGTTGCTTATGCTCATGCTGTATGTTCCTGTTCCCTGATTTACTGACTGAAATGTTAATGAATGGAGGAAAGGAATTCTAAAAGATTTCAAGATAACTGCCTTAACACTTCCAATGCAAAACCCTTTGTAAAGATACATCCACATGAATATTCACAAGACTGTTTTTAGAAAGTGAAAATCTAGTGAATCCAAAATCACTTATTTATGGTCATAGCAAACTAATAAAATGGTTTCTGAATCCTTTCATAGTGAATTCATGGTTTTTATTTGAATGTTCATAAATATTGTTGACAGTTTTATATTGATAAGAATGAACCATCATCACATTCCATCAGTGGCAGGCGATGCCCATTCCGTTTACTGTGGTGAGCCTGCAGTCTCATGAATTTCTGATCCCTAAGGATTTGAGCTTCTCAGAAACAAAATTTCCTCCAAATCCATGCTCTCCTATTCTCAGAAACTCATCCAAATAAGTAGAGCTCATGTAATTGAATAAATGATTGTCTCTATGGAATGGATTCATCTAAGGCCAGGTTTCAAATTTATCATAACATTCCTCCCCTGAGGTTGAGCAAAAAGATATTCAGGACTCCACTGATGGAAACATTTTTCAAAGGGGAGGAATCCCACTTCCATAAAGAGGGAGGGCAGACTGGTTATTGTATTTTAATCATATGGACAGGGGTAGCCTATTAATTTTTCTTCCTTGCTCGTTTTTTTCCATTTAGCCTTCAGCAAAAGCATAACTATTAAGAGAACCCTGAGTGGACAAGATACAGTACATTTTTCTGGGTCTGACACACAAATGAATATGCCAGAAAGAAGGAAAATGCCTTTATAACTATTTATTTTTTTAAAAAGTAGTATAAAGCTAGTTTAAAAGTTAACAGACCGCTTTAGTTTCTTTGCAAAACCTACACTTAATTGAGATACATGTGGGTTATTATCTATTAATTACTTAAGTCTTTTGAAAGGCTGACTTTCATGGATCCTGTAGTATTTAAATCCTGAGACTGGCAAAGCCCTATCCCCTCACTGGTGGCTACAGTTTTGGATTTGCTCCTCTCCAGAGCAAGCCCTCTGCGGCCCTGTTTGAAGCTTCAAAGCTTCCATTTTTTAAAAAAAATGCTGCTTCCAAACAAAGGCTAAGGGATTAACCCCACCATTCGGGAGGGAGGTGGCCTGTGGTATATCCCAGCGGTTATGACAAAATCCTGTGTGTGATTGCCACACAAAGTAATGGTATTAGAAATGGATTTGGGAACGAATACTAGAACTATTCTCTTATGACCAGACTGTGAACCCCTTACTCACACTCCATAGCAGTCACTCACGCTTGACTACTTGTGTAACTGGTCACCAATTTGCGTAAAGGTTCACAATTAGGTGTTTCAAAATAAACACTCTATTTGATATCTCTCGGCTGAATGTGGTCCTGTGTATAATAATGCTGCTTCAGGGTCAAATATATATATTTTAATGCATGAGAAACAATCGAGTGAGGATGCTTTCATAATCTCCTTCATATGGTGAGGTATCTTTCTCTTCCATCCCTCAAATTGGACTTCCTGCTTTGAAACTGTCTTTAGTATTACTTACTGACGGTAGCAAGGTATTCTAGTGCTGTAAGTGTCTTGTTAGTAATGCCTGCCGTTGATCAGAGATGGATATTCTAGACCACTAGTTCAAAGATCCTTGACTTCCTCTCTAATCTCTTGAAAAGCTCTCTCTATGTATGTGGTGGGTTATTCAAAGAGAAGTATTCAGTAAATGCAGTTCTCTCTGATAGACTGATGTGGTATTCTAATATCTACCTACTGATTAGACAGAGCCACACACATGCACTGAATAGCATTGGTAGTACAGTTAAGGTTAAATTCCCCCTGCTTTCTTAGTTGCTCTTAACTTTTTTTTTTTCATCATCTTAATCTTCTGTTCCCCTCCTCCCCTTCTCTTGATGTCTAGGAAAGTTTGAACAAAGTCGGTTTAATCTTAATCTAACCATTTTAAAAAGTAGCGTTAATGCAAAGTTAAAGTTGAGACCAGTGACTGGAAATTAGAAAATTCTGTAAATTGATGTTGCTCCAGGCAACTGCATATCTCATTGCTTACATCATTAACAAGGAGTGTTATATTTAGGTTCAGATTTAGTAAGAGAGATGTGGATTAAAAAATACAAGGGCCCAATCCTGACTTTATTGAAATGAACAGAAGTTTTGGCATTGATTGCAGTAGGCACAGGCTTGGGTCCCATATGTGTCATGTGTCAAAGTGAATGTAAGGACAAAACTTCCTGACTTGTTTTGCCAATGAACAAGCTGACTCTGTGCCTTATTTTACATGGGAGGTTACGTCCACCATTGGGTGCTACCACTGATGTGTGTTGTTTTTTCCGATTTCTGCCATGTTCGTTCTGGGCTGAAACTTGAATGGAACGTGGCAGGGAGTGATATTTTATGGAATTAAACAAATGGTTTGGCTAACAAATAACTAACTAAAATAGTGCATGTGGACTTAGAACCAGATTTAGCTAGGTATTCAGATGCCCTAAAGGTGCAGATAGGTGCCTAGTGAGATTTACAGTAGTGCCTACGCAGGTTTAGTGCCTAACGCCCATTGAAGTCAGTGGGTGTAGTGCCTTTGACTTCAATAGGATCAGGATTTAGCCTGCAGACTTCTTAATTCAGAGGAAATTTAGGTGTAAGAGGGCAGTTGGGCCTTAAGGCCCTGCAGTTTTTGGCATCTCTTCTGTGACTGCTAATAAATGTTCTGATCAATGCCACTTGTGGTGGTGGCTTTTTGTGAAACCCTGTCCAGTGGCACTTGCTAAGATTTCCAGACACATTTCACATACTGTAGGTAGGCCAACAATCAGCAGAAGGAAACAATTTTCAGTTCCTATCAGTCTGGGTTTGAACTAGTAACACCTAGAGATGGTTCCCCTATCTTTTAATACTTATCACAACTATCTGAAACTGCTGAGTCTGCAAAACTGGCTGAAGATCAAGAATAAGCTTGGTAATGAGCTCTCCAGTTCTACTGTAATTATTAATTGAGAATACTTGGCCCTTTACTAGCAAATAAGAAAAAACAGTCCCTGCTCCAAGGAGCCAGTCAAAAGATGAGGAATGTTATTTGTGAAATTTTTTCACTAACATTTTAGAAAAATCTTCACCATTCTATAAATTGGCCAAAAAAAGTAACTTTTTTTTTTCAGAAATATTTTTTTGCAAACAATCTTTGTTGAAATTTTGGAAACTTTCCCCTAGCTCTCGTTCAGAGGAAATGGGATGCCAGTGTGAACTGCTGGTTATGTGAGAAGCTTAGGGTCATTTTTGTAATGCTTAGCAGAAAAGATGTGTTTTGTGGATGATCTGAGAAGGAAAAGACAACTGTTTGATGTACAAGAAAGGAGCAACTGTTCCAGTATAAGGTATGGTATGCAAAGAGACATGAGTGGGAGAAAAATACAAAAGGGGCAGATATAAGAGAGGCTAAGGCTGAATAAAGGGAGTAAGAGAAAGTTAGTATGAAATGAGAACAGAATTAAAAAATAAAGGGTGAAATCCTGTACCCACTGAAGTCGATAGGAGTTTTGCCATGGATTTCAGTGAGGCCAGGATTTTACCTGTACTTTGTGCTTTTGTTCAGACTGGAAGTATTCTGTAAACAGCCTCTTTCATGGTATCCTCTCTTTTACTTCCAGTTTGAGCTAAAGCCAAGAACTTCATGGAGGAAGAAATATGCAAAATAATAATTAGGGTGCAGCTGGAGGAAGGGGGTAAATGATATCCAGAACCACTATGGCTCAAGTTCAGTTCAAATGTCTGGGTGAGTTTAATCTTGAGTTCTGTTTCCTCCACACTGATTCACCCATCCTTTGAGTCATTCTCGAGCAGTCTCTGGTTTAAAAATAGGAAGTAGAATTGGATGCTGAAAGGGGTGAGGCCTCCATGACAATTTAGACTTGTAGAAGGTGTAAGCTAGGATATCTATAAATAGTTCAGATGTGTAGAAAATAAGCAAATATATGGCATGAATTCAAATTGTAACAAAGCCCACCGTTGGCATTTAACCCTTTGTGAATACTGTGGAGTTTCACTCACAGCATAGCTCCATTTCCATAGTCAGATTTTGGAAAAAGACTTTCAACAATAGACCATCTTCATGAGCTCTCGGAGGATAAGCAAACGTTAGCTGTCACTAGCAATGATATGTGTTAAGCATATAAACTCTTTAAGTCAGAGAGAAACACTCTCTTGTAAGAAGTTTCTGGCATCCCCATGTAAACAAAAGGTTACAAATAAGACTTTCACCTGATGCTTTCACAAGGAGAGTCAAAAGACTTTTTCTTTAAATATACAGAAATGACAGAATAAAGCAGTCTCTCTCTAGAGCTCTTCATGACATTTTCTCAAGAGTCCCATTCAGACCCCAGGCTAGGAAAAAGGTTTATTATAAGCCAGATCATTTATAAGACCCAATAACCACCTACTTCCTTTGAGGTGTAAAACCATGCTCACAATCAACAGTCATTTGGAATAAAACTGATGTTACCATATGCATAAGTTTTAAGATTTTTATTTTTAAAAAGCACCCATTCCATCAAGATATCTAAAAACCCAGTTGGAAAGCATCAGGAAAACGGATTCTGATACTTCTGTTTTTACACTGGTGTGTGTAACTCCATTGATTTCTGTCTGAGGATCTGGCCCAAGGTGCCCGCCCAGTATATTTTTCTGATGATGATGCAGGACTCAGACAGAAACAGCCCTTAAGAGAATAAAACAGAACACTTCCATTAGCCATTGAAATACAGAAATAGACAATGTAGCATCTTCCTTTCATGGTAGTGAGCATGGAATTTGGATTCAGCACCTCCTGAGCTGAGCCTTTCTTTTCCCACTTCCTAGCTCTGTAGTTCTGAGCAAATTATTTATCTCAAAAATTTCAAATGTGAGTGCCTAAAGTTAGGCACCTAAAATCCATATTTAATCACTTTGTCATGGGGAGAACTCCCTACACAAGAGCTGAATTGGGCCAGGTGGGCTCAATCAGCTAATTAGGCTACAAGCAGAGGCTGGAGACAGCTAATTAAGGACAGGCTTACCTGTGCAGGAACAGGCATGGCCTGTATAAAGCAAGGTAGCTGGTTGTAGGGGGAGGAGCTGCTGGATAAGGCTGCAGGCTTCACCCAGTCCCTGAGTGGAGGGAGTTGGAGGTTGGCAAATTCAGGGAGGGGGAAGCCAGATATGTAGGAAGAAGCCCAGGGAAACAGCAGTAGGAGGTAGGACTGTAAGTGACTGTGGCTGCTTGTTGATAGGGTCTCTGGGCTGCAACCCAGTATAGAGGGTGGGCCTGGGTTTCCCCTATTAGCCACTGGGGAGTGGCAAGAGCATTGGATGTACTAGCCAGACAGCGGATCTGGAAAGATTGTGAATTCCCCAGAAGGGGAGGACTTTAATGACCTGGCTGGAGTGCCAAGCCCCAGAGAGGAAGCTGCAGACCCAGGAGTGAGGGAGCAGCAGAGTGTGACAAGATGGGTGAAGACACCACTGAAGAGAGAGCATAGACTGGCAGAGCTAATCCCTAGGATAGCCAGAAGGAGGCACTGCAAGCAGAGTTGGACCCCCATGACCGCTATATTGTTAACACCTTTGAAAATCCGGCCACTGATAGTTGACATTCATGGACATTCTTTCCATGTGAGCAGGATTAGTGGCATTCCCTGTTGTAAGTATAGTGAATGTTGTATATTTTAGACAGAATATAGGGACCCCAAAAGTCAAAGGTGTTAAGACATATCAGCCTTACAACACTAAACATTGTTAAACAAGGTTTGGGGGTTGGAATGGAGAGACCTCCGCCTGTTCATACCGTGGCAAACACACCATTAACATCCTTTTACCCTTCTATTTAAAGAAGGAAAAACAATTAAAGCATTTGAAATATAAAGTATTAAAATGAGAATCTTATTTAATAACATCAGTTCCCTTTCCCTTTAGCTGGAAATTTCTTTTTTAGAAAGATTCCTCCCCCCACAACCCCTTTGTCTGACAGGCTTTTAAATGGTATTAAAGATGGTAGTAACTGTCTTCTGGAGGAGAGAGAAGTTAGCTGAGATGGGCTGGAGCTGGTAGTGGTGGTAGTCTGGTCTTGCTTCCTAGAAGACAAGACAAAACAAACGCACACAAGAGAGGAGAGAAAAGAGCAGAAAAAATAGAAAATGCACCTCCTGTCTCTGGTGTTGACTTTCACTTGCAACCTCACAGCTAGACAGACACAAGCCCAGCATGTGGTCTGAGCAGCCGGCCAATGGGGGCTGCAGGCAGCAGCGGCCAGTACGTCCCTCGGCCCACGCCACTTTCCGCAGCCCCCATTGGCCTGGAGCAGCGAACCGCGGCCAGTGGGAGCCGCGATCGGCCGAACCTGCGGATGCGGCAGGTAAACAAACCAGCCCGGCCCGCCAGGGGCTTTCCCTGAACAAGCGGCGTCCCAAGTTTGGGAAACACTGCTCTAGGGAAATAGTTATAAAATGCTCTATAAGGGCTAAATATTAGGGTAAGAGTTATGGTCTATGATAGGAAAGGGAACTGATGCAGTTCCAATACCAAGTGGAAATAACAAACATCATTGCAAAGACGCAGAACAGAATGGCAACACTCACCCAAGGACAGATAACATGGATGTGATTGTCTGGTAAAATGGAGTATTGCATTTACTGTTAATCAATCCAGAGACCTGGTCTCGAAAGCAATTTGAATTGGAATACTTTTGAGAGGGAGGGTGTAAAAGACACTTAAGATCCACCTCTGCTCTCGTCATGCCCCTATAACCATTATTAACTGATGGGGTTTTGTATCATCAGCTATGTAAGTGGGCCCTTAGTTTATTAGAAATGGGACATCCACAAAAAGGTTTGGAGTTTGGATAATAACCCTCTCAAATTAAGGATGACTGCCTGAAACCGTATCCGAGCTGTCTAAACCTCCTACACCTGAAAAATTAGAATAGATTGCTTGTGATAATGTGCTAGGAATTTAAAATTCTGCCCCGAATTGCTTATTGAATTAGCCTGGACCATGCCAAATTGATAAGCTGATAATCTTCATGAGGAATAATGCTGCTCTGAAGGATGTAGCCTTTCCATTTTTGCTTTGAAATAGAAATTAAAGCCCTTTATTCCATACAGTTTTCTTCTTTGTGTAGCCTTGTGCATAGCCAAATGCTATATTGGATGTTTTCTGATTAAGTGAACCATCAGTAGAACTAGGTGGTCCTGTGGGAAAGCTATACCCTTGAGAACTAAGGGAATGTCGACACTTAAAATACTACAGGGGTGCCACTGTAGCACTTTGGTGTAGACACTCGCTGCACTGATGGGAAGGATTTCCCCATTGCTGTAGTTAATCCACCTCTCTGAGAATTCTTCCATCAGCCTAGCACTGTCTATACCCAGGGTTAGGTTGGCATAGCTAGGTCTCTCAGAGTTGTAGATTTTTCACACCCATGAGAGATGTAGCTAATCTGATGTGAGTTTTCAGCATAGACCTGTCCTATGCCTTCTTACTTGCTTTGAAAACCTAAACAGCTGAGTAATACGATACCTGGGAACATTTTGACAGCAAGAATTGATTGGGTTAGAAGGCTATGTTTTAGTACAAAGTAATGGTGAACTAGGTCATTATAACTTCACATTTTCTTTCAAAAGCAGCAGCTGGTTTATTCACCATGAGGATGGACTACCTGGAAGGAACAACATTTCCTATCACAATAGCACTTACTCAAATGCCTCACATGCTCAAAAATACCTCCATGCCCTTGTCTCTCAGGATGGTTACTACTATTTTGTGTTAAATAAGACATAGGATTGGTGTAAAACAAGAAGCATTCAAGTCCTAATATTTCCTTTAAATAGTCTTGGGCTGGAATTAAGTTTCAAAGTACAAATGTTTTGGTGTCCTCACATAAGTTTTGATCTCTTTTTGATCAAGCTGTGTGTCTGTTATTTCAATTAACAGAAACACCGTACAAAAGGAAAGAAAAATCCATTAAAATAACTACAAAGTCTTGCTAATTGCTAAATAGATTCTGCTTCCGAAAACCACATACTCCAAGGTATTCAGATGCTATGGTGATGAGCATGATACAATAATCTAGGTAAGTAGATTCTAGAATATAGATAACTTTTATTCCTGGAAAGTGTTCTAAAAATTGCATAGTCGTAAGGACTGCTGCAGCAATATTTGCTGACTTGATGAAATGGCATGGGTTAGATCTCACCGTCGCGATCTTTGTATCCAGCATAGTAATAAATAACTAATTAAGCTTTTAAACACCCCTAAGAGGCAGGAACTTCTATACAGTGGTCACTTCCCCCAAATCCTGAAATCTAACCATCTCTGTGGTAAATCGAAACAGCAGCTTCACCATGAAGAGCAATGTTTGCTAACCTTTTAGAAGAGAAAGTGAAGCAAAATAAGATGTCCAATTGAGGGTTCATTGGAAGGCAGAATTATCTGGGTTGGAATTTCTAGATATTAGAATTAATACCCTATCACCTTTATGGAAAATATCTAGTATCTTTTAATGGCTACAGGGATGTCTATTTTGCATCTCATCTGAAGCCTCCCCCCTCACACACACCCCTTCAGTAGTACAATGTCATTGACACTATGCCATTGCTGAGTCATTGGTTCAATAGACAATATGGAAGAGTGCCACTGATGTAATTAACAGCACGACTTCCTGAAGTACTTAGGTGTTCCTTGGAGGTCTCTCGTCCAAGTACAGAACTAGCCTGACCCTGCTTATTTTGTGTGATGTGGTGGTGAGATCTTTAAAAAGTACAAAATGAGATTTGTAATGGTATCCACTGCCAAACCTGTGCAAACAGCTGGGAGGCCACAGGAAAAGGAACCCCCATATAATTACATGGTGGGGGGGGGAGGCAGAAAGTGCATGCTTTGACACTGGCCTAATTTGACACTCAGTTGGCTCATAGCCTGTTTGTAACAGTCTTAAAGTGCAGTGAGGCTGTCCTATAGGATAGCTAGGTCTTGTACCAGGCAGTGTGGGATTCCCTGGGATCAAGTGACCCTGCCTTTGAGTGGTGTGCAACTAGGTTTAGAGGTCCTGCAAGATGCCTGAAGGGAAGAGATTTGGACTGGATGTGAAAAGGCTGCTTACCTTTCCATTGCACATGGAACACAACACTGCTAGGGTTGGTGCAGCAGTTTTTTTTATCAGTCAAGCATGTCCAACTTTTTGTTAGTCAGCATTTGGCTGTAAAGTTTTCTGGAAATCGGTGTCTTTATGTTTGGTATATCTTGTTGCGCAGGAGTTGCAACATAGACTTGACATTCAGCCAGAAGTTAAGATTTTATACAGTTTTAAGATTTTTCTTATAGTCCAAAATTCATTGCACCTAGCTATCCTGTACCTTAAGGAACTCAAGCCTTCTGTTGTATTTGCCTTTATATAGTTAATACATTAGATAAGGTAATTATTCTGTTTGTTGCTGCTCTAATATTAATCTTAAGTATGTGCAATTGTTATGCTTAGCTATTTGCCTTGATGGCTATTTTATATCCTGCTTACTATGTAAGTTTTTGGTATATCCAAAGGTAGGAATAGTGAATAGGTGGACCGTGGGCCAAATCCAGACCGCCAGAGGTTTTTCAACAGACTGAAAAACCTTTTTTTATTTACTTATTTTTGTTTTTTGTATTTTCTCTAGAGTTTGGACCTTGACTATACCTTGACCAATTATTTTTTTGTCTAGGTCCAAATTTCTTGATTACCCCTTTCCCAAGGCATTACCTTGGATAGCCTTGGCCAGCATGTTAACTTTTCTAGATATTACCTGCCCAATCTTGTGTCTCTAACTTTTCCCGCCCAAGTTAGTTTAAGCTTTAACATAGGACCATAGGAGTTGTTATTACCAGATTAGACCAAGGCTCCTTCTTGTTCAGTATTCTGTCTCTGGCCTTGTCTTTGCTGCAGAAAAAAGGTGTGTTCTTACTACATGTTAGTTACCTGGTGTTCGTTAACATGATGTAAAATGCTAATGAAGACAAGGCAAAGTAGTGTGACCAGACAGCAAATGTGAAAAATCGGGATGTGGGTGGGGGGTAATAGGAACCTATATAAGAAAAAGACCCAAAAATCAGGACTGTCCCTATAAAATCGGGACATCTGGTCACTATGACATGTTAGCTAACACCAGGTCTGAACACACCATTTTTCTGAGTGAAGATGTACTCTTTGACAGTGGCACATGTGGTGCTTCAAAGGAAGGTTCAAGAAATGCCATCACGGGCAATTATGGAATAACCAGCTCGTAGGGGTAGCTTCTTCCTAACCCCTGTCAGGTCAAGGTTGATTTATGCCATGGAACATATAGGTGTAGATCCCTTCTATTTTTATTTATATGATGCAACTGTGGATTTTCTCACTATTCATATAGACCAGGGATCGCAACCTTTGGCCTGCGGCCCACCAGGGTAAGCCCCCTGGCGGGCCGGGCCGGTTTCTTTACCTGCTGTGTCCACAGGTTCGGCCAATCGCAGCTCCCACTGGCTGCGGTTCACTGCTCCAAGCCAGTGGGGGCTGCGGGAAGTGGTGCAGGCCAAGGGATGTGCTGGCTGCCGCTTCCCGCAGCCCCCATTGGCCTGAGTGGCGAACCGCACCAGTGGTAGCTGCGATCAGCCGAACCTGCGGATGTGGCTGGCAAACAAACCGGCCCCACTGCCAGGGGGCTTACCCTGGCAGGCCACATGCCAAAGGTTGCCAATCCCTGATATAGACCTAATTTAGATCTGAACAAATCTAGTGTAGGATCAAATTCAGTGTATCAAAAATTGGCTTAACTGAAATTAGTTGATACCAACTCCAAAAAAAAAAAAAAAATCTGGTTGATCTTCTATCCTCAAGGCAAAACTTTCTTTTCTTGGACAAGTGCATTTCTATTGACTAGTCTGCAATCACTTCCTGTGTGGAATTACCAGTGATGTCTCACTCCAACTGTATATTGTACCTAAGTATTGAGGGTGGAGTGTCCTGTATTATGTGTTTACCTACAACATGTCAATTTCCAAGCATCAGCTTTCACTCTGACTTTCATCATCTTTTAAAAAATATATAAAAATAAAAATTGAAGAAATATAAATACTTTTTTGCCAAAAGTAAAAAATCTCTTTAAAATTTTTCAAAAAAATACTTATTTAGCTGTTTAAGTCTGTAGGGTATCTAGGGTCCTTAAAAGATGAATTTTTGAAAAATGAGACACACAAAGTGGGTGGGGTAGTATCTTTTACTGGACCAACTTCTGCTGGTGAAAGAGACAAGCTTTTGAGCTCACACAAAGCTGCTCTTCATTTAAAAAAAAATCACTGACCTGTCGTCAAATATAGAGAGGACAGAGCTAGAAAAGACCACTTGCTTCATCTGGCCCAGTTCCATAAAAATAGTGAGGGATACATGTCAATATAAATGGGTATAATTTAGCTGCCTAGATTTTTGTTCTAATTTGTTTCTTTCTAGTATATCAATGCAGTTGCTGGATAGCTTTCTTTAATTAAAACTATTTTTCAAGGTTTTCCGTCCCCACGGTAGAATCATGCAGTGCAGATGTGCATCTGCTGAGCTGGTACAGTATCTGCTGCCAACTCAGCAGCTTAAGGTCACTCAAGTACTTTCCAAGAGGAAGAAACCATTCTTTAGAATGATCTGCTGGACAGGTTCCTTCATATCTGAAAACTGTTTCCTTTTTCACCACCTCTACTGACTGCAGTGTTTGACAGTTTTAATTTCCTTTTTTATAAGTTGTGTTCTACCATGAACAATCTGCATAAGCCTGATATACTGGCAGAATATGAGCATAAGTTGTGGCTTGTTTAGGATAGTTACAAGAAGCCATTAAATGATGGACACCCCTCCCTCTCACCCTTAATTTCAATGAGATTTAACTGAACCCAGAACAGTTACATATGCTCTTACTTCCTCATACTCCCTTTGTCATCCCCATCATGGTTTTTACACCAGAGCTTATGAGAGGGGCCTCTCAGGGCCACTTACAGCAGCTGTACACTGTGCCTGCACCAGGGTTATTTTCCCCCAGCCAATTGCAACACATTAATGAATATGCTGGAAGGGTGTATTAGGACTGGAGCAAGAGACAAAACCTGTCGGTTGGGATTTATTTTGTTTGGAAGACAGAGGAATCAGAAAGAACTTCATTTAGGGATTCAAAGAGTGTGTGGAGACAACTGATTAATCATCCCTCTTTAATTTGTTACGTGATACAATAATAAGAACGCACTTGTATTTAAAGGGCAGTAAATTTTGGATCAACTATTTTATGTAGCATATACCAGAGTCATTTTGTGGAATCACAGCCAAAGGAAGTCACCCAGTCAGACAATGGTTGGACTTTTATGAAGGGCTGGCTAATGTCATGACCACAAACATTTGTTGTTATGCAAGCTAGGCTATAAAAAGCTTATGTTCTAGAGCATAAGCTGATTGCCTGTGTGGGTTAAAGAAGGAAATTCTTCACCATGTACAACATTTCACAATTGTTTCTCCCACATACTTTCCTCTGAAAACTTGGTCAGTGGTGCAGACAGTATGGTGGATTAGACTGATCAATGGTTTGATCAGTTAGATGTTCCTACTGTATGTTTCTTCCTATTTAGACTTGTTAACTAGATTTCCTACAAAAATGTTAGCACATAAATATTACCACATAATAGTAATATCTCTTATCTTGATAGACCCCCACCCATCTCAAGTCGAAGAGACAGGTATCTTAGGGCTGTCCACTTATTCAGATCCAAGATAATAAATATTTATAATTCAGTTTGGTTTGCTATTGGTCAAAATCTTAAACTGACATCTGTAATAGAACATCTTATGCTTCTTACTGTAAACGACCTAGTTATGCAAAATTAATACGGCACACATGAAATGGATTAAAAACTGGCTAACTGATAAGTCTCAAAATACAACTGTAAACGGGGAATCATCATTCTATGGCTGTATTTCTAGTGGGATCCTGCAGGGATTGGTTCTTGGACCTACACTAACATTTTAATCAATGATGTTCAAGAGAACAAAAATCATCACAAAGACTGCAGATGACCAAAAGATTGAAGAGGACAGGTCTTTGATAGAGCAATCTGAATTGCTTGGTAAATTGGGTATAGGCAAATAATATGTGCTTTAATACTTACAATTATAAGTGTATTTACATCTAAGAATGTAGGCCATACTTGATAGATGGGGGAAATCTATCCTGGGAAGCTGTGACTATAAAATATATAGGTGGGTCATGGTAGATAATCAGCTGAACAGGAGTTTCCAGTGCAACTCTGTTGCCAAAAGGGCTAATGCATGAATGCATAAACAGGGGAGTCTCAAGTAGCAGTAGAGTTAATCTTACCACTGTATTTGGCATTGGTGTGACTGCTACTGGAATATTGTGTCCAGTTCTGGTGTCAACAATGCAAGAAGGATTCTGATAAATGGGGGAGTTCAGAAAAGAGCCCAGAGAATGTTTAAAGGATTAGGGTACATTCCTTACAGGGATAGACTCAAGGAGCTTCATCTCTTTAGCTTAACAAAAAGAAGGTTAAGGGGTGACTTGATCAGTCTATAAGTACCTACATGGCAAATAAATATTTGATAATGGACTCTTCAATCTAGCAGACAAAAGTGCAAAGGCATAACAAGATCCAAAGTCTGGAAGTTGAAGCTAGATAAATTCAGACTGTAAATAAACTGTAATTTTTTCAGTGAAGGTAATTAACCATTGGAGTAACTTGCCAAGGGTCATGGTGTATTCTGTATCACTAGCAATTTTTAAATCAAGATTGGAATATATATTTAAAAAAAAATTTCAAAAGGAATTATTTTGGGGAAGTTCTATGGCCTGTTATGCATGAGGTCAGACTAGATTTCAGTGGTTTCTTCAGGACTGTGAATCTATGAATCAGATTCTCTGACACATCCTAGTGGCAAGCACAGAGAACAGCCGTTCTGTGCTCATTGATATACTGGCTATTGTAAAGTAGTTGAGCCCCACTGCACTGGCTCTGCTGCTTTTTGGACCTTAGGGAAGCTTTGGTTCTTCATGAATAGTAGTAGTCTTCTTCCAGTTGTGTACTGTCCTGCTTGCTACACACACACACACACTGGAGAGCTGAGCTCTGTTAATTCTGAGGTCTTTGAAATGTGAATCACTTAGGCCAACCTCTCCCAGGCTAGTCTAGGAAAGCTTATTATCGCTGATTTACAAGCCTTTAGAGATCAGAATGGGCCAAACCAACATTTCCTCACCTCTTTAAAACCACAATAGAGCCTCTGTCTGCTTTTGAAAGTAAAAATTCTTTCCATAATGATTTTACTCTTTTTTCCACTTCTCCTGACAAATACTTTACTAACTTCCCCACTGTGTTTTCAATGGCGCTTGAAATGAACATGGATTTTAATATTTTTAATTTACTTCCTTGTTTTAGGCAGAAGCATCCTTACTGGTTTCAACACAACTCTAGGAATAATGGGGCTGATCCTACGGCCATTCTGTAATACATCCACATGACGAAGACAACTGACATGATTACTGTATAAATCTCACACCCAGTAGGGATTAGAACAGTGGACTATTAATTCTCCCAAACATAAGGCCACTTAAGGCAAAAAGTTTTTGTAATAGAAAGTCTCATATCCCCTCTGTGGCCCAGCCGCTAGAGGATAAAATCCCTCACTTGAAGTCACAAAGCCAGAACATTACTCTTGCTCCTGTGAAATTCCCATTGAAGTCACTGGGGAATTCCACAGGGGAAACACATGCAACAGCTGCATCAAGCTAACTTTGGCTTCAGACACAGCAGAGGAAACACAAAACACTTCTCTTTAGATTTGCTCCTACTTAGGAAAACAATAGTCACTTTTGAGCAGAGGGGTCAGGGTTTGAAAAAAGTGAACATAACCGAGATTCTCCGAGCTGCTGGATTACAATATTTTTAAGGTACATCACTTCACTGCATCTCTCTAAAAAATTAATTAGAATAAATGTTGCGATGATGGAGAGGTTTTATATGGCATGTTTCTGCCGAGAGGCAGTTTAAAAAGTGATAGGATGGTGCAGTGCAGTGCAGGGGGGTTGGACTAATAGGACAAGTTGGTAATATTCACAGCTATGCCATTGCCATCCTGTCTCACTTTGGGCAAGTCACTTCGGGTCTCTTTGCTCTAGCTCCTCCAGTACCATAATGGAGGTGATAATACTTGTCCGCTGTAAAGTGCATTGAGATTTTCAGATTAACCCCCCAATATAAGAGCTAATTATGATTGATGGCTGACTTATAAAGCTTTATAAATAGAGATAATTATGTAAATATTGACTGTCTAAACTCTAGAAAGCTTAGCTGGAATGTCTATAATAAGATGCATGTAAATATGATGGGGCTGGGAGGGAAGGTAAAAAAGAGGGCTCCTGATATAATACAGTCCAGGACAGAAGTCACTTATAGTTAATAACTTGCATGCAGCTTCTTACGGTGCTATTTTCTTGAAAGCATCGGAGTTCTCCAAACCACTATCAAATGAGGTATTATGCTGTTTTTGAGACGCTGATGCCACCACTTCACTATGTAAGGGATGTGGGTCAGGAGCCATTGTGCCATTTCTGTGCCTGCCCTGAGACAGTAAATCATTCAATACTGTTAGATCCTCCCCTTATGAGATGGTTCTTGGAATAGCCTTGATTCTCAACTAAAGCAATTTATATTCTCTCTGAGTATGCTTGTTGTATATGTTAACAGCCCCTCTTGATATTTGAAATCTAATACTAGAGATGGCTCTGGACTGGAACCTTAAATCAGGACTTCTATGGATTTTAGGTGTGTTGGGGGTTGGATTCAAATACCTATACTCAAACCTGACCCTACAGTTTTGTTTCAAAACTATAAGGGGATTATTTTACAAATCCTTTTGGGATGAGGCCTAAAATGGTGAAAATATCGTGGGAAGAGCTAATCTTGAGAGACTTTTCTATTTTCAGCAGAAATCATGCGAGAACAGTTTGTCCATCTCAATCTGGCAGATGTTGACCTGGCCTCAGTTATTCATGCCTTCATATCTTGGCTTGACTATGGCAATGTGATATACCTGGGCATCAAGCCGTCAGCACTCAAAAAACTCCAACTAGTGCGGAACATTTCAAGACATCTCCCTAATCAACACTGGCTATTGCAAGCACATCAAACCTGTGGTCAGCTCCCTATGCTTGCTTCCCACTGAATATCAAATCACATTTAAGGTCTTGGTTCTTATCTTGAAAGACACTTAATGACATGGGCCTAGGATATCCAAAAGATCAACTAAAGCTCCAGGATGAAGATTGTGGTTGACACCTTCACTCCTCTGGCACAATGGAACTTTCTACAATGAAGATGAAGCTTGTCTTTGCAGGAAAAGGATCTCTTGGGAGCTAGACTATGAAATGAACTCCCACAGGAACTAAGGACCATCATAAACCTCACCACTTTCAGCCGTAAGCGCAAGGTGCGTTTCTTTGACCTTGCCTTCTCTAACATAAACACATAGCAAATCAGGGAGAGAATTAGACAACTAACATGACAGATGTTAGTTACATTGCTTAATGCACTGCTGGCAGTCGCTCAGATACTAGAGCAAAAAGCACTGTATAAGAAACTATGTAGAAGTGAATAATCTTTTGTATGAAACTCTAATCTAGGTTTGGCCTTGAGCTCCAACTGTAGCTTAAATGTAATCCTGATGTGAGTGGCACTGTCATGGTTCCCTTCTAATACTGCATATACAGGACATTGTCCCATGCTGCATACGCTCCATGTACGTATGAACTATTTTCTGGCCGGTTGTCCAGTTATTCTGGAGAATCAAAGAGTCCATTTTGGCATTCTTAACCATTCTTCCCCTCCTCCTAACCACATCAATAGCATTCCTAGCATTTCCCCTAGGAGGTTACAATCATTTCAATCATAACTTGAACCAAAGAATGTTGGCACTTGTCAACACATTTATAAAATCTTCACCTGGAATCTTTCTGTTCTTGTTAATGAAAAGCACTTGACTTCAGAAAGCATTAATTGACATAAAAAGTACTGGTGGTGAGGAGTGCAAATAGCAGCCTTGGTCCTTAGAACTCTTTCCTTACGTAGGGTTTTTCACTTCACCTTTTGTACATTAAAAATTTAAACATTTCATTATCACTGCCCCTTCTGCAAACGTGCTGGGGAAGGGAGAGGGCAGAGGGAGCCATGCCACTACCACCCCACTGGGACCACAAGGAAGGGTGAGATGTGATGAATGCTACCAGCCCTCTGTGGAGGTATGTCCCAACCCCCCGATTTGCACATGTCAGTACAGCTGGCTACATCTATGTGAAGAGAAGCACTGGCTACATTGGTTGAATAGGTGTAGTCAGTGTAAATGGTCCATACGGCTAGTTTTACTGGAACAGGCTTGGTTGTCTGTGATTTGTCTAGAGTCTGGGGAATTTCTTTGAGACACCTGAAATGTCCCTGTTTTTCATTTCATCAGTCAAAATATTCCCCCCCCCCGCCGTAATTACAAATGTTTATTCAAGATGTATTGCTATACACAGTTGAATTTGTTCTGTTTGTGTCAGGAATCAATAAATCCAGTGGAATGAGCGTCTAGGGTTATGAGCAGTGTTTGGAGTTGAGAAAAGTCATGTGTAGACACTATTACAGCACATAGTGAAAGTTATTATCCATATTCAGTATTTCATGACACTTATTAGAAATGCTAAGTTATTAGAAAATCCTCCATTCCAAGAAAAACATCACTGTTGTATCAGAAGTTGACAGTAGCACTTAAAAAAAAAAAATATTGTGTGGTTATCCTATGATCCCAAAAATGTCACCAGAGAAGTGTGGTGTTTGATTTGGAAATCAATATGTTTTTTACCTACTCTTTCCCTCACCCTCCCACCTTGCCTTCAAGTGCCAAAGACATAATGCTTTATCTCCTGCAACACAGATTGTGCACAACCTCCCCTTTCCGGTAAAGATCAACCTCATAAGAGGCATAATTAAGTCCTTTAGTTCAAGACAATCATGCAGTTACAAACTGACAGCAATGTTCCTTAGAAGCAAGAACAGGGAATCTGTAGGCTAGTGGAATGATAACATACCTCGTTATTCCAAAAACATCTGTAAAGATGTCAAAGGGGAGGTGCAGAGTTATTCTGCTGACTCATATTAACAGCTGGATCAGGCAAGCTTCATTAACTTCTATTCAGGCATATAAAAGTTTAAGGTTGAAATATTCAAAGCTGATGAGGAGGGTGAGTCCCAGAATTCCATTCCTTCCACTACCTTGAAACTCTCAGCCATGCTCACTATCTAATGTGTTGAAGAGCTAGAGGGTGGAACAGCAGGAAACACAGGCTAAGGTTAATATGTTTCTAAACTTAAAGGAAACCCCCAGGAGGCACAAAGTGAGTTTTGGACAATACCCACTTGTGTTGAAAGCAGGATGGAGACCCTGCCTATGGTGACCTGCTCTATTCTTCCCCTTCCTTTCCTGACCAAACTGTTCCATAGTCAAGAAGAGCTGAATAAAGGAAAGCATGTTTCTTTAAAGCATTTGCAGCAGCAAGTGCAATCTCTTGTGCACATTTAATTCTATCCAAAGCAATCTCCTCCACCAATGTAATTTCCAAGTTGTGGAAGATTAGAGAATCCAACAGAGAGTTAGGGTTGGGAATGTAAATAGAGGATCTTCCTAGAAAGCTAGCTCTGTTAGGAAGGTTTGTGGTGACAGTGGAGTATAAGTTTCTTCCATGTAATATGAGCCCCACCCGATCACCTGAAAGGAAAAAAACCAACATCAGTTGGGCCACCTGTACCTAGCAACACAAAAATCAAACACCTGTATGCCAGACACAGCTGGATGCATGCCAGTGCTGATCCATGTGCAGAGCAAGTCCCATGCTGATTGTTTGATCTAAGCTGGTTTGGGAGGAGAGAACATTAGAGAATAATTTATAGCAAAATTAAGTAGCTGTATTTTTCCTGGCTGCCTTCATTTCCCCCCTCACTTTAAAATTCTCCCTACTTTTTATGCCACTTGTGTTTGGCACATGATCATGGTGAACTTGGAAAATTCCTTTTCTGAAAGGAAGGGCTGCTCACATGCCATACAGATTTTTCCCAAGTATACCCAATTCCACCTTGCATAAGATTCAGTTGTACAGTATCTCTTTGATAAAGAGGGAAGCTTTGAAAGTGAAGATGAGTTGACTAGAGTGACTAAAGAGAGAAGGAACTTGTTACCACACACAACTTAGCTCCTCCTCAGGCCAGTCACAAAAATTACACATAGGGATGGATGGATACAGAAAATGGCATGGAAGGTGGGGGTTCAGGGAGATGAGAATGTAAGGGGAGAAGGTGATTGAACCGGAGAAGGTGAATGAGGGTGAAGACTTGATGCAACATAGAACACAGTAAGGATGAGAAAGAAGCAGCATTGGGAACAGAGAGAATTGGAGGCAATGGGACCCTGCTTCTGAAAGACAGTGAGACTAACAGAAATGAGTAAAAAGAATGAGTCAGATGGGAAGAATGAAAAAAGAAGGGGGTGAGGCCAGGGAAACAAGGCAAGACACAATTTATAGACTAGTAGATGTATTTATATGCACTAAATAAAAATAATTGTGCAAGGGGCTTGAGGCCTTGCCTTTTTGGGGCTCATTGTGTTAGGCACTGCACAGACATTGTCCTGCCCCAAGTGAGGTTCATAAACTTTATTTTGGACTGTCCTAGCGGACATCCCTTGTCTAAGTTTGGATGAAAGGGATGAGGTGGCTAGTTTGGGCATTTATATAATATCCTTGGCTCTCCAATTGGGTTCTGTAGTTAAGTAAATAGAGAATGACGGACTAGACTCTAGGGTGGACTAACAAACAAGGAAACAAAGAAATCAGCCCTTCCCTGGCTTAGGACCCATCAAACAGACTTTCAAAGGCACACAGCACCCAGCCAAGGGCCAGGTTTTCAAAGGAGCTCAGCTCCCATTTGGGCACCTAAATTAAAAGGCCAGATGTTCAAAAGTGCACAGCCATCTGGTGATTTCACTGAAGTGACTAAATAGGAGCTGAGCTATTCTGAAAATCTGGCCCTATTGTTTCCCAAGCCTGTGGCTTATTCATAGAACTGTCTCTTGGGGCAAAAAAAGCCACATGTTATCAAATATGCTCAGACCACAGTACAAAAGTCTGGGCGCTACCTCTTCTGCAGCAGAAGAAGCTGGTGCAAGCCCCCAGCTGCCTCCATTTTATTTAAAATGAGTCCCTTATGTTGGACTGGAGAATTTGGTGGGTGGTGGCTTAGCAACATATCACTACCTTGTATTTTCCTGGTGTGAATATTTATGGAGAGCTAAAGTCTAAGTATCCTTTTCAATCTCCGCTCCAAACTGGCCCTAATCTTCTAGGGGCAGATCCTCAGATGGTGTCAATTGTTATAGATGCTTTGGCTTCAATGGAGCTGTGAAAAATTTACATCAGCAGAGGATCTGCTTCTAACTCTCCACAAATGGAAACTTTTTCACACATCTAATTAATGTCATAGCCTTTGAGATGGGGTGATCAAAGCTTTCCCCTCAAATATCGTTGCCTGTATTATTCAGAGTTGAATTTCATTGTAATTCTCGCCCATCTTTCCAGTCTATTTTCGGTGGTGTTCACAATTCCACCCACTCCTGCAGGGTGAAATCTGGTAAACATTGAAGCCCAGATCCACAAAAGGACTTAAGCACCTAAGTTCTAGTTTTAGGTTCCACTGAGATCCACAAAACCCCTGCTTGGCTGCTGCCTAACCATGTAGGTGCCTAAACTCACTCAGCACCTACAATTTTGCTGTCAAAGTTGCCTCAGTGCCTACGTTTCTGTCTCTAGGCATGCACCCTGCTGCCTCACTCTAGGTGTCTGGGCACCTATCCCCCGCATGAGCCCCAGTGTGATCCACGAATGTCGGAAGATAGACATGAGAATGCCCCTCTCATCTCTGGGGACCAGTTTGGTATGAGAGGTCACAGGCCACCTATGAGATTTGAGTCCCATTCAAAATGTGGCTGGAGGAGGAAGTGCTGCTGCCTACCTGCTAACTTTTAGCTCAGTAGTTAGAGCACTCACCTGGGAGCCCCACATTCAATTCCCCCTCTGCTTGATGAGGAGAAAGGGTTTGAACACGTCTCTCCTACCTGTCAGGAGTGTGCTCTGAGCACAGAGCTAAGGGATATTCTGATGAGGGCCTAACCTCGGTTTCTCCTATTGAAGCTGTTCCACTTTGGATCACTACTTAAAGGGTCATCGGCCCAGAGGGAGCGAGAATGGCTCTGTAAGCTGGTGGTTAGGGCACCCATCTGCGAGGTGGGATACCCAGGGTTCTCTAATGACTCAAATCATATTTAGACAGTGGAACTGCTTCAACAGGAGAGACTAAGGGAGCCCTGCATCAGAATATCCCTTATCTCAATGGTTAGAGCACTCTCCTGAGAGAGGGGAGACCCCTGTTCAAGTCTTTTCTCCCCACCAAGCAGAGGGGAGAATTGAATCTGGGCCCCCACATCCCAAATGAATTCTCTAGCCGCTGGGCTAAAAGTTAGAAGGTGGGCACTGCCACTTGCTGCTCCTCCTCAGGCCTTTTCTATGTGGAGTGAGGCAGACACCTAACTTATTCTCACAAGGAATGACTGAGCTACCTGTCTCCAAGAGGGATTCTCTGGGCTGTGGATTGCTAGCATCCCTGCTGCTCAGATGCAGGGATGTATCTCTGTGTGAGAGAAGTGGGGCTTTGGATGCACCCCTCTTGTTAGCATCTTCCATTGACTAGCTTAGGCTCATCTTTATATGTTTTTTAAAAAAAAGTATACTGGCTTTAGCAGATCACCTTATTTGTTACCTTTCTCTCGCTGTTTGTCATATAGGGAGCCTAGACATCTAACTCAGGCTTTGTGGACTGCATTGTTCCTGTGATTTTTCTAGGCACCTAAAAATTAGTTATTGCAATACTAAGGGACACAGAACAAGAAGTTGCTATGTGGATCTGGGTTTGAAGTCCCATAAATAGACATTGAAAAAGGATATCAGGAGTTTTGAAGTGCCTAGGACTCTAGCTTTCCCAGGGATCATAGGCTATTACTGTGGTTTCCTACATAATTTTGAAGTAGTTGCCTAAAGATGAATCTAAGCCTCAGAGTTTGGACAAACCTTCTCCAAAAATATGGGGATTAATGGATCTGGGGTATTAATTCGGCTTTACATCTGGCATTTTAGTGACTTAAATAACCTAAGAGTTTTCTCATTCCAGCTCTTACTCTGCAGTTAGGTCACTCCATTGTAGTTTTACCAACTCTTGTCACTCTCCATCCCCCCACCCCCCGAGTCTTGTGATGTTTGGTGCTTTTCTTTAGAATTCCAGTTCCTGGATTAGAGACTGTGAGAATTTTTTTAAAGAAGTAATTTTCTAGCCCTCATGACTGCCGAGAAAAGCTTCAAAATGTGACCCAAGTGCACCTGAAAGACTCAGAAACCAGAAGATAAAAAAATCAACTTTTTTGGCGGTAATCTTATGCTTTTTAGGACCATCATGATTTTGGGGGCTTGACTCTTGACATTTGAATGCTTGGGATTGGCATTATTGATTATTCTAAAACTTAACATGGCCAAAGCTCAGTTCTTTATCTTCTTCACAAACCTTCTTAGCTCTCCCCATTCTTTTGTCACACTCGCACCGCCCCTGCCATCACTCAGACCTGTGACTTGGAGGTTGTTGGACTTCTTCCTCTTCCTTGTTTTATATGATCTCTAAGCCATTTCATCTCTTCCTCACTGCAGATCTAATATCTGTCCTTTTGCCCCAAAGAAAGAGCTTTTGTTCAGGCCCTTGTCACATCTCATTTGTCCACTGCACACTGCTCCTTTCTGGCTTCCCAGACACCTACACTAGTCCATACAAATTAGAGCCACAAAAATAATTTTTCGTGCCCTCTATTTGAATCCTTCCATTGGCTTCCTCTCTTCTATAGCATCAAGTTCCAACTTCTTGTTACCACCTTCAAATCCCTGCATAACTTTGCCTCTTTCTGCCCTACTTATCTGCCCGTGTCTCATTCTTCATCACCTGCACCAACCCTCTCCATGGATGGCACCATCTTCATGTGCTTGTTTATCAGTTTCTCGCACAGTCTCCATGCCTTCATTCTGTGCCACCCTACCTGTGTGTGGAATTCCCTTCTGGAGCTCTTCTGCAAGGCTACTCTTTCTCTCTGTTCAAGTTCCTCTTGAAGATCCACTTCTCACTTTCTTGTATTGACTTGCTTGAGGATTCTTTTAATTCATAAATTGTATTGTGATAGATAGTGGTGGGGAGGGAAATGCTGTTAAGTTAACCTTTTATTACCAAGTTATGGCCAAGTGACACCTCGATAACAGATATGATACTAATATGCCTTCATCTTTTCACAATTTTTTTGTCTGTCTTTAGATTGTGAACTTCTTGGGACAGAGGCTGTGCCTTCTTTTTTGTTTAGAGAGTGCCTGGAGTATTGTGGTGCAACTGTAATGAATAATAGGGTGTTTTTGTTAAAAGTTCCCCATCTCGCTCTCTCCATATGAGTTCAACATATAGCTGATATGTGTTAGGTTGTTCTTTGATGTAGCAAACATTCATCCTAAGCTTTTATGGAGTTTCCTTCAGGAGCATAATAAGTAGCAAGTATGTTACTACTCCCACTTATCACCTGAAAAAAAGGGGACCTGGGAATTTTCGTACTGTCATTTGTACGTTGCACTATGGGCAGAGAATGTATGTTTGTTCTAACTAATGAGAACAAAGTAATACTATTTTCTGGTTGTTAGGGAACTTGCGACTTATTCCTTGGTAACATATATCTATCTAAATCTTGAAACCTTTCTCTCTACTTGTAGGAGCATTTTTAGTCTGTTTTGCTCTTGACATTAGGCCTTTAAAATGGCTTGTGGTTTCATTCAGCCAGGGAGCTCAATAAACGACTCTCTTCAGAAAACAAACTAAGTGTGGGTGTCTGAGCTCATACACTACAGAGTTCAAAAGTTCACAGCACAAAATCCCATCTCTCAGTTCATTATAGTAGATACTATCAACAACTTTTACTCAGAGGGGCCTAGGACATGAACATGTTTAAAGATTCAATTACACTCTCATCTCTGGAGCCGCCTTTGAGGAGAAAAGTGAATGTTTATGTCCCTCATGTCTCTCACACCTGTGTTTGGACTTGGGAGGAAGCCACTCCCAAAGGAAACAAACACACACACGCGAACGAGGGACATCCAAATGTTTTCTCTGCTGCTTTAATTAAAACAACATTTGTTTATTATATGGGTCTGTTTTCTTTCTTTCAACACCTCTGATTTTAGGTTATATTTCCTTTATATCTTCTTTGTTTTTAATAATTGGACAAAGTGTTTCCCGGCTTAACTTTTTAGAGAATGGCAGGAATCCCAGCAACTATGTCACTGGGCCAGAATTTCAGTATTTCCAGAACTACACATTTGTCCAGGATATTTATGTCATATTTAGCTTGGTTAGTAGAAGCAGAATTTTAAGAGTGGAAACTTTTCTTTTTTAACACAGATTTACTTCTATAAATCTGGGATTAGTACCTTAGCAGCTATGTGTTTGACTTTGTCTCTGAATACTTAGGCCAAGAACGTGGGCCGAGCTCTGACTGCTTTGTGGCTCTCTGGTGGCACAAAGCTGTAGTAAAGCTGGTGGGTTCGGCTCCCTGAAGAGTCTTCCTGTAGAGTGGAATAGTGTCTCCTATTTCACTCTCCCATCTCCCAGCCCCTGGAATAAGAGGCATGCCTGGTTGAGAGGGGACGTAGCTGGGGAAGAACCTGAGGGAAGCCCACAGGAGCGACAGCAAAAAGTTACCTTTGCCTTCCCCTTTCTTCTCCCCTTCTTGTCCTGGGCTGAGTGTAGTGAAGCCAGAACTGGGATATGGCTCTTGTAGTCCATGGGACAGAACCCCAGCTGGCAAAAATTGGTGTAGCTTCATCAACTTGAGTGGAGTGCTGCCAGTTAACGTGAGCTGGGAATCTGACCTAATGTTCTGAGCCAAGGTTTTAAAAAAACAAACAAAACATTGTAAAAGATGGGGGGTGGGGGGGTTCTGTTTGTTTTTTAAATCGCTTTGTTTAAGAGAGAGTAAATGGTTCATGGCATGTAATTGCTTCCAATAAGCATTTAGGCTGAGATTTTCAGCCACCTTAAAATTAATGGGTGCGGTTCAAATCCTTTAGGTATCTTTGAAAGTCTCAGCCACCCAGACTAAGGAGCCAGTTCTACAAGATCCTGAGGATCTTCAATTCCCATTAAGTTCAATAGGAGTAGAGGGTACTTGGTACCTGACAGGATCAGGCCTCAGGCTTTTCAGCCCAGTCATCTTAGTTACAACCCATGAAATATGTACATGCAAAGCACTCATTTGTCCATGCGAAACACCCAGTAAGTGAATGCTTGCGTTGCACGCCAGGATGTTTCTTTTGCAAGTGTTACTTTTGAGCTTATCTAATAGAGCAAACTTTTTGAATCGCGCACTTCCAGGGCCAGCTCTGGAGAAGCCAAAAAAAAAAAAGAAGAGCTGCTGCTGTGTGCCAAAAAAGAAGAGCTGTGTGCTGCCGAAGAATCAAAGGTCAGCAGCGGCGCTCCTTCGGCGGTGCTCCTCCTGCCGCGCACCCTCACGGATGGCCTTGCGCACCCTTTGGGGTGTGCGCACCCCACTTTGGAGACCACTGTAATAGAGCCTGCACTCCTTGTGCATCCAGCACCCCCATTGATTTCATAACGGTCTTCAATGAATCCCAAATAAAGGGTCTTGAGTGCTCCAGGAATACAGAATAGGGCCAGATTTTCAAACCTAGGATTCAAAGTCATATAAATATAGGTATGATACCTAGTTCATGTAGTCCTATAAACAGCAGGTCATAAGAGTAAATATTATAAATGTATTGAAAACAGCTATTAATGTACAGCTTGTCTTCTGTATTTTCAGGGGACGTTCTTCTATTGCCTGAAGACCCTTTAAGGCTTTGTCAGATAATAATAGAGACTTCCTAATAAAGTTCCAGCTTCTTTGGAGTCTGTTAGCATCACTTGATTAGGAAGGGTGCAGCCTGATTGTTTGTATCCTGTGGAGACTGAGGAGGTCAATCATAAACCTGGTCTAGAATTTCCTGGCAATAGAGCTAGATCACTCTGGGGTTTTTCCTTTTTATTTTATTGCCTTTTAAAAATAGAGATATAATAAGCAAATACATGCTCTAATCCTCTTGGCTTCTCGGTTGCTTTCATTTAGTAGGCATGAAAGGTGATGGAAAGAGTGTATCCAGAGTAGGTTTGGAATAAAGATGGAAGAGGAAGGCACATGGCATAATGCGTCATCTGCAATATTGCAATTGAGTGACATGTGGCTTTTAATATCATGTTTAAGTGTAAAAAACAAATAAACCCCCAAAATCTTCCACTTGCTAACATTGCATAGTCAAAATGTAAAAGGTTATAGACATGGTAAAGTTGCATCAACAAAGTTAGCTCAGCCACATTGTATATATTTTTAAAAGTTTAGTCTGAAATATAAGACTCTATTCATTACATATACCTGTTCAGATTGGTTTTATTTATTATTTTAATTAGGATCATCCAGCATGACAATTAAAAATATTTGTGCTTTGCCAATAACCATCTGAGGCACATTTGAACTCCACTTGCAAAACATCTATTGAAATGAATGGGAGGAGTCTGTCAAGTACCTGCAGAATTGGACTCTAACTGTATATCCAGACTTCCACGTGTAGTCTCTTATACAAGGAACATACACCTCTACCCCGAAATAACGTGACCCGATATAACACAATTCGGATATAACACGGTAGAGCAGCGCTCTGGGGGGCGGAGCTTCCTGAGATCAGGATGATATCTAATGTGGGGGGAAGACTATCCCAGACATGCCTACTGTGGGGTTCTTCCACCTAACTTTTGAAGCATTTGTTATTGGCCACTCTCAGAGACAGGATACTGGACTAGAGGAGCCTCAGGTCTGATCCATTTTTGGCAATTCCAATGTTCCTGTTAGTCTTTGTAAAGTGTTCTGAGATCCTTGGATAGAAGAGACTATAAAAATATTTCTAAAAGGTTAAATACACTGAACAGCAGTGGTTCTTGATCCTTTTGGGTCAACAGTATGAAAAATGTTACGAGAAAAATCATTCCATGATCTAACTTACCTTGCATTTCTTGTGCTTGCAAAGGGTTGTGGGCTTTGAATCAGTGTTACTGTAACAGAGTGGCTTGTCCTGTGGGATGGAGAGCCTGGGGTTAAGCCAGCCTGATTACAGAATGGGCCCCACCTGAGAGGAAGCAGAGGTCAGGCTTAAGTAATGATAAAGCCTATCCGGAAAAGAAAAGTGGGAGGGAGGTTCCTGTGAAGGCAGGAAGCAGCAATGGAAGCGGGAGGGGAAGCCCAGGAAACTACCCTTATATCTGTAGAGACTGTCAGGAGGAAAAAGGCACCTGTAGGGCCCTGAGACACAGCAGGGAGGCCTGGGAGAGATGCTGCTTGAACAGTGAAGAGGCTGAGGAATAGCCCCAGGGAGGGCAGAAGTTTCTGGTTTTGTATTAAGACATTTTTGTACTCTTAGTTTGGACGTCTGGAATCCTGGAAGGAGTAGACTAAAGACTGTGATCTGCCTGGAGGGCTGAGTTACTGACCATGAAACTACCACAGTGCTGGAGTGACCGTGGGCAGGGGGACTTAGCCTGGTGAGACAGCTGCGATGCCACGTCTTGCCATGAGGCCGTGTACAGTGGTGTGTGGACTTGGTTGCAAACACACCAACATGAACATTTTGGTGAGATTGTGGGTGCTGGTAGGCCTCTTGTTGGGGTCCTAGATTGAGTGGGAGGGGTATCAGTAGTTGGCGCTGGCTGCTGGAATGGGGGCTTTGCAGTACAATCAGTTTATTCAGTTCCATGATAAAATGCCTGCATAATCCAAACGATTTGTCCATTTCCAGTTTGGGGTGCATTGCATCTGTTTTTTGGCAAAGGCATAGACATACAGTGTTGTCTTAAAGGTATGAACTGATGCTTTACTGGATTAAATTCCTTGTCTTGTGGCCTTTGATTTAACTCATCTTTCTTCCTTGTTCTGCTACAGAGGCTAAATAACTAATCTTCCTTCAGTTTGCTTTTTTGTTTTTAACCTTTTGTCTTTTTAGAGCAATTGAATCACTCCCAGTACACTGTATTCCAACTAGTTTCCTATAATCACTATCTTGTAATTAACACAGGCCTGACTGAGAATAAATACACTAATTAAGAAGTCTGCTGTACTTCAGACAGCTGGCGGCAGTGAAAATTTAACAAAAGATTACTACATAATCAGTTATATTGAAGCAATGGGAAAATGGCTTTCCAAAAATACAGCCTTCTTGATGGCCTGGTAAACAGAGTGCACAAATTCAGAATTGCATATACACCATGTATTCTTTCTAGTTACATTATTTGCTCTTCCCAATTATGTGGCACTCTCCTTGTACTAGGCTACTAAAGGATGTGTTTAACCAGTTATTGCCATGTGAACTCAAACACAATAGCTGAGTGACTGCATTTTTATATTGCGACATCTACTTTATTTTGTCTCTCTCTCTCTCTCTCTCTCTCTCTCTCTCTCCCCACACTCTGGTAGAAGACCTTTAATGAGAACAGTTTGTTGGCCATGAAAATGCTGCATCTACTTACATGTTCCTATTAAGAAGGCATTATCATCTACAGAAATAGTTGGAACCACCTGCATTTCTTTTGAACCCAAGCCTTTCGTTCAGCTGAGAATCCCAATGTTGTAATGAAAACAAACCGTCACTCCCTCCATATGCATGTGATGAACATTGCCAGGCACGGAATCATGCGTCATTAGAAGAGGGCTAAAAGGTATTTTAGTGTTGCTATTTATTTGTAAACAGAGTGTTCTGAACGGAGGGGAGGGCCTGGGCAAGGGGCAAACAGCTCATGGTTTGCCACAGGTTACAAAATCACTATAAGGGCCCCACCTCAGGAACTTCTCTGTTGTAGGGAGCTCCCCCATCACATGTGGAGTCAGAATAGCTAGTTCCATGGCACTACCCTCCCCCAGCCCAAATTTGCCACTTGATCACATGTTAGTGACTAATGCTGTTCAGAATGAGATCCAGAAGTCTGGGAGTAGATTGGATAATCTAAATATGACAGGCCTTTAGAAATCTGTATAGTAATAACAAATGATGTTTAACAAAAAGTTTCCCATCTCATCTCCTAGGGCAGAAAGAGAGGCTAAGCAATACATGTCACATGAAAAGCAATCCAAGAGAAATATATTAACATTCCTATACATTTTTTGATTATTCAGACAATAAATATTTGTATCCTAAGTACCTGTAAACAGTTCTTACTGGCAATGGAAGAGCATTACAGGACAAGGCTGACCTGAAACTGAGTGGTGAAATTCTAAACTTAAACTGCATCAGATTAAACATTTTCTGTTAAAAAAGGGCCTGATTTTGATCTCATACCAGTTTTACTCTGGTGTATCACCATTAGCTGGAAGACTTACTCATGATTTACACTTGCACAATAAGCCAGTATGGATGTATTTTTCGTTTGTGCAGGTGCCCAAAACCAAATGTTGCGTAATTTGGTGTCTAATACACCAGGGAGCAATTTAATTTTTAAAGAAACATTTCAGTGAAAATTAAAAAAAAAATCAATTAGGTTTTGTAAAAAAAAAAAATTTAAAAATGGGCCTAAGCTACCTGACTCATCTCTTTATGCTTCAGAGATTACAAACAGTTGTTTGTACTGAATTGAGAATAATAATAAATACAAAAGCCACTGATGGATTTTGTCAGCATCTAACTGTGGTCCTTATTCCTGTGTCTACATGTGTCTAGGGCCTATTTGTCCACTACTTTGCACAATCATTTAACACTGGTGCAAGGAGGATGTAAAGTATTACTGCCACGTTTATAAGTGACTGGAGACTTGGCCCTGTGCTATGCTTCCTTTGTACAGGTGTAAGTGACTGAGGTGCAAGGTAGTGGAGAATCAGCCTCTTACAGTTAAGAATTTCTCCTTGGTCAATCTCTACTTATCAATCTGTCTCTGACAGGATTCTAAAGTTTTGAATCTCTTCTGTTCCTCATTTTCAGCTGTGTTGTGATGAGGTCAGGATTTCAGGGACCCCTGCCTCTTCCTGGCTGCATTGACAGCTATGGGTGGTGGTGATAGCAGTGTCATTTGATTAACTGCAGGCTTCTCTGCCCTGAACTCAGGGAATAAGAATCTCATGATTTCAGCAGATGTTTCTGCTTCTTTGCCAAATGTAAAGTTTATGGACCAGCGAGGTGAAAGTCTAGAAACCTGCCGCTCAACACGTCACCTGGGGAGCTTCTCCAACTTTATAAAAACACTTCATAAATACACAGTCTTAATGAACACAGTATTTGTGCTCCCCACACCCTCTTGTTTGTTCAGAGGGAACCTGCAACTATTTTTAAGCACACTTTTAATGAATGAGCAGTCGTACAAATACTGGCTACAGAGATTTCATTTTTTTGTGCATGTTCACATGATCCTTTCTCACAGAGAAGCACATGATATGGGGGCAGGCTAGAGAGGCCGGAAGACCTTGCAGTTTCTTGCCAGTCTTCCATTTCAGGCAAATTAGATATCCCAACATGGCTGAAGGCCAGTGGGGAATAATGATTCTTAAGCATCAGAAGAGATACCAAAGGACTTTTTTTAGTGTCCGAATGGTGTAGGGGGGTGAGGAAGGACACTGTTGGATTCTTAGGAGCAGGACATGGAGACAAGGAACCTGCTGGTGAAATGACGAACACTGGTGTATTTCAGCTGGAATTGTGATGGTGCAATTGCTTCCATGAAGCTTTGTCCAAATCTGTTCAAGGAGGACAGGATTCATATGCACACAGTGAATAAAATAGATGAGGAATATCCTAAATCTATAGTAAACCATGGCCACATACATACAAATGCCACAGTTGTCAGCAGGGCCAGACCCAGGGCCTTCAGCACCAAAGACACAGGCCTCAATCACTTGATAAAGGAAATTTCCTTTAACTGTGTGAAAGCAGTAGACTGTTGTCTGACCCCAGCAACTTTTAGAAGGAGATGTCAGACCATGCACTAAAGGCCCAATCCTGTGAAATGCTGAATTCTCCCTGAGAGTTGAGTAAGCTCAGCACCTCGCAGGATCTGGCTCTAATGCAATTTATTACATGCACATCACTTATTTACCTTCCATCATTGAAAGGACCCTCTCTAAAGACCTGTCCTTTACTGAAGTCTGTTTGGTAGATGGGACAATATGGGTGTATAAGTCTGTGTGACTCCAGAGGTGGTGTTTTCCATATAACATACATATATAGTAAGATTACTCATAGATATTTCTGAACCTACACACAAGCAAAAAAAGAGAACATGTGGTACATATGTCAAGGTACAGTAGGAAGGTTATTTGCTTCCTTCTTAAATACTATTCCAGGCAATAATAGGCAACATGCAGAAAATATTGCCTGACATGAACCTTCCCCTTTACAAGCCAATTTAAAGTTTCTGGCTTTATGGCTTACTTCAGGGAAGAGCAGAAATCTTAATCCCTGAAATCTTGACCTCAAATCACATTTTAGTGTTTTTCCCATAGTAGAAGGCATGTAATGCAGATGGTATTACGTTATGTAACTCATGAAAGCAAATTATGTTCTATCATTAAAAGCAGGGCATTACTGAATGCTAACTCTGGAAAATCCATGCTGTCTCTTCTAGTGACCATTTTCTTTCAAAACGTAATACTTATAGAGGTGATAATTGAAGATGGAGCACAAACCATAACTGAGAATCCAACAAATCCAACTTTTTGCAAAGTCTGTATTCAGAGATGGACTTTGCAGCTAATCAATTTCTGCTAAGTCTCTGTGCAAATATATAATGAAACCTATTTTTAATTTACCAAAACGGATCCCCAGCTGTGTAAACTGAGGTACCTCAGTTTACTCCAGCTGAGAATCTGGCTCACTGTCTTTAACCACTGACAAAAGTAAAAGCACTGGATTGGTACTTAAGAGATCTGGATTCAGTTTCTGGTTCTGCTACAGTCTTGGACCTTGTGCAACTAAATTTCATTGTGCCTCAGTTCCCTATCTGTCAAATGGGGATAATAATTCTGTCCTGCCTCAAAGGGATGTTGAGATTAAACATGCATTAATGTATGTGAGGAGTTTAGGTTCTACAGTGATGAGATCTCTATAATATCTAATAGATGACACGGACATCTGTTAGGGGTTTATTTTATCTTTCGACACTTTTATGATCCTTGCTTTGGAAAGAGTGCATTTGTAGGGAAGCCTCGAAACTCTGTTATCTGGATGGAAACAAACCTCTTATAACCTTTATAATTTTTTTTTCTAAGAGGAAAAAAAGTCTAATGATGGAAAACACCAAACTTTGGTCAAATAAGAAAAATAAACTTCTTTGAGGCGAGCCTCTTTCCCATAAATTGAAACCTCTGAATGAAGTGTCTGCCAAAGAATGCTCTTTTCCTGGAACACAGGGAATAGAAAGCCAGCAACTTGCTTTGAATACTTTCAACCAAATTTTACAGCTACATCTGACATCAAGAATGACCTCAAGCCTCCCTTTTTCCCCCTTTTTGTTCACAAATACTATTCCTGTTTCTTCCAGTTCATTGATATTTTCTTTGAGGATGTAACATACACTTGCAGAATTCTGAGAAGTATCTTGAATATGAAAAAAGCTGCTAATAAAGCTTCCAAAGACCTAACAATACTGGCTGGCTGTTCTTGTGGTATAAAATCAAAATTTTCTTCAGTGATCAATAAGACTCTGGAGGACTTTTGGGAAGGCTGTTTTGGCTATAATATCACCCTGGCCTGTTGAACTTTGTAAGCTACTGTAATTGGCAGTAAGTGACCACATTTTTGCTTATTTTAACTAATATATTTATTTAAACATTACCAAAGAACTGGTAAGTAAGGTCCTATGGGAAGAAAATCTAAGGGAAAAAGGAGTTAAGGACAGCTGACAGTTTCTCAAGGAGATAGTTTGTGGTTGTGCCTTTAATATTTATCTCAATGTGATGGAAAGATAGAGCCAGGTTGGCCTCTTCCTATCAGGACCCCTTTGATGACCTGAAAATCAAAAAGGAATCCTACCAAAAAGTGGAAATGTGGACAAGTTGCTAAGGAGGATACAGAAGAATAGCGGAAGCATGTAGGGACACAATCAGAAAGGCTAAGCCCTGGTCTGCACTACAAGTTTGGGTCGAATTTAGCAGTGTAAGATCGATTTAACCCTGCACCCGTCCACACGATGAAGCCATTTTTGTCGACTTAAAGGGTTCTTGAAATCGATTTCTGTACTCCTCCCTGACGAGGAGATTAGTGCTGAAATCAACATCGCCGGGTCGAATTTGGGGTAGTGTGGATGCAATTCGACGGTATTGGCTGTTGGGAGCTATCCCAGAGTGCTCCATTGTGACCGCTCTGGACAGCACTTTCAACTCAGATGCACTTGCCAGGTACACAGGAAAAGCACTGGGAACTTTTGAATTTCATTTCCTGTTTGGCCAGCATGGTGAACTCATCAGCAGAGGTGACCATGCAGAGCTCATCAGCACAGGTGACCATGCAGTCCCAGAATTGCAAAAGAGCTCCAGCATGGACTGAACGGGAGGTACTGGATCTGATTGCTGTATGGGGCGACGAATCCGTGCCATCAGAACTCCATTCCAAAAGACGAAATGCCAAAATATTTGAAAAAATCTCCAAGGGCATGATGGACAGAGGCTATAACAGGGACCTGCAGCAGTGCTGCATGAAAATTAAGGAGCTCAGGCAAGCCTACAAAAAAACCAAAGAGGCAAATGGCTGCTCTGGGTCAGAGCCCCAGACATGCCGCTTCTATGATGAGCTGCATGCAATTCTAGGGGGTGCCCCTACCACTACCCCACCCCATCCATGGACACCTGCAAGGGGGGAGTCTCATGCAACAGGGATTAGGATTTTGGGGATGAGGAAGATGAGGAGGAGGAGGAGGAGGAGGAGGATAGCGGACAACAAGCAAGTGGAGAAACCATTCTCCCCGACAGCCAGGAACTGTTTATCACCCTGGAGCCAATACCCTCCCAAGGTGGGCTCCCAGACTATGAAGTTGGAGAAGTCACCTCTGGTGAGTGTGCCTTTGTAAATATAATACATGGTTTAAAAGCAAGTGTTTTTTAATGATTAATTTTCCCTGAAGACTTGGGATGCATTCGCAGCCAGTACAGCTACTGGAAAAGTCTGTCTGGGGATGGAGCGGAAATCGTCCTGGGACATTATTAAGGGGACATTCAGAGGTGGCCATTCCTGCTGGGCTGTTTGCCTGTGGCTGAAAAGAAATCATCCCCGCTTTTAGCCACACGGTGGGGGAGGGCCCGTTCACACTGGGCTGTTTGCATTTGGCTGGGAGGGATCTTCCCTGATACTAGTGGAAGGTGGAAGGAGGGGTGAAGCGATCATCCCAGAGAATTGGGTGGGGGGGGTTAATTGGGTTTGTGCTGCACGTTAACCCAAAAACCACAGCCCCTCCTTTTAAATGGCCAACCCAATGGGTGCTTGGTATGGGAAATGAGAGCGCTGCTGTTTGAAACCATTCCCACACGTTACGAAAGTTGAAGAAACCGAAAGACTGTGGCTTACCATGGCTGCCTGCAAACCGAATTCTGTTGCCCAGCCCTGTGTGTGTGATCTCTCACACCAAACTGGCTGACCCTCAATATAAGAGGCAAAATGCGACCTTGTACCGAAAGCACATGTGCTGTGTAAGGTTAACAGCTTGGTTCACCGTGAAAGAGTCTCCCCATTGTTCTCTAAAATGTGTTTTTTAAATACTACTCTCCCTTTTTTCCCTCCTGCAGCGGCAAATGTTTCAACGCTCCCCCTATCATCTCCATCCCAGAGGCTAGCTCAGATAAGAAGGCAAAAAAACGCACTCGCAATGAAATGTTCTCTGAGCTCATGCAGTCCTTCCGCACTGAAAGAGTTCAGCAGAATGCGTGGAGGCAAACAATCGCAGAATCCAGGAAAGCAGAAATTGAATGCGAGGACAGAGGGACGAGCAAGATGAGAGGCTGCGGGAGCAAGAGGAGATGTGGTGGAAGCACGATGAGAGGAGGCAGGATGCAATGCTGAGGCTACTGGGGGATCAAACTGATATGCTCCGGGATCTGATGGAGCTTCAGGAAAGGCAGCAGGAGCACAGACCGCCGCTGCAGCCTCTGTGTAACTGCCTGCCCTCCTCCCCACGTTCCATAGCCGCCTCATCCAGATGCCCAAGAACATGGTGGGGGGCTCTGAGCACCCAACCGCTCCACCCCAGAGGACTGCCCAAGCAACAGAAGGCTGGCATTCAATAAGTTTTGAAGTGCAGTGTGGCCTTGTCCTTCCCTCCTCCACCACCCCTCCCAGTGCTTCCCTCCTCCACCACCCCTCCCGGGCTACCTTGGCAGTTATCCCCCTATTTGTGTGATGAATTAATAAAGAATGCATGATTTTGAAACAACAATGACTTTATTGCCTCTGCAAGCAGTGATTGAAGGGGGGAGGGCAGTTTGCTTACTGGGAAGTAGAGTGAACAAAGGGGGCGGGTTTTCATCAAGGAGAAATAAACATAACTGTCACACCGTAGCCTGGCCAGTCATGAAACTGGTTTTCAAAGCTTCTCTGATGCGCAGTGCGCCCTGCTGTGCTCTTCTAATCGCCCTGGTGTCTCGCTGCGTGTAATCAGCTGCCAGGAGATTTGTCTCAACCTCCCACCCCGCCATAAACGTCTCCCCCTTATTCTCACAGAGACTGTGGAGCACACAGCAAACAGCAATAACAATGGGAATATTGGTTTCGCTGAGGTCTAACTGAGTCAGTAAACTGCACCAGCGTGCTTTTAAATGTCCAAATGCACATTCTACCACCGTTCTGCACTTGCTCAGCCTATAGTTGAACAGCTCCTTACTACTGTCCAGGGTGCCTGTGTATGGCTTCCATGGCATTAAGGGGTAGCCTGGCTCCCCAAGGATAACTATAAGCATTTCAACATCCCCAACAGTTATTTTCTGGTCTGGGAAGTAAGTCCCTTCCTGCAGCTGTTCAAACAGACCAGAGTTCCTGCAGATGCGAGCGTCGTGTACCTTTCCCCACCATCCCACGTTGATGTCGGTGAAACGTCCCTTGTGACCCACCAATGCTTGCAGCACCATTGAAAAGTACCCCTTTCGGTTTACGTACTGGCTGCCAAGGTGGTCCGGTCCCAAGATAGGGATATGCGTTCCGTCCGTCGCCCCACCACAGCTAGGGAATCCCACTGCAGCAAAACCATCCACTGTGACCTGCTCATTTCCCAGAGTCACTACCCTTGATAGCAGCAGCTCAGTGATTGTGTTGGCTGCTTGGATCACAGCAGCCCCCACAGTAGATTTGCCCACTCCAAATTGATTCCTGACTGACCGGTAGCTGTCTGGCATTGCAAGCTTCCAGAGGGCTATTGCCACTCACTTGTGAACTGTGAGGGCTGCTCTCATCTTGGTATTCTTGTGCTTCAGGGCAGGGGAAAGCAAGTCACAAAGTTCCATGAAAGTGCCCTTACGCATGCGAAAGTTTCACAGCCACTGGGAATCATCCCAGACCTGCAACACTATGCGGTCCCACCAGTCTGTGCTTGTTTCCTGGGCCCAGAATCGGCATTCCACGGCATGAGCCTTCCCCATTGCCACCAGGATGTCCAAATTGCCGGGGCCCGTACTTTGAGAGAAGTCTGTGTCCGTGTCCTCATCACACTCGTCACTGCGCTGCCGTTGCCTCCTTGCCTGCTTTTGCAGGTTCTGGTTCTGTGCATGCTGCAGGATAATGCACAAGGTGTTTACAATTCTCATAACTGCCACAGTGATCTGAGCGAGCTCCATGCTTGCCGTGGTATGGCATCTGCAGGAGAGCAGAGTTGCAGCGGAAGCAGTGGCTGACGACGGATGCCACGAGAATAGGTGTTTACAGAGAATGACGAGAGGACCTGCAAGGTGGATTCATGAGAGCAGGAGAGCAGAGTTGCAGCAGAAGTGGTGGAGGACGATGGTTAGCACCATGCACATTTCCCGAGGAAGATCACAAGTACCAGGGAGCCCATGACAGACAACACGGAGAAATTCACTATTGAGACAATAGCAGCAGAGCAGAGTTGCAGTGGAAGTGGTGGAGTCCTACTGCACCATCTGCTGAAAGCAGTATGGTGTCCGCACGGAAAAAATGCACGAAACGATTATCTGCCATTGCTTTCACGGAGGGAGGGGCGATTGATAACGTACCCAAAACCACCCACGACAATGTTTTTGCCCCATCAGGCATTGGGAGCTTAACCCAGAATTCCAATGGGCGGCGGAGACTGTGGGAGCTGTGGGATAGCTACCCACAGTGCACTGCTCCGTAAGTCAATGCTAGCCACAGTAGTGAGGACACACTCCTCCGACTTAATGCGCTTAGTGTGGACATATGCAATTGACAGCATAAAATCGATTTCTAAAAATTGACTTCTATAATATTGACCTAATTTCGTAGTGTAGACATATCCTAACTCACAAATGAGTTACACCTAGAAAGAGACATAAAAAGGGAGTAAGAGGAAGTTCTTGAAGTACATTAGGAGAAAGATGATAGACATTGTAGGGCTTCTACTTGGTGGGGAAAGAGAGGTAATAACTGGCGACATCAAGGAGGCTGAGGTGTCTAATGCCTATTTTGCTTCAGTCTTCATTAAAAAGGTTAATGGTGATATTTAACCCAATTAATATTAACAACAAGGGGGAAGGAACACAAGCCAAAATAGGGAAAGAGCAGATTAAAAAATATGTTTATAGGTTTGATGTATTCAAGTTGGCAAGGGCTGAAGAAATTCACCCTACGGTACTTAAGGAACTAGCTGAAGCAATCTTTGAACTGTTAGCAATTATCTTTGAGAACTCATGGAAGATGGGTGAGGTCTCAGGGGACTGGAAAATGTCAAATATAGTACCTATCTTCAAAAAAGGGGAACAAGGAGACCAGGGGAATTGTAGACCATTCCGACTGACTTTGATATCTGGAAGGATACTGGAACAAATTATTAAACAATGAATTTGAAAGAAATTAGAGAATAACAGAATTATAAGGTATAGCCATCATAGATTTATTAAGAACACATCATGCCAAATCAACCTAATTTTCTGCTTTGACAATTACTGGCCTTGTGGAGGAGTGGGGGTGGGGGAAGACATTTGATATACCTTGATTTTGACAGTCCCACATGACATTTTCATAAGGAAACTAGGGAAATGTTGTTTAGATGAAATTATTATAAGGTGGGTGCACAACTGGTTGAAAGACCATACTGAGAGTAGTTATCAATGGTTCAAACAGGGAGGGCATATCTAGTTGGGTCCCACAGGTGTCAGTTGGGTCCAGTACTTCATTAATAACTTGGATAAGGAGTGCAGAGTATGCTTATAAAATCTGTAAATGATACCAAGCTGGGAAGGGTTGCAAGCACTTTGGAGAACAGGATTAGAATTCAAAAGAGTCTTAACAAATTGGAGAATTGGTCTGAATTCAGCAGGATTAAGTTCAATAAAGAAAAGTGCAAAGTCGTACACTAAGGAAGGAAAATCAAATGCACAGCTACAAAATGGAGAATAACTGGCTAGGTGGTAGTACTGCTGGAAAGGATCTGGGGGTTGTAGTGCGTCACAAATTGAATGAGTATTCAATGCGATTCAGCTGCGAAAAAGGCTAATACCATTCTGGGGTGTATTAACAGGAGTGTCATATGTAAGCAATGGGAGGGAACAGTCCCACTCTACTCAGTACTAATAAGGCCAGTGGTGAGCTGGAGCCGGTTCGCACCAGTTCGCTGGAACCGGTTGTTAAATTTAGAAGCCCTTTTAGAACCAGTTGTCCCGCGAGGGAGAACCAGTTCTAAAAGGGCTTCTAAATTTAACAACCGGCCAAAAGTGGTGCCTTAGGCGCTGACTCCGTGGGTTCTCCAGGGCTGGAGCACCCACGGGAAAAATTTGGTGGGTGCAGAGCACCCACCGGCAGCTCCCCACCCTGCGCCCGACCCCAGCTCACCTCGCTCTGCCTCCGCCTCCTCCCCTGAACGCGCCACCCTGCTCTGCTTCTCCACCCCCCCCACCATTTCCCACGAATCAGCTGTTTGCGCGGGAAGCCTGGGAGGGCTGAGAAGCAAGTGGCGGCTTCGCGCTCAGGCCCAAGGACGTAGAGCAGAGGTGAGCTGGGGCAAGGGGGTGCATGGAGGGCCGCCTGCGCCGCAGCAGGTAACCCGGGGGGAGCCGCGCAGGTGAACCGCTCCCTGCCCCAGCTCACCTCTGCCTCCCTGGGCCTGAGCGCGAAGCCGCCGCTTGCATCTCAGCCCTCCCAGGCTTCCCGCGCGAACAGCTGATTCATGGGAAACAGGGGGGCGGAGAAGCAGAGTGGGGCGGAGTGTTCAGGGGCGGAGGTGAGCTGGGGCCGGGCACAGGGTGGGGAGCTGCCGGTGGGTGCTCTGCACCCACCAAATTCTCCCCATGGGTGCTCCAGCCCTGGAGTACCCACGGAGTTGGCGCCTAAGGCGCCACTTTTGATGTGATCCATGGGGAAGCGGCCGCTGCCCCTGATGCCCCCCAGCTATGCTACCCCGCCCCTAGGAGCCAGAAGGACCTGCTGGATGCTTCCTGGGAGGCGCCCCAGGTAAGCACCACCGGGACTCTCAACCTTGCTGCCCGGCAGGTCCCTCTGGCTCTTAGGGGTGGGGCGGGCACCCACTACAGTGGCCCACGAGACCCTCCTGCCCAGTTCTGGGGGCAGTCAGGGGACAGGGGAGGGGGGTGGCAGGTGTTCCGGGGGGGGCATCAAGGAACACGGGGGGTTGGAAGGAGCAGGAGTCCCGGGGGGTGAGGGCGGGGCAGCAGTCCCAGGGGCTGGGGGCAGGCTGTGACCCCTTCGTGGGGTGAGGAGGGAACTGGTTGTTAAGATTTTGGCAGCTCATAGAATCATAGAATCATAGAATATCAGGGTTGGAAGGGACCCCTGAAGGTCATCTAGTCCAACCCCCTGCTCGAAGCAGGACCAATTCCCAGTTAAATCATCCCAGCCTGGGCTTTGTCAAGCCTGACCTTAAAAACCTCTAAGGAAGGAGATTCTACCACCTCCCTAGGTAACGCATTCCAGTGTTTCACCACCCTCTTAGTGAAAAAGTTTTTCCTAATATCCAATCTAAACCTCCCCCACTGCAACTTGAGACCATTACTCCTCGTTCTGTCATCTGCTACCATTGAGAACAGTCTAGAGCCATCCTCTTTGGAACCCCCTTTCAGGTAGTTGAAAGCAGCTATCAAATCCCCCCTCATTCTTCTCTTCTGCAGGCTAAACAATCCCAGCTCCCTCAGCCTCTCCTCATAAGTCATGTGTTCTAGACCCCTAATCATTTTTGTTGCCCTTCGCTGGACTCTCTCCAATTTATCCACATCCTTCTTGTAGTGTGGGGCCCAAAACTGGACACAGTACTCCAGATGAGGCCTCACCAATGTCGAATAGAGGGGAACGATCATGTCCCTCGATCTGCTCGCTATCATCACTGGGGGCAGAAGGGGGGAAGGCCTCAGCTCCAGTACTGTGTCCAATTCTGGGCTCTACTGAACAAAATGGAGAGAGGTTAGAGGAGAGAAATAAAAAGGATAAAAGTTTTAGAAAACCTGACCTACGAGGAAAGGTTAAAAACAACAACAGGGCATATTTAGTACTGAGAAAAGAAGACTGAGGGGTAGGGTGACCAGATGTCCTGTTTTTAAAGGGACAGTCCCTTTTGAAGCCCTCCTGCAGATGTCCTCACCTTTTCTTAAAACTGGGCAAATTGTCCTGTATTTTCTGTATCCCCCCGAATGCCCCCATCAGTATTGGCAAGTCCTGCTGCTGGCTGGATCCCTGCTTGCCAGCCCCCACCCACCAGCAGTGAGTGGGGGTCCAGTGGCCGACAATGGGGGTGGGTGTGCAAGGCTGGTGGCAGCAGCGCACGGGGCCAGCCGCTCCCCCTACTGGTTCGTCAGCACAGTCCCCACTGCGTGCCAGCTCTTTGCCAGCAGGGCCCCGTCCCTCGCTGGCTGCGAGCTGCAGAGGCTGGTGTGTGCGGGCAGGCGACAGGCAGCGCTGGCTGGAAACTCAAGATTAAAAAGGTTGGAGAGCAGTTTTTAAACTAAGGGCTGTTGTAAAGCTGACAGGTGCGGAGGAGCATGTGGTTTGGGCGGAGACATTCCTTAGGGGAGGATCTATTAATGGAGATACTCTATGTCCTAGTAAGGAGAAGAGGGTGGAAGATATTAAAATATGGGTAGGATCTGATGAGAAACAGTTAAATGAAAGAGAGTCCCATTAATTACATCATGAAATGGCAGACAGCTAAAACGTGACAAGTTTTTAAAGTGCTTATATACAAATTAGAAGTCTAAATACTAAGTGAACTAGAGTGCCACATATTAAATGAGGATATTGATATAACTGGGGTCACAGAAACTTGGTGGAATGAGGATAATCAATGGGACTCAGTAATATCAGGGTACCAAATATATTGGAAGGATGGAACAGGTTGTGCTGGTGTGGGAGTGGCACTGTATGTGAATGAAAGCGTAGAATCAAATGTCTTAGTGCTCACCTAGCCATTACTTAGAGCACAAGTATCCAGCCTATGGCTCTTGAGGGTGATGGTTAAGAAGATTATAAATAGATTATAACTTGAAAATCTGTTCCCTGAATCATACCTTGCAACTTTTAAGTGCTGGAATCAGGCTCTTTGCTGTGGGGAGATATTAGGGGCATTGCCTCCCAGACCTTCCACAACCCCGTGAACAACTCTGATGTGAGCGAGAAGTGCAGCTGCTGTTCCTTCTTTCCTGAAGTTGATAAGTACTTCCTCTCCTAAAATGCAGCAGTCCAGTGAGAGAAGAGTAGTTCTAACTGTGGGAGCCCCAGGAAGAGCCGGGTAGGAATTTGACAGACATTTCCCAAGCTTAGAGCACCTAGCAAAGGATGATTCCCCTCTCTCACTCAGCCATCTGGAGAAGCAAAAGAGAGGGTGGGAAATGGGAGAAACTGAGAACTAACACTAAATTACAACTTTCTAATTCTCAGACCCTGTGCTGGACCAGGCCAAAGAAATCAAGGGGTCGTGCATCAGCTGAATATAGCTTGAGCCCTGCATACTCTTCCTCCATAATAGGTTGAGCCACTCTTCCAATATATATTCATGGAAATTTCTTATCTGTGTTCTGACTGGGCATGTTGTGCATTGGTAGCTAAAATGATAGATTAGAAATGAACACTTTGCAAATGATACAAAACTACTCAAGATAGTTAAGCCCAAGCAGACTGCGAAGAGCTACAAAAGGATCTCATAAAACTGGGTGGCTGGGCAACAAAATTAAATTCAATGTTGATAAATGCAAAGTAATGCACGTTGGAAAACATAATCCCAACTATACATATAAAATAATCATTATCATATTCCCATTATGCCTCTCCCTTAGGGCAGCAACGAAGCTCCTTCACTCCTGTCTTTTTGACAAGTCTTTCAGTGGTTCCCCAGCTGTGCTCCAGGTTTTTCAGTTCAACTTCCACAGCTCTATACCATGTTATTTTTGGGAGGCCTCATTTTTGCATGCCTTTGGGTGTCCATCTGATTGCTACTCTGGTGATGGAATCAGTTTCCATCCGAAGCACATTGCCAATCCATCTCCAATGCATCCTGGCAATGATGGTGCTCATTATCTTCTTAGCTGCACTGTGTGAATAGATCTTGGTTTAACACTGTTCTGGGTCAAAAGATATGGAGGATTTTTCTGAGGCAGGTGGTATGGAATGAAGACAGTTCGGACATGCCATACTTTCTTATTCCCCAGCATTCTGCACTATAAAGTAATGTTGAAAGTACATAGCTCTGATATATCTTGAGTTTGGTTTTGTTGTTGTGTTCTGATGATTTCCAGACTGTATTTAAGCTCCTGAAGGTGTTCCTGGCTTTACTGATTTTGTTCCGGATGTCCTGGCTTGTTCCACCGTCCTGGCTGATGGTGCTGCTCAAGTATGTGAATGTTTCTACATTGGTGAGACCATAATTCTCTATCCGTACTTGTGGTGATGCAGCAATATTAAAGGTCATGATATCTGTCTTATTGTGGTTGATTTTCAATCCAATTTGCTGGCTGAATGCATTGAGTCAAGTTGTTTTTTCTTGTATATGGTGTTGGGTATGTGATGGGAGAGTGAGATCATCTGCGAAGTCCAGGTCTTCAAGGGATGAGAAGACATATAAAATGATGGGGTCTAAACTGGCTGCTACAACTCAAGAAAGATCTTGGAGTCATTGTGATAGTTCTCTGAAAACATCCACTCAATGTGCAGCGGCAGTCAAAAGAAGTGAACAGAATATTGGGAATCATTAAGAAAGGGATAGATAAGACAGAAAATATCATATTGCCTCTATATAAATCCATGGCATGCCCACATCTTGAATACTATGTGCAGGTGTGGGCACCCCATCTCAAAAAAGCTATATTGGCATTGGAAAAGGTCCAGAAAATGGCAACAAAAATGATTAGGGGTATGGAACAGCTTCCATATGAGGAGAGGTTAATAAAACTGGAACTTTTCATCATGGAAAAGAGATGACTAAGCGGGGATATGATAGAGATCTATAAAATCATGACTGGTTTGGAGTAATTAAATAAGGAAATGTTATTTACTCTTTCTCATAACACAAGAACTAGGAGTCACCAAAAGAAATTAATAGGCAGCAGGTTTAAAACAAACAAAAGGAAGTATTTTTTCACACAACCACAGATTGAGAGTGTGAACTCTTTGCCAGAGGATGTCGTGAAGGCCAAGATTATAACAGAAGGAGGCACTTACTGGTACGGGGCTGGGCTGGGGCCAGCACTGGCCCCTGGATGGGGCAGGGCCTCAGGCAGAAGGGGCGGGGCTGGGGGATGTCAGAGCCAGCTCCGGCCCACTTTGTACCGGTAAGTGCCTCCTTCCCCCTCCCCGGGGTAACAGCGTCAGCCGGGGCCTCTGGCAGCTGTTTAAAGGGCCCGGGGCGGTAGCGGTGGCCGAGCCCTGGGCCCTTTAAATCATCCCCGGAGCACCGCCGCCGCTTCCCCAGGGCTCCAGCAGCAGGGCTCCGGGGACGGGGCTCCGGCCACCACTACTGTGCCGGGCCCTTTAAATTGTCCCCGGAGCCTGCTGGAGCCCTGGGGAAGCAGCAGTGTGGCTCCAGGGATGATTTAAAGGGCCCAGAGCTCGGCCGCTGCTACAGCCCCGGGCCCTTTAAATCGCCGCCCCAGCTCCGCCGCCGCTACCCCTGGGCTCCGGCAGCAATTTAAAGGGCCAGGGGCTCCAGCCACTGCTGGGAGCTGCAGGCCCTTTAAATTGCACCTGGGGAAGCTGATCCACCCCGGTTTGGCGCACTGGCTCTTGCCGGTACGCCGTATCGGGGCATACCGGCTTACTTTCACCTCTGCCTTCCCCTGGTAAGCCATCTCTCTTGCCAGGTGAGGTTCCTGCAGTCAGGTTCCCTGGGAACTGGTGCACAATGCATCCTTAGGGCTTAACCCCTTCCTGCTCGTGCTGTAGCCTGGGGCCAGAAGGCAGCTGGGTTATGTCAGTGGCCAGCAGCAGCCTTGGAGGTGTTAGCTGCCTTTCGATACTGTGCGGGCCAGAAGGAAGAAGCTGCTTTCAGCCATATAAGGGGAGGCCGGGGGGAGAAGAGATGAGCTCTGCAAAGATGTGGTCCAAGTCATCGCTTCCCCCCTCATCCTCCCCTGCGACTGGAAGCAGCTCCCATCCCTTCCCTCCCGCACAGTGCAGAAAGGCTGCTGCTGGCCACATTCTGGTGTGAACCCTGGCAGAAATCTGTGAGGGGGAAGCATGTGACCCTGCGTTCCCCCCCCCCCAAGTGTTGTCTCAGGAAGACAGCACCAGGTACCAGGAGAGGTGGGTCCATCCTGGGGGCCCAGCTAAGCATGGAGGGCGGAGAGCACTGGGCAGGGAGGCGCCAGTCGGTTGGTCATCCCCCCTGTGTGAGAGAGGAGTGTGTGTATCACCTCTCCCGGTGTGTGGGGTGGAGTAGGGGTGTGTATGTCACCCCTCCCTGTGTGAACCCTAAAGCCTTAAAGATAAGAAGGTAAATAAAACGAATCCAACTGCACAGTATTTCTTTTTAATGGGGGCTAGTCAGCTTGATGTTAATTTGAGTGGTTGTACTGCATAGTTCTGATTGATTGCCATTGAACTTGCTTGAAGACAAGTAATTTTACCAGGTGTCCCCATATTCAGCACAGGGAAATATGGTCACCCTACTGAGGGGGGACCTGGTAACCGTCTTCAGATACATTAAGGGCTGTTCTAAAGATGACTGTGATCAGCTGTTTCCCATGTCCAGTGTAGAGAGGATATTAAGAAATGTGCTTAATCTGCAGCAAGGGAGGTATTGGCTGGATTATAGGAATTCCTTTCTAATTGTAAAGTTAGTTAAGCACTGGAATAGGCTTCTAAGGGAGACTGTGCAATCCCTACTGTTGAAAGTTTTTAAGAACAGGTTGGACAAACACCTGTTAGCAATGGTCTAGGTCTACTTGGTCCTGCTTCAGTGCAGGTTGCTTAACTTGGTGACTTCTTGAGGTTCCTTTGAGCCCTACATTTCTATTATTCTGTAATGTGGACAGTGTGGTTTCTTTTGTTTTCAGTAACATAAAATTCAAACTTCAAGGTGTGCTTAAAAAAATGTACATACAGATCAGTTCATGCCACCCAGCACTGAAATGTAGCCATCTATAAGCAGGTCTGTGGTAGCAGGACTGGGTTCTTGCTCTACAAACCCAAGGGCTTAACTCAGGAAAACGATTTGAAGTGTTTGAAAGTTCTTGACTCATTGTTTTGTATTTATACTGCCCATTCCTCTGGAATAAGAAAAATTAATAATAAATGAATGAAAAAAATTTTCTTGGATATTGCATCTTTCATTCAAAGCTTGTAAACAAGCCATAATGACCCTGATCTTGCTCTCATCGATCTCAAGGGGGCAGAATTACATCCCATGTGCATTTATTTACACATTTTGGGGAAAAAACAAATAAAACCCAAACAACAAAACAAAAAAAGGGAAGTTTAGAGAAGTTTTCTGGAAAAGTTTTCTTTTAATTTGTTCATCCTAAGCAAACTTATCCTAATAACCATGTTTAATAACAATCAATTGTCCAAAATTCTTTAGGGACTGTACCAGCTGATGGCGGCCGTTTCCATTAAAACCGTATTAACTCAGGCCCCTATATTGCAAACAGTTATGCACATGCTTCTCTTTATGGAGTCCGGTTGAAATCAGTGCAAGTACTTCTGTTGGTAGTTACAAATATGCTTAACCATTTCTGGAATCTGTTGCTCAGTGAATTTTGCTTTATGAGTTATTTTAGGAAACAAGTAAGATTTTCAGGAGGATTCACCATTTCTGACAGTGAACACCGAATTGCTTAATTTTCAGTTTTTGAAAATCACTACCCCCAAAATTTTCCAGTTTTTTAATGAAATGGAAAATTGCCGTGAAAGGTTTCAAATTCAATTTTTTTCTTTTGAAAAATTTCAGAGGAAGTAATCACCATCTTCCAATCAGCCCTGTGAGCTTTACTGTTTTCATGCTTCCTTTCCTGCATATCCCCAAAGTGGCTAAACCTGTGATGATTTTTTTTCCCTGAAGCTTGGGAGGAATTTGAATCTTGTCTGATATGGAAGGCATACAGGGTGCCAAAGGGACAAAATTGAAAGTGAGACCATCTGGAAACTAAAGCTGAATTTTATGGCCTGGGCTGAAATTCTGGGCTTTGCGTCTTAAAAATATTGTTAATTGTTTCCATCATGTAAATATGAACATGAAAAATATCCAGGGCTTGATGAGATGTCATAACAAAAAGTGTTTTCAGCTCTGATTTCAGCCTTTCATAATGAAATCAGCAGTAAAGGAAGTTCATTTGTTTTGTTTATCACAATGGATTAACTCTGAAGATCATTTTCCACTAGGTTCAAGAGGAAAGCAGTGATAAGTTTGACTGCCAAATACATCAGATAAAACAAACTACAGGATCACTTTTCGGTATAAAAACTAAAATACAAAGGGAATTTAAAATAATGTAAGAAACTGGTCCCATGGAAGTGTGACAGCTGCCATCTTGGCTGACACACCAGGAATGGAACAGGAGACTTCCAGAGCTAAAATGAGCTGCTACAGTTTAAGTTAAAGACCCAAGGCTGCCTAGCTGCTGCTGTAACACACTTATGTTTCTGTGGATTGTGCACACAGTGGGACCTGTAACACACACTCACCAGTGGCTTACTGAAGGAATGCTGGAAAACTGTTCTGGTTTAGCTAACCAATGCTACAGAGGCCTGTAGCAAACTATTTCTAATTTGAATCTGGTGACTTTTTTGAACGTACAGTAATAGCTGATAGCCTTGGCCATGGATGAAATTAAAGAGCAAGAAGGTGATAACGTTGTACAGACAGATCTTTTATATTAAGTGGCTCTTCAAGGTCTGTGAATGACATTCACCCAGCATCAGAGATGCTATGACGCTTCTCCATGCAGCAAAACCTCCGCAGTTCCACTACATACGATGGGTTACAGCAGAGTGGGAGCACAGAGGATTTGGTATATCTTTTGAGCAGTGGAGATTGGTTATTTGCCTGCTGTGCATAGGCCACCACAGGAGAGGAAAAAGGGAGAGCTTAGGGGTCCATGAGTATGTAGATCCAGTGACTATGACTCCTTGAAAAGTGGGTACCAAGAGGTCATGCGTCCTATTCTAGCTCAGGTCCTGGAAAAGCAGTGGTACAAGGACAACAGGGCTGTGCTGTGTTCCAATGGATGGTGGATCCCATTCTCCCTACTCCTACAAGCTGCTCATCCAGCTCCTGCAAGTTTACCTCCTTTTGATATGCCACCTGCTCTGCTACTCCAGTCCTAAGCATCTGTGGAGCAAAGCCTGCCTGCCTAGCATTGAATGACTTTATGATACAGAGATGGCCAAGCTATATTTGAGACAGTTGATAATGGGGTGCTTAACTACAGTGCAGTAGCTGGCAGGAAAAAATACCACAAGGGTGTCAAACATATGGTCTGTGAGCTGGATCTGGCTCCTATGATTTGTTATATGACCCATATAACACATTCAGATTCTCCAGAATGTAAGCTTTAATTGAAACATAAAGGAAAGTATGCTTCTAGCTCTTGTGGCTGCAGAAATAACTTTCCAAATGTGAACTGAGAGTAACCAGTTCAGTGATGACTGCCTGAATATGCAGAGAGCCCAAAACAATGACTCAGAGGGATGAACTCCCTGTCCCTCATTAGTCTGATTGGAGTATGCACTCTGAAGCCCAGTGATGACACTTAGTGTCAACACAAATTATTTAATTTCTGATCATTGTAATGGAGGAATACGAGTAGAGGATGGGAATGAAGCTCACTGGCATGGGAACTGGGAATTGTAGGTAAGAAAATGCAGAGAAAAGAATGGAGGAGACTCACAAAAACAGGAAAGGACAAAAAATGAGTAAGGAGGAGAAACAAAGGGCAGAGATAGTGGTGGCCTAAAAGGGAGCACGTTTTAGCCACTGAATGTGACAAGAAATCCTGGAATGCTTAGTTACTACATAAAGGCCCTCCCTTCATCCCTATGCAAATGCCTACGTTAAGTGGGCATTCGCTGTGTATTATAAGAAGTATGTAACATCCTTTCCTACCCAGTGTGTGAGGGGCTAGTCAAACTTACCTCACCCATGAAATTAGCCAGTTATGATTCTAGCTACATAGAAGAAAAATTGCAATAGCACTGCAATGCAGGCCTAGAATCTCTTAAATTGTTCAGCCTCCTCTGTGTGGCACTGCACCCTGGGGCAGTTATTCTACGAGTCTTGAACCCAGTATGCAGAGTGCTACTTTCGCTTCACTCTGCCTTTGAGGTCATTCCCTTTAAAAAATATAGCCCAGGAAACACCCTAGATTGAACAGCCAAAGAACCCAATTCAGGGTATTCTAGAAGTTGCCTCTGGGTCCAATTCTGTGTTCCCGTGCTTGCATATTTGGCCCCCAGCGAAAGTTAGGGCCTTTATGATCCCCTTTTGGCCACCAAACCAGTGCAAACAGGCTGGGGTGGAATGGAGAATCGGTTGCTCTCTCTTTCAGGCTTATTTCTTTAACGCCATGGACAAAGTGACACGTCTGTATGTTCACAGAGAGCCCTTCTTGCTATAGGACCTTTCACTTTTGTGGACTGATCCTGTTCCAACTGAAATGTCTACTGACTTTGCTGAGTGCAGAATCATGCCCCCATGGTCAGCTGTCCGTTACCTTGGATGGATTTTATTTCCCTAGAGCTTTATTAGAAATTGGTTTGTTCTTTGTCTATTAAATCCTCACTTAACTATACACAGTGTAATTTTCTCTTTCTCTTGTGACTGCCCCAGACTGAGACTTTAATTAAAATCTGAATTTTTTGTTTAACTAACATTGTCCCTCTTCCACCTGTATAAACACAGCACTAGGGAATTTCCAGTCTTTTAAGCAAAATCGTTTGCATAAATATTGTCTGTTTACCCCTGCCTTTGTCTTCCTATGGTTTGTGTTCTATTCTGTATAGCTAAGGCACCAATGCTTTGGTCTAAGTGGTGCTCAGCACCTTTCTGGCCAGGTACCTGCATTAGTATGTCACTCAAAGGGGTTAGCCCTGCATGGAACTGCAAAGTCTTGGAATACTCATTAACAGTATGAATCAAATTTTACAAATTCATCTGTGTAACTGGTGGGTAAAATTGAACTTGGACAAGTTGATCCTTGTCACATATCCATTAAATCTTCACATTCCTACTCTCACCCAAAACTATTCTGATGCGAACCTGTTATGACAGGCTAAAATTATATTTCATGGCAGGTTAGTTACATATAGTCCTGCAAATAAATATCAAGGGATATGGCTGCAGGATTACACCATCGAGTTTCACTACTTTAAGGTATTATCAACTATTTGTAATAGCCAAGTACTCTTATATAACTGTGAGTTTTATTATTCGTTATTAGTGTCACATACTCACAGCACTTTCCAGAAAAGTTTCTAATGTATGTACGTAGCACTTCCTTCATGGGCACTCTAGCCATGTACTTCTGGGCAAGGCCACAAACCTCTGGGCTGTAGTCCTCAAGCAGGCGATACAGGTCTATTAAAATCTCTTTGGTCTCTTCAGAAGGATAATCCAGGGCCAGATGAAAAGATGGGCAATGTCTCCACCTGAGGAAACACATCCACTCTTCCCCCTCTCCCTGCAGGAAACGCACAAACCTGGACAGTGAACACATAGAAGATGGGCAGTCCACCCTGGATGTCTTTATTTAAATTAAAAAAGGGGCAAGAAACTGAAAAGAGAACTCCAGAGTCTGGATGGACAATTGTATTGCAAATTAACTGTCTAACCTCACAGTCCACACTTTCCACCCCATTTACCAAATCACTGTTGGATGGATCCTCTTATGCAAAAACTAACTCCCAATACATATTATGGGTCAGCTGGGACTATTAGGAATTCAGCTACAACGCCCCTCTGTCTTAAGTTCACAAATGTTGACCAGTTTTCAGGCATGGGGAAGGGACTCCAGTGATGAGATGGGATAGAGGGTGTATTCGCAAGGAGGTGAGATCTCTCTGGAACACTGAGTCTCTGTAGGTATGAACTTGTGGTGCCTATTCTAAAGTACCTAGAGCTATTCATACTTGCTATACTTCTGTCTTGGGGTAGTTACGCAGGGACTTTTGAGACAATTCCTGTTTCCTGATAAAGATCTCTTTTGGGCTGGTGTTCGCCAGAGTGCACACAGAAACTAGGGCTGGAGCTTGAAGATAAGATGAAAACTCTGTATAAGCCTTCATTCCCATACTCACCCAACTCTTAGTGCTTCCTCTCCTCAGTTTTTACTCCCATGCCTGTTGAGGAAAGATCCACAGTTTTTGATCTGTTCAAAGGCTTCTGGTGACACTCCCAGCCCTCATTGGCTACATTTTGGAGCCCAAATCTGTGCACTAATCAGAAGGCAGTTTTGTTCTGGAGTCACTATTGCAAGTCTATTTATGTAAGTCCCTTTGGCTTACAGCGGGGAGTGAGTGCCGGGGATCACAAACAAAAGCCTGCCCGATGAGGCTTCTTCACCTGAATCCCAAGTATTCTCTGACCGTGTCTGACATTCCAGAGGAAAAGGAATGTTGTGCATCTAAGGATACTGAGCTCAGTGGGGTGTGAAAAGTCATTGTTCATGGCTCAGCTACTCATTTGACTGGCTATTTGAATTAGCCACGTCTCTTCTACAGCATCTGTACAACCGCTTTTTATGTGACCGGTGCTCTGTTTTTAAAATAGCCTTATTAGGAATGTTGTTAAAAATTAAATGTTTGGGTGAATTCCATGGTGGTAAAAGGAACCTGAATGACTGCCCTGGAGACCAAAATACTCTGCTTTACCACCGAGCAGACAGTGGCAGTGCCCACTCCCCCTCGCTGCCCTGCAGAAGCGCTGCAATCCTAAACTGGAGGGGACATTACTGGAGGGGAAAGAACAGTTTAGTCCCCATGTCTATTGAATCCTCATTAGCCTCTCTACTGAGACTACCAACAAAGAAGCTAATTAGTGCCAACTGTGATGATTTTGTTCTGTTTATACAGTTGCCCGCTGAACAGGAGATGAGACCCCCCCCCCGCCCTCCAAACACATTGCACTTGGACCATCCAGCAGCCATCCCATGATAACCACTAGAAGTCCCATTCAGCCATCTCTTAAAGTTAATCCCGTAACATGACAAGAAGCTGTTACGGGGGTGGGAAATACTGATTTTGCTTCCAGTCAGGAATCATGTGTCTGCATGGCTGCTGTATAAAGAACAGGTCCTTCTAAGGCACATCACTGCTGCTGTCTTTTACTATGCTGGGGAAGGGAGGAAACTTCTGAATTTGTCTGTGTGTGTGTGTGTGTGTGTGTGTTCAAAGTGATCTAGTACTTTGTTTTGTATCATGCCTCCATTAAAACAAACATGCCGGTCTTCAGACGCTACGTATACCTAGATGGTTGATAGACAAATGTGTTTCAGTGGCAAGTGAACAGGAAGTCAGGACTAGGTTTCATTCCTAGCTTTCTTCATTGTCACTGACTGGTTGCATGACATTGAGCAAATCATGTAACCTCTGTGCTTTCCTTCCCTCAGCTATAAAATGTTGTTATTTCTTTAGCCCCTAAAAGTTTTGTGGGAATTCAGTGTTTGTAAAGTACTTTGTCTTCACTGGAGGAAAGTTACTGTCCAACCACAAAGCATTTTTGCTCTGTATTCTCTGTGAAAGCTTTTGGCTCCTTCCCGCTTTCACAGCCAGGCTCTTCCTCCTTTAGTCTGCAGTATCCTTTGCTTATAATTATATAAATTTGTTCCTGTGGGAATTAAATGGAATGACATAAATCTGGCATGAGGTCTTCATTGTGCCATCAAGCAGTAAGAAAATATGAGGTGGGAGAGCAAACAACTATGTAACGCACATTATTAAGGTAATTAGAAATCACAGTAAGAATAAATGTGAGAAACAGCTGAACAGCTGAATAGGATTTCAGATGGCAAATTTTGCCTCAAGTGAAAATCCCTGTCTAAGAATATAAGTACAAAAGCTGCTAGGTAATGGTTTTACTGTTTGTGATATCTCTTATAATAATACCATTATAGTATAGAAAACAGAGGGGGAAATGATTTGTTAATGTTTTAATTATTTATTGGTGCTGTACAAAACAAGCAGATATGGATCCTGGTCCTTACTTGGGGGAGTAGTTCCACTGAAGTCTATGGGTCTGATTCGCGCCTCATTTACACCTGTGGAATTCTGGTTTCCTAATTTTTTGCTGGTGTGAGGGGAGAATTAGGCCCAGTGGGTAGCCTTATGTAGGGAACAGTTACTTGGAATAGATCAACAGAAAAACAATTTAGCCATATAATGCACAAGCGGCCCAATCTAACATCCATGGAAATCAGAGGCTTTCTATTGAATCATAGAATATCAGGGTTGGAAGGGACCTCAGGAGGTCATCTAGACCAACCCCCTGCTCAAAGCAGGACCAATCCCCAATTTTTGCCCCATATCCCTAAATAGCCCCCTCAAGAATTGAACTCACAACCCTGGGGTTTAGCAGGCCAAAGCTCAAACCACTGAACTATCCCTCCCCCCCGACTTCAGTGGGATTTGGATTGGGCTCCAGGTGACCAGAAGATGGATTTATTACAAAGCAGTGTAGTTTTAAATAAATAGATTTTTATGTATCTATTTATTTAACTGCAGTTTGTTGGCCAATTAGTGGTAAATCAGCTGCATGAAATATGTGTTTCAAGGAGGAATCTGAATAAAGAGGGTGAATGTTTGGATGGTATTTTTTTTTTAATTGTACAAAGCCTCTGAAAGGTTTCTGTAAATGGAGGGTGAATAAGCAAGGCTAATGTCTGTATATCTTACTAAGAATGTAATGGACTTGTTTGATTTGGTATATATGCACATTAGAAGTGTAGTTGTGCTTTTTTAAAAAAATGTAGCTTAACAAATCCAACAGAATAATCTTTGTACCAGTGTCTCATTTAAGTACTTACATACCAAATGAATAGGAGATGACTGTTTCTATCATTAGTCATTTATCGCAAGGGCTTTTCATCAGGAGAGTAAAGTCCATTTATGCTACAAGCCTTTCTATCCTATTGTCATCGACCTCACTCCTGCACATGTCCGACCATCTCACTTTTATCTCTGTCAATTATTAAAATGCCTGCATTATTGGGTTTTTGTTTTAAACCTTCTCTCTCTCCATTGAGAACATCTGGCTCTTGACAGGTTGATAGCTTTACCTGTTATCTTCTCTTTCTAACCTGCATTTGCTGTTTGAATCTGTTGCTGGATTTGGGTCTGATCCTGCAAACCCTAACTTGCATGGCTAGGGAGAATTACTTATGTGAGTAGTCCCATTGACTTCATTATATTCACTGCCAGTGGGAGTACCCGTGTAAGTAAGGGTTTTCAGGATTAGAGGCCCTACTTAATGTTCAGCTTTTCAATGTATAAAGAGGAAATGGGTAAAAAAGCTTGGATAAAATAACTGATTGAAAATGTTATGTAAAACTCCATCATTTCAGCCAGATTTAAAAATACAAGTATTTGGAAAGGCGTAAGAGCACATTTCCCTGAGAAGAACAAAGTCTATCATTTTAAATAATTTGACAATGTTATTCAGCTTATCCAGAATGTATGCCATGATCTATCGTTATACACTTGAATTTAAAGTTCCTCCCTTAAAACTTACCTCCTGAAGGCCTAAAACCCTAGTCCTCCCCTCCAAAGAAATATTTACACTGACCTTTCACTTGCTCTTTGAGACATTCCATCCCTTGTCTGTATCTTGCCCATTTAGATTGCAAGTTCTCTGGGGTCAAAGACCTTGTCTGGAAAGCACCTAACATGCTTTTGGTGATGTGTAAATAAAAATAAGGATAAGAATTTGATACATCTGAGCCCTTCCGATGCATAAAGTGTGCTCTTACTTCGTAGTATTCAGAGATGGTCTCTAACCACATACACTCCTAATATATTTAGAAGTTTATCACACTTGAATTTCCCATTGTAGCTAAGAAATAAAACGCTGTTTGTTAAAAATGGGGGTCTAGTGCATTTAATGTTTCTCACACGTGTATTTCTTGCACAGTTACAGAAGTAACAAATATGTAGCTAGTTAAATATGTCCTGCATGAAATAAAATGGTAAGGTGACAAATTCAAATGTGATAAAGGGAAATACTTTGTAAGATTCAGTGAGGCATTGGTCATTTATAAGAATAGCAAGACTACTCAGAGTTATCACTGTGAATACTAAAAAAAAAAAAAAAAGTTTTGGAAGGGATATAAAACCTTATGGTTCAGTGCTTATACCAATCTCTTAGTATTAGCGGTTAGGGAGGAAACTCTCCAGGTGGGCAGATTATCCCGTATCTGCCTACTACATCAGTGGTTCTCAAAGCTGGTCCACCGCTTGTTCAGAGAAAGCCCTTGGTGGGCCTGGCTGGTTTGTTTACCTGCCACGTCCGCCGGTTCGGCCGATCGTGGCTCCCAGTGGCCACGGTTTGCTGCTCCAAGCCAATGGGGGCTGCGGGAAGCGGTGCGGGCTGAGGGATGTGCTGGCCACTCTTCCTGCAGCCCCCATTGGCCTGGAGTGGTGAACCACGGCTAGTGGGAGCTGCGATCAGCCGAATCTGCGGATGCGGCAGGTAAACAAACCAGCCTGGCCAGCCAGGGGCTTTCCCTGAACAAGCGGCGGACTGGCTTTGAGAACCACTGTACTACAGGGTTTCTTGAACCTTCCTCTGAACCATCTGGTGCAGGCTACTGTTGAAGACAGGTTATTGGACTAGATGGACCATAGGTTTGATCAAGTATGGCAGTTCCTATGTTCCTGTTTCCTACAGTGTGTGAGTGAGTGAAGGATTTTTATCCTTTTGTATTTTATTCTGTTTACGGTCTGTTTATTGCAGGATGTGGAATGAGAGTTGCCTCCATCTTCTCTTTTACTTTAGTCTTGCAGAGCTGTTTCCCAGCACATCTCTTTGCATCTGAGGAACGGGGAGTCAACATTTCTTCTGCAGTCACATTGCAAGAGCATATCTCTGTAAAGTGTGCAAAGTCTCCCATCTCTGTTCTCAGGTTTCACCTCATACACTGGTCTTCTGTCCTGTGATCCTCATTACTAAATCTCTTAGAAACATCAACTCCTCAAACCTGTACTCTAGACAATGGCTATGAGATCACCTATTAGTGACAACTGGGAGATAGAAAAGAACCATAAGAAATCGTACAGTTAAGTTGTATTGTTCAATCATGTAGGTGACACTCTTCCTGCTTGCGTCAGTATAGGAACAATGCTTGGCACTAAGGGGCAATGAGCTGCTAAAGAAGCAATATTTGCAAGGCCAATATTTTTGGTTTCATTAGGAAAACTGAAATCCTGATCACTCCCCAAAATTCCATGACCCTCTTTCAAGAGTAGGATATTCAACATGGTATCCTGGGAAAATTCCAATATTGGTAATTACATTCAGGCTATGAAGATACCCCCTGCAGTTCTTTAAATTCAGTTGGAGCTGCTATTCCTCTTCATTTCCTCTTCAAAAGTACACAGCATTGCTGTGTGCTGTTAAATATCTGCCAAGTTCCTTTCCAGAACTGGCTGCATGTTAATAGTATAGAAGTGATTCATTTGTTTACAGTACATAGCACATAAAGTTCTTTGAGACCCTTCAGAATGACCAGTGCTTTAAAAATGTAATAACTATTAATTGAAGGCTCATTCATCAAAGTAAATGGCAAACTCCCTTTGACTTCAATGGGAGCAGGACTGAGCTTTACATATTTCTCAAAATGAAGCACAAGTACAAAACAATACTCCTAAATCATACTGTTGTTCTGAGATGCTGAAAAAATAATCTGACAATTTGACATTTTTTCTTATTTTTCCAGTATACAGTTCTTCAGTTGTATTGTATCAATTTACATCAAGAACACCCTGATCAAAAGCTACACAACACTTGGAACCGTGTATTAAAGCAACCGAGATGCCAGAATGATATAGGAATGGACTCCTGCCAGAGTTTTTTGCTTTTTCATTGTCTGCCATAACTTGCTTAAAAAAGCAGCTTGTAGAGACTTCGGAATTTCTTGTATGTGGCATATTTACCCTTGGTGCCCTAAACAGTACTTTGTATCAATAAATGCACAAGATTGTCAAGGCTTAACTATCTGCAACAGATATTGAATGTTTGAGCTAGCTCTTTGGATTTATGAACTGAGCCACAGAGGGCAATGAAGCTCTTTGAAGCATAGCAATCTTATTGTACATTGTATCTATACTGACTTCACAAGCAACAAATGCCTCTGACTTTTCTGTAAATATACAGTAACGGTTAAGCAAACCAGCAGGCTGACCCTATTTTAAATAATATCAAAATGGCCATTACTATTTTTTTCCCTTTTGTATGTGGACTATTTGTTTTCATGGCCCTGCATTTGAATATGTGTTACTGAGAGGCATAAACTGGCTTATCCTGAGCTGAGTTCATTCTTCCCCACTGATGGATGGAGCACTTTTGTGCTGCTCTCATTGGAGCAGAAATGGGGTTCACCTTTCAGTGTGACTGTTTCAGGTGAAAAAAACAGTACCAAAGTATGTTTAAGATTAAGGTTCTGTTTAATTACATTGCTGAATTGCATTCCTTCTGAATTAGAAGGCAGCTCCCCAGGAAACTTTATAAACTTTACTTTGCAATACCCATGCGCTCTCTTGCTAAGACGTGTGTGTATTCCAGTACACATATTTACCTCTGTAGGTACTTTGTGTAAATATACACCCACACACAATGGAAAAGTCCTTCACTTGCCACCCCTCCCCAAACAGGCAACCCTGTAAGGTTCATTGTGCTGCACTCTCCGCTCAGACGGAAGAAGCTGTGGCCTCCTTGGGGGAGCACAACCTATAAGCTCTGGAGCCTGAGGATTCAACAGCAGAACATTCCCATCTTAAACCTTGCACTGCACTTTTGAGGTTCCTACTCCTGCCACTTGGTGTTTTAGGAGCCATATTGCCACTGGTTGCTCATTCCATGGTTGCACACTAATCCATTCTCCAAGGTATGAGGCATAGAAGTGGTCAGAATTTTTTTATCTGAACAGTTTTCTGCTGGAACATACTGGTTCAGCAAAAACTTTTTGTGTATGTGTGAAACTGCATTTTTTCCGAATGTTCATTTCTTGGAAAATTTTGAAAATATTTTTTTGTTCTAACATATGTCTAAATTTCCCACAAAACAGAATTTCCAACTTTTGCCCAGCTCTAATGAGGGATAGAAGTGCCAGGCAGAGGAATTAATCTAGTGTCTAGCAATCTGTTAGGTTAAGAGGGGATTGAGCTGGTAAATTTTTTACTACCCAGTGTTTTCAAATATGAACCAGCCCATCTCTTAAACTAAACGTCTATTTTGAAGGTTGATGCTTCATGCCCATATTATGTTGAAGTTTTTTGATGCTTCATATTTGGCATCTGGCAGTAGGGGGAGACCTAAGACCGGCAGCAGCTGCTGAGTGACTGGCAAGGAGTCTGAAAGAAGTGGCCACACAATGTGAGAGAGACGTGGCTGGAAAAGTTTAAGAAAGTTTCTTTTAAAAAAATGTGTGGATGCATAGAGAGGCTGGGTAGCCAAAAAACAAAAGCAGCCAAAAAGCTAAATACATGCAGCTGAAGAACTTAAAAAATTCAAGAGGAAGACATGAAAGGTGGCCAGAATAGTATTAACAGAACAGACTCTCCCTTTCCCTTCCCTGATCATCTTTCATCCTGCTACATCCTTCTCCTCAAGTCTTGGCTTTCCTTTCTTTCCTCCTCCTATTGTCAAGAATGGCTGCTCAGAATTGTCAGTTCAGCCTAGTGCAGCAGAGGCAGAGAGTAGTGACCGCAGAGAGAAGAGTAAGGGAGTTGGGGGGAAAACAGACACCCCGAAATCAAGCTAGAGAGCTTTATAAATATGAATATGTAATAACTATCTCTTTTCAAGAAAGTGGCGCTTCCATGTGTAACTATGAATGAATAATGCAGATGCCTTGTCTAGAGAAAGATCATAGCCTCTGCACAGTCATGACTCAATACTTATTTTACACATGCAGCTCAGCCCTGCAGTCCTTTTGCACATATTATTCCCAACAAAGTCAGTTGGAACTGTGCACTCTGTGACTGCAGAATCAGAGTAATATGCCACCTCTGTGGCTTTGTGCAGAATGAACTTTGTTTACCTTTAATATTATGGGATGGCAGCAGCCATTTCAAATCTGCCTCTGTCAAACAACAAGCAAGCAAAAAATTAGACAACCACCATCCACTTACGTCCCTAAAAAGGGAATTGTTCTGCTGAACGGCAGCTGGTGTGTTCTTGTTTAAACACCCACGTTTCCAACAGCAGGAGGTTCTTGCAGATGAAACCTATGTTTTTCTGGATTGTGTCAGATAAAAGGAAATAAAGGAAAACAGCCAGTGTCTGTCCACTTCCAAAGAAACCTATTTGAGATACAACTAAATAGATCTTGGGAGGTCAGAGGAATTGTTGGCTGTGGGTGAATGCTGCTGGAGGCACCACTGAAGATACTGATTTAAATTGAAAAGAAATCACCATATTAATATTTATTTCACTTATATTACAGTAGTGCTCAGAGGCCTCACCTAAGATCAGGCCTTGTTGTACCAGGCATTCTACACTTACACAGTCTCTGTCACAAAGATTATGACATATAAACAAAGTAGATGGGAGTAAGAAAGTAGTATTTTCCACCATTTTTGAGGTGGGGTCCTGAGATTAAGGGTGAGATTTTCAAAAGTCTTCACTGTGGAACTTTTACCATTGACTTCAATGGGAGCACCCTAACAATGTGTCTACACAGCACAAAAAAACAACCCACATCAGTGAGTCTCTGAGCCTGGGTTGGCTGACTTCAGTTTGTTGGGTCTGAGGGAGGCCCAAGCTCTGAGACTCTACCCCTTAACCGGGTTTCAGAGCCTGGGTGCCTGCCTGAGCTTGAATATCTACACTGCTATTTTTAGCCCTGGAACATGCACCTGAGTTAGTTGACCGGGTCTCTGAGACTCTTTGCCATGGGCCTTTTTTTGCTGTGTAGGCACACCCTAAGGGTACGTCTACACTGCAATTAGATGCCCGCAGGTGGCCTGTGCTAGCTAACTCAGGCTAAGGGGTTGTTCAGTTATGGTGTAGACATTTGGGACTGGACTGGAGCCTGGGCTCTGGGACCCTCACAGGTGTCTGCTCTGATAATGTATTTTTATTTTGTTTGGTGTTTGTGTTAGGTTTTGATTTTGAAGTTGTACCATGGGGATCCAGTGAGGGACCAGGACCTCGCAGTGCTAGTGGCAGGCATACCTGACCCTTCGGGTGAGAATGTGGAGCGGTGGCATTGCTACACTGCGAATGCTTTGAGTATTTTGTAGTCATGAATTTCATAGTGGGGTATAAAATTGCAGCTGCCCACCTGGCTGGTAAAATTTCGTCCTGTAAGCACAGTCTGATGCAGACTATGAACAAAGTACACGCAGAAATCAAGCTAATCCGTCAGTCACATTTTGATCTAAAGCAGTCGGTGAATACTTAGACATTCTGTATTGTAGCAGAAATCAAGAAGAGAAGGAATTGATGCAATAATATGAAGTTGTTTTGCAATAGTCTGGAAGACTTTGAAATTGCTGCTATGATAAATTATATCCTCCATAACCCAGACTAGCCTGCACCTACAAACCCTACAATGGGGCAAGTTATCCAAAAACAGATTGCAAAATTCTCACATTGACTTATTGGTCAGGTATTTTTAGCAAATACTTCCTAGTCTCTAGATTGTTTTGAATTCACAATTCAAGCTACGTAGTTTAATTACATAAATCCCATGATATTCTTTATGGGCCTGATCCAATGCCACTGAAGTCAATGGAAAGACTTTCATTGATTTTAATGAGCTTCGGATGAAGTCTCGATTGAATGACTTATGTAAGTAAGCAACATGAACTTGGCATGAAATTGGAACAGTATAATGAAATATACAATTCAAAATTTGCTTTTGGTGAATATTTATGCAATCAATATTATGAATATTTGCTTTTTGTTAAAGTTTGCACTAGATGGAGAACTCATGTGTGATAGTGAGTAGGAAAGGTCACAAACATAGCTGAATTGAAATGATCTTTTGAACATGATATTAATGGAAAATGCTTTCTTCCATTCACTCATCTCTAGTTGTGTAAAAGGTTCTGCCTGACTTGCTAAGATTGCAGGGCTAACCATCTGATTTTTCAGGTGATGGCAAGAATGAAAGTGAACATCTCAAGGCTTCAATTTAGATTCAGCCTTGCAGAGAACCGAGGTCTAAACGCTCTGAAGGACAAAGGCACATTTTGACCTGTTCTGCAGAGTATTTGGATAAAAACAGAAGAATGACCATAGTGAGTCAAACCAATGGGCCATCTAGCCCAGTATCCTATCTTCAGGCAGTGGCCAATGCCAGGTGCTTCAAAGGGAATGAACAGAACAGGACAATCATCATCCCTTATCTCCCAGTCCTGGCATCTGGCATTCAGAGGCTTAGGGACACAGAGAGCATGGGGTTGCATCCCTGACCACCTTACTAGTAGTCATTGATGGACCTGTCCTCCATGAATTTATCAAACATTTTTAATTCAGTTATAGTTTTGGCCTTCACAACATCCCCTGGCAATGAGTTCAATAAGTCGTCTGTGTGTTGTATGATGAAGTACTTCCTTTTGTTGGTTTTAGACCTGCTGCCTAATAATTTCATTGGGTGACCCCTGGTTTGTGTGTTATGTGAAGGGGTAAATAACACTCCCTTATTCACTTTCTCCACACCATTCATGTTTTTATAAACCTCCCTCATATCCCACCTTAGTCGTCTCTTTTCCAAGCTGAATAGTCTGTCTTTTTAGTCTCTCGGATGTTTTCAAAGACCTACCATGATGACTCCAAGATCTCTTTCTTGAGTGGTAACAGCTAATTTAGATCCCATTATTTTGTAGGCATAGTTGGGATTTTGTTTTCCAATATGCATTACTTTGCATTTATCAACATTGAATTTCATCTGACATTTTGTTGCCCAGTTTGTGAGATTCCTTTGTAACTGTTCATGGTCTACTTTGGACTTAACTGTCTTGAGTAATTTTGTACTGTCTGCAAACTTTGCCAACTCACCATTTACCCCTTATTCCTGATCATTTATGAATATGTTGAAAAGCACTGGTCCCAGTACAGATATCTGGGGACACCACTATTGTACCTCTCTCCATTCTGAAAACTGATAATTTATTCCTATCCTTTGTTTCCTATCTTTTAACCCATTACTGATCCATGAGAGAACCTTCCCTCTTATCTCATGACTGCTTAGTTTGCTTAAGAGCCTTTTGTTGGTGGAACCTTGTCAAAGGGTTTCTGAAAGTCCAAGTACAGTATATCCACTGGATCACCTTTCTCCAAATGTTTGATCCTTTCAAAGAGTTCTGATAGACTGGTGAGGCATGACTTCCCTTTACAAAAGTTGCATTGACTCTTTCCCAACAAATCGTATTCAGATATGTGCTGATAATTCTGTTCTTTACTATAGTTTCAACTGGTACTGAAGTTAGGCTTACTGGCCTGTAATTGCCAGAATCACCTCTGGAGCCTGTTTAAAAAATTGATGTCATGTTAGCACCAGATGACTAGAGGATAGCTGAGGCTGATTTAAGAGAGAGGTTATATACCACAGTTCTGCAACTTCATACTTCAGAACTCTTGGGTGAATACCCTCTGCTCCTGGTGATTTATTACTGCTTAATTTATCAATTTGTTCTATTAATAATCTCAATCTGGGACAGTTCCTCAGATTTGTCACCTGAAGGGAATGGCTCAGGTGTGGAATCTCCCTCACATTCTCTGCAGTAAAGACTGATGCAGAGAATTCATTTAGCTTCTCCACAATGTTATTGTTCTCCTTTAGCACCTTGATCTTCCAGGGGCCCCACTGATTATTTGGCAGGCTTCCTGCTTCTGATGTCCTTACATTTTATTTTTTGCTATTAGTTTTTGAGTCTTTTGCTAATTACTCTTCAAATTCTGCATTGGCCTGCAAATTTGCCACATCACCGTTTACACTTGACTTGCCAGAGTTTATGCTCCTTTCTATTTTCCTCAATAAGATTTGACTTCAAATTTTTAAAGGATGCCTTTGTGCCTTTAGCTGCTTCTTTTACTGTATTTAATCATGTATTTAATCATGGTGGAATTTTTTTTTGTTTTCTTACTATTTTAATTTGGAGTGTACATTTAATTTGAGCCTCAATTATAGTGCTTTTAAAAGTTTCCATGCAGCTTGAAGGCATTTCACTCTTGTGACTGTTCCTTTTGATTGCTATTTAAGTAGCTTCCTCATTTTTGTATAGTTCCCATTTCTGAAGTTAAATGCTACTGTGGTGGGTTTCTTTTGGTATTCCCCTCCCCACAAGGATGTTAAATTTAATTATATTATAGTTGCTATTACCAAGCGGTTCAGCTATAGACACTTCTTGGACCAGATCCTGTGCTCCATTTAAGATTAAATTAAGAATTGCCTCTCCCCTCATAGGTTCCAGGACTAGCTGCTCCAAGAAGCATGGTATCTAGAAACTTTATTTCAGCATCCCATCCTGAGATGACAAGTACTCAGTCAATATGGGGAAAGGGGAAATCCCCCATTATTATTGTTTTCTATTTTTATAGTCTCTCTAATCTCCTGGAGAATTTCACCATCACAATCCTGGTCAGATGGTTGGTAGTATATTCTTACCGCTATAGTCTTATTGTTCAAGCATAGAATTTCTATCCACAGAGATTCTATGGTACAATTTGATTAATTTAATAATTTTAATATATCAACTCTATGCTTTCTTTCACATATAGGCCCACTCCCCCACCAGTATGACCTATTCTGTCATTCCTATATATTTTGTACCCTGATATTGTAGTGTCCCATTGATCTGTCATCATTCCACTGAGATTCTGTGTTGCTTATTATATCAATCCTCACTTAATATCAGGCACTCAAGTTCACCCATCTTAATATTTAGACTTCTAGCATTTGTATACAAGCATTTATAAAATTAATCACTTTTTAGTTGTCTGCCGTCACGTGATGTAATTGAATGGGACTCTTTTTTTCACTTGACTGGTTATCTTCAGTTTCTACCTGTACTTTATCTACTTCTATCCTCTCTTCTTTACTAGGACACAGAGAATCCCTGTTAATAGATACTTCCTTATGGGATGTCTCTGTCCAAATAGTGTGCTCCTCTATATCTGCTGGAATTCTCTAGCCCTTCATTTAAGAACTCCTCTATGACCTTTTTAATTTTACATGCCAGCAATCTGGTTCCATTTTGGTTTAGGTGGAGCACATCCTTCCTGTATATGCTCCTCCTTTACCAAAAGGTTCCTCTGTTCCTAATAAACCTAAAACCGTCCTCCCTCCATGCAATGAGACCCTGCAGTTCTGCTTGTCTAACTGGCCATGCATGTGGAATGGGAAGCATTTCAGAGAATGCTACCATGGAGGTTCTGGACTTTAATCTCTTACCTAGCAGCCTAAATTTGGCCTCCAGGAACTCCACTACTTTTCCTTATGTCATTGGTATCTACATGCACCATGACCACCAGCTCCTTCCCAGCACTGCACATAGATCTGCGTAGATGTCTCGAGAGAACTGCAGCCTTTGCCCCTGTCAAGGTTCCTTCCCCACTCTGAACTCTAGGGTACAGATGTGGGGACCTGCATGAAAACCTCCTAAGATTACTTTTACCAGCTTAGGTTAAAACTTCCCCAAGGTACAAATTAATTCTACCCTTTGCCCTTGGATTTCCACTGCCACCACCAAACTTTATCTGGGTTCCTGAAAAAAAAACGGAGTTTGGACACGTCTTTCCCCCCAAAATCCTCCTAATCCTTGCACCCCACTTCCTGAGGAAGGTTTGGTAAAAATCCTCACCAATTTGCATAGGTGACCACAGACCCAAACCCTTGGATCTTAGAACAATGAAAAAGCATTCAGTTTTCTTACAAGAAGACTTTTAATAGAAGTAAAGGAATCACCTCTGTAAAATCAGGATGGTAGATACCTTACAGGGTAATTAGATTCAAAACATAGAGAATCCCTCTAGGCAAAACCTTAAGTTAGAAAAAAGACACACAGACAGGAATAGTCATTCTATTCAGCACAGCTCTTTTCTCAGCCATTTAAAGAAATCATAATCTAACACATACCTAGCTAGTTTACTTACTAAAAGTTCTAAGACTCCATTCCTGTTCTGTCCCCGGCAAAAGCAGCATACAGACAGACACAGACCCTTTGTTTTTCTCCCGCCTCCCAGCTTTTGAAAGTATCTTGTCTCCTCATTGGTCATTTTGGTCAGGTGCCAGCAAGGTTACCTTTAGCTTCTTAACCTTTTACAGGTAAGAGGATTTTTCCTCTGGCCAGGAGGGATTTTAAAGGGGTTTACCCTTCCCTTTATATTTATGACAGCCCCCAGAAGGCAATTCGCTTTGCAGTTCTCTTGGCCATCACGTATCCAGCTATCTATATTTCTAATGATTTGAATCCCCCATTACTATTACCTGTCTCTTCCTAATAACTGGGATTCCCTCCCCCGGAGAGGTATCCTTAGTGTGAGAGCATACCATGACATCATTTGGAAGGAGGATCCCAACTATAGGATCATTTCTCTCCTCTCCAGTTTGATGTTCTTCTTCCCTGAGACTTTTCAGTAGCACAGAGCCTGTCAGACTGGGGCTGGGACTGCTCTACTATGTCTGAGAATGTTTCATCTGTGTACCTCTCCATCTCCCTTAGCTCCTCCAGTTCAGCCACTGTGCTCTCAGAGCCCATACTTGGTGTCTGAGGGCCATGAGCTCCTTGCACCGAATGTACACATACACCACCTGCCCACAAGGCAGGTAATCGTACATGCTGCATTCAGTGCAATAAACTGAATAGCCCCCACTCTGCTACTGGGTGTCTGCCTGCATTCTGTATACTCCCATATCTTTTTGTGTGTGTGTGTGTGTGGGGGGCGGGTAGGGGGGTGTTTATTGGCCTAAATTTAGAGAATATTTGGTGTATCTGTCTGTAAACTCTGTTGCAAAACTCCCCTGTTTGCTGCTTCTGGTCACATAAGAGCTGGCTTTTTAAACTCCTGTTCTCCCTGAGTAGCTCACCTCCTGCTTAATGATTAAGGATCCTAAAGAGATTAGGAATCTAGGCTCAGCACACGACCCCCCCCCCTTGAAAAGGACAACACGATATACTACAGTCAAGCACCAAGAACACTACAAACACTCATCCCCAAGGTCACATTGTCACTCCTTCACTTGCAGAACTCTCTTGCAAAACTTCCCTGTTCCTGCTGCTCTTGTTCACTTATGTGACTGATGTTAATGGGTAAGGTACCAGGGCAAGGCCATAGTGGACACGCCAGTTTCAGAAAACTTGTTTTGGCTACATTCTCTTTTGGTGTTACTCAGGCTTGGTTTCTCATCTGCACACAGTACTTGCTGTATCTTTTTCATGATCTTCTAGGGCTAGGAAAAATAAACCTGGATGGACTTGGACAGAGGCGGGTGCTGAAAGGCTAAGGATTTATTACTGGTTTGGAGTTGTTAATGCAATTTGATCCTGACTTGCATGTAGTTGGCATGCAATGAATCTCCATTATGTGTGTTTGTGTATGGGAGTGGTCATTTCTCGGATTATGTCAGCTGGAGAGGAGAAATCAATCACCTTAGCTTGAAAGATGATTAAAAAAAATCAGAAAGTTAACTATATATAAGCTGAACTGGAAACTGATTTAGGAACATCTGTAAATGTCTAGTTAATGCCTTACTGAAACACAGCCCATGCCCCTAGAAAGGAGTTTCCAGCACTTCTAATGGTTGGACAACAGTTGTCAGCCTTGATGGTTTCAGAAAGTTGAAACAGATATGCAAGTGATATAAGAACAGGCATAGATAGATTGCTTTTGCCTCACATATCCCAGCAGAGATTGAAAAGAAACTAACCAGTTCCAGTTCTGCAACAATAGTTCTTGCTGTAGTCATCACCAGATCAGGGCAAGCGCTGAACACCTAGTGGTCTCACATGTCGATCTGTGTTTACTAGGAGCTACAGCAGCTGGCGCTGGTGAATTAGCACATAGCATTTTTTCCTCTGGGGCAGTATGGAACCTGTGTCCCCAGCATGATATTCAGAGGCAATATGTTGCTGGCATTACTGTCTTATGAATAAGATGTAAAACAAGATACAGAACATTTATGATGGTAAAGGTCGCATGGGACCTCTTGCAAGAGGAGGATTATGGTCTTGGAATGCCAGCCAAAGCCCAACTCAGGCAAAATGTAACTACCAATCTAAATTTTATTGCAGTTTAATTTGGAAGTCTTCACTTCCCCTTCTGCACACACAGCTGTGTGGTTTTGCTGGTGCAGCATCTACTGGGTTTCTACCTGAGAGGATGTTACAGCAGTGTTCAAACTGATCTTTAAAGCACTTTAAGAATATTTGGAATTAAATTTTGTATGTATAGGTGTGTAAGATATTGGGTCAAAATGTTTTCAACTTCAAGGCGGGTTTTTAAAACTAACATAGTAAAAGAAAGAAACGTACCACAAATTAATTTTTAGGGGTTTCGTTTCTCACAATAAACATTATGGGGAAGAGCCCCAGTTATAGTGTTAATTTCTCATCTTTCTACTTGTACCCCAGTGCTGCAAGCAATATCAAGGAATTGAACAATGATAAGTCAGAGTAATAGGTGTCTTATTACAAGCTATTACTTTATTACAAAGGTCACTATTGGTGGCTTAGAAAAGTGTGGGATCTTAAATACAACGTGAACTACTGTAGAATCCCCAGGCCTTGTGGAGTGAGTCAAGAACAAGACTTTAAACTATAACTGAATTGACTAGTCTTTTATGGGTTTAAGGGTGGTCTGGAAATAATATTTAGAGTCATTTATGGGTGCAAATTATCATTACAATTTGCACATAAGTAGCAGTTTTTCATAGTGTTCCACAGACAATGCAGTGCAATTGAAACACAGCCATCTCTGAAGTAGATGGTGACAAATGAACAACAAACAGCACAGAAGTGGGTGAAGGTAGAATTTTGGCCAAAAACATTGTGACAAATGCATGTTCTTAAAAAAGTACTGTTGCAGTCTTTATTTTCAGACAGGCCTGCGGTTTTAATATCACATCTGAAAGACCCCTATAGCTGCACAGTGGTAAAACCTAACTACCACAGAAGGATGAAGAACTGAATCTACCCTGCCAATATTTGAACCTATGGTTCCAAGAAGTCTGTTCAGACGTGAGGTTTAGACCACTAAGCCATCCTCTCAGGCAGTAACCATACTGGGCTTTAACAGATGACTTAGGGGACAAATAACTAAACATTGATGTTCCGGTCTTTGTTTAGGAAACCTCAGTTCAAGGAAAACACACTTATATCAGCACACATCTTTATTCCAGTGGCTCACCATTCTAAAGGCAACAGGAACAGTCAATGGGCAAACATTCTAGAATAGCAGGGCTCAAAGCATTGTGGGGTACAATTAAGATTCAAATTTTTTTACTCCAAATCCAGAAACACAAAAGTTAACTGTTTCCTGTAGTCTGGGCAATCTAGCAAGGTGATGCATTGTAATAAACCCACTTTTTTTTAAGTGAGCTTGTCATGAGTAAAACTTTTGAAATGAGTTAGCAATAATTTAATACAAACAAATCTTGTTTCTTGAAGCAAACTGGAGCACACAATTTAGATTAGGGATTATCTGTGGGATTTTACTTATGATGCCATAAATGTACATTAAACTGCGTGGCACTTTACAAAACAACATATAGTTAGACAAGGCATCTGCCCCCACACACCCTGTAATCTGTCCAATTCAGAGTCTGATTTTTGTAAACCTTTACTCATATGAGAAGCCTTATTGAACAACTAGATACTAAAATAAACAATTAAAAGATAGGGCCTGAGCAGGCAGAGTTTCAGCGGAAGAAGTGAAAAATTCGAAGGAGAGGAAGGTTGACTGGGGCCACAGGAAAATGAAGGCTGTTCTCTCTTTAGGAATGGCAGCATGGGAAAATGACAATGGGAGCACCCAGGGGAGAGAAATGAGGGGAAAAACACTCAACACAAAATTGGGTCCGTGGAATTTCCTGCACGGACAGCGCTGGTGAGTTCATAAATTCACAGCTCCATCAGCTAAACCAGGCCCCACAAAGGTGAGGCTGAAACCCTGTAACATGAGACTTGATGATAGTCATTATCTTAATGCAGGGTTGCAAGTGTTATGAGTATGTTACAAATAATGAACCCACTCTGTGGGAATCAAGGATGTTTTGCTGAGGAATTACAACCCCTGCTCCCGCAGAAAGGCCAAAATGCATTCATTTTTCATCCCACAATTACCATTTGAGTAGTTTTATGCAGCTAGCTATTTTCAGCTCCCCAACAGAAAATGTGTTGGATGAAGCTGACTTCTGAATTATATTCTTCCTTGCAGAGCTTTATTCTCTAATAAGTACTAAAGAATCAGGTTAGTGTATGGCATGAACAAAAGGAAAGCCTTATGTGCTTAACTGTTCAGTATTGGCTGAGAAAACAAATCCAAGCATCCTGAGCCCTCTAGCAAAGTTATTGGAAACTTCCTTTGCTGTTTCAAATGTTGGCAGGTCCAGCAGATGTGCATGGTTCTGAAGTAGAAAAATAGCACCTGTGTATCTCTCTCTCTCTCTCCAAATACCTGAGCATCAATTTTAAATTCTCACATAGCCTGTTAATATTAAAGATGGCTTTGCCCCAATACCTGACAGCTCTTAATGAATATTATCCACATACACCAGAGACTTGTAAATGAAAAAGTATCCTATTAAAAAATACCTTAAGACTCCCTACCTCAGTCTCTGCCATCTTTTATCTCTTTGAAGCTTGAACTGTTCAGATTTTATATCCCTTGCCCAGGACTTTGCTTATCACTGCCTCCAAGTCTGCATTCTAAACATATCAGTGACTTCATCTTTCCTCACATCTACTTCTCTTCAGTCACTTTTGCAGCTTACATCTTCCAATAGCCCATCCCATTTATACCATGGCAGTCCTTTCTGTGATTGATTCTGTGGAATTTCTTTTTATTGTTCTTTCCTTAGAACCATAGAAATTTGAGATGGAAAAGGCCGATTAGGTCATCTTGTCCATTTTCCCCTGCCAATGCTGAATTGTTTCCTAGAGTCTAACTGAAAAATTACTCATGCAATGGGGCTTCCACTACTTCTCATACAAGACTATTCCACACTATAATACTGTTGATCTTATCATTACAAAGTTTTTCATAATAGTTATCCTATGTTTTTATTCTATATCCCATTGGCCCACTCTGAACGAACTCTCTCCAGCACCTCTTTTGGTGTTGACGTCCTGCAAAACTCAGACACCATCTAACCTTCTAATTTATTCAGATGCTGTTTAGTCACCTTTCCCCTTCCCACAATAACACACAATGTGCCTCATTGTCTCAAGATAAATAACAACAACAACAAAAAAGTAGGCCATACAGTGAATGTTCCCTTAATAGTTATATTTACCACTGCAAACCCTGGCACTCTCCTTTTTTGTTACTGATCAATAATGTACTTAATTTCCTTGTAGCATTGTTTGTATTGCACAACTGATTTCTAAGGCTCCCAGCACTTCACTGATCAATATATGTTAGACTGTGCTATTTAGGAACTGCCTTGAGTTGGGATTGGTGTGAAGTTCTGTCCTATAGGGAGCTAAGGAAGGCACAAACCTCCCCCAAACTTCCTGGTATAAAGGGTGTGTGTGTACAGACTATGCTGTCACTTGATGGGATGCAGCCTGTTCTACTAGTTAGAGCACACATGGAGAGAGAACAGAGTAGAGTAATGGCCCAGCTTCCTCAGAGATCTGTCAGGAGAAATGTTCATGGAGGGAGCAATCTCTGTGCTCGTAGAAGTATAGTGACTTTGGCATTTGCATAGGAGAGGCATGGGGGAGATATTTTGCACAATCATCCATTGCGTATACCTGTGCTATAGCCCGGGACAACCTCACCCTATGTGAGTTGGTCCCTATGAACTTTTGCATGTAGTTATCACAGATTTTAATAAGAGAGAATGAAAAGAGGACAAGGAGGGAAATGCTCCCTTTAAAGGATCTTATTAAGATAAAAAAACAAACCAGCCCAGCTTCACTGTATGTTGATACTGATCAATGCAAGTGTTTGAATAGAGAAACTGATCCATTTATTTCCACTGTCACTGTGCAAAATAGAAAAATGTAAAATAAATAGTACAGAACAGTTTTCTACAAAATTCATACAAGTGCTTACTCTCTTGTGAGAAGTGTTCCTTTACTTGTGTAGTTCCAATGCTGTATTACAGCACAAGCTCCAGCAGTTGCTATAGTTAAGGTTGTATAACAGTTTCCATTCTAAACCCCCTGTTTTTAGTGACTCAGAACAACAGGGAACACAGTTCACAAAAAATTGTCATTTTTCTCCCTTCTTTCCCCATGGAAGCTCAATATTTGAATGAAAAATTGCATCTGAATTCTGACAATATTAACCAGCTCTACTTATAACTTCCATTTTCTGAAAATGCCATGATTAGTCTCTGCTAAAAGATGAACTTTTAGAGAAATTTGAACACAGACATATATATATATATATATATATTAGGGAATCAGAGGAGATTGGGGGATTGGTGGGAAAAGCCTCCTGCAGACCTCATAACAGGGGAAGGGGCTGGGGTGGGGGCTCCTGCATACTTGGGTCACATTTAAAAAATGCTAAGCACACACAATTGAGGCCAGATTTTCAGAAGAACTTGTTGCCTATTCAGGCACCAAAATACATGGCCACATTTTCAAATAAGCTCAGCACACTGTGAAAATCTGACTGCTTATATAGGTACCTTTTGAAAATTTGGTCTCAGAGGAAGTTGAGTACTTGAAAATCTGACCCTGAGGGTTTATGAAAATTTGCCCCCCTCCCCCCCAATTGTGTGTGCTAAGTATTTCTGGCTATTAATGAACTTGGTTGCTACTTCTAAATATTTCTAGTTCACCTAAGTTCATCTGCCTGCCTTACTTTTGTCAACTTGAAATGAATTGAGCCATGAATGGTGTCAGCAAGATTTATCTGGTGCCTATTGTATAACAAATTTCATAAGAATTAAAGGAACATGCTTGGCAAAAACAGACACCTGCTGTTCAGAAGAACTTGAGAACCTCTTGGTTTCCTTTAACAAAATAAATATTGTCGGGAAGAGTTTTTCTTAACTGGTTCCAAATCTGACAATTATCTCAGTAGGGTTGGCTCCATAGAGTCCTGTGGGGCATCAGTGATCTGGTCAGGCGAGAAATAGAGGTGACATGAATAGTTTCCGTAGGAGGGAAATGAGAGGGGTGATTTAGATGAGCTCACCACTTAAGGAGTGCATAGCCAGGCAGAAAAGTACAGTAAGGGCCATGGCTCATTGGGAAACCATTTACAATAGTGTATAAGATGTGGCAAATGGATTGGTGGTCACAGTGGTTCAGAGTGGAAATGACTAAAGTATGGTTATACCAGAATTAAGGGCTAGTAGTTTTTTTTTCTCCACAAAATGCTCTGCACTCTTGAAGTCAACACTTGCTGCTCTGTTTGAGATTCATTCAACCCTTGTGGCTTTATGTGTGGTGCCTTTGTTCTGCTTTCTCAATTGCTGCCACAGCAGCTCACTGAGGGTTATTGTTGGCAACTGCCTCCTGGCCCCTTTCATTGCCTTTGTCTCTCTTCCCGCTACACTATAACACGTTTCACTATGACTGTTGTTATGCTCCCACGATATATGGGGAGAGTGCAGGGGAAGAAAAATCAGTGAATTGTGCAGCCAGTAATGAGTTGTACTGCAGCCATTTCCAGCCATGTCTCTTGCTATTTTCCCCTTCACAAGTGAAACTTCACAAGCTTTGGCTTTTGGTCTGGATCGTTGCCTGTTTTTGCCCTGTTTTAATTCCTAGTAATCCATTTCTTCTGTACATACCAAGACTGCCCCTCACAGGACCTGATCCTGGTCAAACTGAAGTCAACAGAAGCTGGCTTAGGTCCGCACAGTCTGAGCCTTGTTTAGTAACCCCATTAATTGCCACCACCTCTTTGTGCTGCTGATGTTTTTCCTCATGTTCCCTGTATACATTAGACAGTATCTTCCCAGGACAGGGATTTTGCCTTATTTTATAACTGCAGCTTTGTGCACATGCATGGTTCTATATAAATGCTATACATCATTTAATATAGTGCCTTCATGCTCTCTGTTGGCACAAGGGAATCTTGTTCAGAATTAGTGTTCCTTCCACTGCAAAATGAGGCATGCTTCAAAGTTGTCTTGGGGTGCCTGTGCAGCTCAGAGCCCTGGGCTCTTTAGCAGAAAGATCAAGAGATGCAAAGCAGAATCCTGGCTTTCCTTAAAGCAAAGAGCTAACTAAAGAGCTATCTGTGTGAACTAACAAATGTTTCTCTAAGCACACTTCGCTTTCCGAGCCTTGATCGGACCAGTGTAGCCTCTGGACTGTAGGAGAGGAAGCTCAGTAGTGTACATGGCAGCTGGATTAATGAAAGAAGTGAGAATGAGGAATTTCTGTATTCTAATTCTGAGCTCAGCTCTTACACTGACTCCCTTTGTTGCCTTGGTCAAGTCACTGAACCTTCCTGCCTTCTTTTTCCCATCTGTAAAATGATGTTCGTGTTTCTCCTCTACCTCAGAGTAGGAGTGAAGACAACTAAGTTGTTAATATAATCAATTAAATTGTGACATGCACTGGAATTTATCAGAGTGCATATACAGACTTTCCAATTGCTGAGAAAGCAGACCTCCCTCCCACCCCAGTCCAATATAATGAGACAGAAATTTATTGGGGTGTGGGCCATCATGGATAGACCCCAAGCAGCTGGGCTCCATTTCTGAAGCAGGTGCTTGAGAGGGTCTTAACACATGATACATATGTTTTCTCTAAAGTGAGTAATCTAAGTTTTGGGGGAATATCTCACAGAGTCATCTCACCAGCCCTTCCCAGAGTCCTCAGGCTGCCCCTGTGGATAGTGGTAGATGGGACATTTTGGGGAGGGGATTATTTCATAGGCTTAGCCAAATGTAAAGGCTGGTTCCCAGCAGGAACAAAGGCTGAACTTGAAAAATGAGTAGTGATTTTAGGTGCCTCTGGTTTTGGGTGGCCTACCTGGCTTCCAAAAAGTACTGAGCACCCATCCCTCTGAAAGTCAGGCCCCCTTTTGGATGTTTTAGGTTGGACACCCAAAATCACAAGTCACTTTGGGAAAAAAAAATCCATACAACTTCATGTACTTTATAAACAAACATAGGGAAAAGAGGGAGGCCCAGTTTTGATCCCGAAACCTTAACGGTGTCACCTTACAGAACAAGCCTGAGTTTCTGTAAGGATGGTGATATGGAACATGTGCTCTAAGGCAGTATGGCTGATGGAAATGAGTGTCTAGAAATGGAAATTACCACATCTGAGGTGGAAGAAAAACTTAGAGCTTAATGTGCTCAAATCCAGGGAACTGAATAACTTCCACCCTGGAATACTGAAAGAACTGGCACATGATTGCTAGTCTGTAGCAATGATTTTTATCTATTTGGGGGTAGTACCATATGACTGGAGAATAGCTAACATCTATATTTAAGAAAGGGGAAAAAGTGATCTGGGCAATTACAGACTTGTTAGTCTGACTTTGCTAATGTCAGGCATTAGCACAAAAAGTATGAAGGAAAGAATAATTAAATTCATAGAGGTAAAGGGTATGTAATGCAACATGGGTTTGCTAAAGGTAGATCATGCCAGACTAACCCTTATTTCCTTCTTTGAGAAAGTAACTGATATTTTTTAGATAAAGGGAGTGCAGTATCTAATGTACTTGGTCTTTGTTAAAGCATTTGACATAGTATCACATGGAAAATTATTAGTTAAATTTAAGGAAGATGGGTATTGGTACAAGCACTGTAAGGTGGATAGAGAACTGGCTAAAGGGGAGAGGGCAATGGGTTGTGCTGAAAGGTGAATTTTTGGACTGGAGGGAGGATACTAGTGGAGTAGTTCAAGGATTGGTTTCAGGACCAATCTTAGTCAATATTTTTATTAATGAGGCTTGCACAAAATATAGAAGTGTGCAAATGAATTTGCTTATGATACAAAGCAGGGAGGCCTTGTCAATAGAGAGGGGGATCAGGATATTATACTGGAAGAACTTGAAGGCCAGAGTGACAGAAATAGGATGAAATTCAATAGTACAAAGTACAAGGTCATGAACATAGGCTCTAATAATAATTTCTACCACAAGCTGGAGGCTCATCACCTGGGAGAGATCTGGGTATGTGGGTTGATCACAGGAATGCGTGTGAACCATTAATGTGATTCAGCTGTGAAAAAGGAAAATGTAATCCTAAGATGTCTTAGGCAAGTCATTTCCAGTAGAGATAGAGAAGTAGGACCTCATCTGGAATACTGTGTACAGTTCTGGTCACTTGTGGTCAAGATAGATGAATTTAAACTGGAGGGCCTATTATATGAGAGGAGACTGGAACAGCTTGGCTTGTTAAGTCTAGCAAAAAGAAGTCTGGGGGAGATATGACTACTGTCTATAAATGCGCTAGGGGGGTAAAAACTAGGGAGGGTAAAGAGCTACGTAAGCTAAAGGACAATGCTGGCACAAAAACAAATGGATATAAACTGGCCATCAACAAATTCAGGCTGGAAACTAGAAGGCTTCTAACCATCAGCTGGGTGAGGTTCTGGAACAATCCCCTAATAGGATTTGTGGGGGCACACAGCTTAATTAGTTTTGAGGGAGAAATGGATAAATTGATGAGTGTATGGTAGGGCTGGTATGAGTGTGATGGTAGGGGATAGGGTTCCCCAGATCTGGGGCTCACTTCTGATTTATGTTGTATCTTCCTAAAGCTCATGCTTCAGGGTTTCAGCCAGCTACTGGTCGCGATCAAGATTTCACACACACCCCACCCCCACACACAGTGTATTCTGGGAGTTTGTTTTATCTCCTTCCTCTGAAGCATCAGAGATGGCCAGGGCTGGAGATGGGACAACGGATGGGGAGAACCAGGCTCTGAGGTGGCACCGAGCATTCTCTCTCTCAGGAGCTTGGCTGGCTGGTTCTTGTTCACATGCACAGGGTCTAACTGAGCACCATATGTGGGGTCAGGAAGGAATTTTCCCCTAGGTCAGATTGGCAGAGACCCTCGGGGTAGGGATGGGGGGGTGTCTTCTGCTGCAGTCTGGGGATGTTGGTCACTTGCCAGGATTGCTTGGGTATACTTCACTTATTTTCCCTGCCATTGCCTGGCTCTCGTGCACCTCAGCCCTTGTATTCTCTGCCTGTGGCACGTAATGGTCTAGTCTCCTGTAGGCTATAATACTTTGGTTTAATCTCGGTTGTAGGGTGTGGGTGCTGGGTGGAGTTGGTGGCATGTGATCTACAGGAGGTGAGACTGGATGATCTGGTGGGGAGAATGTTACCTTGTGAAATGTACCCAGTGCCAACTACTGATTTCCCCTGCTTTTGTTTCCAGATTTACTCCCCCCACTTATTTTACAAAGTAGGCAAGGATTGGCTCATCCCTCATAATGCTATCTATGTCAATGCAGTTGCAACACTTTTTCAAGGTGTGAGGATACTTTTGAACTCTTGTAGCCTATTATTATTATATTATTATTATAGGACATGCTTTCTGTACTATAACCCACTCCCCTTGTTCATTCCTTTTTCATTTGAACGTTCAGCATCTGGGTGTGCTTTAGGTGCATAGCCTAAACTAAGGGAGCTCTTGAGTTCAAGATTCACTGTGATCAATGCCAGATAACTGAGTTTAAAGATGTGAACAAAAATGGCCTACTAATTGGTATCAGCAGGAATTCTTGCTTCTATATAGGAGATGTGGGCTCAAAAGTGATGGCTGAGTAGATACCCAGGGTATCCCTACTAACAGAGGCAGGCAAATACCAAACAAAGCATTTGTCAGCATTCTCTAGTGATTGTTTAATGCGTTTACCACTCAGTGGAAACTACTTTCTATAAGTATGTAGGCTCTGCCGCAAGAAAGAGATGCATGGACAGAGACTATTATGTGGTGGTGTCATGGTAGGAAGGCAGGGCTGTAAATGAAGTGGTGGGCTTTGCATGCATGAGTAAGAAGAGGCCCAGGCTCCAACATAAAGATGTCAAGAATGACCTCTGGGCTTAACTTGATGCCTTAGTTTATGTAACACTGTGGTGTTGATAGTTCAGTTGTAATGATCAGAGATCTCAGGAGACTCTGAAACCTTTTTTGTTTTTGTTTTTTTTTGACCAAAAAAAATTGAAAATGAAATTAAAATTTTCCATTTTAAACACTTTTGTCCCCTCTTCCTCCACTGTTTTACTTCCCACTCCTTTTGTCCTCCCCACTGGAAAATTGAAAGACATGTAAGAAGTGAGAGTGTTGTTTTTCTCTCATGCTGCCTTGCTGGGGTCTTCTGCAGCTGCCTTTTGTTACAGCAATGGCCTGTGATATGAATAGGTCCATGCTATATAGCCATAATGATCCCTTCTGGTCTTAAAATCTATGAGTGAAATCCTGGCCCCATTGAAGTCAGTGAGTTTAACAATTTACTTCAATGGGGTCAGGATTTCACCCTCTGAATCTTTGAAACTTATTTTTACAGCATCTTTCATACAAACTGTATCCCAAAACACTTGACAAAGTTAAAAATGCTCCTTGCAGCATTGTTTTTCTCCCTAAATGTATTAAATTGTGGACAAGGGAGAACATATCTTTTCCAATGAGATTCATCTTTGTAATGAGATGGAGACTCAATGAGACAGAGATTATGGGTGGAGTTTTAAAAGCTGCTTAAGTGAATTAAGTTCCTAACACTGCTTGGTCACATTGCTTTCCTCTCTGATTGTCCTCCAGTGGATAACCCTTTCCAATTTGTTCTCCTGCACCTGCCAGCTTGGAAAGTTGATCAAGAAAGTACAACTCTTAAAGAACTCCCTGGACTATAGGCGATACATTGATTGCTGGCTTGATGGTATATTATAGTTTTAAAGGAACTACTTTAAAATTATGTATTTGATAAATGTATAATTTATTGGGTGCTAGGACCATTTGTCTTGTGACCAGAACAAGGGACTGGGCATTAGGAATTTTTGATTGTCATGCTGGGCTAGAGCAAGGGACTGGAAGTTGGGAGAGCTGGGTTCTATATTTCTGGGTTGTTGTCACATGGGGAAATCATTTAGGGTCAGATGCTGCTACCCTTTCTCATGATATGTACCCTCTTACTTCAAAAGTTGATCCACTGATGTTAATGGGATGATTTATGGAGTAAGGTACTACTTGACATGAATAAATGAGGAACAATCTGGCCCACTGTTCTTTACATTTACACCTTATATTATCTCAAGGCCCTTTATAAACATTAATTTTCACAGAACTGCTGTGGAGTACAGTACCACAGGGCATGCTGAATAATTCTATACTTATTCTGTAGATGAGGGTACCAGAGGCACAGATAGGTTAATGGTTAAATTTTCAAAGGTGTCCACTAATTGTGGGCTAATGGTAGGCAGCCCAACTTGAATCAAAAAGGCCTGAATTGTCAGAAGTATTGAATACATTTAAAACAAAGTGTCACTATAAAATGAAATGGGTGGGGTACGTAAATGATATGAGATTTGTTTTCTGTTTATAAGGTAATAATTGTATCTTGAATGAAATAATCTTGGAGGCCAAAGACTTCCTCTTATAGAGTCATGGTGAAATCCTGGCTCCTCTGATGTCAATGGTAAAAATACCATTGAGTTCAAGAGGGCCAGGATTTCACCCTAACAGTTTAATAGACAGCACCCACAGTAGTTAATATGCTGATGAGGCCCAGCACCAACCTGAAAATCCCCAGTTAATGTTACTTCAAGTAACTGTTTTCCTAGTGGCAAGATACATGGGATTCCTTCGGGGGTGATTTGTGCCACTGAGGGTGGGGAGGGTTTCTGGCTGAGTCAGGACACTGAGATGGTGCCAACTCAAGACACTGCAATGGACTTAGTCTTGTCTTGCTGGATTCCACATACAGAACCTGGGCGTTCACTTGGGACATCAATGGAGTTGATTTACGGTAATGTGGAGGAAGTGGAGCCTAGTGGTTGGAGATTGGGACTTCGGAATTCTGGGTTCTGTTCCCAACTCACCACTTAATCACTCTGTAGCAATATTTTCTCCATTTTTGAAGTGGGGATAATAATATCGACCTCACAGGGATGCAAATAATTAATATTTGTAAAAGACTTTGAGTTATTTGGATACAAGGTACTATATGAATGTGAAATGTTAATTAGAAAAATATAAGCCTCTGCTTACTCTTCACACACCATTCCCTTGGTTCAGAAAATTAAACAGGGGAAAAAAAAGAGGATTGTGGAGTTAGGAAGCAATAAAACCACAAAATGTATAATAAACCCACATGGAAAAGGAATATAGTTGATTGCCTGGATCTCTCTGAGTTATGTTTCAGAAAATGTATAACATGCAGTATTGTGTTTAAAATGGATTTGACAACATATAAAACATTAAAATATTATGACATTGGCCAATATCTAGGATGTATATTTCCACACATAAAATATATTGTCATGTGATTGATATTAAATAGCATAGAAATTGGCCATGTCATTATATTTTAGAGCTTTTAAAAAATATGTTGTCAGAGCTATTTTAAATATATGTGCTCAGCATTTTATGAAACTTCTAACACATGGACATAAGGAACATATAAACAGGGTCCAATGGGACCAACGTTTTAAAAGTAAGGTGTAGCTTATACATATTGGCTAAAGTAAGAACTTTTTTGGTTTGCTCCTAAATCTACAACATGTCTGCCTCCTTCTACTGTGTATAGATTTACATCCATGGCACTCCACCTTTAACAAGCAGAGAGTTGTTCATGCAGAATAATCATGCAGTCCTAATGCAGGCAAAACTCCCAAGGAAGTTTTGTAGAATTGGATCCTTTTTCTGAGTTCTCTGTAATTTTGTGCATAGACAAAGAACCTAGGTAGAGTACAAGTATGCAAAACTATTATTATTAAGTTGCATGTCTATCTGTCACCTTTTAGCTTGTAATGTGCTTTGAAATCCCAAACGTTAATGGACTGAGATTCAGAACAACCCATTGAGGTAAATTAGTATTATCATATCCCTTTTTATAGATATGGAAACTGAGGCACTGAATAGTTTAAGGTACTTGCTCAAGGTCACAAGGAATTTGTAGCAAAGCTGGAAATAGAATCTGTACTTCCTGTTCTGTGACTTAGCAATGAGGCAACATGTGAGTGTAACAAACTTGTTGGAAAGTAAGACTTTATCAAAACAACCGTCTTATTAGAGCAAATTAGAGCTGTATTACTAAAGCCGTAGTTTTCAATACCTCAGATGACAACATTACAAATATGGGTTTTAATTCATTTTTTCTTTTTTTGTTTTAACTGTAATTGTTTTCCTGGGCGCACACCACATTGTTTTCAGGGACTTCACATGGCACCTTCAGGAAATCCACATAAGGCAGCACAATGTGCCGATTGTGTCTTAATAGTCGTGTTGAATTTTCTTTCTTTTGGCAGGCTGATTTGTTAAGAAACTGCTATACTAGGAATAGATCTTACTGATGATGATGATAAGACCTTTTAATCAGTAGCTTTTCATCAGTAGCTCTCAAAGAGCTTTACAAAGTACATCTGTGTCATTACCCCTGTTTTACTGATGGGGAAACTGAAGTTGAGGAAGGGAAGTGACTTGCTGAAGGTTGCCCAGCAGGCCAGTGCTAGAGCTTGGAGTTGAACCAAGGTCCCACTCTAGTGCCTTATGGACGAAGCTATGCTGCCTTTGTTTTCATTACACCCTGTTTCAAAATCATCAGCATTCCATGACTCTCATCTTGAAACCAACGTGTAGTGTCCACAGGGCACCTGCACCCACTGAAGTCCATGGTCAGGCTTTTCTGACTGCTATCAAGTCCAGGGGGTCAAATGCACTTCACATTTTATTTCTTACATGACACTTTTTTTTAAATGTTGGCCAGTTCCTATCAGCATAGAGTAAGCAGTACTTGATTGATCATGTGGTCCCCTGCTCTTTAAGGGGTTCCACATATGGGCAGCCAGCTGCAGCATTGGGCTGATGAAGGCTCTGGGGTTTTTTTACCTCATTTATGAGCAGAAAATGGTTGTGGTTAGACTATCATTTGCCAGGATACCATAAAACATCTCTCTCAAAGGCGCTAGGGAGTTAGGAACCTGGGCAGGGGCAGATGGGCCCCTTTCAGTGATGTTTGGCCATGACATTTAAATCCATTTACAAGATATAATTATGGGCATCTAAATCACCCATTCCAACCTAGGGCAGGCAGGCAGGGAGGCCTGAATCCTCCCATTTCTTTAGCCATAATAGAGCCGTATCTACACTAATGCTGAGCCTTGTGACACTGCTCTAATTGGCATGCTTGAATGTAGCTTCTTTTTGGCTCCTGCCTGTTGGTATGGCTATTCCCTCAGCTAAATATGTGCCTAATTGAAACTGCAGTAGCGCTTTAGAAATAAAGGTCAGCATGGAGACTATTTTAAAATCAGTTACCTTTTGTAAATAAGGCTCCCCCCCTTAAATTAGATTTGGCATTTTGTTTTATTTTTCTGGCTGATGAGGCTGTTTCAGCATTTCCAGGAACATAGGGCTTCCAGAGCTTGTCCAACTGCTTTAGTTTAGATTTCCACTATTTGTTTGATTTATCTGCAATATTTTAAAGTGTAGCATAAAGACATGGATTTCTCCAGAGCAAATTATTGCTTTTTCACATTTTCCATGTATAGCTTTTTATTTTTAAGCCAGTATATCGCCCTATTTTCTTTTTTTTTTTTTTTTGGTTGCTTTTTTGTCATTCTTTCCCATACCTTTCCTGTTAGAATTTTACATATTTGATTGGAAAAGACTGACTACTGCCAAAATCCTCATCTTCAGATCTAGGGAGATGCAGAAAAACAAAGGAGCTAGGAGTACCACTTGGTAAGTTGGTCCCCTGGAGAGAAAAGAGAGCAAAGAGAAACTATCTGAACTGTATAGCTTACTGCCAAATAAGGAAAGCACTTTAAAGAGCAGTGTGTAATTGAAACTACAAACAGAGGTCCCTATTTCCCTTTGTGGAGGGAGGGGAGAGAAATCTTGCTAAGGGGGACAGGTATTTAAAACAACAGAATAGACTTATTCCTTATTGAGGCACATCCAAAATGTTGGCAAACTGGCAATGAGTTGTAAAATGGGAATTTCACATTTCTTGGTGTGCAGGAGTTCCTGTAAGTTGCCTTTCTGACTACCATGCTGCTAGAGCAATGGAACTGTAGGTGAATCTCAATTCTAAGCAAAGCATGGTGAATTTCAAAATTAGTTCAACTCTCTAAATATACTTTTTTGTTTTTGTTTTGGTGAGAAATAATAAAAAAAAAAGAGTCTGTTTTGGTTCAAACCAAACAGGAAACTCTTCAGATGTTTTGGTTTAGCTCCCAAGCCCATTATTCACTCAGCTCTAACAGGGGCCCAAAGACTTTCAGTGAAAAGCAAGTATGAGTTGTACTGTTCGGGTGGCGGGACAACACAGTGGCCATATGTCTTGAAATTTTCAGAGCAGAAGTGAATTTGAGACCAATGCTTGGGCTCATACTACTTAGTTGTGCCTCATGAGAGAACCAAATGTGTCTTTATCCTACAGTGTAGTAGCTAATCTTACTATGAATTGTTGGTATCAGAAACACTGAATCATGAAGCGGAGGTTATAGACAGGTGGGAAGGTACAATACAAAACATAGAAACATTGGCACAGCCTGGGAGCCATAACATAGAATCAGGACTTGACATGCAAAATGACACACAATTTATTGATAATACCTTGACATATGACAGGCTCTCTGCTGCAGTGATTAAACTAAAATCAAGTGAGAATTTTATTGTTAACTGAACAGAAATAGAAGGCTATCAAACAAATATCTTAAAGTACTATATATATCTATATATCCAGAACTTCAGTGTGCTTTTCCATCAGCATCTCAAAGGAGAACAAACCTGTTACATGCAATATGTAATGTCTAAGTTGTAAGTGAGTCTGAGTTTGAGTCCTCCCTGTTCTTCCCCTTCTTTCATGGCTCTCAGGGAGAACAGCATTGCCCTCAGTACGCTCATAACACTTGCACATCTGCATTAAGATAATGACTATAATCAAATCTCATGATTCAGTGCTTCAGCTGGTCACCTGCCGGGGTCAGGAAGGAGTTCTCCCCCACTGCACAATTGACTAGATATGTTCTGTTACTTATTCTGAAACATCAGAGATTGGTCACAGCTGGACACAGGACACCAGATGTACAGAAAATTCTCTTTCTAGATGCCTAGCTGGTGTATCTTGCTCACATGTTCAGGGTTATACTGCTCATCAGTTTTGGGATTGGGAAGGAGTTTTCCTAACAGTCAGACTGATAGGGACCTGATGGTCCATTATAACCCTCCATAATAACATGTGGTGTGATTTGCTTCCTGGGATCATCTGGGCGTAGCTGACAGGCTCACGCGGCTGTGGTGTCACCTGATCTATCCCATTCTCTGCATGTGACATAGAGTTTAGCCTCCTGAGGACTGAAATGCTTTAGTCTAACTCAGATGTTTGGTCTGAACGTAGGGGTATCTGAGTGAAGATTAATGGCCTGTGATATAGGAGGTCCGACTAGATGATCTAAGGGTCCCTTCTGACCTTAAATGCTATGAAGGACTTCCCCACCGCCAGTATGGTCATGCATAGCACTAGAAGAGAATCAGAGAAATAACAATTTTGTTTCAAAGCCCCCAGTCTTGCAACTTAGCCCATACAGATGGACCCCATTGGCTCCATTGCGTTTCCATGTGAGTGCAATGGTAGAAACATAGATCTCCTGGCAGGATTGTGGCTAAAGTGTTGTATTTAAAAGGCAGAATACTGAATCTCTGTAGGGACCAAAATCTTGGCCAAAGGCCAGTGGATCAAGCAGTGACTTTCTGACCTAATGAGTGACCCAATAAGAAAAACTTTTTTCTAAAGAGACGATGCAGCGTAAGCATAGACTGTATGTGAAATGACCTCAACTCAAGGAAAGTGCTGCATTTGCTGTTGTGATTGCTCTTATTTTAAAACAATTCAAATTTTGACTAACTGGTCATGTTACATTTTTGTAAATGGCCAGAGCGAAGACCAGATCCTGTCCCCAGCAGTAATTGGAACCTTTTTTTGCTGGCCCTCCCCCGCAACTGTTGCACTCCCAATATCAATTAACGTGCTATTGAAATCAGTTGAATGGTAGTGCTTACATGGTACAGTCAGTAGGTTTAGGCCTGGAAACTTGTATTTAGAAACTAGTTGGAATATTCAGCTGCACCACAAATAGACATGAACCATTTAGTGCTATCCCAGGTTCAGCCTGGAACATTTCATAGCAGTCAAGGGATAAAATTACCAATCTGTGAAAAAGGGTTTAAATAACTACACTTTTGAGCATACCTTTACCTTTCTTTGTTTCGTAACTTGTGACTCCCTGGGGCCCAACTGGGGAAAAAAAATCATTCTGTACCATTTACTGAAGTTTTTGGCAGGATTTTTCTTGGTAGGAGCATGAAACGTGCTGTTTCTAAGAATGTGAATTTGCCCACAGGTCAAGCTTTCTGTAAGACATGCAGTGCAGGGAAGAGAGTACAAGGCATAGTGACTGAAAGAAACCCTCCAGGATTTGCAGTCTATTCACTGTAAGCAAACTATTCTCTCTCACGTAAACACCCTGAAGAATCCTATACCGGGACATTTCTAATATATCATAATGACAGGTTTCAGAGTAGCAGCCGTGTTAGTCTGTATTCGCAAAAAGAAAAGGAGTACTTGTGGCACCTTAGAGACTAACCAATTTATTTGAGCATAAGCTTTCGTGAGCTACAGCTCACTTCATTGGATGCATTCAGTGGAAAATACAGTGAGGGGATTTATATACACACAGAACATGAAAAAATGGGTGTTTATCATGCACACTGTAAGGAGAGTGTTCACTTAAGATGAGCTATTACCAGCAGGAGAGTGAGGGGTGGGGGGAGAAAACCTTTTGTAGTGTTAATCAAGGTGGGCCATTTCCAGCAGTTAACAAGAACGTCTGAGGAACAGTGGGGGGGGGGGGGAGGGGAATAAACAAGGGGAAATACTTTTACTTTGTGTAATAATAATAATAATAATCATAATGACAGTTATTGAGGAGGTGCCCATCAATGCAGGGGCTGTGTGCACTTTGCAAAGTTTAGATTAGTAGCAAACAACTTGATCCCAAATGGGAGTGGACATCTTGCCATTTCTCCCAGCAACAAGCTATGTTGGTGTAGTGGAGAAATATACCCAGTAAGTAGAGTGGGAAGGATATTGTCTTTAGGCCCATTTGTAGGCATGGTTGGCACTAGGGAAGCTATACATTGGGATGATGACTATGAATGAGAAGCAAGGTAATATTTTTCTTCTTCAACATCAATGTGTTCAGGTTCAGATATATTTCCATCAATATTTCCACCAGAGGTGGGGCCCCGTCCCTGAGAATTTGTGCCCTATGGAGCATGATGCACAAGTCTGATGTAAATAAACTAGTCTAATAACCTATGTATTGGCCACTTACATAGATTTTACAATTAGTCTAAAATTCTGCAAAAGATCAGCACTTTACCATGGCAACAGGAACAACACTTCTGTATATAGTCCTTTTGGATTGGCTTGTTGACACCAAGCCCTTAAAAGTTGATTGGATATAAAGACTGATGTGTTTCATACTACTATAGGTACTGGAACAAGGGTGGGGGTTAGATTTAACAAGAAAAACATTTCCCATAGTCTTCGTTACCATGTTCTTGTCACATTTTTTTGTTCTCTATTCATAATTTGTGTCCTTTTTTTGTTTGAGCTTGCATTAAGGGAGGGACTGCTATAAACGGAAAATTGCGGCTGGAGTGTATGTGATGTGTGGTTACTGCCTTATTGCCTAGGATCCCTATAAGCTTTGCGTGCAAGAAGGTGGCTGTTTCTTTGGGGTTAGAGGGAAAAATGTCCTATGCTTGCAATTGACTTTTCTGTGGTGCTATTGAACTCCTCAGTTCTATTGGCTTGCTAGACTATAACTTTGATATGCCACCTTTAAATACATTTATTTTTTTAAAAGAAAACACTGTAAAAGTAGATTAGGCCCAACATTAGTCTGTGTGCATGTGTGTGGACAGAATTTGTGAAGATGTAGCTTAGTATAAAGTTGTTTTTATCAGCTTGAGTCTGGGGCAGTGGTGTCACTTACCAGTGCTAAAGATACAGCAGTGTTTTGCAGATCAGTCCAAATGAATACTGTTAAAAACTTTGCAGCAGCCCACACCATGAGTTGTTCTGCATATGCCATGCACTGCAAAATTTCCATTTTAGGGAATGTTTGAAAGTGTTTGAAGCCATTTTGGGAGACTGCTTTTCATATCACTCTGCCTGTAAAGCTTCTAGTTATCATCAGTCCAACTGAAAGAACCTTTAAAAACTGCAAAAATTAATTAAAAGGATTTTCTAATGTCACAGCTTTAAAGTCTGTTATTCTGGAGGCAAGGATTGAAGAAAGTGCTGTGCATCCCATTGGTAAAATGGGAATCTTCTCTTTTCAATGACACAAAACTTTTGTTTCTAGCCAGGAGATACCGCGCTTTAAAGCTATGATACTTTTATACAGAGAAAAGTTGTTACAGGTCCAGGACTGTATATTGTCCATCCTAAGCTTCAGACTTGGGTATTTTGGGTGCAGAGAAGGAAACTGACAAGTTTTGATTTCACTGAGACTATGCCTGGTGTAGGGAACTGTACTATTGGATTGAATTGCAGGATCAGGGCCAAATTTGGCAGAGCCATTCCCAAAGAAGCTCCACAATCTGTCTTACTGCATCAGTTTCTCTGACCATACTTGTGCACAAATAGGGTCTCATCCAAAACACACTGAAGTCACTGGAAAGTCTTCAATGGCCTTTGGGTCAGATACACAGGAGGGTAGCAGCAAAGGTAAGGAATGAAGGGCAATGTCTATCCACATGTCCTTTTATACCTGCAAGCTTCTAGTTCCCAAAGAGCTGCATAATTGTGCCACAGAAAGGAGCTTTAAGAACCAAACCAAACAAAAACTCTTGCTAGAGCTCTTGCTGGGGACTGCTCATGAAGCGCACAATTCAGAACAGGTTTGTTCCATAGTTTAAAAGGAGCATTTATAAAAATAGATCAAATGGTTTAAATATGATACCACTCCCTACTGTGGGGAAAGATAAATCTTTCCTCTGGAGTATAAAATGTTTCCAATACTGAGCACTGTAAAAAAATTTTTTTTAAAGTAGTTTATAAAAAGCATGCTGACACTGTAAAAAAAAAATTAATAGTACGCTTGGAACCCGTTTGAATTCTTAAAATGGTCAGTTCCATAGGAAAAAAGGCACTTCCCCCGCTTATAAAATTAATTGAACTGCCTGTCTTAGGTTTTCCCAAATGAAACATTTTGGAGGGAATAAAGCTCATATTGAGTGTTCAGAACCCATCTGCCCCTCAGAGTGTAATTTAACCACTAACCCTGTGGCCTGGAACACTTTAGGTTAAAACTTTCATGGTTATTTTGGAAAAAAAAAAGGTAGCCAAATATTCAACCTTTAGAACATTATGTATGAGAGCTTTTCTTCTCTTAAATGTCATTGGAAATTTTGTGTGTGTGTGTGTGTGTGTGTGTGTTTGTGCATGCGTGCACGCCTAAGCAAAATAAATTTGCTATTTCATGCCACTGGATTCCATTACTAGAAACCTTTACAGCTACAGTGCTGGGAGGGGCAATGAAATTAGGCCAAATTCTCAGTCATTCTAAAATGGGCCATATTAGTGCTGCTATAAAGATCAGCCCTATAAATAGCCAAGCTAATCGCGGGTAGTACTGGACTAGTCCTGGCCTGGGTTCCATTATTCCAAGCAAAGAAGACCTATTTATATAGCAGAAATGCCCTTAAGCATCTGTTTGTTTTATTTTTTTTTTTAAAGGCAGCTGTTGGTATTACACAGAAGTCATTTATTTCTATGCCACTCGCAGTTAAACTGAGCCGAAATCACTGACAAAACATGAACCATATATTAGCTTTCAGAAACTGAGATTGTTCACAACTTGGTTTAATGTGTTATTATTTCCTCAAATTAACAACAAAATTTCCAGTTGCAGAAAACATAGAATTTCTCATTATTTAAGGGCCTCATTCTTCACCCAGTTAAAGTCAACAGGAGTTTCACCAAAGACTTTCAAAGAGACTTTGAGGGATCAGACTTTTGGAGGGTTTAAAAAACACCTGCCTGTCTCATTTTTTGTTGTTGTTTCTATCTTCAGTAAAAAAAAAAGTCACGGATGTTAGTCAACACTGTCTATCTGCCCAGCTTACACATTCAGTGTTGCAGAATTTTACTGGTTTATATCTCCCCCCTCCGCCACCTCCGCAAATCCCATGTAAAATTAAAGGTATATTTTAAATTAGCTTCAGTGGTTGGAAGCTTTGGAAAAGCGATCAGCTGCTAGTCATTAGAATTCAAATTTTGTGACTTGCTGAATACCTCCTGTAAGGACTTGAATGGGAGCTGCAGTTGCTTAGCACAATACAAGGGTTGAACCCTTGATCTGGGGGAAAGGGGAGAGGGAGAAAGGAAGCCACTTTATGTCAGTGAGCAATGCGGCTTTGTTTGAAGCCAGAATATTCCCCATTGCTGTCTCTCAACTCCTGTGCCCTGCGCCCTCCCAGCCCCCGCCCCGCTCTCCAGTGTGGACACATTAGTTTTGGCATGAAGAATATTAAAGGGGAAATAAAAATCAATTAACGACAATTATACAAGCCTATGACATGTCATAGATTGGAAATACAGCGCTCAAAATATTTATTCACTAAAGTGGTGTTTATAAAATTAGAATGGTGTAGGTGCTGAATGAATTCAGAGCCCCTTCCGGGAGCATGTAAGGCCGGAAATGCAGGGAGTATTGTAGGTGGATCAGGGAGTAAAGTGGATCCGGGCAAGAGTGAAAGAGTGCAAATGGCCTTGTACATGGTAACTGCACCACTGAAGTCAATGTCAAACCCATTCCAAATGTATGGGTTTCCCGCATCCTTCCACTGTGTGGGGCAAAGGATTCTATCCCTTGAATACTGCATAATTCTCACAGACTACAGTTATTTGCTTGCTAGACAAGAGGTTTGCTCTAAATAGGTGAGAGTTTACAGTACGTCTCACTCCATCACAATTACTTAGAACAGAAATGTGTAAGACTATGTTGAAATAATTCAGTGGTTCACTTTTTATGGAAAAAGCTTAAACTAAAGGGTCAAAGGAGTGGAGTTTACAATCGTTTCCATTATTTTAACTGTCCTTTACCTCTGCGCTTCCACATCTTGTCAGGTACTGGCAGCACTGAAACAAAACAAGTCAATTTTCATGATAATTGTATGTGAGGAGGCAGAATAATCAGAAGTTAGGACATAGGACTGAAAGTCAAGAGGCCTGGGTTCCATTCCCCACTCTTGCACTGCCTTGCTGTGTGAACTTGAGCAAGATATTGCTCCTGTGTGTCTCAGTTTCCCTAGCTGTAAAATGGAAATGATACTTGTATAAAACACTGTTTGATCTGCGGATGAAAAGCACTATATAAATGCTAAGTATTATTTCTATCCCCACCAGAAGAAGGAGGTACCAGAAATCTTATGAAAGAGATTCATTTCATTTTATAGAGATTCTGTTTTGCCAACCTCTGTAGCTGTTGAGGTTAACCAATCATTGCAATTTACTTAGCCACACTTTTTTCACCAGGGAAGAATACTGTGTTCAGTTAACATGAGCAAATGTTACTTAAAGTGGTGATTTATCTGCACTGTTCATGAAAAACCCTCATTGCCCTAGGAGAGAGATCTCAAAACTAGTCATCCAGGAACTTTATGATGGAAAATGTGACCAACTGGGCTTTGGAGAGTACAAAAATGAGTGGATGTTTTAAAACATTTTCCCCTCCATATTTAAATAAGTAAAAAAGCCTTTGTTTAAAATGAAGTTTTGCAGTGACTAAAAGCCCCTACTATTGACAATTAAAATGGTAGGCACTGTGTTGTAAAACATGAATCACATATGGTACTAAAAATGTTTTTTTAGTTTTGATATACATTTTTGATGGCAAAATTTAAATCCATGGACAATTACTTTCTTCACCATTATCTGTCTGTAAAATTCCTGGTATTTGTGTAAAAATCAGGGCTATTCACATATACAAAAATAAATGAATAATCATTATGCTTATAAAATACACCAGAAAATAAATGTGGAGAAAAGATACAGGGTGAAATCCTGGCTCCATTTAAGTCAATGTCGAAACTCCGATAGAGCTCAATGAGGCCAACATTTCACCTATCGTTGTATAGATACTTTGATAACTATATCGAGCAAGAACTGTGATTGTGCAGTCTTAGCACAGACAAAACTCCCACTGACTTTAGTGGGAGATTTTCCTTCATAGAGACTTGCAGCATCAAGCCCTAATTCTTTTATCTCTGTTATATAAGAATTCCTTCTTCCACTCTGATGTGTAATTGCCTATGGGGTGAAGACAGGACAGTGCATTAAGTATTCACAGACCAAAAACAGCATTGAAATAATGTTAGTTATGGCAGGAAACATTAAATACAAGGAAAACAATGAGGTTTACTGTGTATGCCATAAACATGCTATTAAGAAAATTCAGTAAATGCTAAGGTTGGGTTAAATCTTGCTGAGTAGTCCTAGTGAGGATTTTTTCATAAGCAAAGTGAACAGGGTTGGCCCATAATGAAACTTTCTTTATAATCCAGTCAAGGAACAGGGCACTGTGATTCAGGGATTTGTTACTTTAACATGCATGGTTATGCTGGAGTTATAGCGAAGTTCTGTAGCAAAAAGGACTTCACTGTACCAGTCAGTGGAATACGTACAGAACAAATGCAAGTGACAGCCACTGATGGGCAGTGAGCTGCTGCTACTAGAGCACTTCCAAGAACTGAGCTTAAAGTGAGCATCTCAAATCATGTACTCACTAACCCGAGCCTGTAACAAAGCATGCACAAAGAAACAGGATAGGGGTGGAATTTAGCAGTGAGGGCTGGTTCAACATTTGGGGGAAAACCGCCGGCTGGCTGAAGGTGTGAAAACAGAGCTATTCTATTGGCTCTTGGAAAGTAATGGTACATTAGTGTAATCGTTGCTGCTGCTTTGACTCTATTCATCCAACCTTCTTCAAAGATAACACATAAGGACTGTGGGCCTCGATGCTACACCTTTAAAGCCAATGAGAGCTTTGCCATTGACTTCAGTGGGATCAGGATTGGGGTTGAAATGCACATTATAAATAAAGACAGATTAAGAAAGCCTATCTTGAGTCTGTGTCCATTCATTTCTCTCCCAAGAAAGAAAGCCACTACTGGCAACTGATTCTGGCCTCACACCAATGCAACTCCACTCCTGAATCGCACCAGCATACGGACTGATACATGGAAGAGGATAAAAAAAGAAAATTGTCATATAGCGTATTTCACTGGTAAATTGGTTTAGAATATATAATATCTTTGGGGTTGCTCTTTGAGAGAGGGAGAGGTTTTACTTATATTCTCACCAGTTTAATAAGTACATCTAAGTCCACCTGTACATATCTGACTGTTTTTGAAAGCCTCATCCCATAATGCTCAAGTTCTGTGACCTTTACTGTGGAGCGAAAGTGTTCCTGAGCCCAAAATGCTGACAAATATATTTCAAAAATAGTTTTGGATGATTTCAGAACAGAGAGTTCAACACCATGAGGTTACTGTGGTCTGTGGGTTTCTTTGTGTAGGAGTTGGCATTTTCATACACACATGTATAGGAAAGCAACCTTCAACAATACATAAAAATAACAGAAGATGTACTGTGGGAATGTTATAAAATCTGGGGAATTCTTGGCAAAATTCATCAGCAATAGCATGGAAATTAAATATTTAAAGAGCTCTGAAATATCAAGCCCTAAGAGTTTCAAATTGGGCACCCAAACTTAGTGACACTTTTTGTGCCTCAGGCTTCAGAGTGGTAGCCATGTTAGTCTGTATCAGCAAAAAACAACGAGGAGTCCTTGTGGCACCTTAGAGACTAACAAATTAATTTGGGCATAACCTTTCGTGGGCTAAAACCTACTTCATCAGTTGCATGGAGTGGAAAATACAGAAGAGAGGAAAGACAGCTCCCATCTTTTCATATGCTGTGTATTTATACCTCTCTACTGTATTTTCCACTCCAAGCATCTGTTGAAGTGTGTTTTAGCCCACGAAAGCTTATGCCCAAATAAATTTGTTAGTTTCTAAGGTGCCACAAGGACTCCTCATTGGGGGTTTGTGCCTCAGTTTCCCATCTGTAAAATGGGGCTAATACCCCCTGACTTCACAGCGGCTTTGTGAAAATAAATGCATTAATGTTTTGAAGCAAATATTAAACCTGGGATACTATAGACATGAGCACCATAGTAAAGAACATGAGGAAATTAATAACTGTTTACAGAGCAGGATTTGAATAGTGTGCAATAAATAAGGCATGGGGGCCACACATTGAATAATGAGGATAAAAAAATATTGAATAGCTCTCATTAATTGAGCACCATCAGTTCTTTGCACCGAATGAGACAGGAGTCCTCTGGGGAAAAATAGTATGTGATCAGGTAATTAAAGGCTATCATAATGTGTATGCATAAGGGTGTTGAATTAAAGTTGCACATGCAACTTTTGATTGACTGATTTTACAATCTTAATGTTCTTAACATAATTTTTGTGTGTAATTTCCTTGGTTTTTATAAAATAAAACTAGGGGAAAAAACAAAATTCCATCTTGTGATGTGATATATTGATACTCGCATGGGTCATCAGCAGGGTTGAAACTTTAGATCCATCACATGGACCTCAGCCACTATAGCTAATGGAGTAACAGTAGTAGCTTGTCATCCTCTGTGTGGACCAGCACTAGAGAGGGATAACACATATTGCCAGTTGGTCTCACAGATATGTGTTGACAGCAGAGGAATGGTGAGACTCGGGATTCTTGGGTTCCATATGAGGTTCTGGAGGGGAGTGTGGTCTAGTCATCACAGACCCTTCTGTCTCTGATACACAAAGCTTGACCTGATCTACTTCTGCCTATCCCTGTCTTGCCTCATGCCCCCCCCCCCACGCAGTCTTTGTCCAGTCTCTCTCTCTCCCTGCAACCCCCAGTTTCCCCTGCCTCCTTCCCTAGGTCAGGCTCTTGTCTCTGCTGTATTTGAGTCAGGCATCTTCTTCCAGGACATTGTGAGCACAGGAAAGACAGGCTCCCTAGGCTGAGTTCCTGTGCCTGGTGCCATAGCAGCAATTGCAGGGAAAGTCCTGCCCAACCCATACAGGGTAGTTCTGGAGCATGCTTGCTATGGACAGAACCTTCGGAGAATGTACAGTAGAACCTCAGAGTTACAAACACTTCGGGAAAGGAGGTTGTTCATAACTCTGAAATGTTCGCAACTCTGAACAAAATGCTATGGTTGTTCTTTCAAAAGTTTACAACTGAACATTGACTTAATACAGCTTTGAAACTTTACTGTGCAGAAGAAAAATGCTGCTTTTAACCATCTTAATTTAAATGAAACAAACGCAGAAACAGTTTCCTTACCTTGTCAAATCTTTAAAACTTTCCTTTTATTTTTTTCGTAAGTTTACATTTTTAACACAGTACTGTACTGTATTTGCTGTTTTTTGTCTCTGCAGCTGCCTGATTGCATACTTCCACTTCCAAATGAGGTGTGTGGTTGACTGGTTAGTTCGTAATTCTGGTATTCGTAACTCTGGGGTTCTACTGTAGCTGCCAAACTCAAACAAGTCTCTACTGAGCAATTGCAACAGATTCCTCAAGGGCTTATTGTGTGGCCAATTTTGGGCTGTTTTTTCACAGAATAAGAGTGCTTCTTCCCCCACCCCCCACCCCGATTCAGCTTAATCCACTTTGGAATGGGCATAGTACAGTATGCCCATTCAGTCTTTAACTTCTCTGAGACTGCTGGCATGATTAGTGCTCATTGTAGTGGTGACTTTTTTTAGGGGGTAGACAACTGCTTGGGAACTGGAATAAGGCCACCAGTTCCAGGCCACTCACTATGGCATAGTAACAATTTTCAGACGTGTGATTTAAACGGGATTCATAGCAGAAATCTGAGGTGGGAAGCTCCATATCCAGAATCGGAGATGGGTCAGAACCAATCCCCAGATCTAAAATAGCCCCTGAATTTCTCAGGGGGCCTCTCTCTCTTCTTCAACCTCCAGTGAAATCAATGAGGATCTTTCCATGTATTTGAATGGGAATTGGCTCAGGCTCTAAATAGTGAAAAAACAGCATGATCACATCCTGTATTGTCACTGCATGCAGTCCCATACAAAACCTCCATGCAGATTTTTTTTCTTCCAGAACAGCACTGATCTTTGTCAGGTGTGGAACAGCTGGCTTTGCAATAGTCCAACCTAAATTGTACTGATTTTTCCTTCTATGACTCCAGCCGCTTGTTGCAGAACATCCACTCTAACATCTCAAAAAGAAAAGGAGTACTTGTGGCACCTGAGAGACTAACCAATTTATTTGAGCATGAGCTTTCGTGAGCTACAGCTCACTTCACGAAAGCTCATGCTCAAATAAATTGGTTAGTCTCTCAGGTGCCACAAGTACTCCTTTTCTTTTTGCGAATACAGACTAACACGGCTGTTACTCTGAAATCTAACATCTCAGACAGTGAGATGGCGGAGACCCATGATGGTTGCATGCCCTAGTTGCTCATATGTTTGCTTTTTCTTCCATTTTATACCAGAGCAGGATTGTACTACTTGGCTTTTTATTCTCATGCATCACAATGTGAGGCTCCTACTCAGAATATGGTTGAATCTGCATATAAATGAATGTGTTACTGTTGCATTCAGCTACGGTAACTTTTAAGTTGCCCATCTTGAACAACATCTCCTGAGAAAGTCAGGAGAAACTTTAGCTTGATGCTTCACACATTTTCCATTGTCAGACCAAGACATGAAGTACTCTCCAAGCCCATCTTGAATTGATTTACAAAGTGAATTGTTATGTGCCAACTTGCTCTTTCAATCATGAAATCACGCCAGAAATTTATCATCCTGTCAATTCCAGTTTTAGTAAATTCTTGTCAGAGAAATTCAAAGAACAAAAAGATTATTTTTCCATTGATACCCTCCACTGAAATATTTTAACAATGTTTGGTGTATCCACTCCAATAATAATAATAATCCACTCTGAATAATGCAGAACAAGCCTTTGTTGCTAAATGGAGAGCTGTCTAGGAATTACCATAAAAGCAGGGAGCTCTTGTACTAGATACAAAAGCACTGCTATGCTTTTATTTTTCCATTCCTTTTTTCTTTACAAAAGTTTTCCCTTTATTGATTATTTTTCAAGATATTTAAAATGATTATAATCAGTATTACTGAGAACAGGACAAAGGAATGCAAACCATTCAAATCTATTTCTTTATGCTTTTGGCTTTTCTTTTCGTTTCTGTGTTCAGCTATAAGAATCTTAAAAACAGAGATTTCACTGTTGGGTATTTATTATTTGACTGACTGTATAGAGATGAAAACTAGTGTGAATCCCAGAGATGAGCCAGAGCCCCAAAATTCTGATATGGATTGTGAATTTCTGAAAATTGAGGGGTATTCAGATCCAGAGTTTAGTTCAGGCTACACAGGCCCTAGTTCAGCAATGTACACGCTCAACTTTTAAGAACAAGTAGTCCCATAGGCTTCTCTGAGACTATTAATTTGCTGAAAGATAAGTGTCATGCATGTGCTTTGCAGGACTGGGCCTAAGTCAGAGAGTAGGAATAGATGTCAGTCTCATTTTGGGGTAGGAGGGGTCATTGCTGAGAGGTCTTCATTGCTAGCAGGGGAAGGCAACATTTATCTTGAAAGTTTGTCTGTGGACTACTCATTTGCAATGTAAATATCTCAAAGACTTTACCACCAATGAATGGTAATCTTCTCTCTTCACTACGATGGAAGCAGGATCAGGCTTCTTTATATTTAATGGTTAAAATAAAACACTTAGCAATTATATAAAACTTTACATCAACCTGTATTACAAATATGAGCAGTTAATTCTCACAACACTCCTGTGAGGTAGGCAATTAGGGTTTATTATCACAATTTTACATGTTGTGAAACTGAGCTAGAGAGTTTTGTCTTGCCCAAGATTAGAGTAAATCACAGTTAGAATCTGGGGTGAAATCCTAGCTCCATTAAAGTTAATGGGAGTTTTGGCATTGACTTTGATGGGGCCAGGATTTCACTCCAGGTCTATAAACTCCACCCTCCCATACTTTTACCTGTAGGTCACATGGGATTTCAGTCTCCCCATTACTTTCTTTCTTAAGAATGATATGTTTTGTAAATTGTCTCCTTTCCCATACTTTACATACCCAGAAATGGAACACTGCATGTTCTCGTGAATCCTCTGGGGAAAAGAGGATCAATTTTTTCTTGCTTATCTGTAATGAGATTTAAGTTTTGAATATATTAAAAAAAACACCCTCTGTTTCTGTACAGAGAGATGTGGGGTGTGTGCGTAGGAGTGGGGAGGTGGCAACATTTGAAGATGTGGTTTAAAGAACTGTTTGATATTGGAAAATGTCATGTTTTACATAGTTACTTTAGCTGCATGCCATGAGTAGATAGTTTATGTTCTGTTGATATATTTGAAACAGTATAACTATTTCTTTCCCCCGACTCCCTTTTCCCACAGGGAAGCGGACAGCTTCCCCTCAACTTTGTAATTCTCCTTCTTTGCCATCAAGTGAGAAATCTGTTAAAAAACTATGGCTGGACTTTCCCAATTTGTCTATTATAGATTTCTCAGCATTCTCACGTTCTGCTCAGATGATACTAAGATTAATCCCACCGTGATCTACGGCAGGAAGAGATCAGATGAGGATTGTCAAATATTCAGATTATTCAACAGCCAGTAGTTTTCGATGTTTGAAAGACTTTTTATATGGAACATAATTCTTGTATATAAAGGGCTAGTGTCCTATAGTTTAGACCCAGGCTACCTATGAGGGGCTAGATTGTGCCCTTATGCACAGCCCGTAACTGGTGTGTAAGTGGGCACTGCCCAGGAGTAGCCCCAAGATGCATTTTCCCTCTTGTTCCAGGAGATGTCCTACACCAGCAGCAAATTACTAACAGCAATATACTGCAGTCTCCTATGCCTGCTCAGTCAAGACTCTGCTCATCCTCTGCCCTTTCTTGTCCAGGGGGTGGGGGAGGTGCACTCACTGACCCCTGTGTGCCTGGCTGCATGGTCCAATTAGTTCACACACAGCTGCAAAGAGGGGTGTGGGGTTATGGTACTTAAATATGTATCTAGAAATTAAAAAAACCTGTTTGAGTTGGTCTAGATGACACAATAGATAAAGTGTGTCAGGCCACTGGACTTGCACCACTGAAAACAAGGAAGTCTAGCGTAGCCAAGGCCACAGATAGAGCTTGTTGGAAAATGAAGGTTTTTTCCATAGAAAACTCTGACTTTTTGTAGAAAATCAAAGTTTCTGAAAGGGTTCATTTTGACATTTTCTAAATGAACCACGTTGACGTTTCCAAAATTTTTGTGTTCAGGTTTCTTGGGGGAGTGGGGTCGAAGTGATTTGCCAAATTTCACCTGAATTTGCAGATTTCTATTTGCCAAAAATGTCATTCAGCTCTGTTAAGCAGTTTTCAAATCATGCTTTTAATGAAAGGATAAAGAAAGTCTTTTCAATTACTCCAGAAAGAATACCCACGGAGCAGTGAAATGTAATGTTTTTACCCACCCCCACTGGCAGTTATATGGTATGCGCCAGAATAAGCTCCCTGATCCCCCTCTATCTGACTGGGCCACTGTGCAAGAGCCCTATGTGAGGTACACAAACAATGTGCAAAGAAGAGACTGATTTTTCTTTTCAATTAACTTGGCATCAAAACAATCAAGCCCTCACCCATATACTCCCAATTATTGCTGCAAAGGTAACTTGGGTTTTGTTGATTATGTATCATTGCCTCTTGTTGTTCAAACTAAAGGTTTTAGGCAACTTCAGATGAATGCCTGAATTGCACATATGTCAAGAGCACTGAAGGAGCATTACAACATTAGGAAGAGAGAAGTCTGGTTTTGATTACTGATAATTATAGATAAGCTGTAGCTGACAGTCATTTGCTGACCGCAAACTCAAATCAATCAATTAAAGACTGTATGCAGCAGCACCCATGTTTAATCATTTCCAGGCTCTTTAAACTGATCCACTCAGTCCTCATCTGTTGCTGCTGTGGATCAAATGTGCAGCTACTTTCAGGCTAATTTCAAGAACACTGTTTAAAAATACCCTCTACATTTATGGAGGAAGATTTGCTGGAACAGTTAGATCATTGGCTTCATTAAATTAAATGAGCTTCAGAAATCATGATTTAAGCATCTTTTGGTCTCACGTACCCAGGTGAATTCACTTTTTTTAAAATTTACACATCTGCCAGTTAAAAAGAGATGGAATATTCAGACTCCCCCCATTCTGATATTCCAAAGGTTTTCAATCTGCTGCTTGCAAAAAGGTATCAAGGGATCACATCTAAAGATGCTCAAAATTGAAACATTTGGGAAATCAGGTTAATTTGGCTGGAAATTTGTATTGGCAGAAAATCGGGGGGAAAAACTTCCAATGATGTAAAACTTTTTTTGGCATTTTCATAATACCAAATGATTGTTTTCATTTTGAAACAGCTTTTTATCAACAGTCAAAACCGGGAGGAAAAAGAAGTTTTTTCCTTGACCTGAAATGAAAGTTCTTCAGAATTTTCCTTCCTGGAGAACTTTTGGGTTTCGTTCCCATTTGGAACAAAGCCAAATTTCAAACCCACATAATCCTTTGTGAAACAGAATGGTCACCCACACAGCTCTAGTTGTAGCCTCCTGCCCTTCCCATATTGCTAAATGGGAGGATGATCTAGGTGAGAAGTATAGATGAGAAGGAGTTTCTGGGGGATCCCAGTATGGAAAAAGTGGTCCTGGAAATGAATCACTGCCATACTCCAGCCAGAAGAATAGAGAAGTAGGAGTGATACTGACTATATGGAGCAGTACTTCCCTGTAACAGGGTGCTTTCCCCTGATGGCTGGAGGGTCTGGGTCCAGCCAATCCTGATTAGTGAAGGAGTTGCACCTGAGAGGAATTGGGTGATTTCCTCCCTAAAAAGGGCAGTAAGAAGCTTCAGAAGGGGTATTGAGGATAAACTCAGGAAGTCATGGCACAGTTGGTAGAGTGAGGAAAGGCTCCTGCAGGGAAGATACTGAGATCTGGGGAATTTCCCAGGCCTCCCTGCCTGGTGCCCGACTGGTGGCCAGCAGGGAGGAGACTGCAAAGGCCCCAGGTAAGAAGGCTTGGGAGCAGGAAGAGAAACCTTTTGTGTTGTGTTGACTTCTGAATGGACTCTTTGAGCTTTTCAGTTGTACTTAAAGTTTATTTTGGTGTAATTATTGGGGTTACTTGTACCACAAGCCCCTAGGGTGCCAGGAGTGTGCCCAGTATACCAAGTCCCAGAGGCAAGCCCTGTAGGTGCCTCAGGAGCTAGGCCTTGTAGGCGCTAGCTCTGGTGGGTGTCAGTAACTACTCAGGGTATGTCTACACTGAGGTAAAACCCCTGCAGCACTGAGCCTCAGAGTCTGGGTCAACTGACTGAAAATTGCCATGTAGATGTTTGAGCTCAGGCTGGAGCCCAGGCTCTGAAATCCCATGAGGGGAATGGGTCTCAGAGCCTAGGCTCCGATCTGAGACCAAGTGTCTACAATGCAACTTTTAGCCCTGCAGCTTGAGTCCCAGTCAGTTGACCCAGAGCCAGCTGTGGCCATGCTGCAGTCTTTTATTGCCGTATAGATGTACCCTCAGGTACATGGCTAAAGGGAAGGTTTTTATTCGGGCTGGCAAAGAAAGGAAAAGGTTGTCAGTATCCTAGGTGTAGAGGCTAAAACAATTACAGTTCAAGTGATCAATAGCAGTTCTTGTTTGGGCCCCTGGGACAGTCCAAGTGAGAGTCAGGGTGATGCAGGCCTAGTGCCTAGGGTACCCTCTCCATATGGTTGCCAACCCTCCAGGATTATCAGCATCGATCTACCAGTGACTATTGAAAGCAATCTGGAAGATTTTTAATAGGATATTTTAAGAAAATGACATTATGTCATGTTGTGGGGAGGGGGAAATTCTCCCAGAATAGCTTCACTAAGAGTTGGCACCCTACCTCTCCAGTCCAGTCTCTGTTCAAGCAAATAAGCATTCATGGGTTTCCAAGCCAGGCCTCAGTTAGTGCCTTGCATTGGGGCCCCTTTGCAGGTTCCCTGCCCAGCTGGTGCTGCTCTTCCAGAAGTCCCACACAGACCTGCATCCGTGATGTCCAGCACTCTCGGCTTGTTCCACATGGAGCTGTGCCCATGATTCCTGGGGCTTCTCTGCTGGCGTGAGGCTCCCACTCCCAAACTGCCTGGGTCACTTCCTAGTTCAGCAGCTTTGCACTTCCCCTTTCCTATGCCAGGTAAGGGGAAGTGCAATGGGGAGAGGACTGATGGGGAAACATAGTCCCTGCTTAGCCAGGAGGAAGGAGATGTGGGTTACAGTTCCCTGCTTTGCAGTTCCATCACAATATGTGAAGAAACCCAGTCCCCAAAAGGGGTATTTTTGACCAAGAAAAAGCAGGGGTACAGTTTATTTGAATAGTCCATTGATTTGAAATGGAGACAGGGTGCTGCACAGTGACCTCTGACCATGAGGGGGTATTCGTGAGGCAGCCCACTGTTACAATCCCTAATTCAAGCATGACGCTTTATTGATTTTGAGTCTCAGTAATAAGCAAAATACACATGACAACTAATCTCATTAAAGATTTTAGGGGATATCCACCATTTTCATAAAATTAAAGTTTTGCTACAAAAATTCTCATTAGGTATGAATTTCAGATGGCATGGAGATGTAATTGAATATTCAGAAAATAAGGATTTATCTGTATGCACTGTGATATACAGTAGAGATAGTTAATGCAAAAAGTAATAACAAAGCCAACAAAAATATTAGTGGTAGATCTTAATACTAGTGATTAAAACTAAAGCTGTGTGGGAGCCTTTTTTGGCGGGGTGGGGGGAATGAAACAAAAATTTAAAAAATTGAAAAATTTCCTGCAAACCAAAACTTAAAAAGAAGTTTGATCAAAATGTTTAGTTTTAAAAAAATTGAAATTTTATTCTGATTTTGACTTTTTTTTTCTTCGTTTTGTATTTGGGTTGATCTGAAACATTTCCCCCTACGTTTTGGTTTGGCTAGCAAGCCAAAAATAGATTATTTGCATAGCTCTAAAAATGATCAAACAGACTTGCATTTCTTTTCTTCCTCCAGAGCGCCCTGAAATCTGATGGTAGCAGTTCTTAACCATTTTACCAACTGAACCCTATTTAACCCAATTTTCAAACAACTTGGGCCCACAAAATACATGCTGAGGTCACTCCAGCTAGAAAACCTATACGTGTGAACAGAAAGTGGGTGGTTATGTATAAGCACATTCTCTGGAGATGCAGCTGTACCGTGATAACATCTACAATTACCTGTGTAGGCACAACTTGTGGGAGCCTCTTTTATTCCAGATTAGGCTTTCGATGCACTAAGATACGTTTCGTGTACCTTATTCACCGCTCCTTACTTATGTGAAGCTCCTGTTGATCTTGGTGAGAGTTTTGCCTGACTAAGGAGTGCAAACAAGACCTAGTGCACAGCATGTTCTGTTTGTCATGGACAGTGGCGAGCAGCAGCACGGGCTAGCTGCCCTGAGTACAAACCCACCTGGCCCCTCTGAGTGTGAACTTGCTTGGCTAACCTGAGCTGCTCCTGCGCTATGATGGCTACACAGCGACTTTGAGCATGCTAGCTTGATGAGAGCTCTCCAAGAACAGGACCTTGGTGTTTTGCCTGAGATTCCTGAAAGAGGGGATTGCCTGCATGCTATCTGACCACCTCTGTTTAAGGACAAGCGTATATAGTATAAATAAAAAGACACAATATTTAAAAGACACTTTCCATCACTGCTTTCTTTTCAAATAGGAAACTGCGCTGCAAGGTTCTGAAATCTGCTGCCATCTGGCAGAGAAGCAACAGTATGTTTAAAAAAAAAAAAGATGCTAAATGTAATACTCCTGTTGTCTAATTTTTCATTCAAAAGTAGGACTACTAGGCAAACTATCTGTAGGGTGAAGTTTGCCCCTGTGCAGACGGCCAGCAAAAATGGGTGGTTACACATAAGCATATTCTCTGGAGATGCAGCTGTACCCTGATAGCATATACAATTACCTGTGCAAAAAGTACATACAAAAAGTGTGTCCCACTTAAGTCCCATATAAGCCTTCAAAATACATCTCTAAGTTGAACTTAAGTGTACTGGCCTTTTGGTGGCGCTCTGTACAAGGGGTACTTTTTACCATGTGTGATTGATCACCTAAGTCACAGGGCATCATTTTGGCTGCCGAATTCGCTGTCTCTGAGGCCTGGTCTACACTGGGGGAGCGGAATCGATCTAAGATGCATCGACTTCAGATACGAGAATAGTATAGCTGAAGTTGCGTATCTTAGATCGACTTAGAATCACTTACTTCACATCCTCACGGCACGGGATCGACGGCTGCTGCTCCCCCATTGACTCTGCTTCCACCTCTCACCCTGGTGGAGTTCCGGAGTCGACAGCGGAGTGATTGGGGATTGATCACTACCCACCGATCCGGCGGATAGTGTAGACGTGACCTGAGTTGAGAGAGAGAGCTTTTCATGAGGGTCTTACCAAAATGTACAATATAACTACTCATGTAAATTTGCATGACTCTGCGTGACGCTCCCTCTTTCACTGAACATTCTTGCAAACAGAAATTCTCTAGTCTGACTGTTCACAGAAAGCACTTAAAAGGGATGTGAATATCCTCAAAACAAATACCGGAGTGCAGTATTTTCCTTGCTCTGTCCAAACGATAAATGAGAACAGAACTGCACTGGGATAAACTCCACTTTCATTTATGCCCTGGCAGTGCTCAAACATGTCAATACCAAATGCTTGTGGAAAAATCATTGCCCACGGTTGGATTTTTATAGAACACTTTAACACCTCTTCTTTTGTTTCTCAGTAAACAAAGTCTGGGAAATTTTGTTGCAAAATGTGTGAAATGCCAGAAAAGTTGCTCTGCTTTCCTTAGAGAAACTGAACTTGCCAAAACAAAATGGGCTAAATTGGCACCTTTTGTATTCTGCTTTGAGTAAGGGGCAGTGCATGTTTGAAGTAGCTGAATGAGTCACAGTTCAGTCTCTGCCTCCCCATTGCTCCACAGGAGGAGTAAGTTGTGCCAGCCTTTTTCCCAGTGCAGCTTACTTCCCCTTCCAAATCAGGTCAATTTTGTTGGCAGGCATTTTGGTGGGAGGGCACTTGCAGGGGAACAAAGGCTCTTAAAATGGGGTTCTAACTCCTCTCTGATGTATTCAGATCAACTGATTCCAGTCCTACCAGCTTTTCATCTCACTTGGCTTCTTGGCCATTGATTTTCTACCTTATTGTTCCTCTAATTTGTTAGGGATTACATTGTACTAATGAAAATCCTGGTGTACGATGCCTTCCACTTTGTAGTGCCCCTTGCAATAGAGAAGACAGGACACTGTTGTAATGAATACAAAAGTGATTCTTTACTGAGATCTATGTGTATGGACAGCTCCTCACATTCTTCTTGGCTTGCAGATAACTAAACCTGGATAGATGTCTAGTGTCACCACACTGTGGGGTAGACCCCCTGCTAAATTCTTTCTTAGCTAGTAGAGCAAAGGGCCCTTGAGCCAGACCTCAATGGGTAGTTTAGGATTCTCCTGGCATGGAACTTCCCATCCCCAACTCTGCTGCTCCAGTGATGAGGGGTGTTGGAGGAGGGACAGAGGCATGATGGAATCGGGGAGGGGTGGCGCTGGAGCACTATACAATCAAACAATATTGGACTGGTGGAATGGTCCCTATGTTCCATTCGGCATAAACTAGAGCAGACCAGAGGCTTTGTGCTAAGGGAATTCATTCCACAGGCAGTTCCAGGATTAAGGAGAGGAATGAAAGGGACTTAGAGACACTTTAGCTTCAGCCTGCCCCAAACTTGAACTTGGCTTAACTGAATTTCCTGTCCAGGGATTCCCAAAATCCTGGCCTGTGCTAGGCACTCCTCAAATGGACTGCTGACGAGCACTATAGGGTTAATGACTTTTCCTTGCCTAAATCAAATGAATACCCATATAGACACCACATGATCGGGTGCCTTCCTTTCACAGATGCCCACACAAATACAAACCAACCCTTAGTAAACACCTTCTTGTGGGTTCACACAGCTCCTGGCTACCTTCCAGACCACCGCCCACCAGTTTCCTTAATGATATCTTTCAACAATTGCAACTACGCCGCTGAAGTAGCTACTGCTATTTCTAAATCTAAATAAATATTCCCCATGTTCCTTATGGCCAAATCCTCCCCATGGTAAGCCTTTTTCATCACTTGTTTATGCTGGCATCTCTACATAGTTGTATTCTAGCCACATGAACTGATAGGAGTTTATATTACCTTTCTGCACCCTCCTGACGGGACAAAAAATATCACTCATTTATTGTTCTGTATATCACCCAGAGCACTAAGCTCCTTTAGGTCTATTTTAAATGACTGAATATATTATATCTATAGAAAGTCTCCATGTCATGGATTTCCAGAAATTACACCCATGGGCCTAGCTCTATTAAATTAATCGAGCAGTAGAATCATATGTTAATGGTTGTACAATGTTTTGAAGTTGAAAAGTGTTAGATCTGCCCTGCGTGGTGTCATGGCACTTATGCCATAACCCTGTGACGGGGCAGTGCAAAGCTTAACATCCAAGGTGGAGCATGTGAGAAACTGTGCATTAGGCAGCTGCCATCTCTCCCAGGTCTGCTCTGTGCATATGGGTGATTGGTGCTTTGCACCAGCCATTAGGGTAGCACAGATTGCTTCCCTGAGATCCTGCTTCATGGGCTGTTACAGGGGAAATGGGGCTGTGGTCCTGTCTCCTCTGTGTACATTTTATTTACTTTGCTCCCTATAAGGGAGTAGGAATGAGAAATCCCTGCTGTCCCCAGCGTGCAGGGACTGCTGCTGAGGGATGTTTGTGTAAGAGGGGAAGTTTCTTGAGTGGATGTCCCCACTGGACACCTGTCCAACGCCCATCACAATGTGGCCCTAAGTGGGGTTTAATGCACTAAAACAGCTAGGATAAATATAGTCTTCTGGGGTTTCTTTAAAAATCCTAGAACCTGCCACATTTACTGAATGAAGAGGTTCCTCCTGTTGGTTTCTTGCTTTTTTTTTAGGGAACAGACTCAACCTTCCAACTGTCTGTTTAGAGCTATGTGCAAGTCAGATCCGGGTACCAACACCCCATCTTCTGCTTACTATCCCTACACTCTTGAAGGGAGAAAATCGATGCATCCAGCCCCCAGTTTAGGAGTGGGTATTAGTCATAACATTTAGCTATCCTGTAACCAACATGCACTGTATTGTGGTATTTGTGTATCTAGCTGTGATGCAGATGATAGGCCTCACACTGGCAACAAGGGAGTTAATGAGGCGGATAGGTTCCTTGCTGCAACAAGGCGGTTAAGGAGAGCCTGTAGACCAGTGGCTCTCAAACTTTTCTACTGGTGACCCCTTTCACATAGCAGTGACCCTCACCTTATAAATTAAAAACACTTTTTTATATATTTAACACCATTATAAATGCTGGAGGCAAAGCGGAGTTTGGGTTGGAGGTTGACAGCTTGTGACCCCCCCATGTAATAACCTCGTGACTCCCTGAGGGGTCCTGACCCCCAGTTTGAGAACCCCTGATGTAGACCCATCAGACCCTGCCCTGCTACACCTGCAGCCAATGTCAGGTGTGGAGAAGGAGTTAAAAGGAGGAGACCTATTCTAATTCAGGGTTGACTACAAAGAATCATAGAATCATAGAAGATGAGGATTGGAAGAGACCTCAAGAGATCATCTAGTACAACCCATGCTCAAAGCGGGACCAACTCCAACTAAATCATCCCAGCCAGGGCTTTGTCAAGCCAGCACTTGCCCTTGTTAAACCTCATCAGATTTCTTTGGCCCAATCCTCCAACTTGTCTAGGTCACTTTGGACCCTATCCCCACCCTCCAGTGTTGCTACCTCTCTCTCCCTCCCCCCCAGCTTAGTGTCACCTGCAAACTTGCTGAGGGTGCAATCCATCACATCATCCAGATTGTTAATGAAGATATTGAACAAAACCAGCCCCAGGACCGACCCTGGGGGCACTCCGCTTGATACCGGCTGCCAACTAGACATCAAGCCATTGATCACTACCCTTTGAGCCCGACGATCTAGCCAGCTTTCTATCCACCTTATAGTCATTTATCCCATCCATACTTCTTTAACTTGCTGGCAAGAATACTGTGGGAGACCATATCAAAAGCTTTGCTAAAGTCAAGATATATCGCATCCACCACTTTCCCCATATCCACAGAGCCAGTTATCTCATCATAGAAGGCAATCAGGTTGGTCAGGCATGACTTGCCCTTAGTGAGTGAGTCCATGTTGACTGTTCCTGATCACCTTCCTCTCCTCCAAGTGCTTCAAAATGGATTCCTTGAGGACCTGCTCCATGATTTTTCCAGGGACTGAAGTGAGTACAAGAAAAGCTGAGCTCTGCTACTTCCTCTACAAAAGAAGCCTAGTTCCAACCCCAGCGCCTGAGGCAATGTGCTGAGTGGACAAGTCCTCTGGTAGATGGTATGAACAAATCTAGGAAGGCTGGTAAAAAAGAACTAGCCTCATGAAGATAAGCCCAGCTCAGAGCAGTAGTGGGGGGTCCTGCAGGTGATTCTGATTTGTAGGTTCACTGTTTGTTTGTTAGTTCTTTTTTTAATTGTGGACTCTAGCACCCCAGAATGGGCAGGACTCAAGTGTGCCATAGCCGGAGGCTAAGGAATATGACACTGGACTTGTGAGGGATGACACTTGACGGTTGGAGAACCACAGTGCCCTGCTGGGCCACACACAAGGGGTGCCGCTGAGTCAACCTAGTTATAAATTTGGTAGAGAATGCAAGCACGATCTAGTCCCTGTGCAAGGGAGCAGGTTTGGACTTAAAAACATGCCCACCCTACAAATCCCATAAGTAAATGCTCCCCCTGGAGAATATTTCTATAGAATGTTACCACATTAGCCATGCTATTCAGCTTTTGTTCATTCTACATTGTACGTAAGTATTGTAACAAAAGGATTCACAGTGTTTTTCTACGTGTCTATTTCCTGCCACAATATTGGCAGCCTATAGAAAGCTAAAGTCCCGCTCACAATTTTTTGGTCACTCTGGCTTCGCATCTATCTTTCAGCTGGGGGTGATTCTTATTCAAATAAAATGTATTGCAAGGTGTAATATGCAATACATCCTTCTGTGGCTAATGTATGTACCTAGTCTTTAGGCTGCATCAGAAAATATTCTTTAATTGAGTTACATCCAATTTAGCAACCGTGCACATTTTAAATAAAGGAACCTCAAAGAAGAAAAGTGTTTGTCTGGCTACTGTGGTGCTGCTGCCTTAAGGTGTTTCAATGGCATTTGCAAAAATATGGCTGAGGATTTTAGACTTCTTGTTTTCTTCGTTCCGTACTCAGGACTGGCCAAATATCAAAGCTCCTGAAGTAGCAAGTCACCAAGGATTTTTAGAGAAACCTTATGAAAGAAGGACTTTTTCTTTTATGTCTTAGTCTCTCCTGTAAGGTTTCACGTTTACTATGTTTTTAAATCAATTCACAGTGATTCTTTAATTAGACTGCTATCAATATGGCAACAGTATATCCTTAATGCAATATAAATTCATACTGAAATTAATCTGCCTCAACCTCTGGTTTCAGACTATCGTATGTAGCCTCAGCGTACAACGCTTCTTTGTTATGCCCTTCTAATTTAGCCTTTGGAAAGTCCTTTCTGACAGCCAAATCAAGTGGTTTCAGAAAGTGGCAATTCTTGCAACTGCTTTTCATCAATCATTTCCACTTTGTTCCTATTTTAAAACAAGTGCATTCAATTTCCACTTTAATTAAGGAGCTGAAAATATATGATGAGGTGTAAATAATATGAAGACTGTAGAAAATATGTGTCTCAGAAAGTGAGTCAACCTAGAGTTTCTACTATCTTCAGAAATGAAATTGAGTTTGCCGGCTGATTAAAGAGCTGGTTTCAGCAGTATTAAATGTTAACTACTGTATATTACAGCATCCAAAATTGAACTATATAAAACTGTCCCTTATCTTCTGTAAAATAAATAAATATAATAAAAATGCTACACTTACTATAAAGATGTCGGTCTCACTCTCAGAGCTGATAACAGTAGAAGTAGGTGGTGTTGGTGACACATTTTTTTTGAGAAATGAAGGGAATTTTCTCATTTCGTTTTGCAGGATTTTGCCCTCTGGGGGAAGAAGGATAGGAGGAAGTAATTATATATAGTAGAATTTCAGAAGATTGGAAATTTTCACTTTGACACATGGGGAAAAAATCTCAAAGATTAATAAATTACAAGGCAAAAAGGGCCCATTGGGATAATCTAGTTTGACCTCGGCTTAGCACCATTACTAGAAAAATGTGATCTTTTGTATTTTCAACCTGAAGGGAAATGAGTTTATTTTTGGTTCTGATGGGATGTCCCTGTAGAAGCAGCAATGGTTAGTAGCTGAGGCACAAACCTGAGAGCCAGGAATGCCTTCCGAGATCGGTTTTCATTAACTTGTCTTATTTCTCTTTTGTTCTTTATAGCCCTTTACAAACAGTTCTGCCAAACAACACGGGGCATTTATTTGCGGGTTTATAAGACCAGAAAAGAAGAGCTTCTTGAGTGAGCTGTAGGTGACACTGGCAATTATTTAAAAACGCAGTCATACAAACAATAGCAACAGCAACCTTCTCCATATCTGTCAATAACTAGTGAGAATTTACAGCCAAAGCAAAGGAGGAAAAGTGTCCCTCTGCCCTAAATATTGTTTCTCAAACAAAATCCCCACCCCAGAGTCGCATAAAAAGATGAGCTTTGCCATGAAGCCTGAGAGTCAAGACATTGTGGCTGGAGAAAGGAGTGGGAAGTGAGTTCCAAGCTGGGGGTCTTGCCAGCAGCTCTCTTTTATACTGAAGAAGGAGCTCCAGGTTGGGCACTGATCTCAACTTGAGCAGTATGGCCTGGGGAGAGAAGCGGATTCTCAAATAGGCAGGTCTTTAGGACTTTATAGGTCAAAACCAGTAACTTAAACGCTACGCAGAATACCACAAGCAACCAGCTCAGACCGCAAAGCACAAAACTGTACTGGTGAAGGTAAGGGAACGTGATTTCACCCGTGAGGCATGATGAGGCTAAGGGTCAGAGCCTCAAAGGTATTTAGATTCCTAACTTCCACAGAAATCAATGGAGATTAGGAACTTCTGTGGCAGTTAGAAGCCTAAATATCTTTGGAGGGACTCAGGGTATGCCTACACTACAGCTGGGAGTGAGCCTCCCAGCAGACTTGCAGTAGAGGGACTCGAGCCAGGGTGCTCAAAATAGCAGTGTGCACATTGCAGCTTGGGCGGTGGTTCAGAATCTCCACCGCCCCCCAGCTCAGGTGGAGCTGAAGCATATTGCTATTTTTAACACGCTCGCTCGAGCCCTGCTAGCGCAAGTCTGTCTACCTGGGCTGGGAGGCTTGTTCCTAGCTGTGCCATAGACCTTGCCTATGTGACTTGCCCAAAGTCACACAGCAAGTCAGTGTCAGAGCCCAGGTTAAGAACACAGGTGGTCTGACTCCGTCTGATTCCTAATGCACTAGAGAGTAGTGCTGCCTCATCGGTAAAATGGGGCTGGTGGTAATAAGAGTACTTACCTCACACTGGCAGTGCAGCTTTTATAAACCTAAGTACTGTTAACATCTGGGCATTGCTTTCAGCGATTTCAGAGTTGCTACTTAATATGAGTAAGGGTGTCAGAATCAGGCCCTTAATTAGGTGGTTTCTGCAGCTTGGAGGGGCAGACAGTAACACTGCACAGAGGAAAGTAACCATCCCTCCCTGTAACCTTGTTCTCCTGCCTTGAGGAGGTACCAAGAGTATTGCTGATCACCCAGGCCAAGGCAGAAGGATGTGGGGGTGGATTGGTGGAAAATCCCTGATCTGCTGCCCCTCTCTTCTGATCCTTATTTTGAGAAACATCCTATAAGTGCATGAAAACCAGATGCTGAGTGTAAAAGAAAGAGAAACTGACCAGTCTGGTTTTGCTGGTCCAAGCTGAATCAAATGCAACAGCCACCACCAAAACAAACAGCACAAGGGGTGACAACTAAATTAGATTTTAAAAATTCCTTTGGTTTGAATAATCTAAGTTGTCATTAGCCCCACAGGTAAAGACTTTACATGAGTTTTATATTGACAGTTTTCCTTTAATTCGGTATTTAATAGCAAAGATTGTTGGTTTCTGTAAAAAGAAAAGGAGGACTTGTGGCACCTTAGAGACTAACATATTTATTTGAGCATAAGCTTTTGTGAGCTACAGCTCACTTCATCGGATGCATACAGTGGAAAATATAGTGGGGAGATTTTATATACAGAGAGAACATGAAACAATGGGTGTTACTATACACACTGTATGTAACGAGTGATCAGGAAAGGTGAGCTATTACCAGCAGGAGAGCAGGGGGGGGGACCTTTTTGTAGTGATAATCAAGGTGGGCCATTTCCAGCAGTTTACAAGAACAGTAGGAGGGGAAATAAACAAGGGGAAATAGTTTTACTTTGTGTAATGACACATCCACTCCCAGTCTCTATTCAAGCCTAAGTTAATTGTATCCAGTTTGCAAATTAATTCCAATTCAGCAGTCTCTCGTTGGAGTCTGTTTTTGAAGGGTTTTTTTGTTGAAGAATTGCCCCTTTTAGGTCTGTAATCGAGTGACCAAAGAAATTTAAGTGTTCTCCGACTGGTTTCTGAATGTTATAATTCTTGACATCTGATTTGTGTCCATTTATTCTTCTACATAGAGACTATCCAGTTTGGCCAATGTACATGGCAGAGGGGCATTGCTGGCACATGATGGCATATATCACATTGGTAGATGCGCAGGTGAATGAGCCGCTGATAGTGTGGCTGATATGATTAGGCCCCATAATGGTGTCCCCTTGGTTTCTGTAGTTAGAAGTTGCTAGAATCATCTATTCTCTGTTAGCAACACTGAATAATAAAAGTACAGGTTCTAAAATTTAAGTAATTCTTCCTTTTCATATGAAGCATAAAAACTTCAGAAGTATAATGTTGCATTAATCAACACTTTAATCTGCTCTGGCAGAGACCTATGCATTCATTCAAGATCTCATCCAAAAAAATATGATCAAATTATATTGTCATTTTGCTAGTCACATCACAATTCAATATTTTACTAAGGATGTCTGTTAAGAACACAGAGAAACCTGACAAACTCTGAGTAAAAAGTTTAAGATCAGAAGGGACCATCATGATCATTTAGTCTGACCTCCTGCATATCACAGGCCACAGAACCTCACCCATCCACTCCTGTAACAGGCCCTAACCTCTGGCTGAGTTACTGAAGTCCTTAAATCTTGATTTAAAGACTTCACGTTACAGAGAATCCACCATTTACTCTAGTTCAAACCAGCACGTGACCTGTGCCCCATGCTGCAGAGGAAGGTAAAAAAAAAAAACAACAACCCCAGGGTCTCTGCCAATCTGCTCTAGGGGAAAACTTCTTACTAGCCCCAAACATGGCGATCAGTTAGACCTTGAGCATATGGGCAAGACCCACCAGCCAGACACATGGGAAAGAATTCTCTGTAGTAACTCAGACCCTCCCCATCTACTGTCCCATTGGCGATATTTGCTAATAGCAGTCGCAGATGGACTACATGCCATTACAGAAGCAATCTCATCATACTATCTCCTCTGTACATTTTTCAAGCTCAGTCTTGAGTTGTGTTTTTGCCCCCACTGCTCCCTTGGAAGGTTGTTCCAGAATTTCACCGTCTGATGGTTAGAAGCCATCATCTAATTTCAAGCCTAAACTTATTGATGGTCAGTTTATATCCATTTGTTCTTGTGTCCACATTGGCCCTGCACTTAAATAACTCCTCTCCCTCCCTGGTGTTTATTTATCTGTTACACTTAACGAAAGCAACCTTTAGTTAGTGAGGCTAAACAAGCCAAGCTCCCTAAGTCTCTTCTCATAAGGTAGGTTCTCCATTCCTCTCATAATCCTACTAGCCCTTCTCTGCACCTGTTCCAGTTTGAATTCATCTATCTTAAACATGGGAGACCAGAATGGCACACAGTATTCCAGGTGAGGTCTCACCAGTACTTTGTATAACGGTACTGATACTTCCCTGTCTCTACTGGAAATACCTCGCCAGATGCATTTTAGGATTGCATTAACCTTTTTCATGGCTGCATCACATTGGCAGCTTATAGTCATCCTGTGATATGGCTAATACACCCAAGTCTTTCTCCTCTTCTGCCACTTCCAACTGATATGGCTCCAGCTTATAGCAAAAAAATTTGTTGTTAGTCCCTAACTAATTTCACTAGTAAATTTCACCCATTTCTATTACTCCAGTTTTCAAGGACATCCAAATCTTCTTGTATGATATTCTGGTCCTCCTCCATATTGGCAATACCTCTCAACTTTCTGGAGGTATTGCCAATATGGGAAGTTATCACCAAAACTAGAACCAGAGTTATAGTGGGTGACAAAATGTAGGCTCCTAAATCTATAATTAAAGATCTTATTTTCAGAAGCACTGAACAGCTTCCATTTTATCTGTCTACTTATATGGTCCTCATCTTGGTAGTGTCTGAGTGCCTCACAAACTTTAATGGATTTTAGCCTTACAACTCCTTTAGAGGGAATAATGTTTCCCTACAATGAGAATCTGAGGTGTATGGTGGATTAGAGTGACTTTCCCAAGGTGGTACAGGAAACTTATGGCTAAACTGGGAATTGAACCCCGGTCCTTTGAGTTCCAATACAGTGCCCTATCCCCTAATCTTCTTCCCCTCTTATATAGGCCCATAAATAAGGACTTAAGGGCTAGATTCACAAAGAAACTTAGGGGTTGCAATGCTCAGCATTTCAATGTCTAACTTTTAGGTGCCTAACTTCTACCCAGTGGTATCCTCAGCTCTGAGTTAGGTGTCCAGGCTCTCTGTGCAAGGCCTGCGGAGAATTAGGTGCCTATGAATGGAGATTTCCAGAAGCCAGTAAACTGAGCAGGGAACATCCTAAACTAGACAGGAAGAAATGCTGAAGGGGTGGGGTGGGGTCTTAGGTCCTGCCCTCAAAGGTAGTTAGGTAACTAATTCCTAGCCAGAAGGAGGAGCCTAACTCAGCTCAGGATTCACAACTGTGAACCCTCTTCTGAAGTTAGATTTGACCTGGGTTAGGCACCTTTCTCACCAAAAAACTGAGATTCATCCCATTATAGCCGATACCCTAACTACTGGGCTATCTTTTCTGTCCTGTTTCAGAGTAGCAGCCGTGTTAGTCTGTATTAGCAAAAAGAAAAAGAGTACTTGTGGTACCTTAGAGTCTAACAAATTTATTTGAGCATAAGTGAGATGTAGCTCACGAAAGCTTATGCTCAAATAAATTTGTTAGTCTCTAAGGTGCCGCAAGTCCTCCTTTTCATTTCTGCCCTAACGTCTCTTAATGTACAAAACCTAAGATTCATCCTTCTTCATTTCCTATACACCACAAGTTAATTGGCACTAATATGGATGATCAGATATTTGCAAGATTTTGCTGAGTCCCCAGTGAGACTAGCATTACCTGCATACTGTCAGTGCAGTACTGATGTGTAATTTATTCTTTTGGAATAAATCTGTCCACCCCAGTGTAACAAAATAACAGAAATGTCTTCACAAATGTCATTGCCGTGGGTTAAGTCCAGTACTGTAGGGCTGTATAGATTGTTTCCCATCAACCAAGTTTTCTGTTTGGTTTCTCTACAAGATAGTGATTCTACAAGTGTGTGGCTTTTCTGGCATCTCGGTTAGGATTCTGCCTTCCGATAAGCTAAGATGGAAAATCAAACTCGTAGTCATTTACAAATGTTGACATATGCAAGTAGTATTCAGTAGTCTAGAGAAGGGGCAAAAATTAGGCTTCTATCATTGAGTTGTTCTATTCAAAACCATTAGTAGACAACTCTTAGCATGTTTCTGATTTGAATTACAAAGCCTTTGACCCAACACGGTCATTGCAACATGTAGCCAAAAGGTGGCAATACTCATCCACTATTTATTTCCCATGGAGTTCCTAATATTGTAATATTCACCTGTTTGCAATAGCAAGATCATCTGCTCCTCCACAAAATATGTTTATTTAGAACAGCTAGTATAAATTTTCTGTGCTTCTGTTGTGTTGTGCTTCATTTCTGCAGACGATGTGCATTAATATTGTGAGTTACCTGGATTTTTGGCGCATTCTGGCAATACAGTACACTTCTACAATCTCTGCTAAACAATATAGTGCATCGTGCTGCAACACGCTCCCCAAATGAATACAAGGTTTTAATTTGGCCAAGGAGTATGCTTCTCTCAATGTCATAAACCACGAATACACAGCTGGAGCAGTTTATGAACTGCAGAAAATCTCTGACTATTTTAGCCTGAGTATTAAATCAGAGCTTGCTTTGTTATTTCCTGTTTCATTGTTGTTTGTAAAATAGTTTAATGGTCGTGAGCAGTAAACTGTTTAAAATCTGCCATGCACATGGATGTGGTTTTATATGGTCGGAAAGGGAAGGATTACTCTGCTTTGGGTGTGAGGGAGAAAGGAAGATTACATTGATAATGAAAACCACAACTAACACATTTACTTTGGAACATTTATCTCAGTTACATTACCATGTAAATATTTTAATCAGGGAAAAAAAGTGGAAATCCTCAAATGTAGGCTAACAATTTAAACTGCTGCATACTTAAAAAAGGGAACTAAGCTACTGGCAATAGGTTTCAAATACAGCCAAGGAGAAAATTCAAAATCCTTGCATAAACAAAGTAACCCAATTTTTAAATAGATTATAATGGACAGATTGTATGTGGTGTGGAACAAAGTGGCCAAACTACACCAGAGCACTGGCCCACTATACTTGTAAAGCTGGCTGGTAAAACACTGAATCACAGAGCATTGATTTTAAAAATCACTCATACAGAATTTTTTCCCCTGATAATTACAACTCTGTTCTTTTTATGTAAGTTCTATGATTTGATATTCTGGGCTTATCTGTACATACATCCAATAGCTTTATGCCTAATGGTGCTTATCTATTTGTGAATGAGGAAGGATTAGCTTCAATATGCTATTTGCCTGATCAGGCGTTTGTAAAGGGCATATGTTATGTGGGCTGTGGGGAGCATAAAGAAGATCAGATTTGGAGCAGACACTATGTTTAGGAGTAAGGGACTGTTGTTGCCACTGATAAGATGAAACTGTTGATGATGGATGAATGAGGTTGTCTCAAAGTTAGTTTTGCCTTTTAGGGGGTTTAAAAAACAACACAACTATAGGGAAATTTTTAAAGTTGTTTGAGAGCCTTAATTGTGAATTTCTATGACCTTGTCTGCGCTACAGGTTACTTCGGTATAACTTATGTCGCTCAGAGGTGTGAATAATCCACCCCCACGAGCTTTTCCTGCAGACATAGCTACCGCCTCTCCTGTCAACTTAGTGTGTCTTCACCACAAGCGCTACAATGGCATAGCTCCATCGTTGTGGCTGCACTGCTGTAAGTTCTGTGGTGTGTATATGTAGCCTGTGTGTTCAAAAGTGGAGCAAATGCTTAACCTTTATTTAGGCTTCTAGGAAAAAAAAAATTCCAAGGCGGCTTCTTTTAAATTTACCCTTACCTTTGACTTTCATGGCTTTCCAACGGTTATTTTTGTAGTTTCTCTTTGTAAGTTTTTTTTTTTTTTTTTACTCTAAAGTTACCAATATCTTCTCTGAACCTTAACTCCAGCTTAACAACGTATTTTGTCTGGAAATACCCTGAGGGTTGATGGTGATGATGATGATTATTAGTTATAACATTTTTTGAAATGTTTGCTGGACATTGGGAGCTGTGGGAAGCAGCAAGAACATACCTTGCATGGTTTTAGATCCTTAAGAGACTGGGCCTGGTAAAACCAGGGAGTAGGAATCTCTGCAGAACACAGGTAGCCATGGGGAGGCAGGACAGAGAGAGAGTACTGAGAAAGACAGGCACTGCACATGGAAGTCCTCCCTACACCCCAGCTTTCACTTGCTCCTCTAGTCTCCATATTTTGATTCCTGTTACCCTTGTCTGCTTCTCCTGCTGGCACTGCCTGGAACAGCATTGAAGCTTGGAGCACATATCGGAGAGGAGTCCACCTGAAATCCACTGTTGTGCTGAGGCACTTTGCATCAGCTATGATGATACAAAGGGACTGCAGAGGGGCCATAAGACCCTTCCTCTTGGGAGTTTTCCTGAGCGTTCCTGTAGCATTGAGCAAGGCCCATGGGGATCAAGTCAGTATATCCCACTTGATCAAATTCTTGAAATTGCAGAAGGTGTAGGAAGAATGATTTTGTGATTAAAAGACTTAATAAAACTTTGGAAACCTGTGTTGAGTTCCTGCCTTTACTGAAGTCCTAGGTGACCTTGGGCAGATCATTGAAAGCCTGATTTTCATAAATGCTGGATCACCCTTCATTTGAAGCCAATAGGGGCTGCATGTGGTCAGCACCTCTGGTAATCAGACCATTTAATCTCCCTGTACCTCAGTAAGGAGTGATTTGAAGGAGGAGAGGATAAAAACTTTATGAATTCATTCAAGGAGGGTATTTTGTGACAGACTGCTGAGAGAAAAGAAAGCTGAGAGATATTTGGGAGAGAAGCAGAAATCAGCGTTCATGGCTGATATCATGTGTAGAGTGAAGAGAGTAAGGAGTAGTGAACTCGTAGATAAGCAGGGAGGGGCAGAATAGTAAAGAGCTTTTAAAATACGTTGTAACTAGCCAGCCCACTAGCATGCCTATGAATATTTCTGGAAATAGCTTAAAATGACCAAGCAGATAACAATACGTCGGCCTCTTACAACTATCAAATTCTATGGGCAAGATTTTTATCCTGATTACAAAATTGTACATCTGGATTAACTCCATGAAATCAAGTATCGGGGGGTAGCCATGTTAGTCTGTATCCACAAAAACAACAAGGAGTCTGGTAGCACCTTAAAGACTAACAGATTTATTTGGGCATAAGGTTTCGTGCGTAAAAAATCCACTTCTTCAAATAAATCTGTTGGCCCTGGTCTACACTACGGGGTTAGGTTAAATTTAGCCGTGTCAGGTTGATTTAAAAATGACTGCATCCACACAACCCACACCATTCCATTGACCTAAACTGCTCTTAAAATTGGCTTCTGTACTCCTCCCCGATGAGGGGAGTAGCGCTAAAATTGACCTTGCTGGGTCCAATTTGGGGTAGTGCGGACGCAAATTGACGGTATTGGCCTCCAGGAGCTATCCCAGAGTGCTCCATTGTGACCGCTCTGGACAGCACTTTGAACTCCGATGCACTAGCCAGGTACACAGGAAAAGCCCCAGGAACTTTTGAATTTCATTTCCTGTTCGGTCAGCATGGCGAACTCAGCAGCACAAGTGACCATGCAGTCCCCTCAGAATCGTAGAGCGTAGAATGTTTCTACACCCATCCCTGAGGTTATCGCAGATTGGAAGGTGAAAAAAACGCACTCGCAATGACATGTTTTCCGAGCTCATGCAGTTCTCCTGCACAGATAGGGCACAGCTTAATGCATGGAGGCATTCAGTGGCAGAGGCCAGGAAAGAATTGAGTGAGTGCGAAGAGCAGAGGCAGGACGCGATGCTGAGACTAATTGGGGAGCAAACAGACATGATGAAGCGTCTGTTGGAGCTGCAGGAAAACCAACAAGGACACAGACCTCCGCGGCATCCACAGTATAACCGCCTGCCCTCCTCCCTATGTTCCATAGCCTCCTCACCCAGACACCCAAGAACACCCCGGTGGGGGGGATTGGAGGGAGGCTCTGGGCACCCAGCCACTCCACTCCAGAGGATGGCCCAAGCAACAGAAGGCTGTCATTCAAATATGTTTGATTTTTAGTGTGGCTACAATAAGCAATGTGGCCTTGTCCTTCCCTCCTCTCCCACCCCACCCAGGCTACCTTGTCCGTTATCTCATTTTTTTTAATTAATAAAGATGGAATGCATGCTTTCAAAACAATAGTTTCTTTATTTCGAAGGGGGGAGGGTGGTTGGCTTACAGGGAATTAAAATCAACAAAAGGGGCGGGTTTGCATCAAGGAGAAATACACACAACTGTCACACCGAAGCCTGGCCAGTCATGAAACTGGTTTTCAAAGCCTCTCTGACGCGCAGTGCGCCTCGTTGTGGTCTTCTAATTGCCCTGGTGTCTGGCTGCTCAAAATCAGATGCCAGGTGATTTGCCTCAACCTCCCACCCCATCATAAACGTCTCCCCCTTGCTCTCACAGATATTATGGAGTACACAGCAAGCAGCAATAACAATGGGAATGTTGGCTGCGATGAGATCTGACCAACAGCGCCAGCACGCTTTTAAATGTCCAAAGTACCGCATGGTGCTGCAGGCTGGGAGAGCAGCCTGAGGCAGAAGCCTCCAACTCGCAGGAGAGCAGAGCTGCAGTGGAAGTGGTGGAGCCGTACGCCATGCCCTGGAAGTTGCTAGGAGCCGGGCAGGGAAGACATTCCCAGAACCCCCGGCCAAGCTACAGGTCCGACAAGGATGGCTACCAGTCCTATTGCACCGTCTGCTGCAGAGTTGCAGGAGAGCAGAGTTGCAGCAGAAGCAGTGGAGCTGTACACCATGGACGAGGACGGGTAGCCGTCCTACTGCACCGTCTGCTGCGAAGGATCGCAGGAGCTGCTGCTGTGTAGCAATGCCAGCTGCTGCAGGTGCTTCTATGTCGAATGCTTGGAGGTCCTGGTAGGGCAAGGTACCTCGGCCAAGGCAAAAGAGCAAGAGCCCTGGAGCTGTTACATGTGTCAACCACAGAAGTGCTACGGGGTGTTACAGCGCCGACCGGACTGGTATGTACGGCTGCAAGACTTCTTCACCAGTGGCAAAGGACAGGAATATGATGCACCTAAAACCTAAAAAGGCCCGCACATTTCCCAGAGTCACTGCCCTTGATAACAGAATGTCAATGATTGCATTGGCTACTTGGATCACAGCAGCCCCCACAGTAGACTTGTCCACAACAGCAGCGGTGATGGTGAGCTGAGTGGGCTCCATGCTTGCCGTGGTGTGGCGTCTGCACGGGTAATCCAGGAAAAAAGGCACAAAACAATTGTCTGCCGTTGCTTTCATGGAGGGAGGGATGACTGACGACATGTACCCAAAACCGCCCGCGACAATGTTTTTGCCCCATTAGGCATTGGGAGCTTAACCCAGTATTCCAATGGGCGGCGGAGACTGTGGGAATTGTGGGATAGCTACCTACAGTGCACTGCTCCATAAGTCGATGTTAGCCACGGTAGTGAGGACACACTCCGCCGACTTAATGTTCTTAGTATGGACATACGCAATCAACTGTATAAAATCGAATTCTAAAAATTGACTTCTATAAAATCGTCCTAATTTCATAATGTAGACAGTCTTTAAGGTGCTACCGGACTTCTTGTTGTTTCCATGAATTCAGATGAGTTACTCCAGATTTACAGCATTGTAACTAAGATTAAAATTTTATCCATGCATTCTAATAAAGCCAGAAGAAACCTGCTACCTCAAGCTTGTGCACGTGGCTTCCGGTGCTTACAGGCTTTTTCCAGACCAAATATTCTGTGAGAACTACCTTCCCGGTGGCTTTTTGCAACTTCTGCTTGAAACCAGGAAGTGCAGAGATCCACAATAATTAATTACAGCGCTGCCAGCTCTCATGATGATTTTGATTAGGTCTAGAGCCAATCTTGCGATGATACAGGATGCTCCAGCCCTCTAGCAAATTTGAGCCCTCCGATTGGCTGCCCATCCCACTTGCCCACTTCCTGGGGCAGAACAACCAATCAGGGTTGCTACAGGCAGAGCTCTTCCCCCCCAGCAACCAGAAGCCATTCTCATGGGGAGGGGAGCTAGGGGGGAAGAGAGAGCATCAAGAGCTCAGCTGCTCAGGGTAGCTCTGCTCTCTTTTCCTCCCTCCCCTCTGTGAGCAATGGGGATGGGACACCACCTCCGCTACTCCCCTCTCCCTCCCTCCTGGCCTGGTAAAGGACAGAGGAGGATGCTTTTTCTCCCCCTCTCCCTGCCCCCAAGATTTTTTGGGTTTGACAAATAATTTTTGAGGGCTGAATCATGAATTTTGCTCTCTTGAGGTTGACAATACTGTAATGTGGCAACATAACCCATAAACATAATTTGAGATGGACCCAACCCCAAACCCCTGAATTTTGGAGGACTTTGGGGCTTAGGCTTAGCTCTAAAATGTATAATAGTTAATCAGTTTGTTTGGAACAGTGACATTTGGTAAGGTTAGAATCTCAATTGTGGTGGGAGCATGTTAAGTGAATCCCAAATTGAAAGCCATGTGGCTGAGAGTACCTTGCTTGCCTCCCATGAGGCCCAAATCCCTTGGTTCCCTTCCACAGCCTTTGAAGAGGCAGGAATTACTCCCAGAAATAAATGCTGCATTCAGCTATAAACCAAATTCTTGGCAGACACAAAAACCTCCTATTGTACAGGGCCCCATAAATCCCACCCCAGGATACTGAGTCTCCAATGTCGATATACACAGAAGAATGCTCTCTAACCCAATTAAGAGTCCAAACAAGTCCCAATCCCTTATAACTAAAATGTTGCCACTGGTGCTTGGGTGTGGTGATTCCCAGACTCTGCTGCATTGCCTGTGTACGGTCCCCATTGCTGCCTTGCTGGTCTAAACTCTTCCACTAGGTCTAGGCCACTCCTCCAGCCTGGCTGCAGACATGCCCCGGCCTGTTATATGGGCCATTCCCCTAGCTCCAGGTCCAGGATGCATTTGGGCCTGCTTCTCACAGCAGCCACGTATGACTTTGCTGCGGCCATATTGCCAGCCCCAGCCCTGTGACAGCCATTTGGCCTAGAATCAACCAGATAGTCTGCAACCAAAGCTTTGTTCCCATTTGGCCAGAGAGGAACTCCTGCTCTGGAGTGGCAATCCTTTACTTCAGTGATGTGTGAGCTGCCAACAGGAAGTCAATGGTGGGATTTTCTCCAGTCCTCTAGCCAGCTGGGGCTCTGTTGCCAGCTCCTGTCTCCTCTTGCCTGCAATGTATCAGGGCTGGTGGGGGTAAAGGCTGGCCCTTGTGCACTGTTGATGTGAGTGTGTAGAGCAGGATCTCCACATAATCTTTTATTCCTCTCTCTTTCATCCTTTCCTCCATCTTTGATACGGAAGTTGAGTGCGATCATATGCAGTTCATTCTGCGTGCATGTGGGTGACAGAGGTGGACGCGTCTTTTGGAGTCAACCACATAAGCGTAAGTACGTGTGCTGTGTGGACGTTAAAGTATCCATAGCTCTTTTAATAAGATTGAGGTTTGTCCCAGTGTCCATAACACATCCCATCATTAGTGTTCAGTTTGTTGGCAGACAACCATACGTCCCTCCAAGGCTGTTGCAATAGTTCAAAAGTGTGGTGTGTACCCTACCTAGTTTGGGAAGGGTATTGGGAGCTTTTGTGGTGATCGGTGCTTTTAAAATGACCATGTTCTTGTGTTGCCATCTGGAGTTATGCTTAACCTAAATCCCAGAACTTAACACCCCAAAACTTTGAGTGAAGTTTGGATCCAGACTCAAACCTTGTGGCTCAGTGGTCTCGCTGTCAGTCAGTCACCACAATAGACTACCTGAATATCCTTCCACGAATGGTCTGTTACTTTATTATCCAAATGTTGGTATAATAGCCAGTTTCTCTGATCCAGTTGATATGTGCTCAGCACAGATCAGGACAATGGGGGAAAGGGTGGAGATAAGTGACTTTTATGCTACCCTGATCCTGGGGTTACCGGGGACTGAGCTGGTCACTGGCTTCAGAGCTTAATTTACATCCAACTGCCTATGGGTCCAATGGAATCTGCCAGCCACACCCTCATTTTCCTGCTGAAAATGCCCCCTTTCACCCAGAGGAATCCTCAGAAGGTCAGTTAAGCTGACTTTATGGCTATTTTGCACAAGCCAGCCTGAGAATAAAGTTCAAAGTGTCAAGACCCAAGATCAGGGGTAGTGAATAGGCAGACCACTGGCCAAATCTGGACTGCCGGACTGCTTTTGAATGAACCCTGAAATCTTTTTCTTTACTTATTATTATCATAATTGTTACTGTAGTGTGAAAAATGTTTCTCTGGAGTCTGGACCTTGACTGTAGCTTGACCAACAAATTTGGACCTTGACAAAGAATAATTGATTGCCCCTGCCCTAGATGTACCCATTTACAAAATTAGGGGGCTGATCCTCAGCTGGTGTAAATGTTGGTAGCTACATTGAAGTCACTAGAACTATGACAATACATATTCACACACCAGCTGAGAATCTGCCCCTTAGTATTTATATCTTTGGAATATCAGATTTCAGGGAGTTAAAAAAAGCGCACAAAATAGGATTGTCATGAATACTGCTTTCACTCATACAACAGGGAAGAATAATTATCTCCACTGCAGGAATCACTGGGTGCAATTCTATGGCCTGTTACCTAGGAACTCACCAAAATGGTCCCTTCTTACCTTAACCTCTATGCATATATAAACAACACACACAATTAAGTCAGAAGGGTAAATCTGCCACCACATTTGATCTTACTATTTTGATGCCCAACAGAAATGATTCAAGGCCAAAGAAATCAGTGAGGCTGGGATACCTGTCAGCATCTCCCCCCAGTCTCCTTTCCCTCATGATGAAAGGATTCTCTCTGTGGTAAGGTGAAATTCTCTGTTTAAACTGGGGATGACATGAACTGACAACTCCCCTCCCCCTCTCAGATTGATTTCTTCTCAACTTGTTTAGCTTGAGACCTTGGCCACCTGTGCATGAGCTGTCAGGAAACATGGTGCTTTCATTTAAACAGCAGGCAGCTATCAAAACAGCAATAAGAGAGGCTATCAGGCTTAATACTGGCATGCATTAAAAGTAAAATAACTCTCTGAGGTGCAGTAATGTTGCTTTTACCATTTGTCAGGTGTATAATCACCCTGGAGAATAAGAATAGTGAGCCCTTTGTAAAATCATGAATCAACGTTCCAAACAATTCAACTACTGTGCGTAGGTCAGGTCAGTACCCTCCCGTCTCAAAAAACTACTTAAGCCCTCCTGTCTCCCGAGACCATTATATCAATAGATACATCCAGCACTACTGAAAATGGCAGCTTGCAATGTAATACTAGGAGATATTAATAGCAGTTGGAGGCTGCTCTGGACGTTTGTCCTTGTTTCCAAAATCATGCCACATAATCCTGTGTTTTTATGTGAGAAGAGCTTTTATCATTCTTAGAGTTTGGGTTCCCCCCCACCAATCAATGAAATGAAATGAGTAGCCTTGAAGTGAGAGCTGCTCACAGCAAGAATGCAGGAGAAAAAATTTGCTTCCAGGAATTCAAGCTGGACTGTGTGCAATATTATTTCACTTTTAAGATGCCATGGATTCTCTCAGCTGCTAGCATAGAGTGAAATCCTGACCCCATAGACTTTAGTGGGGCCAAGATTTTACCCATAGAGTGTGCAGGAAAATTTGTACTATGCCAGTCCCACAGTTACCAGCAGCAAAGCTGTAGCCGTCATTTTTGGTGTTACTTTTACTTCGCCATCTCTGAAAACTAAATGATCATCTTTGTCTTTTTTAATCCCTACTTCATATCACCCACATAGACCATTAAAATATGAAACTGGACACTGAATACTAATGAAAACATTGCCTTAGAAAGAAAGTAGAAAAGTAAATAAAACCACAAGTGTGCAAGCCAGAATTCGAACAAGTCAGAAATTTCCCAGTGAACAATATGCTATTTTCCACTAAAATTTAAAACCCTCTTTCCAACAAAAATGTTTGAAAATATTATCTCTTGTGGGGCTTGATCAAAAGTCCATTGAAGCCAATGGAAAGATTCCCATTGACTTCAATAGGCTTTAATTTAGGCCCTGTGTGTATAATCATCATTCATCTTTCTCTTTAAAAATGCATTTCTTTTGCAGGTCAATGTTTACCCTCTCTCATTATGTCTGAACTATTCTCTTCTATTCTAGTCCATGTACTGCACCCATTCCTGTGGCATCTCTCTTTTGTATTCGCTTTCCACTAATGTTTGAGCGGTCAAAGTTTACGCACACTAATGCATGCACAAAATTCATGTTTAGCTTGGGTATGTAAATATTCACACTGAGATGATATATTTTATAGGGGATTGGACACTGCTTGACACACAAAGGGGATCGGGCTATCACAACCCCTTACCATAGCCCTGAGGCAAAAACAATTAAAGATGTTCATGCAGTTGGTTTTTGTGAATAACAAAAAGGGAAATCAAGTTAATCTCAAACAGCAATTTAGTTCATTCATTTATAAATGACAGAATGAGCATGGCAGGGCTGTAGGAGTTAAAAATGGAAAAATCCTACCACAGTCAGTCATGTAGGCAAGTGCAGGGTATAGCTCCCCAGACAGATAATAATGCAATGCCAAATTGATACTATGCTGAGTCTTAACCAAAATGTCAGGAAACTGGTAAGTTGCTGAAGGGAAAAAGTCTATTCTTCAGTCCTGTTCTTCTTTCCCCATCCCCCTCCCTCATAAGTTCCTTGCACTCACCACCTCTTCATGAGGTTTCTACCCCTTCCATCTTCTAATTTAAAAAAATTAAAACTTCCTTTGTTGCTACCATTCCCTGCCTAATGGTTTGAATGCTGAGGGTGCTTCATGGTCAAAGGGGAGCCTTAGGTGACTGCCTAATGTGCGTAAATCCGAAGATCCAGCCATGATAAGAGGCATTCGTTAGTGGGATCTGAACTACCCAATCCTATTACTTTTGAAAGATTGGACTGATGACAGCATAAGAACAAGCTCTCTTGACAGATTCTCAGCGCTTCCTCCTTGCTGTTTGGCTGCAAATACGATGCGAGCAACATTTTTTTAATCACACCCACTTTTCCCTAACCAATTATCATGAAGGTACAGAGTCGCGTGGCAATAATAAATAGTAGGAAAAAATATGTAATGTAATCTCTTTCTGAATCTCATACATTTTCATGAAAATTTAGTCAGGAATTAGGTTGCTCTTATAAACACAATGGATTTCTCTCGTTCTAGTAGTAGAAAGTAAAACAAAGGTTTTAAAAGCACTGCGTTGGTGTAAGGACATTCAAATTTCACCTCTTGTGTCAGTGGGCAACCCAGTCCCCTTCATGTTATGGAGCAAGCAATATTTCTATAAGGGCTCTGCTAGTGCAAGGTTGTTGCACGGACGTACTGAATCTGGCTACCCTAGCCACACCTGTGACTGACCTGTGAGACCCACCTTTCAGGCTGTGATGGCCTTGTGCAAACAGGAGGGGGAGTTTACAGCCATTTTCTGTCATTGCAATTTCCTTCTTTTTGGGACTTTCTACTGCTTGGGGAGTCCTGTGCTCTGGTTTAAGCCAGCAGAAGCCCATATAAGTGTAACCCACACACCTCCTAGGTGTAGTGTTTTGTCCAATCTAGTAGCACCAATGAGTCTGCCCTACAGCCTTAGTTAAGAGCCAGTTGGCTTTTAGCTCATACAACAAGCTCCCGAGGCCCCAGGTTTAATTCCACCCAATAACGACTAAGATCTGTTGGTGTTACAAGTGGGGGGCTCCTCCAGGATTTCAACTGGGACATCTCTGAAGCTTGGGATGCACAGTGGTGCAAGTAGAAATCATTTCTTGCCAGTACACTGCACTCATGGGAGGGACAAAAAGGGGGGCATGTGACCCTCCCACATGACTCCTTCCCATCCCCTCCCCATGATCCACATCCATCCCATGTTACCTGGCCAGGGGGAAGGGGGGAGCTCTGTCCTCCTCCCTGCTGTGCCAGAGACTTCTGCTGTACAGACCTCAGGAAGGAGGACTCAGGAGATGCAGCTGCATGGAAGGTGGGCTGGGGGCGGTACAGCCTCACCGGAGGAGCTTCTGGCATGGGGCTACCCCCCAGCCCCACGTTCTGCTCCTTTCGCCATTGTGGTTCCCGGGAGATCGGGGTTCTCCAGAACCACAGTGGCAAAAGGAGCAGAGGACAGGGATGGGGGGAGGGGGGCCTGGGGGCAGTATGGCTGTGCCGGAGGAGCTGCCAGCCCCACATTCTGCTCCTTTTGCCGCTGCAGTTCCCGGGAGAGCCCTGTGGTTCAGAGTTCTCCCAGGAACCGCAGCAGGGAAAGGAGCAGAATGTGGGGCTGCCAGGCAGCCCCACACCAGCAGTTCCTCTGGTGCAGCTGCTGTACTGCCCTCAGCCCCGTCCCCCGCCCCCAGCCCTGTCCTCCAGTGGGGCAGCTGTACAGACCCCAGGTAGGAGGACTCAGCAGATGCGGTAGCATGGAAGGGCTGTGGGCAGTCTCCTTCTATGTCTTTCTGGTGCACTGTACCAGCTATAAATATCAGTGGGGGCGGGGAGGGATAGCTCAGTGGTTTGAGCATTGGCTTGCTAAACCCTGGGTTGTGAGTTCAATCCTTGAGGGGGCCATTTAGGGATCTGGGGCAAAAAAAATGGGGATTGGTCCTGCCGACTAGATGACCTCCTGAGGTCCCTTTCAACCCTGATCTTCTATGATCTTACTGGTGTGGCACACTGGACCATACCACCATACTTGTACCACTGGAGATGTGCTTCCTCAGCTAGGGGAAGTGTGTAACCCACACACCTCCTGGGTGTGGTGTTCTGTCCCGTCTAGTTTCACCAAGACCATTCAGAGAGAGAGATTAATGAGTCTGCTCTACAGCCTTAGCTAAGAGTCATATGGCTTTCAGTTCATGCAGTGGAGGCTCATGCACTAAGCTCCCGAGGCACCAGGTTCAATCCTACCCACCTACAACTGGGGTCTGTCAGCATTACATAAGCAAGGGTAGAAATAGGACCCACTTACTAGCAGTTTTTATTTATTATTTAATATCTATATTAGGGTAGCTCCCAGATCAGGGAATTAAAAACCTATTGGAAAATTTGGGAAAGGGTCTCTGCCCTTTCCAACTTGTTTTGATGTTCAAATAATTTAAAATATTTAAGTTTTTAAGGTATATTGTTTCACTGGTCCTAAGCATGGAAACTTTATTTTTATTTGAAAATCATTAAGTGAAATGTCCTTCTCCCAACACAGATTGGTCTAATTATGAAGAAAATAGTTGAAGGTGGAGGTTGACTGACATCTCTTTATTTGTTCTACAACAACTTTCTTCTCTTCTTTCTGTGCCATTTTAGTTATTTATTAAAAGTTCAGAACCGTGAATGCTTCATAAAAGGTGTAATCAGGTTTCTGAATGGCTGAATAGAACAATGAGATTTTGTAACAACTAAGGCACCCTAGAGCACGTCAGTGAATAATGTAAACTATAGAAAGTCCTTTTCATCTTTTAGCGAGGGTCATTATTTCTATCTCTCTCTCTCTTTTGTGCTTTATGAAAAGATTTACAGTAAATAATGACTAACTATGTAGTCGTCCTTTCTTCTTTTGCCAAGCTCTTTTTAGCTTTGGCAACAATTCTGTTTTCCCTGTCATCATCTAATGTCTATTTATTTTACATTGCTACAAAGCCAGTGAAATTCCCTCATAAATCCCAGGTCATGAAGATGAAGCAGCAATTCAGTTTCTTTTAATAAAACACTCAGTGTCCTCTCTCTTTTCCCTCCACCCCCTCCTCAGGTTCAGAGAGGCCATGGATTTGAAAAACTTCTGGAAAGGAATTAACGGAGTTAACAGATTGCATACTGAATGCCTTGCGTTTCTCAGTATTGAAGATGGAGAGGTATTTCAATACCCAACTGACTTGGGTAGCCACATGTGCCACCCAAATGCTTCTCACTAACACTTGATTTGAGCAATCTTATAATCTCCCTCCCCTTTCTTTCTATTACATATATACATAAAATACACATACCCCTTCCTCTGTTTCTCCAAACCCACACTGAGAAAAATCTGTGTAGAAGTGACTCACAGGATGACTTTCTGGGTTGCACAGTTTTGGCTTGTCAGCATCGCCAACCACTGCCAAAACATGAAGGTGAGAATAACAAATACAGAAATAGTGAGAAAGAGGTTTGGGGCAAGGGATGCTGTTTTTGCTGCTCTGTGGACTTAATGTAGTAGATTCCCAAACATGAAGTGATTAGCAGGTGGCATGTTCTGGAGATGGTTCAGCAGTGGTTCATGGTATGTACAAAAGCATCTGATATTGCACTTTCTGTAGCCTATTAGTAGCATTAGCAGTTGTAAAGGTGGCTTTCCTGCAGTTTATGAAGAGAGATGGAAATCCACTGGCTCTTACACCTCCTCATAATGCAATGCAGCTACTCATGTCTTTGGGCTCTCAATGCTGTCTCCTGCCCTAGGTTGAAAGTTGGAAATAGACACCACATATGCTACTATGGTGCTTTTTGAGCGCACATAGCATAAACCTGCGGTAATTACTGAATCACTATTCGAATAATCTTTGAACTATAATCCATTTGTACTTTGTGAGCAGTCACATGCAAGGTCTTAACTATTCCTGAATATTCATCAGAATTGGCAACTTTGATCTAGGGAGAAATTCCAATCACATTTCTTCTCTGAACAAAGCTTTTTTGCTACCACTGTGGCAAGATCACAGCAGGTCTGATTTGGCCCTCCAGCCACTTTTGGCCATGTTTGCAGTGATATAGTGGATATTTGCAGTGAAATTGCGATTTTTGCCCCTCTCCTGAGTTTATTGCCTTTTACTTTTGAGGACATAAGCTCTTTGGGGCTCTCTCTTTCTACGTGTATTAAGTCCCATTACGATAAGCACTGAACAGTCTTGATTGATGCTTTTAGGTGCAATAGCTACTACCGCTACTACAACTTACATGTATTAAGTCTGAAGCATCTGGCACTGACTGCTGTTGGAAGACAGGATGCTGGGCTAGAGGGACCATTGGTCTGACCCAGTATGGCCATTCTTATGTTCTTATGTAATATCTGAGTCCAAGTTCATCATGTGTTTTGAATTTTCATGAAGACATGTTTTTTTTCTGGGAGTCTTAAGAGAGAGAGAGATCATATGACACAAGGGCAGATTCCCAATAGAGCTATAACAATCTAAACTAGCTGAAAATCTGCCCACGGGGAGGTTGGGGGAGAGATGGGATGGGACTACTTAACAAATCTTCATTCCCAATGATATTTTGTCAAATCCAGGGGCCAATTCAATGTGGAGTGGAATCTCATGCAAGTGTCCAAAGTACCCTATCTTTCTACAGTGAGTGTAGTGAGGGTTATAATACACATAGCTGAAAGCTGTGTGGCCAAGTGGATAGAGAACTGGGATGCAGGAGATCTAGGTTCTATTTGAGCCTCTGCCACTAGCCTGCTGGATGATCATGGGCAGGTCACCTCACCTCCCTGTGCCTCAGTTTCCCCATCTCTGGGGTGCCAACTGATGTACTGGGGTCCCACTGAGCTTGCCCATTCCACCAGGCTGGGGTCCCTTACCCTGTCCTGCAGTGCCAGGCCCTCAAATCTCCTCTAGCACACACACAGGTAGGGCCACACCCAGCTGCAAACACACACTGAGATCAGCTCTATATGGGAAGACAGCTTGGGGATTCCCCAGCACTCAAATGCACACATCCTCAGGAGTGTAAACCCAAAATTCTATTGTCTTGCGTTGTATAGTACAGCACAAGCTCATGAAATTTGTTCCCTCCCTCCATGTGGAGGAGGATATGCGCAGCTTTTTTGCCCCCCCCCCAACTGCCCCCGTTATGAATTCCACAAACTGGTTATAAAATAAACAAAAAACAAGTTTATTATAGACAAAAGGTAGATTTTAAGGGATTATAAGCGATAGCAAACAAAACAAAGCAGACTACTGAGCAAATAAAAAATCCACACAAACTACACTTAATACACAAAAGAAATTGGCTACAAATAGTAATTTCTCACTATTAGACAGGTTGCAGAATTTCTCTGAGGACAGATAGCTCTTGCTTGCAACTTAAAATTCTAGGTATGTCCTTCACAGGCCAGACACTATTCCCAGCCGAGGTTCAGTACTCCCCACACCCTCTTCCCTTTTGTTTTTGTTTTTGTTTCTTAGATGTCTCCAGCAGTCATCTTGGGTGGGGATTCAGTGAAGCATGAACAAAGATTAACTCACTCCCCAGCCTTAAATAGGATTTGCATATGGCAGGAATCCTTTGATTCCCAGTTTGACCCCCACTCCCACCCCCTCTTAATGGAAAAACACTAGAGTTCCAAGATGGTATCCAGTAGCAGGTGACATGATCACCTGACCCTGCAATGTCAAAGCAGCAGCCCAGGAAACTTCTCTGGAAGGAGGGAGATTAGCATCTTCAAAGACCTATTGTTCCTCCAAATGGCCCATCCAGGCTGTTTACACACTGTCTGGTGGGTATTCCCCAGGTGAAACCACAGTTGTAATTGTTATATAGTCTATATTCCTAACTTCAGATACAGAAATGATATATGCATACAAATTGGATAATCACATTCAATAAATCATAACCTTGCCAATGATATCTCACATGATCCATCTTGCATAAAACATATCTGTCATGCCATATTCATATCATAAGCATATCTCTATGAAGAATATGGGGCGTAGCGTCACAGTACAGTCCTGCTTTGTAAAGTGCTTTGAGATCCCCTGATGAGCTCCATATAAGCGCTAAGTATTTTATTTTTTGTTTTTAATTTTCTATCTTCTAAGTAAACATAGAAACACTTTACTTAAGAAATTTTTACTTAAACACTTAATTTAAGAATTTTTCTGAACTGGTGAATTGCTGAGCTTTGAAAAATATGGGGTTTTGTGGTTTTTTGGGGGGTGTGTGTGTGTTAACCTTTAAAGATTTGGGCTTTGGATTTCTTCACTAAATTGCTACATCTTGCTACTAATTGTATAAGGATGAACTCTGCATGCCCTCATTGAATTAATGAGTCACTTAGGAAAGAGAGGCCATCACAAAAAATGAGGTCACTCAAAAGAAAAATAGGAAAGTTACTTTAAACTAAATTCTTATTAGTTTGGGGTATTGTGAATATCTAGTTACAGCACGCAAACACAGAGAAATTCAGAAGAAGAATATTAGAAATCAGATGAACAATATCATAAAAAGGATAAAAGGACTCACCATAACATGTTGCATGAGATAAAAACACTACAAAATAAATATACATAGCTCAGTTTTGCTCTCTTCTGTAGCAATGTAAATCAGTAGAAACTCTACTGAAGTCAGTGGAAACCAGATTCATAATGGTATAACCAAGATCGGAATCTTGACCACTGTATATATTAAGCTTATTGCAACACTGAGCACTATATTTTGCCTTTAGATGTACTCTCGTACACATACCTTCCAGTGAAGTCAGCAGAAGTTGCATGTAAGCATCTAAGGGCAGAATTTTGCCCTTTGCCAGCTTAGGAACCGCCTGCAATCACTTGAGCACTATTTGTGTGTTATGATTGGCACAGTTTTTATACGTGCCTTTCCCTTTAAAAACAATCATTGATCCTATCTTTCTCCTTGTGATAATGTTTAATAACCAGCATAAAGCAAATCGGGCATTGTGACCTTTTTGGTTGGAAATTTTGTAGGATGTGAGCAAGGTTACTGAATGTGCAGATTGTCTCTTGACGGAGATATCCTACAAATAGTTCTATTCCAGTAAAATCCCGTTATTCAGTAAAAGATAGTCCTCATGTGCACTATGTTGTGGTCCTTCAAGATAGTGTAATGATCAGGCTCCTCCATGAATATAGATGAAATACTATTTCTAAACTTTTTGCCTATTTAACAATTAAAGAACCAAGAAAAACAAAATCATATTTATGGGGCATTAAAGAAATATTTAAGGATTATCTATCCCCTAAAATGAATTTTTAAACTCAGTCATATTTCTTCCAGCCTAATACTTTAGTTTATCTTTAATCTTCATAAATTATTCTTTTTAAAGAGCAATTGTTAGGAAAGTAGCTTGCAGAATGTACCACTGGAGTTTAAATGGCCTTATTTATTGAAAAATACTAAAATTTAAAATTCGAAAGTGATTCATATTAAAATAGTTTGATCCCCACCAAGATAGCTGCTTGTAATAGTCTGTGTAAACTTATGGTCAGAGTGGAGTAACCACCTCTGATTCCAGAATAAACTTTCCATGTATCTCAGAGCCAAATTGATTTGCTTACTCAGATTTTCATTTGAATCATAATTTTTTTTTTTTGAAGGGAGTGATTCAAAGATGTGAAAGCCTTTGGAGGAGAAGGGTGGTAAAGACATAGTGAATTCTTCTCATCTTAGGCAATAATGTGTCATAAAAACAAGGAATCCAGACAAAACCTTTTTGAACAGTTCATTGTTTTTATTCACTGTGACACCAGTAGCAAATGAATCCACACATAATTGCACAATACAGATTAATTCCCAGGAGAAACTCCTTTTATCCAAGAAAACAGTCTTCCAATGCCAAGAGTGCCCCAACAGTAGGAACATCATAACCAGAATATCACTAGGCACTTTCTTGGTCTATCAAGAGTGAAATCCTGGCTCCCCTGAAGAGAATGACAAAACACCCACTGTTTTCAATTGAGCCTCTCCATATTATTGTAACAGGATTAGCAGAAATTAGAGGTGGAAAAGACCTGTTAACTATTATGGGCCTTATCCAAAGACATAAGTAGTAGGTAAGTATAACCCACTGGTCAGTGTGTGCTCAGCATATGTGGATCAAAACATTTGCTTATCTGAATGGCATACTGTGTTTTAAACACTTCATAACACGTTTTCACTTAGAAAATGCAAGTTTCTGGCTTTTTTTTATGATGTTTTCAAGCTGTAAAGTCATATCCCTGGGCTCTGATTACCTGTCACCAACATTAGGTAGACACTACAAGGTTTCCAAGCAGATTCTCTGTGCCTAGAACTTTGACTGACTGATAGCAAAGAGCAGCACAGTTACATACACACACTGCTTGGACTGTTGCTGAAGTGTGTGGCTCCGAGAAGCCATGCATTGAACCAAATATAAGTACAGTAAATAGGGCCAGATCCAGTGTCTGTTAAAGTAAACGAAAAGCTTCTCGTTGACTTCAGTGGGCTTTAGATCAGGCTCATAATAAGAAACAGGTCTTTTCTGAATCTGACCGTAGTAATAAGTATTAGACAAAAATAAACGTTAGTGATTTAGGAGGGTTGACTAAGATTATGAGATTTGTGGGGAAAACATTTTTCTCTTCTGTCTACAGTATGGGACACATCTTGGTCCTATTGAAGTGAATGGAAAAACCCCAGTTAACTTAATAGAGACCAGGATTTGACACAGAACTCTTAGAACTTTCATGCCGGTGCCATGTCCACACTTGCAACTCCTAGAGGTTTGTTTGGTGTCAGTGTCATGTCATGACAATGGGAGTTCAATGGACTGCACAAATACAGAATATGGGAAAACTGGAACAAAGTGTTTTTTCTGAAGTGATGGAAAATAATCATCAATTGGCATTAAGACTGATCCATTGTACTGGTGATAGTCTGACACAAAATTATGAATAAAACCTACTTTTGGTTTTTGGTTACTAAACTGAAACACATCTATCAGTGTCCCCTAACATTGTTCATTAAGTTTTGTGTGGATTCCCATGGCTTTAAAGATTCCATGGCACTTAAAAAAAAGAATAAGTACCTTAAATAATCAGTAGATGTCCTCTTCTGCACCAGCATTTCTTGTAAAGGAAAATCAGTTTTAAGATCCTTTTAGGATGAAAGGTTCTATGTAAATGCTGTTGTGTATTTCAGAAATGACTGCTTTCATTGATGGGTGTAGTAATTTTAATGTAACCCTTACCTAACTCTTACAGGCATTGACACTATAGAGTTGGGTGTGAGTCACAAAGTTTGGATCAGGATACAATTGCTGATTAAGGGATTTGGCATGGTGTCCCTCTATTGTGATACCCCTCTCGGCTGGTAAAATAATTCAAATATCAATTCTGATTTCCTTTGTGTATATTATCATGTGCAAGTATTTTCTTATTATGTTGGAGAAATAATTTTGGGGTGTTTCTGAACTGCTTAGTGGGACTGTTTGCTATTTGTTTCTCTCGCCCTATGACTGGTAACCTACATCATGTGGTGTTTCTACTGTCTCCTAAGATGACTAACTTTTAAAACAAGAATAGTGAATATCAAAGAATGCATTTTCTTGTACAACTTTTCAAATGAATTTTCATTTGTGAAACTTTTGAGATCCAAACACATTTTCAGGAATACCTAGCAGTCATCTGACTACACTTGAATAATGTGGTGTCATGAATCATAGTGAACAGAATGCAATACTCTTATTTTGGAATGATTGGTTCTAATCTACCAATCTGTTTTAGGTACCTGTGGCAGAGCAGTGGTTTGAACCTAGGTCTCTCAAATTCTAGGCTAGTGCGTAACTTCTGGACCCACCTTCCTGTCTGCCGCTATATACTATATATATTTAGTTTTGTCAGATCCCATTAAGATGGCTGCCAATTATGACTGAGATCCAAGCCCATGTCCATCATTCTTTCGTGTTTCCATAAACAGCAAAAGGAAATAATAATATCTAGTTGGCAGCTTGTTGCTATTCTTCTGCTACCCTTCTTCCCTTTTCTATATGCTAATGCCTTTTCCTTCCCTGTTGTCAAGGCTTCCAAATTACACATTTGGTACAGCAGGAAGAAATGAGTCCAGGTGTCTGAAAGCCCCCTTCTTGGGTTGAAATACTTCAAAGGAGAGACACTCAGTCATGGATTGGATTCTGGTATTGAGTGATTGCAAAGGGGATAAAATTTTGTGCCTCACCAGTCCCCCATGTTATTACTGAGGCTCGCTTGACTGGCTAATTTGTCGAGATCTAAAGACTTTTTTAGTTTGTTGTTTAATTTTAGGAGACTATATCCTAAATACTAAAATGAATGAGTTCACGGATCCTTGCTGCATTTTCACTGTTTAAAATTTCTAACCAATGGACAGCTGAGCATTTGCTCTTATATCTCTCTGTTTACCTTATATAGCCATCATTTGCCAAACATGTCACTCTTGAGCCACACTAGTCAAATCGTTCTCAATCTGAGGGGGATCTACAATATGGCTAATGATCAGGGATTGTACCTACTTGTGAATCCTTGCTCTAGTCTTCAATTTGAGATGGAGTGATTAGTTTTGGAGAGGAAATGTCCAAGAGTGGAATGAGAAGCCATTACCCAGGAGCTTTGCGGAGTTTTCTCCTGACTCACATTTGCAAATCTGTAATTCTGCACGGAAGAGTTCATGCCTTCTAGCTTTCCAGGGTTTAGCACGGACTTTTCTGCTTGCAAAGAGCCAGGGCAGACATAGTTTAGATTTCATTAGAAACTCATCAGACGTGCTGGATCTGAAACCACTGCTGCCTTTGGCCAGCTGGAAAATACCCGCTTGTTGCAAGAAAACTCCAACCCACTAATTATCTTAAAAAAACATGTAGGAATTCACTTGACCCAGTTTTTTCTGTTTCTCTTTTTTCCCTTGAATGCATGGATCAGTTACTTTCTTAGAAAATAAAGGTTTTTTTTCCCAGTCATCTTTTGTTGAGATTCAGTCATCACGAAGTTAACAATGTGGCATGACTGTCACAAATTAGCAAAGCAATATGGGAAGGAATACCTTCTTGGATGGGTGGGTATGCCAGGCTAAAAAAAATAGAATCATAGAATATCAGGGTTGGAAGGGACCTCAGGAGGTCATCTAGTCCAACCCCCTGCTCAAAGCAGGACCAATCCCCAATTAAATCATCCCAGCCAGGGCTTTGTCAAGCCTGACCTTAAAAACTTCTAAGGAAGGAGATTCTACCACCTCCCTAGGTAATGCATTCCAGTGTTTCACCACCCTCCTAGTGAAAAAGTTTTTCCTAATATCCAACCTAAACCTCCCACACTGCAACTTGAGACCATTACTCCTTGTCCTGTCCTCTTCTACCACTGAGAATAGTCTAGAACCATCCTCTCTGGAACCACCTCTCAGATAGTTGAAAGCAGCTATCAAATCCCCCCTCATTCTTCTCTTCTGCAGACTAAACAATCCCAGTTCCCTCAGCCTCTTCTCATAAGTCATGTGTTCCAGACCCCTAATCATTTTTGTTGCCCTTCGCTGGACTCTCTCCAATTTCTCCACATCCTTCTTGTAGTGTGGGGCCCAAAACTGGACACAGTACTCCAGATGAGGCCTCACCAATGTCGAATAGAGGGGGACGATCACGTCCCTCGATCTGCTCGCTATGCCCCTACTTATACATCCCAAAATGCCATTGGCCTTCTTAGCAACAAGGGCACACTGCTGACTCATATCCAGCTTCTCGTCCACTGTCACCCCTAGGTCCTTTTCCGCAGAACTGCTGCCTAGCCATTCGGTCCCTAGTCTGTAGCTGTGCATTGGGTTCTTCCGTCCTAAGTGCAGGACCCTGCACTTATCCTTATTGAACCTCATCCGATTTCTTTTGGCCCAATCCTCCAATTTGTCTAGGTCCCTCTGTATCCTATCCCTGCCCTCCAGCGTATCTACCACTCCTCCCAGTTTAGTATCATCCGCAAATTTGCTGAGAGTGCAATCCACACCATCCTCCAGATCATTTATGAAGATATTGAACAAAACCGGCCCCAGGACCGACCCCTGGGGCACTCCACTTGACACCGGCTGCCAACTAGACATGGAGCCATTGGTCACTACCCGTTGAGCCCACCAATCTAGCCAACTTTCTACCCACCTTATAGTGCATTCATCCAGCCCATACTTCTTTAACTTGCTGACAAGAATACTGTGGGAGACCGTGTCAAAAGCTTTGCTAAAGTCAAGAAACAATACATCCACTGCTTTAAAAGCTTACTAAACCTTTGCCCCATTTTTAAATATAAACTTTAACCAAACTTTTTGGGTCTGAAATATTCAGTTAACGGCATTTTTCAATTTCACATGCCTCTGCACTTTTGGCTTCCAGTAGGGACAGAAACCAAGAGAAGCCAAAATACCTAGACAGAAACAAAAAGAAGCCAAAATACTGAGACAGGAACCGATAAAGGTCAAAATACTTAGACAGGAACAGAGAGAAGCCAAATATTAACCAGAAGCAGGAAGTTCTGACATCTCACAAGACAGCCTCCATGTTCTTGTGAGATTTCCAACCAATGATTCCGATTAAAGAGGTTCAACTTGTTTGGAAAAACTTCTATAAGCATCTAAATAGTTAGGTACTTATGTTAACCAAACCGAACCTCTGAGTCTCTTGAAATTTGCTTCTCACTCATAGAAATGGTCATTTCTCAGAGTTTAAAAGGGCTCTTGGAGAAATGAGAGAACCAATTTTAAAAAACATCTAATAATAGATTAAATAAATAGCAAATGCTATCATTCTGATTTCTAGAATACGAGGGCAAACAGATGAGGTCAAATAGGTGGGAACCTGCCACTAATTTAGAAATAACTCTCTGTAGTAACAAATTAACATATGGCCTAAAAACTCATTACCACTGTGAATTTGAATCCTAGTCAAGGATTCCTGATGAACTTAAAGGTCCCTGTAAGCTTTTCTAGGCAGAGACTAAGGCCCAGATTCTCAAAGGTATTTAGGTTTACCTTTGAGGAGCTAGACCTCTTGAGCTTGACTCTTCTTTCTTATTTACACTGGTTATACACCACTATAACTCATCGACTGCAATGGAGTTAATACTGAATTACACCCATATTAGTGAAAATATCCTCTTTTCATTTGTACAATAAACTGCTTAGAACTTTTGGCTGATGTAAAAATAAATAATAAGAATAATAATGTATTAACTTGGGCATCACTGTCATACCAGTAAAGTTATTGGAAATGAATTGGGTATCTCTATTTGCATTGTATTCTACTGGCATTGCAGTGAATTTTAATATATAAAGAATGTATCAAGAAGGTTTCTTAGCTTTATGGATTACTGGAGAATAAAATAAATAAGTTCTAACAGCAAATTCAAAATAGATGGATTGTAAGGTTTGGTTTCTTTTTCTTTTCTTTTTTCTTAGAGAATAGCAAATGTTTGGAACAGACTTCTGAATAACACACAGAAGCAATTAGAGACTGTCCCAGGAGAAACAGTTTATTAGACAAGAATGGGCTAAACTGACCTTCTCTTGTTCCCCGTGTTCCTTACATTTGTATGAATGATGAGTGAATATGAAACCACTATACACAAGGGAATAGCTCATGCTGATCTTTATGTTCTTCATTTGCTGTCTCCATATGATATAATAATGCTCAGAAACATTTAAGTGTCAGGCCAGCATCTGCTCATTTGGGTGAGGGAGTACAATGGGTTTAGGTAACCAAAGGTCTGTGAAATAGTCTGACAATTCCTTTCCCTTAAAAATATGAGCTGGGGCTCCACCAAACAATCTAGATCTTAGAGCCCAGTGTTCAAGTCTCTTCTCTGCCACAGACTTCCTGTGTGTACTTGGAAAAGTCACTCAGCCTCTTTGTGTTTTGGTTTCCCAATCCGTAAAAGGAGGTAATAATACTTCCCTACCTCACAGATATGTTATGAGGATAAATGCAGTGAAACAATTGTTTGATGCCCAAATATATAAGATGGGTCATATAGTACCTCAGACAGATAAATAAGTAGGACCACATCAATGCCCATGATAGATATACGTGATGTGGGAAAAAAGTAATGATGGAACTTGGCTATGTAGAAGACTTGGTGGCTGACAGTGTTAAAATCTAGCAAAACATTAACATTAGAAATAGGCTGATTCAAACTCTGGATCCAAGCAGGGAAGGGGGCTTGGAATGCCAACCTCTCCCTGAATTTTTCAGCTGGCTCTTGCACCTATAATGGACCAACACAAAGCCCTACATCTGAAAACTTTGAGGCATTTGAAAATCTGAGTTTGTGGCTTGGGCCCATGTCTGTTTCAAATGATGATGTTTTATTCTGTAACAATTTCTACCTTACCCAACCAGTGTACTAAACTTAGTATTGAAGAACCATTTGGCTCTCAACAGGAGTATCGCACAAAACTGGGGACCTGATGTGCCACTGGAAAAATGTTTATTTTACCAACATTAGAAATGTGGCTGTTTTGTGCATGCTAAAGTTATATTGTAACATCGGGGTAGCTGAAGGAATGAGGCCAGACCACGTTGTCTGAAAATTAGCTATCGGGGCAGGCCTGAGACCACCCATAATTGCATTTCTGTCCTTTTCACTAAAATCATATGGAGCAACTTGATGGGATGGAGGCATGAGGCAAGACTTTTGATGTTACAATATTGTAACAATGAGGAAGAGACTCTTTGGTAAAAATTCAGTGCACGTTGTTCTCAAAGTGTCGACGGCATTTCAAAATGTTTTGGAAAAAAAGTTAGGGGAAACATTTTCAAAAGTGCCCAGATGGTTTAGGAACCTGAGTCCCATGTGACCCTGTATGAAGTTACATTTGAAATAATGATTGAAAAAATGGACCAAACACATGCTTCTTCCCTTTGTTGTTTACTTCTCTTTGTTTCCGTTAGGATTGCATTCAAACAAGGGTCTGTTCGTATACTGTTCATGTACTTCCATCTCTGTGGGTAACATGCTACTTATGTGGTGAGTTATAACTTTGGTGATTACTTGATACATGCATTACAAATACCTAAACCAGAACATTAGAACCTCACTGAGTTTCTATTTTAAGAGGACTGTTTGCATGAGTAAAACTAAGTAGCAGGAGGTGAGGCAGGGCATACATGTACACTCTCCTTGTCTCTGGGGTTGAAAAGTTTAATATAAATTAAAAAGTTTGATGCAATTTTCAAAGCTGGTTAGGGTATTTATTAGCCACATAACTCCTGTTAATTTCAAGTATTCCCAGTCTTCTTTGAAAATATCAAACACTTTCTTCTACTGTATATATTTGTCAGTGAGGAGTCTCTCTGGAATTTCCTTTGTCTCTGAACCATTTCTAGTTTTGAAGAATATTACATTTTAATAGCTCATATGAATGGTCCTGTAGCTCATGGCAGTGATCTGGAATTGTCTAAAGCATGGCACTGTGGTTTGGGGATCCCTGTGGATGATTTGAAAGAGATAGGAAATGAGAAAATGGGATTTAACAAGACAAGTGATGTGATCAAAATTATGTTCTAACTGCACTGTATTTTTTGGCTGTCTAACCTCAAACTGAAGAACAGCGCATTTTAAAACCATTCTTTCCAATGTCTAGCATACCAGGAAAGGAACCACAAAGAGATGCTACTTAATGTTTAATATGTTTTGATAAACTCAGGAATGTTACAACATTCATTTAGTGTAATAGCTCATCATAACATTTGCTTTTTGGGGGGGGTTTACATAATATTTTATAGCACTGGAGTGTAATAAATGCCATTGAGGTGCCAATATTGCTAAAAAAAATTGCAGTTTAAAGAATACATTTGTCCAAAAAATTAAAACTATTAGTTAATATATCAATTTTAAAAATAAACATTTGCAACCCATGTAATGATGATGTGCTTGATGGGATGTTTAACTTGAGAAGTTATTTGTAGTAAGCTCTGGGGGGCTGGGCATGAGGAGGAGGGAGGAGATGAGCCATGAGAATGGTTCCCGTAAGAACATTTCAATTGTCTAGATAGATAGATACAGTTTCCTGGATGAGTGTGATTTAAAGCCAGATGAAGGTAATGGAATTCTTTCCATTGACTTCAGTGGGCTTTGGGTCACACCCTATTTGCAGTATTTGCTAGTTATTCCCCATACTAAATATTATGTGTATAAAAATGAGTATCTTTTGGGGGAGGGAAAAACCTAAAACAAACCATGTGTAGCAATATGGTATAGTGGCTTAATAAAGAAATACCCAGTACAAGGATAAGTCAATTCATGTTCTGAGTTGGAACAGGAATCAAAAATTTTGAAATTCTCCATGAAATGGAATGGCAGCTCCAGGGCAGTCTGCCTGGTGGGTTGTCCTGGAGCCAGGGAACATGGGAGCTGTGGCTGCTGAGGAGCATGAGCCTGGGAACTGGGGCTCCCATGGCTTAGAGGCTCTTGGCTTCCCATCAGCCCGCCAAGCAGGCTGCCGAAAAACAGGTCTGGAAAGCTGGCCGCAAAGCAGCCTGGCAGCACTGTTCTGTTGGAGCCCTTGCCTGGTTTCTGTCAGAATTTCATCAAAGTCAACTCATCTCCACGGAATGTTTCAATTTTGAAGAATTGTCAAATTTCAACAAAAAGTATAGTTTGTCAAAACTTTTCTGACCAGCTGTATCTCTAATTATTTTGTAACCCACCCAGTCCCTGCTACTCTGTCCCATCTCTTTTTTTGAGATGGAGTGATCAGAACTAAGCACAATATTCCAAATAAGGGCAATGAACTGATATCAGTAATAGCATCATAAAGTCAGTATCATTCTGTATCCCATTCCTTATGCATGCCGCCATTTTGTTTCTGGTTTTGACCTCTGCTTCATGTTGAGTAGAGGTCATTATTGAGCTGTCCACAATGATGTCCAGGTCCTTTTTTGGATTGCTACTGTTAATGTAGAGCCCAGTAACTTAGAACTTATATAGCAGATCACAAATCACATAGTCTGCATGCCATTGTCCCATTAATTCCAACTGGAACTTCATATGGGAAGTAGGTGCAGAAAATGCAATGGAAATCCACATCGTGAATTAGTGACAAAAATTTTTTTCTTTAATATTAGAGAGATTTTCAACAGGCAGCACATTATACCTGTGAAAACACAATGATCTGAGTGTTAAGATTCAGCATTCATCACGTTTTCTAACAAGTACAGTGCAGAATGCTCCTCTACATATGATGGCAAATGGGCAAATTACCATGGAAGAGTCTGAATTTGGAAACTTAAACTGAATTCTAGAGGGAAAAGTATTGAGGAAATAACTGGAGTCTTTGGGGTTTTTTTCAGGTTATCAGGAATATCATTTTAGTCGTCTGGGTAATTGTCTCTCCAACACAGGTTTCAGAGTAGCAGCTGTGTTAGTCTGTATACCACAAAAAGAAAAGGAGTACTTGTGGCACCTTAGAGACTAACCAATTTATATTCAGCATAAGCTTTCGTGAGCTACAGCTCACTTCATTGGACTCCGATGAAGTGAGCTGTAGCTCACGAAAGCCTATGCTCAAATAAATTTGTTAGTCTTTAAGGTGCCACAAGTACTTCTTTTCTTCAACACAGTCACTCCAAGTGCCAAATGCCTGAAAATGTGCATGACAAACTCACCCTAGCAGTGAATTGTGGTGGTTCATCGGCACATTACTATGCACAGTCGTATTAACTTGGGGTATAGGGTGGTGAGCTAAACATGGGATCACTGAGGAGCTGCTCCCCCAACATAGATTAAGAGAGAGGAGTAAAATAAGGCTGTCTCTTGCCACTGTTTTTATTTCTCACAAACAAATCGGATTGAAAGATAACCTTATTCCTTTGTAGGAAGAACATATGGGGATTTAAAAGTTAAAGTAACACAGTTGTAGTTAGGTACCATAGAAATCAGATGGTGGCTGTTCTTTCTGTTTCCTGCATGGAAATATGGTTCCCCTTTATTTGTTTTTTATGGTGGCCTCTCATATTAATTCTCCATGTGATCACTACATTTCCTCTCCAACAAGAGAAATCCAAGTGATCATGCAGAGAATGTGTGTGTCTTGGCAGCTGTGATCTGTGCCTATTAATACATAGCGCACTCACTCGAAAATCCAATTTGGTAAGAGTTATGTAGTTTGTACTGCAGGCCTAAGCCTCAGTGGGACCTTTTGTAAAAGTCCTAAGTGAATCCTTAATCACAGAGTGTCCATTACAAAGGATGGACTCTGCACCCGGAAAATTCAGCTCCCAGAGCCAAGTGGCTAACTTTCCACAGCCCATCTCTGCTCTCCAAAAATCAGCAGTGTCTCTGTACAGCTGACAAAAGATACATCTGGGGGCAGTGTTTAATTTGTAATGAAAGAGGTGCCGGGGCTCAAGCAATCTTTTTACTGATGCAGCAAGCCCAGAGAAGCCGGGGCTATGAATTGCCAAGCTTAGAGGTGCTCATCCCTGGCAAGCCCTGGCACAAATTAAGCACTGACCTGGGGATCTAAGCACTAGAAAACATCTATTTTTGAGGTTGTACAAAAATAAACAGTACCAGACTGAAGTCAGGGGGAAAGAGAGGCTTTCTGATTAGTTAGCATATAGTTTACTTCACTACTCTGTTGAAGCAAACTGCATTAGTACTGACCAGTGGTTTGGAAAATGGCTCTTGCCTCTGTAATTACATGACTACCAACGAGTAGGGCAGGTGTGTTACTTAGAGATTATCAGAGAGACCTGCACTACCAGTTAATACCAGTGAGTATGTACTATCCCACAACGACTAAATCTAATTCCAATCTCAGTTATATCAATGTAATCAGAATATCTCCTTAACTGCACAGGAGTTATTCTGTATTTACACCATTGAAAATGAATTCTGAATGTAACCAATATATCTATTACCTACATTCAGGATGGTAATTATTTAATAGGTACAAGATTAATGCAGACATTATGCCAGACAGGGAATGTTTTTCATTTTGATTTGATCTGAAACATATAAATAATTGACGTTACTCTGATCCAGAGTTCCTAGTAGGCTAGAAACACAAATGACTACATTAGAAGTGAAAGGACAGTATTAGTATTAAATGGAATTAAATTAAAAGTAAGGGGTCGCTGCTGGCAGCAGCATTCTTACTATCTGTCTTAACAGACTGCAAAATTTCTGTGTGTTCTACCTTTCTGGTTTGGGAGAGGCTCATAAAACTGAGACCCATGCTAACAGATCACTGTTACCTCGGTAGAGAATTTCTTCTTGAGCCACCTCTTTCTCTCTCCTAAGGCACGCAGAACAAATGTGTGCTCTAGTTTTAAGGCCCATCCTATTAAAATTGATTCTTGTGCCATTGGCCACTAAAATAGCTGCTTATTCCGTAGCTCTTGGGTGAGCAGAGGAATGTGTAATTAAGGAAGGGAAATTGTACAAGTAAATGAAACTGAACATAGCTGTTTCTAGTTGGTGGGTTGATCTTATTTGGGTTTCAGATAACAATATTATTGCAGAGTACTGTATCTGTTTTTTTTCTGCATAAATTCTGTGGGCCACTACTTCATATCTTCCAACATGCTATACAGCATTAAAGTTGCTTTCAGTGGGATTTTGACAAAAAGATAGAAAGTTCCTAACTATGAACCATCCAGATTGTTACTTGTCCAAGAACAGACTGAATATGTATTAGTCATGTATGATAATAAAACACAGACTATCCTTGGCCTTATGGTAATACATTGAATTGAGAGACTAACATTTGTTTCCACTGGCAATACACTGCATACCTTCCCTTGCATTAGACAACTAGGTAGTAAATTTGTTTGGAAAAGATAGTAAGTAGAATGATGAATTTTGGCTTGAATTTAGTATCAGTGCTACTCAATTAATCAGATTATAGGGACATGCCACAATTGAGGGGGAACTAAATGGAGCCAACAAAGCATTGTTCTATTTAGTTTGCCTAAGTGGCAGCTTTTGATACAAGAACCTAAAAATAAAAAAAATGACTGGAGTGATGCTGAAGCTGTGAGAATTATATGTGCCTCAATGCACTCAAGATCATTTTTCTAGCTTAGTTCAGTCTTGGATGGCTCATGGCTTCTACTAGCTGCTGATTCAGAAAAGAAGATGGCCAGTCATTTTCACCAGCAAGGTAAATAAAAAGAGCTTTAGAGAGACAGAATAAGCTACCTTATGCTTTTCCAGCACTTCTGCAGGGCTCCCAGGATTATATGGAAATTAATGCAACAGATTGGGAAAATATGAGCCAGTTCACTGATAGCCTTTTTAAAGTGCAATAGAAACAAAGGCTGACATGAAAGATTTAACCAGAAGAAAACCGCTTCTTAAATCAATCTGTCTGTCATGGCAGCCAACATCTTTCTTTCTTTCTTTCTTTTTTTCTTTCTTTCTTTCTTTCTTTTCCCCCTCTCAGGAACTACGTAACCACAGAGTTCCTGTTTACTGTATTTCTTAAGGATAAAGTTTCCTGTGGTAAGAGACACCCAAGACTGTTAGGCACGCACACTACAGAGCTAAAGAAAGTCTGTTTACCAAAGATTCCAGGAAAAATATTGACTGGGCAGTAAAAATGCTTTCCTTGATTACTCAAGCTCATATTTTAAACTTAAAATTACAGGAACTTTTCTCTTTTAGCAATTTATTTTTAGGTTCTGTATTTTTTTCTTTTTCTTTTTTCTCATCTTTTAAAACATGGCATATTTCCATTGATTTTGCAAACCAGGGTATTTTGGGTCCAGGATTTTAAAGTGTTTTTATCACTTTTTTCAATATTTTTTTCAAGTCATTAGGAAATAAATGAGAGAGTAAACTATCTTTCTTTAGGCACTCTCCCAACAGAAAGAGAGAGATCAAAGTACGAAGCTATGGTGTATTTCAAAAAACCATATTCTATGCTATACTCATACTGCAAAGTACATAGTTATACCACATATTTGGAGATGAGATCCATGTGGTACATTCCTTATTTCTGCAGCTAACCTATCTGTCTGATTTTGGATGTCACATTTAAAGGATGATCCGCTCCACACCCTGGAGATACACTGCTATGAAAATCTAGTTGTAATGGATCTGCGGACTGTAGCACAACTAATAGGAAAATGTATCTGTGCTTACCTGAAAATTTCCTTTCTTTGACAAATAAGATCCATAGATTCTGGCCACCCTGAAAACAGATGGAAATTGACATCTAAAGACAGGGTGCTGGAACAATTTTTGTAGTGGGAGTGCTGAGAGCCATTGACCCAAACTGTAAACCCTGTAGACGATGGAAACCACTTCAAGCCAGGGGGTGCAGCAGCCCGTCCCCCAAGCCCCTAGTTCCAGCACCTGTGTCTAAGGATTTGGTTTCTGTTGTTAGGTGGAATTCACCATGCTTTGCACTAGAAGAAATGGTGTTTTCTTCTCAAAGTATATAATCTGTAATTCAGGAAAGTAGATTTGAATGATCTTGGCTGAGGAAGCTATCTCAGTGGGAAGGAACTTCAGGAGTTGGGGTATTCCTATGGGCCAATTGAAGTCAATGCAAAATTTCAATTTACTTCAGTAGGACCAGGATTTCACCTTAAGAGATTTGTCCAAGGTCACACAGGAAGTCTGTGGCAGAGATGGGGACAGACCCCAGGTCTCTTGAGTTCCAGTCCAGGGCCCTAAAAGCAACTCCATCCTTCCTCTCTCGACTGCAATCAAGTGAGAAATGTTACTAATTTTGCACCTTTAACAACCTTGCTTGCCTTCTGCCTACTAATCGATATGCACTGAGACGATTTCTAACATTCCAAACCTCGGATCGTCTTCAGATAGCTGCCATTAAAAACAAAACTGCCATAAAAATGTTTTTTCCCAATAGGAATTCCCCATTCCAATGGCACAAGGCTCAGGATGGACAATATTCAATCTTGGAACAGTGACAGGTTTAAGGTCCTTATCTCGCAACCTACAAGGCTAAAGTTGGAAGATTTATACTGTTGGAAAGGGGGTATTCCCAATGTGACATGCAGAACTCCAGCTGCGGAGGGTCCAAAGAGACAGAACCTTAAAATTGTGACTTTTTATGTATAGGAAAGCTATTTGAAGTACTTTTTAGAGTGTTGTTTTAGCCATTTTGGTCCCAGAACATTTGAGAGACAAGGCAGGTGAGTTAATATCTTTTATTTGGACTAAATTCTGTTGGTGAAAGAGACAAGCTATTGAGCTTACAAAGAGCTCTCCTTCAGGTCAAGTCAGGTCAGAGCTCTGTGTAAGTTTGAAAGCTTTTCTCTGTCACCTACAGCTCTTGGCCCAATAAAAGATATTACCTCGCCCACATTGTCATTTTTAGAGGTTTTTATGGTTACGGCTGAGTCCCAGTCAGGTGGACTCATAGTCCACTGCAGCACAAAACTGTTTAAGCAAAGGGACACCCACGCACAGAGGTCCAAATAAAAATTTTAAAACACTATAAAACATTTGTAAAATAGCCCCCTCCCCACCCCCCCTTAACTGACTGTATGTGGCATACATAGAACATATACTTGAAGGCATGGTGTGAAATCAAGGTTTTCCTGGCAGAAGTTTTGGACGACTCTGTTGCCTACAAGTCGTAAAGCCACGGACATCATCCCAAACAAATCTTTATTTCACGTCACACCATTATGCATTTTCTATAGAACTAGTTGCCATGTCGTTCAATGACAGTTGTGTCTTTTTCATTTCCTGGATTATCTGTGCACAGATTTCAATTCCAATGAATCTGTTTGCTTTCGAGAATTACTGGTTTATGTGATCATGGATCATCCTAATGAGTGGTCACAAACAATTTGCTGGGACTGTTTCTTTGAGTGTTCACTAAATGAGATGGGGGTCCTGGGGAAAAATAGTATGTGACCATATAATTAAAGATTGTCACAGGGGAGTGGAATGAAAGTTGCACGATCCACCTTAATACTGCCATTTATTAAATTTTGAATGGCTGATTTTGCAATGTTATAGTTCTTTTAATATCTCCTTTTTGTATGGAATAATATTTACTGTAAAAGATGTACTGATCTTGATAAAATTGTATTTCAAGGCATGATCTCAATTAAACATTGCTTCACTTCAATATAGAGAACAGATGAACCTATGAAGAGAAAATGGAATACATAATGCAGAAAAAATCTGATGAAAACATTTCTCTAGGGTGTTATGGCAATAACTCTTTAAATATCATTATGAAATTTTCTGCATCAGTATATTCTGTACATTTTACCTCCCAGATTTCTTAATTTTTAGAAAAGTTGTTCAGTTATCTGCCGGTGTTAGTGTTAAATATGATTACAGTTCATGTATAGTTCACTTTAATGCCCTAAAGATTGTACTACCGATACAGTAAATATGTTTGTGCGTATATTAGCAACATGTTTATGGAGGAATAGCATGCTCATGTGAGATCATAAAGAAACTCACGTCGTGTATCACATAAATGTTAGAGATGGACTTAAACCCAAACTCCAAATCTGAAAACCGCAGCTATGTTGAAGTTCAGATTCAGGTTCATCAATCCACATAAGTTAAGCTGCTTGTTATTTTCCATTCCTTATGCCTTGTTTGAACAAGGATCTTTTGGGATTTTGTCTTTCTAGCTCCCTGCAAAACACCTAGCACGCTGGGGCTGCTATATTATAGTTAATATGTGCTTTCCTTTGGCGAATTGTGCCTGCTTTACACCACACTGCTGATATATTTTGGTCACAGAAATTTGCTAAGAGGCCCAGAGAAGTTCACCCTAGAGCAAATGTGGTCTTGTAGTAGCATGCAGCGGACATAGCCTCCCCTACATCACATAGCGTCCATACTGTCAGCAGAATAAGGCTGTGGTTACTGAAGAGAGGATTGGTCTAGACAGTACCAGGCTATACAGATCCTGGGCTCACTGGTCAGCACCTTGTAGCCATTACAGGCAGGTGTAACACAGAGCGCATTTTAGGCTGCACTGGCACAAGGCACATAGTGGAAGGCATATAGAAAGCAGCATCAGGATCAGTGCAGTGCAACTGGGAACTTTAATCCAGCTTTGCTCACAAGAAGGAATTTCTGTCAAAATAGCATTTTTTCATGGGGAAATGGTGGTTTTGCAGCAATTTTTCATTGGGAAAATTAAAATGAAATAGTTCATTCAGGACAGATAGAACCAAATCAAAATATTTTGCTTAATTGAACCAAAATATTTTTGTTTCAAGTCAGTTCAACATTAAACTGCACCTGCCTATTATAATCCAGCCATGGTACATCTTCCATGATGCACTGGAGTCTCCCCTCTGACTGAGCCATCTAGTGCATCGTGGGAGTTCTCTGACTGATACATCGTGGGAAATATACCCCAGCTAGGGGGCCAGAGCACTAGGAAGGAATGCGAGGCATGAGGCACCTGATCTACAATTTCCATGGGGTACTGTGACACCTCATTTTCACAAACTCTGAATTTTGAGGTTTTCATTAATTTTTTGTCAAAATATTGATTTTCAGTTTAATAATCTCCTTTGAATTTTGATTTAAAATGTATGACAATAGACATTTTTCAGAGAAATTTTGAAATTTCAATAAAATTCTGTAAGCAATTTTGCAAAAATCCCATGAAATTTTGTGGTGCATTTTTGTACAGCTGCATTAAGGAGTTTTGTTTTTTAAGAAATTAATTGCCGAACATGTGCAGCAATATTTGTTTGCTAAAGAAGTCCCTAGAGCTTTTCTGTCATTGATTCATTTTGCAAGTGTGTGGATGTGTACTCCAGGTCATGTACTATGTTATAGTCAGATAGCTTTTATCTCTTTAGTCATCTGCTTTTATTGCCATTGCTTTCAAAAGGTACCAATTAAGCAAAATAAAGAAAAGTCCAGAGGGTGGGGTGGGGGACTGGGAATAGAATTATGTAAAATGCTTTTGTTAGAGATTTTTCAAAGCAGTGCAGCAGATGTAACCACACAATTTTAATATAAGTTGGGTGGCTAAGTTCCCTGAGCTGCTTGGAAAGTCTCAGCTTCTTATGTTTGAATAATACAACCGCAAAAAATTAAAAAGCAAAATAAAATCTGAGCAGTGGGTGAACCAATAATATAAAGTTAGTAACGACCTGGATCCTTATTCAAAATTCCATCTGAACCCGAACAAAGCCATTTTGAGGTTAGAAAAAGACTCATTGAACATTTTTAAAAAAACCTATTTGCCAGTTTTGCACATCTCTGCACTTCCTCATTGTTCCCTGTGAACCAGCAAGCAGAAGTCAGGAAAAACCACTAGAATGCCCTCTTCTCACAGTATTTCTGGCCTATTTTCTCAGGACATAGGCTTCTTTCCAGCTCAATATAGCAGACTTGAAGGTCAGACAATTTGAATAAGGTTCTCATAAATATCCAGGGTCTGATTCTTCTTTCATTTACACCAATTTTATACCAGTGGAACTTCGGTGGGGAGTTACTCCTGCTTTACACAGTGTAACTGAGAGAAGAATCAGGCCTCATAACTTTGGGGTATTTATCTGAACCAAACTTATGAATCTTTGAAGTTCAGCCATCATTAACGTATATTATTGTGAAATAAGTTTGATAGTTTAGTATAAACAGACTTTGGAAAATATAAGAAGGAAAAAGTAGTAAAGACTCCCACCTCTGATCGACCCTTGAGCCCCTCCCCCCCATTGTCCACTTGTTACATTTTCAAACAAGCACCTTCATACTTCCTCCCTTGTTGCCCCTCACACTTGGGAGGTGCTCCCTATAAACATCTGCAAAGCTACCCATTATCCACCTTCAGATCACTCCTTAAAATTATCCTTAGTGCGATGCCTACAAAAAACTTGACACCCCTGGTATGCTGAGATCACTGCCTAACAGTGATGACCAAAATCTTCTCATTTGTTTCCATGTACTCTTCTATTTGTCTGTATCCATTTGCTGTCTCTTGTTTTATATTTAGCTTGTAAGCTCTTTAGGGCAGGGACCGTCTTTAGTTCTATGTTTTTATAGCACCTAGCACAGTAAGGTCCTGATCCATGACCGCAGCTCATAGGCACTCCTATAATAATAATAAAGACACTTGATGGCATTTGGGAACTGGAAGTACATTAGATCAGAGTAGATAGAGATGGACAAATTACCGGTAGTTTAAATTAAATTAGAGTATTAGAGAGTATCCAGAGGTCAAGAGGAATATGTAGGGATCACAACTACAGTATCAGAAGACCGTACCTATATCAGAAGCTCTCAATTCCTACTTTTGTGCTACCTTTCCTAAAGAGGTAAAACATAGAATGTGATGGTTTTCAAAGGTCTATGTTTCAGTTTTGTTTTTTTAAAGCAGTTTATGATGTTCATCGAAAACCCACTGGAGACACTGGGGTTTTTTTCAATGCCTCCAGTGGGCTTTGGATCAAGCCCTAGAAAAGCAAAACTTCTAAAGGATGGTGCCAATAAAATTTTGCTTTCCAATCTGCAATTTAGATAGCTCTGCTATATATATTGCACACCCTTCATCCAGGAATCAAACAGAGACTATGTGGTAGATATTTGCATTGCAAACTGAGTGAAGAATTATGCCAGAGTTAGACATAGAAGTTAATTACTTTTATTTTAGCTCCTGGGGCCAAATATTGCTCTTAGATATGCATACCCAACCCCATTTGACTTTATTATTAGTACTGCTTAATGTAGTGCTGTTAATGAGCACAATGCTTTGAAAGCTAGTCAGAAGAGAGGTAGGGTCCCCTGCCTTACAGCTGGGCTTGGGGATCTGAAGGCAGAATTTAGTTCATGATGTTTAATGGACTAAATTGTGTTTCTAAACTGTGATTAAAAATGCAGCTAATGTAGGGCCCAATCCTCTGGGATAATGAGTCTCCTGAGAAGTTCTGAGTGCCTGCCACTTCCATTTACGTTAGTGGAGTTGAGGCCCTTATGAATTGGGCCCTTAGGTAAGGTTCATAAAAGCATTAATTCTAGGAACTGAAGAAAATATAGTTTGACGTGTGCGAGATTACTGAGGCTATATTATAGTATGCCAAACATAGCAAAATAAAGCAGAGAGAGTTTCAGACACTTAGCCGGATTGTCATATAGGCTTTTCTTGTCAGTGAGCATGTGTTTATTGAGCAGCAAACTTTCCTGGTGTTTGTGTGTGTGTGGGGCGGGGGGGGCGGGGGAGGAGGCTGCATAGGGGAAATGGCAGACTGGAGGGCACCAGGTAAAGGTTTATAGGAGTCACGTAGAAAGACCTTGTTGGTTTTTCAGCTTTCCGAATCTGCTAGGGCTCTAAAGTCCACTGTAGGAAAAGCTCTGATTATCAAACATAATATTCACATGAGATTTTTGTAGTGCAGTCTGAACTTTGGGTATATACAGGCTTTCAGTGTTCCTTAATAAATTACCTCTTCTTGTAGCAATTAACCCCCTTCCATGAGGATTCTGGGTTTACTTGGGACTGTGCCAGTGCTAACAGCTATGGCTTGACATTCTTTTTAATGGGTTGCAATTACTAGTGAGAGCAGGGGCGACATAAAATATTAACACTTAAGCATCTTTTACACTCCTTTCAACGTTAGATTGTCTCTAATATAAGTGACTTTTCATTCTTACAAACCTGTTATTTGTTTAGAATTCCACTGGACCCATGAAAATGTTGCATTTAAGTGGTTTCTGTTGATTTATTAACTTCCCTCAAAGTCTGATGGAAGTGGCTCCATTCAGCATATTAAAAATATTTTGTTCTTGACACTGTTTAATAGTATTGCCAGTAGAATAAAGGTTTCCACATTTTTAAGGGAGGTAAAGTGACTTTGATAATAACATCCAGTGTATTTCAATTTTTCTCCTACTGTGCTACCCATTTAAGAAAATAATTCGGAGTACAGCTGCCATATATGTGGAATGAGTCCCAAGGTTGCAGATTATATACAGTGTGTTACAGCAATGCAAAGTGGAGTGGAAAGTAGATTATAGATGAGCTAAAACTCTGGATCCAAACATCCACAGACATCGTTCAGATTCAGTTCTGGATTTGGATCCCAGTTTTGTAATCAGATCTCATCTCTATAATAGGGCAAACCAAAATCCTGGATCTGAATATCCCCCAAAGTTTGGATCTGGGTTTGAATTTATACAGTGTGTGATTCTTGAGCTTTTCTTTGTCCCTGTAGAATGGAGGGGCTACCCTGGGACTCTGGTTCCAATCTACTGCAGGTACCTCCTGGCCTCTTAAACTATATGGTTTCATTTTTGGGGGTGGAAACTAAGAGACTGACAGTATCGTTTCAGGTCAGTGGGCCATGAAGAAAAGTGATGGACAAATTTTCAAAGGTTTGATGTTTCAGCTTGGATAAGACCCAAAAGATGGAAGTTTATCCAAAACTACTAGAACCGCTGGGATCTACAAAATGGTCAGGAAATCTCAAATGACATGGGTTTGTCCTAAGTTTTCTTGTATGTATGTCTAGCTTCTGTTAGGTCCAGAAACATTACAAACATAACTTTTTCTCCCAGTATTTTGGCACATCTACTTCTAGTCTCAGCTGGATTCTAGAAGAGTAGAGGCACTCAACATTCAAAAATAACAACCATTTACTGAACCGCAAAACAGTTTCAATACTGGCTCAGTTTGAATCTTGATCAAAGGTGTTCTCGGGGTGGTTAATGGGTTTGCTTCTTTTCCTAATTAGAATTGTTTTCTATGCTGCTTCATTACCTATGGAGCACTCTCCTAATTCTTATCTGTCAACCCACTTCTTCTCTTAAGTTTAGAAGTGTGAGCAACAAGAGTGATGTAGTGGTGGGAGTCTCCTATAGACCACCGGACCAGGGGGATGAGGTAGATGAGGCTTTCTTCCGGCAGCTCACGGAAGCTACTAGATCGCATGCCCTGATTCTCATGGGTGACTTTAATTTTCCTGATATCTGCTGGGAAAGCAATACTGCGGTGCATAGACAATCCAGGAAGTTTTTGGAAAGCGTAGGGGACAATTTCCTGGCGCAAGTGCTAGAGGAGCCAACTAGGGGGGGCGCTTTTCTTGACCTGCTGCTCACAAACCGGGTAGAATTAGTGGGGGAAGCAAAAGTGGATGGGAATCTGGGAGGCAGTGACCATGAGTTGGTTGAGTTCAGGATCCTGACGCAGGGAAGAAAGGTAAGCAGCAGGATACGGACCCTGGACTTCAGGAAAGCAGACTTCGACTCCCTCAGGGAACGGATGGCCAGGATCCCCTGGGGGACTAACTTGAAGGGGAAAGGAGTCCAGGAGAGCTGGCTGTATTTCAAGGAATCCCTGTTGAGGTTACAGGGACAAACCATCCCAATGAGTCGAAAGAATAGTAAATACGGCAGGCGACCAGCTTGGCTTAACGGTGAAATCCTAGCGGATCTTAAACATAAAAAAAAAGCTTATAAGAAGTGGAAGGTTGGACATATGACCAGGGAAGAGTATAAAAATATTGCTCGGGCATGTAGGAATGAAATCAGGAGGGCCAAATCGCACCTGGAGCTGCAGCTAGCGAGAGATGTCAAGAGTAACAAGAAGGGTTTCTTCAGGTATGTTGGCAACAAGAAGAAAGCCAAGGAAAGTGTGGGCCCCTTACTGAATGAGGGAGGCAACCTAGTGACAGAGGATGTGGAAAAAGCTAATGTACTCAATGCTTTTTTTGCCTCTGTTTTCACTAACAAGGTCAGCTCCCAGACTGCTGCGCTGGGCATCACAAAATGGGGAAGAGATGGCCAGCCCTCTGTGGAGATAGAGGTGGTTAGGGACTATTTAGAAAAGCTGGACGTGCACAAGTCCATGGGGCCGGACGAGTTGCATCCGAGAGTGCTGAAGGAATTGGCGGCTGTGATTGCAGAGCCATTGGCCATTATCTTTGAAAACTCGTGGCGAACCGGGGAAGTCCCGGATGACTGGAAAAAGGCTAATGTAGTGCCAATCTTTAAAAAAGGGAAGAAGGAGGATCCTGGGAACTACAGGCCAGTCAGCCTCACCTCAGTCCCTGGAAAAATCATGGAGCAGGTCCTCAAAGAATCAATCTTGAAGTACTTGCATGAGAGGAAAGTGATCAGGAACAGCCAGCATGGATTCACCAAGGGAAGGTCATGCCTGACTAATCTAATCGCCTTTTATCATGAGATTACTGGTTCTGTGGATGAAGGGAAAGCAGTGGATGTATTGTTTCTTGACTTTAGCAAAGCTTTTGATACGGTCTCCCACAGTATTCTTGTCAGCAAGTTAAGGAAGTATGGGCTGGATGAATGCACTATAAGGTGGGTAGAAAGCTGGCTAGATTGTCGGGCTCAACGGGTAGTGATCAATGGCTCCATGTCTAGTTGGCAGCCGGTGTCAAGTGGAGTGCCCCAGGGGTCGGTCCTGGGGCTGGTTTTGTTCAATATCTTCATAAATGATCTGGAGGATGGTGTGGATTGCACTCTCAGCAAATTTGCGGACGATACTAAACTGGGAGGAGTGGTAGATACGCTGGAGGGCAGGGATAGGATACAGAAGGACCTAGACAAATTGGAGGATTGGGCCAAAAGAAATCTGATGAGGTTCAATAAGGATAAGTGCAGGGTCCTGCACTTAGGACGGAAGAATCCAATGCACCGCTACAGACTAGGGACCGAATGGCTAGGCAGCAGTTCTGCGGAAAAGGACCTAGGGGTGACAGTGGACGAGAAGCTGGATATGAGTCAGCAGTGTGCCCTTGTTGCCAAGAAGGCCAATGGCATTTTGGGATGTATAAGTAGGGGCATAGCGAGCAGATCGAGGGACGTGATCGTCCCCCTCTATTCGACATTGGTGAGGCCTCATCTGGAGTACTGTGTCCAGTTTTGGGCCCCACACTACAAGAAGGATGTGGATAAATTGGAGAGAGTCCAGCGAAGGGCAACAAAAATGATTAGGGGTCTAGAACACATGACTTATGAGGAGAGGCTGAGGGAGCTGGGATTGTTTAGCCTGCAGAAGAGAAGATTGAGGGGGGATTTGATAACTGCTTTCAACTACCTGAAAGGGGGTTCCAAAGAGGATGGCTCTAGACTGTTCTCAATGGTAGCAGATGACAGAACGAGGAGTAATGGTCTCAAGTTGCAGTGGGGGAGGTTTAGATTGGATATTAGGAAAAACTTTTTCACTAAGAGGGTGGTGAAACACTGGAATGCGTTGCCTAGGGAGGTGGTGGAATCTCCTTCCTTGGAAGTTTTTAAGGTCAGGCTTGACAAAACTCTGGCTGGGATGATTTAACTGGGAATTGGTCCTGCTTCGAGCAGGGGGTTGGACTAGATGACCTTCAGGGGTCCCTTCCAACCCTGATATTCTATGATTCTATGATTCTTATTTAAATTCTGCCTAAAGACTCAGTCTTTCCACAAGCAGCCAATTATTTAAATAATTTAAATTCTTCAGAGCAATGCTGCCAGCAGAGAGGAAAGCAGGAGGCACCTGTGAGGAATTATTGTGCCTCTGTGGGTTTCCTGAGCCCTGTGTAGATCTTGGGACAACCTCAGAGTTACGACTCAGACTCTTGAGTCAAGTGCTGTTTGTATTTGCTGTCATGTGATGAGAAGTAAACAATACAAAATGAAACTTGCAGACTTCCCTGCTACTTACATGGGAAAAGTTAGGTTAAGGTGGCAGTCTGGTGCAGTGAAAGGAGCACTGGACTAGCAACCTTGAGAACTGGGTTCTAGTCTCAGCTCTCCTACCGACATTTTGTGTGACCAAGATCAACTCTGTCCACTGTTATATATTTTAGTTTTCATCTCTGTAAATAACGGGATAATGCCCTTCCTTTGTAAAGCACTTTGAGCCCTAGAGATGAGAAATGCTATATAAAAGCTAAATAATATCATATGGTGGAAAACAGCTCAAAAATTCTTTTTCAGACACATCTCCTTAAACGTTAAGGAATAGGTGGACCATGCTACCCCAAAATATGCAAGCTAGAAGTAGGAATATTTCTCAAAGATTTCCATGGAGCATCAGCAATTCTTCAGTGTGTTTAAATATGTGCTTATATCCATCTCTACACTACAAACCACGTAAGCATGTGCTTAGCTTAATGACAATGGGATTTAAGCATGTGGTTAAAGGTAAGTCTGTCTTAAAGTGCTGTGCTGAATTGAAGCCCAAATGATCCTGTATAGGGTATACTTCAAACCATTCAGGAATGGTGCAGTTTCCATAAATTGTGACAGTAAGAGGAAAAGCCAGTGCTTCTCTCTGAAATTGTAAGACAAACATAGTTGAAAGGAATATAAATATAGATGAATGATACAGATATATCTCTTTATAGTTGGGGTGCACATGCTGCCTCTATTCATGTTAGTCAAATGGTACCACATTGTCCGTGACTTCACATCCACAGATGTAGTTTCATCAGTGGCAAATCTGTTATTTCATAACATCCGGCTCAGTGAAATCTACTGTTGTCAGCAGAAGCTGCTATTTGAATTATTTCATATTTCTTTTTTAAAGGCTCAATGTTCAGTGCTATTATCTCTCCAGCTGTAGGTTAAGATAACACACTTGGTGGCTTTTCCTGTCAGGAAGAGATGCCATGCCTGGCCTATTACTCCCTGGGTAGTCACTGCAGCTAAAATAGAAGGAGCAAAATGAGGTTTACATAAGGAAAAGGGGGGGATCACACCCAAATCAGAGGAAGAAGGAGAGGCCCAGTGAAAACATCGAGAAAGGAGAGTTCAACCACTACTCACATTTAAGCATTCAATTGGAATTCTTACTTTCACGTTCACCTTTAAGGATAATCTGGCAAATAAGTAGGCCTAAGAGGTAAACTGTAGTTGCTTTCATATTGTGTCTACTTTAATCCTCAAGTATGCAGTGATAATTACTTTTGTCCCCCTCCCCCTCCATATTAATAAACAAACAAACAAATGACACATTTCTGGTACCCATCATAAGCCACTTTGGTGTTAGCAAGAAAAAAAATTGATGCTATTCCACAGCATGGGAATATTGTGGATCTAGATTTAATAAAAAAGAAATAAGAAAAATGTATTTTGGATTTTGTGCATCCGTAAGTAGAAAGACGTACAGCTAGGTAAGGCCCTCATCCAGTCTAATTTTACATGCTTAATTTTACTCATTAGGACTATTCACTTACATTAAGCTAAGCACATGCATAAGTGTGTGCAGGCCTGAAGCCTAAATAATATTAGCAATAGGTGTGCATCTGAGGTTTTCATAAGCCAAAGCAACAAATATATAAATGAATAAATAATTTTTTTATTTGATTAAGTAAAGAGGATAAGGAATTTGATCCTGCAGATAAGGTACAAGCCAGGAGAAGTGTATTCTGTTCCTGGCTGTGCCATAGACTTGGTGAGTGATGCTGGGCAAATCACTTAACCCATCAGTGCCTCAGTTTCCCCATGTGTAAAATGCGGATAATAATTGAGCCTGATTTAACACTTTCTATCTAAACTGTTTTTCAACAGAGAATTGGGTATTTGCTTAAACCAAGTTTTTCCTTAAGTGTTTGCTTTCTGCATAAAATTTTGATTTTGTTGTTGTTGACAAACCAAGCTCCCGAACACCAAAATATTTTGATTTAGACTTCCTCTTTGTATATGGATTAGGGGTATTTTGGTTTCTTCAAGTCTTTTGTGGGCCAGACTCCAGTGATGCAACCTGGCCAGGGACTCTCATGGTGCAACCACATCCTTCGTGGTGAGGGGAGATCATGGAACACGTAGTCTGATCAGTTACTTTCTCTTTAGGTCATTCTTTTAGCTCTGTTTAATCATCAGTGTCAGCTAGGGTAGTGGCCATCACATGTGGCTTCTCTGACTGCTGAATATTGACTCAGTATCATTTAAATGAGGAAGCCAAAACTCTTGACGGCCCAAGCTTTGCAAAATCTATGTTATAACAGAGAGTCATATTTAGTTAGCCATTTATGAATTAAAAATAAGCGATTAATTTCTTCTATGTTAAACAAAATCTATGAAACCTCCAAACTGTATACTTAGGTCCTGATCCAAACTCCATTAAAGTTAATGGAAAGACTCTTTTTAACATTATGAGGCACTGAATCAGGCCTTTAGTATATTCAAATGTTACTATCACTATCTCCCTTTCCTTCCCTCACTCCCATCCCCACTGAGTTCTTCACCCATCGTTTGCATCTTGTCCCTATCTAGAGGGACATACCGGCCGTTGCTTCCCGCAGCCCCCATTGGCCTGCAGCGGCGAACCACGGCCAGTGGGAGCCGTGATCAGCTGAACCTGCAGACACAGCAGGTAAACAAACCGGCCCAGCCTGCCAGGGGCTTTCCCTGAACAAGCGGCGTCCCAAGTTTGGGAAACACTGGTTTAAGGGAAAGGATCGTCATTTGTTTTATGTTTGTACAGTGCCCAGTATAATGGGGCCTGATCCTCATTGGGTGCTACTTCAGTAGCAGTAGTTGTTCATTGTACAAGTTATTTTATTCCTTAAACAACAAAAGAGAGGCTATCAAATATTCAAGATGAGGGAATATGGAAGAGCTGGGGCATTTATATGAATCCGCCATCCTATTCTGCAGTCATCTAGTTAGCTGGTTTATCGTAACCCTCTCTTTTAGACTAACTTGCTTTGTGTTAGTTTCATTGTTTGTTTGGTCTTAGAATAAGCAGCTGGAATAATGCAGTCCTCCTAGGAACTTGTCCCAGCATATGGGAATGATAGAACTTCAACAGGGAAGAAAAAAGTTCATCTTTATTATTCAGGTTATTGTCCTGTCATAATAAATATGAACAAAGGCTTGGGGTTTCTATTGTAAGTTTGTTTATGGTTTATTTTGTCTGCGTTTTGCTTTGTTGATAACCATAAAGAAAACAGAACAGTGGTTTTCAACCTGTGGTCTGTTGACCTATGTCTAAGGGGTCCACGGTTGACTATGAAAATCAAGTTTCAGATCTCAAAAAAGGCATTTTGTTTCTCTGATCAATCAAAAATATATGAATACCCCTTCCCCCCCCACACACAGGTCAATACCCAGAAGTATTGTTTTTACCATAGAAGCCCACAGTCAAACACGGTTTCTCACAAGCACGTGCAACATTTATAGTTGAATTCTGTTCAGTCATTTTTAGTCTAAGACTTTTATGCTAGGGGTCCGTGGACCACAGGTTGAATTTTCAAAGGGGTCTGCACCTCCATTCAAACTTTTGTAGGGGTCTGCAAATGAAAAAAAGGTTGAAAACCACTGTCCTGGAGAACTTTATACTACTTTACACCTCACTGCACCGTCACAGTCAGTCAAGGACCTTCACAGCTGTGTCAACTATGTACACACCTACAAAGTGCAATGGTCTTGATTCAGCAAACCACGTAAACCCATGTTTGATTTTATGCATGTGCTTACATCCCATTAAAATTGACCACATGTGTAAATGCTTTGCAGAATCAGACCTGTTTGGCAAATCAGGGCCTATGTGCCTTTAGCTGCTACTGAAGTCTATGGGAGTTGAACACACTCAGTATCTGTCAGGTTTGGGCCCTTTATCACAAAAGAATGTCATGCAGATATAATATATAGCACTCATAGCATGAGATAATTAATTAAAGTAACTGAGGTAAAGGTTGGAACCTCACTCCCCCTCCTGTTTCAGGGAGGATGTGGGGCTATTTTGTGGGATAAGAGAGTTTTTGCTTTTGGAAACAAATATGTTTAAAAGCTCTTTGTAGTCCCCAAAATTATTTTAAAAATATAGACTTGGGAGTTAGGTACCTCAAGAAAGCTCAGAAAAACGGAGCTCATGTACTAACTGAAAATAAAGTATTGAGGTATGGCCAGTATTTTAATGAGGCTCTTGCACTGACATTTTCTCCCTCGTTCTGTGATTAGGCCCTGTTGTACTGGGTCATGTGAGCTTGCTGAGAGGAGAGGTGAGGAATTTGTTTTCTCACTGAAACAATGCTTTCTCAGAACAATAACAAGGATGCAAACAAATACAGACTTCTCCCCCCCAAAACTATGTTGACTATATTGATACAGCATGGAACATGAATAACATGAAATGAAGGTGAGGGATGGATTTATAGGAGTTCCTGGGGTATCTTCCTCAAGGAATGTCTTGGGAAATATCTGACACTTGGTGAACTCTGGTCCATTCCAAAGGCAAATATTTGCTCTTCAGAAGTATTTTTATGAGCCTAGGAACATGTCTGTCAGTGTTGATTTAGCAATAATCAGAGAGGAGGTAAACTCCATCAGAGACAGGGAATTCACTGGAATTTTCACAGTAAGTCTCTACCAGCCTCTGCCAGTCCCCTCCAGCATAGCTCTGAAAAATACCTTATTGAGAAGAAGGGGGATGGTTTGTACCTCTATAAAATCTATCTCTACTGCTCTGAAATATTGCAAACACAGTAATATAGGGGCATTCAGAGAGTTCTACAAGAGTGGCTTTGGAGATATTTTTCAGCCATGCTGGAGGTGTGCCATGGAAAGTGCATGCTAAATGTGATAGAGTTTGAGAGAGAGACTTCATACTAGGATCCTAAACTGGGATATCCTGCAGAAATGTATGATAATGCCTAATTTAAATGCAACGTGCTGTCGGTGCACAAGATGGCATCACAAACACACACAGAGGTTAGCGATGGCTGACATTAGGAACACCACAAAATGGTATGTTTATTTCAATGTTTTTAAAATATTAAGAGATGTTATTAAAAATCCCAATCTTTCATGTTTGCATATGGTCCTAAGCTCTGTCTTCATTTTCAAAACATAGACATGGAATATTTTTTTTCTGAGCATGTGAAATCATGCAATCATAGCATTTGAAGGAATAAACTTTTTAAAACCCTTGTGAGGCCCAAAGAGCCATGTTGATTATTTTCATGCAGGGCATAAAAATACCAGACATGGATTTTTTTTATCTCCCTGTGAAGGAATCTGTGGACCGGAGGGTAGGCTATAATACTTTCAAAGAATCTTGGAAAGTGAGAATTATAGGCACTTGAGAGAATTACCCATATTCCTTTCATAAATTCCCTCGACAGCTGTCTGAAGATGGTGGTGGTTCTCTGAGAAGCCTGTAAAACTGCCGAGGGGACATCAGACCAACACTTTTCCCCCTGCAGCAAGCAAGCAGTAGGGTGGGGTGGGATTGTGGCCATAATGGCACATATTATGTAATACCCCCCCTCAGACTGCAGATGTGTGAATTAGTTTAAAAGTTTTATTAGTGTTTTTATTAGCCTATGATACAATCCCGGCCTCTTCGCAGTTGCTAATTTAGCCAATTCCTCACAAGTTTTAACAAATTAAGAATACCTAATGCTTAAGCTATTCTACACTTTGGGGGCAAAGTCCCAAACAAATAATATTCTGTGTGCTTGTGTATCCAGGCTCCCCCACCTAGTGATCACGCTTATGAAAACAATAGATTTTCAGACAGGGCGTCTTTACTGCTTTGGAATAGTGATGGAGTTTAAACTTTGGGACTGTATAATCTTAAATCCCTGATTGTTCTCTGCTTGGCCTGAAATCCTTGCTTTCTAATGCCTTTGGCAGCAATCCAATCCTGCATGTTTTGTTTTATATTATGTTTTATTTATGTTGATGTAATTGATAACTTTGATATCTGAAATCTTCTTTTTATCCAAAGAACTCATGCAAAGCTGTGATTGCTTACTGATGCTGTCCAGCAAATGTGCCTTGCCACTAGTCAAGTGGGCCATCTCTAAGATCGATCTGTCTGTCTGTCCATCTATGGTTTCTGTGAGAAGACTGACAATTAGAGGGCCAAGCGGTGCTACCTGTGCTGGTGATGTATGTGATATTCACGTGCATCTGGTGGCAATTGAACTGAGAGACCACCGAAGCCGAAAGTTGCTTAAATGGTAATGACTTCATGTGGAATGACTTCAGGACTGGATAAAAAGGAGGCTCAGTATGTAAGGGAGAGAACCAAATCTAACTTGCTGGAGCCTCCATAGAAACTTTGGGTGGTCTGCCCTCCAAAAACTAGACACTGTATCTGGATGATTAGATCTGAGTTAAGGTGTCTAACTTTAGGCAAATGCAGGCAAGACTTTGCATTCCCCCATGTTGGTACACACTGGCTATCTAACGAAAGAGTCTGTCAACCCCTTGCCTGTTCAATGTACAGATATTTATATTCTACATGCATTGGCTTTTCTGCTCCCAATGACTGATCAGCAGGCCATGTTGTAATAAGGAGGTAGATTTAAAAATAAACATAAACAATGTGCTACATTATAAGCCCAGTGGAATACTGAAAATGAAATCATGTTTCCACGGTATGCATTCCTGGAGTGACCAAAACTCCCACCGACTTCACTTCAGTGAGACTTCTGGGTGCCCAAGGATTCAGAATTGGGCTTTGGGTCTCTGTACTGGTTTTGGCTACTGTACTGGCACTTCTAACTGCTAGGAAAACACTGGCCTCATTTCTACATAAAAGATTGAATTGGGGGGGGCCACACGCGGTCAGCTATTAATTTTTAGCATGTTTTCTTACATTTTTCTGGTCTAAAATAGTAGTAAATGACCTCAAGGTTGGATATTTCTTGTCAGTCGGTGGTTTGGGCCCTTAACACTTTGCACCCGGTCAATAACTTCCAGGAAATGACCCCCTTATATTCCATCACTCACTACTGCTTAAGAGTATAGATAATTGATCATGGAGACCAACATTCAGCTTTCCCATTGATTAATGTACTGCTAGGAAAAGGCCTCTATTGTAAAGAGAAGACTTTATTTGCCGCAACTTGCAGTTTGACTTGTAAGCTTTCAACACATAAAACAGTTCTTATTTTACACCATTTTTTTATTTTCACAGCACAGAGAGCGAGCTAGATTCTATTACTTGGGCATCAGCAACAGAGTTGTTTACAATATTCCAACCACTTAACAGGTTTGACCCCTCTTGAAACAGTGAGAATTGCATAGATGTCACTGCTGACATACTTTGACAACAATGGGATTGAACAGTATACGTGAGGGACGAATTTGGCTCACAGAACCTTTATTTGCTGGTGCTACACAAGAAGGAAAGAACCCAGTTTGATCTGGTTGAATTGGCAGCATCGGCAATCAGAGGAAACATCTCTTCACTGGTACATTGAGCACATTAAATGACATTTTGGGGTTATTTCTGCATCTATATCATTACTTTCCAGAACAACACTTTCACTCTTTCCCATTGCTGAAAGGGTGTTTTATCACATATTTATGTGCAGTAGGGGTGCAGTCACAATTTTGGGTGCTTATTCACAATGAACCTGCTAACTTTTCTCTCTAATAAATGAAGAATACAGAGTTATATTAAAAAGGAACATTGAGTGGCATGTGTACTATTAAAAGTCACATTAACAGGAATAGCTATATTTAGATTAATTTAAGGTTTTCAGGGAATCACCATTGGTGGGAGACACAGGCAGAACATTGGAGGAGATGCAGGTGTGGACCAGCAGAGAGAAGCAGTGCAAGTAGGTGGGGTTTCCACAGTGGAATGAGAACCAGATTGGAAGGATGGCCAGTAGCTTCTTGGCATGGTGGGGAAGAAAAGTTGCCTTTAACTGTCTGGAACTCCATGACTGGAAGCAGAGCTGTGGAAAATAGAAGTAGGTATGGAGGAGGAGATGCTCCTAGCCAGCTGAGCTAACATCATGTGTTTTTAGATGCAGCACTAGGACCCTTTGAAGTCAAAGCTCAGTGAATGACCACAAACATTGCATATCAGAGCCAAGAGGTTAGCATTAATCAATGACACCTGTTGTGTATGCGCTATATGAACATTTCAAATGACTATAACTACAGCTGACTGTGAAACTTTCACAATAAAATGCTAACTGGGCAAAGTGTGGCCAGTTTGGATTCAGAAATGGAAACAAAACCAGCTGTGTTTTGTGCAAAACTTTCTTGGTCCTGTGAACATGTCAAAACCTCAAGGTGGAAAACTTCTGCTGCCCCTGCAGAAGCAAGAATAAAATTGAGTTTTGTGGGTTTGCTTGGTTTTGTAACAAAAACAGGTGTTTGGGGTCCTCAAAACAAAACAGGTGATTGGGGTCCTCAAACAAACCCTCATCAATGTATATATAAGGACAGAAGGAAGGAAAGTCAACTTTGACCTTTCAAACTTAAGAGAGCCTGAAAATAAAAACTAAATTAATGGGTATGGAGACCAAATAAGCCAAATGTAAAATTATAAAAGGTTAATTGAAACTCATGTACATTGAGATAATAATTAGGAATGAATAATATGTGGCAAAATTCAACCTTTTCCAATAAATTGTCCACAAACAGTTTAGTATTTTCAGAAATTGATTTGTCATTCAAATTTTTATACTGAAGAATTTCTGCAAACAGTACTTGGTCTGTAGGTTGTGAGCGAGAAGTTTATTAGAAGTGTTTGCTACTCCAAATTCCAGCTATATTGTCTAGTTTAGTTTGGACACATAGGTCCGGAGCCATTGGTTTTCTTTTGTAAGTGGAAAGGCATAGTATCAGATCAACATCTGAGAGCATCATGTTGACACCTTCAGAACAATATAAAAAATTTGCTATAATTTTTGCAGCAAGGATCAAGTATGCAGGTGAGGTGAATTTAAGTTTTTATTGGAGTAAATATTCGTGGAAACTGGTTTTAGTATTTAGCGCATTACTAACTAGCTTGTTTCATAGAATCATAGAAATGTAGGGCTGGATGGGACCTCGAGAAGTCACCAAATCCAATCCCTGTGCTGAGACAGGACCAAATAAATCCAGACCATCCCTGACAGGTGTTTGTCCAACTTGTTATAAATCTCCATGATGGGGATTTCACAACCTCCCTTGGAAGCCTATTCCAGTGCTTAACTACCCTTATAGTTTGAAAGTTTTTCCTAATATCTAATCTAAATGTCCCTTTCCCATTGGTTCTTGTCCCACCTTTAATGGATATGGAGAACAATTGATCATTGTCCTCTTTATAACAGGCCTTAACATATTTGAAGACTATTATAAGGTCCCCCGCTCAGTCATCTTTTCTCAAGACTAAATATGCCCAGTTTTTTAGCCTTTCCGTATAGGTTAGGTTTTCTAAACCTTTTATCATTTTATTGCTCTACTCTGGACTTTCTCCAATTTGTCCACATCTTTTGTGAAGTGTGTCACCCAGAACTGGACAGAGTACTCCATCTGAGGCCTCTGAGTAGGGTGGGACAATTACCTCCTTTGTCTTGCAAACAACACTCCTGTTAATACACCCTTGGATGATATGAGCCCTTTTCCCAACTGAATCACATTGTTGATTGATATTCAATTTGTGATCCACTATTCCCCTCAGAGCCTTTTCAGCAGTTCTACCACCTAGCCCATTATTCCCCATTTTGTAATTGTGCATTTTATTTTTTCCTTCCTGAGTGTAGTACTTGGCACTTACCTTTATTGAATTTCATCTTGTTGATTTCAGACCAATTCTCCAATTTGTCAAGGTTAGTTTGAATTCTAATCCTGTCTTCAAAGTGATTTCCCCACCACCTCCCAGCTTAGTGTTATCTGCAAATTTTATAAGCATTCTCTCCACTCCATAATGTAAGTCATTAGTGAAAATATTGACCAGTCCTGGACCCAGGACTGACCCCTGCAGGACCACACTAGATATATCAGTGTTGTTCCTTGACTTTAGCAAAGCTTTTGACACGGTCTCCCACAGCATTCTTGCCAGCAAGTTAAAGAAGTATGGGCTGGATGAATGGACTATAAGGTGGATAGAAAGCTGGCTAGATTGTTGGGCTCAACGGGTAGTGATCAATGGCTCCATGTCTAGTTGGCAGCCGGTGTCAAGTGGAGTGCCCCAGGGGTCGGTCCTGGGGCTGGTTTTGTTCAATATCTTCATAAATGATCTGGAGGATGGTGTGGATTGCACCCTCAGCAAGTTTGCAGATGACACTAAACTGGGAGGAGTGGTAGATACGCAGGAGGGTAGGGATAGGATACAGAGGGACCTAGACAAATTGGAGGACTGGGCCAAAAGAAATCTGATGAGGATCAACAAGGACAAGTGCAGAGTCCTTCAGTTAGGAAGGAAGAATCCCATGCACCGCTACAGATCAGGGACCGAATGGCTCGGCAGCAGTTCTGCAGAAAAGGACCTAGGGGTTACAGTGGACGAGAAGTTGGATATGAGTCAACAGTGTGCCCTTGTTGCCAAGAAGGCCAATGGCATTTTGGGATGTATAAGTAGGGGCATTGCCAGCAGATCGAGGGACATGACTGTTCCCCTCTTTTCGACATTGGTGAGGCCTCATCTGGAGTACTGTGTCCAGTTTTGGGCCCCACACTACAAGAAGGATGTGGAAAAATTGGAAAGAGTCCAGCGAAGGGCAACAAAAATGATTAAGGGACTGGAACTCATGACTTATGAGGAGAGGCTGAGGGAACTGGGGATGTTTAGTCTTCAGAAGAGAAGAATGAGGGGTATTTGATAACTGCTCTCAACTACCTGAAAGGGGGTTCCAAAGAGGATGGGTCTAAGCTGTTCTCGGTTGTAACAGATGACAAAACAAGGAGTAATGGTCTCAAGTTGCAGTAGGGGAGATTTAGGCTGGATATTAGGAAAAACTTTTTCACTATGAGGGTGGTGAAACGCTGGAATACGTTACCTAGGGAGGTGGTGGAATCTCGTTCCCTAGAAGTTTTTAAGGTCAGTCTTGACAAAGCCCTGGCTGGGATGATTTAATTGGGGATTGGTCCTGCTTTGAGCAGGGGGTTGGACTAGATGACCTCCTGAGGTCCCTTCCAACCCTGATATTCTATGATTCTATGATTCTAATTTGACAGTAAATCTTTGATAGCTATCTATTCATATGACTCTAACTGTAACTTGGTAGAAATTATATTAATACACAAAAAGGGAAACTATCAAATAGTTCAGACTTCACATTTAGGCTTTGCAATAAAATAAAATAAAACTAAAATTACAATGCAACTATAAATGTTCATTATCCTTTTAAAAATTCTGATGAAATTTTTAAAACTTAACTTTATTTCTTGCAATATCAAAAACTTAGCATTAGCAGTATTGCGTTGTTGCAGGAGAATCACAAAAGGAAAACTGGCCAGTTTCCCTTTGGTCCAATAGTACAAAGACTGAATACTGAAGCCAGTGAGAGTACTCACAGGCTGAAATCCTGGTCCCTATGAAATGAATGGCAAAACTCCCATTTACTTTAATGGGCAGGCAGTTAACTTCCAAAGCATATTCAATGCGACTACTTGGAGTGCATTTAGCATATGGTTGGTCTTTTCAGGATTGGGATTAAGTTTAATATTTTATTCATTGTCCAAAAGAATGAAATGCAAAATGAAAATAAACAGCATGCTTGGGGCGTTGGGGGAGGGAACAAATTTTAATGTCCTTTAGTTTTAATAACGTAGCCTCTGATCCTGCAAAACGATATTCTAGGATGGACCCAGGCACCCAGCAGTCTTTCCATTGACTTAACTGGGGTTTGAACCAGACCCAACAGCTGCATGATAAAATAAACATATTGTAAAGAACATTTTTAAATGCAATCTTAGTGTAAGCAAAAGCAAACCCACAAGAACATGCTATATAAATAACTAATTACGAAACGCAATTTACTTTTCGTTCAAAAGTAAAATAAAGAAGGGGTTTTTTAAGGATATTTGGTAATAGTGGAAATGTTTAAGTTGTCCATGTGAGACCAGTTGCAAGGTTTGCTCTTTCCTAGGTTGAACTATAATTAAAGAAAAACAGCCTGACTTATAGCTGGTTTATTTGGATAGGTGAGCTCAGTGATTAGATGTCAATACTCAGAAGTTATCATTCGTTCTAGAAACCCCAGAGCAGTTATTTGGAATTCATTCCCTGGTTAGTCTCTTAGAAAAACATGGCTATATCTTTCTTACTCTGTTGCATTAGAAAATTGGTTGTGTTCTCCTCTCTTCTCGTATCATGAATGATTTCCTACCACTATTGACATTTTGAGTAGTAGATTTGCCTCAGGAGTGTTTAAGTGCCTTTAGAAACTTTTAAAACCACTTAAAGTGAAAATACTGTAAAACAACTCCTCCAACATTAAAATACATATTAAAATAATGTACGCAGTGTTGTGACTGTGTTTGTCTTATATATCATTAGTTTGGGGGAGGGATAGCTCAGTGGTTTGAGCATTGGCCTGCTAAACCCAGGGTTGTGCGTTCAATCCTTGAGGGGGCCATTTAGGGATCTGGGGCAAAAATTGGGGATTGGTCCTGCTTTGAGCAGGGGGTTGGACTAGATGACCTCCTCAGGTCCCTTCCAACCCTGATATTCTATGATATTAGAGATTCAAGGTATGTGAGGTAATATCTTTGATTAGGTCAATTTCTGCTGGTGAGAGAGTCAAGCTTTTGAGCTTACACAGAGCTCTTTAGATATTACCTCAATATATTACCTCATCCACCTTGTCTCACTAATATTAAAATAATCATTTTTAACCTAAATTGTTGTTACACTTTAACTTCAAAGTAAGAATTAACATTATAGGAAAAACTAAGACCTTTAAGAGGAATAAACTTTTCAAGAGTTCTAAGGTACCTAATATAAACTGAAAAAGAAGAAAAAACCTTTGAGTCTTTAAAATAATATTAGTTTTGTATGTCAGTTTTTCTTTAACATCAACTTTTTGGATTGTTTTATTGAAACTTCAACAGACAGTAGCTTATTTTTCCACAGACTTAAGCACCTGAGATTTTTGGCTGATGGATATAAGACCAGTAAAATTTCCTATAAAATGTAACTTTATACAAGAATTTACACAATGTTTATAAAATATGTTCCAACATTTGCTTTTCAAAGTCAAACTTCTCAGTATCCACAGAAAGAAAATTAGTTGTATTGCAACGGAAAACTGAAAATTGATCAGTCTGCCCTTTGCCTGACGTGTAGCTTTATTTCCCACCCACAGATCAGTAAATACCTGATCCAAAATTCATTGAAATCCTTTCTGTTTACTTCAGTGATCTTTGGATCCGTTCCTAAATCTGAAGGAAAACACACACAGATTGTATGACAGGCTTCTGTACTGGAATATCCTGTTGGAAATACCTGGAAATTCCTGCTGTTATACTTCACTATCCGTAGTTCTATGTAAAAACACCAGTGATCATGGGCTCATGAATATTACACCATTGGATGGCTAAAGACTAGAATACTGTTCTCATTTTATATAAAATGAAGAATACATGTCGTAGTGTTTTCAAAGCCAAGTATGACAGAATCAGAGATATGTAGGTACTGAATCCATTCGCCATAAGAAAACAGGGTTGAATAATCAAAATAACATGCTTCCTACAGATGGCCATCTATTATAAATAAAACGAACAAATAAGCATCTGGATGCTCCTCAGATTTTTCAGTCTCTCCATCACAATGTGTTTCCAGCAATGTATCTCAGTCAGAAAGTGGGAAATGAATTAGACTGGGCTAATAGTGGAACACAAAAAATTGATGTGCTTTGCCCTCCTTCGTGTCCTTTCCAAGGTATACATAGAAATATTGTGAAGAGAGAGAGAGAGAGCAGGAGAAAATTGTTGAGAGAGTTTTTGGCAGGCACCCAGTTTTGTATTTACTGTGTCAAGGGTTTTGATGATAGATTGATTCTGAGTGAGATCAGATATTGTGGGATTTGTGGCTGTAGTGGTAATGTTACTCCTCTCTTCTTTTTCTTCTCCTTTCCAATCCCGCTCAGGAAAGATATTTGCTAAAGAACGCAAAGCTTATGCTAAGTATTAGGAAACAAATAGTAACGGCAACTGGACTTTGTAAAACATGACTATGGAAGGTGGTTGAGGCACCATCGCTGTATAGATAAAAGAAGAAATTTGATCATTTGACACTTTTTGTATAACACTCTCCAACCTTAATAATTGCAAAATAAATACATACAATAACACTGAACTGCAGCCACCTTTGGGTTGGAGGAGAGCAGCCAATTGAAATGCATTTGTAGGAGGAAAGAAAAAAATTGGTAAAGGACACCAAAGCAAATCTCTACCCTTATGAAAAATGCCATGGGAACTTTAATGTCCAGTCAGATAAAAGAGGTCCCAGTTTTTAAGGTCTCATCAAAAGACACAACTGTAGTTAACCTCATGGGGTGAAATTCTTGCCCCATGGAAATCAATGGCAAAATTCTCATCGATTTTTAGTGAGGCCAGGATTTAACTCATTGTGCTTAATTAATCTGCCTTGGGATGGTGCAGGTCAGTTCGTGTCTACTGTGATTTGAATCTGTGAAGCCAGGAGTCTAGATACATCAAATCAGATGCTTGGACACCTAAGCAAGCCTTTCCCATTATAAAACATGCAAGGTTTAATTTTTTTAAAGTGATTAGCAATGTGGTGTTTTGCGTGTCTCGGTTTTTGAGTGCCCAATCTGAGGTACCTTAAATTGGCTTGATGTTCAGAAAGTGCTGCTCTTAGAAGTTCTTTCAAATTGGGCACCCACTTCACGAGTCACTTTTGACAAGAAGCGTAAGGTAGTGAGCGGGCCTGGAAAACACAAGGGATCAGAAAAAAATGACCCAAGTGATTGTTTCTGGCCTTCCTATCCACTGGCCCAATCCTGCTAGGTGCTGAGCTCTAAATCTGAGATGCTAAATCCTGTAACTTCCATTGAAATCAATGGCAGTGAAGGATCTGAGCACCTCGTTGGCCCTGATCTTGCAAAGATGTACACGCATGCTTAACTTTACTCCCTGGTAGTGGTCCCTTTCACTTCAATGGAACTAATCACCAACACTGATCCTGCACCACTGAGGCCAAAGGGAGTTTTGCCATTGACTTCAATGATTGTAGGATCTGGCCCATATTTCATATAGTATGTGTGTAGGTCTTTGTAGTACTGGGGCCTGTGACTGTAATAGCTTATTGCTGTGGAGTATTTATGGCACAGCAAAGAATAAATAGATAGTGGTGACTTCTGCAGGATGCCCCTTACACTCATTAATGGTGACACTGTATTTTGGGCTGGACCCTGATATTTTTACTGCTGCAAAACTGAGATCAGTGAAAGTTTTGCCTGTACATGGACAGCAGGATCACAACAACGTTAAAGACACGGGCTGGTCAAAAAATGTTCTTCACAAGTAAATTGGCAAAAATTGGTGTTTTTGAGGAAGTTGAAATGAGTAGAATGTACTAGATGGATAGATGGTTATCAGATAGAAGCATATCAGTGGAAGTATTATAGACAGTCATAGGCCATGGTAAGAAGCAAGCTACTGATCTTTTGGAATCTATAACAATATAGAACATTTGACTAACACTTTAATAACACCTATTAATCAACTATGAATGTATTTAACTATATATAAATAGAGCCATATAGATAGATATATAAATTGTGACAGTTATGGGGAATCAATAGATATTTATTTACACATTTTCTCTATAATAATGCCATTTTTCACAAGATATAGCACTAATAATAAATGTGCAATGTACAGGGGTCTAGAAATATTTTAGAAATCATGTCAAAGATAGTTATTTCAATAATTGTTTTTTTCTAAAAACAGCTCTTAAGCATGCTTAGTAACTTCCATTTTTATGCACATCAGTTATTAACAACATTAGAAAAGTTAAAAACAATGCACCGTTTTCTTCCAAGGCTAAAAACTTGATCGCACAGTGAGAAAAAGTTGTAAGACTGTAATGCACCATCTGGTGAGCCCCAACCTTAATACATCAGGAGCGAGATCCTTGAATTCTGCTTGGTACTAGATATGAGGTTGGGTGGGGGTGGTTAAATGGCTGTGTACCACCTTGCACACCAGAACAGCCTCAGGACTGCTCAAATTTGTGCCTACCTGAAATGCCTCCTGCCTTCCACCCCAGTGGCTGTTCTGCCAGTTCTGCTCCTATACGCATTTTAGTCTTTCACTTGCTTCATTTCTCTCTACATTGTAGAGCATGTTTAACATGATTTAAGGTCTGCTACAATCTGTTTCAGCAGGATAGATCAAGAATATATGGGAATACAGGCCAATTGATTTCAGTATGGGAGCAGGATTGGCCCCATAGTTTGTGTTTAAGTGGCTTTCCCTCCCCGGTATAGAGGGTTATGAATGAATTCTATGCACTCCATCATAAATAATGCAAATAATTAAAAATACTGTAATTTAACCTACAGCTGAAGTCTGAAATTCTGACTAGCCTTTGAATCAGCACTATGTCATAATTTCTCATTGTCATTCCACTGTTCTGCTGTCTTCATTGTGAATAGACATAAACTATCCAGAGTCAATGTGAGCTTCTGCTTTCAGAGGTAGCACAGTTTGGGGTTCCATAAGCACATGAAACAAGTTCTCTGTACTGGTCTTTTAAAGGGATTTAAACTAAGTAATGGAAATAACAGATCCCAGGAAATTGATTAAAATAGCGTTGCATTCTTCTCATTTAGTAGTCAAAGCATGGTGATTAGAGCCGTATATGACATGGTATCAGAATATCCAGCTGATCACACATTCACATACATGGACTTTCTTTTTTCTGGTCAACTAGCTACAAATATGTTCATTTTATCTGATGGAAAAAGCATGACTACATAAGGAACCAAGGACATTTCAAACTGAATTCACATACATTCATTCTCCTGCTTTACTGTAAACGACTATTAATCTGGAGCACGTTGTACTCTGATGACAGTTGATCCAATGAGTCCATATTTTATGTCTGAGCAGGCCACAATGATTAAACTCATCCATGCTTCATTTGTTTCCCACTGAAAACCATTCATCTAACCACTGTCTGAATGAAAGTGTAGAGGTGGGACACACACACACAATTATTCCTTTCCTCCTAACTGGGAAAGCTGATACAACAGCCTTAACCAAGAGCCAAATCTTTCCCACATTGACTGTCACGCCCATTGTAGCCAGTAACGTTGTTTTAACAATGGCCAATTACAAAAAGCTGCCATTCTGTGGAAAGATTTACGAACAGCCTTAAGTGGAAACTCTGAAATAAAACCAACATGTTCATGGAAATAGTACTCCAAAGACTTTAAAATAATGCAAAAAAGTGACTCAGGGATGCAGTAACTGTAAAATCAAGAGCCATAAAAAAAATCACTAAATACATTTTTTGTTTTCATTCTTAATACATACAAGTGACTGTATGGAACATATTGTGATTGGAGCACACAATATTTTCACATTCTGCCTTTCAAAAGCTCGACTCGATTTCAATTCCGCAAAACAGAATTCTATCTGGCAGTGTAATGAAAACCAGAAAACAGAAAGAGAAAGAAAGAGAGAAAAATCATCAGGAGTGAATAATACTGACTGATTTTCTGTCATTCTCACTGCTTCAGTTGCTGAATGCTGAAATACTAAAAGAAAACATACAGCTGTCTCCAGGGATGCTGTGTCAACAAAACCTCCTTCTGCTGGTGCTTTACAATATCTGTTTAACTAATCACAGGGAAATTTATCATATAGGATTTGGTGGGGTTGTTTATGGAGTCTTTAGCACAATGGTGCTGGAGTTTCAGCTGTCACTTATGCTCTTCAGAAGGTGAAATGCCACAGCTGGTTGGGAAATAAATGGGTGCCAAAAACTGAATTTCAAAATAGAGGACTTTATTTGAAAAATACTATTTCTAACATTTTGTAGGAAGGTGGGTTTATTTTTAACCCCAACGTAATGAGCAGGTGCTGAAGAATATTAGGAGGAGGTGCACTGATGCATTTGATAATCTTGAAATGGCTGGTGTCATTTCTTTTACTTTGTGATAAAGAATTTACTTAGTGCTTTGTTTTTACTTCAAGTAGATAAGTTGGTAAAAGAGCTTTTGCAAATGTCCAACAATACAGTAATGCAATGAAACTCTGTTTGTTAAGGTAAAACGCTGAGTATGCACTGGATGATGCTGAGATACCATAAACCCCAGGTGAGAAACCCCACTATTCAAATTATTAGCTCCATTTTACAACTGGGAAGTTGAGATCCAGAAAAAATCTTCAAATGTCCACTCATTTGGGGTGGCTCCATTTTTCGTTGTCCAGCTTAAGATGTTAAGTGGGAATTTTTTTTTTTGCACTATGTGACTATTCTACATGTCTTTAATATATTTACCTAACTCATTCATTGCTTAGTGTTTGTAAAGTGATTTGAAGATGTAGGGTGAGACTTTCATATGTACTCCAGCATTGGCCTAGCTCTGCTCCCAATGAAGTCAGATGTAAAACTCCCATTGACTTAGTCCAGTACTGAGCACTTTTGAAAATCTCACCCTATAAGCCCTATGTAATCATTTATTATTCTTAGTGTAAGAAATCAGAGGTCTTGTAAGAACTCCCAAGGTTTTCTATGGCATGTATTGCCATAGTCTCCAAGTACTGAAGAGGTACATTAGATTTGCAGTGGTGAGCTCTGTGACATATCTGGCAATTTCCTGCAACATACTTGAAAAACCTTATTGAATTAAATGTAAGTAGCTTTGAAGTCCATTGTATTAAAAATGCAAATTTTTAAGTGTTATTGTGGAATTGTATCGAACTTCGGTGGTGATGGCGGGGGAGGGGGGGGATTTGTGACCAATGTGAACACTGCGGAAGTGACATGTGCTTCACGGGACTATTTGAAACAGACAAGAACAAACTCAGGGGATAAACAAAGTCAGACGTGTTTCTCAGGAAATCTCTAGAGGAAGCTTTATGCAAATGTACCACCTGCGGTTGTGGAAGAAGTCACTCTCCCTGAGCAGGGTATCTTTGTCTGTTGATTACCTGTTCTAAGTGTCCCAAGATGAAAGACCCAAACTGTACAATGGGGTGACTCTTAGTTGCATGGGGGTTCCTATTCTGAACAAAAGCTGTTATGAACTTGCCCACAGAAAACTCCCTTTGTGGGTGTGAAAGTTTTTGTTTATGGGGTGCATTGCCTAGTGGTCAGGGTCTTAGGCCCTTTGACGTACAGAGGGAGGGTTTTGGCAGGGGAGCCCAGGCTCTCCAACTCCCCTGAGCTCTGGCCCAGAGCCCTGTGAGGGGAACAAAAGGGTTTGACACCTAGGAGCTCCTGAAGGTTGCCTTCCCTGGGTCACTTCCTACCACCCTTCTCTTGTCCACAATTTTCAGTCTGCAACAGGAAAGTGTGACGGAGTCAGCTTACCACCTGGCACCTTTTCATGGCCGGGTGTGGCATGGTAGCTTGCGCTCTCTCTCTCTTGGGGTGGAGAAATGACCACCGGCCAGGTCATTCCTAATTCTCTCCCCTTCAGGGCCAGTCCATAAACAAAAAATGGGGAATCTACACAAATAACCTGGGTTAGTAGATGGGGGTGGGAGGAAATGCCTCCCTCTCAGGGTCTATCAGAAGCAGATCCAAGCTTCAGGCAGTTGTAAAGGGGAGAGATCCTGCCTTCCCTCAGTCCTTTCCTTGGGAGCTGCAAGGTAAAGGTCCTTTCTTTTCCCTGGTCTCCCCACAAGGGAGTTGTTCTGCTCCCTTTTAACTCCTCTTGCAGGTACAGTGGGGCTGGTTGAGCCCTGAGCAGCTCCTTAATCCTTAGTTGGCCAGTGCGGGATTTGTATACCACATCACAGTGGGTTTTGAAGGACTGAATCCTACCAGAGCCTCTGCTAGAGTTGGGGGGAGGGAGGGGTTGGTGATCTCTGGTGAGCTTATTAGCATGCCTGTAAGTTCTTAATATTTTCTCTGGAATGCTTTCACCTTAAGAATAAATGTGCTTGCTTAGAAAGGGCTGTGTGATAACTTGTAACGGTGGGCAATTATACTGTTTATGGCCTCTGAGAAGAAAGTCAAGTGGTGAAGGCAGTGCACTGGGCAGCCTGGAAAAACCCTGGTCAGGAGGGAGAGACATGCAGCTATCTGCCCAAAATGGTGATGGCTGAGACGTGGGAGTGTAAAAGTGGGTGCACTTGTCAGACCATGGAAGGGGAATACAGGTGTAGTTGCCTTGATCTGTGACAACTGCCATTGTAGGCTTCATAGAAGTTTCTGCTCTTTGCCCAAATGGATTATAAGCTCTACTTGTTTTTTGTTTGTTTTGTTTTTATAATACTGGTTACTCTGGGGAAAATTTTGTATCAAGTAGGTAGGTATTGCAGCTTGCTCTAACAATGGACACATGCACTGGATTAGGGTTATCCCTTCTGGTAGCTTGTTTCACAAACAAGCCTCCTGGACCAAGAGTGCTTTATCTTCATGTCTTGCCTATTTCCTCCTGGCGTTTGTAAACTGCATCCTACCAGAGATACACAGCTATTTTAGTGGTTCATATGGTGGTCTGTTGTGTAGCTGGGTCCTGATCCATTTCTTGCCAGATGATGATCAACCTATTGAAATGGTATTAGAACCTAACTGGGAGCAGGCGCAGAGTACAGTGCAGAGTGATGGTTTATTCTTGTCAGCTCATCCTGCTGAGGAGGCAGGCTGCTGGGTTCTGGCCATGTGAAAATCTGGGTATTGGTTCTAAATTTATACCCAAATAGAGTGAATTATAAAAATCCAGTCTGAAGCTGGTGAATATCTCATTCACTGTCACAAATTTGCCTACTCAGATGGAACAAAGTCTCCTAGCAAATGGGGACAGAAGAAGGCCATTAATAATACTTGGGAATCTGAGAATAGTGATAAATGCAGCAGAACCTGGAGGAGGTCAAATGCCTTTAATTGCAGGAGAGGTTCTGACCTGACTAGTTTCTTAAAATGGTTCCCCTTTCCTGTTAAAATCACTTAGATTTTGCCTGGATTCAGTTTTTCATCCAGGTACTGTAGGAACTGGGACACCTTTGTGATGATCTTCATTGCACCGAGAAAGAAATATGTCAAGGACACACAGTTGCGTATTGTTGGTTGTGCAACCCAGGTTGTGTCTCATGTGGTTTCGTATAGAAATTGCAATGATGGTTGGGGGGGCTGGATAGATCAGTACGAAGCTTCTGAGGGTGGTGATTCACATGCACATTAGCCAATTAATTACAGAGGACCTGATCATGTTCCCTTTCATCCAATGTGCAGATGACTTGTGAGTCCCAGATCCATAAAGGGAGAGGAGCTGGATTACTGGTATGCTGGATGGATGAACATTTCAACCCACTATTCCTGTGGAGTTCCCCAGGTAAAGGCATTGCAGTCCAAAGCTGTATTAATTTTCCTGCAGAGTACACCCTGCACTTTATATCTTGAAGCTGTTTCCCATAGCCAGTTGTACCTTGTGGTGTCCCTCTTAGCTTGAATAGAGCCCTACTGTCTGAGAGCTGGTGGGGTGAGCTCCAGAACCAGAGCAAAGGCACAGGGTATCTCTGTGAATGGCTCCCTACATGGTTCCCTTGGGGTGTGTAAGATTTGAGTGCTGGGCCTGCAGCCTATGCCATAGGTCAGATTGCCCCCCTTGCCCTAGTGGAACCATACAGGAGGAACCTCCTGCAGAGATTTCTTCCCCCTATGAGAGGAAAGGAACTGTAGGCACCCAAATGAATACTTCTAGACCAGGGAGCTGAACAGCCCTAAGGAATGTAACTTGCTACATAACAATTTTTCCAAGTATGTGTCACCACTCAAGTTCAAAGATAAACATTGGAAAGGGTGGAATCTTTTTGCATGCCCATGAGGTCAGCTACCCACAGTATACTGTAAACCCATCAAAGAAACATGCAATAAAAGAAAAGGCCATCCTGTGGTTATGGTAATGACAAAGTTCCTTTAATATCTCTCCATTTGGTGATATCAGGAATCCCATGACTGTTTCCAGAGGCAGAGAGAAACATGCAAATTGCTGTTCTTTAATCTAGCTACATTACCATCCACTGCCTCAGGCCACTCTGTCTGATCCAGTCCAGGGAAGAAGGAACATCGGCACCCTTGCCTTTATGAATACTTTATGAATAGCAAAAAGTACTGTATTTGTACTGCACTCTTTTCTCATGCTTTGAAATACAACTAGCTCTTGAACTTCCTAAATACCCTTTGTGCTGCTTCTTTAGAACAAAACAGTGCACGTTCCCTTTATTCAAAACCTTGGGGGCAGATTTCATCCCTGGTGTCGCCCCACTAAAGTCAATGGCAATCCACCAGATATGAATTTGGTTCACGCTGTTTATGTTAATATGTGAAAGCTAATACATTTCATGTGTGCCCAATGGCAATGTTTTCTAAACACTGTGGTCTAGTTTGTGCTGTTAAGGCAGAGCTATAGGACCAAAGAAGCATAAGATTTGCTATATCAGCTCAGACTTGTGGTTTTATTTAGTTCATATCCTATTTCAAAAGGAACTATGCTTGTGAAGAAGATTTAAGTAGCCTTTTTTTGGGCAACTATACAATAAAATGCCTGTGGTGAATATTTCTTCCTAACCTGAGACAGTTAGTGGTTGGCTTATACTTCAAAGCATGAGGATTTGTATCCCTTAATAAAAGTTTACTCTTAGGAAGTATAACTATGCATATTTTTATTATTACAGAAGCACTGATAGCAGCTCCATAGGTAAGGTTGTGTTTAATTAGGCATGAAAACAAATATTTATTGAAACCAAAGTTGCAACAGTTTTTCTTTTTTCCAGATCCTTCCTGTACGACTTTCTAAGAGTTCAGACTTTTGGAAGAAGTAGCATTAACCAGAATTGTATGCATAGGTTAGCCTTGAGATAGTATATTACTCTGTGAAACTATGATGAAGAAGCATTATTAAGAAATGGGATAATAACTCTTGTCTTTGTTTGTTTGTGGCCAGGACCATAAGATAATCTAGTTGACTTCTTGTATATCACAGGCCACTAGTGTTTACCCAGATACCCCAGTATTAAACCCAATATTAGTTAGACCAAAGCATTGCAGTCCTCTGAAAACTAAATTGTGTGCCACAGGGAGAGAATGGGAGAAACCAAGGTGCCACCTGCAATGGCAGGGAACTGACTAGATGAGATGTGTCCAGGTGATCCCAGCAGGCAAACCAAACCACCAGAGGAAGGCAAAACCCTGTATGATCCCAGACATTTTGATCTTGGAGAAAATTCCTTCCTGACCCCAAATCTGGAGACCAGCATAACCCTGAGCATGTGAGCAAGCCACAGCAGCAGGCTTTAGAAAGACAATTCTCTGTACCATCTCAGAACACTGGTCCACCCTATCTGGTGTTCTGTCTCCAGCCGTGGCCAATCTCTGATACTTCAGAGGAAGGGAAAAAACAGACCAACCAAGACAGATTGTATCTAGCCAATTGTGCATCAGGGAAAAATATTCCTTCCTGACCCCTACTGGCTAAAGTCCTAAAGCATTGATTATAGTTGTTACTTTGATTATAGTTGTTACCTGAATGCTGAACCACAGTTGTTATGAGCTTGTTAAGGACAATGCAGGTGATCCTGCTCTCCCCATGGCCTATGAAGGAAGGGAATGAACAGGGTAATTCACAGATTCAGAGACACACAGGCCAGAAGGGATCACTTCAGCCATGCAGCCTGAGTCCCTGCAAACACAGGTCATACAATTTCTCCCAGAAGCTGGACTGAAGGATATAACATAAGAATGGCCATGTTGGGTCAGACCAATGGTCCATCTAGCCCAGTATCCTGTCTTTTGACAGTGGCCCATGCCAGATGCTTCAAAGGGAATGAATTTGTTATGCCTTTCTTGGCAAGGCTGAAAAGCGCCCTCACTATCAGATATCTTCTCCATGTGTAGGTACCTAGACTCAGTGATCAAGTCACCTCTCAATTTTCTCTCTGATAAGATGAATAAGTTGAGCTCCTTAAGCCTCATTCTAAGACTCATTTTCCAGCCTCTGGATCATTCCAGCCTCCTTTAAGCGTTCTCCATTATTTCCACATTCTTCTTAAAGTGTGAGGACCAAAATTGGACACAGTATTCGAGTAGCATTTGGATGCAAGATCGCTTCCTTACTTCTACTTCATATTCCTCTTTCTAGACCCAAGGATAACATTAGCCCTCTTTGGAACAGCATTGTACTGAGAGCTCATGTTGAAGCAATTATCTGTGATGACCCCAAGTCCTTCTCTGAGTCATTGCTTTCCAAGGCAGAGTCTTCCATGGTATAATATGCATTCTTGGATCCCAGATGTATTACCATGCATTTAGTTGTATTAAAATGTATTTTGTTGGATTGTGACCAGTTAACCAGATGATTTGCATCACTCCATAATCTTCCTCCTCATTATTTATTACCGCACCAATCTTTGTGTCATCTGCAAACTTCACCAGCGAAGATTTTACACCATTATCTGGATGATGTATAAAAATATTAAATAATGTTGGCGCAAGAACTGAACCAAGAACCTGGGGATATCTGCACATTAACAACTACATTTTGAGATTGGTCAGTGAGCCAGTTTTTAATCCATCTAATGTGTGTCCTATGATGTCCATATAATGCAGGTTTTTTAGTCAAAATGCCAGGTGATAATAAAGCATGGAGAAATGTGGTACTCTATATATTGGAGAACTCCAACTACTCTAGTCTATATTAACACAGTTGCCTTTATTAACCAGACCTGTAATCCAGTTTTTAAACAAGCAAAAAACACCAACAGGTTTGTTTAACAAGACCTACTTTTCATAAAACCATGCTGACTGGCATGAATTATATTTGTAGCATCTAATTTTTTGTTAAAGAGTCCTGAATTAACCATTCAATTATTTTACACGGTATCAATGTCAGGCTAATCAGTCTATAATTCCCTGCATCATCCATTTTAAAATATTAGAACCACATCGGTTGTCCTCCAGGATTTGTTAAAAATTAACATTTAGTGGTTTGGACAGCTCCTCAGCTAGTTCCTATAAGACTGGTGGTGTAAGTTATCTGGATCTGTTGATTTGAAAATGTTGAATTTTTAGCTTGTGCTGCTTCACATCTTTTTTTTTTAACAGATGATAAACTTTCTGTTCTGTCCACATCATCATAGGGGATAGATACATCCTCCTGCTTCATTCCAAATACAGAACAGAAATTTCTGTCGAACATTTTTGTCTTCTCTACATCGCTATTTACAATTTTACCATCTGCATCTAACAATTGACCTATACCTGAGTTTGGTTATTTCTTGTTCCTAATATGTTTTTTTAAATGACATCTTATCTCTAACCCTATTGACCACTGATATTTCACTGATTCCTTTGTCTTTCTTTATCAGTTTTAAACTTGTAACTTAAATTCATTGCCGTTTCCTCCCTCTTTTTTCCAGCCCTTCTCTCTTTCTTTATATATATATATATATAGTTTTATTGCTATTTTCACATTTCCTTTAAACCGGAATGGCTTTCCCAAGGTAACTTTATTGTTATCGGTTTGACTTTTTTATCTGTGGAACTGTGGCTTTTTTGGGCATCCAGTAGGATTGAACAATTCCCATATTTTGATGACTCTTCCCAATTCAAATTTGTGTTCCCCATCCATTACGGCAACAATTACTTTGAGCTTTGGAAAACTGGCCTTGTAAAGTTCCAAATATGCATCAGAAGTAATACTCTCTCTCTTCCTCTAGCCCCTATTTTATATAAATATAAAAACTAGTGGAGGAAATATCATGTATCAAATGGTGATGTATTTATACATGACAAAACTGTAATGGGTAAAGTTTCATAAGTGAGTCCTTTAATGGACGGGCTCAGTTAGGGAATAGCTATGTCAGATATAGAGGAAGGCACCTGCCTTTTGGGGCTATAAACTCCGCAGAAAACAAACACATTCCAGTGACATGGCTTCTCCCATCTGTGCAGAAGAGGAGCAAACTTCTTTCCTGGGGACCTTAGGAATCTATGGAAAAGGACTTTCTTCATGGGTATCTTTGGCCTTTAGTGACCTCAGAAGTTGTGCAGGAGGGGAGCTCCATTGCCACAGGCCTCTTTAGGTCTTCAGAAGAGCTTTAGGAGGGGATCATGGTGTACAAGTGTCTTCAATGGTATTATGATTGGGCCCTATGCTTTTTAAACTAATAAGGTCTACCATATTTTGTATAATCTTTTCACAGTCCCCTAGCAATGGAATAATCAGTGTTAAATTGGCTGTTTATAGCACCGTACACAGTGGAAAGATCTCTGGTGTCCTGTTAGTAGAAACTGCAGTCACTTTGTGCGTGCTCGCTCTCTCACCATAGCAGAAGAACTCCCCAAGACTGGACTTTCTCCATGATTTGGATTTCTTTTCATCAGTCATCACATTCATCCATCATGCACAGAAACATCTGGGCAGGCCAGTTAATCTATAGCTGACTTCAGTTAATGTTAATAATTAAGCCATAAGACTCAAGAAGCAGTGCATTTCTGAGGGATTATCACACAGCTCAGGTGCAGCATGAGGCACCAGCCAAAAGTCAAGTGACTTCAGCTACTCAAAAAGTGCAATAATCCCTCAGAAATCTATTAACCATGAGTGCCTTGTAGCTATTATGATATGGAAACTCCAACATAAAAAGGTCATACCTGTGCTTTTAGTGGGAAATATTGACATGTATTACATCACTATCACCCAATCAGAAATCTCCATTGTTACCCAGCATTCTTGAATCATTTTGTAATAGCCAAATGTTGTAAAGCAGTTTACAGTGCTCTGAAAGTTAAACAGTATTTGAAAATTCACTTTACATATGCAGTGCATAGCATTTTTGTCTTTCAAAGCAGATATTTGGATACCGTTTAAACAAAATAAGGTCCCAATCCTGCAAACACCTATCATAGAATCATAGAATATCAGGGTTGGAAGGGACCTCAGGAGGTCATCTAGTCCAACCCCCTGCTGAAAGCAGGACCAATCCCCACTAAATCATCTCAGCCAGGGCTATATCAAGCCTGATCTTAAAAACTGCAAAGGAAGGAGATTCCATCACCTCCCTAGGTAACCCATTCCAGTGCTTCACCACCCTCCTAGTGAAAACGTTTTTCCTAATATCCAACCTAAACATCCCCCACTGCAACTTGAAACCATTACTTCTCGTTCTGTCATCTGCTATCAATGAGAACAGTCTAGATCCATCCTGTTTGGAACCCCCTTTCAGGTAGTGGAAAGCAGCTATCAAATCCCCCCTCATTCTTCTCTTCTGCAGACTAAACAATCCCAGTTCCCTCAGCCTCTCCTCATAACTCATGTGTTCCAGTACCCTAATCATTTTTGTTGCCCTCTGCTGGACTCTTTCCAATTTTTCCACATCCTTCTTGTAGTGTGGGGCCCAAAACTGGACACAGTACTCCAGATGAGGCCTCACCAATGTCGAATAGAGGGGAATGATCACATCCCTCAATCTGCTGGGAATGCCCCTATTATACAGCCCAAAATGCCATTGGCCTTCTTGGCAACAAGGGCACACTGTTGACTCATATCCAGCTTCTCATCTACTGTAACCCCTAGGTCCTTTTCTGAAGAACTGCTGCCTACCCACTCAGTCCCTGGTCTGTAGCAGTGCATGGGATTCTTCCTTCCTAACTGAAGGACTTTGCACTTGTCCTTGTTGAACCTCATCAGATTTCTTTTGGACCAATGCTCTAATTTGTCTAGGTCCCTCTGTACCTTATCCCTACCCTCCAGTGTATCTACCTCTCCTCCCAGTTTAGTGTCATCTGCAAACTAGCTGAAGGTGCAATCTATGCCATCCTCCAGAACATTAAAGAAGATATTGAACAAAACCGGCCCCAGGACCGACCCTTGGGGCACTTCGCTTGATACCGGCTGCCAACTAGACGTGGAGCCATTGATCACTATCCGTTGAGCCCAACAACATAGCCAGCTTTCTATCCACCTTATAGTCCATTCATCCAGCCCATACTTCTTTAACTTGCTGGCAAGAATACTGTGGGACACCATGTCAAAAGCTTCGCTAAAGTCAAGGAATAACACATCCACTGCTTTCTCCTTATCCACAGAGCCATAGAAGGCATAGAACTTATCTCATAGAAGGCAGTTAGGTTAGTCAGGCATGACTTGCCCTTGGTTAATCCATGCTGACTGTTCCTGATCTCTTTCCTCTCCTCTAAGTGCTTCAGAATTGATTCCTTGAGGACCTGCTCCATGATTTTTCCAGGGACTGAGGTGAGGCTGACTGGCCTGTAGTTCCCTGGATCCTCCTTCTTCCCTTTTTTAAAGATGGGCACTACATTAGTCTTTTTCCAGTTGTCTGGGACCTCCCCTGATCGCCATGAGTTTTCAAAGATAATGGCCAATGGCTCTACAATCACAACCGCCAACTCCTTTAGCACCCTCGGATGCAGTGCATCCGACCCCATGGACTTGTGCTCGTCCAGCTTTTCTAAATAGTCCTGAACCACTTCTTTCTCCACAGAGAGCTGGTCACCTCCTCCCCATGCTGTGCTGCCCAGTGCAGTAGTCTGGGAGCTGACCTTGTTTGTGAAGACAGAGGCAAAAAAGAATTGAGTACATTAGTTTTTTCCACATCCTCTGTCACTAGGTTGCCTCCCTCATTCAGTAAGGGCCCTACACTCCTTGACTTTCTTCTTGTTGCTAACATACCTGAAGAAACCCTTCTTGTTACTCTTAACATCTCTTGCTAGCTGCAACTCAAAATGTGATCTGGCATTTCTGATTTCACTCCTGCATGCCTGACCAATATTTTTATACTCCTCCCTTGTCATTTGTCCAGTCTTCCACTTCTTGTAAGCTTATTTTTTGTGTTTAAGATCAGCAAGGATTTCATAGTTAAGCCAAGCTGGTCGCCTGCCATATTTACTATTCTTTCTACACATCGGGATGGTTTGTCCCTGTAACCTCAATAAGGATGCATTAAAATACAGCCAGCTCTCCTGGACTCCTTTCCCCCTCATGTTATTCTCCCAGGGGATCCTGCCCATCAGTTCCCTGAGAGAGTCAAAATCTGCTTTTCTGAAGTCCAGGGTCTATATTCTGCTGCTCTCCTTTCTTCCCAGTGTCAGGATCCTGAACTGGACCACCTCATGGTCACGGCCTCCCAAGTTCCCATCCACTTTTGTTTCCCGTACTAATTCTTCCTGGTTTGTGAGCAGCAGGTCAAGAAGAACTCTGCCCCTAGCTGGTTCCTCCAGCACTTGCACCAGGAAATTGTCCCCTACGCTTTCCAAAAACTTCCTGGATTGTCTGTGTACCACTGTATTGCTCTCCCAGCAGATATCAGAGTGATTGAAGTCTCCCATGAAAACCAGGGCCTGTGCTCTAGTAACTTCCGTTAGTTGCCGGAAGAAAGCCTCGTCCACCTCATCCCCCTGGTCCTGTGGTCTATAGCAGACTCCCACCACAACATCACCCATGCAATTTACATATGCATATGTAAATTATCAGATACACAACCACATTTGATCAATTTTTGTGATCATAACAAGATTAATACCTGCCCATTATCTATATATGGTGTTCCAATTTTGCATAACTATTCCATTAATCATGAATGCTGATAAACTACATCACATAAACCCCTCCAGGATCAGGGCAGGGGTCAACAGTCAACAACTTTATGCACATGATCAATGCTGATGAGGTCAGTGGAATTACTTATATATGTAAAGTTAAGCGTGCGTCTTATCACACTATAAATGTTTAATGTTTGTAGGATTGGATGCTTAAATTAATATCTGTGTCCGCTCTTTCAACACTAGGATTCTGTTTCTGATAACAGCATTGCTTCTCTGCTGAGCAGCAGTCAAACTCTGGAGCCTTGTTCACTGGCTTCTCAGTAGAGGAGAAATCAGTGACATGGAGTTTGACTGAATTCTTTGTGTGTTCTAACTATAACTTACTTTATTTTCATATATATATACCATTCCAAGTAGACAAACAGGATGCAGGCAGTCCCCCCTTCCAGAAATCCCAGCCCACGCACAAATATCTGTTTTCATGAAGTTTCTGTGTTCCAAGAATTTCCCCAAATATAGAAAATAATACAGAGAGGAGAGTTTGTGATCTGCCACCGCCCCTCTCCAAGGACCACTGTGTAACAAAATGAAGAATACAGCATTTTTCAATGAATAAAAACTTACTGTCTGGTTAAGAAAAAGTTCTTGTCAGATTATGTGTCACAGCACCATCTGGTGACTTTGGCCAGAACAATGATAATACCTATCTCCTTGATTATATTTTAATGTATAAAATGTGCCTGATATAAAAAGTCTCAGAGGGCATGAAACAATGAAGGACTTCTAAAAAACAATTTAAGAAAAATCAAAAAAATTCCCCCAAACAATACACCCTTGCCGCACAAAGTGGCTCCATGCCCTAACAAACTTAGGCTTTGTCAAGCCAGCAAGAAAATTGACTGGCAGAGCTGAGGGGCCTCTATTCAGAACATACCAATGTTTTAATCTGGGGACTGTTAGTTTGTGTGCCCAAGCTTCTCTCAGCCAGGAGGATAAAGGTGGTTCGTCAGACAGGAGATAAACCCACACCTTAAATGCCATGTGGATGACAATGAGAAAGTAGCACTTTTAGTGAAGTGCTCATGTAGTATTCTTCATGGGGTTGTATCTGCTAAGCAGACAGATAGGTGCACGCTGCCCTAGTAGAAGCTTCCACATAATAGTCAAGGGTATTGGATAGCCCCATGCAGAACACATTGCATGAATCCAAAGAAGAAATTAGAAAAGTCGGGGCTAGTGTAGCAAGGTCCATGCCTGAGAGAGAGAGAGTCACAAATCCTTACCAGTGACAGACAGGAAAAAGGTGCTCTTGATCATTTATGCCCCCTGAGATGACAGTAGTTGATGGAAATTTAAAAGCACCCTGAATTATTAATTTCCTGAATAAATGGTGGACAAACTCTCTTGATTTTGGTACCAGAAACCCTCCTTGCTAAACCAGAAAGATCCATATCTCACCCATTAGCATCACCTCCATCTTGCTTGGTTCAAGCGTCAACGAGCTTGCTCCCGTTCAAGTCCAAATCTTGGCCAAACATTTGAAAAGCAAAGAATCCCTTTAACAGGATATTGAGAGAAAGAGTGAGAGTCAAAATAGCACTCAGATCTTGAAGAAACATTTTCACTGTTACAGTAGCACTACATATAGGGCAGGGGTGACCAAACTTACTGGCCCTCCAAGCTGCATATGACAATTTTCAGCAGTTCAAGAGTTGGTGCACATTTGCTGGGGGCTGGGGCTTGGGCTTCAGCCTGGAAGGAAACACCTGATAGGACTTGGGGTTTCATCCCCACTCCTGCTGAAGCCCCAAGCCCCAGCAGGTACACCCCTAGGTCAGAAGCCCTGAAACCTCCCTCCACACTGGGCAGACGCTGGAAAGCCCAGAGACCCCCCCCATCCGCACTGGGCAGAAGCCCCTACCCCACCACCTTGCTGCAAGGCAGAGGTCCGGAGCTCCACCCTCCCCCAGTCTGGTAGGTGGAGAATGTGGCAGCTGGGGGAGGGGACTCCACAAGCCACACTTTAATAGTAAAAGAGTTGTGCATGGCTAGTTTGGCCACCCCTGATATAGTGGAAGGGAACAATTGGTTTGTCATTTATCTGCATGCACATCTGTTTTAAAATCCAGCAGTTTCTGTAACACACGTGCTGTAAGGAGAAAACAGAGGGGGAGAATTTATCATGCTCTCTCTGCACATGGTATAACACATGCAAGTAGTGAAATAGCAGATGTATGAGGCATTAGAATCAATCCATTTTTCAGTACTTTTCTGGTAAAGTGACTGGCTGCTTCATGCCCCTTGTTTCCCCACTCCCCCCAAATAAAATCAATGAACTCTGGGAGTTTGGGTGTTGAAGTTCCAGTTCTGGCTAACCTCTATTATTATAAGACAAAGAAGGATCAGACCAACCACAGCAACAGCTGTGTGTACATACACAGAATGGTTTCAGTTCTAAAAGGTGAGCCAAAGGAATGGTTTCACTAGTTCTCAAGTATGAAGGTGAAGTCAGCTACTGCAACACCCTCTTTTCTTTGGCTTTGCCACATGCCGTGTTGCCCCACTTAGTTCCATTCAGAATGCTGCTGCAAAGATAATTTTTCCTTGCTCATTGATTTGACTGTGCCAACTCCTCTCTTTGCATCCCTTCGCTGGCTCCTTCTTCATCCCATCGAATACAAACTATTTGTTGTCCCTTTCAAGGCCTGGCGTGGCCTACCCCCACACTACTTAGCTCTCATACACTATTGAGACATCAACTCCCACCTCTACTGTGCTAGTGAGGCCAGCCTCCATGGCCCATTTGTTATATTTTCAAGCAAGCACCTTCTTGCTTTCCCCATGCTGTCCCTCATGCTTGAGTGGAGCTCCATGTAAACATCCACAAAGCTACCTCATTATCTACTTTCAAGTCCCTCTTTTACTGTGATGCTTACAAAAAACTTGATGATGATTAGGCAGCTGGTGTGCTAAGACCAAAGCCTACCATGCCAACAAGTACTGTCTCATTGTTTCCTTGTACTCCTGTGCCTGCCTGTCAGTCTCCACCTGTTGCCTCTTTTCTCATATTTAGATTGTAAGCTTTTTGGAGCAGAGACCATCTTTGTGTTCTGTGTTTGTACGGTGCCTAGAACAATGGGGCCCTTGTCCATGACTGGGGAATCTAGATGTTACCACAGTACAGATAAGATATAATGATTAAAAAAAATCTTAGTGAAAGTGACTTGACTCTGGAGCCATATGTTTTTCCTTCCCCACACCATAACTTAAATTACCTTTGAATTTGATATCATGATCCCTGAAAACCAAAAGGAATGCAGAACACAATGAAATTTGTGTGGTTAAGGAAAAGCAAATGATTACATGGAGGAAAAATCCACTGGAAGGGGCTTTAGACAAAAAAGGTGTTGATGAATCAGCATTTTTTGGAACAATTGGGGTGGGAGTGGGGAATGCAATGAGTCAAACACTTATTCCAGAATCTCATTGGTCATTTGCTGTCACTGGTGTGTTTCTCAGAAAGACAGGGTTTTTTTTTCAGAAAAAGAAAAGTGTTTTGGCCAAAATCATGTCCCTGAGACACGTGTGTGTAAATTAAGCCCTTTTCTTTTTAATGCCAGGTTGTGCTGAGCAAACTGTGCATTTATTATGGGGAACACAGAGTATTTGTGAGAAGACAGATTAGGATGTGTATAGTTTCCAATATGAAACCAAATGTCCTTTATCACCAGTGCAAAAGATTAAATCTAGTGAGCTCCATGAATGCAAATTCTCAGACAGGAGCTTCAGGTGATGGTGTCTTTTTTAGTGAAATGTATAAAGAGTAAACTAACAAGGCCACTGATTTAGGAATATTAAACGGAACCTAGAAATTGTAGTCCAGGGGCAAGGATTTTCTAGGATCCTAACTTAGTTCTGGATATTGTGATTTCCCCAGAATTCTACCCTTCAACTTCAGTAACCCACCAAAAATAAAATAAAATAAATTTTAAAAGGCTACAACCTTCCATTCCACAGCCTCCTAATGCAGATGATAATGGTGACATTGCTTTCTAAATGAGCAGGCTATGGGGACTTCGGACCTGTAATATTATAGTATATGTCTTGACTGCTGTGTGTGTGTGTGTGTGTTATCATTTCCATGGTGCCCATCCTCAAATAGCTCAGAAACTGAAGCAGTACAGACTTTGTTCACATTTGTCCTGATGTACAAGTGTGGAACTCCTTGCACATCCACAATGATCTATTGTTACTGGAAACATCCTGAAATGGGAATTTATGACTTATTGCCTCTCACTGTTTCCTCTTTCGCACTAAATGGATTCCTTACCTGCCATCTGAAAAGACAATCTCTGCGGGCTGACAGGGCCAGGACTAACTGGCCTTTTAATTAAACTAAATGATTTTTTTAAAAATACGGTAATAAATTACAAGAATTTCAGTCAACAATTGCACTGTAAACTCAGATTTAAAGGGATGCCAGCAAGTTGTTCAGGCCAAAAGTCTTGAAGTGATGAGAATTTGTTCCAGGTTCTAAATTTAGCCATTCAAAACAAAAATTGTCATTGTGACACTGAGAAATTTATTAAAACCCTGTACCTTCTTTTTATTTGTTGCCCCAGCGTTCAGACGCTGTCAGAGAAGCCGCCATCTAGCAAACAGGGTGAGTTAAATAGCAAATCCTAAATCTCCAAACTGTTGTGATGCTGCTGCTATGGATTTATATCCGCTGCATCAACGTAGTAAATGGGGAAAAGTCATGTTGGCTTGTGCTCCAGAACAAACAGTGAGATTGAATCAATGTTTGCTACATAAAAAAGGACCAAACCCCAGAGAGAAAAATGCTACTTATGAGCTCCTAAGAGGGCATCACAAACAGGGGTGGTTAAGGATTTTCAAATATCTAGCTGCCTTTTTGCACTCACAGTTTGTAGACACAGACTAGTTGTTGGGGCAGTGGGAGGCATGTACAAGTACTTGGATATCCAGTCATGTTACAGTCAGTGACAAAATTCCCATTGACTTCAGTGGAGCCAGGCTTTTATTATTTGCGTCTGTAATTCTGTGGGTTCAAAAAACAAAATAAGTCCTAAAAAACAGGTCCTAAAATTTTGTGTAATTTAAAAGAAAACTATAAAAAGTATTTGACAGTGTTCACAAAAATGGAATTATTGTTTAATGTAAAAATCAGAAACAGGTGACAGATAGAAAAAAAATAGCTATAAAACCTTGCTCAGTATGGAAGACGAATGTCAGCTCCATGCTGTTGTATTGTTAATATGTGCAACTAAAAGAAAACCTATAAAGTCTAAGATAACTTATTGTGGATGAGTAATATTGATGGCACCATCATAAAATGCATAATATGGTTAGTAATCCTTCAGCATATCTCAGGGGTTTCTCTTTATTTATTTACTAGTTTTCCTCCCTTCTTGACATCTGTTTTGGGTCATCGTTGAATCCCACTTTCTATCCAGGAAAGGAACAATATACTATGCTCCCTGTCTCCCCCAATACACACATTCTCCAAATGATAGATAATCTCCACATATCTTCTGGGAACAATAAAAATCCTTGGATGTGCTCCCAGAACCCTCAGGAAGTTCAGAAATCTTAAGAGGGGGCCTTGGATTGAGGTTTTATCTCCAGAATTTTACATAACCAACTTAGTAAGCATTGTATAACAGTAATACATATTCAACAGCAGAAAATGACATTAAAAATAACACTGGGGGGAGGTCAAGTGAGTCAAAGGCTGACGTGCTGGAATCGCTTCACTCCAACAACTCAGTGTCTACTACTTTATCACATTCATACCTTGCTGTCTGGGGTTTTGGAACCACGACTGCTTCTGAATGGTGAAGTGCTGCTCATAAGTAAGCTGCTAAGTTTCAGCCATCTATTTATGCAGCTGAATGGTGTTCACACCCCAAGACTGAATATCTTGAACCTGACTCTTCATCTCTTCTTCCTCTGTCTCAAAGACAGAGATGCTGCTGCAGGTCAGAAGGGATATCTTTAAACATGACTCCACCTTTGACTCAGACCTGCCCTTGGCCTCCACTACCTATAACATTGGCATCATTCTTGATACTGAACTTTCCTTCTCCTCCCACAGCTCATATTTTATGTAAAGCTGCCTATCACAACCTCTACAACTTGGTCAGACAAAGTTGGCCTTCCTCTCCTTTACATCTTGTTCTCACTGGGTTTTTGATACACTCTCCTCTCCCTATTCCAAAGTTCCTTCAGTGGGTCTTCCTCTTCATCTTCCATTGCCTGAGGGGTTGCCCAGGGCTCTGTTCTTAGTTGGCCCTTTGCTCTTCTTACTTTACAGTTTACACCCTGCCTCCAGGCAATTGCTTCCATTGACACAGCTTCAAGAATCCACTGTGTGCTCAAATCTCTCTCTTTGCTACTACTACAACATCTTCCTTTCTGGCCCCCCATACGCACACACTCTTCCTTCTTGAAATCAATAGAGTTACACCAGAGTAAACCTGGAGTAATACAGTGATGAATCAAGCCCTTTGATTGTCATATGTTTATTTGTTATGCAAAACTGTTTAACAAACATGTTTATGGGAACATATTGCTCTTTAGGGAAGATACCACATCTTTACAAATGTTTTTACAGTGGTTAGCTCAATGGAGCCCACACCTGATGGGTCCTCTAAGTGCTGTTGTAGTATAACTAGATTAGGTTGAAAATTTTCCATAGAAACTGTTTTTTGACAGAAAATTGGTTTTCAATCTTTCAATTTTTTTCATTAAAAGTATCTGTTTTCTGCAGGAACATCTTGATTTTGTTTTTGACAAACCAAACTTCTGAAAACCAAAACAATGTCAACTGAAAATCAAAAAAGTTCTAAATATAACTATTGAATAATATTTAAGACTATTGTTCATTCACTTTCTCACTTTCCATTATTTGGGATATGAGACTGGTCATCTGAGACATGTGGTGTTTTTTCTCCCAGATTGGATAGCTGATACTTAGATAAATAGGAGGAGTTTTCAAGATGGCTGCACAAACACTTCCAGTGTGAATATTTACATGTATATGTAACACTAACACACACACACATATTTGTGAGATTTTTCACTCTCTGTGAACAAAATAAAATCACTCTTGTGAATTTTTATGGAAAAAGAAATAAAGAGAACTGTGAACAGAATAACAAACCTTTAAAATGGAGTAACATGGTGTTGGATCATTGGCCAAAAGAAAAAAGCGGTATTTGTGAAGATAATTATTCACTATGGCCATTTCATTTGATTCTAGTGCTAGGCCTACTAGGTGCAGGGGTTGTCCAATACAGGGATATCCTGTGGAAAGAGGCCAGGAGTAGGTGTGCATTTTCCTACTGGATGTCACCCAAGTGATGACTGAGTAATGTTCACTTGCTCAAATAGCACTAATATTCATGTTTGGTACATTTATTATTCATTTTCCCAGCCTACCCATAATGACAGGTTAGATGCATAGTAAGAGGACTGGAGGGCCAAGAGTGAAACCAAACCAAACTCTGAAAGAAAATACCCTGGAGCCTCCCAGATGATCTCTGCCAAGCCCAAACCACCTCTGGTAATCATTATTTCCAACATGCGACAGTCACTTTGTGAATTTCTGGCAAACTGTTCTGCACAGTCATGGTCATCTGATGGCTGATTCATTTTACCATAAGTGAAATGAATCATGGTGCTGATAATAGTATTCTGATTGAATTTCCCCAATCTAGTGGAGAGATTCTCACCCTACCCTAGCTGATTCTCAGAGACCATTAGAAAGAGGAAAGCCTGACAAATCTCTCAGGATGAAATTCACCCCATACTGCAGGCCAGCTCCAGGGCTATGAGTGGGGCTTAAGAGGTGAGAATTTAAGCGGGACTTAAGAGGTACCTAGTTCTGTGCCAGTCCTCTGTCCAGGGGTGAATTTCATCCTAAGAGACTATGAGGAGGATGTGAGGGGACTACTAGTACTCTATGTATGTTTGAACTGGCAGCTTCAATATTCTCTATTAGTAGCTGAATTTCTAGTGCTGCAGCCTGGACCACACCTCTCATGTGAATACATCCACATGGAAATATTTTAAAAGGGAAAATGAAACCAGCTACCCCCATTCTCTGACAGGCTATCCCCTCACCAAACTCAAATGAACCAGTGACAACATAGTATTCTACCAGAATCCCATGATGGTTCTTTAGCTTTAGGAGATTTCCTGGTTCAGTGCTGAAATCTCAAAATACCTAATCTGTTCTAACAGAAAATGCCAATTTTTTTCATGACTTTTAAAAATTTAAATTCTCTGTTTCATGGCTAAAATTTCACATTGCAAAAAATGAAAATTTGATTGTGTAAACATGAGGAATCATGACATTGTCCATGTTTTGACTGTGAAAACAATGTTTCTGTAAAGAACACCTATTTCACTAACAGTGCTCTCCATTATAGCATGGAGACTCACAAAACTGAGACCAGTTTGAAATTGGCAGAAGTGAAAATGTTCAAATATTGAACCTTTTAAAGTTCACTGAATATTTTTCTTACTTCTAATCACAGTTAAGGTTGTATGAACAGTTACATCATAGTTGTTTGAGTGGATTTATGAAATAAAAAAGTGGCAGTGCATTCATTTTTTACATTTCTTAATGCAATATAACCATTAAAGACTAGTCATTTAGTCTGGCTATATTCCCCCTAGTTTAATTTCCTGAGCAGCTCAGTCAGATACCAGCTAGTGGCCTGGCAAGGAATAGCAATTAGGCACATTACAAATACTAGCCTAATGTCTTGATGTTTTATGTTCAGAGGAGACCTTTCATGTGTAGTTCTCCAAGCTGACTTCACAGGTAATGCAGTCATTAATACATAATGTTACATTAAGTGAATACATATTTTACATATGTATGGCATTACATATTAATGCAACAGAACCATTAATACAGAAGAATCTATTAGGAAACTCTGCAAGCTGAACCCTTTGTAAGCTGTCAGTCTGTTATGTATAGTTTACTTCCGGGGGGGGACAATGTGGGCTACTGTGTATTCTGGTGGGTGTTGAATTAAACCATACAAATGTTCCAGGCTGAACTCTGGAAAATATACAGTAGAACCGAGTTGTTTGTAACTCTAAAATGTTTGTAACTCTGAACAAAATGTTATGGTTCTTTCAAAAGTTTACAACTGAACATTGACTTAATACAGCTTTGAAACTTTATTATGCAGAAGAAAAATGCTGCTTTTAACCATCTTAATTTAAATGAAACAAGCACAGAAACATGTTCCTTACCTTGTCAAATCTTTTTTTTAAACTTTCCCTTTGTTTTTTTGTAGTAGTTTATGTTTAACACAGTACTGTACTGTATTTGCTTTTCTTTCTTTCTTTCTTTCTTTCTTTCTTTCTTCTCTGCTTCTGCTTGTTTGTGTACTTCCTGTTCCAAATGAGGTGTGTGGTTGACAGGTAAATTCATAACTCTGAGGTTCTACCATATGTTCATTTGCAGAAGTTAAGATGCTTTCTAGTGCTCTTAAAAAAACTTCATTTCAAAATGTAGGGTCTTAGTTTATAATCTGCATGAAGAGTTCTGAATACTTGGAAGAAAAGTTATTTAGGATTAGAAATATATACTGTAAATGTATAACTACAATGCAAATCCAACCATGTCAAGGGGTCAGTTACGAAGTGTTGATCTCTCATTGGTTACAGTACACGCCATATTGTAGGTAGACAGTATGGGTAAGGCCTCATCTATGCTACAAAATAGAATTGTATTGTAATCAGGTCAGGGACAACTGCTTAACCATATGTAAGGGTATGATTTAGTCATGGCTATTTTTAGAAAAAATCATGGACAGGTCATGGGTAATAAACAAAAATTCATGGCCTGTGACCTGTCCATGACTTGTACCATATACCCCTGACTAAATCTTAGCAGGGGGCTGGGAGGGGGTGCTGCTCTGGGAGATGGGGAGGGCTGCTTCTTGGGGGGGGGGGCAGGGAACTGCTGCTGGGGGTGGGCAGGGGCCAGTGGTACCAGCTGCCGGGGGCCACCAAGCAGCAGCTGCTCCGGCAGCCCCCGCGGCTGCCCACCCACCGCTGCTTCTGTCGCTGCTCCTGCCACCCCAGGACCACTGCTCAGGCAGTCGCTGGGGCTAAGCTCACCGGCCACTGTTTGGGTGATCCCCAGGGCCAGAAGCCTGGGGCCGCCTGAGCAGTGCCTGGTGCGGCTGGCCCCAGGGCCATTCTGGCTGCACTGGTGCAGCTGGCTGCTGGGCCTTCCATGCGGCTGGCTGCGACTGCTCCAGCTGCGGCCAGTCTGGCCGTCCCTGGGGTCACCTGAGCAGCTGGGCTCTGGGGCCAGCTGCTTGGGCGGCACTGGGGTCAGCCACATCGGCTGCTGCAGAAGTCACGGAGGTCGTGGAAAGTCATGGAATCCACAACCTCTGTGACAAAGATGGAGCCCGAACCATATGTCTTGGCCCAGTGATACTTGAAGGGTGAATAGTTGCTAAGTGTATGGTGTCTTTACAACAGTGATATTAATCAGATTGTTCTTCATGCTGATTCAGTGCTCATGCTCAGAGTTAGAAATGCAAATTTATCAAGATATTAAAGCAAAAATGCCTTGATCAGGAAAGCAATTTCCAGTTAGATTTAACTGATTTAAACAGAATATGCAGAATATGTATTGGTATGCATAACCTGGGAATACTTTTCATTGGCATGCACAGTGAGACAGATTGTCAAAGGTATTTAGGCACCTAAAGATGCAGATAGGCACCTAGTGGGAGTCTCAAAAGCACCTAAACAGGTGCCTAATTCTCAGTGGGATTGCATATCTGCATCTTTAGGTGCCTAAATATTTGGCCTATTAACTAGTTCTTCATTATGCACTTTTGTGAATACCAATGATAATCTTTAAAAGTATATTTTATTGATTGAACTAAAGAAGAAATCAGTTAGCATTATTGTAATTTAAAATATCCAATAACTGTTAATGAATGATGCTTCTAGCCAAACTATAATCGTTAGTCTTTTTCAAAAAAGGTATTTTTTGGTTTTATCTGAAAGCATGCATTGTGCCTGGTGGGGTATTTTTGAAAGCTAGAAAATAGGCCATGGTAGTCTTGTTGCTTAAATTTATTTAACATGGTTACTGAAGCAGAAACTTATCATGCATGAATGTGAAACAAAGTCATTTGATTTTGACTGGTGCATACCTTTGGACACAGAGATAAACTGTACTGAGTCATGTGCAGTTTGTTTTACTAAGCTCTATACCCATGCTAAAAAGATCAAATTTCTGTCTCCATTTCAAAGCTCCACTTTCTTGAATAGAAGGTAGACTGTATTTTTAATTTTTTAAAAATAATTAAAATGGATTTGAATGTGCTGGCCTCCGCTGAAGGGATAGATGTTGTTTAACTACGTTTTTCATTTCTAAATTATTTTAAGGCTGTAGATGTGTGTTTGTTAAAATTAAAGAAAGAGGGTAGCTTGAAACTGAGCTTTAGACGGAGAGGAATGAAAGATGGTTTGGTTGTTAAGATACTGATCTGGGTTCAAGTCCCTGCTTGACTACACTGTGCCTGTGGTACCATTTAATCTCATTGGGTATGCCCACACTATATTTTAAGCCCCACTGCAGCGAGTTTCAGGGTATGTCTGTATGGCTACCTTTGCCCCGCCTCGTGGCAGTGCACCTCACAGCCCAGGTCTACAGACTCAGGCTCATACTATGGCGCTAAAAATAGCCATGTATATGTTTGTGGCTCAGGGTCTGAAACCCACCTCCTTCCCTGAACTGCAGTGCCTGAGCTCCAGCACGAGCCCAGATGTTTACGCAGCTGCTTTTAGCACCATAGCGCGACCCTGAGTGTGTAGACCCGGGCTCTGAGACTCACTGCCGTGGTTTTTAAACCTCCACTCTGTGGCTCAGTCCCTCATCCGTAAAACGAGCATAATACTCCCTTATCTCATTGAGCCATTGTGAAAATTAATTAATTAATTAATTAATTAATGTCTCTTTTCTATTGGAATGCTCTGCTCACCCAGGTTTGAAATAGCCTAAATTCGTGGATCTTCTAGGAATGCTGCAAAGCCCAGCTGTTTGAGTGGGAATTCATGGTGAGCTGAGGCAGTGGTGGATTTCTCTCTCAAGGAACAGTGCAAGGGGGGCGGGTGGGCGGGCTGGTTAAGCTTTACAGGTCACATGACTGATGATTAGGTGGTGTATAAGAGAATTATTTGTATTAATCATACTTAGTACGGTGTCTAAGAGCCAACTAAGAATGGAACTCCCTTGTGCTAGGCAATATACAACCACAGTAGTATGTGGATGGTCCTTGCCTCAAAGAGTTTATAATCTGAATAGACAAGACAGACAGAGGGTGAGGGAAAGGGTAGAACACACAAGCAGAAAGAACAATGTAGTGGCAGAAAATGTGATGATAGTTCCACCATTGTTTTTGGTAGGTTTAGAGTTAGGAGGGTATCAGCCTAATGGAAAGAAAAGGGAAGGGAGTGAGGGGGGCAGGGGAATGAGAAGAGTGTAAGAAGGGCAAGTGTGGAGTGAAACTGAGGTAAATCGACTTTGGGGGAGTGTCCAGGGAAGGGGAAATGGGTAGGGTTGGAGCAAACATCGTATCATCACAGAAGTCCAGTCAAAAGTGCAGAAAGTTCTCTGAGTATTCAAAGATCCCTGTATCTGGCTCCCGCTCCTGCCAGCTGGAGTCTCCGGCCGGCTGCTCCCTATAGCATTACCCCAAGGCCATATAGAATCATAGAATGTAGGACTTGGAGGGAACTCGAGACGTCATCAAGTCCAGTCCCCTGTGCTGTGACAGGACCAAATAAATCTGACAGGTGTTTGTCCAACTTGTTCTTATAAACCTCCATGATGGGGATTCCACAACCTCCCTTGGAAGCCTATTCCAGGGTTTAACTACCTTATAGTTTGCAAGTTTTTCCTAATATCAAACCTAAATCTCCCTTGCTGCAGATTAAAACCATTACTTCTTGTCCTACCTTGAGTGGGCATGAGAATAATTGATCCTCTTCAGAACAGCCCTAAAGATATTTGAAGACTGTTCTCAGGTCCTCTCTCAGTCTTCTTTTCTCAGGACTAAACATCCCCAGTTTTTTAACCTTTCCTGGTAGGTCAGTTTTTCTAAAACTTTTATCATTTTTGTTGCTCTACTCTCGACTCTCTCCAGTTTGTCCACATCTTTTCTGAAGTGTGGTGTCCAGAACTGGACACAGTACTCCAGCTGAGCCTCACCAACAGTGAACAGAGTGGGACAATTACCTCCCGCATCTCATATCCTAATACCCTGTTAATGCACTCCAGAATTATATTAACCCTTTTGCAACTGCCTCATATTGTTGCCTTATATTCAATTTGTGATCCACTATAATCCCCTGATCCTTTTCAATAGTGCTACCACCTAGCTAGTTATTGCCTTTTTGTGGTTTCATTTGATTTTTCCTTCCTAAGTGAAACACTTTGCACTTATCTTTGTTGAATTTCATCTACTTGAATTCAGTCTAACTCTCTAATTTGCCAAAGTTATTTTGAATTCTAATTCTGTCCTCCAAAGTGCTTGCAACCCCTCCCAGTTTGGTGTCATCTGCAAATTTTATAAACATACTCTCCACTCCATTATCTAAGCCATTAATGAATATATCGACTTGTACTGGACCCAGGACTGACCCATGTGGGACTCCACAACATACACCTTCCCAGTTTGACAGCGAACCACTGATAAATACTCTCTCAGAATGGTTTTTCAATCAGTTATGTACCCAATGTATAGTTATTTCACCTAGAACACATGTCCCTAAATTGCTTATGAGAATGTCATGTGGGACTGTGTCAAAAGCCTTTCTAAAATCAAGATATATGAAGTCTACTGCTTCCACTCTATCCACTAGGATAGTAAGCCTGTCAAAGAAGGAAACTAGGTTGGCTTGATATGATTTGTTCTTGACAAATCCATGCTGGTTATTCCTTATATCCCTATTACCTGTTTACAAGTTGATTGTTTACTAATTTATTCCAGTAGCCTTCCAGGTATTGAAGATAGGCTGTCTGGTCTATAATTTCCCAAGCTTCAGAGGGGTAGGCATGTTAGTCTGGATCTGTAAAAGCGGCAAAGAGTCCTGTGGCACCTTATAGACTAACAGACGTATTGGAGCATGAGGTTTTGTGGGTGAATACCCACTTCGTCGGATGCATGTAGTGGAAATTTTCAGAGGCAGGTATAAATATGCAAGCAAGAATCAGGCTAGGGATAACGAGGTTAGTACAATCAGGGAGGATGGGGCCCTCTTCTAGCAGTTGAGGTGTGAACACCGAGGGAGGAGAAACTGCTTTTGTAGTTGGCTAGCCAGTCACAGTCTTTTGTTTAATCCTGAGCTGATGGTGTCAAATTTGCAAATGAACTGAAGTTCAGCAGTTTCTCTTTGAAGTCTGGTCCTGACGTTTTTTTGCTGCAGGAAGGCTACCTTTAAATCTGCCATTGTGTGTCCAGGGAGATTGAAGTGTTCTCCTACAGGTTTTTGTATATTGCCATTCCTAATATCTGATTTGTGTCCATTTATCCTTTTACGTAGGGACTGTCCAGTTTGGCCGATGTACATAGCAGAGGGGCATTGCTGGCACATGATGGCATATATTACATCGGTGGACGAGCAGGTGAATGAACCGGTGATGGTGTGGCTGATCTGGTTAGGTCCTGTGATGGTGTCGCTGGTGTAGATATGTGGGCAGAGTTGGCATCGAGGTTTGTTGCATGGATTGGTTCCTGAGTTAGAGTTACTATGGTGCGGTGTGTAGTTGCTGGTGAGAATATGCTTCAGGTTGGCAGATTGTCTGTGGGCGAGGACTGGCCTGCCCTGCCTCCCAAGTGAAAAGTGAAGGATTGTTGTCCAGGATGGGTTGTAGATCAGTGATGATGCATTGGAGAGGTTTTTGCTGAGGACTGTATGTGATGGCCAGTGGAGTTCTGTTGGTTTCTTTCTTGGGCTTGTCTTGCAGCAGGAGGCTTCTGGGTACATGTCTGGCTCTGTTGATCTGTTTCCTTATTTCCTCATGTGGGTATCGTGGTTTTGAGAATGCTTGGTGAAGATCTTGTAGGTGTTGGTCTCTGTCTGAGGGGTTGGAGCAAATGTGGTTGTACCTCAGCGCTTGGCTGTAGACAATGGATCATGTGGTGTGTCTGGGGTGGAAGCTGGAGGCATGAAGGTAGGCATAGTGGTCGATGGGTTTTTGGTATAGGATGGTGTTAACGTGACCGTCACTATAATTTTCCAGGTCCTCTTTGGTCCCTTTTTTAAAGATAGGTACTATATCTGCCCTTCTCCAGTCCTCTGGAGTTCACAAAGATAATTGCTAATGGTTCCAAGATTGCTTCAGCTAGTTCTGAAGTACCCTTGGATGAATTTCTTCAAGCCCTGCTGACTTGAATACATCTAACTTATCTAAATATTCTTCAAACTGCTCTTTCCCTATTTTGGCTTGTGCTCCTTCTCCCTTGTTGTTAATATTAATTATGTTAAGTATCTTGTAACTATTAACCTTTTTAGTGAAGACTGAAGCAAAGTAGGCATTAAACACCTCAGCCTTCCTGATCTCATCAGTTATTAGTTCTCCTTCTCTGCTAAGTAAAGGCCCCATGCTTTCCTTCATCTTTCTCTCGCTCCTAATGCATTTAAAGAATCTCTTCTTATTGCCTTTTATGTCTTTCTGATTTTGTCCCTACATGCAATGTCAACCTGTTGGGGGGAGGGAGGGCAAAGGGTCACATGACCCTCCCCCAAATGCTGGTGTGGGGAAGGCCAGCAGCCGGGGAGATGAAGGGGCAGGGCCAGAGCTGGAAGGGATGAGGCGGGACCAGAGCTTCTCCTTTTCTGGCCTCCTCATCCAGCCATGCTGCCTGGTGTGACACGCAGCGGCTGCATTCTCCCAGGCAGTCTCTGGCCATGCTGCTTGCATGGGACAGCCTAGGCAGGCAGCATGGCCGGAGGCTGCCTGGGAAAATGCATTAGTGGCTCCACACATGCCAGGAAGACTGGAGAAGAGCCCCCGCCCTCCCACCAGGTGATGGGGAAGGGAAGGGGAGAGCATGGGGCCCCGGGGGTGGGGGCAGGGATGAGTCACGTGTGGGGGATCACATGGGGAGAGGGGCGGGGAGGAGTCACATGAGGGGGTCACATGGGGGTGGGAACGGGTCACGTGGGGAGGTCACGTGCCCCCCTTTAGCTGGTGCCTCCTTTGTGACCCTCTCACTAGTCGCCTCTGGTGGGTGGGAGACACTGGCTGGGTCCTAGTGCCCTGAGTTCAGAGTCTCCCCCTGCACAGTTCTGGCTCCAGCAGGCGCTGGGGATAGGGGTGGCTCTGGCTGGACCCCATTTTGCTCTTCCTCAGTATTGCTACTTCAGTTGTTTTTTAATTTGTATGCTAAGAGTGCCCAGAGCTTTGGATGGGTGCCTTTTGTTGTGGAATTTGTAAGTGACTGATATCTAAACAGGTAAATAATGAGTTAATTAATAATTGTGAGGTGCTCAGATATCACGCTGATGAGGGCCGTGTTCGGCCCCAGTTCTGCACAGAGAAATGTGCAGATGAACCCAGTGTCAGTGAGGCGCCTTATTGGGCTTTGTGTGGGAAGACTCCTGTGCCCATGCAGAGCCCTGATGAATTGTTGATTTTAATGGGGCTCTCTAAAGGGGTCTTGATGCATAGTTCTCTTTGTAGGGTCAGAATGCAGATAGACAGGGTAGGCAGGGAAACTAAATAGCCCAATAGTCTGTTTAGGCTCACTTCACAGGGAGTGTGCAGTACTTTCAAGAGGGATCCTGAAAAAAGTTATTTTATAGAACTGTTATGGCTTTTTGAGGAACTTTAATGTTTTCTAACCTTTTAAACCAACTCCAGTCACCTAAAATCCATCCTAAACTACAACAAATAGTACAACTGCTCCGAATTTGCCTTGCGGAATGTTTAGCATTCTATTCAAGTTTTGTGTAGTTTACAGTCAGGGAAGCTGAGCAAAATATTCGCTGTGGAAAAGAATATGCGGAGAGTCAGAATCTACTGAGAGGTACTATACTTGGAACACTGTTGGTGCAGTTTTTGAGTACTGTATATGAGCTTTCCGCTTGGTCATTTCCTCTGCACTTTGCTAGCACAGCATGAAGCACGCTATTAGAGACAGAGTTTATTGCAGTCTTGCAAACATTTATTGGGCAGCTTCTAACTTGGTGTCAAGTTATAGTAATGGGCTGTTCCGGGAACTTCTTGGAGAATGTTAATGGTTCAGAGACGGCTCCACTGAGAATTCTTCTGTTACAGAAGTGAAAGGCAACACTGTATAAGGAGCTGAAGGTAAAGATATAAAGACCGTCTAGTAGGCTGACCCAGCAAAAAATGCTACATTCGCTCAAATAGCAGAGCTCTTGCCTTCAAATCAAGAGATGAAAGTTTAAATCCCCTACAAACCTATCCTTAGACTATTATATCGTAATTGGTGTGCACTGCTTACTGCTTTGCTTGGAAAGATTTTCAATGGTTTCTATTTGGGTATATTTCTACAGAACAACTATTTTTTGTGGAAACAATATTGAAACCTTTTTACATTCAACAAGATCAAATTTTGTTTTCCCCTCAGGAATAACAAAACCTTGATATTACGATTGTCCTTGCAGAACAGAGACTATTTCAGGAACCAAGAAGAACTGGCAAGCATGTAATTGGAGAACGTGGTTTCGTATAGAAGTTGATGAAAGTTTGTCGGGAAACAGATTTCCTATCCTCCCCAAAATTTTGAGAGTTTAAAAAAAAATCCCATCCTGAATCAGGCCAAAAAGCTAAAATCTCAACAAAATTTTTGAGCTGAAAAAAATAATTTTGGGTCAATCATAACATTTTGGTTTGATAAATTCAAAATGTTTTGCTTCAATTTTGACATCTTTCATGATTTAAAAATATAAAGTATACATTTTGAAAACAAAAGTTTTTTCTAACTGAAAAATCAAAAGTTTTGTTCCAAATAAATGGAGCACTGTGACATTTTTGAAACTTTTATTTAAAAAAAAAATGAGTTAAACTTGACACGTTTCCTGCAGGAAGTTTCAGTTTCCGTGAACTGGGATTTACTGAAAAAAATGTTTCATTGAAGAATTCCTGACCCACTCTAATGTTGATTACAGCCTAAGAAAGTCCTGCACCTCTGTTAGATTCTGTCAATAGTTGCAGTACATAAGGGAACAAGTTCCTACAGTATTGCTAATAAGATAGCTATGGACAGATTCCTGTCCATGTGGCAGTATTTACTTCCCAGAAGATGGCACAGGTTCATGGAGTGATTTGTTGTCATGGAGATTGGTTACATTTATCTTCATTCATTTTTTACATTGGTTCCTCTTTGAGAAGAACCAAATCAAGAGGCATTAAGTTAAAAAGTTGTGTTAGTTGACTTGATGCTGTGTGTGATGGGATAGAGCCAGAGCGAGCAGAGGGAATAGTTGGAATGGCCTTTCCCAGCTATTAAAGTATCGTAGCACAAACCAAACTGAGGACAAAGGAGATAGCTGTCTCTCAGTTACCTTTTAATTCGTGTTGTTTGATTGTAGTTCAGATGTGTTATTCTGTATTTGCTCATCTGTGAATACTGAATGTGATAAGCACAGAGATGGGTATGAAAAAAAATCCTTGAATCAAATATCTTTGAAGTCTTTTGAAGTTTTACACCATCTGATCTAAACTGCCCTGTGTGCTGGCCCATCTCTAGATAAACTATGGAATCTTTGCCTTTATTGTAATAAGAACACAAAATGGACAAGTGGATTTGTTTTATATGTCATTGTGAAACATAAATTATATTTCAGAAAATGGTTCTACTCCTAAAAAGGTGGAGATGAGTCAGCTAGTTCCTAAGAAATTTCCAGAATAAAAAAAAAGTTTTATTTTTAGTTAATTTGTTCCCCTGGAATTGTTCCTCTTAGAATGAGTTCAGCTTCGTAACTCTCCTTCTAATCCTAAATGACCTGGGACCTTCCTCCCCAAGAGTCTACCTCACTCCCTGTGCCATACTGCTGCAGCTGTGGATATCAGAAGCTCGCTAATAAGAGCCCCTTCCACGTGTTGCAAGATTGCATAAAAGGTTGGCATTTCACATTTTTCAAACAGAAACAGATATCACAGAACAACGGTTAAACTCACAGAGATGAGAAAGATCTAATTGTGTATTTTTCTTCCTTTCCATTTAAAAAAAAATCTGTTTCCCATGCTCACTAAGCACAATAGACATAGGCTGAGTAATTCCTGGCAGACAAGTAGTACTCACAAAGTTATTTGTAATATGTTATTAAATATTTCTCATACTGCTATACTATAATTAAAAGCAAATTTGTTTTAGGGACTACGGCACCTTGATTCATGTGCCAATAGAAGTTGTGCACACAGATGAATGCTCATTATGGTCTTAGAAACTCAGCACCACTCAGAAAAGTGAATGTATAGGATAGAGCCAAGTGAACCAAAGAGACTGTGTGAACCCAGATGGAGATAAGAAATATGAAAAGTAAGACAGCCTAAACATGTATCCCTTGTTCAGAAAGTACCTCTCTGCTAACTACCTACATACCATCTACACACTACCAGTGGAAGAGAACCCAGGAGACCTGACTCCCAAGTTTCACTTATCACTAGGCCACACCTCTTCCCAGCAGAGATGGCCATGGTCAGGAGGACAGCACCTGCAAATCGAGATGGTACGCCTTGGGAGAGCATTGCCTTGAGATCTCAACTCCATTAGGAAAACCCTTGCATGGCTAGATGGTTCTTGCATTGGGACCTAAAGATGTCAGCCTGATCTCTAGTAGGTATGAATTCTATAGCCAAAGCGGCTGTCACACTGGACATGAAGAAAGAGTCAGCTGCTGAGACATGGGTCATCATCAGGACCTTGAATTCTGAATTTAACTGGAGGGAAAATATCATACAGGTGCATCTGTTTTGTTCCCACTTCAGACTCCATTGTTATCAGTGGATATACAACAAACTTAGAGCAGTGTAATGAAGGGCAGAAATTGCCTCAAAAATTATGTCTATTTAAAGTAGAGGACTAAAAAAACTTATAGCTTTGAGTGTATCAAAGGAAGATGCACTAATATGATCCCCATCGACATAGACAGATAAGATGACTCTTAGTAATCTCTGAATATCACATGTCTAGGATCTGCCATAGCAAACTCCGGACAGTAGTCATCGAAATAGTAAATCTTCTAAGGCATTTGCTAAGACCTTAGTCAACGCTGTTTGCATTAGCTTGCAAGATTATTCTGTAAGAAGCAGAGTGCTCTTGTTTGAAATTAAAGATAAGGAAGCAATGAGAAAAGGCCAGGAAGGAAAAGTGGTGATGGTAACAATATTAGAGTTATACAGAACCTTTCATGTTGATTAATCCCAAAGTGCTTTACCAACTTTACTCAGCATATACAATACAGAAGGGATCATTCCATCTACAAGTGAAGTGCAGTCACTTCTGGAGTGAAACATGGCAACTGTTTGAGTTCATGTGGAAAATGAAGTTGGAACTGCAGGTTAATGCCTAGCATTCGTATGTTCATCTCCCTGGCATGAAATGGAGTCAATGGGTGCAATTCATATGCAAAAGAGCCTCACAAATCTGGCTGCATTCTAGCCCCTTTTCACCAGCAGAGCAGCACAAAAGGGCTGGATTTCAGCTCAATAATTTGCCCAGACTGGTTACTATAACATAAAATGTCCATTGTCTGTCTCTCTAAGTTATTATTCTTCACCTTTCACTGTGGTATTTTAATAGCTAACAGCACCACTCAGTAATTCACTTCTACTGTTGCTAGAGGACCCACAATATCATATCAGTGTAAATGCAAGAAAAATATTGTTTAATATGCTCCTTCAGCAGGGTTGTACCACAGAAGAAAAGTCTGCAAAACCTAGGAGAAAGGAAAAAATACAACTTTGTTTCATCGGGGTGATTTTTGGAAATTTCTGCATCATAACATTAAAGGTAAACGACACAACACGGGTAACAAGATTGTATTACAGCTACTAAAGGCATATCTCAACTATAAAGCATATGTAGAATTGAGTGCAAATATTTCTGACAGTAAAAATATTCCTTTGAGGGATCTCCATGTGCCAATTAACTTGGTGCCTCATAAGCAACTGCATATTACAAATTTAACCTGTATTAAATTCCATTGAGTCTTTAAGTAATATTTCCTTCTGTGTATTACCAATACCCAGACATAGGATTAGCTTCACCACTCTCGGTCAACTGGGCTAGCGGATGCAGATGTACTGTGGGAGGGATGGGTCGCCCTAAGGCGAATGCAGGGAGCATGTGTACTACTGCTTTGTTAGCAGGTTCTGCTAGGGAGAACAATCTAATTTGCAACTGGGGCTCCATAGAGATATGCAAGCGATGTGTGAAATCAGTGCATCTTCTGAACTCTTTGGCCATCCATGTTCCTGGTGAGTGTCATCCACTTCTGAGGAGCTGGGGTTGTTAGGATCTTGTTTTGCTGCAAGCCCCTATGAATGAGCTTTCTGTCAGTAGCACCTGGCTGTCTTGCTTATAGTGAATGGCAACAGGCACCACTACCATCTTGGGTTTGTTCTTTAATGCTGGAGACCATATTGCTTGTGTTCTGGTAGTATTTTTATCCCTGCTTTTATATGGGTCTAGGTGTCAGAGGCAGCAAGAAGTCTTGCTCTGGGAGGTGTAATTATCTTGGGGAGACCAGTTTGCCTCTTTGATGTTCATAGACCCCTATCCCTTTGCTCCTTATTATCAATATTTATTATTTCTATTGTGATAGCACTAGAGATTCAAATCAGGATCTTGGCCTCAATGCACCTCATCCTGCTCCCATTCAAGTCAATGAAAAACTTCACATTGATTTCAGTGGTGCAAGATTAAGCCCTAGGTGCTGTATAACCACACAGGTAGATGTAGGAGTCAGTGTGACTCAGTCCTGTTCCCACTGAAATCAGTGACAACAGTGCAGGTTCAGGCCCATGGTCTCTGGCCTGATGAGTTTACAACATCTTGTCCTCTTTCTCACCAGTTCCCAAACTTTCTCTACAACATAAGTAGTAATGTGAGACTTCTATCTGAACTGAATATAGGCAGCTAGGATCTTGGATACTATTTCTGGAATCTTCTTATTATCAGTATTTAATCTGTCCATTGTGATATATGTGATGACCCTTCACACAACATCTACACATATATGAGGCTTTGCTATTGATGTCAGTGAGCACAGGATCAGGCCCAAGCATAGTATTATAGTTCACTATAAATAAATAGGGCACAAAGATTCACCCTCTGTAACCTGATCCACATCACTACATTTTAAAATTGACATTGCATTTGAAAAGTCCTTACTTGCTATGGGAGGTCAAATTGGATTTATCCTGTCACACTTACAACCAGGAATGAAAATGGGCAGTACAAAGATTGGACAACAAAAGTCCTACATATAGCTCCATAGAGGTTTGGTACACTGAAAAAATTGGAGTGAAATATGGTTTCATTAACACATAATTCCTTATGTACTTTCAGTTAAGACATTTGATTAATATGCCTATGTATTTTAAGCTTTTGAAATGCTAATAGCGAACCAGAGTTGGTAATGACTACACTCATCAAACATTTGGTCTTGACCTTTCACAATATTCTAAGTGTGATCCCAAGAAAAACAAGTAGCCAAACATGTTTAGAGCAGAGAAATTTTTTTTGAAGGGGTGGGAGTGGTATAAATATCAAAGACAAAGACTGGCAAAAAGTGCTAAATGTAATCCATAAAATATCTGTGTTTAATAAGTTTATACAAATGCAATATTATATTACCCACAGGATGTACCAGTCATCTTCAATAGCAAACAGAACTGAGGAAAAGCTGCCTGTCTCAAGCTGTGAATGTCAAGAACCAAATGCCTCTGTGTATTGTTGTTTATGTGACGGTCAGGCCATAAAAGTGTTCTGGTTACAAGATTAGACTTTTTATAATGACTGGAGAGAGGAAACTGTAGTTAGTGTTCCATTACTGTCCCCTGCTACTATAGCTGAAGCCAAAATACCAATAAAGAATGTACTGGAGATGATTACTTTCTTTCCCCCGATGACTGTAGAAACATTCCATGACATCAAATTCAGTACCCACGTGTAATACCTAGACTCATAAAGCAACATGTCTATGACTTTTGACTTCTATACATTTTAAGATGGCTCGGTATGTTTCATGCAAACTGGTTCTTTTATATAGACAAATTTCAATTTGAATAAATAGCAACAGATATTAATCTGGGCTTAATCTGCAGCAAGGGAGACTTAGTTAGATATTAGGAAAAACTCTGGAATAGGCTTCCAAGGGAGTTGTGGAGTTCCCATCACTGGAAGCTTTTAAAAACCAGTTGGACAAACACCTGTCAGGGATAGATTTATTTGGTCCTGCCACAGCTTGTGGGACTGGACATGATGACTTTTCAAGGTCCCTTCCAACCCTACATTTCTATGATTCTATATGCTCAAATGAATTATGCTTGCCTTCCAACACAAATACATACCAAAATCAAATATCCCAACAGTATGGACCTCATCCAAAGCCTTTGAAGTCAGTGACAGTCTCTTTTCTTGGGTTTCAGTGTGCTTTGGATCAGGCCTTATGTGAATGCTGATAAAAAGTAGTGGGCTAGGAGTACCTTCTTTCACAGAGAAAGGAAAACTGAAATCCTGACTCTGTGCTGATTCAGAATTAGTCCGTGGTACCAGATACATAGGATGCCAAAGAAAAGACAAAGCTGCATTTAAATTATAATGGACTTCCATACATGTCAAATATACTCATCCTAGAGATTAATTCTTAGTAGATTGAAATTCATTGTGTGCAGAGGCCCTGCACATGACACATCTACGTCTTAAGCCCTCAAAATTGGAGAAATATGAATCTCTTCAATTGTTCATTCTGAAATAATTCGCCAATAGAGTAAATAGAAAATAGAGTAACAGCAAAAATAAATTCTAGCCTGTTTTTTCTGCCACTCAGCTTCTGCCAACGTACTGAAATGGAGGGGACTAGAAGAGCTGGTCAAAAGGATGGCGGTAGTTATTAGCATGTAGTTTGAATAAATTCAATGTCCTACAATAAAGCCCCTTTATAAAGCTGATGTATCCTAAGAGTTCTTAAGTCTGTTGATCTTGTTCAGCATCAGAATTGTATTTGACGGTATTGGCTGATAGAAATAAAGTTCAAATGAAATAAGTTTTATTTATAGTAGAGCTACTAGAGACAAAAATAATTGAATTTTGAAATTTTTCAATAAAAGACAAATCTTTAAGAAAAAATTCAGTGCAAATTCTGATTTTTTGGATCAACTCTGCATTAAACAATGATTCAGAAAATACTAGTTTTCTTTAGAACAGTTAGCTAAACTTAAGGGCTCTGCCACGTAACATCACAGACATACACAGGTACACACCTAATGTGGTCACCAATAAAAAGCTAACAATTGCCAACAACTACCACACAATAGGACAGACTCTAGTAAGAAATTATGCATGATAAATAAAGATGAGCATTACAATTTTAGATAGCTGGTAGATCTGTGTGAACATCTCTCTGAAATTTACAAATATGGATATGTTTTCTCCTTCATCTGTTTACTGCACTGTACTGTAGTTGTATTAGTTTGTCTCCTCAAGTCTTGGAGTATGTTTTCCAGTGTGTCTTCTACTCAATGAATGAAAACTCTAAGGTATGCTCAGAAAAATGTCACCAAAGTTCCTTAAGAATATTATAATATTTTTCATCTTTGACTTCTGAAAGTTTAGAAAGATATTTGGTGAGCTCTTGAATTATTTTGCTGACAGAAAATTTGGAGTCGATTGGCATGGGTTCTGCCATATGGAAATCATGAGACTTCTAAGTCTTTCTTGATTATTTTTATGATATATTTTCAAAGTCGGCTTGCTTTAAAAAATTCTTCAGTGGTTCTGTGTCTCTAAGTGCACCAGCTTATGACACACACAATTCAAGTGTATGTCATAAAAAACAGTCAAATAAGCAGCTAACAACACAGAGGTTGCCATTAAAAAGTACCTTTTGCTAACAGTTACCATACCATTATTATCTGAGAATCATCAGTAATTCCACCTGCTACTGAATCTCGGATATGAAACAACTGTTTAGGACAGGAAATGGGGGGAAAACATCAAAGTGACTGGTAAATTTTAGGTAGTCAGGATGTGAATGCACTAACTGGAATTTGGCTTAAAAATCAGATAAAGACCTTTGGAGAAGAGAAGCAGTTGCCCATCATCACTCTTTGAATTCTGCTTGAGAGGAATGATTGGAGCCAGTGTAGAGTTGGGTCATCTACTCCTGCTATATCATGTAGGTGTGTTAGTAGTATCTAGTGGTTCATTGTGTCAAAGGCTATAGAGAGGTCTAACAATCAGAGCATGGTGAGCTTTCCTGTCTCCATGGCCATGAGGACAGTGTCTTCTAGTGCCACTAGAGCTATCTCTGGGCTATGCCCTCATCTGAACCCTGATTGTGAGGCATCCAGGATGCTGGCTGATGTCACCTGTTTAAGGTTGGTGGTTACTGCTCTCTTGGTTATTTTGCCCAAGAATGTGAAGTTAAAGTCAGGATGGTACTTGGAGATATCTTCAGGGTCGAGTGTTAGCTTCTTGAGAATTGGGAAAACTTTTGCATTTTTCAGGGAGTTTAGTAGGGAGCGAGGTAGGTAGGGAGCTTCTCAGAGCAAGGTATTAACTATGTCCGTAAGAAGTGGACTTTGTTGTTCTTAACTTGTGTTTACCAGTTTGGAGGGTAATGGATCTATTTCACAAACTCTGGCTGTAGTATTTTTCAGGGCGTTTTGAACTTCAGCATGTGTGATAGGGCCAAACTTAGGCAGATAGAACAATCTGCTCAGGGATGGAATTTTCTTTTACAGTTAGCTCCATACCTATTTGGTTGATCTTATCAATCAGCTCCAAGAAACAATGTTTGTTTTCATATTCATGAATTGTCTGTTAATGGACTGCAGTTTTTATTAATTTATGCAGCATTCATAATTCTATATTTTTAAAATTTGTTTTAATTTTTTTATGCCAACAATATCCTCTTTTTGAGTTTTTCACAAACTGTTTGCTGAGAGTATCACTTAAGTATTTTGTATTTGTGATTCAATACCTGAGCTATTTGATTGGGTACCTAAGTCACATGGTGGTGTTTCTGTTGCCTGATTCCATGACTTGGCCCTACAGATGACTTCCATTTCCTCCCAAAATGAATTTCACTTGTTTAAAAACAGAATGTTGAGTCCCAATTAAACAAATATTGGCTGAAGACCTGTGTTGTCTTTCGCTCTTTACACAACAAAACTAATATGAAGAAATCTCATGGGGATAGTGGGGTCCAGATAGCCATGTTTACTAACTGTATACCACATGCAAGGCCTAACAAATAGAGCTTGTGAGAAATTTTACAACGGAACATTGTTCCATTGGAGAGTGCTGATTCATTGAAATTGAAACATTTTGCAGAAATGGTTTGATCTTGATGAAGTTGTGACAGAACTCAGGAACACTGCCTGAGTTCCTTGCATGACTGGCTTCTCATTAGCCTGTCTGGTGGACTACTTGGGAGCCCAAGCTTCCAGGCTTCATCCTCTTTGGCAGCCCACTTAGTGGGCTGACAGGGAGCTGAGAGCCTGGAAGTCCTGGGAGCACCAGCTCCCAACTTCATAAGCTCCTTGGCTCCTCCATACTTCACCTTGTGGGCTGCCACAGAGTGGGGATCTCAGGGCTTCCAAGTTTGCAGCTTCCCTTCAGCCCACCAGGCAGTATGAAAGGCGGACTCTCCGGAATACCAAGATCCATGGCTCTGGGACAGGTGCCATGTGGACTGCACCTGACCTCGGACCCTAGGGCTTCCTGGGTTTATGGCTCCAGGGCAGCCCGCGAGGTGGACTGTTCCAGCAGCAGGGCTCTAGTCCCTTCCACAGAGAATTTTGAGAATCTGGGGGTTTGTTCCAAATCAGAACAAAGAAATTCTGAAGTACTGAAATCTTCTGTAAAACAGAAGTACCGTTGTCTGCATAGCTCTACTAGGCACATAGAGTCGATTCTGCTTAATAGCAATCCTGATATTCCCGTTAATAGCAACATTTTGCTGGGAATCAGTCCTTTCCCATTGACTTTAATGTTAATGGGATTCAGATATTGGCAACAGCATGCTGCATAGTGAGAAAAAAATTGGGGGGAAGAAAGGCCCCCGCTGCTGGCAGGTTTGTGGGGGTGCGTCCAGGTAAGGCAGCGCGAGGACAAATCTTCCCTGGCTGTATCCCTGCAAACCTGGCTGCAGCCAGCCCTCAGCACGTCCTGGCACTTACTTCTGTGGCTGAAGCCCTGCAAACCTGCCTGCACCCCAGGGACCCCCTGCCCACACAGGAGGTTACAAGTTGGGGCCCCAGCACCCCCACCTAATGGGGGAACCCCTACCAGAGTGCTCACACTTCAGGCTGGGAGGGGAGAGGATGTGGGGATGCAGCCGGATGCTGGGGCTTTCCATGGAAGTTGTGGGCACTGTATGCCTGCGGATTTGCATGGTTCCTCTCCCTGCACAGAGGCATATAGTTACCAACAGCTACGAAAGACCTTCTCTGTAGTTTTCTGACAGCTTGTATCCAGTCTGCAGATGGTCTTACTTCTTCTGTGTTTTAGGGGCAATTATTACCATTGTTACCCTTGCTATGTATTATTCTGGTCTTATCTATTTCCTCTTTTTGGTACACATGTCTTATCTTAGGCTATTTATAAAGTTCCCTGTTCCATTGCAATTCCTTTCATAGCTTGCAGTCAGTGCTTTGGTAAGATATCTCCTACAACAATTTTCAAAGGATGCTAAGTGTAAATGGTAAAATTCCGCTCTCTCTTGTCTTAACTATGAAGAGTCATGGGAGTCTTGCTCCTAGGCAAGCCTCAACATCTTTCCTGGCCTAGCTTAAGTGTCAACCACAACAAGGGCTGCACATGTAGCTCAAGTGAAAAATCTGTTTAGAAGGCACTGAAATGTTTGTGGATAGTATTTCTCACTGCTTGCCCAGTTCTAGCCAGGACCTCCGTTTTACATCTCACATGAAAGATAGGAATAAAAATTCCACTTGTGGTCAGGGCTGTTGTTACAGGGTGATTAAACTATCTGCAAACAGCAATGATACTCCAAATCATTTCACTTTCCATAAATTCTGAAGGTCCCTGAAATTGAAATGCCAAACATTTAGATGAAAACTGATGAGGAATACAAATTGACTTGGTTCTGTGCTATAAGCTACCCCAAAGAGACAAGTTTTGTACAGCACTGAGCTGTGGGAGTACTGGATGCATAATAGCTCATTTTTATTAAATATTATATATGGCTCTGTCATATCAAACGTTATGGTGAACTACTGACTGGATGGATCTGTTTGCTATGTGGGCTGCAGACATCTGTTGAATATCAGGGAATGTAATCAAATGAATTGCCAAGAACGCCATCAGAAATGTCTTGTACATTTTTCTGAGTTGAGAACACCAACTACGGTATATTGACCTAAAGTATAATAATACATTTGAACTGGAAGCAAAATGATGATACTTTAAGGATTTTAGCTAATCATTATCCAACTAAATTCCTCATAATTTTGCTCTTGCAAATGTGAGGTGAGCTGCAGTCAGGATGGAGTGGAGCAATAGTGAGTGAGCAAGAAGGTCCTTAAACCTGGTGCTCACTTTGTGCATCCTACCCTGCTTCTGCACGGGACACTGATTCAGCAAGGTACTTAAGCATATGTTGGACTTTAAAGCACTTGCAGAACTTGAGCCTGGGGCACTGGAAGGGAAGAAGCTTCCTTTCCTGTTTTCCTGCAGCACAAGACATGCCAGAATGTTGCCCTTAATATTGTTGTAATATGCTTTCCCCCCCTTCTTCTACATGCAACAACCTTCTTTCTTCCTACCATAATAAAAAGAGTTAAAAATTAGTAATAGCGCCAAATCTAGGTCTTTTAATATTTCTGTGCTTCACAGATTGCTCAGTCATGGTTTTCATACATTGAAGGGTCACAATATGAATATTAAGGAAGTGACTAAATAGAAAAGTTCTGGTATCCTTCATAAACTTCTCCAGCTCTGTCAGACACCAGGAATTTGATCATCTCAGCGGAAGCTTTACATTGCATTAGCCTAGTGCAATAGTGCTACCCACAAGCACTGCTATAGTTTAGGGACTGATCACCTTCTGTTACATGTTTTGGTGGTTTATCACCTGGCATGTAAAATCTCAGTCCAGGAGTGAATATTCTTTGTGTGGCCATTTGCAAGTCCAGCAAGGGGAGAAAAGATGGCTTTGTCGATTTTTACTTCATCTTTCTCTCAAATGAAAAAGCTTTGGTTTAAAGCTTGGAATTCTGCACATCCACAATATGGACTAGTGGTGTTTTTGAAGTCTGATTCTGCTCTCACACCAGTATAACTCCAGTGAAGCTAATGGAATTATACTCTGGTAAAAACAGTGTAAGAGCATGTCTACACTACAAAAAGCAGTGTAACTGCAGCAGATGTAGACATACCTGAGTCAGCTTTGATTTAGACAGCAGCAGCCATAGGTGGCAGCATGGGCTAGCCAACCGCTTGAGTATATACCCAGGGTCCCAGGTGGGCTTGTACAACTAAGGCACTGGGAAGCACTAGTCACCTTTAGAAATCTTGGCTAGGGTTTTAGTTCTATTATAGAGAAAAGGGCAAGTCTTGACTCTTGTATCTGAATCTAAATGTTCTCAAAACTCAGGGATATCCAGTTCCAAGGGTTTCTGGACAATTTCTACTATAGATCAATGAACATTGACTCTAGGGGCTACATGAAATTATCATCCACAGTTGTTATGAATACTACATGATCATATAGATAATAATGAGTATGTGTAACTGGTAGTTGCCCAGCTGGAAAACATAAAGATGCAGTATATCTCTGCCAATCAGATTTTTAATGACAAAACCACAGAGGTTTGGACTATTTTAAATGGGCCAAATGGAATAAAAACACGCTATCACTAAGAGAAACCATTTGATTTGTAAACTGGAGTATTGTAAAACCAATGTTATATAAACAGACAAGAAAGTGGAAACAGTGCTTGACCACACAAGGAAAAGACTTTTTGGAGTTTTATTACTTACTGCAATAACATTTATTAAAAATCTGAAGGCAGAAATGTTTGTGTTGTTTTACTATTTTTTTTAATGTTCTTCCAAAAGAAATTCCAAGATTTTTTTGGACCATTTTTTTTTTTGTTTTTGACTAAATCTGGTACCAAACTTCTTTGAAAAATCTAGGCCTAAGGGCAGTTCAGGCAGCTGCCGGAATTCCACCCAAATATATAAATATATTTTTATATATATAAAAATCCATTTTGAGTGCTATACTTTTCCATAATGGAATCCAGATGCTTCAGCCATTCAAACATCACCTTTTACAGTGTGAACAGAAGCATGGATAAGTGTTATGTTAAAAAGTAGTTAGATGCCAAATGTTGCTAAGCTTTTCTAGCATAAGTCGTAAGATATGACTTAGAAAAAAGACAGCAAAATGTACGTATTATGACCCTCATAATATTTTAATCAAATAATCTCTAGAGAAGATTGGAATTAGATTAGGATGTTGTGTGTTGAAAATAATTGATAATAAAAAGAATGAAGAATTCTTTTTGAGACTGGAACAACACTGAGGAGAAGGAACATGTTATAAAGGCCTTGTCATGCAGCTCTTATTTCAATACCCCGAGTGAAGCCAGTCCTAGAGTCATCAATTCCCACCTGCTTTCCCCTCCATAACCATAACCACTAGTTTAAGATGCAAGAACCCTTTATTTTGAAAAATCCAAACTTCTTACAGTGCTTAAGTATCTACTTTTGAATTTCAGTGGTACATGTTTATATTTTATAAGGAGGTAATAATATTAATGGAAGGGTGATTATATATATATATATATATATATATAATATAGATATAACCATGTTTACCTCCTGAGGTCCCTTCCAACCCTGATATTCTATGATACCTGAAACTGAGAGAGAATGTAGAGAGCAGCATGAGATGCATTCATACAGTTAAGTCCTGATCCAAAGCCTAGGGGTAGACTTTCCCTTGTCTTCAGTGTGCTTTGTATCAGGCCCCAGATTAGAGATGGTCCAAAAATGAGTTTTTCTCTCACAGAACATTGACCAAAGAAAAATCATTTTTGTCAAAATTTTCCTCAGAAAATGTCATCTTTTGATGAAAACCAGATATTTTTGGCTGAAAACCAAAAATTTTAATTAGGAAATGTAACTGCAATGCCTCACGGGAGTTTAGGTTGGTTACCTCTTGCCCCTGTTCTCCTCTTTGGATTGGGCTTCCTGGCCAGATTACGTCTCCCATGACGCCCTGTGGGTATCCTCTCTGCTGAGCCATTGTGGTGCATCATAGCTGTGGTGCATCATAGCTGTGGTGCATTATGGGAGATGAAGTCTGGCTGGGGAGCCTGGCTCACCAATGAGAATGAGGCATGAGGCTCCCAAACTACAACTACAAATCAATCTTTTTTTTATTTTTCTACCAAAATTTGAAAGCTAGATGGGTTTTTGGGTATTCAGTTTTTTGATGAAAATTTGAAATTTTCCACAGAAAGCAGACACTTTTCACAAAAAGATTGTTTAGTTGAAACTCTAATTTTCTGTCAAACGACAGTTTTGATGGAAAAGTTTTGACCTACCCAAAGTACTGCAGTGGGCATGCCAGAAGTCTATTTTGGGGTGCCACTTACCACTGTAAGGGGGGGATGAGGGATAGGGGGCCCCAGATAGGGGGAAGATAGGGGCTCATCCTCCACTAACAGAACTGGTTTGGAGGTCTGGGTATCATAGAAGTGGTTTCAGTGCTGGTCCTTAATACCATGCAGTTTCAACTAAACATATTTTTCGTAAAGCCCCAGAGGCTGAAATCAGATTGGTACCAGAAAATCTCAGCTTTTGTTTAAAAACAAGCAAGTTCCTAGCTCTTGTGGTTATGGAGGAAAGCTTGAAAATGTGAACTCTTTGTGCCAACACCAGAAGACAAATAAAGAACAATGCAAAATGTATTATCTTTCAGATTTCATGATTTTAAGCTAATCTCATGATTTTTTGTTGCCTGACTCATTATTTTTGAATGCTTTGGGCTAGCAATACTGCTTTCCCAACGCCATGTTTTGAATGCTTAGGCTGGATTTGTATTTGCAAATGACTAACAAACATTTTCCCTGGGAACTATACATTAACATCAAGTCAAATGTACAATAATATGAAACCACAAAGGCACAATATGCAGTTCATTGAAGTTGTTGCTCATCATAACAACAGTCGTGTTAATTTCAGCTCCATTCAAATCACAGGCAGGGAAAATAAAATAAATGAAAACACAAATGGAATGAGACAGCTTTAGTCAGAGGGAAAAATACTTTGACCCTCTGAAATATTTCAAAGCAAGTAAAGAAAATCCCCCAAATTAAAAAGTATAAAATGCTAATTAACAGTACAAATGCTGACCGCTTATATACAACACTTCTTATCCGTTGCTCTCAACGCGCTTTACAAAGGTAGTGAAGAAATATGTCCCCATTTTACAGATGGGTATACTTAGGCACAGAGAGGCTACGTGACTCTTCTATGACCCACATAGGGGGAAGACGTGGATCACTAATGCCTTAACACAAGATGCTGTTCACTTAGGGTTAGAGGTCTTAGCAGAAATGGTCACAAAATACTTTATTTTTTCTGGAAGGCTTTGAAAGACTGGGAAAGATTGAACTATATATAATGCAGTGCCAATAACTGTCCTCCAGCTGGTCATTTTTATGTTTGGGGTTTTTTAACCCTTCCTCATTGTCCTATATTTTTCCTAAGGTTCTGATCTAGCAATACACATCAGCTCATGATTAACTTTAAGCACATGGGTATTCCTATTGGAGATATACAAGTGTTAACCAGGAATAATCTCTGCTTATATCTTTCCAGTGGATGTGCCAAAGGTTCCTCACCTTAAAGCCCCACCCAGCAGACTTGTTTCCCCAACCCGCATCTATCATTGGCAAGGAAACTACGGACAGGCTTGACTATAAAACAGATTGATTTATTTAACAAAGACTAAACAGTAACAGATAGGACCCCAAATAAACAGTACCACAAAGGGTATTCAGGTACAGATTGGCTTAAAAAACAGAATGAAGTCAAGGTCCCAAACCCCCAAGACAAGGGGGCGGGGTGGTTTACCACAGGAAAGGCACAGGTGTACACAGCATACTACACCAGGTTCAGAGGAATGGACCCACAACAATGGACATCATGGACTGAGTACAACAGGTTCTTGAATACAGCTAAGACAGGATTTGATTAGGGACAGGTTACTGGAACTAGAGAGTTTGGATCTTCTTCTGTGATCTTCTGTAGATCCCTCGCAGTCTTGGCTAGGACACACACTGTGCTGCCACCAGGAAGGACGCCCCTTCTCTCCAGTGCAGCAGTCTTTTATGTTCTCCTGCTACTAGGCAGAACACAGGACATGTGACCCTTGCTCTTTTCCCGCCTTAGAGGGAAAAGGTGCCAGTTATCTCAAGAAGAAGGTCACCAACATGGTGGATAAACAACAACTATTCACAAATAAAATGGTGAAGTGCCTAAACAAAACAGAACTTGTAGATTTTCCCCTGCATAAGTACACACACACCATAGGGATTAGTCACCTCCTTAAAGTTAAGCACATGCTCAAGGGCTTTGGTGGCACCTACTTCATATGCAGTGAAAATTATAGTGGTACAAACCTCAAGCATTCAAAAATCATGAGTCCGCCCCCCCCACCCCTCCAAGTGTCACAAGGTTAGCTTTAAAATCATGAAATTTTAAAATAATACATTTGAGTAATATTTTTATCTTTCTTTGAGACTTTAGTTGTCAAGCTTTTCTCCACGTGCACGAGGACTAGAAAATTACTTCTTGCTTTAAATGAGAGTCTCGTACTCAAATCAAAAGAAGCTAGAGTTTTATGAAACAAAGCCAATGTCACACACTGCAATAAAATCAAAAGTGTTCACAACACTGAAATCACTCCACCCGCACAAAACCCAAGTATTCAGACTCTGTGAGGTAAATTGCAGAGGGTCTAAGAGGTGAAATCATCCCTTTCTAATCTGGCCTTGGGTACAAGGATGTCGTGCTGTCCCCAGTAGCTGCTATTCTAGCTGATGGCACCAGAGCCCTTCTGTGTCAGAATCAGTTTGGAGCCCCCCTGGTTCCCCTGCTTAACATCAGCCCACCGTGACCTTTGTAACCTTGACTTATGTAAAGCCAATGTGGAGACCCTTTCCTTGGCATACAGGAGGTGTGCAGACACCCTATGTGACTATTCCACCCATATTTCACCTTATGCAGCCCCAGGCAAGGTTTAAGTGGTGCATGCAGCCCTCTCATTCCATCTGTGGATTTTGTGTGTGTGTGTGTGTGTTATATTATATAACATATTTATTATATTTTCTGAGAGTCCCAACCCCATACTTTTTTTAAAGGGAAAAAAAACCCAATCTGTTATTTGACGGGGTGAATTTTACAGCACAGGGTGTACCCTAGTTCACTGCTTTATGTAGCTGGAAAAACCTCTCACTCCTGCTGTGTGAAAACTTTGTCTTAAAAGAACAGGATGTACATCTTGTGCCATAAAAATACTGCCTATGTGAGTCCCTGTAGTGCCTTCTTTCATGCAGTTCTTTGTTTCTAGAAGACCCTTCTGGGCCCCATTTTCTATACCTCCACCCTCTTTCTTCATGTTCCTTCTCAAAATTCTCTTCTCCAAGGTGGCACTGAATCTATGATATTTCATATTTAAAAATCAAGAATCCCATGAGGTGCATGTGTTACTCTCTGAAACAATTGCAGGGTCTCATTGCCTTCACCCACACTTAACTCCCCATTTGTGCTTTGTGGCATCTAGCCACTGGCCCAAGTAGGAAGTGGGGTGGATCGGCCAGGTGAGTTCAGGGAAGGTCTGTACCATAGGGAGTTTTCCCCCGCTGGACATTTCTCCCTGAGCAGCACAGGAGGGTTGCCCAGGCTGCAGGGTAGTGACAACTTCTTGCCTATCTCTGTCCCCACTGGGAAGCCATGTGACCCGGGAGGGGCACACGAGGAGGACCCCAGGGACTGCAGTTGGGAAAGGCCCTTGTACAGGCCCTGCAGTGTGGGGGATTTTTTAGGATCTTTGGAGCAGGAACTCCATTTCTATTTGTTATGTGAAGCACCATGCGTATCCATGACCTGCTATAAGTAACACACAGTCATTCTGTAATAATAGTTAAGATGAGCATGCTGATATATGTGAGTTAAAGAACTTGACGGTAGCCTGGATCTTTCCAACTTTTGAAAAGGAGACATACTTGAGAACCAATGATTTTTTTGCAGGGAAGGGAAGTGATGCTAATGTGCATCCTTCTGGCCTGGGGGTGGCAGTCTTGCTGTTCTACAGAGAGAGAGAGAAATTGTATTTTTGGGTGCGTTTCCAATTTCTGTAAGCTTATCCTCCCTCTGATATCATCCAACTTCTGTCACGTTCCTAACTCCTTCTTACAAACAAACCAATCCCTAACAGAATTTTAGCACATACTGCATGTCTAAAAGCTCCCAGGCTGCCTGCTGTTCTGGTCTGAGTGAACAGAAACACGCTGTAACTATTCCCTCATTCAGAGTCTTGCTTTCTCTGCCCAGATCAAGTTCTTGGACAGCATATGCCAGCTGACATCAAGACAGAAGGGATGCAGCTGTACACTTCAAATAAAGAAGAGTTCAGGAAACTGTAAAAGGGATAAGGAGATTTTTCACATCTAGGTCACCAGCTCCAACCCAGCCTGGGTCACCCAGAGTTATTACCAATTGACGTTTTTCTGTGGCCCACATGAAATGAAGCGGTGCTCTCAGCCCAGTGCCAAGTGGCGTTGACATGAGTCCTTGCTACTACAACAAACATCACAAGTGGCACTAGGAATTGGACTGCAGCCACCAGCTCATTGCATATAAGCCTCATGACTCCCATATTTTAGGGATTTTAATCTACCCCCCAAATTCAAGAATCTGCACAACAGTTTGTTTGCTACACTATGTCTGTTTCTGCTCTTCAATCATGAAAGAAAAATTAAGATTAAGAAGAACAAGTAAATTGAAGAATTAAAATCTAGAAAACCCCGAGTGTCCTGCACACAGAACATAAATCCACCACGCAAAATGTAAACGTAGAAACTAAAGAATCATAATAAATTGTCCTGTTGTATTACTGTAGCCCAGGGTAATATCACACCTATAGGACTAATTTTCAGGGTTGCTGAATACCCTGTTGATGTCAAAGAGAGGTGCAGGTATACAACACCTTTGAAAAATGTGTTTAAATGATAGATTTATCATTCTTCAGGGTGGTCTCTATTGGTGGAAATAGCTGAAACCATCTATACTTTGAAGTAGCCAGCTGGATCCTGTTATCTGATCAGTAGTATTGCACTTTTTTCTGTTTTTCCCATTTCCAGCAGTGTGTTGGCGGAAGGGTTACTGCCAACAGCTTATAAAGCCAAAGGATCTGATAAAAAATGAGAGTCTGTGAATATTTTTATGAAGAAAATCCAAATTACAAGTTAATACTTACATATAACACAACTCATTGTTTTTTACTCAAATATTAATAAGCTAAGATTGATGGAGAGCAAGAAAAGAGAAGTCAGAATACGTATTATGTAAAAAGGTCAGACTGGGTTAATTAAAAGGCAATGTATATTAAAGATTCAGAGGCATTAACTTCCCACATATTCATCCCAGGACAGAATTTTTCCTTCCATATTCTTCTAGAGGAATATTATACATTGCTTTTTAAGATCAGTCTCTGAAGTTCAAGAACATTTCTGGAACTAAACAAAAGTCTAAATGTCTAAATGTCGTCTTGGGCTCTTTAGTCAAAGAGTGAGAGAGAGAGAGAGAGAGAGAGAGAAATATTCCTGTGCTGTTTCCCATCTTGGGGTACTCTTGATTTCGTCCAAAACCAATATCAGGGTGTTCTCAGTACAGGGCCCTTGCCTTTGGAATGTACTTGCTCTGATAATTCACTAAAACCCATAATAGGTGCTGGAAGGTGTGGTTCTGCTCTGAAAAGTGACTGTAAATATGGCATTGTGGGGTACCACTTTATTGTTATTGGTTCCGTATAAAGTTTTCAACATTTACATTAAAATGATATTTTCTTTATATGCCAGCTCCGCAAACACAACCTAGGCTTAAAAATCAAGCTGGATTCTTTTCTTCTCTTGCATCAACATCAATAGAGATTTTTATAGGCCAGACTATTCCCTCATTTACAAATAGTGCATCTTCATTGTCTTCAAATAAAAGCTTCAGCTAAACCTTTGAAACGTCTATGGAAGACTACTGAATGTAAATCACATATACAATTTATATATAGTCTGGTGACTATAAACATCACTATTGAAAAAAATGGAAAAGTATAAAAGGCCTTATCGCACACTTAACTAGTACTGACTGATGATTATAATGATCTGGCTAATTTGGGAAATATGGTTCCAAATGAATGATGGGGTACATATATTTAGGAATACAGGGCCTAACTTATGTCTATTTCAGTGAAGGTACAATAGGGATAAATTTATCTTATTTTGCTTGATTTCTTAGAGATAGTCGAGTGTTGGACAATAAATTGTATAATTAGTAATAAACCATATGGTAAAATATGACATATGTAGCAGATAGTTTATAGATGGCTATATTTCCAGTAAACCCTCTCCTCTTTCCTCACTTGTTTCCCTCTGTCTTCCTTTTTGAACAAAAATATAAAGTAAAAAAGGAAAAAATATCTTCCTTCAATGGATCAGAATGATTTTCTGAGCCCAATCCAATTCCTACTGAAGTCAATGGAAGTCTGTCATAGCAGTCATTCTATCAAGCCCCTCCTTGCTAGTTAGTGAAAGGCAACACACTCAGTGATCATAAAAGATGTGCGGTTCTCACCTGACAGTCCACAAAGACCCAAAATGAGGCCAAGTAGTACATTGTTATCAAAACAACAGCAGCTAATATCTTGTTAATGCTGGCATAGCAACAAGAATACTTAGACTGATTTTCTTTTTTGAGGGGCAAGGCAGAAAAAAAGATTACTTTTAATGGAGATGGGCCAAAACTGGAGTCGTTTATCTAGAAATGGACCGTAAGCTGAACACTCCCAACATTTGGGGAAATTTGCATTGGGATCTGAACTTCTGTGGCTCAGGTCTCTCTCTGCTTTTGCCAAATTCTCTCTCTGTACTTTACAGAAGATCAGATCCTGATCTGAACTTTGTGGACTAGATTCCACCCCCTGCCCTGCCCCAACAAGCTCCTTTGTGCCACTCAGGTGGTGTAAAAGGGGACAGAATATAGCCATAGTTGGCCACCTGCATAAAGCTAGTATATCTAGCTCCTGTGACCACTGCCTCCCACCTCATTTAGGGGGCATGTCAGGGACAGAGAACAGTGCACTCCTCCTATTCTTGTCTGGCTTGTAGCCCTTTGGGAACCATAGCCAGCTGGTAAACTACTGCTGTAACTTGCATTGGGCCTGGACCAGCACAGAGGAGCTGTATCTGACATGCTAACAACACCCCACCTCCCCCCCCCCCATTTTGGATCTTGGTGGAGCAGCAGTTCAGGAGCATTCTGGCTTTGTTTTGTTCAGAAGAAATTGAACTGGGATCAGAACAGCCGCTGTTTTGGGGTTTGTAAATCTACAACTTGACCAAAGAGGTTTTGCACAACTAAAACCCAGTTTTCTCAGGCCATCTCCAATGCACGGCAATGGAAAGTAATAAATACTGTGTAATACGTCAGACAACCAGATAGTGTCTAACGGGCATGTTGTAAGTCAATAGCATGCATCACACAATATTCCTAACTCATTTGTCTACCATTACACAGATTTCTGACACAGATCATTTTCCTTTGAAATGATGGTTTTGTTTTCAGGAATGTTGTACACAACATATTTTGGATGTTTTTCTCTCTCTCTTTTTTAAACAGTTTATCCCTTCAGTCACACTTCAGTTTCTTTTGTATGTCTGTATATGATTTTTCCACCTCGTATGAACACAGTACAAAATTTCTTCTGCTTTCTGTGTTTATTTGAAAGAAGCAGGCCATTAACACTAAACCATGAAACCTTTAGCTAGTGACCTTCAGATGTAAAATCTGATGAGTGTTGTTGTTTTTCTGAATACAGGAAATGTTTCTAACTGTGTCTGGCATGTGGAGCTTTTATTCATATGTAACCTTTATTTTCCCCTTTGCTTCATAAGTAACTTGTTTGTTCATAAATGAAGCTGCTATTTTGTTTTCTTTGAGGAAGTTCATAAAATGTTCAATAATGGGTAAAACATCAGGAATAATTGAGAGAGGAAAACGTATTGTCCTATGGAAATAGTGCCTCTCGTAAGACATTGATTTTAAAATCTAAAGTACTAACTCAATGCTGAGATTAGGACACTGTTATGGAATAAGTTTGCTGCTATTATTACAATGCATGACTAATAATTAGCCAAAAATGTAACTAGTAGTTCATGTCTCCTTTTGTATTAAGAGTAAATGCAATTCCAACGATTTTGTTCTGGATTTTTTGCTTGCTTAAGCATGAGGTAAGGCTTCTTCCACTGGAAAATCCCCTATTATCTGATTTATCTGAGCTATGTAATATTGTCCATGGTTTGGATTTTTTTTTCTCCTAATGACTTGGGTCTGTGGTGAATTTATTTTATAAGCATTTCATTTTGTGACTCCAGTGGTAACTCAGAAGGCGCACCTCACCTCACTTCTAATATAGGGCTCAATCCTGTAATGTGTTGCCAGCCCCAATAAAATGTCCATGCTCATTCTTTTGTATCTGCCAGCAGCTTTTGACACACTGATCATGAGGGTCTGTTGACTCATCTGTAGACAGTAGCATGGGCAAGTCAATGTTCTTTTGAGTGGCTCCATTTTCATCATACTGGGAGAACTCAAATGGAAGCTATGGATAGGGTTGCCAATTTGGTTGGGCATATTCCTGCAGTTTTTATCACATGACACAATCTTTAATTAAGGATTAATCTTTAATTCCTGGAGACTCCGTGACAGTCCTGAAGAGTTGGCAACCCTAGCAGCTGTGGAAAACTATTCATCTTTCCAAGAGTCCTTTCGTGCAAGGTACCACAAAGATGTACACACTCACTCCTTCTGTTCAGTATACATATTACAAAGGAAGCCATTGGGAGGGTTGGCCTGTGATGTATTCAGTATCCCAATGACATTAAGCTCACTAAGCTCATTAAGCTCACTCATGTCTAACATGGTTGGAGGAGTGAGACAAATATCCCAGCTGTAAGAGGTTGGCAGTGTTCATCTGAAACACCCTAGTCTTTTAGTGGGTGTTGATCCTGCTGGAAAGGGTGAAGTGGGTCTTATTGACTAATTGAGGAAGGTGATTAGGTATCTCAGCTGGACATAGGAGAGGTGGGGTTGGCTTTTTAAGGACACAGGATCTAGGATGTAGGCTGAGCAGTCTTGAAGTTAGGACCCTGAGAGTAGCAAAGCTTGGGATGAACTTCATGTTATTGCTAATGTCTTTGTTAATAAAATCAAACCTCATGCAGAGGAGGAGTTTTGACTCTATACAGTGTTTTAGTGCATTGTGGGAAGAGCACCTGTTTAAACCAATGTCTATATGAACTTGGGTCTTGTAGGATGATTAGCTGGCAGTGTCTCAATCTTGGCAAGAGAGGGATAATAGTGGTGGGCTGGAGGAAGCAGCCAAAAGAGTTGGCAGAACATAAATGGATGCCACTGACTGAGGAAGTGCAACCATCACTTGTAACTTTGGCGTGTTATTACATCCTGGGTTGTCCCCTTGAGGCTAGCCTGTTGCAATGCTCCTGGATGATTAGATAGCAGCTGTGGCCAAGGTCACTTTTTTCCAGTTGCACCTGGTAAGAAGACTGTGGCTTTTCTCTCTCTCTCTTTCTGCCACATTATCCATGCCTTTGTCCTCTTGAGTCTAGACTGTTGTAATGTGATTTACCTGGAACTACACCATGAGACCACTTGGAAACTGAACCTAGTATAGAATGCCACAATCTGGTAATTAAATGGAGTTGGGAGCTTATAAAGTCAGTCCTCCAGAATCCATGCTCCCTACCAATAGGTTTCCAGGTGGCATTTGAGGTCAAAGAGTTAGCCTATTGTGGAGCTGAAAACACAGAGCCCTGGGTCCTCCAGGGCCCAGAGAGCACCGTCATATGTTATAGGAGGAGTTTGATAAAGTGGGGGACTTCTAGATAAGAGGTTGCATATGAAGACCTAAAGCGTTTGGGACCTGGTTACTTGAGAGTCCACCTCTCCTTCTGCCCACGTTGCTGCTGTTGTGATCAGTGGTGGTACTTGCACTGGAGCTCCCACTTTGCAAATGGGTGGGGGCTGCAGCCAGAGCTTTAGGAGTGGGGGAGGGCTAACAGTTGGTGGGATCCGTGTTTACTTCATTATCCTCATATTTTCTGGTGCCCATCAGAAGGCACAGTCCCTGCCCCAAAGAGCTCACAGGCTAAGAAGACCCCATACATGCACAAAAAAACCCATACCAAAACAAACAGCAAAGCCCCCTCAACAATCCCCAAGCCCAGGTGAATGTGGGTGGAAAGGGGTATAACGCAGAAGTAAAGTGATTAGGGAGATGATGGGCACATTCTACTGGTCCCATTTCACCTTCTTCTTTATGTATGTAAATGATGGAGGGTGATTTGGGTAAGGAAATGGGAAAGAAGGAGAGGACAAAGGAGAGGGACATTGAGAGGGAGGGAGGAAGGGAAAGAAGCCGGGGTGAAATATGGAGCAGAGTAGGGAGGACAGGCTGGAGAGGAGCAGTGGGGGAAGGGAGAATGAGGCTAGCAGTGGAGAGACTATTTCAATTTTTTGTTGAAAAAACAAAAACTGAAAATGTTTTGGTTTTCATTAGTTTTCAGCTAAAAAAATTTCATTTTTAGTTTTTCCACAAAAGTGAAAATATTCTGCTGAAAAGAACCCATTTGTTTGACCAGCTCTAGTTACAGTTAGGAATAATGGAAGGCAAGGACGTGAATGATTCCTCTCTCTTTCCCTGGGATATGCCTTGCCGCATTTGGCAGGGCAGCCTTTTCAAAAACAGGCAGCATTTGGCATAACCAGCTAGCAAAGAAATTGATGCCAGTGTGACATTATCTAATTAAAATATAACTATATAGATCGCTGTTGCAACCACTGGTATATATTTGCAGCAAATATTGTATAAAGGTTGTTGAGTGAGGTGTCTATGAAAAGGTTATGTTTTGCTGGTTATGATTATGCTATCTGTATGCATGTATCATTTTTGTATGTGAAGTTATAAGTATTGGCTCTGTATTTGGATTTCAAATGTTTGCTTCCGGGGTAATGGCCACAAGGTAGCTAGCCAGCACATCTTGGAGGAACTGTTCAAATTAAGTGGTTCATCAAGAAACACTTGGTTGAACATGGACCATGGGAGACGCCTATCTACACTGAGTGGACTGTCATGTAAAGGTGCTGTCTGGAGTGTACGTAATGGCTTCTTGCAATGACTGAGGGAAATTGGGCATGAACATGTGACTTGCCCATGTGACTCCAAACTCCATCTTGTTGCTGTAATTTTCCACAGTAAGAACAATGGGTTGCCCTACACATGGCAAAAGCTATAAAAGGCCGTGAAAATACCTCCATTTTGTCTTCAGTCCTGCTTCTTACCTCTGGAGGAACTTTGCTACAAACTGAAGCTCTGAACAAAGGACTGAATGACCCATCCAAGCTGTGGATGTACTCCAGAGACTTGACATAAGCCAGTCATTTATTCCATCACTGCTACAAGCCTGAACCAAAAACTTTGCTATTACTGTATGTATTTGATTCCTTTAACCAATTTTAACTCTCATTTTTCTTTCTTTCTTTCTTTCTTTCTTTCTTTCTTTCTTTCTTTCTTTCTTTCTTTCTTTCTTTCTTTCTTTCTTTCTTTCACCTTTAGATTTTAGATACTAAGGGAATGGCATCAGTGTGATTTTTGGGTAAGATCTAAGTTATATATTGACCTGGGTGTGTGGCTAGTCCTTTGGGATCAGAAGAACCTATTATTTTATGAGACTGGCTGTAAAGAACCACTCAACTCTGAACCCAGTGTTTTTGGTGGTGATATAAGAACTGGAATGCCTGAGGAAACTGCCTTTATGTTTTCTTGTTAGTCAGTGTAGTGAAACCGTAGTTTACTTTTGTGGATAGTTTGGTATATCTTATAAAAGAATAGCCACCAGTTTGGGGTTATGTTTGCCCTATTTCTCAGCAGTTCATCCTGAGTTTGGCATCCTTAGTTGTGACCCACTAAGGCACGGTTACAGCCAGAGATTCAGAACTATGAGCAGTGGGGACACCAGAAGAAGTTTTGGAGCCCCAAGAATCAGGATAACTTTAAATGGTTTTCATGGTGTGGGAGAGAGAGAAGATGGATTATTTTCTGTCAGAGGTTTTGTTTTCCTCTCTATAATCTACCATACCCCTGTGCAGTACTCCATTGCAGCAGTTGTCTTACTGTGTCCTAGTGATGGTCTGTTGAAAAAGAAATCAATAGAAAGTCAGAACATACAGTACCTCTAGTCAGAACAAGTGCAGACATCCTTGGCATGTTAAGACAACAGGTTATTGTTGCCAGGAACATTTTTTTAAATTTAATTATTTTATTTATAAAAAGCAATTATTTTCATGCTTCAAGGGCTCATAAAAATTCATAGCTCATTGATAGTAACTGAATAGACTCTACCCCCCAAGATAGCCCCATGTCCTTACTACATTCACCCCAGCAAAACTTCACTGCAAATGCCCGAGTGAATAGGGGCCTGATCCAAAGCCCATTGAAGTCAAAGAGTCTTTCAATTTACTTCAGTGGGCTTTGGATTAAGCCCTAGATAAGACTCACATAGGTGGAGATTGAAGCTTTGTCATGAGCCCTAATGGAAAGGACAGCACATTGTTGGACTGCCCCAGGAGCAGATCAGGGATCAGATTGTGACTCAGCCCTTAAACAGATGCCAGATCACTTATGCCCATCATGTTGTGGGAGTGTCTGCCACTCCCTGCCCACCTATGCAGGAGGAGTGGCCCTATGGAGATTGCTCTCCCACCCACACCATGACCTGCAAAATGGGTAGCTCACACAGGGGAGTAAGGAGGTATCATACAGACACATCCAGGTGGAGGAATAAGACAGGACACCAATATGTTCATAGTTAGGGATAACTTGTGGCTCTTCCTGCACAAGTGTGTTGGTATGTAACTGAGATAAACTGGCACAGACGCCTCTTCCCCATACCTGCCACCACCACCCTGGCCCATACCCAGCCATGCAGGACTTACACAGTGTGCTTTCTTAATGCTCTTTGAGCACAAGCAGTGGGCAGCTAGTGCGGCCATCGGCACTCTACGCACTGAGCAGGGATTGTCAAATGGAGTCAGTGTCCCATGCTGCTGCATGCCTCTTAGCATCTAGCAGCAGGTGTGCAGGAAAATGCATGTGGTGGCTTTTTTGAATGAGCTGTGATGAGCACTAAGGATTAATCTGCATCCCCAGCTGTTATTCCCAGCCTCCCGCCTTCATGGCTTTCTGCTTGTGTCGCAATTGTACCGAGTTCAGGTTACCTCTGCTCAGCCATCACAGCTGCTCACCCCAGCGCTAAGGAGGCCTATGGGCCCAGTTTGCCCCTTAACTTACTCTCTGGCCTGATTGTGATATTTCACTCGATTGCAGTATTAGCTGATTGTCATTTATTAACAGTGGTAACTGTTGTATCCTATACCCTTACTCCCAAATACCGAACACTTCTCCTAAGAATCACGGGTGCCCCAGCCATGCAATAAGAGGAATTTTCTTCCTTTTCTGTGGGAAACAGGAGTGTTTGGTCCCTGTCAAAGGACATATTTACTTCATCTGCATCGCAAGAGGCAACTCATGGGCCAAGTGATTTTTTTTTTATTGGGCATCAGTGGGAATCCCTGGATCCTGTGTGAAATACATAAGCAGGGAAAATGTGCTTTGTGTACCGAAGCCGCCTGTCACTTTCAAAGATATGGTCCCTGGGGGTAAAGCTGAGGCCATTTAACTGACTTCATGTGAGACTGCAGGAGAGCTAAGAGGAGAGAGTGTAATGGGTTCTTTGAATCATTCTAGCCCCACCTCTTTTGTTTAGAAAAATAAATTAGGCTGTGCAAATACTTTGCTGATCACAAAATCTACTGGCAAAATTATTGTGTTCTTCATTTTGTACAAAAGGGAAAACAAGAGCTGGCAAGAGTCGCAGTTGTGGAGGTTTATGTCAAATCCAATAAAAAGAAAAACATGAGCACCAGTCAGCATCTGAACTGATATGAATATCACAAACCATTTTTGTTAAACTCAACTGACAAAATCTAGAATATTTCTCAGTCATTCCTTTCAAACATACGTGGGTAACAAGTTCAGCTTATGGAGCAGAGGACTGTTTTATGTGGTTGATAACCTTGCTCTCTGATTTCTCCTTATCTCAGGATTGTAAAAGGGAAGTGTATATAAAAATACAATAAAGAGAATGAACAAGAGTTATTTTAACAGAAAAACAGGAGGGCATTGGGGGGAGGAGGAGTATAATGCCAAAATAGAAAGGAGACGGAGAAGAGGAGGAGAAAAATGAAAGGAGAATAAGGAAAGGGAAGAGAGAGGGGAAAAAGAAGAGCAAATGGAAAGGAAGTGAAACACAGAAAAGAGGGGAGAAAGAAACAGGAAGACACAATGGAGCGGGAACCAGGAAAAGGAGAATCGGAAGCAGTAAGGAGGTCAGAAGAAGAAGAGGTGAAGACACACAAGGGACACTCAGCTGAGGAAGGGTTTCTTGCACACGGTACAATGTTTCCTGCTATGAAAGCCATTATAAATGGGGCACTGTGGGTGTCACCAGAGGTCCATTTTTATATTAAATGATTGCCATCTTCCAGGTCGAATCCACAACCACCTTCAGTTGCTCCTGTTTCAAGAGAAGTTCCAGTTCATTCCTACATGAAATTCTAGGCTTGATGGGAAATAAGGAGAACAAAGAGTGTTTAAGTCTGGAGACAGCCCCAGGAGAAGACTGAAAGCAGAATTATATTCAATCCCACCCAGAAGCCAGAGGAGAGAAAATATTGAGGGCCTGATCCAAAGCCCACTGGAGTCAACTGAAAGACTCCCATTGTCTTCAATGAGCTTTGGATCACACACTAGTGGTGGAGGGAATCAGCTTCAACAAGATTATTTCACTGCTGACCTCCTCCAGCAACAAATAAATGGTCAATACCTCTGGGGCAGACATTATACAGCTCTTGAATTTGCAAAAAGTGTCTCATTGATATTAGGATTTGTAATAGACACAACCACATGCATTATCACCTAAGGCAGGGGATGCTAATGGACATAAAGTAGCTTTGTTTTTAAAGAGTAAATGATGGAGTGAAAAATCCACATAGCTACCCAGAGTGCCAGCTGTTTCCAGCCCACTTTAATTTCTGCAACTTCAGCAACCCCATCTGAAAAAAAAAAAAGGAGTGGAATATTCTTCGTTTGCTTTTTTGAGCAAGGAACAGCTCTGCTTCATATATTTTGACCCATTTTGAGGTTTGACTGTAGCCCTCAGGGAGGTAGTGGAGAGTTTGCAATATGTGTGTAGGCAAAAGGGCCTTTTGTAAATGACAAAAATGTGGGATTTGCTCTTGTGTGTGATACCCTTTTCTGTGAACTGCAATGGAAAAAGTTTCATTCAAAAGTTTTGCCTTGAGTGCTCAAGTCTGAACTTCTCACTGGAATTACTGATTTGACTTAGAATGTTATGGGCCAAATCCTGCCCTGTGTTTAATGGATTCAGTAGATGCCATCATACTATCAAAAATGCAAGGTTCACACATGTATGATGTATAAAGTATGCAACAGTGTCTTTTAACTAGGCATGATCCTTTCATGTTTCTTACATTAAACTTAGATTAATTGTTTGTTCCATGTATTTCCTCATCCAGACATGATCCACGTACTTTAGGGGCAAAGACAGCACATGGATCCTTCCCATCCCATTGTGCAATAGGAGGGTCAGACTGATAAACCCATCTACTGGCTGTCAGAACACCATGGTCATGAGGTGATTTGGTCTGCTGGCTAAAGGGCATGGCCAGGCCATCAGCTGGCACTACCAGTTGGGAAAAGGAATTAGCCAGCGTTGCACGCAACACTTTTGCAGAGCATCAGCATGTTGTTTCAGGCACACCCTGAGCAATTCTGTCCTGCATTGGCAATATGGCTTTTGGTCCCTATGCTTGGCCAAATGTTCACTCCACTTCCTCAGTCCGAGGATCACATCAGTAAGGGCAGGATTTCACTTTCTATCTTCAGGTGGGAGGTGCTAATCAATATGCTGAGGTTAGGTTCCCATCACAATTGTTTTTGGATGGTGCATTGTGGAAGATGTAACCCAGCCAGGGAGCCCAGTCTCTAAGGGAGAATAGGATCATTAGGCTCTGAACTACAACTCCCATGAGGCACCACAGCAGCTCAGGTGGACATAAATTAATGTCAGACTGACCCCAAGTGAGGCGTTTAGATTTGGTTTGACAAACTGAAATGTTTTCATTTGGCTTGACATGAAATAAAATATTTGAATTTGATTTTCCAGATTTAAAATTTCAATTTTGTGTAACTATATTTGCCCAACAAGCTCTTGTTACCTCTCTATTTATATAAAGACAGATAGCTAGAGGTATATAATAAATTGGATACACTTGTGCTAGCTTAGCTGGTTTTGGTGGGACAGGAAGTTCTTCTATTCCTAATTCTTAGCTCAGGTTTCCCTTGTGTAGAAACATTTTTTTAAATACATTGATAAATAAATAAATTGGGGGAAATACCCAAGGGTTTAAATCACAGGGAAGAAACGTTCTGAACCTTGAGTCCAGGCTGAATTGAATTGGTTCCAGAGCCAATACAAATGTGTTTCTCAGTGCCCTGGTGAGCAGCTCCACTTTAAGAGCTGGGAAGGAGAGGCAGTTGTCTGCCATGTTACCAATCTTCATCTCAGAGACCCCTGAGGTCACTTCAGAACATGAGCGTCCTACAGTACATGGTCATAAATTGAGGGGATTCCCATTTGGGATCTGCTTCGGGACATTTTATTTGTTGATTCATGGCTATGTGACTCAATTTGCTATTTATTTAAACATTCCATTCACCAATACACAGCCACATAAAATATGGACTCACATTCTTGTGAGAGTCCTAGAGGCCTGTAGGTCATTGACACATGCCAAAATTTGCTTGGGTCAAAGCCAAGTGTTCAGTTCACATATACACTGAATGACAGAATGCAGTTTGTAAATTACTGTACAAACTCATAAACTGTAAGACGTCAATTTATACCTCATGGAATAATGCCAGATTTATTTTTCTGCTATTGGGTAATCACCGCTGCATTTAAGATGCTGTCAGGTGAGGGTTAAGTATCTGTGGTGCCAAAAGTCTGAATTCCTATCCAATACATAGGGCTTGCTTCATTTTAAAGTCATGGATGATTTTGTTTTGGATGATGTCCATCAATGTGTGGCCACACTCACGAGTCTTTGCTACATTCAGACCATGCGTGCATTTCAGGCTTCTTGGAAGAGGCAGGCAAAATGTCCTGCCTTTAGGGGACTTCATTACATTCAGCCACACCTTGAGTTTAGTCTGCTGACTGAGTCATTACAGCTTGGTTAGGGGGTTTAATGATGTAGAGACTGCCTCTGCTATTAGCCAAACCTCCCTCCCAGACACTATCTTTTGATTCCTCACCCCTGGGAGAATAACATGAGGGGGAAAGGCGTCCAGGAGAGCTGGCTGTATTTTAATGCATCCTTATTGAGGTTGCAGGAACAAACCAAACCATCAATGTGTAGAAAGAATAGTAAATATGGCAGGCGACCAGCTTGGCTTAACAGTGAAATCCTTGCTGAGCTTAAACACAAAAAAGAAGCTTACAAGAAGTGGAAGTTTGGACAAGTGACCAGGGAGGAGTATAAAAGTATTGCTCAGGCACGCAGGAGTGAAATCAGGAAGGCCAAATCACAATTGGAGTTGCAACTAGCAAGGGATGTTAAGAGTAACAAGAAGGGTTTCTACAGGTATCTTAGCAACTAGAAGAAGGTCAGGGAAAGTGTGGGCCCCTTACTGAATGTGGGAGGCAACCTAGTGACAGAGGATATGGAAAAGGCTAATGTACTCAATGCTTTTTTTTGCCTCTGTCTGACGAACTGCACTGGGCGGCACAGTGTGAGGAGGAGGTGACTAGCCCTCTGTTGAGAAAGAAGTGGTTCAGGACTATTTAGAAAAGCTGTACAAGCACAAGTCCATGAGGTTGGATGCACTGCATCTGAGGGTGCTAAAGGAGTAGGCGGATGTGATTGCAGAGCCATTGTCCATTATCTTTGCAAACTCATGGTGATCAGGGGAGGTCCCTGATAACTGGAAAAAGGCTAATGTAGTGCCCATCTTTAAAAAAGGGAAGAAGGAGGGTCCAGGGAACTACAGGCCAGTCAGCCTCACCTCAGTCCCTGGAAAAATTATGGAGCAGGTCTTCAAGGAATCAATTTTGAAGCACTTTGAGGAGAGGAAAGCGATCAGGAACAGTCAGCATGGATTCACCAAGGGCAAGTCATGCCTGACTAACCTAATTGCCTTCTGTGATGAGATAACTGGCTCTGTGGATGAGGGGAAAGCAGTGGATATGTTATTCCTTGACTTTAACAAAGCTTTTGATACGGTCTCCCAGAGTATTCTTGCCAGCAAGTTAAAGAAGTATGGGCTGGATGAATGGACTATAAGCGGGATAGAAAGCTGTCTAGATCATCAGGCTCAACAGGTAGTGATCAATGGCTCCATGTCTAGTTGGCAGCCGGTATCAAGCGGAGTGCCCCAAGAGTCAGTTCTGGGGCCAGTTTTGTTCAATATCTTCATTAATGATCTGGAGGATGGCGTGGATTGAACCCTCAGCAAGTTTACAGATGACATTAAACTGGGAGGAGTGGTAGATATGCTGGAGGGTAGGGATAGGATACAGAGGGACCTAGACAAATTAGAGGATTGGTCCAAAAGAAATCTGATGAGGTTCAAGAAGGACAAGTGCAGAGTCCTGCACTTAGGATGGAAGAATCCCATGCACTGCTACAGACTAGGGACCAAGTGGGTAGACAGGAGTTCTTCAGAAAAGGACCTAGGGGTTACAGTGGATGAGAAGCTGGATATGAGACAACAGTGTGCCCTTGTTGCCAAGAAGGTTAACAGCATTTTGGGCTGTGTAAGTAGGAGCATTGCCAGCAGATCGAGGGACGTGATCATTCCTTTCTATTTGGCATTGGTGAGACCTCATCCAGAGTACTGTATCCAGATTTGGGCCCCACACTACAAGAAGGATGTGGAAAAATTGGAAAGAGTCCAGCGGAGGGCAACAAAAATGATTAGGGGGCTGGAGCACATGATTTATGGCTGAGGGAACTGGTATCATTTAGTCTGCAGAAGAGAAGAATGAGGGGGGATTTGATAGCTCCTTTCAACTACCTGAAAGGGGGTTCCAAAGAGGATGGGTCTAAGCTGTTCTCGGTTGTAACAGATGACAGAACAAGGAGTAATGGTCTCAAGTTGACGTGCAGGAGGTTTAGGTTGGATATTAGGAAAAACATTTTCACTAGGAGCGTGGTGAAGCACTGGAATGTGTTACCTAGGGAGATGGAGTGGATTACCTAGGGAGGTGGTGGAATCTCCTTCCTTAGAGGTTTTTAAGGTCAGGCTTGACAAAGCCCTGGCTGGGATGATTTAGTTGGGGATTGGTCCTGCTTTGAGCAAGGGGTTGGACTAAATGACCCCCTGAGGTTCCTTCCAACCCTGACATTCTATGATTCTGAGCCGCAGCTGCACTCTGATATCAGAGAGGGGCTTCCTGAACTGTTGCCTCTCTTCTTGGGAAGATTTTCTTGACCCTGTATGATGGCACAAAGACCAGAGGGTATACCTTCATGCAAGTACCTCCTCAACTTCACCTTTCCAGGATGTTACACCTGGGATGGTCTGCCTTCATGCACTTTCCCTTAGCCTCCTGGTAGGGTTCTTAATTAGTCAGTAGTGATAATTTCTCAAGCTTCATACTGAGTATCCTGACAGTACAGTGGCAAGCACATTGCATATTAGAAAGAAGAGACAGCACTTCTTTAAACTTAGAATAAGAGATAGTTGTGGTACCTCAGATGCCACTGTATCATATCATCCCATCCACTGTTAATCAGATTTCTCTATTAACTCCACTGGGGAGTTCTACTTCGGAAAGAATGGAACAATCATGGCCACTCTATGTATGTGAGAGAAGAGGAAATGTATGTATTCATTCCAAATTTCCGTGAAACAAAATTAGACCTAATTCACTTGGAAAAGAAACTATGGCTCTCCTTTGAAGTGCATTTTATCAGAAATATAAACATATATTTCATTTATTGTCTCTTGCAATGGAACTATTAATGTTTTAATGGATGACAGGAAAGTTCCTGTTCTAACTTTGTCACGAACATGACATGATTTTCCTATTGGTGTCCCTGATCACGTATAAAATATTTTCTGTTGGAATAATGATTTCAGATCAATAGTCTATTGGCTCTCACCCTTACTCCAGAGGTTATGTCAATAGAAAATTCCAGAAAGTAATGTCGCTGAGACATGACATTAATTTTGTGTGTCTTACTAGTTTTGCCAAAACAGCAGCCAGGACTTAAAAGAGTTTCGTGAGCATGCAACAACCTTCTGTGAATGGAAAGTTTAATTTTTCTCTCAGGACTCTCACTTTTTATTATTCAGTCTGCTCAAACTAGTGAAGGCTCTCAAACCAATATGGTTCTGTGGTATTTGATGCCCAGGTCAGTTACTCTGTTCCCATGCACAGTTCTGCCACTTGTCTGCCTCCCTTTACTGTGTGAATAACAATTTACTGCATTTTATGAGGGGAAGAGAGGAGAGATTGAAATATGGAGTAACAAAGCAGGGAGTTGGGACTGAGATTAAGGGAATGCTTTTGGAGAAAGCTTTAATGTACCTGAATGTAATTGGCCAGCTTCTCTAGTCAGGATTGGCTGATTAGTTTGTTTTGCACCATTCAGAAGACATAAAGGCAACACAAGCTGAATACAGATTCCCAACACAGAGTTCCCTTGCTGTAGAGTAACACTCTGCTGGGAGTACCTGTGCCTAATGTGGGTCTTTGCCTCTTCCTCCTCACTCTGGCTCAGGGGGATAGAAGAGACACACTGGGGTCAGGAAAGTGGTATGACATAGTTCTGTTTACCACATCAGTTCTCACTAGCGCAGGGTCCATGAAGGATCCTATGTCACGGATGCAATTGAGAGTTGCCCAACAGCAGCTCTTACTGGTGCTGGGATCAGCCTCAGAATCCGCGAGCTGTCACCAACTCCCTGATGCCCACCCCAACTCACAGGCAAAATGGTACACTGGTGTGGGAGAGAATCCACCTCAAAAGGTTTTAAGGGATTTCCTGGGGAGAGAGATGAACCATTTGAAGTCCAAGTTCTGTTTAAGCTCTGTCCCTTGAGACATGGTTGGGGAGAAAAAGAGGAGCTGAAGTGTGAGTGACAATAATGGTAAGTTTCAGAGTAGCAGCTGTGTTAGTCTGTATTCGCAAAAAGAAAAGGAGTACTAGTGGTTAGTCCATAATGGTAAGAACACCACAGTATAGACAGTATAGACAGTTGAGCAGCGTACGATAGCACGGCTGAGAAGCAAAGCTAGAACTATAAATAACTAGGGGGTCTGTGGCTGAGGAAGGCGTGGTGGGAAGGTAGGGAGGAAAGAAAATAGTGAGGAATAGAGGGCACTGCAAAGAGAATGTGGAGCTTTGACAAGAGAAGGAGTTGGTAATTCTAAGTGGGAAGGACACGGAGAGGACTTAGAAATAAAGAGGAATCATTTAACACAATGAAAGAAAGAGAAAGGAGCTGACCTGGCAGCAGATAGGGCAGGTCAGACTGCTCAGAGAGAGAGTAATAGAAACTAGAGTAGAAAACCTGCTAGGTTATCTAGCAAAATCCATCCCCTACCAGTGCAGGGTTATTTCCTACAGTACATTTTCCAGTGAGTGAAAGACAGAAAGCAAAGAGCATAAGGCAGCAAGAGATTCTTGCAATCCTGCAGGCAGAGTGGCAGGAAGAGAAAGAGCACAGCAGCAGAAAAAGCAGAGAATCATGGCAGCTAATGGCAGGTATGTTAGGTTCCACCCAGTAATGTCTTTTGTGCAATCAGCTGCCAGGGCTTCTCTTTTCTCCGATCCTAGGCCCTTTCATTTTCTCCTGCTTTCCTTCCAGCTTTGCCTGCATCTCTCTATGAACTTTAGAGCTGAGCAAAACCCTTGTGGTGAATAATTTACATTATGCATCTAGCCCCTTATGCTGCTCTGGGGATGTCCATGAGCACATGGCAATTTATCCAAGTGTATTTTTTATTCTAGTTGATGCTGAAAATGTTTTTTCCCCAAAAAGTTTTTTACTCTACAAGTCGGTCTAAAGAAGTTAACTGGGAGCACTAACTTCTAGTTATTTGATATTTGAACTGTGTTGAGTTGTGATGAGTCAGATACATGGCACGGGCACTTTTTCTGTTCGCTGACTAGATGAGAGTAAGTCCTGTAATCAGGGCAGGGTTTGGAGAAACCACCAGAACTTTAACACTCGCAGCGACATATAGCGGGTAGGTTAACAATCTTCATAAGACCTTTGTATCTTTGGCAACTGCAACACTGAAATTCGTTGTGCAGGAGAAATAAATAGATCACTTCAATGTGCCTTGAATCCCTTTTATTATCACTGACAGCCTCCAGCCACTGCAATCCTTTCATTTAAAAGAAAGAAAGCCTGGTTCTAATCCGTGCTGACTGCCTGCCAGTCTCATTGGCCAGTGACCAGCCCCTCTCAGGATCAGGCCAAATTATCAGGATGCAGGTTGAAACCACTGAAGGTTTCCAACTAATTCATACAATCTTTTTTTCCTGTTACTGTTATCTTTGTCATTTTCTCCCCCCAACTCTCATGTTGCGACTCTCAAACCCAGCTGTCAAATCATGTCACTCTTAGAGTTGGGTGAAAAACAGGTCAGAATTCCTGTGAAGATATTGCCCTGTTTTCTTCATTGCAATTTCATTTTTTTCAGCCGGTTCTACTCTGTGTTCCTATAAGGGATAGTGATCTTGAGATGGGATCACAAAGAAATGCTTCCTAAAGTGCCAGGTGGGAATCACACACTTAGGGATATCATGGGGAATTTGTGCCTTCTTCTGAAGTGTTTGGCACTGGCTACTTTTGGAGATTGGAGTATGTGGGCCAAGGGCCAGACATGATACACAGCAATCCTTACATTTGGATTTATAAGGCAGTTCTCCTGCATTTTGTTTTATAGGTAGCACAGGTATTTAACTAGATGTATTTGACGAAACACTTTCATTGTTGTGGTTTTATATCAATATTAAACAATATTCCTCATGAGCCAAAAGTTGAATGGTGTAATTTTTTTCTTTATATGGAAACTTTATAAAAAACAAAAACAAAACCAAAAAACCAAAAAACCAAAGCCACTACTGTAAAGATCAAGTGTGTCTCTCTGAGAGATCACTACTTTCCTTTTTCAGGAGCCAGGGCTTAACAATGCTGTAGGAAAAAAAATCTATATGACAAATCGTGTAGTACAAGTTTATGTGGTTAACCGAGAAACATGCTATGAGTCAAGCCTTTGGAAAGAGTTTAGTAATTAAAGACAAATGCTATGACATAATCATTTACACGCAGCAGAAAGATTTTTAGATTAAATCTGGCCTGACCCATTGCTCAGCAAGTGTTATCTGGGATTCTAGAGAGTCATTCATTTATTTACGTTCTAATTTGGCCCACATGTTTTATTAAAAACAAAAGCCTACATTTCTCATAGGAACTAGCTCCAGTCCAATTCTGGTTAATGAGTTTGGTTGAGTTCCGGAATGGATCAGCTCCAATAGGTGTCATATGGAGATACCCATAAAACAGAGAACTTTCCAGCTCTAAAATGACACTCTTGGAAAATTCAGAATTTTTCAAATAAAATTTCCTTCTGTGTGTGTGTGTGTGTGTGTGTGTGTGGTTAAAGTGAATATAGTTCGTGTGAAAGGCTCCTGATTGACAACACTGGAGACTGAGCTCTTGTCCTTAATACAGCATAGACAATGCAAGCTTCAGTTGCACTAGTAAAGGATGAAATTCACCCTACTGCAGAGAACTTGTGCCAGCTCCATTGGATACCCTGGGACAGGAAGTAAGGTGGCATAGGAGTCAGCTATGCAGAATTTATGGCAGCTGGGGACTCCCCCACACCAGATGAAATCCAGCTGCTTTCCAGACCCTTATAGTTTAGGAAATGGTCCCTTGTTCTGTACCTCTACAAACACAGATATTTACTGGGGGGTGTACCTGGAGGAGCTGCTAGATGCTCCTAAACTGCTGGACAAGTCTCTTTCCTACCTTAGAGGGGACAGCATTCATACTTAACCTTCCAGCTGAAGTGCACTGGTCAGGGCTCCACTCGCTCTCTCTCGTCTAGTCTCTGATTAAGCACAACAAGCCAAATCCAAATTTGCTATCTATTCAGCAAGGCTTCTGCTGGGAATGGTGTGAGAAGGGCAAGGATCTCCATCTGGAAGGGGGCAGGGATTGAGGCTAGGGAGTAACTGCTCATGGGGGCAGTAATGCAGTGAGGAGAGGAGAGGATAAATAGAATCTATTAGGACTGAAGGAAAGCAGGAGTGAACTGTGGCCACGAGAAGATTCCCTGCACAAAGCTTGGTAATGCAGCAGAGTTAGTCAAAAAATGGGGGGGGGGGGGGAAAGAGGGATTACAAAGTGAGTTTTTCACTTATTCAATTTTTTTTGGCCAAATTTTTATAGAAATTGTTATAGAAATGTCTATAAAAATTTTATAGAAATTTATAAATTTTATAAAATTATATGATATATATAATTATAATTTTATAAAAGTATATAATATATAAAATATGTAATATTTTATAAAATTGTATAGAAATTTTAATTGTTTTTTTTTTTTAGAAAATGTTTATAGAAATTGGGAGGTCGGGGTGGGGGGAGGGAGAATGTCCACTTTGAAAAAGATTACTTTTTGGCGAAAAAGATTTCATTTGAAAACTTTCAATCAGCACTGCTAGTGGGGATCCTCATGCTGGGGCAGGGAATTTGAGGACTACACACAAATTCTCATTCTAGCTGCGTCACTTTTCAGCGTACTGACCCAAGGTGCTGCGTGTCTGGTATCGCTAAAGATTTCAGTCAGAAATCTCCATTTCCCCAAATCTCTGGGTCATCCGCTACTAAAGTAGAATATATTATTTCCTTTGTAACATAGCTGAATCTGGTAGAATGCCGTAGGCAGCTTTTGGGAGGGAAAGAGGTGGGGCTTTATTTTAAATGAATATTTACCCATAAAAGAAAAGTTCTGATTGACGTATCCAGCTTCATGGCTCCAGTGAGGCCCTAATCCTGCAAAGTGAAGTACACAGACTTCAACATGCCTCTGCATGAGCGGAGGGATGCACCTGCATGCATCTCTTGGGAAGACATGACCTTGGTGAATAGGATGTGGGGAGGGGGAATATCACCGGTGACTCTACAGTGTGTAGAACAGAGCAGGTTTTCCCCAGAATATGTGAAGATGGAAATAACTTGGAAAGGAAGGGAATAAATTTATTATTAACTGAAGGTAGAGATGAGGTTATGGCTGGGATTTTCAGGGGCCTAAGAGAGCCTGGCACCCAACTCCTATTGGAAGTGAATTGGAATTGAGGTCTGGATTCAAACAGGTACTTAGGAGCCTAACTCCCATTGGGTACAGTGGGAGTTAGAAGTTTAATAACCTTTGTGAATCTGTGCCTGGGTACCTATGTTCTTTGGTGACCTTTGAAAATCCCAGCCATTTTGCTAACATATACAAGGTTAAATCAGTAGTCCTGTTTGGGTCGAAGAAAGAATGTCCTCCAGAATGGAGCCTTGTTATTTTTAATCTAGAGCACTGAGAGATGGTCACCGCTTTTGTTCATTTGTCTATGGCAATATTGGGCTTCTACTATAAATTACATGGGATTGAGCTGAGAATGCTTCTGGCTTTACCCTAGGGAAAATGATTACTAAGGACTTGATCCTCTCTGACCCGAATCAGGGCAGACCCTGGTACTTGCATGCAGCTCTATTGATAGCAGTAGGCTCCCTGCAATATCTGCCTGCATAAGCTACTTGCAGAACCAAAACCCATCCGCGTAATGCTCGCTGAAGCCTACAGAAGCCTTGCCTGCTGAGGATCATATGCTCAAGACCTAAGTATTAAAAACTATAACAATGATTAAAATATAAACATCTTCCAGCCTTTGTTTCTCACTTTGTCATTTGTTTGCAGAGAAAATAGAGCTGCTTTCTTGGTTTGCCTTTTTTAAAATTATTATTTATTTGCTTAGGAGAACTGAAGTAGGATTCAAAGATGTATTTGCCATTAGTAACTGCTTGGCACTGGTATTTAAAACAGTTCCATTCTATCCATGGCAGCTTTTACCTTTTCCTAAGCCTCACAAAACCAAGATTTACAAGCTAATGAATGCTAACTGACAATATGTAGATGATATCCTGTACTCTGACTTTTTGGTGGTAGATAGCTAATGCTCACAAGTTTACTCTCAAACTGAATAAGACTGGTTATCTGCTGAGATACTTTATCCTTTTATGAGGGTGAATCCAAAGTGCATTAAGTAATGCATAATAAAATTAGCTTGGGAAAAAAAAGAGAGAAAAAAGTTAAGCACAGTAAAATAAGTTCAAATGACTTCACTGTTAAGTAATGACTCCTACCAAATTACTGCATTGTAGTTTTATCTTTCCAACCAAGATTGTGTTAATGCTCTAAAATTAAATCTCTTGTGAAAGTTATCTGGAATTTCTCAACAAGTTTTAAAGGGGTTTATTTTTTCATCAGAGGTCATGCCTCAAGAATTTGTAGGAATTCCGCCTGGAAAGTAATAATCAGTGGAAACTGGCAGTCAAAGCTAATTTATATTACTCTTCCAGATAAAAATTCCTTCCGTCTTAGACCTGCATTTCAAAAAAGATTATTATCACTCTTGAGAGAATACATCAGTGAAAAAAGAGAAGGAATGACTTAAGAGAAGTCTCTCCTGCATATGTAGATTTGGGTTTTATGGTGGGTTTTGTGTTTTATAATTCTTCCTTCTGGAATGCCTGAAGGATGGAGGCATAAAGACAGGAAAGGGGGAAGGAGAGGTGTGTATGAGGAGGAACCAAAGCAAACTTTAAAAATTCAGTTACCAAGTAATTTTCCAGGGATTTTGGAGGTAAGTGGAGTAGGATGACGCATTTCCTAAATACAGTAGTTATAGCCTTTTCTCCTGTTTCTATTCTATTCACACAGCATGCCCATCACTTGGGTATCGGTCTTCCTGTCAGGATTTATTTTAATGGGCTGATTGTTGCAAAAGAAAAATGCAGTCAGACCTTTCCCAAGTTCAGTTCATATTTAAACAAATGTCCTCATATGCCTCTTCAGGGCCAGCTGGAGCTAAACATTAAGCCACACTAGGCATCCTTCGCCTGAAAACTATCTGGGGCCAAGGCTGGAAAGGCTGAGCTGGAGCTGCATTTGTGCAGTGGCCCCTGACCCTAGCTGCAGTTGTGTGGGGGACTGGAAGGGCTTAAAAGGGAAGACCCCCACATAAGCTATGCAGGGGAGAAAAATAAGCTGGATATATACCCCTGAAAAATCAACTCCCTAGGTTGGGACAGTCAATTTTTTTCAAGGTCCAAATTTCTTGGTCAATATATAGTCAAGGTCCAGACTACACATCGCAATAACAATAGTAAGTAAATAAAAAGATTTCGTGGTCTGTTCAAAAGCATCTGATGGTCTGGATTTGGCCCATGGTCCATCTATTGACTACCCCTGCCATAGGTGGTTGTTAGAGTGGTCTATACCTAAGGCTAACCCTGCTGGGGCCAAATCCTGCTTGCCTTGCTGTCTGCAAATTCCCAGTTGGAGGCTGACAAAAGCGAGGCAAGTGAGATTTGGCCTTTGGTGATATAGTCTTCTAGTTCAGTAGGATTGGTCGTCAGAAGGACTCTGTGTGTGGGTGTGGTGGGCAAACAGACAGTGCTTTTGTTCATGTCATCATCATAATTGCAATCAATAGTCAAAAGTACCCACTTGTAGAAAACCATATTACAACAACCACACTCAAAGCCTGAGTAAAGTTTGTTTATTAATTGGATCTCAGTTTGAGATGCTGCCAAACAGTGTGAAAGTTATACACTCATTACAAAACAGCATGTTTTGCTGTCCTGTAGAGTCATGCTAGATTAGGTAATCTCACTTTCAAGCACAAAGCAGACCATTTGTGAATATGGGAAGCTTTCCATTTACTAGGAATTCAATCACTTTTCATTTTAATGTTTCTACAGTTTTTTTTTTTTTTTAACTTAAATCTGTCAGTGTCATACATACACACGCAAACGTGTGTGTGTGTTTTCCACAGGATTCCAAATCGTATTTTTGGTGCAAAGCCATCGATAATCCTGTGAGCTTTCAGAGAGTAGGTAATTCTTTAGGAGTGGAAACAGAAGAGAGGTTTGCTTCCAATTGTGAGCTCATTCCTAGGTCACCAGGAAAGCAGAAAGAGAAATAGGCTCCAAAATAAACAATAGTTTGACCTTGAAAGCATTTTTCTCTTAGGGTGCCCAACTTTGCATGAAGAAATTCCTAAATATTCCCCATAACCATTCAAAGGGCTGTTTTACTTTCCACGGTCATTAGTGGACATTTTCAGTGAGCGCATCGTGACAACATACTGACTCCATGGTACTTTTCATGGAGGAAGGTTCAAGGAACACACATAACCAAAGGGTCATAGCTTTAGCTACTCTGGAGGGAAAACAACAGTTTATAAATGATGTGTAGTAACAAATTTGTTAACTTAGTGGGCCAGACAAACTTGTATTAGTGCCAGAGAGTTTAATTTTGTTGTAACATATGATTTTTCAGAAAATATTAACTAATGGATGCACCATGCACAGATTTCCTTACTTAGGCTACCTGAATCCTTTCTTTCTTTTTTTGTTTGTTTGTTTAATTGTTAGTCTAAGCTAGGCTGTATGAAAGTGATTAATAAAGACTGAAAAGCTGTTAGCAGCAGGTTTAGTTTCATTCAGTGCTATTAGTTGTACAGAATGTGTCTTTTCCTCCCCCTCTATTTGAACTTACACTGTATTTGTTTTCTGATTTACTGTATACTTCTTTTGTAGAAGTCATAGGCAGAGTGTTTAAAAGGGGGTGGCAATGGGGGGAATGTAGACAATGCATTATATTGAATCCAACAGATCTCAGCACCCTAAGCATACCAATCATTAGCTGCCAAAACTGTTCTTCATGCTTTCATGTCTTGGCACTGATGTGACTGCCAGACACTAGAGTGGGTGGAGCTCCTTAGTGGAGTCCTTTATCTGTGTTTGTGGGTTGCACCTTACCGTGACAGACTCGATTAGCGACCGTTGTGGTCCCTTATTTCATATATTTTATTATTTGGACTTTCACAAACTACAATAAAAGAGTACCCATCCAATGATCAGGCTGCCTTTGACAGTTTTTAAAATACACTGTTCAATAAACAGATCTTTCACCTTTTAAATCAAATTAGATCAAAAACCCCCAGCATCAACATATATATAGCAAGCCTCCCTACAGAACTCCCGCCTGACTCTTATGCCATTGCTACCCGGCCCTACTCAACACCCATCTGCTAATGTGCAAGGGAGCAAAAGTGGACTTTGCAGCACTCTCTAAAAGCTAACAAACTCAAGCTATTACAGATCTGGAGAGGAAGCAAGTTCCAAACATCCATAGGCACTAGATCTATTGGGTGAGCCAAAAAGTAGTCTCCCCTGGCCAAAGCCATAGGAGCTAAGCTTCTCTCAGCTAGAAGTTTGCATACCTGGCAGCATTAGGTATTATAATGTAATCAGAGGCATTAAAGAGAGAAGAGGACTGTAAGATCATCCAGTCTGCCTTCCTGCAAATGCAGATTTTTTATGTAATTGCTTGGCTCAAGATTTGTCTTTCAGATTGTTCCAAAATTCAAAGTATCCAAAATATGGTGGCTCATCTTTTCATCCATTCACAGGAAGCAGGAACTCATCATCTTGAGCCTTGAAATTCTTCACTGGCCTCCTCTCCATTTCTCGAACTAGTGCCATCATTCTCCATCTTCAAGATTCTCCTTGGACTTGCACTCTTCTCACTTCTGTAACTTTATGTCACCTTGTTCTTCATCCTTTCTTCACATTTCTTGTTTTTCCCAAGCCTCACTTTTTGAGAGAAGTGAGCCTCCATATATGGGATGAAAAGAAAAGGAGGACTTAGGCACCTTAGAGACTAACAAATTTATTTGAGCATAAGCTTTTGTAAGCTACTGCTCACTTCATCAGATGTAAACAAGAGCTCTTGCCTTTCACCTTGACAGGACTAGGCCTTTTAGGGCTTCCATGTGGCTTTTGATCTCAGGTGCAGAACTAATTGAAAGGACATCTGTTTTCCACTGAAAGACTGCTGAAATGGTTTGCAGGATGCTTCTTAACCTGTTATGAAGCCTCGGGGATTCACCCCCTCCCAAAGGTGTTTGCTGAGTCCACCAGGGCTGAATCTATCTTAGACAGCTGCAGGACAGCCACCTAGCCTTCAGTGCACATATTTTCCCAGCATTTTGCTCTTGTGCCTGCTACCAGAATTGATGCGCTTTTGGTGATTTTTTTTTACCATCTGTACTGAATCCACCTCCTCAGCAACCTCCTGCATAATTGAGGTACCACTCCTGACATGGAGCACCACAGGGACACTACGCGAAGAAGAAGAGGTGATTTACCTTGTACAGTAATTGGAGTTCTTTGAGACGTGTCTCCCGATGGGTGCACCACTACCTGCCCTCCTTTCCTTGCTGCCTCTGAGTCCCTTCGCTGAACTTCCAACAGTGAGAAGAAACTAAAATGGCAGCTGGTCGACCTCCCCCTCCCCCGATATGCCTCCTCACCAGAGCATGAGGCTATCTAGTGCACACGTGAGGACACTAGTGATGAAAATCTCCAATTTAGAGCATACAGGTGCATTCACATCCTGATGTGGAGCACCAACAGGGATGCAATCTTGAAGAACTTGAGTTACTAAACAAGGTAAGTAACCTCTCCTTATAATCAGCTAAGAAGCATTTAGTGATAGTTTAAAAAAAAAAAACACCTCTGATCATAACAAAAATTGTAATTAGACTGGGGTGATACAGTTTTGATAAAGTGAAAGCTTCCCCTCCTCAACCTTCACCCCTTTTAGAACTGAACTGAAACTGAATTTCTGAAACCTGGGGATATGTTTTCACTTCTGGGTCAGGACCGAAAATAGCATAATTTCATGAGAAAAGCTGTTTGGGAAAAGCTATTTCTGGTCATGGTCAGCAGGAGAACTTTCAAAATACCACAAGAAGGGATGATGATGTGATCCTTCTGTCCCAACCAGAAGAAAGAAGTACCAGAAATCTCATAAGAGAGCCTGATTGTCAGGGTCTGGGCCTGGCAGCTGAAGTGAGCCCCAACACAATAGGTAGATAGTAGGTGCCATGGTGCTCAGTTGATGGCTTCTAGCACAGCCTCTAGGAAGAGCAGATGAAACCCCCTCAAAACCTGACCTGAAGGAAGGGGTGGGGGCAGACACCGTGGCTAGTTAGTGTGCATGGTATACACTGCAGCTGAATAGGATAGGACTCGGGGTGCAAAAACAGAGTTTTGTGAAACCCTGGTCCAATGTTTTGTGCGTTTAAGTGAACTCAATAAAACGATGATATTTCTGTGTTTCAACTTAGTTACTGTGGCCTGAGGAAATTAACCATGTTTTGGTTTTTACAGCAAAAAAGTGGGACAACAGTAACCCTGGGCCCCAAAGAGAAATCTTCGCCCAAAATAAGGCACGATGCACTTGGTGTCAATTTTTTATTCATGATTTTATATAGAAGTAAAAATAAACGATTACCAGGACACTTGAAACAAGTTTCTAGAATACTTTTTTCTGAAAGGCACAGTATTATCATTTGACCTGAGAAATATGTCAAACAGGTATCCTGGTTAGAGTATGAGGCTAAAACTAGACTCCCCTGGGTTCTGTTCCATTCCCAGTTCTTCTACCAATTCACAGTGTTATCATGGAGAAGTCCTGTAGCCTCTCTATTCCTCTCTTTGCTCAGGAAAGTTTGCAAAAATGTCCCCTGGTGCTAGCAATGCTGGAAGCCAAATCTGCAAAATTTTCCTAGAGTAGACAAAGTGTCTATCATATTTTCCTCATGAGTGAAATATGGATAATACCTATCTCAAAAAGGTGTTGTGAAGCTTAACTAATTAATGTTGGAAAGACACGTTGAATGCATAGATGAAAGGCTCTATATACTTATTTGGATTAACATTCATGTAGAGATGCCTATCAGAACTGAAGTGTTAAATACTGTACAAACAAAGTAAAAGATGGCACACGTCCTAGAGAGTTTATAATGTAGTTAAATATATCAATACTACACTGCTGGACAAACAGAACTTGGACCTATGAATCTAGACCTATAGTTTTCCTGACAAACCAGACTCATGCTCAGGCAATTAATAAATGCACATGTACACGTTAACAGAAACCGACAACAGAAAGAAAGAGACCTCAATGGGCAAACTTTTTGGATGACTGACTGCACTCTTTTGAAGTTCCTTTCCATTAGATTCACCAGTTACTTTAAAAATATCCCACAGCAAAAAGAGATTAGAAATTAGACTTTCAGGGGCAATACATTCCAGCCCGCAATCCAATCCTGCTCCTGACTATGGTAATTCATTCAGATACTTACGTAGGTGCTGAATCCTTGCAAATTCTACACTCCGCTTCTGTAATTGTGTTGGAGACAACATGTGCAGGTCTCAGATTTTTACATCAAGAATTCATTTTGGTAATTCACTAACCCCATTCTTGCTAAACCTTGACCCACCAATAAAAGGATTCCTCTGGGTCACTGCCCTTAGGAAGCGCATCTGCAACAGAGAGAACAGGGTAAGCCAAAGAAAATAATGGCTAACTGTTGCCAACAGATACTTGCTTTTTTCTTTTTAAAGATAAAATTAATAATGTTTTAATACCATGATCAGTCTCAGCCTTTACATTCTGAGGTGATCCAGAGGCTGGATATACGTAATACTGAAGTGGAGTTTTCGCTTTTAAATGGAATATTTAGGAAGGATCCATCACCAGGAGGATTTTGGAATTAAACTCCTGCCAAGGCCATCATGGCTACATGAAAAAGTGATGTGGATTTTTAACCAGCCTTTGAGGCAACTGCAGCAGCAGCATGTGTGTTTGCAGCCTTAGGAACATTTCTGCAGCAGAAAGGGTGGTCCCTGCCAAAGGCATTTGGGTGCAATACTTTGTTAGGGCCATAAGCTGACAGGGTGGCAAGCGTCCAGATTTTCTGGTGAGGTGGAAAAATTAATATTATTTATTGCAGTGAATTTAATGTCACTAATGGGAGCCTGATTTATACACAGATGCCTCTAGTTGTAGCAACAAGGGGTCAGATTCAAAGGTATTTAAGCATCTAAAGATGCAGACAGGCCCCTGGTGGAATTTTCCAAGGCACCTAGGTATCTAATTTCCATTGAAATCCAAAGGAGTTAGGTGCGTAGCGCCTTTTGAAAATCCCACTAGGTGCCTATCTGTATCTTTATAGAATCACAGAAGTGGAAGGGACCTCGAGAGATCATCTAGTCCAGTCCCCTGCACTCATGGCAGAACTAAGTATTATCTAGACCATTCTTGACAGGTGTTTGTCTGACCTGCTCTTAAAAATCTCCAATGATGGAGATTCCACAACCTCCCTAGGCAATTTATTCCAGTGCTTAACCACTCTGACAGTTAGGAAGTTTTTCCTCATGTCCAACCTAATCCTCCCTTGCTGAAATTTAAGCCCATTGCTTCTTGTCCTATCCTCAGAGGTTAAGAAGAACAATTTTTCTTCCTCCTCCTTGTAACAACCTTTTACATACTTGAAAACTGTTAGCATGTCCCCTCTAGGTCTCTCTTTTGCAGACTAAGCAAACCCAATTTTTTCAATCTTCCCACATAGGTCATGTTTTCTAGACCTTTACTCATTTTTGTTGCTCTTCTCTGGACTCTCTCCAGTTTGTCCACATCCTTCCTGAAATGTGGCACCCTGAACTGGACACAATACTCCAGCTGAGGCCTGTCAAGGTTCCTTCCCCACTCTGAACGCTAGGGTACAGATGTGGGGACCTGGATCAAAAACCTCCTAAGCTTATCTTTACCAGCTTAGGTCAAAACTTCCCCAAGGTACAAAATATTCCACCCTTTGTCCTTGGATTGGCCGCTACCACCACCAAACAAATACTGGTTACTGGGGAAGAGCTGTTTGGAAACGTCTTTCCCCCCAAAATACTTCCCAAAACCTTGCACCCCACTTCCTGGACAAGGTTTGGTAAAAAGCCTCACCAATTTGCCTAAGTGACTACAGACCCAGACCCTTGGATCTTAAGAACAATGAACAATCCTCCCGACACTTGCACCCCCCCCTTTCCTGGGAAATGTTGGATAAAAAGCCTCACCAATTTGCATAGGTGATTACAGACCCAAACCCTTGGATCTGAGAACAATGAAAAAGCATTCAGTTTTCTTACAAGAAGACTTTTAATAGAAATAGAAGTAAATAGAAGTAAAGAAATCACCTCTGTAAAATCAGGATGGTAGATACCTTACAGGGTAATTAGATTCAAAACACAGAGAATCCCTCTAGGCAAAAACTTAAGTTACAAAAAAGATACACAGACAGAAACAGTTATTCTATTCAGCACAATTCTTTTCTCAGCCATTTAAAGAAATCATAATCTAACACGTACCTAGCTAGATTACTTACTAAAAGTTCTAAGACTCCATTCCTGGTCTATCCCTGGCGGAAACAGCATATAGACAGACTGAGACCCTTTGTTTCTCTCCCTCCTCCCAGCTTTTGAAAGTATCTTGTCTCCTCATTGGTCATTTTGGTCAGGTGCCAGCAAGGTTACCTTTAGCTTCTTAACCCTTTACAGGTGAGAGGAGATTTTCCTCTGGCCAGGAGGGATTTCAAAGGGGGTTACCCTTCACTTTATATTTATGACAAGGCCTAATCAGAGTAGAGTGGAAGAATTACGTCTTGTGTCTTCAAAAAGAAAAGGAGTACTTATGGCACCTTAGAGACTAACAAATTTATTTGACCATAAGCTTTCTTGAGCTACAGCTCACTTCATCGGATGCATGCAGTAGAAAATACAGTGGGGAGATTTTATATATCAAGAGAACATGAAACAATGGGTGTTACCATACACACTGTAACGAGAGTGATCAGGTAAGGTGAGCTATTACCAGCAGGAGAGGAAAAAACAAAACAAAAACCTTTTTTAGTGATAATCAAGGTGGGCCATTTTCAGCAGTTGACAAGAACGTGTGAGGAACAGTCAGGGGGAGGGAGGAAATAAACATGGGGAAATAATTTTACTTTGTGTAATGACACATCCACTCCCAGTCTTTATTCAAGCTTAAGTTAATTGTGTCCAGTTTGCAATTTAATTCCAATTCAGCAGTCTCTTGTTGGAGTCTATTTTTGAAGTTTTTTTGTTGAAGAATTGCCACTTTTAGGTCTGTAATCAAGTGACCAAAGAGACTGAAGTGTTCTCTGACTGGTTTTTGAATGTTATAATTCTTGACATCTGATTTGTGTCCATTTATTCTTTTACATAGAGACCGTCCAGTTTGGCCAATGTACATGGCAGAGGGGCATTGCTGGCACATGATGGCATATATCACATTGGTAGATACGCAGGTGAATGAGCCTCTGATAGTGTGGCTGATGTGATTAGGCCCTATGATGGTGTCCTCTGAATAGATATGTGGACACAATTGGCAACAGGCTTTGTTGCAAGGATAGGTTCCTGGGTTAGTGTTTTTGTTGTGTGGTGTGTAGTTGCTTGTGAGTATTTGCTTCAGGTTGGGGGGGCTGTCTGTAAGCAAGGACTGCCTGTCTCCCAAGATCTGTGAGAGTGATGGGTTGTCCTTCAGGATAGGTTGTAGATCCTTGATGATGCATTGGAGAGGTTTTAGTTGGGGGCTGAAGGTGATGGCTAGTGGCGTTCTGTTATTTTCTTTGTTGGGCCTGTCCTGTAGTAGGTAACTTCTGGGTAATAGCTCACCTTACCTGATCACTCTCATTACAGTGTGTATGGTAACACCCATTGTTTCATGTTCTCTGTTTATATAAAATTTACTCACTGTATTTTCTACCGCATGCATCCGATGAAGTGAGCTGTAGCTCACGAAAGCTTATGCTCAAATGAATTTGTTAGTCTCTAAGGTGCCACAAGTACTCCTTTACTTTTTGAGGATACAGACTAACACAGCTGCTACTCTGAAACCTGTTCTTGTGTCTTGCTGACAACACTCCTGCTAATGCATCCCAGAACGATGTTTGCTTTTTTTGCAACAGCGTTAGACTGTTGACTCATATTTAGTTTGTGATCTACTCTGACCTCCAGATCCCTTTCCGCAGTACTTCTTCCTAGGCAGTCATTTCCCATTTTGTATGTGTGCAACTGATTGTTCCTTCCTAAATGGAGTACTTTGCATTTGTCCTTATTGAATTTCATCCTGTTTAGACCATTTCTCCAGTTTGTCCAGATCATTCTGAATTTTAATACAGTAACTCCTCACTTAACGTTGTAGTTATGTTCCTGAAAAATGTGACTTTAAGCGAAACGATGTTAAGCGACTCCAATTTCCCCATAAGAATTAATGTAAATGGGGGGGGGGCGGTTAGAATCCAGGGAAATTTTTTTCTCCAGACAAAAGATTTTATATAGAGAGATTTTAAAAAAATTTCCCTGGAACCTAACCCCCACACCCATTTACATTATATATACACATACACACACACAGAGTATAAGCTTTAAACAATTTAATACTGTTACACAGCAATGATGATTGTGAAGCTTGGTTGAGGTGGTAAAGTCAGACGGTGGGATATTTCCCAGGGGATGCCTTACTGCAAAATGATGAACTAGCAATTGGCTGAGCCCTCAAGTGTTAACTCGTTGTTAATGTAGCCTCACACTCTACAAGGCAGCATGAATGGAGGGAGGGGAGACAGCATGACAGACAGAGACACACACCCTGTGTGGGAGAAAGAGAGAGAGATGCGCATTGCCCCTTTAAGAACACTGACCCCACTCTAAGTACACTGCCTTTTTAAGTTAATCAGCAAGCTGAGATGGCAGCTGCTGCCAGGAAGCTTCCTCCGTCCTGAGCCCTGTCATGTGTCTCCCCATCTCTATGGAAGATGGGGTAAGCAGGGTGCAAGAGCAGGGTGGAGGGGGACACCCTGGCATTAGCCCCTCTTTTTTCCCCTCTCCCCGCACAGGAAGCAAGAGGCTCCGGGGAGCAGCTCCAAGGCAGAGGGCAGGAGCAGCACATAGCAGTGGGGAGAGGGACAGCTGAACTGCCGGCAATTGATAGCCTGCTGGGCGGCTGCCGCACAGGGAATATAGGGGAGCGGGGAGCTGATAGGGGGGCTGCCGGTCCACCCTGGTTCCAAGCCCCCACCTAGCTCCAACGGGCTGCTCTTCCTGCAAGCAGTGGACAAAGCAGGTGGCTGCCAAACGACGTTATAAGGGAGCATTGCACAACTTTAAACGAACATGTTCCCTAATTGATCAGCAACGTAACAACAACGTTAACCGGGACAACTTTAAGTGAGTAGTTACTGTACTATCCTCCAAAGCACTTGCAACCCCTCCCTCCTTGGTATCATCCTCAAACTTTATAAGTGTACTCTCTATGACATTATCCAAATCATTGATGAAGATATTAAACGGAACCAGACCCAGAAATGATCCCTGCGGGACCCCCTTGTTATGCCCTTCCAGCAGGACTGTGAACCACTGATAATTACTTTCTGGGAACGGTTTTCCAACCAGTTTTTCACCCACCTTATAGTAGCTCCATCTAGGTTGCATTTCTCTAGTTTGTTTATCTTTAAATACCTTAAAATCTGGCCTTTAGAAGCCTAAAAGTGGACCTGCTCTGACACTTTTTTCCATCAATAGTCCAAAAACTTTATTTTGGGACAAAAAGTTGAAATTTGCTATAGAAACCAGTTTTGACAGAAGAATTTTGACCAGACTTACCCTAAAAGTCCCTTTGACTTTCACTGAGATTTAGGGTACATCTACGCTTTGAGCTGGAAGGTGCAAATTCCAGCTCCAGGAGACATAGCCATACTAGATCTGATTGAGCAACCATGCTAAAGGTAGAATGTAACACCAAGACTTTCTACTGCACATTATTGGAAAAATATGACTTCTATTATGGAACTCAGGTATGATAAACTATTAACTGTCTTAATGGAAGCTTTCACACTAAGTACTTACATATGAGGTGTGCAAAAAGAGGGTAAGTATTTAGAAATCTGGTCATTGTTTTTAGCGTACGCGGAGGAATAGGCTTCCCAGGTAGCAAGCCACAATGATTAGCCACATTCTTTGAATATTATCTTGATCATTCCTCAGCAATAATATGCACTGTAGTTTAAAAAAATATACAGCTGCATCAGCCTGAGTATATCCCTAGCTTCTTTGCGGGTCTAGGCCTAAGTCAGTTTGGAAAACGGGACTTAGGTGCTATTTGAAATTTTTACCCTAGATCAGTTAATAAAACATAGTCCCTCAGTACAGGGACTCATTAGCCTTTTACACCCATGAAGGTCCCCATACTGTATCCTCTCAATATGAACTATTTATTGAATTATTTATTAGAGGAAACAAAAAAAAAAGAGAGAGAGAGAACACCAAAGTAATGTCTCCGTGAGAGAACATAATGTGTGTGTGTCTCCTCCATAACAAGCTACTGTAACTCTGCTTCTCAAAATGGCTTCTTGTCTCTCCAGGCAACAGAGATGTAAAGCTGCAGTACACAGAAAAAGTCAGTAGCAATTACATCACTAAATACATCACAGGACTACATCAGCTTTTTGTCTTACGCTGGGCACACTGTCAGCACTTAAGAAATAATTGATAATAATTAATGGTCAAGAGTATGATTAACAAGCAACAAAAGCTGCATAGTGTGCGCTGAGCAGCTCCAGGCTTGTGCTCTGTAGGCTTGCTAGAGCAAGAACACTACCACCACTCTCGGAAAGCTGAACTCTGAGCCCCGACAGACCACACAACAGAGCACCAATGGAGAGAGAAGTTCTCTTTATTGATTTGATTGAAGTTTATTCACAGAACAGGTATACCAAAGGCAGAGATGCCCCTCTAGTATGCTTCAGCACTCCCTTGCAAGAACCACAGCTCTATAGGTGAGAGGTTAGTCCACAAATCCATTCAATCCTTGGCTTCAGGCAAAACTGCCGTATCAGATGAATTAGTATTAAATATAGGCAGCATGTTTAAAACAAACAAAAGGAAGCATTTCTTCACACAATGCACGGTCAATCTTGCCAGAGGATGTTGTGAAGGCCAAGACTGTAACAGGGTTAAAAAAAAAACTGGATAAGTTCATGGAGGATAGGTCTATCAATGGCTATTAGCCATGATGGGCAGGGATGATGTCCCTAGCCTCTGTTTGCCAGAAGCTGGAAATGGGCGACAGGGGATGGATCACTTGATGATTACGTGTTCTGTTCATTCCCTCTGGGGCACTTGGCATTGGCCACTGTTGGAAGGCAGGATACTGGGCTAGATGGACCTTCGGTCTGACCCACTATGGCCGTTCTTATGTACAGAGCTGGTTTTATGATGCTGACACTTGTCCAAAGAGAACTGTATTGAGACCACAAGACTTACTCATGTAGACCACCAGAAGGAAATGATTTTCAGTCATTAACAACCAAACCTGGATTTGAACTGTCAACATGAGGGTTGAAAATGTCTATTGCATACTGGAGTGGAATGAAACCAACTATATTTTTCCACTTAAGGTCAACTCAGGATCTGAAATCAAGTTCTCAGGTAAAAGGCTAATTACATTCTTCTGCTGAACAACCTTTTCCTCTCTCATGTCACCATAGAATCATAGAATATTAGCATTGGAAGGGACCTCAGGAGGTCACGTAGTCCAACCCCTGCTCAAAGCAGGACCAATCCCCAACTAAATCATCCCAGCCAGGGCTTTGTCAAGCCTGAGCTTAAAAACCTCGAAGGAAGAAGATTCCACCACCTCCCTAGGTAACACATTCCAGTGCTTCATCACGTTCCTAGTGAAAAAGTTTTTCCTAATATCCAACCTAAACCTCCCCCACTGCAACATGAGACCATTACTCCTTGTTCTGTCATCTGCTACCACTGAGAACAGTCTAAATCCATCCTCTTTGGAACCCCCTTTCAGGTAGTTGAAAGCAGCTGTCAAATCCCCCCTCATTCTTCTCTTCTGCAGACTAAATAATACCAGTTTCCTCAGCCACAAATCATGTGCACCAGCCCCCTAATCATTTTTGTTGCCCTCCGCTGGACTCTTTCCAACTTTTCCACATCCTTCTTGTAGTGTGGGGCCCAAAACTGGACACAGTACGCCAGATGAGGCCTCACCAATGCCGAATAGAGGGGAATGATCACGTCCCTCGATCTGCTGGCAATGCTCCTACTTACACAGCCCAAAATGCTGTTAACCTTCTTGGCAACAAGGGCACACTGTTGTCTCATATCCAGCTTCTCGTCCACTGTAAACCCTAGGTCCTTTTCTGAAGAACTGCTGCCTATCCACTCAGTCCCTAGTCTGTAGCAGTAGATGGGATTCTTCTGTCCTAAGTGCAGGACTCTGCACTTGTCCTTCTTGAACCTCATCAGATTTCTTTTGGACCAATCCTCTAATTTGTCTAGGTCCCTCTGTATCCTACGTCTACCCTCCAGCATATCTACCACTTCTCCCAGTTAAGTATCATCTGTAAACTTGCTGAGGGTTGAATCCATGCCATCCTCCAGATCATTAATGAAGATATTGAACAAAACTGGCCCCAGAACCGACTCTTGGGGTACTCCGCTTGATACCGGCTGCCAGCTAGACATGGAGCCATTGATCATTACCTGTAGAGCCTGATGATCTAGACAGCTTTCTATCCACCTTATAGTCCATTCATCCAGCCCATACTTCTTTACCTTGCTAGCAAGAATACTGTGGGAGACTGTATCAAAAGCTTTGCTAAAATCAAGGAATAACACATCCACTGCTTTCCCCTCATCCACAGAGCCAGTTATCTCATCAGAGAAGGCAATCAGGTTAGTCAGGCAATGACTTGCCCTTGGTGAATCCATGCTGACTGTTCCTGATCGCTTTCCTCTCCTTGAAGTGCTTCAAAATTGATTCCTTGAGGACCTGCTCCATGATTTTTCCAGGGACTGAGGAGAGGCTGACTGGCCTATAGTTTTCCGGATCCTCCTTCTTCCCTTTTTTAAGGATGGGCACTACAATAGCCTTTCTCCAGTCATCCAGGACCTCCCCTGATCACCATGAGTTTTCAAAGATAATGAACAATAGCTCTGCAGTCACATCCTCCAACTGCTTTAGCACCCTCGGATGAAGAGCATCCGGCCCCATGGACTTGTGCTCGTCTAGCTTTTCTATATAGTCCTCAACCACTTCTTTTTCCACAGAGGGCTGGTCACCTCCTCCCCATGCTGAGCTGCCCAGTGTAGTAGTCTGGGAGCTGACCTTGTAATGAAGACAGAGGCAAAACATTGAGTACATTAGCTTTTTCCACATCCTCTGTCACTAGATTGCCTCCCCCATTCAGTATGGGGCCCACATTTTCCCTGACCTCCTTCTTGTTGCTAACATATCTGAAGAAACCCTTCTTGTTACTCTTAACATCCATTGTTAGCTGCAACTCCAAATGTGATTTGGCCTTCCTCGTTTTACTCCTGCATGCCTGAGCAGTATTTTTATACTCCTCTCTGGTCATTTGTCCAGTCATCCACTTCTTGTAAGCTTCTTTTTTGTGTTTAAGATCAGCAAGGATTTCACTGTTAAGCCAAGCTGGTCGCCTGCCATATTTACTATTCTTTCTACACATCAGGATGGTTTGTTCCTGCAACCTCAATAAGGATGCATTAAAATACAGCCAGCTCTCCTGGACTCCTTTCCCCCTCATATTATTCTCCCAGGTGCTCTTGTCCCTCAGTTCCCTGAGGGAGTCAAAGTCTGCTTTTCTGAATCCAGGGTCCATATTCTGCTGCTTTCCTTTTTTCCTTGTGTCAGGATCCTGAACTCGACTACCTCATGGTCACTGCCTCCCAGGTTCCCATCCACTTTTGCTTCCCCTGCTAATTCTTCCTGGTCTGTGAGCAGCAGGTCGAGAAGAGCTCTGCCCCTACTTGGTTCCTCCAGCACTTGCACCACGAAATTGTCCCCTACGCTTTCCAAAAACTTCCTGGATTGTCTGTGCACCACTGTATTGCTCTCCCAGCAGATATCAGGGTGACTGAAGTCCCCCATGAGAACCAGGGCCTACTAATTTCTGTTAGTTGCCTGAAGAAAGCCGCATCCACCTCATCCCCCTGGTCTGGTGGTCTATAGCAGATTCCCACCACGACCTCACCCTTGTTGCTCACACTTCTAAACTTAATCCAGAGACTCTCAGGTTTTTCTGCAGTTTCATACTGGAGCTCTGAGCAGTCATACTGCTCTCTTACATACAATGCAACTCCCCCTCCTTTTCTTTCCTGCCTGTCCTTCCTGAACAGTTCATACCCATCCATGACAGTACTCCAGTCATGTGAGTTATCCCACCAAGTCTCTCTTATTCCAAGCACATCATAATTCCTTGACTGTGCCAGGACTTCCATCAGCAGGAGCTGGCAGAATTCTGGTGATGAAAAATTTCAGACAAGACAGCTTCTGGGTACTGTATCATGGCTAATGGGCTTGCCAGAGGAAGGAGAAAGAAAAGAGCGGAAAAGAGGGAGCGAGAGAAATCACCCATGCAATTTTACTAGTAATTTTTAAATAAAAGGTTATCTTACTCCCCAGTTTAAATGTTTTGCAATCAAAAACAGTGGAATGCACTAAATCAAGGCACATGAAACTTGCATATGAAGACACAAAGTTAGTTAAGAAAGTTACACTGGCTCATCTTCCCTTCCTATTATGACACTATTGTGGCTTTGCTCTCTACACAACATTAATAATATGAAGAAAGCACAGACTCAGTTGGGTTCCAAAGAATCGTGCTTCTAACCATATACAAACATGCGAGGCCTAGCTACATATATACAGTTACTCTGTTAGGAATTGGTGGCTTCTGCAATGGATGGGGGGAGGCATGAGAGGGCTCCCAAACTGTTTAAAGAGCTACCAGCCCATTCCCATACACTGAAGGCACTAAAGGGTAAAAAGGGGACCCTGGCAGAGATGAGCCTGTCCATCAGCCTCTAAAAACCCCAAGCAGATTTTCATCTCTTGATTGTTTGCATCTTGAGTCCTGCTTGGTGCAGGGTGAGATGCATCAGGGAGCCAATTTCTCGCTCACTGATTCTGTACTGGCCCAGTGATCCTAGTGCAAGGTACCAAAGAGACCACAGGTCTTAGATTCATAGATTATAAGGCTCGAAGGGACCACTGTGATCATCTCGTCTGAACAAACTTTGCCTCTGTTCCCGAGAAGCTGATGGATAGTTTCTCTCAAGATTTGTTTGGGGGTCTGGTCTAGAAATTAATCGTATACTGTTTGCTATGGAATGATCTGCTTAGAAATTAACTAGAACATTTCCAGTTAAGATTACTTGGTACAGGATGTGTGCTAGAATTAACCAATGTGCTCTCACTAGACTAAATAAATATCTTCATGTGTAGTAATAAATGACTTGTTAACATGCTTTTGATAACAGTGAAAAGAAATAAGAGCAGCTTGTTCAAAACAATGATTTTTCTGTCTGGTTTCTTAACACACAGGAACACAGGTTTTACAAATCTCTTGAGTCAATGTATGGGTCAGCCTTGAAATGGATATATAAAGGAGTGCTCCTTCTGCCCAGTGATTATTACTAAATGGAAATTTTAAACCTCTCTCTTTGTCCTCGTCTGCTATACCCTCACGCTCACCTCCTGCAAGTCCCTCCTTGAAGCTGACTTGCAAAAAGGTGGGAAACATGGGCTTTTATTTTGCTTCTTTATGATCTATAAAGGACTAGTAAAAGATTTTTTTTTTAAATTTTCCCCTTCGCTTCTTCCCCCTGCTTGATTATTAGAAACTTAGGTCTATTCTAAACTGGAAAACTCTTCAATAACTAGAAAACTAATGTAATACTGAAATCATAAGTGAAAATTTAGCTTTTGCCCACGGAAAGGATTTCGAGTCTGATCAACTAAAATGCATTTGTTGTCAATGGCTAATTAATATTTTCAATAGAGGAAGCCTTTGTTAAAGATTCAACACCTTCACCTTTTCAACTGTGATGTTAAATACCTGCAATAAACTCCCCTATTACTTCCATTGGTCACCCAAGGATGCTAGGAAAGTGCAGACTTTCCTTACTTTATAATTCTCAGATTTTTAAGAAGAAAAAAATACCAAACAGCACAACAACCCCCTTTGTGTCTACATTAGAAACAAGCACTGAAGGACATATTCCCAATTTTAAAAAAATCCTTAGCAGGTTACCTTTAAAATGTACGTCTTCCCATAGGGCAACACAACCTAGCTGGGCCTGCCACAGACAAATCCTGACACTAACAAGATGCACATTCAAACACATCCCTTCTTGCCATATTTCCCCATCTTTTGTCTTTACAAGATCTGTTTAGACTGCAACATCTTCCAGGACAGGATTTTGTCTTCATACCAGTCAGTAAAACACATCTCATGCTATTAGTTCTATGCTAATGAATAAAATAAAGAATGTTAATAATGTGAAAGAACAAGTTGGTCCTTCACAGTTACAGTGTGAACTTCACCTCTGACCCCTACCAGTCTCTGAGTACATCCCACTAGGTCTCAGGCCTTGGACTGCCACCTCTCTCATGATGGAATCACATGATTCTTCCACTCTCATACCAAGGGCTGGGATACAGTCCCCTGTGTTTCAATCATAATGCAGGTCTGACTTATGAATGCACCCTGCATTTTGTTGGCCCGCACTCCAGGCAATGACGGTGGTAATTAGTGATCAAACAACCTCCTGAAAGTATTATTTGATTAGAACAAAAGTATGTCAGAGAAAAACATATTTTAAAAACAATAAAGTAGCCTGTCACTGTAAGCATATCTAGTTTTTTCCCTAAGGCTTACCATTCCCTGGATCTGGGAAGGCCCAACTACTTTAGACTCCCTTCCAGAGTCTCTCTTTTCTATTTCAGAGTAACAGCCGCGTTAGTCTGTATTCGCAAAAAGAAAAGGAGTACTTGTGGCACCTTAGAGACTAACCAATTTATTTGAGCATAAGCTTTCGTGAGCTACAGCTCACTGTCTCCGTGGACAGCTTTTGAAAGTCTTTCCCCCTCAGAAAGACTTAATTCTTCAGTCTTCTTTTGGACTCTAGCCTCTTAGCCTAACAAAACAAGGTTTGAAACTCACTGGAGACAAGATCCTTAAAGCTAACAGCCTGACCTATCTCCCTTAAGTGTGTAGCTAGATGCTTTTATCTGGGAAGGTGTTGTGTTGCTTCCCTGTTTGTTCTCCCCACAACCCCTATTCAAGTCAACCATTCTGCCATATAATAAACATTCCACTATCCCAATGTAAGTTATACAATCTCTCGCAATAAACTAGGTTACTTTTCAGTATTCTTACATATCAGCTCCTATAGAATTCATAACCTTATTACATATGAGCTCCACTTCTAGCACAGGACCTTCTTAGGCTATTGGCATGAGAAGAAAGTATGTTTACTGCTGTAAAATGGGTTGGCCCCAGCTTCGAAATCTATAAGTATGGCGCTTTAATACCAGCTGAGAGAGCTGAGGTCCATTGCAGTTTTCAGCCCATAGTTCCCTAGAATAGCAGGGGTCTGAGAGTTTGATAGTCCACTTGCTGAGCTATGGGTGTAGATGCTGTCTAGCTGTAAGGAGTCTATGTGAATTCAAGTTACAGTTCTGGTAGGAGCTGAGGTAATTAGACTGACCTTCGATTGTGGTAACTGAAAGCAGGGCTAAACACCTGCAACTATTTTCCCCAAACACCCTAAGTGGGGCTGGCTTAGCTCATGGTGGTTTTCCACCAGGCATGAATTTAGTCTTAACTAAATACATCACAATGTAAATCATAGCTCTCATGATTCAGGCAGAAGAAAGTCTGAATCGTTTGCTTATAAGGGATAAATTCTGCTCTAGTGAACTCATTTCAAAAGGGTTATTATAAAAGCATGAGTGTGCTTTAATTTGAAAAATATTCACAATGGTGCAATTATTTAGCATGTTTATTGCAGTAATGCCTAACAGTCAACCAAGAGTGGGGGACCCCATTGTGCTAGGCAAAAGTAGTAGATGGTTCCAGCCCCACAGAGCTTATAATCTAAATAGACAGGTCAGACAGAGGGTTTGGCAGGACCCTGGAGAAAGACAGCTGCTTCTGGGGACAGAGCAGAGGTGCCTGACCTGAGGTTTCTGCAAGAGGGAACTGCCTGTGTACTGTTTCTTACAACCCCTGTTCAAAGGAATTGAACTTGTGTACATCTGGTGTACCAAATAGGACACTAACCTGCAAAGCCCCAAATTCTGCTTTTGCTCAGCAAAATGGAAACAATACAGTAGATTGATTTTCTTTTGAAAGGTCAACTTGATAGGATGAATGAGGAGGGCTACGTTTTGTCTGGGATTTTCTGATGGAACATTTTTCGATCAGAAAATGCTGATTTGTTGAAACCACCTTCTGCAGGAACGTTTCAACGTTCCGCAGGTAGGTGCCGTGGAGGCAGGGCCCCCCCCGTACTACTGGGCTCCCAAACCAGAATGAATTTTTTGCAGAAATGTGAAATTTCCCATGGGAAGAAATTCCAGTTCTCCGCTCAGCTGTATCGAGGCCATAATTATCATTGTTTTATTGTGGTAGCTGCAAAATGCCTCAGTCCAGCTTGGCAGCCATCTTTTGCTAGGAAGTGTATAAACACTCAAGACATAAGCTTTGTCCTGAAGTGTTTATAATCAAATCTGAAACAAGACTCAAGTGAGATAACTGTGAAAAGATAATGCAGTTACCTGACTGCCGCTCATCACCGTAGCCATCATTGGCTGGCTGAATTCTTTTGGCATCACAGCAGAAGTGGATCTTGAGGATTTCAAAGATGAGAGGATGGTAGGGAGAAGAGGACTGGAAGGGCTAAAAAAATTCAAAATGGGATTTTCAAAAGCACTTTGCACTGGCTGAATGCTGCTTCTCAATCCCATATTCTGTTTTTCTGAGTTGTACCATTGATGATAGTAAATGTACTAGGATTTTAAAATACTGCTGGATATTAATGAGGCCTGGGCTACATCCAGTTTTTGTATTGGTAAAAATATGTTGGTTAGGGATGTGATTTTTTTTAACCAGTTAACGTTGTTAAAAACTCCATTAGTGTGGACACAACTGTACCAGTATAAGTGTGTTTATATCAGCATAGCTTATTTCCCCTTTCCATACAGGAATGGCTGTGCTGCTATAGACACTTCCACACCGGTAGAGTTACAGTGGCACAACTTGTGTGTGTAGACAAGGCCTTAGAATGTGTGGAAGCTTGCACTGCTTTTGCTGTAGCTCTTCAGTGGCAAACTAGAGGACTTACTGTCTGAAGTAGTCCATCTGACACTTTTCACAAGCACTGCTTTCACTTTAAATTAAACCCAGTTTCAGTGCCGAGAGTGAGGACGCAGTAAAAGTTCAGAGGCACACATGATGATTGCAGTTTGATGCAGTGCCCTGGGTGCAGTGCCCTGCAGCAAGCTATCATGTTACTAGGATAATAGCCAGGGCTGGGGAGCCTGTTGGTTTTTCGGCTGAAGTCTTCATCATTTATCTAAATGTAGATCAGCACGTACATGGTATTTTTTTAAAGTGAGAAATCTAGCTGCCATATGACAGTGAAACAGCACTAGATTCCCTATCTTCCATGCAACTCAACCCCAGCTGAATACAAAATCAATCTTATTTGTCATTCTTTATTTACCCTACAGTCCTAAGAGATCATATAGCTACATTTTAGCAAATCTGGGCATGTATATTTTTTGGGCTCCCAGGATACCAAGCTGGAACACATGCATTAGCTCTATAGCGACCTTTCCTAGCTCTCTCCTGTTAGAGTTGTTTTTTGGTCAATTTACCCTTAGGTTAACGGGAACCCAGACAATGGAAGCTATTGTGTAGTTTGCACTCCTTACTTGTAAATCTGTTTTAGAAACAGGAGTCATTAGCAAATGCAGAAGCTTATTTCCTTTACCACTCTATTTTAATTCAGAATAATGCTGAGTGTGCTACTGACTGTCAGAACAAGCAGAGCATAATTTAACAGATGTGAGATTATTATGCACTCATTTCCTGAAGCCGTGAGTTAGAATCTTTTTTTCCTTGTCACACCAAATAGCCACAGAAATACTGTAAGATACAATGGCAAGTCTAATTAATGTTTTCAAAAAAGCGTGTGTGCAATTGAAAGATAAAACTCTGAAGGGGCAGGAAAATTGTGTGTGCAATCAACTACTTCCAAGGGCAAAACAAGTTTATTTTGTCTACAGCATATTGCTGAAAATTCAGAAAAATGACATGGGAATTCTACTACCCATCCAACAAAGGGGTTCACACATAGTTTGCTGACTCCACAGGTTGAGATCTTCCAAAAGAAAATTCTTAAATCTCATTTTTGACGTTCCACTAAAGGATGCAAATCAACAGCTTTTCAGTCGGAATTGGGAAGCCAAATGTTTGAGAACAAGAAAACATTCAGTACCAACTATTTAGACATTTATGTGCCAAAACAGAGTAAGAGGTAAGGGAGCGAAGTCCTACAAAATATTACGAGAACATTTCAACCAACAATCAGATAGCAGGTACATCAGTCTCCCGTCAGCTCCTCTTGCATTGTAGAAATCCCTCAGGGATCTGTCTTTGTCCCTGTCCTGTTGTTTCCTTGTTCTATAGTCCTGGGTGACTTGTACTCTCAGGACTTCAACTGCCATGTCTGCCAATGACCACAAAAATGTACCTTTCTACCCTGCTTTCATTCCTGTCTTTGCAACATCTCATCTTGGATTTCTTAGCACTAGCTCATACTCAACATGGCAAAAAAACAGTTCCTAACCTTTGCTCCCCAATTCCCTCCCTTATCTCTGGGGTGCTGCTGATAATTCTGCTATCTTCTCCCTCCTGCAGGTGCTTAGCCTTTGTGTCATAATCAATTCTTATTTCTCCTTCTTTTCCTCTACATTCTTTCCTCTACATTTTTACCAAATGCTGGCAAAATATTCAAAATCTGTCTTTCCTCTTCATCTTTGTCATCATGAATTTTATTGGCGTCCTGGTCAATTCACATGTTGACTACCGCCATTGCCTTCCTTTAGTGCCTTCATCATTATTACTGTATTATTATTATTACTGTTATTGATTTGCATTGCGGAACTATCCCGGGGCCCCAGTCAGCTGTTGGGTCCCCCGTTGTGCTAGCCACTTTATGCACAGATAACAAACAGACCGCCCTGGCCCCAAAGAGCTCACAGTACAAGTATATGACAAGAAACAATAGCTGGATACAAGAAACAGATGGGGGAAGCATGAAGTAGCAATGAGTTGGTCGGATTATAACTACAAAGTAAGAAGCAGCAGTCTTAACATACCAGCTGCCTAGATACAGTCAACTGTGTTGTAAGCATCATGAGTTAAGGAGGCATTTGAAGGAGGATATTACAATGGTTTTGTGGATGTTTATGGGGAACTCCATAAGGAGAGGTACTGGAGAAAGTGTGAAGGTGTTTTTGGGACAATTGGACTGATTGGCGATGAAGACTGATATCATTGGCACTGCTGAGGTGAGGTTCAGTGACTTAACAGCATGTAAGAGAGGATAGATAGGTTGACTTAAAGTGAAGATAAGTAGTTTGTGTTTGAGGAGGGATCACTGAATTTTAGCAGGATTAAAAAGGGGATTATGCACTTACATGGATGACGACAGCAACCACAATTACATAAAAAACAGGGGATCTACACTCTCATGCTTCGAGGCAGATGCCAAACACTAATGTCATGGGGACAGGAAGAAACTTCGCTATGGACAGGTTATTTTATATTTGTCCATTAAAGGGAATCTTGCAACTTATTTATTTCTTTGTATTACCATATCGCCAGGAGCTCCAGCCACAGACTAGGATGCCATTGTGCTAGGCACTGTAAAAACACAGAACAAAAAGATGATTCTTCTAAAGTTTCTTGTACTGGGTGGTGCCAGCATTTCACTAGCAATCAATATAATCACAGGTAAATTGTGCTAAAGTCCTGCCCTTCAAAACTTTCAACCGAAAGGCAACAACTACCCTATATTTTACGAATCCCTTGAGAAATTTACACTCTCCCAACAGCATCTTAAGCTGTCAACAGATCCCCAACAAATACACATCAATCACATAAGCACCACCTTTATATATATTTCCCTTTGCTGTCTGGGGAAAAAGTGATATCACAATGAAGTTCCCCATCATGAATGAAGTATATTGAAATAGCCCCACATCAACTTACATGTGCTGGCAGTTCCACATGACATCATGGGATAGATACAAGATGGATTTCATGTTGATGCAAACCACTGTTTAATTTCAGTAGTATAGATATCAAACAACTCAGCCTTGCTTCATGGCCATTAAAAAAATGTTTACCTTTTCCAGGCAATTACTTAACTTTCCCAATTATCAAGGAAAATGACCTCATTGTAGGAGTAAATGTGCTTTAGGTGATCTACATGGAGGTTACAAAAATACAGGGATTTTTTTTTAAAAAAAGAAGAAATGGGACAGGATTGAAATACTTGACCTGGTGGTTATGACCAAAATGCAGTATTATTAATCTGACCTTCTATAGTGCATTTCATCCAAATGGCTCAAAGCACATTTACAACCAAGTAACTCTGTCTCACAATGCCCTGGTGTAATAAGCACCACACTATCCACTTTACTGATGGGTAAACCAGTGGCAACGAGCAGTTAAGGGATTCGATTGAGGCTCCATACAGAGTGAGTGAGAAGTGGACCCTTTGGGTATGTCTACACAGCATTTTGGAGCTGTGAACAACCATTTCATATGGATGTTATATGACGTGGGGCCTGGAAAGTCAAGGGTGATCAACAGAGCCAAGGGCCAGCAAGATGACCGGGGGTGTAATTACTTTGTCTCTGGCCATATGCTGATCTATCAGAGCAGTAAGTGCTGTCCCAAAGGCTGGGTGAATCTTCTGGATTTGCAGGGAGCAACAGCCAATCTGTAGAGTGTCTTCCCTGGCCAGTGCGGGAGTCTAAATGTTATTTCTAGGGTGATGGGTATGTCTTTTCTGATTCATGGAGTGAAATCCAGATGCGCAAGTACCTGGGAGGGATCAGAACTGGGACCAAGCCATGAGGTTCGGGAGTTAGATAGTAGGTGTAGCCAAATAGTAATCTGGTTCTTGCCTGCTCCCCTCCACCTTCCACCCAGATGCCTTCCCCCTGTTAATGGTTCTAGAAAGTTGAATTTCTGCAATTAGGAAACAAAATGAAAACAGTTCGAGACAAGTATGGTGAGGCTGAAAGGATACAGTAAATGCCGCATCTGAATGAATGAAACACACACATGAATTTTCCTTTGTGTTTCCCTTCCCCTCCTCCTAGAATTACAATCTATAACACCTCTCCTGAAAATATTAAAAGGACAGAGAAAAATGGCTCCAAAAGAATGTTATGTTTGGCTTTTAGAGAGAATTGATTAATATGCTAAATTGTCCTAAAAATTGTTAAATACATTTGCATTGAATTCATAAATCACATTTCCAGTGAATTCATAAATCAATGTGTGTAAGGCACTGAAATCATAACTGGCACTACTGTTTTGGCTCAGTTTCCAGTTTTACATCAGGGACTTATTTTCCAGTTTTTTCCTCTAAGTTGCTGTAATCATGTGCTGCAGTAGAATCTAAACTGAACGACATGCACAATAAATGTGCTCCCTCACTGAGACCATACACACACTATAAAATGTAAAATGTTTATACAACCAAGAAGAGAAAAACAACTCAACTGGTCAGCTTTATCTGCTCCTTATTGGCTTAACAACAAAGAGTATGTATGAGTGTCTTAGGAAGAAGTTTGTGAAGTTTTGCCTATCTGAGAGGCAAAAATTAACTTATCCCCCTCCATCTCCCAAACACCCAGATCTTAAAGATTTCTAGCTTTCTGCATCTAAAGTAATGTGAAACTAATGCAAGAGGAGCCACTGGAGTGAGTGGACACTGCACGCTGACCTATGTGCCTTAGGCCAGGAAATAAAGTTCAGTCTCTTACCAGCACTCATGTGTTTTACACGTTTATCACAGCTTGGGCCTTCTGTAACATAAACCGAGAAATCTTCAAAAACAAAAAGCTCAGCATGCAGCTATTGCCAGAAGAGAGCTTGTTGAAACAGCAGAGCGGGGTTCCATATTATTTATTGTCTCTCATATTTCCATATCAAATACACGTAGTTAAAAGTCAAAAGTTGATCTTTCAAAGTTTCACCACTGGGATCTGAATATGCTCATGAGAATTTAACTGGATTTTAATGGTGATGAACAAAGAGCAAGGGAATCCAGAACTGAAGCTGGATTGGTGCTAACAGTAAATATTTTTTAAAAAATCACCGAGGTAACAACAGGGAGCTAACATACTGAAAAGAAGGACAAACAAAGTTTAAGGCACTAGTCTGCCACTAGACTTCCTGTGTGGCCTTTGGCATGTCACTGAATCTTTGTGTCTGTTTCACATCTCTGACACAGGCATAATAGGAATGCTCTCTCTATTTGCTTTCGGTATTTAGATAAGTTTCTCAGAGCAGGAACTCTCTCTTTTTGTGTGTGTTTGTACAGTGCCCAGCACAATGGGACCTGATCTTGGTTGGGTACTCTTGGGACTAATATAATGCACATAATAAATAATAATATTAACAATCCAGTTCTGCCTATTCCCTTTCATCTACCATTGCATTTTAGCTGAAGTAAACAGAGGGCTCCTCAAAAATAAAAAGCAGTTTTAAGTACTATTTTACTCTCCCTCCACCCCATACTTTAGAACACATTTAAGCATTAGAATTTTTTCTGATATACCCAACAAACACTAAATTCAGAGCATTTGATTTTATAATCCAATGTTCTATACAATGAGTGACTGAAAACTTGGGAAACATGAAGCAATACATCATTTGATTTGGAAAATTTGACTACTTTGAAACTTTAGATGCACATTAAGAAATGCATACTATTGAGTAGTGTTCTTTTTGCTTTGCTATGAAAATAGAGCTTTCTCCATTAACATCCTATGCTTTTGAAAAAGAGATGTTACAGTGCTAGACTTCTGTTTTTAACTGTATTGGGCTTTGGTTGTGCGTGTGTGTGTGTTTTGTTTTTAAACATTTCTCATAGGATTTCTCTGCAAATGAAACAGACGTCTCAATACAAGAGTCTTAATTGCATTTTCCATATAGCGAGGAAAATCAACCATTATAAAATGAGTAACTGGGACCTTGTTTGGTCACCTGAGACACTTGCTTTTCTGCTGTTACGATTCTAAACATTTCAACTCATTTTTAAATGTTCCATGTTTATGGTAATTCTAGTAAAATAAACATATTCTCTTGGTCGTGCGGTGAGGATGCTAACCCGGGACTCAGGAGACTGGGTTCAATTCTCTGCTTTGCCACAGAGTTACTGAATGACCGTAGGCAAGTCACTTAGTCTGTGCCTCAGTTTCCAATCTATAAATCAGTGGTTCTCAAACTTTTTTACTTGTGACCCCTTTCACAAAGCAGGCCTCTGAGTGTGATCCCCCTTATAAATTAAAAACACTTTTTTTTATATTTAACACCATTATCAATGCTGGAGGCAAAGTGGGGTTTGGGGTGGAGGTTGACAGCTCGCAACCCCCCATGTAATATCCTCATGACCCCCTAAGGGGTCCTGACCCCCAGTTTGAGAACCCCTACTATAAATTGAGGATAACACTTCCCTACTGCACAGGGGGTATTGAAGATAAATGCATTCAATTTTTTAAGATACTCAGATGCTGTTATAATGGGGGCCGTATAAATACCATAGATAGACAGATATTGATTTCCACTGTTTATGAAGAAATCCATAAAGCACACAATTTGAAGGAGCATATTTTCAGTAGGGTCTCCCTAACTGTGCCTGCACGAGCATCTATTTGCAAGCACAAAGGATGAAATCCACCACTATGCCAAGGACCAGCTCAAGCCTATGGACCTCTTTAATCTCAGTGAAGTCCTATTTTGAGGGCTGGAGTGAAAATTATATTGTGCATACATCTTGCGCTGGTCCTCTGCATAAGTATGAAATTCCACCCAGGACTACATATCGCATACACTATGTTGTAGTTCCCGACATGCAGGTGAGTCCACTCCTGATTGCAGTGGGCACAGACAGGAAGACTCCATAAGATGTTTGAAGCCAACATTTCATATACATCTTACATGTATTAGCTGTAACAAAAACAAAACGTGCCAGATGCGTAATAGTTTTGGCAGGTGAAAAAATATTTTTATCACGGTAAGAATTAGAGGATTAGATCTGGTGCCCAGGCTGGCTAATTGTCATAAGAGTTTTGGAAATTTTTAATAAAAAGTTAGAGGTTTTTTAACAGTTGATCAAAGGAAAGATACTTTGGACTTGTCATTTACTGGGGATTTTAATAAAATTAGCTCAGTCGTCAAAAGCCAGATTCTGCTACCCTTAATCACAAAGAGAAGCAACTTCCTCTGAAACTAACCCTCATTGACTTGAGTAGGATTGCTACTCATGGAGGAAGCTGTTACTCAATAAAGATATGGGCAGCAGAATTTACTACCAACTACAGAATTTTAACAGCTAGGAAAACACAAACCCATAGTTCTCTTTTACCCAAGCCAGGAAACACCTTAGATGCGGACGTGGTTGTGTAAATAATAAAACTCTTCAACTTCAGAGGATTTTAGAAATGGTTTAAATCACTTCTCTGCCTTGTTTTCCCAAGAGGGAGCCTGTGTCAGAGCTGGGATGAGCAACTGAGGAGATACTGCCCCGCAGGCTGGGGCTCAATCTGCTGGAGAATGCTCTCTCTCTCTCTCCCCGCCCCCCCCCCCCCCCCCCCGGCCCTCTTTTTGGTTCCATCACTTATGTGAGGAACATAATAGGCCAACTGAATGGTATTGCAAATTGTGCCCGAAGGAGTAAAGCAGCTAAATAGATCATTTGCAATTAAGTCACTTACAGAATAGCTATACACAACCCACATGTTGAGCTTTGGCTTCCTGCCGCCTGCCCCTGTACGAAAAATGACTCCAGGAACACTTCTAGAACAAACCTTGTCCTCTTGCCGACTTCTGTGTAGCCTTTGCTTTTACATTCATTTCAAAGTGAAATTACTCCTGGTTGGAATCCAGTTGCACAAAACAAGACAGTCCATTTAATCACATTGCTGCGCTATTTCTTCTGACTTGGGAAAGGAAAATCAGCATTACCGAGAAGTGCTCCCTCCTAAAGCTAACACTGTCGTCTCTTGTGAAAGTGCCTGGCTGGTATAGAAGTGTGGGATGGAGTTTGGAAGAATGCTTAAATTCTGGAGCACAATGCAATTGCATCCTTTGCCATTTTATGGGTTTCAAAAGTCACACAGTGGAGTGAGCTCTGGACTTATTTAGTGTAGATTTCTCTCATGTTTAGTAACCTCTCCCTGATACGTATTACGTTTCCTTTCCCCTAGGCTAACAATGGTTTGTCTGAGCATCTCCTTCGGGAAATCTATTGACTGAACAAGACTAACTGCCTAGTCTATAGGAAGAAGTCCAATGGCAACATAGCAAGTCAGGAAACACTGGACACATCCAGCAGAAGTTACTGGGGGGAAAATTAAATGCCTGTAAGGAAAGTGTTGTAATTTAGTTTTATTCTAGGTCTAAAAGTGGAAAAACTTAAAACTCAGTTGCTCACTGCATTACTGCGGCGCTGTTCAGGGTCTGCCAACATTTCCATTATGAACTGCAATTTTTAGGGGTTTATAACACCGCCAGAAAACCGCTTTGGGATGAAACTTGAAATAAAAGCTCTCTGCCTGAAAACTAATTCCCCCCCCCCCACACACACACACCCCGGCAAAAACTGTTGCTGTTGGTTTTTTGCAAGGGAAAGGGGGTACGCGGGAAAATTAAATTGGCTTATTTTTAAGCCAAGTACGTGAAAAATAATAAGTGAGGATCTAGTGCCTGATATTGGTTTAGCAAAGTTTTTTAAAGCAACCTACGTCAGTTTTCGGTGTCCTTTTTACTACTACATTTAATGGCTTACCTGAGAGACTGCTACTCCCTCTCCCCTCCACCCCCTCCCCAAACACCGTTACAGGTCTGGTCAACAGAAATACTAATGCTAGACCCCACCCCTTAATATAACAGCGGGGATAGTGGGCAGGACATTCTCCCCATAAGGGGAACAGGTTTCTAGAACACCCTACTGTCTCTTTCAGGGCAAGCTGCAGGGCTGATTTGTTTCACTGGGGCTATGTCTACACTACAGCTTATGTTGGCAGCCTTAGCCTCAGCCTTTGAAGAGACAGGGAGGAGTTGAAGTATAAGATGATGAGAGGAGATGGTTCAGGCGTGAGCTGACTGAACTGTGTACTTGGTTTGGTAATTTTATTATTTGTATTATTGTAGTGCCTAGGAACCCCGGTTATGGACAAACCCCATTGTGCAAGATTCTGTACAAACACAGAACAAAGAGACCCCCCAAAGAGCTTACAAGTTAACTATAAAAGAGACAACAGGTGGATACAGACAGATATATGAAGTACAAGGAAACGGAGACAATATTGGTCAGCATGGTAGACAGGAGGTTAGTGACGGTGTACATTTTATTATTATAAATCAAAAGAAAAAATATATAAAAAGTAGGAGAACCAAGAGCCAGATTTACTAAGCTTCACCAGCTCTGCGTCACTGACAACACAGAGACGTAAAACCATCTTAACAGGCGGTTTAAGCAGAGATTGCATCACCAAAGAAGCACACAGTAGCTGAAGGTTACCAATAAATCTGGCCCCAAGTGTTCTCCTGGTAGAGGTCTAAAATCTATTCTTCCCTTACCATTCCCACTGCTAAAACCCGTGTCCGTGGCCTTTGGCCAATTCTCATTTTGACTAGCTTAACCTCTTTCTGACCTCATTGTCAAGACCTTCCAAAAAGCTGGAAAAAAAATTCATCTGCTGCTTGGATCGTGTCACTCCGCTCGTCGAATCCCTTCACTGGCTTCCTCTGTTTATGCATTAAGTTCAAGACATTTGGCCCAACCTGTTTCCAAATGCATGAATAAGAGCTTCTCTTACCCAAAAAACATCATACGCTCACTAAGCCTGATCTTTCAATTTCATCTGGTTACAGTACCTGGTGCACGGTTCTCTTGAAGTTGGATAGTCATTTTGCTGTAAACACCAACGCTGGTTTTAAAAGAACCACTGCGCTTAAGTTCGAAGCACTGGAACAAATTGTGAGACTCTTACTGAGACTGAGTAGTACCCGAGTTCCCCAGCAGTCCCACTGACGTCCATGGAACCACGGTGGAGTAAAGTGCCACTCCATGAGAGTTAAGATAACAATCCACAAAGGGATCAGAGTTTGTTAAAAATGAAAGAATTTTTGCAGTCTAATTTACATTTCCAGAAGGGTTCAAAAATCATGAGTCAGCCCCACAAAATCTTGAGACTGCCTTTAAAATCCGGGAGATTTTTTTTTTTTTTTTTAAAGAGACTGCATTTTGGGTTTTCTATTTGCTCCTGGTTTTTGAGCCTTTAAATCTGGACTGAGGTCATATTTTCAAGCTTTTCTCCACAGTCACGATGGCTAGTAGTTTTTTTTTTTTTTAATAAATGAAAGCTGAGATTCTTACGTATTCATGTGATGTCAGGAACTAGGGCTTTAAGAAACACATTAAATATTGCTAGACTTGCATTAAAATTATGAGAGCTGTTAACAAGGCTGTCATAGTTCAGGGCAACTGCACCTGCATTCCCCCTCCATGCTGCAGCAAGGGCATCCCCACTCTTATGCTTCTGGTCCCCAGTCATGGCCTCTCTTTGGTGGAGATGCATCTCTCTCCCTTCTGACCAGGGTATTTCCAGTCTGCACTGTTCCCTGACTGAACTGTGATATCCCCAGCAAAAGACAAGCAAAAGACCTAAGCAAGCTTCTTTTACCTTCTCTTCAGAGATGGTACACAGTGTAATTGCCACAGTTATAAATTACCACATAGCTCTTTCTAAGCAAGCCTATTTTATTCTTTGGTAGCAGAAAACATTCCAAAAACAACAAAAGAATCTGCACACATGCTAATAAGCCTACGAGAGATCACATCAACTCCTACCTACATGGGCTCTGGCCAGTAAGCAGTCCTTTAAAACCCCACACAGGTGTTTTCATGTGGCTTCAAGTTCATAACACCCTTTGCCCAGAACAAAAAACATTATGACTCTGAGTCACTCATTTATCCAGTTAAGGCCTTTGAAGAGACCAGGAATAGGTAACCAGCCAGAAAATGGTTTTCTGCTCAAGGCTCAGCTTTAAAAGAATGGATTCAGAGATGGATCATTTGCATTCCCCTTCCCACAAGTATTTCCTAAAAAATCCCCTTCATATGTATTCTCCCAAGAAGTCCTTTGAAGTACCTAACACTTCCTAGATCGCATTAATTGTGTCTTCCTCCTAAGAAAGTTCTATACAATCCCACAACAGTACATAAACATTTCCATTACTAATACAATTGATTCCTAAAGCACTTAATTTAGTAAATGTTAACTTAATTTCGTAAGGGTTGGCCACAATATTGTCATATTTGTCACAACTGCATTACACCATTTATGTTGTTTGCTTACCTTTTTCTATTTCACTCAGCATGCACTGTAAAACATGACTGACCATCTTTTGTTCCCCCTTTCCCTCCCGCTATGGGTAGTTCCATTGATTTCAATAAGACTACTCACGAAAATAAGGTTAAGTGTCTGTATATGTATTTGCAGGACCAGGGACTATATTAGTATTATTTGTGTTTCACACGTAATGCTGTCTGAGGTTACTTTACCCTACAAAAATGTTTGGTTAAAGACTGCTGAATGTCATCTTCCCCTCATTCCTTCCTGCCAAGGGAAAAGAGCAACCTGTCAGAGCTGGTTGAAAATAGAGTATTTTCTGTAAACATTTTTGTAAAAAGTGAATTTTGTGTGTATTTGATATAAGAAAAAAAATCCCCCCCTTCCTCCGCTTACAGTGGCAAAATGGAAAAAAGGAAGTTTAAAGGAGAAGGGACAGGGGGAGGGAGAGAAATAAAAAAAAAATCTGATTTTGGTTTTCAAAAACAAGGACAAAGTGTTTTTTTCTGAGGAAAAACTACAATTGTGATAAAAACCAAATATTCTCTGGCAAAATTTCCATTTTGTCAAAAAGCTATTTTTTCATTGAAATATTGTTTTGATTAAACAAATTTCATCCAACTCTACTTGTCACATTTCAAAACCTCATGCAATAAGGGCAGCGAGCCTGAAAGCCTGGAATGGAATTCAGCACATCTTAGTGGAGGATTTCAATGAAGCCACAAGGGGAAAACATTTAAAGATCCATATGTCTGTTTGGCATGAAACCAAGTTACATTAAATGCTACTGTTATTCAGCAACACAAATTTACTCACATTGTGTTCACATGAGGACTAATTGCTTTGCTAGGAATATTGCTGATGTTTATATAAGTTTATTCTAATGAAAACAATACTTTACAAACTATGAACAAATGCATACCGATAGCTTTACAGTGGCTTAACCAAAGTACTGGTAGTGCTTCAAAATGGGAATTTATACAATATCCATGCTCCCCAATGCTGCAGATGCTAAGTGTAGTAAGAAGCGCCACTAATTCTCTTATAACACAAGTAGATTGTACCTGATCTCTATGTTGGCCATGAAAAGTTCTTGGGGTCAGGGGGACTACAAACAATTATAACCTTGGGAGCCTGCTAGGTCTGAAAATGCTTTTTAAGAAACTCTAATGTGTGTTCTCTTGTGCACTGGACCGTGACGTGAAACTGCCTCATCTATCACGATACTCTACAGAAATCATAGAATCATAGAATATCAGGGTTGGAAGGGACCTCAGGAGGTCATCTGGTCCAACCCCCTGCTCAAAGCAGGACCAATCCCCAACTAAATCATCCCAGCCAGGGCTTTGTCAAGCCTGACCTTAAAAATATCTAAGGAAGGAGATTCCACCACCTTCCTAGGTAACGCATTCCAGTGTTTCACCACCCTCTTAGTGAAAAAGTTTTTCCTAATATCCAACCTAAACCTCCCCCACTGCAACTTGAGACCATTATTCCTTGTTCTGTCATCTGCTACCACTGAGAACAGTCTAGATCCATCCTCTTTGGAACCCCCTCTCAGGTAGTTGAAAGCAGCTATCAAATCCCCCCTCATTCTTCTCTTCCGCAGACTAAACAATCCCAGTTCCCTCAGCCTCTCCTCATAACTCATGTGTTCCAGTCCCCTAATCATTTTTGTTGCCCTCCGCTGGACCCTTTCCAATTTTTCCACATCCTTCTTGTAGTGTGGGGCCCAAAACTGGACACAGTACTCCAGATGAGGCCTCACCAATGTCGAATAGAGGGGAACGATCATGTCCCTCAATCTGCTGGCAATGCCCCTACCTATACATCCCAAAATGCCATTGGTCTTCTTGGCAACAAGGGCACACTGTTGACTCATATCCAGCTTCTCGTCCACTGTAACCTCTAGGTCCTTTTCTGAAGAACTGCTGCCGAGCCATTTGGTCCCTAGTTTGTAGCGGTGCATTGGATTCTTCCGTCCTAAGTGCAGGACTCTGCACTTGTCCTTGTTGAACCTCATCAGATTTCTTTTGGCCCAATCCTCTCATTTGTCTAGGTCCCTCTGTATCCTATCCCTACCCTCTAGTGTATCTATCTCTCCTCCCAGTTTAGTGTCATCTGCAAACTTGCTGAGGGTGCAATCCACACCATCCTCCAGATCATTTATGAAGTTATTGAACAAAACCAGCCCGAGGACTGACCCCTGGGGCACTCCACTTGATACCGGCTGCCAACTAAAGATGGAACCATTGATCACTACCCGTTGAGCCTGACAATCTAGCCAACTTTCTATCCACCTTATAGTCCATTCATCCAGCACATACTTCTTTAACTTGCTGGTAAGAATACTGTGGAAGACCGTGTCAAAAGCTTTGCTAAAGTCAAGGAACAACACGTCCACCGCTTTCCCCTCATCCACAGAGCCAGTTATCTCGTCAGAGAAGGCAATTAGATTAGTCAGGCATGACTTGCCCTTGGTGAATCCGTGCTGACTGTTCCTGATCACTTTCCTCTCCTTTAAGTGCTTCAGAATTGTTTCCTTGAGGACTTGCTCCATGATTTTTCCAGGGACTGAGGTGAGGCTGACTGGCCTGTAGTTCCCCGGATCCTCCTCCTTCCCTTTTTTAAAGATGGGCACTACATTAGCCTTTTTCCAGTCATCCGGGACTTCCCCAGATCGCCATGAGTTTTCAAAGATAATGGCCAAGGGCTCTGCAACCAACTGCTTTAGCACTCTCGGATGCAGCGCATCTGGCCCCATGGACTTGTGCTCGTCCAGCTTTTCTAAATAGTTCCGAACCACTTCTTTCTCCACAGAGGGCTGGTCACCTCCTCCCCATGCTGTGCTGCCCAGTGCAGCAGTCTGGGAGCTGACCTTGTTCGTGAAGACAGATGCAAAAAAAGCATTGAGTACATTAGCTTTTTCCACATCCTCTGTCACTAGGTTGCCTCCCTCATTCAGTAAGGGGCCCACACTTTCCTTGACTTTCTTCTTGTTGCTAACATACCTGAAGAATCCCTTCTTGTTACTCTTAACACCTCTTGCTAGCTGCAACTCCAGGTGTGATTTGGCCTTCCTGATTTCACTCCTGCATCCTCGAGCAATATTTTTATACTCTTCCCTGGTCATTTGTCCAATCTTCAACTTCTTGTAAGCTTCTTTTTTGTGTTCAAGATCAGCAAGGATTTCACTGTTAAGCCAAGCTGGTCGCCTGCCATATTTACTATTCTTTCTACACATCGGGATGGTTTGTCCCTGTACCTCAATAAGGATTCTTTAAAATAAAGCCAGCTCTCCTGGACTCCTTTCCCCCTCATGTTATTCTCCCAGGGGATCCTGCCCATCAGTTCCCTGAGGGAGTCAAAGTCTGCTTTTCTGAAGTCCAGGGTCCATATTCTGCTGCTCTCCTTTCTTCCCTGTGTCAGGATCCTGAACTCGACCATCTCATGGTCACTGTCTCCCAGGTCCCCATCCACTTTTGCTTCCCCTACTAATTCTTCCCGGTTTGTGAGCAGCAGGTCAAGAAGAGCTCTGCCCCTAGTTGGTTCCTCCAGCACTTGCACCACGAAATTGTCCCCTACACTTTCCAAAAACTTCCTGGATTGTCTGTGCACCACTGTATTGCTCTCCCAGCAGATTATCAGAGTGATTGAAGTCTCCCATGAGAACAAGGGCCTGCGATCTAGTAACTTCCGTGAGTTGCCGGAAGAAAGCCTCGTCCACCTCATCCCCTTGGTCCGGTGGTCTATAGCAGATTCCCACCACGACATCACCCTTGTTGCTCACACTTCTAAACTTAATCCAGAGACTCTCAGGTTTTTCTGCAGTTTCATACTTGAGCTCTGAGCAGTCATACTGCTCCCTTACATACAGTGCAACTCCCCCACCTTTTCTGCCCTGCCTGTCCTTCCTGAACAGTTTATATCCATCCATGACCGTACTCCAGTATGTGAGTTATCGCACCAAGTCTCTGTTATTCCAATCACATCATAATTCCTTGACTGTGCCAGGACTTCCAGTTCTCCCTGCTTGTTTCCCAGGCTTCTTGCATTTGTGTATAGGCACTTGAGATAACTCGCTGATCGTCCCTCTTTCTCAGTATGAGGCAGGACCCCTGCCCTCTCGCGCGCTCCTGCTCATGCTTCCTCCCGGTATCCTACTTCCCCACTTACCTCAGGGCTTTGGTCTTCTTCCCCCGGTGAACCTAGCTGAAAGCCCTCCTCACTAGGTTAGCCAGCCTGCTTGCGAAGATGCTCTTCCCTCTTTTGGTTAGGTGGAGCCCGTCTCTGCCTAGCACTCTTCCTTCTTGGAACACCATTCCATGGTCAAAGAATCCAAAGCCTTCTCTCCGACACCACTTGCATAGCCATTTGTTGACTTCCACAATCACGTAGTCAGTCACTCACTGCCGGTATGGACTAAACATCAACACACCAAATTTCAGATGTGGAAGTTAAGGGCATTTATATAATCCAGAAAGACACATGTCACAACCTATCTTGCCAATAAGGCTGCCAAATACTTTCACATATACAAATAAATTAGTGATTGAATTGTACTATAAAAACAATAGCACATCTTACGGATTTTACTTGCTAATTCCACATGGTCTGGTATTAATCAGACGCCTTCAAAAACTGTATTTTCTTCATGGGGAAAGTGCTGTTCTTCCAAGAAAGTCACCTTCAGTGTTTCAGATGTGTACATTTTTCCTTACAGAAGCATCTTTTTAAAAACACATTTGAGGAAGAGCCAAAGATGATTTAATGATGCACTTACTCAGACCTCTGCAAATTGTCTGTTTTTTGGGTCAGACTTCTGCATACAAATGTGTTTTGGCATTTGTAACTGTGGTATTATCAGTCTTTTCTTTTCAACAAGACAGTTCTGACTTCTGGTTGTGAGTCACACTAACTTATAAGGACAAATGGAATCAGAGAATCCATCATTTCCAAAGAAATGTATGTCAGCACCATATTAAAAGATACTGGCAGCCTCTTGCTTTTCCTTCGATCAGGTCAACTCTTACTGAAGTAATTTGAAGTAAGCGGGTAGTGTGGCTACCCGCGTTGTCACTGAATGTATCACACATAGGTTTATCCTTATTGGCCTTATAGGGTATAGCTACACTGCAGTAAAACACCTGTGGCTGACCCATGTCAGCTAACTCAGGCTTGTGGGGCTCAGGCTGCAGGGCTGTTAAATTGTAATGTAGACATTCAGGCTTGGGCTGGAGCCTGGGCCTGAACGTCTAAGCTTCAATTTTATAGCCTTGCAACCCAAGCCTTGCGAGCCCAAAGTCAGCTGACATGGGCCAGCCACAGGTGTTTTATTGCAGTGAAGATATACCCATAGTGTCTCACAACACGGCAAAGCCACTGCAGTTCCAAAGCACAGATGAAAAGGGGTGGATGCCAGGAGCCTATGCTGAGGGGTGGTTTGTGCTGTGTAGACTGCAGAGTATGGCTACATATCATCAGCAAGTGTGCCTGGGCCCCATAGCTTTTTTCAGGGTCTGGTTAGTATGGACGATCTGCTTCTAAATGAGGCCTCCAAACCTTTCCTTTCTCCCCCAACATGCAGGAAACCAGGAGAGCCAGAGAGGTACTTCCAGCCCCCCAAGATAGAGTAGGGGCTGTGAAATGCTCTGGTCCCATTGCACACCCTGGGAGAGAACAATTCTGCCTCACTTCACACCCCACTGTGTTACGCAATACTCAGATGAGTGAGGGTTTGATCCTGCTTCCGTACAAGTCAATGGAAAATTTCCTATTAACTTTAATGGTGAAGGATCAAGCCTCTATTGAGACTGGGTGGTGGGGGCAGGATTTGGAGCAGTAGGGGCTTGATTTATATAGTTATATATTAGGAATAAGGCTACAATTTTGGTCACTGAATCCGTGACTTCCAGAGACCTCCATGACTTGAGCCTGCAGTGCTTAGGAGCTGCAGGGTCCCCCGCACCACCTGGGAACTGTGGGGGCCCCGAGCTCCCAGCCGCAGCGGGCTACAGGTGCCCCGCAGGTCCTGGCTGCTTTGAGTGCCCAGAGCTCCACACCAGGGCCCCTGCGGGTGGTGTAGTGACCCTGCATCTCCCCATTTTGTCATGCATATTTTTAGTTAAAGTCACAGAAGCCCATGATCTTCTTTATTGCCCGTGACCCGTCCATGACTTGCTAAAAATAGCCTTAGTTAGGAACAATTCTATCAAAGTCAACAGTCATATCAATGAGAGAAAAGGAAGCGGGCTCAGTGTCAGCCTATGGACAACACAACTCAAGTTATATTCATCACTCATTGATCATTTAGGCATTCAGTTAATAAAGGACAAAGTTCTCTCAGAAAGTGATCTGAAGGTGGGCATTGGTGTTTTTGTTGTTGTTTTTTAATATAAACGAGGTTTGTTCCTGAACTATATTAACTAGCAAATGAATGATTTAACTTAAATTTAATAACCAAAACCAAACATAGAAGCAATGCCCTTGTCAAACTGCAGAAACCCCCTTATAACACTGAAAAAAACAACAATCAAAACCCAAATCTAATAGGTGGGAAAATTAGAGTTCTAACTACACAGCACGTACTAAATCCCTTCATTTGCATTTTTTACATAACTGTGAGTACTGTTCACAAATATGGTCAAGATTACTTTGGGTGTCACTGATCCACATAACTAAGGCCTTGGCTACCTACATAGCCATACATACCTACCTACATACCTACCTTGGCTACATTTTTCTGTAAAATTCCCATTAGTGCTAGTACTATTTCAGCCTGGGACAACATCAGTAAGTACCGTAGGCTCTGACTGAAGTCAGTGGGATTATTCACATTCTTAACGTTAGCCATGTGCTTAAGTATCTTGCTGAATAGGGGCCCTAGTGTAGATACATGACCAGTAGACCATGACCAGTCAACAGAGCAGCAGGTTTAAGTAGCAAAAACTGGCCTGGCTTATCTAGACTGCGGCTCCCTCTGGTTCCAGGTAGCTAGAGAAGGAATGTGCAGAGCTCATGTGGATGTCTCAAACTTTGTGTGACAAGTATATCTTTTCACTACTAGTCAACTCACACTACAGTCTGATTGTCTAAAGCTCCAGGATTAAGACAGCGATCGATAGCTCAACTCCTCTGGCACAATGGAACTCTCTGAAGTGAGTAAAGCTCGACTGTTCAGGAGACAAGGTTTTCTCAGGGGCTGGTGTGATCCTGTAAAATGTACCCCTCCGAGAACTAAGGACCATTACAAACCTCACCACCTTCTGAGGCGAGTGCAAGGAACTTTTCTTCAACTTTTTCTTCTCCAACGAACATATAGCAACAGGTATATTTATATTTAAAAGACCCAAAATATACACACTTCCAAAACAAGACACTCCATTGCACATGCTTCTTCCTTTGGATGAGAGAACAAACACCACATGACTGATGTGCAGTCATGTGGCTTAATGCACTACTGGAAGTCATAGCATCAGATACTACGATGACATGCCTGGTATAAAAACCTATATAGAACAGAACGTGCAGCATGGTTACCATCTTACACTTTGCGAAGTGCTTTCAACTACATTAACAAGTGTACCAGTAGGTGATCAACTGTCCTGTATCTTATATTAGGTTACTTCTCCTTATTCTTGCATTTCATTTAAAATAAAAAGCCGTTTCAAGGAGCTTATGCTATATATTCTGCCACCACAAAATATAGCCCCTGTACAAAGCAGTGAAAAGGTCAAATTCTTTCACCTATTTTAACCTCTAGTCACTGCTTTTTAAATTTTTATTATTTTTAATCCCAGGTTACCTGAATTATTTGGATCTGCTCTTCCATGCCTGGTCCCAGGACCCTGGCTGCCTTTACAGATGCCATTTGTGGTCCAATAGGGATGTTTAATTCTCACTGTCTCATTTTCTCACGATCAGTACTAACAGCCAGCAGCCAGTGTAGGCTGGGATTTCAAAGGAGCCTATGGGAGTTAAATTTCCAAATCCTATCCCATTTCAGTGGGATTTGGGCACATATTTCACTTTGGCTCCTTTGAAAATCCCTGCTGTCATTTCCCCAAGTTTATTTTTATTCATCTTCTCTCTCCTTACCTTACCCCTTCTCTTTAAAATGCTGTGTGGGAGAAGCTCAGAGTTGTGAGTCAAATGCATCCGAGGAAGTGAGCTATAGCTCATGAAATAAATAAATAAATAAATTTGTTAGTCTCTAAGGTGCCACAAGTACTCCTTTTCTTTAAAAGGGAAGCAGACACTTGCTGTTCCAATCCAGCCAATGTTAGCAGCACTTGAGAATAGTTAGGGCATAAGATAAGGGAGTTACAGCTAAAATACACAGACATTAAAAAAAAAGTTATATCTGTTTTCCTTCACCTAGAAAATGGGGGGTTGGAAGGTTGTTTTTTGTTTTACTTAGTGACTCAGTTCTGGTTTTGCATCATTGGGCTTTAGTGTCTGGCTTGGACAGAAAAGCGTAACTGCCTAATCAGAGCCTGGCTTTGAACCACCAGTATACCCTGCGCCACACTGTAATCATTTATAAATGCAAGCATCCTGCATGGTAGTGCTTCTCCTGTGGCGAGCTGTCTCAAACACCTAGACTGTCGTGCAGTCGGTTGGGCTACTCCAGGTGCTCATCCCCTCAATCTGTCAGGGAAATCTTAGCACATTAGCACAGTGTATATTAATTGGCACTGCTTTTCCCTCTGTCCTGTACTAAGGGGGACCCACTGGATGCATAGCTCCTGCAGGAGTTGTGCTATCTCTGGGTGGACATGAGGGAGTGGGACAGGCAGTAGCATACACAAGGGGCATCTGTGCAGATGTTAGGGAATCTGCAAATTGAAAACAGAACCACCAGATTCTTTTGGGGTCAAACTACCCAGAAACTGCATGAACTAGTACTTGTAGTGTTTCCTTTCAAGTCTGCATGTGAAGCCGTAGCTAGCCATCTTATTAATGTAGGTTAACCCAAGTTCATCTCAGAAAAGGGAAGGTTCAATTTCTCTTCAGACGGGACATTTTCTAAAACCTCTCCCAGCTGTCCTCCTTTGCTTTCGTGGAGCATGATCTTTGACCAAAAAACAGATATCTGCTACCTTCCTCCATCCATGTCTTAACAGTTTTCTGGCTAGCATAATTCCAACAGGTCCCCATTTCCACGCTTTGCCATCTGGATCTCATCTTTGTGCATGGAAGTTCTGTTCACCCACTTGGCTCCCTTCATCTGCACAGACTTGTTAAATGGTTTTAAAGATGATTTACTACCAAACCTTGAGTGTTATGATTTAACAGGAGGAGAGATTAATGTAAGTGCAGAACTCATAATTTTGATATTAAAAATAAGGTTACCAGTCATTTTTGGCTTCCCAGGTTGATCAGCTGATTTCAGGTTTATTTGTGACTGTCTCTGGCTCCAAGTGTCTGCAGTAACATGCTAGTTAGTCAGGAAGGATTGCAGTTCATAGCACCAATCTATTCACACATTTTAAACCTCTTTTAAATACAAATTTATAATTACAGAAGTTTAAAAACAAAACACACACTTGTGCCTTGTTTCCAAGCAGCACAGAAAACATTTACTGAGCCCAAGAGAATAAGCCTAGTTTAAACTAATTTTCTTTAGCTCACTGAATTATGAACCTTACTAAAATAGCAGCAAGCTCCAGCAGGTATCAGGAACCTGAACAGTTAAATCCATTCAGTTGTTTTTTCATATTTTCCAAATGGCCTTCAAGCCCAAAAGTGAAAGGACAGACTAACTTTGAAAAAAGTGATATTTGGAAGGACTACTGAGAACATATGTTACATGCTGGCTAATTGTGTCCTGTTCTTCGTCAGTGACTGATCCACGTAAGAGGATAAGATCCTGCTACTGTTAAAAGCTCATGGTGTTACACCTGTGCTTGGTAGCTCACGGTTCTGCTTTTTATCCCTTCTTACGACCTAGGCTAGTGGGTCATTAAATATATTTTCTCTCCCCCTCCATCAGGAGGAAGCACCTAAAAAAACTGATGTGAGCACGCACCCACAGAATAATAAAAATCTAGTTTCCCAAATATTTCCTTGCTATATCCCCATTGCCTTCAAAGTGCACTTGGCTCACTGACATCTGAACATTTTCAGATGAAAGGCAATAATACATGGATATTTGAAAGTCAAGGATTGGGAATTGGAACTGCTGGATTCCATTCCTGCTATGAATTATTGTGTTTCATTTATTTTGATTTAAAGTTTAAAATGAGCCACTTGTACAAAGCTCTAGGTACCCTAACACATAATATAACACCACCAACCCCACAGTATTAATTATTCAAAAAGGAACTCCTGACAGTCCACCCTTCTGTCATTCAGGGAAGCACATCCTTAAACTCCACCAAGAGACCAACAGGCAGCCAGAGGAGATCCCAGAGTAGTGGTTTCATATGCTCCAGTGAGATGACCTTCTCAGCAAGTGAGCCACATTGCTTTCAGCCTCTGAATGGTTTTAAGGTGTAGCCGTATGTAAAGTTAAAGTTAAACACACATATACAGGGTTGTACTGCACTTCACAGAAATCATTGAGGTTTGTGTTAAAATGAGATGTCTTTAGCTTCAGCACTGATGCTTGCTATGTACTATCATTGTGGTGATATTTCAGGGTCTAGTTTTGGAATAGCTGTTAAAGCCGTATTTGTTTTGTTTTGGGTATAGGAAATAATAGAGTGAAAGATGCCATAATGGTTCTTAAATATACCCTGTTTTGGGGGGGGAAAAAATCATTCTTTGGGAAGAGCGTCTGTAGAGACTTATATTTTTGTCAACAATTGTATTTTGGAGCCTGCAGGATCACATTTTAAACTAAAAGATGAGGACACTTGAGTCCTCAGCGTGCATTTAAAAGAGCTGTAAATAACAATGATACAAAGAAACCTCATGTCCCTGTTATTTATATTCAACCCTGTGTCAGTGTCTGATAAATCTATTCCTATTTCATTTTTTCCTTTGTATTTTCCACTTTGCCCCAATTCCCCCTCCCCAAATTCAATAACTTTATTGGCATGACAAGGTATTTGTGTTGCCAAAGTCAATACACCCAAGTCTCTTGCTTAACCTCCTCCTTCCCCCTTTGTTGAAGAGCAGACTTAGGACACTGTTGTATGCTCTGTCCCAGAAATCACTGCCAGTATTGGCTATGGCTTCAGTGGGGTCAGCCAACTCCACGGGGCTGAGAGGTTTCTTTCTACCCTGGTGTGTTTGGCCCTAAGCAAGCTTTCACCTATCTTGAAGAGTAAGGGAAGGAAAAAAAGTGTCAGCATTAAAGTACAAGGCATGTAATTGGCAGTAGCAAGTAACAACTTCCTGCTGCTAAAAATATTTTGCGTTATTTCATTTCACTGGCATTAGCAAGTCAGCAGTCTGCTCTGAAACACAGGACATTAAATGGCACACAAACTTTACTATTTGAAATAGTAACTCAAAAGCTTTTTTCTTTGCTGCCCTACGTTTCCTAATTATCGCAGATTAAGTTGAAACAGGTGTGTGCTGAAGCAGCTGAGCTAACATTGCCTTAGCACAGCCATAATTACAACCTGTGACAAGTAGTCTCTTAAAAGTGTAATGATGATGCATCAGTTTGGTTTTTGTACTGTTTTCTGCTCTTATTACAGTTGCTGTCATGGGAATTTGTTAAGCACTAACATTGGGTGGTAACTCATTCTGGTGACAGGCACAATGAGATGAAGAGAGATGACAAACTCTTTTCATCCTGCCATTATGGCTTTCTAATGACATCTGAGAGCAGCTCAAAGAAATTGGAACAAATATGGTGAGAATAGGAATAGTTACAAAGAAAGGACGGTCACGAGAACCAGGATTCATTTTGTAATATCAATGGACTATTTTGGTTCCCTTTATTAAACACCATAGTGGACCTGGAGTTTTGTTTAGTCCCATTGTACAGATTAGAGACCAACTGTGACCAAGGTCAGATCCAGATCTGGATTTCACTACATTTTGGAAGATGTTTGGATACAGATTTTGTGCCCATTTCTACTCTATCATCACACCTGTGAAGTAGGTAAGTGTTATCCAACTCCTGAATAGATATGTTTTGATTTACACACAACCTGGAAAGGGTTTTATGTTAATCAGTCTTTATGGTACAAAAAGGTCATGAATCGTCCAATAATCTCAAAACTCTGAAAATATTAATTTTCAGAAAATCTCTATGGAACAGGTGCTCTAAGAAGTACACTCTGAAGATTACAGATGATTAAACTGGGCCACGGGGAGGATATAAGTAACGTGTTCAAGGCCTGACTTGGACAGTGAGGTTAGGCCCCCTAGCCAGTGTCTAGTTGAGGTCGGGGCATGAATGAAAGTGAGCAAGACTGCCATGATGATGGGGGGTTCCGGCAAGTGGAGATGGCAGAGGTGATATCAGACCCTTTGACTGAGGGAGTACGTTGGACATTAATTACTGGGGTTAGCAACCAAGGGGTATTTTAGACCACAGCTGCTGTTTGATGACCATATTATAGCAGTAACCATGTTCCCTTTTTGCCAGCTGCCCTGGTTGTGATCTTTTCTTTCAGTTGTGGACTGTGCCACTGCTATCCATACTTTCGTACCTTCCTGCTTAGACTACTGCAGTGCACTCTAAGGGACTACTCAGTGTGTAAAGTTAAGCACACGCTTAAGTCTTTGCAGGAATGGCACCATAATTTTTTTTCCTCAAATGTAACTTGAATCATATTACACACTGCTACATTTGTAGGCTGTAAAATTATTTTTATACTTTTTTTTAAAAAAAAAACTATTACAGATTTTTCCAGCTTGGAATAAAAATAGGATGATGTGGAAAATCATGGAACACTATATATTAAAGTTTTGAAAAGAGTTTGGGCCATTTATAAATGGTTTTAATACTCTCAGTATCTTCCAGAGAATGTTGTAGCTTCCATGTTTTGCATATTGGACAGTAAAAACATCAGTAAGTATCAGTAGTTTATCATCATCCAGGCTAGGTTTTAAGAAAGTTGTACGTAACACCAGTGTCTATCTGTAGCTGGATTTATATTTACGAAATAAATGATGCACACTCTTAGGGCTTGTGTGTGATGAAGGCTAGTGTGCGGTAGACACACACCCCAGTTTTCCATTCACTAATGGACCATGCTGCCATGTACTAACCATTCCCTATGCACTTTGATCTCCTCCTGTTTCAAAGCAGGGTAGACCAAAGTGCACTAGGGAACTAGTGAGGCAGCAGGATCCTCACGGACACTTAGTGCATGGCAAGCTGGGTTGTATATTTACCTCACACTAGCCTGTTGTGAATTAACTGTTAATGTAGGCAAGCCCTTGCTGTACATAAACATGTTATTTTGAAATGTTAAGTTAATTTCATTTATTCATTTGACATTGCTGTCTCCACAGGCAATTTCTTTACAATCCAGGAGCTCAATTTTTCCAGTTCAGTTTTGTGTAACTCATGATTAAGATTTGGAAAACTATGAAAAGATGTTGCTACTCCCAATGATTTTAACATCTTGTTGGTCTCTTCACCCCACGAGTGCAGAACTAACTCATCAGCTGTTCCATGACACTGAAATAATTCAGGAAGGACACTTTCATTTTTCTGTAAAGCCTAGATGGGGGAAGAAAAAGAGTTCAAATATGGATTTTAGAAGATGCAAATGTTGATATATGAAAACTTTATATATGGAATTCCAATGTGCTAAACAAGCTCCATTTACAACTGCAAAAAGCTACATGCAGCGTTTGATCCTGCTCCACGTAACATGAACAGAAAGATTCATGTTGACCTGAATACAGCAGAATGGAGCCCGTGACCTTTATAATCTGCTAGACATTCTCAAATAATAGGTACAATAATTAAAGATGCCATGTAACTAAACAAATAATTTGATTGTCTAATGTTCCATCGCACACTTGGCATACTTTGCACAGTATAATAGCAGTGAAACTGCAAAAGTAAGCAAATAAACAATGTGTAAAGATAAAAGTAGTTTTCAAACCTTTATTCCCTGATATTTTGCTTACCAATGTTCTCAGTGCAGAACATTCCCTGCAGTTAATGACCACCTGGAGCTAACCAATTCCACTCCCCAGATAACGCCGTGCTTCAACCGTTTTTGCCTAATTATCAGTTTATCTTTTTAGGTGGAATTTGTATGTGCTCCAAAAGGTATTTGTAAAAAGACTGGCATTCACTCACCTGGTAAACAGCAGATGTCTTATTGAGAAAGCTAGAAAGAGCAAAGACTCCAGCCACATCTTGATGATACCTGTACGCTAAATGCATTGCCATGCCACCTCCCATTGAAAAACCTCCTAAAACGTGACCAAAAAAAAAAAAAAAAAAAAAAGAGTATTTTAGATTTTGGAAAAATATCATACATATAATATTTTATATTATATATATAAAAACAAACTAAGATTCAGTTAGAAAGCTGGAGCGCTAAAAAGAGGAGGAAAAATTTATAAACCAGAATGGTACTATTTCATAATCCTCTCATTTAATGGTCTCCACCAGCTGTTTGGATATTGTAGATGTGTGTTTTATAGACAATGCAAAGCAGAATTCCATGATGTGGGTACGGCTGTCACCTCCAGTTCTTCAGGTGACTTTTCATACTTTGTCAGTCTAGCACTCATGAAGGATGACAACATATTGCCATCACTGTACATAATCAATATTCATACCACTGGACCACCATGCCAGGCAGACTGAGATCCTCTCTTTTTTCACAGGAGAGATATGGCATGGGCAGTGCAGCTGGACAAGCGGAAACACTTCCCTACAAATGTGCCCTACCCCTGTTCTAATAGATCACTTTGAAGGGTAAGAGAATGGATTACTCTCTCTACCCAGGGTCTACCTTTTGGGAACAATAACTAGGCTGCCACCAGCATTTTTTTTTTTTTTTTTTTTTTTTTAAGATGACAGATACTTGCCTGTTAGGAAACTGGCTCTGTGACCATCACGTTACTTTCCATGTACACAATGTAGACGGTATTTTATTATTGTATCCCGCTAATAGAGGACATTAGAAGTGAAGCACTTAGGTGGCATGACTGTCCTGTTGAAATCTCTCCCAGTGCACAGACATAAGCTAACAGAGAATGGTTATGACTTATGCTTAATTAGAACAGTACTTTTACACAGTTCACTTATTTGGTGGTGCATTTGGTTTTCACCAAGTAGTTTGGTGCTAAAAATAGATGTGAAATTCTGAGTTCTGGACTTTTTAAACACAAAACGTGCTGAATATAGATTAGAGGAAAAAGAAATACAGATGAAATACAGTACGATTTTGACTGGGGCTTTTAAAGGCAGAATGGCAGGTTGATGTCATAGTCCATCCACTGGGTTGACCCAGTTCCACTCTACTTCTGCCCTGAACAGCATTTACACAAAGCTGCTAGCATGGAAGTTCTGTAGAGACACTGCACTGAGCATAAACATAACTCTGCACTGTATAATTTAGGTACTGTGGGCTTGACTTGGCCACGTGTTATGATAGTGTATCCCAAGCCACAGGGCAGAAAAATCTGTCTGGGGGTAAGAGCAGCAATGGTGACAGATGATTACAGGCAACTAGTGCTACACCAAAAGTGTGAGGCCCTAGCAGGGGGAAAGGAAATAGCCAACATGCCAGGGGATACACAGATAGGTGCGAGCAGGGGTGGGGGAGACCAGAACGCAACTTGAAACTGCACCTTGTACCACCCCAGCTGAAACCCCCAGGAGAAAACCAGTGCAAATACTGCTTGGTCTTCTCCAGCAGGAAATTTCCTTTTGGGCACAGGATTTCCCACAGCTGTTTATCACACAAAATGCTAAAGTTCAAAGGGAAAACCTAGAACTCAAAAGACCACCACAGAAAAATCCACCGCAGATCATGGGGTGGGGAGGAAGACAGAGAGAGAGAGAGAGAGACTCTCTCTCAATATTTAGATAAAATATTGTTACAACTACCCAAAACTCACTTCTGTAAAACAGCAATGTGTCTTGGCTGAAGTGTGCTTTATTCTCTCTCATGAGATCCAGTTGCTTCTCACCCACTTCCTCATGCCACCCAGGCATGCCATCTTCCAAACTCATAAAAATAGTGTATTACATTCCAAAAGGTTATTGTATGTGTTTATATCCATACATATAAATACACACACTATACACAGATATACATTGTCCATATGTAAATGTAAGCACATTTTTATGTTTTAATCTAGAAAAATGTGTGCATTGAAAACCCATTACTAGTTTGTAAATGATTTAATCTAAAATTTTGCACCCGGTTAGTCACACTCTGGCAAGACTATCTGCAATTACTCACCGGCAGTCTTTGACAATGCAATCACCTTCTGTGTAGAAGAATATTAGGTAATGGTGCTTTCATGTGGCTCATACTACTATGAGAAAATTTAATACAAAGGGCTAGTTCTTTGAATTCAGTTTTCCATGGGAAAATCTGCACTTTATCACTCAATACCACAGTAGCGTCTGGGTAAATACTATATAGTAAATGCTTCGCAGACAGTGATTTCAACGAGTATTTATACATGAAGGCAAAATATTATGATTCCAAAAGGATAATATTTCAATGTACGTCTAAGTTTGACATAATACATAAAACACATGTTCACTCAAGGAGTTATTTTTTAAAAGACTAGAAATATTAAAATGAAACAAAAAACAAAATATACACATTGTTACAGAAAATAAGATCTCATAACCAACACAACTTACAAGATACATAGACGAAAACTACATGCAAGTTTAAGTACTAATTATCTCAGTAGAAGGAAAGATAGCATGGAACATGCAAGACTTACAACATTACTAACCAGATTCTGTTGTGAGTATCCATCAAGATCAACGATGCAAGTTCAGATGTTTTAATCTTAGACATGCAGACCACTCCACTCCCAAGGAGTGCATGGAGTGCCATTAAAATATTAGAATTTGCCAATAGGTTCCACACAGAAAATATCTGCAAGTATCACAGATTTTCCCTTATAACTACAATTCGAGAGATCTGCAGTTAGTGCTTTGTAACAGTTAGTAAATGTTGGCTTTATAATGGATTCTGCTGCATGTCAAGAACATCAAAAAGCAATATGCTCCCCTGTGGCCCTGATTCAGCAAAGCACTTAACTGTGTGCCCTAACTTTAAGCATACAAGTAATCCTATTGACATCAAAGGGGTGACTCACTAGCGATGTAAAGTGTAAACCGGCTAACCGATAAGCATGAGTCATATCGGTAAGCATTTAATTCCGGTTAGCATTTAAACTCTGCTGTGGGACTCTACTGCCGGCGCCCCCATGCCCAGGGCTCTGCGCAGGGCCAGCAGCCGGGACCCCAGAGCTGGCAATGGAGTCTAATGGTTAAACATTTAACCAGTACAATTTTAATAGTTTAAACGTTTACTTTTTTAAAATGCTATTGACATCCCTATGACGCACATTTTTAAAATAGGCAACCACCTATTAGGCCCCAATTCAACAAGGTTTCTCCAACAAGGTTTCTGAGATCCTACACCAAAACCTGCTCTGATGGGGCTGAAGTCTGCTTCCATAATAGGTCTACCACCCATATGTGTCCTCTCTGAAAGTCAACCACTATTAACAGAGAAGGATATGGATAAAGTGAAATTTTAGGACACACTGCCCATGTGGAGGAAACTGCTTGTCCTTGAAATAGCTAATTGTGAGCTTTCATCTGAAATCAGAACCCATCACATCCTCACTTTCCAATAAAGACCGTGAATCAAGGTTGAGCTCTGCATGTGTGATACCCATCTTAAAAATGAGAGATTTAAGGCAGGCTGTTCTCTAGAATTTCAGGTGCAATATAGAGTAACTCAATCACTCAAGTACACGGTGACATAACATGGGAGGAGCAGGCAGAGACTGTGCTTCCCATAAGTATTTTATTCCCTCTCAAGGAAGATTAAATCCCAACAACTGCTGCCATGTTTCAGTGGCAAGTAAATAAATTTTTTCATATACAGTCTATAAAAGGGCTTTAGGATTTTTCATAATGAGATGTTCTGTTTACATGTAAGATCTTCAGACTCGATTCCCCTTAAACCTTTAAATTTCAGTGAGGCTACTCCAAATGGACACCTGAGAGATGAGAATCAGAACCATATGTGAAGCAAAATCTGTTGCTTCAACCACTATGCTTAAACCCAGGAATTGACCAGTTTGCTTACTATAATACTTCAGTTATATTCATTTCTTTGCATTACTCACAACCCACTATTCACTCATCAAACAATGGTTTGGGTCTCAAATCTATAAATGAATGCTTATTTCGTGACCCAGAATGAAGGACGTTTTACCTAAGGTCTCTCTTAGAAGTGCCCTGTATATCCTGTTATATATACTGTATGTTAACAGTTTATCTTCTGATCTCCCTTGTTACATTGTGTTTGATTTCCTATCTCTGACTTCAAAATGTTCAGTTCTTTGTCTTAGAAAGTGGAAGAATATATTTTTCTCAGTCATGCAGACTGCACCCCATAATGGGCTCTAGTTTTGTCTCACTAATGGTTTTCTGAAATCAGAGACTGGAAAATGTACTAGTACATTTGTTGTAGAAAATAATCTTAGATTTACAGTAGAATGGATAGGTGGCCAGTTAGGTTTTTCCATCTAGCTTTAACATGTTCAAAGCCACTTGCCTGGAAACTATTCTACAGACCCATAGACCCATACTGGGTCAGACACTTGGCCCATCTACACCGGTATCCTGCCTTCTAACAGCGGCCAATGCCAAGTGCTTCAGAGGGAATGAACATAACAGGTAATCATCAAGTCATCCATCCCCCTGAATATTAGGAAGCGTTCCCTAATATTCAACTTAAACACTCCCTTTATTTCACCAAGTTACTCCAAATTTAGCACCATAAATAATTCTGCCCTTACTCCTTGATGTTTCAGTGCTCTGCAGCGCTAAAGCCTAGATTCTTCTCTCTCTCGCTAGTGTAAATCATGAGTTGCTTCCCTGAGTCATAATCACGCCCTGGTGTAACTCCCTTTGATCTAAGTGAGAGGAGAACCAGGCCCTTAATCATCACTTAGCCAAATTATACATATTCAGCTTTTTAGAATCTTTCCTCATTAGTCAGGCCCTTCTCTGATAGTTTTTCCAGCTCTTCCCTGAATTTCTTCAAGTTTATCAATATATCTCTGACAATGAGGTGGCCAGAAATGAACATAATATTCCATATGTAGTACACCAGCATAGCATGAGGAGAGACAATTACCTTCTTGCCCATTTTACTGCCATGATGCACTGTATATTCAGGTCTAATTTTCTGTCCACTCTTTCAGCATTACTGATACCCAGATTTATCCTTGCCATTGAATATCTGAGTTTAGGATAATTATTACTCAGAAGTATTAGCTTGTGTTTTTCCAAACTGATTCTCATTTTGTTATTTTCTCCTCATCTTTCTGCCATCTCTAGGGGCGATTTGGGCAATTTCTCTTTCCCCATTGGTGAATGCAACAAAATATCCTAATAAGTGACCTGCAAAGAGACTCATGTGCTCTTTAGTTCCTTCTTTCAAATCAGTATTTCCATAAGCATAAACACACTACAGTATCCCACCTAGACAATTCCCCCAACCTGTTACAGTTTGCTTTGAGCGGAACAGAAAATATCAAGTAAGCACTAAGTACAAAGGCATATAATGAGCATGTGGCCACTAGCTAAACTGCAATAGTGCGTGCGGCAGGAGAGAAAGTGCCTTGACAAGACAACATAACAATAGCCTATTATTGTACATATGAACAATTACTGTGCGCCAGAACTAATGAGGCATACAATTGAATATTACAACAGTGGATGAATGTTAACGGGATAGCACATTTTCTTTATCTACATCATACAAAGAACTTCATGAACATAACTGTCTTTTGTCAGTTCTTCAGGGCAAGGACTTGTTTATCTGTAAAGCACTGCTACATAACTCCCACGCCTATCCCCTAGCAATACTGAAACGTACAGTTCAGAATCCACCACATTCTATCCTGTTTGCTGTTCAGTGATTTCTTAATGCCTTTACAAGAATAAAGGCAGCTTCCTTTTAGTAGCCAGACACTTTCTCTTTTTACAAATTGGGAGCATGAATAAATTTGCTGTCCAGTTTTCTCTCCTGACAAAACACTCAAGCAACATGACATGTTTTCAGTGAACAGCTAAGTGGTACAAGTTCTACATTTTTATTGTAAAAGTGATACTTTTTTGCTGTATGTATTGTTTCATGTTGGAACTCAAAGAAATTTTGCCACATTTTCACTTGATATGAAAAACACATTTTCATAAGACTACAATTATTGAAGTTCACTGGCAGAAAAGTAAAGACCAGCAAGAAAATGTCCGTTTGTCTTTTACCTGATCATCTTATTACAACTATGGTTTAACCCCTATTTCTGTATGCCTTTATGAAGATGAGACCATAGATGTGGTACTGGGAAGATATCTGTCAAACATAACATTAATTTCTTACTGCTGATGACCAGTCCACACAGACAGACCTCTGCAACCATTTACTTCAGTGGCAAAGTGCATGGGTGTAGGGATCTGCTCTCATTGATCAGGATTGAAGGTCAGCTTTGTAACAGTTAATTAAATGTGCTTTTGCTGATATAGCTTATACCAGCTCCCCAGATGAAATAAGCTGTACTGGAAAAAGAACTTTCCCCCCCAGTATAACTGCATTTGCACCTGAACTTTTACTGGTATAAAAGTGTTATTAAAAACAATCCCAACACCACCTGCCTGCACTGCACATTGTTATATCAAGCAAATGTTTCTAGCATAGACCTGGCCTAGCACATGGGAATGGCCTGCAACTATAAAAAGAAATTTTTCTCCTAACAGGAATTTTAAACAGTGGAACAATATTGCCAAGGGAGGTTTTTGAGGCCTTACTTGACAGATTAGATTAAAACCTCCATTTATTTCCACCTTTCCAGCCCCCTGCACCAACTTTGCTCCCTATGAGTCTCCAAGCTTCCCTCACAACCCCACATTTTAAAATCTGTATCTCACTCTCATCTTGTACCTTCTTCCATGAAGCTTTATCACTTGTGAGGTTGTCTCCCTCCTCGTAAGCATCAAACCATCTTTGCTCTTTTCAGCTCCCTCGTAAAAAAGGGACCTTTTATTCTGGGTTGCCTTTCAGAGATGATCCACTAAAGGTAACTAACACAATGTCAAGCTTGAACCGTCATCTAGTATGTCTGTACCATATTAGGTTTATTGCAGGAGTGGGTGGGTGAGATTCTGTGGCCTGCATTGTGCAGGAGGTCAGACTAGATGATCATAATGGTCCCTTCTGACCTTAATATCTATGAGTTTATGAGTCTATTTTGTGTCTCTCATTTTGGCCCTAATCTCAAAGACATATAAGCATGAATAATTCCATTTCAACTGGGCTACATTTGAAGGATCAGGATTTACATGCAGAAGAAACTATCTTCATGTAAATCTCTATGAACCTGAGCACCCAGGTGGCACTAAAATAAAATTAAAACAAACAATAGTAAGAGCTGGTTGAAATATTTTGTATATTAAAAAATTGACATTTGTGTAATTTCACACACACACACACACACACATTCTTTTTAAACCAGCACTAATAATAAAACATTAATATACAGAATAACATTGCACGCCAACTGCAAGATGACCCAGAAGGTTTTTTCCAATCCTAGAATCAATGATTGCATGAGTTTATGGAAATGCTCCAACAATGGGACACTGACAGGTACATGGCAAGCTGGTGATCCAAATGCTAGAACAGATTCAGGATTGCTTATCATCATCTGGTTGGTGGTGCCCAAGTATTATGAAATCCATATTCTACTTGCTTAAAGCAACATTGACAAATTTGAGAATTGGTCTGAATTCAACATGATGAAATTCAATAACGGTAAGTGCAAAGTACTACATTTAGGAAGGGGAAAAAAATCAAACGCATAACTACGAAATGGGAAATAACTGGTGAAAAGGATCTGAGGGTCACAGTGGATCACAAATTTGAATATGAATCAACAGTGTGATGCGGTTGTGAAAAAGGCACTGGGATGTATTATATTAACTGGAGTGTTGTATGAAAGACATGGGAAGTAATTATTTTGCTCTACTTGGCACTGGTGAGGCCTCAGTTGGAGTACCATGTCCAATTGCAGGCACTGCACTTCAGGAAAGACATGGACAAACTGCAGAGAGTCCAGAGGAAAACAACAAAAATTATCAGAGGTTTAGAAAACCTGACCTATTAAAAAAACTGGGCATGTTTAGTCCTGAGAAAAAAATACTGAGAGGGAATCTGGTCTCAGTCTTCAAATATGTTAAGGGCTGTTCGAAAGAGGACTGTCATCACTTGTTTCCCATGTCCACTGAAAACAGGACAACAAGTAATGGACTTAATCTGTAGCAAGGGAGATTTAGGTTAGATATCAGAAAAAACTGTCTAACTATAAGAGTAGTTAAGCTCTGAAATAGACTTCCAAGGGAAGTAGCAGAATCCCCATCATTAAAAGTTTTAAAGAACAATTTGGACAAACACCTATCAGGGATGGTCTATGATGCCCATTATATGTGATCAATAATAAATACATATTTTAAAAAATTAATTGCACTATAAAGACATGAACATGGCTGAACTGAGTAACTGCTGATTTTATTGCTGTAACCCTTGTCCTTCCCTACTCCAACCTTTCCCTACTGTTTGCTAAGCCTGGTCCCTGTACCACGCATATCTAACTTAGACAGGATGACCAGGTGTCAGGTTTTCGATCCTGGCAGCTCTGGTCAGCACCACTGACCGGGCCATTGACTATCCGGTTGGCAGTGCCGTGCAGGGAACCGCAGCCAATGGGAACTGTGGTGGCGGCGCCTGTGGACGGGGCAGCACCCAGAACCGCCTGGCTGCGCCTCCGTACAGGAGCTGGAGGGGGGATGTTCCGCTGCTTCCGGGAGTTGCTTAAGGTAAGCGCCGCCCAGAGCCTGCACCCCTGACCCCCTCCCACTCTCCAAACTCCTCAATCCCAGCCCAAAACACCGTCCTGCACCCCAAACCCCTCATCCCCAGCCCCACCCCAGAGTCTGCACCCCCAGCCAGAGTCCTCACTCCCCCCCATGCCCCAACCCCCGCCCCAGTCCAGAGCCCACTCCCACACTCCGAACCCCTCAGCCGCAGCCCGGAGTGCCCTCCTGCATCCCAAATCCCTCATCCCCAGCCCCAAATCAGAGCCCACATCCCAACCCCCTGCCTCAGCCCAGAGCCCCCCCCCCACACCCTGAACCCCTCCTTTCTGGCCCCACCCAGGAACCTGCACCCCCAGCCCAGAACCTGTACCTCCTCCCACACCCCAGCCTCCTGCCTCAGTCCAGAGCCCCCTTCCATACTCCAAACCCCTCAGCTCCACCCCCACAGTCCCCTGCAAACCCCTCATCCCTGGCCACACCCCCAGCTGGAGCCCTCACCCTCTTCCTACACCCCAGCCCCCAATAAGCGAGTGAGTGAGGGGGAGATGGAGTGGGAGAGGCATGGACAGGGCCTCAGGAGGGGAAAGAGTTCGGTTTTGTGCGAGTAGGAAGTTGGCAACCCAAAACTTAGAATGCAAATCTTTCAAGACCTATGACTTTCTGTGTGTACTGTAAAACAATTAGCAGAGTTTGGGTGCTGTAAAAATAAAACAATCAGCAAAGACAAAGAAATTGAAGTATATGATCTTGTGGCAGACATTATTAGTTACTTCTATCCACTGCTGGCACGTCCGTTTGACATTTCTCCTGTTCACGCAGATAGGATGAAGGAAGATGAGAAGAATAGGAATGGATGGGAATAGGACCAGTGGCAAATATAAAAGCTGAGTCACATTTTGGGGTGAAGGTTTTTGTAAGGTGCTGCGCACACACACACAAAATTCTACTTCTTCATCTTCACATTCAGATACTACAGGAATGGGGCAGTAGCACACGACCATAAATTTACCTCTGGAGAGCTCTGTAGTAAGTGTCCTTACATGAAAGACAACATACTTCATCTTCCAATAATTACAAAAGATGCAAGAGGAGAGAACTTGGAGGCTGGAGACATAAAAAGCCATGGCTGTAGGTGAAGTTGTTTGCCCAGCATGTTTTAATGATTTATTGTTGATTTTTCATCTCTCAGTACTTACAATGCCTTCTTTCTCTGGGATGTCTAGTGCCAAGATATTTCTTCCCCCATCCCATTTTCACACATACTGAGAGGGATGACTATGCCAATATTTACAAGAGATGCAGCCCTTTCATGTTACTTCCACCATGGTCCAGTAGCTATGTAAGAAGTCTAGCAATAAACAAAAAAGTGGTTGTGTCTCTCATGTTATTGTTATAGTACAAGGGGTCAGGAATCATGCATGTGTTTTCTGGCACATGATCAAGTCTACAGGACTGTTATTGAAAGTTTATTTTCACTGGCTGCTTATACAAGTGACTACAGGTGGCAAAGACCAAAGTGCTTGGATCAGCATTTCTGTGGTATACAGAAAGTGACCTGTAAAACTAGGAGAGTAGTAGTAAATCAAAGGTGGCGGAGAGGGAAAAGTCAGTTTTTGCTTAGGTATCCAAACATCATAACTGAACGTTAGAGCAGGCTTCAACATTAATTGACACCTCATTTTTAAATCCAAGGATCTTTCTGAAATTCACACAGAACCAGGGTGCTTGTACTACAGTGGTGGGTGTAGTATAAAAATCTAGATATGAACAGAATAAAAATTATTCTCAAGAGTTCTAAAATGTCAGCATGATTTGCATATTTTAGGATCTGCCTAATTTGGCATAAACTCAGAAGTTTATGACATAAAAACAGTCAAATTTGACCAGTTTTAACATTCCTTTGTATCTTTAATATCCATATAATTCTACTTCTAAGGTTATTTTTAACCAGTAACAGCAAGACCCAACAATAACAAATCAATGTATGCACACAACTGAAAGGAGAGGGGGGCATTTGGCAAGAAAACGTCTTCCATTTTCAAGTTCTGGATTGGGTTATTACTACACAACAATTGAATAAATCCTCTCTTTTTTTAAAACTTATGAAAAAATTCCTTGATTGTGCTCTTTAAGTTGGAAATCTTGCTACCTTTGTAAGACTTTCTGTGATTCCTTGAGAACAACTTCTGAACACTTTTTCTTAAGGAATAAGAACTGTGGGCTGTATACGGCCTTCAATCAGTGCATGGAACTCCCTCAGAACTTGCAGTACACTTTACATCACGTATCAAAAGACGTATGTATTTAAAACTGTTAAACTTAGACTGTATATTTGAAAATGAGGATGTGATAATATTAAGGAGGCTGTTCTTCTGATGTATAGGAATTAGATTGAATTGAAGGGGGAGGAGTGGCAGTACACCACCCAGGTTCCACCTTCAAGGCAAGAGCAGCTGGATGCTTCCTTTAAAATGATCAGTAGTGAAATGGTTAACAGTGTTGATCATTAAGCCGTCATCATTAGGTGTCATGAGAATTAACTGTGTTATTGAGATGAATGGTTTAGGCCACAATTCTTTAAGGAACAAATGCTCCTATTGCATCAACAAACCCCAACCCTGTGTAAAACTTGAATCAGAATAAGAAAGATAGTCACCCATGATAAAAATGTTAGGTTCTCCCTTTCCATTCCTGGAGTTCCTGTCTCATTTATCCTCCTATCTTTTAGACTGTTCTCCTATCCCACTCTACGTAGCTGTCAGCTACCACCCACTTTCTGTCCTAATTTTTACACCTGGCTCTCCCTCCCCTCACAATCTCTGACCCTCATGCTCAACCTGCAACTTCCACACTGACATGCCATCTTATCCCTCATCCTCCTTTGACCTTCACCACTGAATTAAATCCTACTCACTAAAATGTCTACTCCCTCAACTTTGCCTTTGGAAAACACTGCTTCTCTGTTCCTTCAACATCAGTGTTCCCACACCTTGACTATCACCTCATCTCCTTTAGCACTCTATGCTACTTTCAGCCCATTGCCATTGACGGCTTATCTGCCATTTTACGTCTCACTCTCTCCTTCATTGACTCAGTTGTCTAATCCCTCCACTCCTTCTTTCCACAGAACAATGTCCCACATGGCTCACCACCACCATTCAATTTCCCTACATCTGTGCCACAGAACATGTCTGGAGAAAGTCTCCTACAATGGCTTCCTCAACTATAAGCTTGTTCTCTTTGACTTCCTTGTCAAACAGCACTCTACCTCCCCCTACATCATATCCATGAACCAGCTGCCTGTTCACCACCAGATCCACTCTTAAAATGCTCTCCCTCCTCCAGGTAGAATGTTGCTGGCATTTTCAAAGAGATGACTGACGAGGGCTGATGTGACGTCCCACTTCCTTCTCCTCCTCCCATCACCCTTTATCCCATCACTGATGTTCCTCACCTGCTCTCCTCTCCAATCCCTCCACCTGCTGCATGACACCATCTTCTCCCCATATGACCTCCCTTGCCCCTACCCTCCCTTGAATTTTCCCTTAATCTCTCATTCTCAACGGGTTCCTTCTCCTCGCAATATAAACACACCACAGTCTCTCCCATATTCAAAAAAATTCCAGGTCCTGCATCTCTCTCTCCCCCCAACTACTTCCCAATCTCCTCCCTACAAGCCTGGCACCTTGGTGCAGAGGGACTGTATAGATGCTCTAGATTGGCTGATTAAGCCATAGCATAAAACACCTGGTTGCCCAAAAGTTACACACACAAAAGGCATCATGCAAGGTGCCTTTACAAAATACACCGTTTTCTGTGACAGTGGAAGTCTATGGCCAACAGTTTAACAATAAAGTCACCTTACACTGGTCCAGATCCATGTTATAACCATTCTTTCCTTACAGAAACTCAAAGCCTGATTCTCTGCTGCCTCTCACCCTGCCTCTCACATCTGTGCAGAGGGAGTGTACAACCCTACCACTTTGATTTAGCAGTGCTTTAACTCCCTTTTGCACAGGTGTAAATGACATCATGTACCTACATGACCATGGTGAATAAGAGCTTGTGCACCAGTTTTTCCACACCCACATTCTCATCACCCTAACGTACATATTTGCACTTATTTGGTATGATGCTGGACTACTGACTCAGTCCTTATTTCATTATTTGTCATCGTAATGTCTAGAAGCCCCAACTGACTCATAGACGCATAGATATTAAGGTCAGAAGGGACCATTATGATCATCTAGTCTGACCTCCAGCACAATGCAGGACACAGAATCTCACCCACCCACTCCTGCAATAAACCTCTCACCTATGTCTGAGCTACTGAAATCCTCAAATCATCATTTAAAGACTTCAAGGTGCAGATCAGGGTCCTATTGTGCTAGGCACAGGACAGGCCCATAGCAAGAAAACCTCTCTCAAAGATCTTGCGATCTACATAGACAAGACAGACAAAAGGTGGGAGAAAAGACAATTTTCCTCAATTTAAAGATAGAGAATTTAAACACAGAGGCTGGAATTTTCAAAAGAGACTAAGGGATGGAGACAATTAACCTCAATTACTCCCTTAGATGATTTCCCAGATTTAAAGTGTGTCTCAGACCCTGAAATCTCATTACTTTTATTTTCCCGAGGTCAGATGGAAAATGTAACAGTACAATGAGTGTGTATGTGGAACATCTCCACCCCACTCTCAGAAAAAAGCACCTGCTCTTCTTTAGCTGTCTCCAGGCCTGCAGGTATAACACAGGAAAGCCAGATCAAAGAGACTGTGCAGACAGCCATTCAAAACAATGAATTCTGCAGCCAGGGCAATGAGCCACCAAGGAAAAATAAACAGTGACCTTCAAAGAGCAACACAGGGCTGGGCCAAGAAATATGCAGGCTGAATGGTCCTGGCTCCACCTCTCAGGAGCTCAACGGCAAGAGTCAATTGGCCATGACGTCAGAAGTTCCCACATTAGAAGTTTTTTCCAACCTGAAATATTTAGTCGTATAAGCATAGAACAAGGAGTCAGGCACTCCTGAGTTCTAATTCCATCTCTTACTTATGCTACTCCTGTGGCCTCAACCTCTTTGCTTCAATTTCCTCAACCGTAAAATAGGCTTGAAACAGCATGTCCTTTGAGAGTGCCTGAAGATTAGTAGATATTTGTACAATGTTCTGAAGATGTAATGAGCTAAATAAGTGCTAAATATGATGCGTAAATGCATTTGTTACCAAGTTCTACCATTACCAAACATTTCACAGGACCTTTGTTTTCTCATGACTGAACTCCTCTGAAGCAACCACAGCAGTAGAGAAGATACAACGTGTAACGATTTGTGTTGTCTAGATGCTTATTGAAATAAGAAACTACATTGCCTTTGAGAGAACTCAAAACTTACATTCTTCAGAAGCCCTCTAAATATGAAGAGGCCAGATAGACATAGCAAAGTAAGAATAGGATAGACATTGTTGACTGGTATTTAAATTCCAATGATATATGAGCAGTTCAAAAAACAAACAAACAAAAACCTTACATTTAATTTGATGGGACAGAGTACCCAGCGAGCCAAATGCTGCATACGTTTGCACCCACAGCACCCCAATGAATTCAAAGCAGTTTTACAGGTGTGACAGCCTAATCTGACCTACCAAGGGCTAGATCCTGCAATGCACAGAGTGCTCTCAACTCTGAATGAAGGTCAGCTGAGACCTGGGGTTGTTCAGCACGTGTAGAGATTGCTTGTCAAACTTGCAGGATGGAATCCAATGGGAACCCAAAGTGAGAGGCTCTCTCAGAAGCCTAAAAAAAAAAAAACCCATAAAAAAAACCTTACCTAAAATTATCTTATTCTTGCTGATGCCATTTTTAACCTCATCATCAATCACGTTTGTAAGCACCCGACACATTGAGTCAATGGTTTCAATGTGTTCTGGGCACTCATTAGATATCTTCCATCTGTCAAACCACACAGTGGAGAGGGCCCCTCTCATAGGTGTATACGGTCTGGGGGAAAAGAAAAGAAAGGTTGATTAAAAATGTCTGAGAACAAAGGCATTCAGTATAACCACGGTAAATAACAGACAATTTGGTGACTGACTGGAAAAGGAGAGGAGGAATCAATTAATTGTGTCTCAATTCTAAATGTGTCTAATTTAAACGTTATTCACCACTAGTTATACAAAGTCTCTTTGTACATCAAGGACTATCCTTAAAGGGTGAGGACATATAGAAAACTGTTTAAAATACAAATGCAAGTTTCAATCAGCACAAGGTCATGGCTATATAGTTTCATATACTAAGTCTTTTAGCTCACAATCCTGCCAACAGATCTGCAGGTGTGACTCCTATTCCTGAGCATACTTCCTGATGAAATAAATGGGAGTAAGGGGTCAATACATTCTGATCTATTGTCTATGGGTTGCAAAATCCTCAGGTCACATATTATGTGTGTGTCTTGGGGGGTTCTGATTTTATATCAGGAATAAGGCTGAGATTTTTTCAAAACCACCTTGGGGATTCAGAGGCGCAATTCCCACTGAAAGTGATGGGAGGCTTTTGTGATTTTTTATTAATCTTTCAGGCACCTATGGAAATTTCAGAGAGAGAGAGAGAGAGAGAGAGAGAAAGAAAATGAGTGAGTGGTGAGAGATAGTTTATCTTAATAATCCAGATAACTTCATAAATAAGGTTGAAAAACACAACTTTGCTTATCTTGTCAGCGTGCAGGTTGAAATTAGAGATGTAATTACACTTTTCTTTGCAAGACTGTAGTGTCAAATTAGTATCATAAATACCTTACATACACTGTCCAAAACTCAAATAATCAAGGAAGTTGCAATTCAAAGGAGACTTTTTTTATGATGATGAATTGACCCCTAAAATCCCCAGAAAGATGATCTAATTGTCTTACAATGGTAACAATTCAATACCAAACCTACTGCACTGAGGTCAGTGTTTCATGTCAAGGGGTCAAAACCAAGACCCCTAAAATCCTTAATTGCTACGTTTAATCAAGAGGCACATTTTTCACTCTAAACTTAAACTCAGAAAAGCTCAGATCAGATTACAATAGTTGCCTACAAACAGACAGCCTTTGATAAATTTGTCTGGCTGGGAACCCACTGAAAATGAAAATGAAGCCTTCAGTCTTTTATCTGGATTTTCTCACTACTAAGGTTTAAACAAAATACCACTAACAATTCCAAAAATGCTTAATGAAGCAGCAAATTCTGCCCTTATTTATACCATGGGGTTTGCACATGTGTGAAGTAGAATTGTCTATTTCTAAACCAGAGAGACTATGACTCTCCAGAACCCTAGTTATGCACCAGGACCCCATTTTGCTAGCCACTGTAAACACAGAACAAAAAGACAGTCCTCGACTTAAACAGCTTACAATTTAAGTATAGGCACTTAGACACTAATAGGGTGATAAGTAATAGTCAACATCGATTTGTCAAGAACAAATCATGTCAAATCAACCTACTTTCTTCCTTTGACAAGGTTACTGGCATAGTGCTGTAGACATGATTTATCTTTATTTTAGTAACGTTTTTGACACGGTCACCAGGTGGGGGTGGGGGTGGAGCTTGGGCTTCAGCTTCAGCCCTGGGCCCCAGCAAGTATAATGCTGGCCCTGGTGATCCAATTAAAATGGGGTTGTGATCCACTTTGGGGTCCCGACCCAGTTTGAGAAAAGAAGACTAGGGGAAGAGGGGCAGGGGTTGATAACAGTCTTCAAATATGGTAAGGGCTGTTCTAAAGAGGACTTTGATCAATTGTCCACTTCCACTTCAGGTAGGACAAGTAATGGGCTCAATTTGCAGCCAGGGATATTTAGGTTAGGTATTAGGAAAAACTTAGATTATAAGGATAGCTAAGCACTGAAACAGACTTCCAATGCAGATTGTGGAATCCCTGCCCATGAAAGTTTTAAAGAACAGATAAGACAAACACCTGTCAAGGATGGTCTAGGTTTACTTGGTCCATCCTCAGTGAAGGGGGATGGACTAGATGACTTCTCAAGGTCCCTTCCAGCCCTTATATTTCTATGATTCTATAAGAGAAGAGACTACATTCTCGAATGAATTCCCACAGGAAAATGATAGAAGACAAAGCACCCCATCACCTGGAGGTGAACACTTTTCAGAAAGTGATCACTCCATACCTGAGCTCTCAGTCCTCATCCTCAAAGGAAACCTGCACAACATTTTCAAAAGACAAACCTAAGAGCTTAAATTCATAACTCTGCTAGACACCATAGGCTGACTCCGTGGGTGCTCCAGAGCCGGGATGGAGTGGTGGGGTGGGGTGGGGCTGTGGCCTTGAGGAAAAGGGTGGAGTGGGGGCAGCGCTGGGGGTCGAGCACCACTTGGCACAACGGAAAGTTGGTGCCAGAGCTAGACACTAAAAATCATGGACTGAATAGGGACACTGGATTTATGGCTTATTACAACAATCTGTCCCACTACTAATCTGTCCTTTTTTGTCCTATGACTGCAGAGGTATTAACAGACCATACCACCTTAAAAGGTCCCTTAGAATATGTACTAACTACCTATGCTAAACAATCTGTTCTACCTTGTATTTCGCTGTGATGCTTGGAGTACCTTTCTCAGACCTGAAGAAGAGCTCTGAGTAGCTCGAAAGCTTGTCTCTCTCCTCAACACAAGTTGGTCCAATAAAATATATGACCCCACCCACCTTGTCTTTCGGATAGGTAAACAGACAGATGCAGGAATATAACATGTCTATACAACCCAGATCTAGGCACTGATTCAGAAAGCACGTTTGAGTTCCACTGCCTTTAATTTGCTTAATTCAAAGTTAATCATGTATTTAAAGAAATATTGCTATTAAAACACATCACTTACCAGGCCTTAGTTTGGATTCCAAAGGATAAATAGTGATTGTCTATTAAAATAAAGTAAGATCAGCAGACAGTATTCAATACACAGAAGAAGCTCAACTGAAATCTATTTAACAAATTTTGTTCTTTTCTTCTTCCATTAGGGATTTTACCATTGCTATTGATTTTACATGGAAGGCACTCAGATACTATGAGGAGTCGGAGTATAAAACAATTTGGGATAGATATTATCCAAGTACTGTTTACAGGCCCTTTCTCAAAAACCTTGGCATCAGTGCTTATGGTAAGCACTGCTATTGACAGTGGACCAAATGCCAAGAGACTTCAGCTCCTAGAACTAATGGATTAATACATAGGTTGTTGGGGAAAAAAAAAAATGTAAGTTTTTTAAAAGAACTTTGTCCTATGGTAGCAGGATTGCCTCCGCATTTACATGGAAAAGGTATGCGTGGATATTGCTGAAATATCCACAACAAATTTAGTGGTATACAGCTTTGCAAGAGAAACTAACAGATACTTAAAAACACAAAATAAAGAAACATAACCACACAACACAGCACCTTTTGTTTGACTTTCCCCTATACTGTTTGTTAGCACAACAAACCTTTCAAAGTTAGAAATATGTCCCCATCCCCTTTGATTCTGTCTCCCTTATTTGGCAAATGATTTAATTTATCAGCTTAGTGGTCCCTTGCTCTCAAGTGGGGAGGGAGACCACTCCGCCTAACTGTGGCAGGAAGCAGCAGGCAGGGCCAAGCAGCTTGTAGCCTCCTAGCAGGGACAAACAACCATTAACTGTCTGAAGCTCTAGCCCCCTTGGGCAGGGCAGTAAGCAGTCTTTAGGCCAGAGTCTCCAGGCTAAGGCTGACACCAATCAAGAGTCTAGGGCAGCAATGAACAGTCTATAAGGGAAGCTCTGGCCTTCTGGGTTGGGCAGAGCAGGGAGCAGGCTTTTGCCTAAGTGGAGTGCCCCACCGATCGGTCCTGGGGCTGGTTTTGAATATCATCTTCATAATGATCTGGATGATGGGATGGACTGCACCCTCAGCAAGTTCACAGATGACACTAAGCTGGGGGGAGAGGTAGATATGCTGGAGGGTAGCGATAGGGTCCAGAGTGACCTAGACAAATTAGAGCACTGGGCCAAAAGAAATCCGATGAGGTTCAACAAGGACAAGTGCAGAGTCCTGCACTTAGGACAGAAGAATCCCATGTACTGCTACAGGCTGGGGACCGACTGGTTAAGCGGCAGTTCTGCAGAAAAGGACCTGGGGATTACAGTGGACGAGAAGCTGGATATGAGTCAACAGTGTGCCCTTGTTGCCAAGAAGGCTAATGGCATATTGGGCTGCATTAGTAGGAGCATTGCCAGCAGATCAAGCGAAGTATTTATTCCCTTCTATTCGGCACTGGTGAGGCCACATCTGAAGTATTGTGTTCAGTTTTTGGGGGCCCCAATACAGAAAGGATTTGGACAAATTGGAGAGAGTGCAGTGGAGGGCAACAAAATGATTAGCGGGCTGGGGCACATGACTTATGAGGAGAGGTTGAGGGAACTGGGCTTATTTAGTCTGCAGAAGAGAAGAGTGAGGGGGGATTTGATAGCAGTCTTCAACTACCTGAAGGGGGGTTCCAAAGAGGATGGAGCTTGGCTGTTCTCAATGGTGGCAGATGACAAAACAAGGAGCAATGGTCTCAAATTGCATTGGGGAGCTCTAGGTTGGATATTAGGAAAAACTATTTCACTAGGAGGGTGGTGAAGCAGTGGAACGGGTTACCTAGGGAGATGGTGGAATCTCCATCCTTAGAGGTTTTAAAAGTCCGGCTTGACAAAGCTCTGGCCGGGATGATTTAGTTGAGGTTGGTTCTGCTTTGAGCAGGGGGTTGCACTAGATGACCTCCTGTGGTCTCTTCCAATCCTAATCTTCTATGATTCCTGGCTAAGGCAGCCAACAAACACAGACTCTAGGCCCCCCAGTCTCTTTGCTGGGGCAAGCCACAAACAAAGCACAGGCCTTCTGGTTTAGGGGTGAATAGACCACAAAACCAAAGGTGAAGTTGGCAGCAGAAGGGTAAGGGGACCTGGGCCCACGCTATTCCACCAGGTCCCAGCTAAGGGCCCTAACAGTGACAAAACTGGAGCAAAGTCTGGTTTCCCTGGGCTCCTTCCTACCCCATTCCAGGTGCTGGGCTCCACAGTCCAAAGGTGCTCCGTCTCCTCAAGGTACAGGGCTGATGGCAGTCCCAACAACTCGTGCCCAGGATGGGTCTCCTGCGGGGGCAGGGAGCTGCACAGCGCAGTTTCAATTCCAGAGTGCCGCAGTGGGCTGGAGACATCTGCCTCCTTCCATGGCTCCCACTCAACTTTATCCTTCCTGCCCCGCCCTGGTACTTCTGGTGAGGGGGGAGAGGTGGGAAGGATTTGGCTCCTCCCACCAGGCAGTGTGTAGTGGTCCCTCATTCTCAAGTCTGGAGGGAGGTCACTCTGCCTCACTACACTTACTAATCAGGAATGACAGCCTTGTAGCTAAAGAATGAATCAGGAGAATCAGATTCTGCCACAGACAGAATCTGGGTGACCATGGGCAACTCACTGAAGCTCTCTATGCCTTTATCACCCAATCTCTGGAGTTGAGATAATGCCACTTACCTATATCACAGAGGTTTTGGCAGGCTAAATTAACTGATCTTTAAAGAAATGTGCACTGAGATCCTGAAATGGAAGATGCTATAGATGCAAGGCATTTATTATTTCCCCATGCAGCCTCAAAAATCCCTAATTTTGATGATGCCATTAACAGAAATGTGAATAACTGTGAGAAATCAGTCACATATTTGCAAGCCACTCCACTTTTAACTCTCTTTTCACAATTACTGTGTTGTGTGTATGTACCTGACATGACAAAAACCTAGGCTGAAGACATGGGAAGATTTTTGTGTCATTAAACCAGAATGGTAAAAACATATACTATATTATTAATTCTCTTATCATAGTGCCTCGTGGTTACAGTCCAGCACCTCACTGAGCTAGGTGCTGTGTATACAAAGAACAAAGAGAGCGCACAATCTAGGTATAGGACTAGGGACAACAGATGGATACAGGCAGATGGACAGGGGACTACAAAGAAACTATGGAATATTTTAATATATTATATATGTTTGCTATAACTGAAGATGGATTTAAAATTAAAGATTTTGAATCATGGTAAAATCCATAATGTAATATGACTGTAGGGTTGATCAAACCTGGGATTAAGGGTCTTAACATGCATCTTTATAAAGCCCCAGTGAAGGAGATGGGAGACTGATCCATTTAAAGAGCACAGGAGCAGACCCTCAAATGGATTGCCAGAATATATTCTGTTGTCACAAAGATGTCCTCACAACTAAATTTAGTTTCTCAGAAATACAATAAAAAAATAACTCACATAAAAGAATCTTACTTTTCAGCTTTAACAGTACATCCTACTGGCACATCTGTTTTAGTCATTCACCTTGTTCCTTAAATAAATCCCTTTACTAACCAATATAATACAACTCAGACATTACCACTGTAAACAAATATGTTTGGCAAGGAACTATCTGCACAGCTCCAAGAATAGAGCACAACATTTTTTCTTTGTGGTTTAATTGTATGAAAAAAAGAACCCTATGTTACAGTAACATGAGGAGGTTGCCCTGAAATGTACAAAAAAAAAAAAAAAAAAAAAAAACCAAGGAAATTTAGAGTGCACTGAAAATTCAGTTCAACACTGATCCTCACCTGACATCATTGCAACAAGGATCTGAAGCAAAGCAGCTCCATGCCTGCAAGCTGTGTGATCAGTTAAGGACAGCGTCAGACCACATTGTCTGTCTTAACTTAGGTTTTCTTGCCTTTGAGAGTTTAAATCAAACCCTTACCATTACTCCCAACTGATTTTTGTGGTTCAAGTTTGTTTTTTTTTTTAAATGGCTTTGAAAGTAAAGGCCTCATGTCCCCGTAAGCTCTGTTTTTGAAACTCTCTGAATACAAATTTATGGTCTACTAGCAAATGTGTTTTAAAATGTGGATTTACTTTCTGTAGTGATTTTTTTAAAACAGAAGTTATATGAAGTACTTTGGAGCACATGAAAGACTCAACCCTTTAAAAGAAAAAAAGCTTCCTCCTGATCAATTCAACCTCAAAACTCTGGCTTGTTTAAAGAACATAGCCTACCTCTCTCCCTCCTCCTCTCCCCAAACAAGCATTACAAATGCAACATTATACAAGTTGAACTAACTCTAAACACTAAAAAAATGGGGGAGAGATAAACAGTGCTAAGGAACCCCAGGCACCCCGTAAATGGAATCTTTAAAATGCTTCTAAACGTCTTCACATCTCACCTGCATTGTTTTGTCTGAATGGATTAAAGAGATTTTTTTAAGTGTGCATTTTTTATTATAACTGCTTGTTCAGAGGAATATATTAGGGACTGAATCTATGCTAATCCATAATTTCAAGATAAGAATTCAAAATAGAACACATGGATCCAGGAATCTGAACATATTGTATAAAAAAGAAATGCATTATGAAAACCTGTGACTGACTGACAACCACAGCGACTCACTTTAATCGTTTACATTTTTATTTAAACACAAAGGTAGTTGTCATGCAGATTAAGGGCCAAATTCAAAGGTAATGCATGAAGAAGTATAAATTAGACATCCTTTAAGTAATTTAGAAATACTTTAGTAATGTGTAAATCTAAGCTGGTGTAATTTATACACCAATGTAGGAAACATAAGTGAAAGCAGGGAGGTAATTTACACCTTTTGCAGCTCTCTGGAGAGTAGATTAAACCAATTTAGACTCCCTTACACCTGGGTTGACTTAAGATAAGTAGGTCTAAATGAGTTTAAATCAATGGAGTGGGAGTCTAATTTATACCATTTTAGGTATCACCTTTAAATTAGTCCTGCAAAATGTCATTTGGAAAATATTGTTAACATAAAAGTAACGCAGTATTATTGGTACTGTATTGATTAGTTAATAAATACAGTTAGTTGCACTTGCACAACATAAAACTTAAAAGATTATGTGAAAAAATCAATCAGCAAAAGCCTAATTATAGCAAGAAGGTGGATGCCTCAGGTACGCAGGGTAAGATAAGATGACATATCATTAATTTTAAATGTTCCTGGTACAGAAGTGCAGTCTAATCATGGATTATCAGCTCCACTCTCTGTGTGACTAGCACTCTGCTGATGAAATCACACATGCTACAAACCCAGGTAGAAACCTGGAGCAGGCCTGGAAAGGGCAAGTACTACCTATACCTTTTTCAGAAGTTTTTAAAATGTTATAATGAGAGCTTGCTGATGTGCCACATGACATGGGAGCTGGGACTCTGTTGTGGAGCTAAGAACCCTGTACAAAGAAAGAGAAAGGTAAACTTTAAAGTTAATAATATGCTGATTCTCCCCCCACCCCCTTTATTCTGATTGGGGCTCTGTACAAGACATTCTAATGCTGGATTTTGTTGGCTTACATTTATATGCAAGAAAGATCACAGGCAACAGAGCAGGGTGCCAAATAAAAGTGTTTAAAGCTCTAGGGTGAAATCCGGGCAGTGTTGAAGTCAATGGATGCTTTCCCATTGATTTCAACGGAGCCAGATTTCACCCCTAGTGCCAAATTTTTTGCTGGTTCAATTTGACTCATTGCAGTAATTTCCAGCAGCAGAGAATTTGGCACATAGTTTTAAATCTGTTTATTTTTACTTATTTAAATTCAATCTACTTGAACCTTAAGATGAATAAATTTATGAGAAAAGAGGGGGAAAAAACTTTTTATTGCCCTTTTTTCCCTAGTTTAACTTTTTAAACTATTTAGGATGAGTTGTGCAAACCCTTACACTCAGGAATAAAGGCACTCAATGCATATAATGGTTTGCAGGATCAGGCTCTCTGTTTAATACACTTGGTTAAAAAAAACTACACATTATTCCTGTATCAAAATCCTAAAGCCCAGGGTACATTTCATGCCAAATTTATACGCCCCTCAAAAACAGGATTTATTTTAGAAACATGGACACAAACACATTGCTATTGTTAACAGGGCAGCCTTACGGTGCCATACCGCACCAATAGTTACTGCATTAGATATGTGTCAGGAGAAGTTCAAGAAAATTAGACTTGAAAGTATACCTAAACAAAAGGGGGAAAAGAAAAGATTGACTATATACATATCCAATTTTCAAACACTTCTAAACTAGGACCCCTCGCCATTAGCCCTGACTCATGCATGCTGTCCAGCAGAACTCAGTGGGCCAGATTCTGATTGGTTACATTAGTGCAATCTATACTGGAATTGCTCTGGATTTACACCAGTGTAAATGAGAGTAGAATGGATCAGTTGGAGTAGTTATGTAGCAAAAATTTAGAAGGCTATGGGTATTTTTGTTGGGGGAGGGGAGAATCTGATTACCTTATACACAACTCCTGACAATTCTGGCTATTAAATCTTTTTTCCACTGGATGTAATTTTTGCCTGAGAGCAAGGGGACACACATACACTGGTTTTATCTTTTTAAAAAAATCACTCTTATTTTAGACTAGACACAAACAATATTGAAAAAGGAGGAAAAAGCTTTTAATCTCACTTTTGCAAACCCTTCCTGTTTCACAGCTAATCTCTGCTAATGACTGGAAGATCCACTGCACATTAATAAAATACTATGAATTAGTGAATTCTTTTTTTTTTAAGTCAAGTATAGTACATAAAAATTGTTTAGCTTTAATTGTATGAGAATCCTTCTTAGCCTACCAGTAAATGTTTGACAGTACAGTCTGTAAAAGTATTGACATTTTAATAATTTGAGGCTTCACTGGGATGCTATGGAAACAAGGTGCACCTTTCCATAAGCAACACTCCCTTCCAAGTCAGAACAGAATATACTTAGGCAGGAAAAAAATCAAATGCACAACTACAAAAGGGTCAATAACTGGTAATCCTGCTGAAAAGGAGCAGGGGTTATTGTGGATCACAAACTAAATGCATCAACAATGAAAAGCAGTTGCAAAAAAGGCTAATATCATTCTGGGGTGTCTTAACAGGAGCGTCATATGTAAGACCTGGGAGGCAATTGCCCTGTGCTACCCAGTACTAGTGAGGCCTCAGCCTGTCTCCAGTTCTGGGTGCCACATTCTAAGAAAGATAAGGAGAAACTGGAGAGTGTCCAGAGAAGGGCAACAAAAACGATAAAAGGTTTGGAAAACCTGACCTATGAGGACAGGTTTAAAAACTGGGCATGTTTACTATTGAGAAAAGACGACTGGGAACAGTCTTCAACTATGCGAAGGGCTGTTATAAAGAGGACAGAGACTGTTCTGCACATCCCCTGGAAGTAGGACAAGTAGTAATCAGCTTAACTGGCAAGGGAGATTTAGGTTAAATATGAGGAAAAACCTTTTGCTTATAAGGATAAACACCTTGGATAGGCTTCCAAAGGAGGCTGTGGAATCCTCGTCAGCGGAAGTTTTTAAGAATGGGTCTGACAAACACCTGTCAGGGATGATCTAGGTATACTTGATCTTTCCTCAGAGCAAGGGATGGACAAGTTAACTCTCGAGGACCCTTCCAGCCCTACATTGCTATGATTCTATAACACAGACCTATGTACCACTTAAGTCTCATTCATATCTTAAAATATAGCATACGTGGGACTTTAAGTGGTGATGCACAGACCTCATACAGGCCCTCTACAAAGTGGTGAATTAACCTTTAAATATTTACTGGCAAGTGGAGTAAGGCGATTAGGAATTTTTGGCAAGAGTTGTGTGGTTTGGAGGGAATTAGTGGGCCAATATCTGCTTTTAAATAACTGCAGCAGTTTAAATCCCAAATAACTCAGCTGTAGCATCTTTTAGAGGTAGTGGAAAAACAGATTAAGTCTATAGGATGCTACACTGGAGTTACTCAGAATTTGTATCACTGCAACAGAGCACTGTTCTGTCCAGCGAATTTTATACCATAGTATTATTTTATTGTTTTGGATGTTTCGGTCTGCAAAGCACATCAATTTTAAAAATTTCTACACAATTGTAGTATTCACTATTTGAGTTCAAATGGTCTTCTCAGAGACCACCTCCACCCAAGTGTCCTCCTATTGGTGACTGTAAACCCACTGTCATTTTGCTGAATGAATATGGCCAGGGACATACCAGAAACTCTATTTGGAGCACTGGAAGGCACTCCTAAGCCATGCTCTGAAGTTCAGAATGGCAGCTTTCCAGAACTGGTGGCAAACAATGTAGAAGGGATTGGCAGATGACATAGGGACTCAACAGGCTAATCACAATGAAAAAAACCTAACATTTACAATGAGAAAAATATAATGAAAGCTTTAAAATAAATAATGTAACATACATCTCAAACCCCCATAACTTGCTGGGAAACAATATGAATAATGCTGCAACAGCAGAATTCTTACCCATTCCCAAGGTGGAGATAATAGGTTTCCAGCTGCACTGGGAAAAAGTTGAAATGAAGAGAAATGGGAGGAAGAATGCCACTAGAGTATGGATTAAGGAATAAGGAACCTGAGACAGAACCGTTATTATACACTGCTTTTCCCCCCTCAAGGTACCTGCTGGGCAAAGATGCATTCACTGTATGCATGTATTTCATATGGGTATGTTATCCTGAACATTAAACGGTTCACGTACTTGCTGCAGCACGTAAACCACAAAGGATACATGAGAAATGAAATGAAAAGATATTCAATTTGCAAAAATATGCTTTCTCCATGCTGCAGAATAGTGGTATAGTGTAAACTCCAAGATGGTCTTGATATCTATGTGGTCAGAATAAAGAGAAACAGCTTGACAATATCTGAAATCCGTCTATGCGTCCATCAGAATCCCACTTCTACAAAGCTCCTTTGTTTTAAATTTATGAATGAGGTTAGGGCTCATGAAACTGAGGGATTAATAACATTTGCTTGAGCCAAACATAGTACGAATAGGCACGGTGCATGTTCCCCCTTACAGCTCTGCCAATCCATCTCAATCTTGACCTGCAATACTCCTGCTGCTTTTCCAATCCTAGGCCTCTCACAAGCAGAGACTGCTGCCAATGTAGCTGAATGGTGCCAAACTGTCTGGGGTTTTTGTGATGTGGCCAGATGGGGACTAGTATGAAATGAAACTCACCTCCACTCAACAGCAAAGTGAAGATTTGAACCCAGGTGAAAGGCTGGAACACTAGCCCGCAGTATTGAACAGCCTTTAGCAACCATATACTTCCAACAGAGGAAGGACAGTGTATTGTGCAAAATGTGTAACACTCAAACTATGCAGAGCGGTCTGTTGGCCATGAGAAGATATGCTAGTGGATGTCAAAAAGATCCACAAAATAGTCCAAGTTGTCTATTTACAGTTTACTTTCTGACTTACAACGGGAAAGACTGTCAGAAGGGAATGCTAAACAGCGCAAAGAATCTTTGACCTAGATTTTTCAAGAGAATTATAAAGGCAAGATATATTTATTAAAACAAGTGGAGCCTCAATAGTTTTAACTTTACTACGTTAGCTGCTGCAATGCCAATTTAAACTATCACTTTCTATTTTTTTTTTTTTTTAAAGCTAAACTGGGTGGTATTCAGTTCTCCTGATTTAGATAGTCAATAGAAACCGAATGTTTAAGTCACAGTGGTAGCAACTGAAACAGTATTTAAAGCTGCAGCCATGCTGACCCAAATAAAGAAGAAAAAAAAGGAAACTCTTTGCCTTTAAAACTGTGAGTGCAGAAGTGGCTTTAAGTATTGCATCAGCTACTAGGGCTACAATTTAAACCCCTGGTTTTTAATTAAAGCATGTGCATCAACATTACTGGGGGGGAATCCTAATTCAACCGCGTTTAACAATTTAAATCTGGCTACAGAGACATCAATGGTGGAAGAACACTAAAAAAGAAGTTAATTGAATGTTCCATTAAAATAAAACGACAATCATCTTTTTCAATATTTTAAGCTTATACAGAGATAAAACAAAATGCTTCTAGGAAAAGTGAAAAACTAAAAACAGAAACTTGTAAAATGATTTGGCCCCAGCTACATGTCTGTGCCTTCTGGAGTCCATCCCATTAATCTTCCCCCAACTTCTTTGCAGCCATTACAAAATTATCCACTTCTTATTTTATTAAATTAGGGTTTTATAAATGCATGTATTTCTTTCACATTAATAAACAGGGGCCCACATGCTCTCTGTATCAGAGCATTTGTTAGTATGTTAGAAAGTAGTGTTAGATATACATATATAAAATATTTTCATCTTTTGAAAAGGAATAATGCAAGAACTGAAGTCTTAGACTGACCACAGACTAAGTAGTTTGCTCTGGGACCTGACAGCTATTGCACTGCCTTTATAAAATTTGGTGCAATTTAATGTCAAGAATAAAAGCCAAACAGGAATGTGGCTGAAGTACTTGTCATTGGAAGGGTTTGTTTTGTTTTTTAAAAGAACATTAAAATGAGGCACTGCATGGCTCCAAAGACTGGTGACAAATAAAAAAAAATTTAGCGCCACATCAGTAATGACTGAAGCTATCATTGGATGACTGTTTGGTAGTACATTCCCACTTCTTAAAGGACAAGTGACCAATTAAAAAAATCCACCATGTCACTAATTGGCAGTCATCTTGGTAGTCACAACAGATACAACAAGGAATGAGGGCAAAATCCTGCAAGGTGCTCAGTGCCCTCAACTGGTGTCTTCAGTCAACTTCTTCATTCAAATGACTTTTTTATTTAATCGTCTTCTGATATCAACATTTCTTTCGACACCTGAAGCCAGAAAGCAGTTGAGACCGTCAGCACCTCAAAGTGAAATACCCCAGCAGATACATTGGTAAGGACGTACAAGGAAGTTGCTGTCCATGTTATACTTGTTCTGGGGATAGAAGGCCTTCAGTCTCCAGGGTGGTTAATCTAGTTTCTTATACCAGAATTATTTCCATATATGTATATATATTTTAAAGTAAAACAAATGTTAAAATTATACTTTGTTTTTAAGCGACTGAGAGCCAGCCATATTATACAGACTTTTTTTTTTTTTTAAAAGCAGCCAACTCAGATATTTGAAGGCGGTCAGCTCCCATTACAGAAGAGTGTAATTAAAAAAAATGATAATCTTTCTCGGGGTTTTTTAAACCTTCTATAGAATAACAGAATTATATCCCTTCTGCAGACTAGCTAAAACAACTATAACAATGGATATAATTTATTTACCATCTTATCGCTTTAATCCCTATTATATAAGGCTTTTCCCTGAAGAGTTTTACTCTTGGGGGAATTCTGCGCCACTGCTGCACAGCAGAAAAATCCCCCGCAGATTCTCTTTACCTTCCGCAGAAAATGGTTTCTCTGGGGAAGCAAAGAGAAGCTGCATCAGTGCTCACTCACTCCTCCCTGGCAGCTCAGACATGTCTGTTTGGGCCGCCAGGAGAGAGGTAAATCACTGGGCGGAGGGAGGTCTGGGGATGCCCTGGCTGCCCAGGGATGTCTCAGCTGGGTGGGGAAGGGGGAGGAGGATGGAGATGTAGTTCCCCCTCCCCCTTCCCTTCCTTGCACAGAGCTGCTGGGGCTGGGTTATATCCACGAAGCCCCACTCCCTCAGCCCTCCCCCCGAGCCCTAACCACCTTCACCTGGACTCCCCTGCAGAGTCCAATTCCCCCTGCACCTAGAACCCCACACCAAGCGCCTGTGCAGCCAGATTCCTCCTCGTACCCAGACCCCCCGCAAGCTGCCCACACCCAGACTGCGCCACACAGAACCCTGGTACTCTAGAGGGAATTCTGTGCCAAAAAAATTGAAAAATTTAAAATTCTGCAAAGTTCTGCAAAATAACACAGTAACATAATAGCAATGTAATCACACCATTTTCAATTATTTTGGTAATTTATTTCAAAATACTTGTCAGCAAACATTTGAAAATGGTTTGATTATATTGTGTTATTTTAACAAATAAAATAAGCAGATTTTTGCCGAACTTTAAAATATTTTGAACAGAATTTTTAATTTTTTTGGTGCAGAATTCTCTCAGGAGTAGTTTGCCTTGTATCATTCCTCAATCAACACTAAATAATTTTATATTTTAAAAGTTAATCAGGCAGAATGAATATGTTTTTAGGATTTTATTCTGGAGTATGTTCTTTGGTTGCTCCAAAAGAGTTCGGTCTATGATAGTTGGTGAGTTAAGCCCCAGTAACTCCTATAGGAAATAGGAGGGGGAAAAGCAATTATTTCAGTGCTGGGATAAAACAATTTAAAAAAATTCCAAGACAGCATGATAAAAATTATACAAGTTCCACTGCTTGTCAGGTCCCTTAAAAAATTCAGGCAACATTTATAGGCATGCCTAACTTCTGAAGCTTCTTTTTGCTTTTAATCATTAGGGTCAAAACTGCCAATAAGTGTTATGCTCTGATGCACAACTGTGGATTGCTAACCTCCACAGAACTACTTGGATGTCAACAGAACTCCACTCAGACACAACCATCCCCTCATAGGTTATCAACCATAGGATCAGGACCTCAGTGTACCTGGACAGTACCACTGGGTAATTTAAGGCCTGATTTTCAGAGGTACTGAAAACCTTAACTGGTGCTCAGTACCACAGGAAAAAGAAATCAGTCCATATATTTAGGTTCCTACATATGGATGGAGGAGCCTACCATTTGTCATTCCAATTTGACATTTTTGGCCTTGATTTTTCTCTTCTATGGAAAGAGGGAAGAGAAACCATTACAGACTTTACAAAGTATATAACATGCATTAGATTTAAACACCAAAATAACAAAAACCCATACTGGCCAAGCAAAAGTTATTTACATTGTAACCAGTAAAGCATACTTTTACAAACTTCCTTTGTTTGTATATAGCCCCAAACAGTGGCAAGCATTACTGTACTTAAGCGCATCTGTTTTATTTCACTGTGTCAGTTAATGGTGCTTAACAGGAACAAGGGGGCTGTAAAGCAATATTCTATAATGTACTTCTCAGTTACCAATCAAAGACAAATGCACTACAGGTATTTTTCTTTGGATATATCCCTTTCACACAAGGAGAACAGAATGGAAAAATCCTGCTAAAAGCTGCAAAGTTGAATCAAATCATGCTTGACCTTAGTTTGCTTTGGAAAAGAATAATGAGAGTAAACTTGACTGAAACCGGGCAACTAATTATTCATACCTTTTACGTTACAATCTAGGCTCTTTTTTTACATGTCATCTTTATTGATACGTTACAATCTGTGTCCAAGTCAAAAAAAAGCTCCTTGGTAAATCATAACATGTACTGATTTAATCATTTACAATGTTGCCTATAGCTGTAGTTATCTACAAAAAAATAAAATAATAGGGCAAGATTGTGGCTTTGGATATGCTGGAATGGGAAAGTGGAACTTTAGTGGCCAAATAGATGTGGCCTGAGGCATTTTGCCCACATAGGACACACACAGGAAGGCTGAAGGAGGAACGTTACAGAAGTTAATTCTAGCAAACCTGCATCTACTGCCAATATTCATGCAGAGGATGGAGCCTCTTGGGCCCCACGGATAACGCTAGCTGCACACTTAGCCTAGCATCAAGGGAGCAGTGTCTTGTTTGAATAAAATCATGCCCATAGTGGAGCTGACCTATTGAACTACCTCCCTTAAATCTCTCCATAAAACACACTTCTTCCACAAAGATTTTCAGCAATGTCCTGGGCAAGTTTTCTCCACAACCCTGAGTTGCTCTCATCCATATACAGTGAGTCAGTTATGTTGCATGCATAATAACTAGACTGTAAACTCCTTGAGTCAAGGACTGCTTCTATATAGATATGTGAAGAGCAAAACAAAATCTCGACTGTCTTTTTGTCTGTGTTTGTACAGAACCTAGCACAATGGGGTACCGGCCCATGATTAGAGTTCCTAGGTGCTACCGTAATACATATTATTATTATTAATAATAATTCTTGTTTTTGTACCACCTGAACCAATTCAATGAAAACTCTCTCAAACTTCTGGTCCTTGAAAGCAAACACTAGATGTCACAAACCCCACCCCATATATATATATATATAGAACAAAAGCTTTCAACATTGGTACCTAAAATAAATACTTCAATCCATATTTAGGCCCAGACTCAGAAAAACACTTACCCATACGCTTCAGTCTCACTGACTTCGATGGAAGTTCTTTCCTGAATTAGGTCATCAGACATTCAAATAAGTGGCCTGATTTTCAGAGATAAGCCAAATGCCTCTGAAAAATCAGGCTATTTATTTAGATAGCTAAATATGGATTTAAGTGCCTAGCTTTAGGCAGTCAAGTCTGAAAATGCTGGCCCTAGCTTGTAAGCTCCTTAGGGCAAGTACCATTAGCTCCCTCTATTTCCTGTAAAAAGAAAAGGAGTACTTGTGGCACCTTAGAGACTAACCAATTTATTTGAGCATGAGCTAAGTGAGCTGTAGCTCACGAAAGCTCATGCTCAAATAAATTGGTTAGTCTCTAAGGTGCCACAAGTACTCCTTTTCTTTTTGCGAATACAGACTAACACGGCTGTTACTCTGAAATCTATTTCCTGTATGCCACAAAGCACATTGTGGCACTTTACTATGACTAAACAAATAATAATGGGGCTTGCAAACGCAGGCACCTGCGATGAGGAAACTGGACTCAATTTTTATTGATTCTGTACCCAATTATTCTAAATTAAAAACCAAATCAACCTTGTGATTCAAATGTTTTAATTTCCAGTGCTGTCACCAATAGCTGAAGATGATCCTTGCATTGCTCCTAATTATATATTTATTACAAGGCAAATACTCCTACCAGTCACACAGGACTACTGTTCGTCAGAACCAAAGTGTGATATTATGTATAGTGAAATGTTTGGTTAATTCTGGTAATAGATTTATGGGAACAATTATAGGTATGGAGGTAGCCTAGAATATGATTTAATAAAACCTGGTTACAGCATGTCATAGAAAAATCCCTATCTATATTATTCTTGTGAAGTATTCAATTGTAATGCGGACAGGGCTTTAATGTGAATTAGAAGTGTGTGTCCTACATAGAATCTCATGCATTTAAAAATAGGATCCTGAGGTTGCAAAGCATTACTGAGCTCCAAGTATCACCAAAAAAAGGACAGAAAGAATTGCAAAACAAAGCACTACCTGTACCCAAAGGTATAAGAATATTTTCACAACAATGATTTTGTCAGAAGATTAGAGGAATTTAGTCTTAGTAGTAAAAGGCATTGCACAATACCTGGCAGGAGCTGTTGGATAAATTACTTTTATATGCTGGAAAACCAAATCCTGATTCAGAACTTGTTTGATCCACGCTCTTACTCCGGGGCCAGTGTCACCTGCAAAACACAAACACACAGGAAATGTTATTCCACATATTTATAGGTAGCACCATACAATGCCAAAAATATTTATACCTGAAATTCACTTAATTTACAAACTCGATCCTGCAAGCTGCTCAGCAACTTCTGAAAGTACTGAGAACCCTCAGCTCTCTTTGAAATCAGGACGTACTCAACACCTGTCTGATCACACTCTTAAAGGGGCTACATACTATTGCTTTTATAAACATTTTGCTACAGCATTACTGCCACTGATTTCCCAGTTGGCCACAAAAATCTTGTGTCCTTATAACCTAGATAATTATCCACTGATAGTAAAGTGATAAAAAACCCACAGGAAAATACAAAGTAAAAAACAATCCAAAAAGCTTGTCAGTTGATGTCCTCTTAAAAAAGATGCATTTTATTATTTTCTTCATTTTTTTTAATTACAAAGGTTTTAAATGAACAGTCCTCAAAACGTAGTTGAAAATAATAACTGTATAATTAAATATGATGTTTTTATTAGAAATAGACTTCAACTAAAATCTCAGATCCAAATTCCCCAGAACTCTTGGTAAAAAGGAGTTCAAAATATGAACCCAGATCCAACCACCTGGCTCCTAGAATTATGACAGGCTGCTCAAAATCCTAAATCCAAACCAGTCCCTTTCTTGAGAGTTGGCTGAGATCAGGGTCTGAATTTTGTGGCTCTGGCCAACACCCAACAACAGTTGAGTCCGTGATCCTACAAGCAGGTGTCCACATGCGTGGATCCTTGCAGATTCAATGTATTCAAAGTGTCTCACAAACATCCATCCATTTTCTCCTCCTTTAAAGCTCTTATCTTCAGCGAACATCTGCAGTGTTCTCAATGTATAACTCGAGTTTTGCCTTTAACCAACGCTCATCCACACACACAAAAATGTCTAACTTGGAGTTAAGTGTTTCTTTAAATTGGAGCTAGCTGACCAGTCAGGAAAGTGGGTTGAAGCTCTAGTGGTACTGACACTCCAGCAAATAAACAACGGGGAAGCGGCATCTTGAGTTACAGAAACTGATCAGCGGCGAATCCAATCGCTCTGTACTACTAATCCAAATCACTGTGTATCTGAAGTATTGTTTCACAGTATAGTCATTCTCAATGGAGCCAGGCTAACCTGAGTGGGGTAACTCCATTGTATTCACTAAAGGTAACTGTTGCAGTGAAGACAAGCCCTCAGGTGGAAAAGGCTTTTTATTGCTTTAGGTTTCAACAAAGAAAGCCCCGAGATATTATTTACAAAATAAAATGTAAATAAATACTACGGGATTATGCTTCAGTTAATGAATGGAAGGCAAAAGGACCCTGTCCTGCTACTGCTTACTGCCAAGCACAAAATGTACTACGAATGGCCCTATTTATGTCAAATTGTAAATAACTCACAGCAGTAAGTGCTAGTCTCAATAGTAAGTCTTTCCAGGATTGGGCCCAAAAATTTTACAGTGTTTATTTTGACTTTGTCATTTTTTTTTATAATCTACATACAAATCTATATACAAATTAAAGACATAACTAGGAGCCCATTGTGGATTTATTCCTGCAAACATGCTCATGAGTAACTTCAACCATGTGACTAGTGTAGGCTGGAATCGAAGCAAATCTCAACAGTCAAATTTGGAACATATGGGTTGTCTGTCTAAGATACACTATTAACAAAATACTTTTAAAAGCTTGAAAATAAAATTCCTTTCCCTACATATATCTTTCCTTCATTAGAGAACGTAAGCCTTGATTCTGCAAATCAAAATTAAGTGTGAATGCTTATAAGCATCTGCCAGATTGGGGCCATAGATCTTCATATGTTTTCTCTGTGATACAGGAGATATCATCACATCTCCCCTTTCTTTACTGCCATTTCATGAGCTTTGAGTGTCAGCAGGAGCATGCATAATGCTGGGAGCCAGTGCTTGTATACACTACCACTGTATTTTCCACTGAATGCATCCGATGAAGTGAGCTGTAGCTCACAAAATTTTATGCTCAAATAAATTTGTTAGTCTCTAAGGTGCCACAAGTACTCCTTTTCTTACTATCACTTATGTCAGTATAATTTATGTTGGTCAGGGTGTGAATAAGCTCCTCTTTCCCTCCCTCCCCCCGAGCGACTTAAGTTACACCGACCTAAGCTCCGGTATGGACAGTGCTATGGCGGTTGGAGAGCTTCTCCTGCCAACATAGCTACTGCCTCTGGAGAAGATGGTTTTATTATGCTGACGGAAGAGCTCTCTCCCGTCAGCATAGAGCATCTTCTAGTGTAGACCAGCGGCTGTAGCACTTCTAGTGCAGACTAGCCCTTAGTCTGTTTGAACAGCTTGCAGAAGACTCATTAGTTAAGAGACTTTGATCCTCATGTACCAACTGCCATCATCGCCCTAACATTGTCATAATTACCAGGGCTCCCATTTGGATGCAACTAATTTCTGTTACATAAAAAGCACACATCAGAAAGTGCTGGACTTCAGACATTTTTACATACTATTTTAACACTATCTTCTCTTCTGAACAGTACTAAGAAGAATGAATAATGCACAACCAATTCAGTTTCAGGGCCCTATTTCAAAGCCTGAGGCTAAAATCAGCTAGCTGTGATACCGATTGCTACCTTTTCCTTTTAAAATAAAAACACAAGTTTTAATTTCCCTTTCAACCATGAGCGGCCAAACTTCTCCAACCCTCCATGTGTCTCTCAGACACATACACAGAGTTGAGTAGCTGTCTACAAAATGATTACAGATTTAAGGCCTGACTCCAGTGTCTTAAGACCACCGCTTTTCTTGCTGAACTACTATATTGCTTGATGCTAATACTGGATTTACTGCATGGGGAGTTCTCCACTACCTTCCCATTCAATCTGGGGTCAACTCATCTTTGTATTACAATTAACTGGTAGCAACCATTAAGGAAAAAAATGGATTAATGGGATTGCTACTGAGCTGTTGCTCTGTCCAGAGGGCAACAATGCAGTATAACTAAGATAACTGGCTACCCCTGCTTTGGAACCCACCCTGCAGAACTGTTAAATAAAACCAGATAAAAGAGCACTCTTACTTTTCCTTACAGCTCCATTGTAAATATTATGAGTAGAGTTATAACAATAATGAAAAATTGTACAGTACTTAAACCACTTGTGGAATCAACCTCTAACCATAATCTTCCCCCACTTTCTAAAAAATAAGAGGAAATTATTTCCTCCAGCATTAAAGTATTAGAGTTAATAGGAGAAGCTGAGCATATTGTATTAACTCCCCTTCATTTGTATGCTTTGTGAAATCAAAACAGTTTTGACAGTCCTGGTTTAATAAACTAAATTCAAACTGGATTATAAAAATAAAAACACATATGAATACTTTGTCAAATCAAATATAAACATCATGATTTTATATATATATATATATATATATATATATATATCAGTAAAATAACTTTAAGAGATCTAACTCAAGCACTGACAGATACTTGTAGACACCACAACAGAATGGATTCCTAAAGCCTCAATCCATCAAACCCTTACGCATACCCTTAATTAATTAGAGAGAGTCAATTTCCAGATTACATTTCCACCTGATGTAACAACATTAGGGTAAAAAAAATAGCAAGCAATACCTAAAATGACTATAACTTATAATGGAGGAACTATTTTTTCAGTTTGTTCACTCTGTGAAATTAAAAGCATTTTTTCATATAGTTACTTTAAATATTTCACCTGTGTGGTCAGGTATGAACTGGGTTGGGGATTTCAAAAGAATTTACGTGATACAGCAGCACCAGTCCCACCGATTTAGGCACTCTTGAAAATGTCACCCCGATCCTGTACATTTTTGTGCACACAAGTAATTTTTTACTTATGAAGGTAATCCCCTGCATGAATTCAGTTATCCATACACCTAAGGCCTTGTCTAGACTAGGATAAATATTATATTTGCTAACACATGCCTTTAACTCACATTGAACTGGTCAAGTTCAAGCTGAGGAGAAGCCTCAGCTTTATGTGTGCACGTTAAAATACATCCCACCTTGTCTACACTAGACTTTTCAAATGCCTCAGTTAGGATGTGTTAGCTACCACACCTTTTATCCCAATCTAGACATGGCCTAAGTGTTTGCAGATCTGTAGCCTTGGTTTCCCTGTTATTTGTGTGCAGACTGCAGGAGGGGGGAGAAAAAAACATTTTTGAAAGGGGAGGAAACTGTGGGTGTAAACCCACATAAACTAGCATGGGAATTTGGGAGCAGGTACAGAACTTTAAACTCATTTTAACTCCGTTTTTGAAATCGTCTAGATTTCAAACCGACAGAGTCCCTCTACTGCCCCATTGCCATTTTACAGGTGGAGAATAACGAGGCATTGGGGGGGGGGGTCAAGGGGTCTGCTTTTGAGCCCGTACTCACACCAGTGATCTCATTAAAGGTAAGGGTGCCACTCGCCTCAGTAAAGCCCTGAGCCTCCAGCCTAAATTCAGGATGGTCCATACCTGTGCACTAACGACTACAACACACCCCTAAGGCCCCAGCCCAGCGCCTCCCCTGCAGAGTGGGCCGCCGTGGCGTGGGCCGCCGTGGCTCGCCCCAGCCCAGCGGCCCCCACCCCTGCAAAAAGCAGGGTCCCCGGGCTCGCCCCAGCCTAGCGCCCCCCCTGCAAGTGCCTCGGGACATAAAGCCTTGAGGCCTGCACCTGAGCCGTGCAGCAGGATCACCGAGGCGCTGTGCCTGCCCGCCGGGGACACAACGCTCCGCTGCAGCGCGGCCATGGCCGCGGCTCCCCTCCGCCAAGCGCCGGGCGGGCGCTGCTTCCCGTCCCGCGCCGGCGCGGCTCGCTCGCTGTCTGTCTGTCTCCGCCCCGCCGGGGAGGCCTTCGCGTGGAGGTGGCGCGGCCGCGCGCCAGGCTGCGGGTTGTGCGTGAGGCGCGAGCCAGGGGCGGGCCTGGGGAGAAGGCGGGTGAGCTGTGGAAGGCCTGAGGCCTTCCCTCACCCGGCCCGCTGGAGCTGGAGCCCCCCTCGTCCCTTCACAGTGCTTCCCAGCAGCTCCCCTACAGAGCCCTCCCCCCAAGGCGAGTGTGGCTCAGGCAGGGCTGTGCCAACTTTGCCTATCGCCATCAGCTCTGGTTTGATCTGAGGTCCAGCTGCATAGGCACCAATGCCCGTGGGACCCTCCATAGCTTGCCTAGTCACGTAGCGGTGCCATCTCGTCCCTGGTACAAAAAACAACCACCACCAGCCATCTGGGATGAGCCTGACCCATAAAACTGGAGAGCTGACAGTGTGTACTGATTTCAGAGTAGCAGCTGTGTTAGTCTGTAGCTGCAAAAAGAACAGGAGTGCTTGTAAAAAGAAAAGGAGTACTTGTGGCACCTTAGAGACTAACCAATTTATTTGAGCATAAGCTTTCGTGAGCTACAGCTCACTTAGCGTAGCTCACGAAAGCTTATGCTCAAATAAATTGGTTAGTCTCTAAGGTGCCACAAGTACTCCTTTTCTTTTTGTGAATACAGACTAACACGGCTGCTACTGTGAAAGGAGTACTTGTGGCACCTTAGAGTCTAACCAATTTATTTGAGCATAAGCTTTCGGATAGCTACTTTCAATAAGGTGGCAACCCTATCCTCGGGTGGGCATATAATCCAATGCTTTGGATCCCCACGCACCCTTGTGACTCATGTTGCAATAATCGGTTTTGTTTCCAAGGGAGCAGAGATCAGGGCAGGCATCTGCTGCAGTGAGCCACTGGAGTTCCAAAATTCCAAGTTGGGGGGGAGGGATTGCATGAAAAGGGACAGATTTTCCACAGAAATGTCATTTTTTTCAACCCTCTGTAGCTGCCACTGTGTGATTTTAAAAAAAATGGGGTTGTGGGGAAAAACGTACAAGTGGTAGGAGGTGAAGAAATGGCAAAGGGACTGAGAGAAGTAGTAGTGATATCACCACAAGTCCTAGAAGATTCAAAGCTAAAGATTCTTATTTTCTCATTAACAGGCACTGAAAGAGAGGACTGATCCTGAGTCCCTGGCTGACCATTGAAATTTTTTTCTCTTTACTTTGAAAAAACAAAACAGGAAAACAGAACCACACTGAACTTTGCGACTGTCACTTTGGATATTTTGGATATTTCCCAAGCCCCCTACAAAATAAAGTTTCATGTTGTAAAACAGGTCCCAAAGATCAGCACAGACACCACTATATAGTTTTCAGAGTAACAGCCGTGTTAGTCTGTATTCGCAAAAAGAAAAGGAGTACTTGTGGCACCTTAGAGACTAACCAATTTATTTGAGCATAAGCTTTCGTGAGCTATAGCTCACTTCATCGGATGCATACTGTGGAAAGTGTAGAAGATCTTTTATACACACAAAGCATGAAAAAATACCTCCCCCCACCCCACTTTCCTGCTGGTAATAGCTTATCTAAAGTGACCACTCTCCTTACAATGTGTATGATAGTCAAGTTGGGCCATTTCCAGCACAAATCCAGGTTTTCTCACCCACCCCCCCCCCTTCCTCAGACGCTCTTGTTAAACTCTGGATTTGTGCTGGAAATGGCCCACCTTGATTATCATACACATTGTAAGGAGAGTGGTCACTTTAGATAAGCTATTACCAGCAGGAGAGTGGGTTTGTGTGTGTGTGTGTTGGGGGGGGGGGGTGAGAAAACCTGGATTTGTGCTGGAAATGGCCCAACTTGATTATCATACACATTGTAAGGAGAGTGATCACTTTAGATAAGCTATTACCAGCAGGAGAGTGGGGTGGGGGGAGGTATTTTTTCATGCTTTGTGTGTATAAAAGATCTTCTACATTTTCCACAGTATGCATCCAATGAAGTGAGCTGTAGCTCACAAAAGCTTATGCTCAAATAAATTGGTTAGTCTCTAAGGTGCCACAAGTACTCCTTTTCTTTTCACTATATAGTTAGAACAGGGATGAGCAGGAAAATGCGCCAAACTGGGATGCTTCAAGTGCTAACTATCATTATCATTAACCCCTGAAGCCGCATTGTGTGTTACGTTCAGAATTTTATATGATGGATTCAGGGTTGCCTTTAATAATCTATCAATACTATTGTCACAGTTCAGGGCATCTTTGACCTCTCTCTCTGTTCTCTCTAAGTGCACCCCCTCAGGTGACAGGCTTTGTGTCTTCACTTCCCTCTGGGGTGGAATCCCATGATTCTCCCACTCACAGGCTATGTCTTCACTAGGAACGCTGCAGCAGTGCTGCTGTAGCGCTTCAGTGTAGACACTCGTTACAGTGATGGGAGGAGTTCTCCCATTGCTGTAGTTAATCCATCTCCCTCAGAGGTGGTAGGTAGGTTGATGGAAGAATTCTTCCATTGACCTAGCGCTGTCCGTGCTGGGTCAGCTTAACTGTTGCTCAGAGGGGTGGATTTTTCACACCAGTGCACAACATAGCTGGGACCACCTAACTTTTTTATGTAAACCTGGCCTCAGACTGGTTCTTAGACTACAGCCTCCTATGGATCAACCAGGACTGCTCAGTAGGCCTGACTGGGTTCAGTCCCTGCAATTCTTCCCTTCAGGAGCTGGTAAATACAGTGACCCAAACAAAGTATTGTTTCACCTAAACAGGAACAAAGCATAAGAAGAAAAAGATTTTAACACAATAAACACAATAAACAGTTTAAACCCATATCTGTCTTACCTAATGCTTTAAGTAAGGCTGGTTTATCCCAGGTGCCTCACCTCTTGGTCTGGAGAGGACAGTCGGCATCCATGCAATCTCTGTCTCTGTCTCTCCCTTTTCTTCAGGTATAACCCTTTTATTTACTCCTAAAGTTTTTGTCAATGCCCTGTGTCTCTTGAACCTGGTTACACTGTTTTATTTGGTCCACAGAGGTCCAGGGGGAGGAACAGGTATACACTTCAAAGCAATTGATGCTCTACATTAATCTTCTAGATATCAGCAAATGGGTCTACATGCAAGTATTGTCTGCTTCCTAGTTTACATGCTGTCCACTCCTGTTGGAATTAATCCCTTGTAGTTGTATAGGAAACCACACAATAACAATCTAACAGATGGACATATAATATAAAATAATTCAGGCATCACCCACTTCCTTCACAACTATGTGCTGGTTATGTTGGTCTGAGTATTGTCAAGATGTTTACTGCATGCGTATATTGGGTTAATTCAATATCCGGGTGGTCAGGAAATGGACCCAAGAAGATGGACAATAGGGATTCCCACATAGGAGCTTTGTGGCAACACCCAGGATTATTAACTGTAATATTCTATTTCCGCCTGTTGCGGGGCTTGCCAGACTGGCTTTCCTAGGACTCAGTCACACACACATACACTTCCATGAAGGAGGGGAGATCAAAAGACAGGGATTTAAAAATATTGCATCCTATCGATCAGGGTAGATGGCTAAGGCAGAGAAACTGACCCCCAGGCTTCTTGGGATGCCTTGAGGAAGCTTCCCCTGCCTAGATCTTCATTTCAGGATGGTCAGATTTAAAGTAAAATAAGCATTTTGTTATTTTAAAATTCTCTTCTCCCATTATGCTGTGTTCCTGTTGTTACAATTAAACAATATTTGTTTTTAAGAAGCCTGATATGGGTCACTGTATTTACTACTGGACACAGTCCCAATGGGAAGAATTGGAGGTGCCGAACCCAGTCTGGCTAGCTGAGCAATTGTGATTGGTACACAGGGGGCTAAGTCCAAGACCTGGTCTGTGAGTGGGAGAATGCCAGGATTCCACTCCTGAGAAAGGTGAAGGTGAGAGGCCTGTGTCATAAATATAAAGGAAAGGGTAACCACCTTTCTGTATAACATCGGGTACAAGGACAAGGCAAAGTTTGTACCTTAGAGAAGTTTTTAACCTAAGCTGGTAAGAATAAGCTTAGGGGGTCTTTCATGCGGGTCCCCACATCTATACTCTAGAGTTCAGAGTGGGGAAGGAACCCTGAAAGCCTGTCACCTGAGAGGGTGCACTTAGAGAGACCAGAGGGGGTCAAAGGTGCAGCTAGCATCAAACCATGACAGTTGGTATGAACCCACCCTTGCTACCGGAACAAATCAAACCCCTGTCACTTCCTTCTATTTGAGATGGGCTCAGAAGCTTTCATTGTTGTTTCCTTTCCTCCGTTGTAATCTATTTATAGAATACATTTTAGGTTTGTGGTTTCTATATTTAGAAATGTCATATAGTAGGCAAACTGTGGAGCAAACAGTAAAGGAGGATTGTTCCTTTCATGTAGCTATACATGTCTGGAAATGTAATTAAGTTTCAGTGTGACCAGGTGTAGTTTTACAGATAAAGGCCCAGTTGGCAAATGAACTTAGGGGGACCAGGTGGTAGAGACTTTGCTTAGTAATTCTTCAAGGCATATCTCAAAGTGAGGGACCTAGACAGACCCAACATTGTGAAAGGCCCAATAGACATTGCCAGTTTTGCCCACCCTTAAATCCATCCCTGTACATAACTACTTTGATGCTTTTGATAGCTCTTACTGTTCTGCGGGTCTGAATACCTTGTGAGAAAGCATAGGAGTTCTCATGTATTACACTGTGTCCCTTGCCCATTTTCATGAAGCATGTATGCTTTCATCAAGGCCATAAGAATATTTTGGTGCTGTGTAGGATTAACCACTACCTTGGTGATTTGAGGTCCATAGCATTCAAGTAAGGACAACCAAACAAATCCCAGTACTGCCATTTCACTGGCCAGGTGCAGGGTGATCCAGGGGGTGAATAATGAGTTTATAGTTTAGTTTTGCAGTTCATCATGAAGTATTTGGCAAGCCATAGGGGCACACCTGTTAGTCCTTAAAAACGTAATGAAACCTTAACCCCTTGAGGTAGTATGTTATTACCTTAACAATGGCTATGGGTTATGTAGGTGAAACATCAGTGTATGTGTAATATGAAGAACATGTTGTGCTCATATTTCTGTTTGAGTTACTCTTTCTTTTACCACCCTGGAGCACCATTTCCTAGCATACCTAGGCCATCAAATCTGTGGGCATCACTGTGACTTGCAGTGGCACATGTAAATAGCATGCTGCATATCTAAGATATATGCAAATATCTTCACTGTGTAGCCAGAAGCATTATGCTGTTCTAAGAGGTATTGTTCCTCTTAATTTTATACTTAAAGAAAATCAGGCTTAGCTCTGGTCACATGTTCCCCCTAGTTCAATAAGTAAATAGAAAAAAAAAACTTCCTAAATTTAATGGAAATTGAATGAATTTACTTTAATGGGCAGAGGATCGAATTCAGCTGTTTGTCAAACTTTATAAGACAAACACAGTTTGCACAACACAAGAATGCAAAATTCCAGTAAAGTAGTGATCACCAAGAAAAGAGGCAAATGCAGTGATCAGCGTAAAAGGTAAACATTTGCCAACAGTTATTATCTGAGATACTAGTTATTTTCTATTCAAAGAACAGAGAAATAACTGTGATATTTCCCATATTGATATTGTTGATAAATGTTGACTTTTAAAATGGGTTAATCAGGAAACGTCAATCATTATCATAAGACATATTCATATTTTTAATTATGCTTATTTATTAATAGCTTTACTTCACAGTTCATGATTCTGTTTGTGGGTAAATTCTAGTGCTCATAAAAGTGAGGGGTCACCCTGGGCAAAGGTAGGATATTGCTATCTGGCTTAGCTATGTAGAAAAAAAATTGTCTCTGTCTCAGCCTCTTGTTTTTGTTCTTTGAAATTCAGACAAAACCGAGGCAAGTCCAGTTATCTTTAAAGGTAGAGAATTACTCCGTGTCAATGAGTAAGACTAGATGCCAGAGCCAAACTGGAAAAAAAAAATCTTGGGTTTGTTTGGCAATGTATTGCTTTTGCATGTTTTAAATTATTTTTTAAACAGTGAGAGCGGGAGGCACAGTCTTGGCACATGATTTAATTGTTTATTTTTATTAAAACCAATTAAAGGCTGTCATTAACTTTCCTTGAAGTGAACGGAAGGATCTCTATGGCCTCAGTGGGAAGGCTGTAATACCCTTCAAACATTAGAGATTCCAACACAAGCAATGGAGGTGGATGCTAGCCCAGCTGGTTCCCTACGACACTCTTCCCCTCTATCCCCCATCCCCTACCCCTCAACTGCATTCAAGCAGACCTAAGGTGACCTAGCATGGACAGCACGAGGTCGATGGAAGAATTCTAGCCCATGGTTTTATCATGGAAATTATGGGCATTGCAAGCATACAACTTTACTAAGCAGGAGAAGGTTAAATTTGAACAGATTATTTTAACAATATAATAATAACCCTTGAGAAGTATAGCCACTGTGCTAGTAGTTTGCAAATTGTGTAGGACTGAGCAATTTATACTGCATGTTCTGATGTAAAAAAAAAATTAAGTCACTCATAACAGACGTATAATATGTCTTCAAAGGGTTTATTGTATTCCACAATATTAATAAAAATAATTCCTCCCTACACCACTAAAAACCAATACATTTTCTGTTGAGAGCACTGCTATTTTTTCCTTTCACTGCATATACACAGTACAGGTATTACATTTTTTGTCTTAAAACAAACTCAACATAAACATTTAAATGAAAACATAGGGGCATATTTGGCTTTGGTCATAGCTCAAAATTAATATTCACTTTCATTATTTGGCTTCTCAGTATCGAATGCCACCCATTGTGCTCTCTGATATATATGTACTAATCTTCACCCTAGTCAGAGGAATCCAGAAGAGTTTGATCCATCTGTAGCTTTTTGATGTTTTTTTCTCATTTAAAGTGGTTTTGCACTTCAAAGTTAATTTTAGCTGAAAACAATAAGCTGCAGAGTACTTTTTATGTCCGGGGTATGTAACATCTAGCCTGCTATAATTACATACAGGGGTCTGAGTCTCTCTCTCTCTCCCCCCTCTTTGTTCCTACCTATAGAAATCCAAATGAAAATCTAAAGGCCCTATTTATTGAAAAATACAATTTGTGGTCAGCTTGTATTCATTCAACATTTTCTTTTTTATGAGTTAGTTGGCCCACAGGTGCTATATAGATTTTTTATTTCTAACGGGTCTATGTTTGCATGCAGATGGAGTTCATATAAGCAGGGATTCTGGTATAGAAATTAAGCATGAAATATATGTTAGGACATTGTCCCTGCCACTACCACCACTTGAAGGTCCCATGATTAGTATTTGGTGTTCATCCAGGTAAGTTAAATAACAGTAGATATCATTTTATTGCTTTTTTCCCGAACAGAAGGCATCAGAAATAAACGCCAAATCTCTCTGATTCTTTCCTATCCTTCCTTCCTCCTCACATCCTTGCCTCAATTTTTGCCTGTTCATTCTTCTTGTGAAGGCCACCATACCGGTTACAATGATTAGACACAAATATACTGCCTCCTGAACTTTGCATTTCCAAAACAAATTCAAAGAAAAGGAAAGCTGTGGCATTGCTTTGACCCACAATTCACATGGGGTGTCTTCTTTATTAGTCTTCTCTTTTCAGTAAGTATCATGGCTTACCTGCACCAGGGAATTTTAGCAAATATTTCCCACCAGAGCTGCTGCACTTCTGGTAGCAATTGTCTACTAAAATTCTTCAGTGTAGACCTTGCCCTGATGGTCTATGGTCAAGAATACCTTCTCTGGTAGGTCATATTTCTACACTGGCTTCAGTAGCACTCTAGTACAGTCTGCATTCTGGGCACTCATTGTTCCAGCTAAAATAAACATAAAAAATAGTTTTCTTCAAAGTTTTTCATGGAAAAGTTTGACTTTTCAATGAAAAACCAAAATATTTCAATTCTGAAATGCGCCACAGTACCTCATTGGAGTTGTAGTTCAAACAGAGTAGTTGGTATCACCAACATGCTTATCAAAGGGTTTATATAGGCAAATGCAGAAAAAATCCCATTGCCCAAGCCCTTTCTAATAGTCAGTCAATCTTCTTTCTCTCCAACCATCTATTATTATATCACTTGCCAGCACAAGCAGTTTCTATAAGATCTTTGGCTCAGGGACTGTCTTTTTGTTCTGTTTGTACAATTCCTGGCACAATGGGGTTCTGGTCCATGACTCGAGCTCCTAGGCACTATTGCAGTACAAATTAATACACTAATAATTAATACACTAATACACTAATTCATTAATAAAGCCCCCTGGGTTTGCTGAAACATTCTCCTTTAGGGTTGAAATGTTCTATGATTTCTTTCTTCGTAAAGGTGAATTATTTTTTAATGTTTGGATAGAATTCCTTCAGCAATTGTTGAGTTATGGGAAAGTGGAAAAAAAAATACTTTACTCACAGTAAAATAATTCTAACCATGCTTATTTTGTACAGGGTTAAAACAAAAATGGCTGAAGCGTGAACCTTGGAAATGTCCTCAAGGATGCGTATGCTTCCCTAAATTTTGTGTCAGGAAGGCAAAAAGTATAAATAATTGAAAAATCACTTCTGAGAATACTCGATGGACGTGACCTGAAATTTTAGCAGAGCTCAATGAAAGCTCCTCCTTTCCTTTGTGACATTATTGTACATTTTCTCTTCCCAGACTGACTGGCCAAGAGGCTACTGCTGTCAGACACTGGGGGGGATAATTTGAATGAGGGAGACTGTACATTTCTCACTGAAGCACACATAGCAAAATCCCTTAAAACTGCCTTAATATCAGGGATAGGAAAAAGTCACTGACGCACACACAAAAATCAGAGATTGGTGATTTTAATTTCTTTCCCCATTTTTGGCTGCACTCTGAAATACTCTGCAAATTCTGATCTTTTATTATGAAAAAATTAAGCTTCTATTTTTTTCCCATTGCAAATTAACAGCTGTCATCGTGTAAATCATTGTGTTCTTCTTGTTAGCTCAGCCTAGTGGAAAACTAACTCCAGCTAAAGAAATAGCAGCAAACAAGGGAACTCACCTCTCCTTTGCCCCTTTCCCCTCAATGAGGTGTGAACATCAAGGCCTAATTGGTACCATTTAAACGCTAACATTATTGAAGTATAGTTGTAGCCATGTCTGTCCCAGGATATATGAGAGACAAGGTGGATGAGGTAATATCTTTTATGGGACCAGCTTCTATTGGTGAGAGAGACAAGCTTTCAAGTTAATAGTCCACTGCTATACTCTACCTTGAATGGTCCCTTATATGTGCTAACTAGTTGTGCTAAACAATCTGTTCCACCTTGCATTTTGCTGTGGTGCTGGAAGTTCCTTTCCCAGATCTGAAGAAGAGCTCTGTGTAAGCTCAAAAGCTGGTCTCTCTCACCAACAGAGGTTGGTCCAATAAAAGATAATACCCACTCGCCTTGTCTCTCTAACATTATTGAACACAGGCAAGTTCTCTCACTCTCTTTTTCTCTACTCTTGTCTACATTAAAGAAATTCAAACTGGCGCCACTAGATAAATGTAGTTGTATACTGGTGCAAATGCCTAATGCAGGGACTCTTGCCCAGTTCAAAGCAGGGTTTACACTGGTGCAACTTAATCTAGTAACAGAACAATTGGGGCTGAGGTAATTTGTGCTTCCCCAATCCTAGTGTTGCAGCCATGCATAAGAGTGCATTGCACTGCAGTATCTGGAGATCACTGGAATGCAGCAGCACACTGGTCATGGCCCCTTCCCTCTGACATCCTCTATACCAGGAACTCTGAGGGGGATAGTGCAGGGGCAGGATATCTTATTTAACTCACCATCTCAGGCCAATTTTAAGTGCAGTGCAAAGCAAACTCAGTGGGCCTAAAATTAAAGTCCTTACTCTGTAAAACTCCATTTGAGAGTTTTACTTCAATGAGAGGTTTGCCTGAGCAAGCATTTCAGCATAGGGTCCACAATATTAATTATTTAAATCTGTCCATTTAGTCATAAGTCATGCTTTTGGGCCCAAGGATTCTTGATCTGGAACTCGGTGTTGCCAACTCTTCTGATTTTATTGTGACTCTCACAATATTTTGTATTTTTCTTAAAGATCCTGGTTCAGGATCACATTATTAGATGAGGACTTTTGTCTTTGCTTTTAAAAGTATGATGTTGCACTCCACAATGTTTTAGGGAAATATGCTTATGAGTGTGAATATGATATAACTGGAATATGCTTTATGCAAAAGGTCTCCTGTAAGGTATCATGACAAAGCTTATGATCTACTGAGTGTGTTCATCCCATTTGTTTGCATGTATTATTTCTATGTCTGGAGTTAGGAGAATAAGATATAAACTTATATTACTGACGTAAACATATTAAGTGGAAGCCATTAAGGGTACTTCAGAATCAATTACCTCTAAATAGCTCTGTTTACTTGCAAATCTTCCTGGGTACCTGCGGGCCACCCTGAAAGAATGGAGGCTGGGGTCTCACAGGACATGTGACCATGTCACCTGATACTGGAATCCATCTTAAATCTGGTGCCTTTCCATTTAGAAGGAGGGGTGGGGACCCAGAGAGACAAAAGATTCCTGTCTTGTGCCAAAGCTATAAAAAGGGATGGAACAGAACAAAGAGGCTGCCAATCATGAGAACACCCTTGCTTTTCACCTAAGATATCTGCTGGAACTAACAAGGACTGTACTAGGGGAATGATATGGGCCCAGACTAAGAAGGAGTCTAATCTGTGAAAGAAGCTAATTGGAACATCTCTGAGGGTGAGATTTTACTTGTAAACAGTTTGTAATGTATTAGGCTTAGACTTGCGTGTTTTTGCTTTATTTTGATTGGTGACTTACTTTGTTCTCTCTGTTATTACTTGAAACCACTTAAATCCTACTTTTTATACTTAATAAAATCACTTTTGTTTATTAATGAACCCAGAGTAGGTGATTAATACATGGGGGAGCAAACAGCTGTGCATCTCTCTCTATCAGTGTTATAGAGGGCAGATAATTTATGAGTTTACTCTGTATAACCTTTATACAGAGTAAAACGGATGTATTTGGGGTTTGGATCCCATTGGGAGCTGGGTGCTGGAGGCAAATAACCTGTTGAGCAGTTTTTGGTTAAAGTCTGCAGCTCTGGGGGCGTGGACCAGCCCTGGATCTGAGTTGCAGCAAGCTAGTGTGTCTGGGTCAACAAAGCAGGGTCCTGGAGTCGCAAGCTGGCAGAGAAAATGGGATCAGAGGTAATTTCAGCACATCAGGTCACAGTCCCAAGGGGGTCTCTGTGACTGAACCCGCCACAAAAAGAAAGTAAATTTCTAGCACTCTTGATTGCAGAGAAAAGTTTGAATATGTGAACCATGAAAGGCTCTAAACCCAGAAGGCAAAGAAAAAGAATTCAGATTTTTTTTCCTTTTTAAAGTTCATTGTTTCTGTGCCAATCTCATGATTTTTTGGGTCCTGACTCATATTTGAATGCTGAGGGTTGACATTAGGGTGACCAGATGTCCCGATTTTATAGGGACAGTCCTGATATTTGGGGTTTTGTCTTATATAGGCACCTATTATACCCCACCCCCATCCCGATTTTTCATACTTGCTGTCTGGTGACCCTAGTGATCCAATGAGAGCATAGTGCTACATGATGCAGCAGTTCTTAAATTATTACTAAGTTTGCTTTTCTATGTTAGTACTAGATTCTGATCTCACTTACCCCACTGTCAAGCTGGAGGAACTCAGGCTGACAACAGAGATGTCAGATTATAACAGAGATGGTAATTTGGTGCTTGTCTTCTTGACTCACTACTCTCTAATATCATGACAATATCCATGGCACTGTACCTACAGAAAGCACATTTTTATTACATAGGATGAAACTGTTATAGTAATGCCCAAGTTTAAAATTGTTAAAATAGCGTTGCCAGGCGTTTGATTTTTGACTGGAACACCTGGTCAAAAAGGGACTATGATGGTTCCAGTCAGCACCACCAACCGGGCAGTTAAAAGTCTGGTCAGCGGCTCAGCAGGGACCTGGGGCTAAGGCAGGCTCCCTGCCTGCCCTAGGTCTGTGCAGTTCCTGGAAGCAGCCACCAGGTCCCCGCAGCCTCTAGATGCATGGGTGGCTGGGGAGGCTCCGTGCACTGCCCCTGCCCCAAGGGATGGCTCCACAGCTCCCATTGGCTGGGAACTGCGACCAATGGGAGCTGCGGAGCCGACCCTCAGGGCAGGCTCAGTGTGCAGAGCGTCCCTAGCAGCCCATGGTTCTAGAGGCTGCAGGGACCTGGCAGCTGCTTCCCGGGAGCCGTGGTAAGCACCACCAGGACCCTGCACTCCAAACCCTCTCCCACAACCCAACCCCCTGCCCCAGCCCAGAGTCCCCTTCTGCACCCAAACTCCCTCCCAGAGGCCGCATCCCCCCAACACCCCAACACCCTGCCCCACGCCCCTCCTGCACCCCAAACCGCTCATCCCTTGCCCCACCCCAGAGTCCAGACCCCCAGCCGCAGCCCGCACTCCCTCCTGCTCTCTGAACCCCTCAGTCCCAGCCCGGACCCCACTTCTGCACTCCAAACTCCTCATCCCCGGCCCAACCTCAGAGACCGTCACCCCCAGCCGGAGTCCTCATCACCCCCCCCCCCCCGCACACACATACACACTCCAACCTCCTGCCCAGCCTGGAGCCCTCTCCTGAACCCTGAACCCCTCATTTCTGGCCCCACCCAGAGTCCGCACCCACAGCCTATACCCCCCCGCACCTCAAGCCCCTCATCCCCAGCCCCACACTAGAGCCTGTACCCCCAGCCAGAGCCCTCACCTTCCTCCTGCACCCCAACCCCCTGCCCCAGCCCAGTGAAAGTGAGTGAGGGTGGGGGAGAGCGAGCAATGGAGCAGGGGGATAGAATGAGTGGGGACAGGGCCTCGGAGGAGGGGCGGGGCAGAACAGGGCAGGGATGTTCGGTTTTGTGCAATTAGAAAGTTGGTAACCCTATTTTTAACAGTATTTTGTTAAATTTGCCCATTTGGGGATCCAACAGGTAAAAAATGTTCTACAAATTTGTATCAGTTTAAGAAACATATGTTAAATAAAGAACTCCCTGATAGACCCTTCTTATTGCGCTCCTCTCACTTTTATACTACTGGAACCTGATTCTTATGGCTTCCACGTTTTGACATTTATTTTTCGAAAGTGGGGCGTAGGTGTAAGTATATTTTTGCCAATTTATGTGATGCCATAAAACAGCATTTTTCATTTTTCAACACTTATTAGCTCAGCTCCCCAGCTGTGTAGCACCACACCCTGGTGTGAAACTTAGAGGCATAATTCTGACAAGTTTATATTGGCCTAAATTTATAGCATTTCATTTGGGAAAATGAGTATCTTGTTCACATTTCCAGTGCAATTTTGTGATAAGATCGACTCATAACCTTTTTAACACTGAAAAATACAGGGCATTATAAGAAAATTGATGCAGAGTGCAGTAGGCAAAAGGAAATGGTTATTAGAAAAGAATATGAACTATCCACTTAAATATTGTGTGTTTCTTATAACACACAGAGTAGCACATTGCTTCATCAGAGAAAGTGTTTGTAAATATTTCTGGTTGTGAAACATTGCACTGTGTTGGCTGATTGCAGTCTAAACATTCAAGAAAAGGAAACTACACTGTGGCTTATCTTTTTCATGTAAAAAGTAATATACAAAAGGGGTGCCCAATGCATTTTTTTATAAAAATAATATACACATTTAATGTTGAGAGTTAGCATAATGTATAAACTCATTAAGCCATCTTTTATTATTTTTCTCAATAGCTTATACTGTATCCCAAAACTGCAGGTTTGATATCTTATAATAAGATAAGGTCTGGATGTACTGTACAAGGTACAAGCAGTAATAAATGCCAAATGTAATAAATCTTAATAAGATGGTTGTTCTCTATTGATTTTATTTACTTGGACTTTATGTTTTTACTTTTAACCTTCTGTTGTTGGACTTCAAGTCATGGCTATAGCATTAGCATTTGACCTATTAGTATTTTGAGAAATTTGAGGGTTGGATGTCTCAGAGGACAGATTCATACCCACTTCAGAGTACTAGTGACTCATTGCTTTCTGATGGGAATGTGAAATGAACTAGTGTCCTCAGCTCTGTTACTACTGGACATTTATCCACATCATACAAATTACTACCACAGTTAGCAATAACAAAAACTCTTCTTGTCACCCTCAACAGAGAAGCTAAAGAAAACTGAGGAACATTAGCAGGTCAATGTAGGGAAGCTAGATTGGCCACTGTTAATGTTGTAACTTTTCTGACCCTAGATGTGCCACCATTATTCCTGTACTCATGTAAGCACTCAGCCATGCGAATAAGGGATGCACATCATTCTGTGTCAGTCTGACACTTTTCACTAGAACCTAGTTCACTTAAAGATATTCTAAAAATAAAACATTTGAGCAACAGTGAGCCAGGATAACTCAACAAGCACTACTGTACATACAGGGCTAGGTTTTCAGACAATGTGCAAAATCTCAGTTAAATCAGTGCAAATTCGCACTGAATCCACTGAAGTCTAGGTTTGCTCTGGTGCAATTGAAAGCATAATTAGGCCCTTTGGTGTCTAAGAAATATTTACAAAGGGTGTATGCGCATGTCACGTGTTGTGTGAACAAATACTGCATGAAATATGTGAGTATGTTTTGGTGCCCCAATGTCTGGAAATGTGGCCTTTATTAGATATGTACAGATATTATAATAAAAATGGATATGTGAAGATGAATATCCTTGTGAAGAATTGATTGGTCCAAGCACTCAAATGTTTGTGATATGAAGATCTTTGCTTGGATTTTTATTACACTACAGTTAGCCTATATTTTCAAAATGACTTGCATAGCGTCTCAGATTCAAAGGGCATCACTTAGCTCAGTAAACTCCTCTGCAAACTGTGCCTGGTGCTAATGAAACCAAATAGTACATGAGAGCAAATACTCTTTCACTGTCCTCAGTTTGCATCTGATGTTGGGAAGTTCTGAAAGTCTGAATATGCTAATTACTCTTTCCTTTGCTCTGTGGTAGATGCTGTTTAACTATAGAAATTGGCTCAGAGATCTGCATGTTTTTGTGATGTGCTAGTTGCCATCTGCTTTGGAGATATTCCCATGCACTTTTGTTGATGCAACAGTTATAGTGTTTTCAAATGTTGATACTATGAAAATGTAATGTGATTGGACTTGGACAGGTGCCTTAAACAGACCACCCATCATATTTATTTTGCTGCCAGTCAGGTCAGACAAACTCATGGGTAGAATGTTGAAGTACTTTGAACATTCCAGATAGTGAATAATTTACATTTCATTTCAAAAGATCTTCTTAACCTTCCTACAAAATTCCTGTTTAGCTAACTAGAAGTCAACAGTATGGTCCTGTTTTTCAGAGTTTCTTATAGTTGACTTAGATTTTAGTTTTACTCACAGTGATGATTTTTTTTTAATTGGCTTACCTGAGAAGGTTTATTTTGTTACTAGGGGCCAGGAAAGATGAAGTTTGTTGAAGTTTAAAACAGCACAGATCATGAGCAAAAGGTAGCACAAGCAGCTATACTGGGTTCCATTTATAAACTGTCTGGATGTATCATACAAGGTACATGAACAATATTGTATACACATTGCAAAGAAGGTCTAGTGAGGACTTCTTTGCTCCTGAAACCCTTGCATAAGCTTCTTTTGCAAATCCATGTTTAGAAATGGCTAATTTTATGTTTAATGGGCATGTTTTATCCTTATCAACCAAGGAGAGATATAGAAATCAGGATTCAAGCTACTAATGGGACAAATTACTATATTATTAACACGTCCAATTTTTCTTGTTTTACATTAATACTAAAAATAGTCAAAAACTGAGACCTCAAATATAAATCCTTTCAAGTGTCAGGGACCAACCGTAGTAGATTCAAATATCTGGATATAAACCCATTCCCTGTAGTTAAAGTAGATCAAAATACAAATCACCTAATCAACATAGGTGGTCAACATGATGGGTCTTGAAGACACATGGAATTGCAGCTGAGGGATTCTATTTCAAAATAAGGAGGCTTATTATGGTAATAGATACCAGAGTTATCAAAATTCAGTAGAGCAAATGGGATCTGGGGAGGTGCGAAAGGTGGACAAAGTAGAGCAACTGGGTCTGATTCTCTGCTCACACTAGGTGCAAATCAAGAGTAATTCCATTTAAAACAATGAAGTTACATGGATAGAAAACTGGTGTAAATAAGAAGAGAATCCACCTGCACTCAAAGACAAAGTTGTATGAGGCCTTATAGGTGGGGACATGTAGCTTAATTTTGGTATAGTTTAAGGAAATAAGATCCTGTTTTCATGCAAATATTCCTAGTAATATAAAAGAAATATAGCATATGTGCTACAAACGTAGAATTGTCTCCAATGTTTTTCATGAGGCATCAATTAATTTTTAATCATTTATAATCATAAGCGGCAAGGAAATTTGGATTTCAAAGTGACTGGAGAGTGGCAAGGAGAGAGGAGAGAAACGGAAGGTGTGGCTGGTCATTTCTGAAAGAGAGATACTGTTAACAATTATTAAGAGGATGGCCTAATGGCAGAGTGATTAGCCAGAGTCCAAACCGATGGGCTCACATTCTTGCTGAAATGTTCAAATTACATGAGCACACTGTATTTTTCCAGATGGGTGACAGAGGAACATAATCATCCCTGCCTTTAAAAATGATGATGGGAATTGCTGAAAAAATTATCCCCCAATTATCTTGATAAATCTAGTCATACAAGCTACACATAATCTGTCTTTGCTAGCACAGAGGAAGAGATGAAAAATGTGGGGTTTTTTTTTTTGTTTTAAGAGAAGAAAGAGGGGTTCTTTCAGGGTGGAGTTTTTTCACATCAGCTTATTTATTAAGTAGAGATGAGCTGTAACTAGAGGTGGCTAATATGCAAGTTCTGTTTAATTTGAACCAGATGTTCAAGGTGGTTCTGATAATAGATTTCTGTTGAGGACCATCTCTAACATATTTGGTCTTGAAAAACCAGGGTTGGTTCAGTTCCAGTTTTCCTTTTATCAGGTGTTCTCCAATGTTCAACTGTTTTATATTAACAGGTTTCAGAGTAGCAGCCGTGTTAGTCTGTATTCGCAAAAAGAAAAGGAGTACTTGTGGCACCTTAGAGACTAACCAATTTATTTGAGCATAAGCTTTCATGAGCTACAGCTCACTTCATCGGATACATTCAGTTGAAAATACAGTAAGGAGATTTATATACACACAGAACATGAAAAAATGGGTGTTACCATGCACACTGTAAGGAGAGTGCTCAGCTCATCTTAAGTGATCACTCTCCTTACAGTGTGTATGGTAACACCCATTTTTTCATGTTCTGTGTGTAATTCTCTTAAGGGTTACAGCAGAATGAGTCTCTGAGTTGTTAGATACTTCCTCTTGTCTTGTGCCTAAATTGAACAATAATTTCTTATAGTACAGGAAGCCAAATAAAGAATGGCTAGTGGGGGAGGGATTTTGCTATCTGTGGCAATATGGAGGATGTGCTATTCTTTTGTGTAAATCACAGTTATTGGAAAGGAGAAAAGGAAAATATGGGGTTTCATAGCAGGGAAAAAGTAAAATAAGTTTAAGATAACTTTACATGGAGACATATGACATTGCCTCTCTTTTGTTCCAGGGTATGGGATATGAGTTTAGCTCCATTAACTGCCCAAAACTTCAGCGTTGAAAAGCAACTCACATTTTTATGAACAGAATGGATCGCGGAGTATCCCTAATACATATTTAAAAATAAATGTAGGGTTTCAATTAATTCTGGTCAGTGCATTTACATTGTATCCTCCCAAGATGTACCTGAGGAAAGGTCCACACTAGAAAATTAGGTCGCTATAACTATGCCACTCAGGGGTGTAAAAAATCCACACCCCTGAGTGACGCAGTTAAAAACTGACCTAACCCCCAGTATGGATAGCGCTATGTCAACAGGAGGACTTCTCCCATCAACACAGCTTCTGCCTCTCGGGGAGGTGGAGTACATACAGTGATGGGAGAAGCCTGCCCATCAGTGATGGTCATGTCTACAGAGGCACAGCTGTGCCGCTGCAGCCTTTTAAGTGTAGACCGGCCCTGAGTAATAAGTAGTTGGAGTCTTAAAGACACCCCATTAACACGAAGTTCCTTTGTCTCAGAGTGTAAGACTTAGAAATGCAGAGTAGATTTTTATTTAATAAAAATGACACATTTCATCCGTTTGTATAGAGCAGGGGTTCTCAAACTGGGGGTCGGGACCCCTCAGGGGGTCGTGAGGTTATTACATAGGGAGTCGCGAGCTGTTGGCCTCCATCCCAGCCCGCTTTGCCTCCAGCATTTATAATGGTGTTAAATATATAAACAAGTGTTTTTAATTTATAAGAGGGGGTCGCACTCAGAGGCTTGCTATGTGAAAGCGGTCACCAGTACAATAGGTTGAGAACCACTGGTATAGAGCTTTGGGGGTGAAATTCATCCCTGTGCAGGGGTCTAGGACAAGGCCCATGTACTGCTAAATCCCACTTAAACCCTATTTTGAAGTCTTAAGGGGGACTTAAGTGATTCATGGGCCTTGTGCACAGTGACGAAATTCACTTTTAATTCTGAACTGCAGTTTAAGAAGACCTCCAAGAAGGACAGTCCAGGCAACATGCCCTATAAGATCGGAAGGGAGGCTTTTCTGTATGCTGGAGAGTTCTAGCATTAGAGTCTTTGTGGTAATGGTGTAAAAGTTCTATAGGCGTGGCCTTGTGAGTGCTAAATGCCTTGTTCTCCTATCAATTCACAGGACTGGCACTTATAAACCATACGAAACCATCCAAAATTGCCAGACTTCATTAAGAGAGAAGCAAGAAAGCTGAGTGAAAGTTCCTCCAATTTTAGGGCCAAATTCTTCAACTCTTATTTATATCAAGCAGCAGTTGTTATTCGTGTCAGTATGTGCTACTTTGTTTTGTGTAAGAGTTGCAGATTCAGGTCCTAATTCAGAAGCATTTTTAGGAAGCACAAAGGAACATCCATAACTTCTGTAAGTGGGAATTTTTTTTTTTTTTTTTTTTTTGTTCACAGCATAGGAAGAAACATTTATCAAGGCTTTTAATTTTAAAGCAGAACCAGTCAGCACAATGCACAATGTTGTACCCTGATATTTTAGCTGGACAGAAAACTTGCATTTTGCTTATGCCACCCATGTGTCAGAACTTTCGACAATAGTGAAGAAGGAGCTGTTTTACCAAGCTGTTTCTGATAATAGAAAAGCAATAAGATGATTTCAAATTATTTCTCCCTTTAAAAATTCTTAAGTGATGATTTTTCTCAGTACAATAATAGAGTTGTTATATTTATTTCCTAAGGGCATCCAGGTGTTTTCACTGGAATAATGCAATTTTGCTACGTTTCTTTCCTCCCATGCCAAATCCACTGAACTAGACATTTTCTGTGCTAACATGATTCGACACCCGAGAGGGGTTGGTAATGGGATACAGCTTGTAGGTGACTGCCTTCAAACCCGCTAATGGTAGTAGTGGTTAATACTTTTCACCGTCTTGTGGCTGTTCAACTATAAGAAATTAGTTGGTGGCTTCAGTCCAATTTCAACGGACAAACGATCGTGTTGCAAAAAACCCACAGACCCAATGGTCAATAATTAGTACCCTCAGCAAAGAGGCAAGGAACTGGCTAGAGAGCAGAGACGGGTCCTTATCATGCCTAGAGGCAGGCTCTCAAGAACAACACTGAGGCTTTTTGTCAGGGTAGCAAAGAAGAAGCTTGCATTGATACCTGTTGTATGTCTCAACAGAGTGGGACTAGAGTGTGCAGTGCTGTCAATTCAGCAACATTCATGTGCATTAAATTTACTGGAAACAAAAATGCTGAAGTATAAACATCATGCCTTAGGGCAAATCTGATTGAGAAGGAGGAGGCTAATGATGCTGTTGTGAGGAAACAGAATGACAAGTGTCATGTTAAGTAAGAGCAGTAATCATATTTCACTGCCATTTACTTTTTGAGCATGGCATTTAGTTAATTGTCTAACACTGTTTTAAAGGACTGGTGTAGACACACAGTTGGATCAAAGGATTACTCCGTCCAGAAAAGGCCTTTTGGCTCCGCATGCCTTCTCCAGCTTATGTTTTTGGAATTAAAAATATAAAGCTAGATCCTCAGCTGGTGTAAACTGGTATAATGCCACCGAAGTCAATGGAGTTCCACTGATTTACACCAACTGAGGAGCTGGCCCAGAAGCAGAGCTGAGCAACTAAGCTCAGGGACAGACCTGAACTGTTCCAAAATTTGGGGTTTAGATTTGGGTTCAGGCCAACTTTAAATAGAGTTAAATGGTTCTATAGAGACAAGAAGGTCCTGCTAATTAAAAGCTAAAGTTAATAATAATGGACCTACTCCTAGACGGTGATAAGCACCCTTCGCTTCCATTGGTCTGGTCCAATATTTCCAATAATAAGGCCTTTATTGTAATAGTTAAAAAAGGAAATTGGGCTCATTCTTATAGACCTTGTAAACAAACCCTTACTGATAATTCCATTGTGAGCATCTAGTATTCATTTGGCTCTATTCAAACAAATAAATACTAAGTAATAAAAGAAATAATAATAATTAATTTCATTGTCTGTTTATAGTAATCTTTGTGGTCCATGTGCAGCCTGCATGTTGATCAAGTAGCCTCCTTTAGCCCCCATTACATTTATCTCACTTCCATCTTCCAGTTTTTTTACGTTTCTTGACCTTCTCCGTAAAACTGCTTAAATCATTCATGTGCTTTTACAGCCTAATTTGGCAATTTATCCTATGTGTTGACTGCTCTTAGAAAAAAAAGTTGTTACTGGATTCTCAGTTTATTCATACGTTTATAATTGTTGGCCTATGTTTCATGGTTGTTGAGCCTCACAGCTTAGAAGATGGTTTATCTTGTGCTTTATTATCAGCTTCTTTGTTATTTCGAAGCTGTCTATTCAGTCATCTTAAAATCTTCTCATCTCCATTGAAAATAAGATTAAAATATATTCTGAAAACATGGATTTTTAGGCCCAGATTTTCAAAGGTGAGCACAATGGATCCCCCAAAGAATGTAGGTCTTCTGTGCCCAACAGTTGTGCATATACTTTGTGCTCTCCCTTTGTGTTTTCTCTACACTACTGCATCCCTTTGTATGTAGCTTGTCTTCTTGGTGTTTGAGCTCTTTAGGACGGGATCTTATAATATGTTCAGAAAGAGTCTAGTGTAGTGTGCACACTATTGCAAACCAAATAAAGTTTTTATTATTATTATTATAAAGTTATTATTAATAATATTATAATTAACAAATCCATTTCTTGGTCAGTAGATGACAAGACTCTTTACCTTAGCGATATAACATATTATTCTATATTTCTTTTGTAATTCTCTTTTCCGTTTATTGGCATAATGCATAAGGAAGCTGATGTCACTACCAGTGGGCTACCTTGGGATTCTGCTACTGTAATGGGAATCCCCAAGTGGTATAGAGCTGTCATAATGGCTTAATACCACCCCCACTCTCAGCCCGCATCGTAGGGCCAGATGAGGCATGTGGCCAGAGAACAGCTGCACCTCAGTGATTTCTGCTGCCAGTCCCTTCAGGATCATTGAAACCAATTACTATTTACATCAACTTTGAGGCTGCTCTAAGTTGTACCAGACTTGAGAGACTGGAGTTGAGAAAGATTGGAAAGGTGGCATATAGCCACTTCTGTCTCTCCTCTGCCATTTGGACAGCTGAGGATCTGTCCCACTGAGAGTTTTATGATATACTTCAATACATGTAGGATTGGGCTCTAATCAGGTATTATAATATAATACTTGTTTTTTTCCTTTCATCTCTTTACTATTATTAGTACCATTTCCTTTGCCTCTGCTTCTCATTGTTTTGCGTTTTTAGGAGATCGCTATTATTTTTTCCTTGTTCTGTAATGTGAATATAGCTAAAGAGTCCATTTTTGTCAGTTAAAGTATTTATGCAATTTAGCATTCAGTAATTCCATTTGCTCTTTTAATTTGATCCTTTAACTTACTTCTGCTTATTTTTACACAAAGTACTTCCAAATCCTCCACATCAGATTTGTTTATATATTTTTAAAAAGCTTTCAGCTTACTGCTTGTAAAACTCTTTGCGTCTCATTCCTTACCTAACCACAATGGCCTATGTTGCACTTTTCCCTCTCTAGATTTAACTGGGAAGAATTTCAGCTGCACTCTCTCCAACAGTTGCTTAAACATTTCCCACTTTTTTTCTAGTAGCTTTCCCACAGCTAGTAGAAATCTAATCAGAAGTACTTTCCACTTTCTTTCAAAGTCAGCTACTTTGCTTCTGTTATTCCTTCCAGTACTATTCTGTACTCACTCTTGAAATAATTCAGCCATTTAATGTATTTTCAAGGCATGATTTTTTAAAAAAAATATTTAGCTTTCCCCCCTCTTTCTTCTTCTTGGCTTGAGATTCTCTTTATATCCTTCAATGGAAAAACACCCCTTTCTCTCCTTTTTCTTTTAACTAGGGCTCTGAGATTTTCCCAGTGTAACAAAATCACCAGTGGGATGGGCAGACATCCGAAATTAGATGTATGTTCTGTCTGAGGGGAATTCCCAGACTCTGTGGGCATTTTTGGTCTGAGCTCTGGACATGGACAAAACCCTCCACTTATTTTTAAGGTGGAGGTGGGAGGAGCCATTTTTAGGCCTTGAAAAGAATGTGTAGCAGAAAATAATACATACCACTTATTGAATATTTTCATTTTTAATCTGGTTGCTTCAGGCCCTGTGCTCTTATTTCTAAATAGAAATCACAGAGCACTTTATCTTTTCCACTGGGTATAGAAAGCTAACCAGTGGATATGCTATTTTGAAAACTGGTTAGCCCTTTATTTACCCTGTTGTTCATCTCAAAAAAGGTGGGGGCTCCCTAAATTGTGGAAGTTTAGATAAGTCTCCTAAAGTAGTAAGAACTCTTGGAGTTTTATACCTTCAAAGAACTCAAGAAGCATTAACTAATCATATATGAAAGGTAAATACACTGGGACTAAAACTTCATTGCAAGTTTTCTGTTGATTTCACTGGCATAAAACTGGGAACACAGTGACAAATCGGGCCCTGTAAGTAAGTATTATTTATTTATGCACAGATTCCAAGGGCAGAAGGGACCATTGTGATCATCTAGTCTGACTTCCTGTATAACACAGGCCATACAACATCCCCAGAATAATTCCTACAGCATATCTGTCAGAAAACATCCAGTCTTGAATTAAAATTGTCAGTGATGGAGAATCCAGCATGACTCTTTGCAAATTGTTCCAATGGTTAATTACTCTCACTGTTAAAAAATTTCCAGTCTGAATTTGTCTAGCTTCAACTTCCAGCCATTGTGTTATACCTTTCTCTGTTAGGTTGAAGAGCCCATTATCAAATATTTGTTCCCCATGTAGGTACCTACAGACTGTAATCAAGTCACCCCTTTACCTTCTCTTTGTTAAACTAAATAGATTGAGCTCCCTGAGTCTATCACTACAAGGCAGGTTTTCTAATCCTTTAATAATGCCCATGACTCTTCTCTGAACCCTTTCCAATTTATCAACATCCCTCTTGAACTGTGGACACCAGAATTGCAGACAGTATTCCAGCAGCAGTCACACCAGTACCAAATACAAGGTAAAATAACCTCTCTACTCCTATTCACGATTCACTTCTTTATGCATCCCCGGAAAATATTAGCTCTTTTGGCCACAGCATTTCACTAGGAGCTGATTATCCACCCTCCCACACCAAACCTTTTTCAGCATTATTGCTTCCCAGCATAGAGTCCCCCAGCCTGTAAGTATGGCCACTATCCTTTGTTCCTACATGTATAAATTTATATTTAGCCATATTGAAACACATTGTTTCCTTGCATCCAGCTCGCTAAGTGATCTGGATCACTCTGTATCAGTGATCTCTCCCCTTCATTATTTACCTCTCCCCCAACTTTTGAGTCATCTGCAAACTTTATCAGTGATTATTTTATGTTTCCTTTGATGTCATGGATAAAAATGTTAAACAGGATAGGGCCATGAAGCGATCTCTGTGGGACCTCACTGGAAGCACACCCACTTTATGATGACTCCACATTTACGATTACATTTTGAGACCCAAAAAAGAAAAGGAGTACTTGTAGCACCTGAGAGACCAACCAATTTATTTGAGCATAAGCTTTCATGAGCTACAGCTCACTTCATCAGATGCATACTGTGGAAAATACAGAAGATGTTTTTATACACACAGACCATGAAAAAATGGGTGTTTATCACTACAAAAGGTTTTCTCTCCCCCCACCCCACTCTCCTGCTAGTAATAGCTTATCTAAAGTGATCACTCTCCTTATAATGTGTATGATAATCAAGGTGGGCCATTTCCAGCACAAATCCAGGGTTTAACAAGAATGTCTGAGGAACAGTGGGGTGGGGGGGGGGCGGGCGAGGAATAAACAAAGGGAAATAGGTTACTTTTTATAATGAATCAACCATTCCCAGTCTCTATTCAAGCCTAAGTTAATTATATCCAATTTGCAAATTAATTCCAATTCAGCAGTCTCTCATTGGAGTCTGTTTTCGAAGTTTTTTTGTTGCAGGATAGTCACTTTGAGATCAGAAATCGAGTGACCAGAGAGATTGAAGTGTTCTCCGACTGGTTTATGAATGTTATAATTCTTGACATCTGATTTGTGTCCATTTATTCTTTTATGTAGAGAGTGTCCAGTTTGACCAATGTACATGGCAGAGGGGCATTGCTGGCACGTGATGGCATATATCACATTGGTAGATGTGCAGGTGAATGAGCCTCTGATAGTGTGGCTGATGTTATTAGGCCCTGTGATGGTGTCCCCTGAATAGATATGTGGGCACAATTGGCAACGGGCTTTGTTGCAAGGATAGGTTCCTGGGTTAGTGGTTCTGTTGTGTGGTATGTGGTTGCTGGTGAGTATTCGCTTCAGGTTGGGGGGCTGTCTGTAGGCAAGGACTGACCTGTCTCCCAAGATTTGTGAGAGTGTTGGGTCGTCCTTCAGGATAGGTTGTAGATCCTTGATAATGTGTTGGAGGGGTTTTAGTTGGGGGCTGAAGGTGACGGCTAGTGGCGTTCTGTTATTTTCTTTGTTAGGTCTGTCCTGTAGTTGGTGACTTCTGGGAACTCTTCTGGCTCTGTTGATCTGTTTCTTCACTTCCGCAGGGGGTACAGTAGTTGTAAGAATGCTTGATAGAGATCTTGTAGGTGTTTGTCTCTGTCTGAGGGGTTGGAACAAATGCAGTTGTATTGCAGAGCTTGGCTGTAGACAATGGATCATGTGGTGTGGTCAGGGTGAAAGCTGGAGGCATGTAGGTAGGAATAGCGGTCAGTAGGTTTCCGGTATAGGGTGGTGTTTAGGTGACCATCGTTTATTAGCACTGTAGTGTCCAGGAAGTGGATCTCTTGTGTGGACTGGACCAGGCTGAGGTTGATGGTGGGATGGAATTGTTGAAATCATGGTGGAATTCCTCAAGGGCTTCTTTTCCATGGGTCCAGATGATGAAGATGTCATCAATATAGCGCAAGTAGAGTAGGGGCATTAGGGGACGAGAGCTGAGGAAGCATTGTTCTAAGTCAGCCATAAAAATGCTGGCATACTGTGGGGCCATGCGGGTACCCATAGCAGTGCCAGGAGGAGAGTGGGGTGTGGGGAGAGAAAACCTTTTGTAGTGATAAACACCCATTTTTTCATGGTCTGTGTGTATAAAAACATCTTCTGTATTTTCCACAGTATGCATCCGATGAAGTGAGCTGTAGCTCACGAAAGCTTATGCTCAAATAAATTGGTTAGTCTCTAAGGTGCCGCAAGTACTCCTTTTCTTTTTGCGAATACAGACTAACACGGCTGTTACTCTGAAACCTGTCATTTTGAGACCCATCTGTTAGACAGCTGTTAATCCATTTAACATGCACCGAGTTGATTTTATATCATTCTAATTTTGTAATGCAACTGTCATTCTCCTCATTTACCGAAGGAGAAACTGGAACAGAGGGGTGAAGTTAAGTTGACTCAAGATTTTCTGATTCCTAACATGGACCATTCCCCTAGGACACGTCGCCTTTCTAAGGACATGGTCTTGGAACATGCTGAGCACCCTCAATATCAGAAGTAGGGGCCATATCCGCAACTGGTTTAAACTGGCACAACTCCAGTGAAGTCAAAATGTAAGTAATGGAGCTTTGCCACTTTACACCAGAGGTGAAGCTGATCTCTGGTCACTATCCCAACCTCATTTGAAGTTTATTTATTTTCTGTCTTTCTTCTTGTCGTGAGCTAGGTCCACCCTGTCAGGGGGTGTCGGGTTGTGGGGCAATTAAAGTAAAACTTGGGCAGCCTAAGTGATCTAGACTACCAAGTTGCCACAGCAGCCCTGGCTCCGAAGGCACTGTTGCCTAATGGTCGGAGTCCATGCCTAATGGCCAGAGTCCTTTGTTATTGGGCAGAAAGGCCTGAGTCAATAGGACTACCCTTCTAGATAGGGCAGAATAACTAGGCGGGTGCAAGGGCAGCACCCCCCAATATCACATGGCGACCTGCAGCACATATGCAGCTGTAGAAGACGTATGCTTTAGTGACCAGAGCTGATCTTTCTATTAAAAATGAAAAGAAGTTGCTAGGGCACAATAAAAAAATATTAAACTCCACCCCCAACAAACAAAATACTTTGGTGTACAAATTCAATTAAAAGAGAGGAGTGGCAGGAATCCACTAACCGTTATAAGTCTAGATCTCAGCATAGAAACAACTAAGTTATATTATATTTTGGTTTTTGGTAGGTGTAAATCAAATGGCAAAATACTGTAATGAAATGGTGTGGGGGAGGGGTATGTATATGTGCATGTGTACCACTGCTCTCTATTGGACAGAATCAGAACTGCGCAACTGTGAGTCATAAGTCCTATATTGCTAATAGTGAAAGGAGTTCTCCTATAGCTGGGTTTTGGAGCAGGAGAAATTTCAGAGGGGTCACAGCGTGAAACATAGTGATAACTGTGAAATCCCAAGTGGCCACAAATGTCTTACAATATTACCGGTAGATGTTTAAACCCCCCAATGATTGGCTTGACTGTCTTGTGTGTCCAATTTTTTATTTTTTGCTAGTTGAGAAGTAACACAGCAAAGCAATCTGTTGTGTAAGAAAAACAGTGTCAACAGAAGACTAGGAGGGCACTTGCCTGAAGAACGTCTGCGTTAAGAAGCCACTTGAAAAAATAACCACTCAGTAGCATGATAAGAAAACATCTGTGAAGCATGCAGCAGTGGGAGGAATATTAGCAGTGGGAGGAGAAGAGGGAGGACAAGTGAGATTGGAAGTAGATCAGGGATAGGCAATTCATTGAATGCCAGTGGCATAACCTCTGTTATCCGTTTCATGATCCCACCCACATTTAAAGTCAAGTTTAGTGTTGGACATGGGAGAGAGGAGGGGTGTGGAAAGGAAAGCTACAATTTACTGTTAAAGGAATTGTCAAAGGGGAAACAAACAGCACAACAACATCTTATGCTTTGTACACAAAGTACAAATCCCCCTCCCCATCCATGCAGCCAGGAAGTGAGGGTAGGACGGAGGGTAGCTCATCACTAATCAAGCATGAGGACAACATTTCAGCAGTTTACATAATCAAAACCTGGTATGTGTGTGCGTGCGTGCGTGTGTGTGTGTATAAAGCCTTACTCAATATTTTGCTTTTGTTGTGTTTTACATGTTGGATGAATCACACAAGATTTTATTAGAAAAAGATTGTTCTTATTAAAATCATATATAAACAAGCCATCTGCCTTTACACATATCTGCAGATTTTTTTAAAAAAATACTTTCAATTTGATTTCAAGGCAGCTATGACATAATTCTTTGCTAGGTGTTGGGAGTGTGACACATGGCAGTGTCTGAGCCATTAAGCATATATTTGACATTAATTGATGTTCCCATTACACTCCCCTGTAAATAGTGGGATAGCTAGTGTTTATTCAGTTACACCAACACAGTTCCTCAGCAATTTTCAATAAAGAAAATATATCACTGAGACATTTCCCACAGCATGCTGCACCCTCACGCTCCTGTTGGTTAAGTCTAGAATAAATAGTCAAGAATTCCTGGAAAATTAAAAAACAAAAAACACATGTATGGGAGGAGAAAATTAAATTAGTGACCTTAGGTACAAAAGAGTAAGATTTGCAGGCATCCTTTCTGTCTCTAATTTTATGTATTCCTTTTCTGGTATTAATCAACCCCTTTGATTTCCTCTTGGATCTGATATTTTCCATTATGAATTTAAATGAAAGTGTGGAGTAACAATATTTATCTGATATGGAGTGTATACGCTGTCTCGCTAATACATGCACTAATATATGTTTAGACATAAACAGTTAAGTACATGACATTAATGTATATATATTTACATAATAAATACAGATGCTTGATATTTGGTACACGCATTCATTATAAAACGCTCAGTAAAATAATAATATTACAAACCCCAAATCTGAACTTTTCAGCAAAGATCAACTAATTTTGTCTTAAGAAGAAAAGGAGTACTTGTGGCACTTTAGAGACTAACCAATTTATTTGAGCATAATGCCACAAGTACTCCTTTTCCTTTTGCGAATACAGACTAACACAGCTGTTACTCTGAAACCTGTAATTTTGTCTTGTTAATATTCTTTTGAATTCCAGTTACTGCTCTTATTTTGTGTTATATCTCAAGCAATGAAAGAAGAATGATACTGTGAGTCAGACACATGCATCGTAGTCAGGAGATCCTAGTTCTACACCTAACTCTGCCACTGATTTTCTGTGTGGCCCTGGACAAGTCGCAATTGCTGTGATATGTAAAATGGACATAACAATACCAGCTTCATTGGGGTGCTTTGAGCCTACCCTGAGGACCCTGAGCCAGGAAAATATTTAAACACATGCTTATTCTTGACAACACTTAAGGACTTCCGTAACTTTAAGGGTGTGCTTAAGTCCTGCTGATTTCAGTGATCCTTACATATGTGCTTAAATTTAAACATATATTTATGAGTTATCCCGATAAGAAAGTTTTCCTTAACCAAGACCCAAATGCTGCTTTGAGACCACTAGATGGAAAGCCCTATATAGATTCAAATTAATAGTCTATTACATCAAATACAGAATTCTGGTGTTTGCTCAGAAAGCTTTATTAAATCTACATGTAAGAAAGCAGAGTAATTGCTGCTGTAGTAAGAAGAGAAAGTCTCAGAGAAAGTATCTTTGGCCAGCCTAGGGGGGCAGTGGAAGGTCACACCACTGACTGAACTGCGTCCATTGTCACAGGCATACATGTCTTAGTTTCCCTGTAGAGTCTGCCAGGTGCTAGTACTGTGCTTCGTCCACAATAAACCTGGCCGAGTGCCTTCATCCCGTAACGGATTTTGTGATCATTGGGAGGTTCGCTTGAGGTCTGCCGTGCCAGCTGTCTGTGCAGGGCTGAGGTAGCATACAAAGAGAACACACACAGCTAAACATCTGTCAACATCTTACCACAGCTGCCTATGTTACTCGAGCAGCAGAGCTGCTCTACTGGTTCTGCCTGAATGGATGGCTGCTGCAGGTGCTCTTTGACAGCAATTGAATCATCTTTCTTTGAAGAAACATGCAGCAGGGCTATTTTAATACTGGTTACAGTGTGAAGATTTTGGTAATGAATGAGTTTGGTGTGTAGTAATTGACAGAATTTAGTTATTTACATTTGTGACATTCCACCTGTGCATATGAATTACTTTTTCTTTTATGTATTTAACAGTTATAATGTGCTAACCATGAGTAGAGGGGCTTTTCATACACCATTATGCCACGGTGTGATTTCAAAGCTGTGAAATCTAGTTATATTGTGAAATAAGACTTTGGGCCAAATCTTCAGCTGGAGAAAACCGGCGCAGCTACATTGACTTTCAATGGAGCGATGCCAATTTACCTCAACTGACGATCTGCCCCTTTCTATTCTAGATGGTGGTCTGGTGTCTATTGCCTAAGTAACATAAGGCCAAGATTTTCAAAGGTGACTAGTGATTTGAGGTGCCTCAATTTTTAATGGGGACAGATTTTCAAAGGATGGGCGCTCACCATGGAAATTAGTCTTCTTTAAGGTGTTTCAACTTGGGAAGCCAAAAGTTGGGGCACCAAATATGATCAGTTTTGAAAATCTTGACCTTAATGTTCATCATGTCTATATATTCATACTCTCTTCTATACAAAATATGATGTATTGATAATTTCTTGTATTGAGAGTTAAAGTTCAGAGAAACTTTCAAACTAACCACAATCGGATCTGTACAGGCAGTCCCTTACCTCCAAGTGGACTCCAAAAGAAGTCAGTAGGGCTCTCTATGGTATCAGGCTCAGCCTGCGTGGATCAGATTGCACTATCAGAGCCTGTTTAAAGTCACACTGTTTTAACTAAAGGTGTGCTTTGAAACTGACATAATTAGCCTGGTGCAAAACCCTCTATGGCCATTTTTAGTTTGATTTAAACCTTCTTTACAGTAATGTAGCTTTGCCAGGGTTAAATAGATTTAAGGGTGTCAACACAGGAGTGTGCACCAATTTAACTAAACTGGTTTTTAAAAACTCCTTCAGTGAAACCAGTGCAGGCTTTGAGTGCAAGACAAGACCATAGGCCCTGATCTTCAAAAATATTTAGGTGCCTAACTCCCACTGAAATCAATGGAAGTTAGGTATCTAAAAATCTTTGCAGATCTGGATCTTAGTCTGTAAAACTAGGTTATGAATCCCATGACAACATCCTTCTTTTGGGATTTCCTATAGTTCTTTCTTCTATCTCTTCCTATACATTTGTACCACACCTAGCAAATGGGGAGCTGATCCTCATTCTGGCCTCTGCGTACTACTAGAATATATAAATATTAAATAATAACATATTAATAATAACATTCCTCGGGAACAACTTTTGTTGTGGTAATTCGGCCTGACTAAAATCAGATAGGACAGGTTACACAGAAATTAAAAACACAGAAGTTTACCAAACTTTTTAAAGGCTGAGGAAGGCTCATCTTGAGTTAGGATTAGGTCTTAGTTTATCTGAACACCATTGCCCATCCCACATAGAAGACAAAAATCCTCTCTGCCACCTGCAGCATCCCTCCTTTCTTTCAGTTGTTGGGAAAGAGAGAGAAAACTAATTCTAAAGCTAATAAACATTCAGACCCATTTATTTCAATCACTAGTAATCGCCACATAATGATTTACAAAAATTGTACATCCTCTGTTTAACTAGGGTTTTGCCTGTGATCATCATAATCGGTTCTGCCTGTTGGAAGAAACGCATGCTTGCACAGCTTGAAACATTTAAAACCTTTCAAGCTGGACTTTGGCACCTCTGATGGTATGTATTGTGCTTATGACAGTTAATCTTGTGAACAGAATTTTTTTTTCCCTCTTCACTTTAAAGTGGCTAGATTTAAGATTATCTCCTTTTTAGATATATTAGTTTTTCAAAGTTAAGTTGCCAGTGCATGAAACTACCTGAACTGGAAAATAAACACATCACCATACGCACCTTTGTTCTATGATTGGGGGATGACAAGAGAAATCTGACGTGTGTAAATATAAAGACAACATGTCAATTTGAAACAATAAGGCCAGATTTTCCAAGTGAAGTGGATGGATTTTGAGAAGTACACAGTGATAAGAGTGGGGACTGCTCGTTATTGAACACTTTTGAAAATCTGGCCCTAAAATCTTGAGTGACCGAGGATGGATTGCAACAATCATGAAAACAAAAAATGGTCTTTCTTTAGTTACCTAAAAGTAATGAAGATTTTATATACACTAAGGGCTGCAATGGGAACAGCAGATGTGTGGCACTTCTGAAATCAGGGCCTGTGGACCAGATCCTCAGCTGGCATAAATCCGAGTAGTTCCCTTGACTTTCGGTGGAGCTACATCCATTTACACTAGGATCTGGTCAATAACTTCAAGAGTTTATCAGGTTAAAAATACCTCAATAAGAAGACACTTTAAAGTTATGTGAACAATTTCTGAACAGGAAATTTAACTCATTAAAAAAAGTATAGACCATATTCACCTCTGGTTTAATTTGTTCTTATAGGTCCAAGAGGCTTTTGTCTCTGACTGACTGTAAATTATTCCCTGCTCTCAGAAGCTTTTCTTGAATTATAAAATGAACAGCTTTGCATTATGATCCTGGTAAAATGTTCTACATTTTCTGCTTTTTGGGAGGTGGTGTGCTGTCTTATTTTTAAATAATTTGGTGCTGGGGAGGGAGAACTGATTGACAGTTCTAGAGAACTATACCCTGTATTTTAACCAGAGACCAGGTCGGACACATGAAGGCTGATCTTCTGAAGCAGTGGGGCCACTTGACAATCTGGTGTAAGCAGTCTAAGGAAGATTACCCCAGTGAAAAGGGGACTGGTACTTCCAACTCCAGGCATTCAAAAATAATGAGTCAGGAATCAGCCCTCATGATGTTTAAGTCAAAACTTGGCGTTCTTTTTCTTTGCCTTGTTTTTTGAGCCTTTGTTCTCAAGCTTTTCTCTGCAATGATGAGAGCTAGCGACAAACTGAAAAGAAAGTTGAGATTCTCACAAAATCACATAACGCCATGAGTTTGGGGCTTAAAGAAAATCCCCACAAGTCATGATAGTTGGCAACACTAGGTAATCCTCCAGTGGCACAGAGCTGACATTGGGGCTCTTATGCCTCTTTCCCTACTGCTAGCATAAAAGGGAAAGAGGCCTTGGCTGGGAAAGAGGGTGTGTAGCAGAACGCTGGTACCCAGGTCCGCCCAGCCATTGCACCTGGCTGTGTATTACAGCAGACGAGTCTAATCCAGCACAGGAAGAGTGGCTCTAATCTGCACAGAGCTGCAGGAGGATCCGGGCAGCGTAAAGGAATTTTAAGCCTCTTTTGCACATTGCCCCTGACTGTGCATTTTGGCAGCAGCAGAAGAGCTGGCCTGGTCAATGGTACCTAATACTTCCTCATGGGAGTAGTTCCATTTACTTCATTTGTCTAGAGCAATGCCCATGCCCCATGATGAATCCTCTCTCTAGTACTATAGGCTTGCTATGAGCCTTGCAGAGGATTTTCTATATAGTCCAGAATCCACTCAGGATGAGGGAGTGGAAACTAGGCAGGCTGAAGGAAGGAGTGGCTGAGGTGGGGGAAAACACACCATCTCCCGCCAGCTCCATGAAAGTTAGGCAAAAAGGCTGTATTATCTTTTCAAAAGATCTGCCCCCTAGGGCTCTTGGGAGCAGCAGCAAGAAGGGGAGTCTCTGATGTCACAGGGAGCTTTACTGCCAGGGAACTGGAGCAAGAGAATGTTACAGGCAGGCTACCAGAGGCCAGAGCCAGTGTGGAAGCACAGAGCCTCCACACAGTTAAATCTTGTCCTTCTCTGGGATCCCCAGAGACTTCCATAGATTCCTGGGGGCCTACTAGGTTCGGGGATGGATCCCACAGCCTTTTCCTCAGGGGATCAAATGTCAACCAGCCCAACAGGACAATGTGGGGAAATACCCACATGGGGAGGAGATAATCTGAATCCCTGGGACTATTCAGGTGAGTAAGTACTGCACAACCTCAGTCAGGGCTGCAGAATCCTGCCTCAGGTAGTGGGTGCTATTAGTCTGGACCCACCTGGACTAGATTTGAACCAGGGAGTGACCTAGAGGTGAAAGTTTCTATGTGCCATTCACCATCTCATCCTTCTCCGTCCTCTTCAAGTTAAGAATTCAAGCGTGAAATAGTCACAGCTCATATTAAGGCAGTGGAAATACAATTGCCTAATCTCAGGGCATGTCTACACTTTCCAGAGATCGACGCTGCTGCGATGGATGCACCGGGGGCAGGTATTTAGCAGATCCAATGAAGATCGCTCTCCCTCGACTCTGGTACTCCACGTGAATGAGAAGAGTAAGGTAAGTCAAGGGGAGAACATCCCCTATTGACACTGTGGTGTAGACATCGCAGTAAGTCTACCTAAGCTACTTCAACTCCAGCTACATTATTCACATAGCTGGAGTTGTGTAACTTAGGTCGACTTACTCTTGTAGTGTAGACAAGGCCTTAGAAACATAATGGATCATGACACTAATATGAAAAGCAGCTTTAGAGTACATGAAGAAACTAAAGAATAAACTGGACCCTTTGAGGATGTGTGGGAGATTTTAATGATAATACATGCAGACTCAAATAACTCTTTGGATACAGAATTATTTGGAATAGTTAATTCATATAAGAGTGAATCATTGACCTAAGGACAGGATTAATATCTCAAGTGATTATCAGGCCACCTCCCTTTTCTTTAAACAACATGTGTGCAGTTTCAATTCAGAATGTAACGTGGAGAGAATTTTTGGTACATAACAAACATAATGCAGGATGTGGGATCAATAAATTACTGTTCTGGAATAAGGATATTGTTTTACTTTCCTTTTTCTCTTCATCTATCTATCAAATGCCCTTCACCCGGGTATCTAGGCACCAGGCAGTACCAGAAAGTCCATCAGCAGAAGGGAGAAGGGTAGTCAGAACTATCTGGGTACATCCCTAGCCTATATAAAACATATTTTTATTACTGTATCCTCATCCTTCCTGTGCCATTGTGTCTCATGGTTACACCCATATGGCACCTTCTTTTAATAAGAGGGCAAGTTCTTTGGCCCAAGTACCACTTTCCCAACCTGACTTTGTATAATGCCCCAAACAACTAGGCCCTGATCCCTAGTGAGCTCTAGATACTACCTTGAACCAAATAATAAGTAATCATAATCATGTCTGGATAACAAATTATCTAGTTTTCACATTTAAAAATATGTAATGAAAATGTCAACAAAAAAAAGCATGCTAAAATTAGCACCTAGTACCTGCATAGGGTTCAGAAAAAGGATTGTCTTAGACCATGCTACACTGCTAAGACAATGACTGTAGCCATGCCAATGATATTTATTTTCCATTTAATTTGTATTGAACATGTCAAGCATTTACAAAACAGCATCAGGAAGGTGAGAAGACCTATTAATCCACTTGATCCTTAACTATTGTGATTCCTGGTTTCTTGCAGGGTTGAACTGATTATGATATTTATAGCTGCACTGCATTGGTATTTTTTCACTTGACCCTGAAGCAGTAAACAGGGACCATGGGTTAGATGAATAAGGGAGAATTCCATCATTGCTTTCATGTGATAGCAAGGGGCAGAGAGTTTGGTTGACCTTAATCCTTTCTACAGTATCTGGTGTTTTCATGACTTTGGCCACTCACAGGTTTCAGACATTATAGGTAGTGGAGCTCTGTGGTTTACAGTGCATATAACTGCACCCCTTTCCCATAATTTTGGTCATAAACTGAAAAAAAGAGAAAAAAAGACAATTTTTTAAATTTGAGTTTGTATGGTTCATCGTATCATATTTGCCTAAAAGATCTACACTCCTTTTTACCCTGGGTATCTTGGCAGCATCCATCAGGCCATCCATCCATCACTGCCTCATCATGTGGTAACCATTTTTCAGCATATCTAATTATGCTGTTCCTTTCCATCTATGCAACCTGCCATTAGTATAACTGCTTTATTCGACCTGGAGTTATTGAGAGTTGCCTACGTATGTGTAGGTTTTACTGATCTATATGGAGTCACAGCAGTGGCAATCCAGTTAAGTTTACAGGATAACTAGTGGTATGCCTAAAAAGCAGGCTATATTCCAACAGATTGTTCGTATATTCATGGGACCAGGATGCTGATTGTGCATTATTTACAACTGGATTTTTTCCATCCTTTCCTGATGGTGAGCCATGTTTCCAGCTGCTCCGAACAATGTTCTTGGCAACAAAGAACAGGTGCCTGCAAAGGTTCTTACAAGTAGTTCATCAAAGGAATTACTGTAAAGCAGATCTTGTCATTTTGGATGAAATTGACACTAGGTTCTCTAAAAAGAAAAAGGAGTGGTGGTGGTGGTGTGGGGGGGTTATGACTAGGAAAAAACAACAAAGTAGGGATTATTTTGCAATGAAATGTCATCATGGATCAACATTTGTAACATTTGTGGGTGTAGTTGATATATCACTTGATATTGCTTGATACAAGATGAAGAACAGTGTTTTTCCCTCTCTCATACCACCCAGATTGTTAATTGGAACTCTGAAACCTTGTCTCATAGCAACTCTGCCTTGTTATGCATGGAATTCATTTGCTGCTCTCAGCTCAGCCTATAGTAGACACTAATTCGCATCACTTAATTGTTACATGTTCTTCGGCACCGTAGGTCACTATTGCTCAAGGGAGGCTAACGGTAGAGCTAACTTGCTGACTTAATCTCTGGGACCTCAGAGGGTGGTTTCTGTAGTTCAGGGACCACATTCCCTCATGTAGGTTTGTTTACAGTTTAGGTTGGTCACACACATTAAGTAACTTCTAGCAACTTTGGCTGAAACTCTAGTTAAGAGAGTGAACTCAGATGGTCAGCATTTCTTCATCCCATAGATATGCACTACTCATAACATATGGTGAAAGTGAGGGCCGGATTAACCTTTTGTGGGCCCGGCACCAAACATATTTGTGGGCCCCCATGGAGGCAATGGAGTATGGTGTGGGGAGGTCAGTCCCCAGAGCGAGGGGCCAGCCAGAGGCAATGGGGCATGGCACGGCCGCCTCCCAATGCGAGGGCACTACTTACAGACCGGCAGTTGCCAGATGCACAGTGGCCTACCCGGCCCTGTGCTGCCAGCATGCCCCTTCCCCTTGGGGGAGGGCCTATGCCACACCACCACCCCCGCCCAACCCCCCCCGACTCCCTATGGCCAGAGGCCCCCCAGACCCCTCACAAATGCACAGCACCCTGCACAACACCACTCCTGCCCACAGCCCCACCACAACTGCGCTGCACCCCCCACAGATCCCCCACTCCCTAGTGCCGCAACACACACATATCCTCCCGCCCCTTCACAGCCCAGCACCCGCCAAGACTCCCCACAAACCCACTCTCCCAAGCCCTGCCTCCCAGCCTCATTCACCGGCCCTGCTGGGAGGCGACTATGTCTGCCAGGCTGAGCCGGCAGCACAACCAGGGCTGGTCCTAGGGCCGGGAATCCCTCCGGCCCCTCGGGAGTGGCATGATCAGCCAGACCAGGGCCTGCCTTGGCCGGGCTCCCTCAAGACGCACTTGCCTGGAGAGGCCCAGCTAAGCCCACCACACTGTCTCCCCCCACACCTGGCTGAGACTGGCCAGGCTTCTGCACCAGTCCCAGGTGGCTCAGCTCTGGGGAGACAGGTGGGGCCCCACAGGTGGTGGGAAGCAGAGACTGCCCAGAGCCGGAGGTGCACTGATGTCTGGCCAGGGGGCTGAGAAGAGCAGGGGGTGGGGCCAGGGAGTGGAGAGGAGCAAGTGGTGGACGGCGGGAGCCAGTGGGGTCTTGGGGCGCAGTGCAAACAGAGCAGGCCAGGGTCCCTTCTCAGCATGGGCCTGGCTCCATGGAGCCACTGGAACCATTGTAAACCCAGCACTGTTGACTCAACAACCCAATACCTTTTTAGACAGGGAAGATGTTTGTTGTCTGTTTGCAAGTAAACACAGCCCCACTACTCTTCCAGTGTCCACTTGAGTTCACATTTTGAAGAGAAATATTTATTCTACCATCAGAGAAAAAGATAACATTTGAAGGACTCTGGTCTGCTGCAAAAGCCACTGACATATAAGAGGTGATTGTGAGTGAGTGAAGTGGGGCTACACCAGTGTCAGTTGCTAGAAGTTTTTAATTTGATTCTGCTTCTCCTGGAGTCAGTGGCAAACCTCTTATTTATTCTAACAGGACAGGCTCCAATCTCCTTTGGAGCACAGACCCAGAGGAATGGCAATTACTGGGGAAGAGTGTATTCCTTCCAGCCTCAGAATGCCAGCTGGTACAGAATGGAGGCTAGGGGGAGGAGCTTTGCCCAATCCCACCTTCTTTGAGGGATCAAGTGCCACTGATGACCAATGACTCCAGTATGCCTTGAGTTGAATGAGGTCAAGCCCTAGATCGCAGGCTGCCCTACATGGCCTCTTTTCCCGCCAAGAAGCTATGCAAGAGTAGCTAGAGCTGGACTGTAAATTGACAGTTCATCTTTCTTCTTCAGTGTATTCTGCATAATCCTCTTGATAATGGACTTTGCTCCTGGTGAATGATCGCTATTGTTTTTCTATGTAAAGGGCTGCAACATTTTGGTGCTATGAGCATGTGCCCTACCTGAAAAATATTCAAGCTATGAAACATTTTTCAACTTTCTACTTCTGGTTAAATGTGTTATTAATACTCATTTTGGCATCAGCCATAGTTGGCTGTTGTTAGGGTTTTCTTGGCTTCTGTTGTTCCTCGAATGCTTTTCAACAAATACTATGGCAAACTTGAAAGGAGAATATATCTATACTCAAAGCAATTTTCTTAGAATTTATTTTCTGCATTCATATGAATTGGTTTTATCCCTTTCAGCCTAGCGTATCCTGAATCCTACAGTAAAGGTACGTGGCCAGGTTCAGAGGAGAGGGGGATGGTGGAGTACTCTAGGTAGGGCTTCTGTTTTTTGGGGCTTGCTAATTTAATTTTGTGGGGGGTATTTTGAGCTATTTTTGAGTTTTGCATAGATGTCCTTAAATCAGGGTTTGGGAGTAGGGGCTCTGTGTATTTGCTATAATGAGTAAATGTTTATATCGTATCATATACATATATGTCACATATATTACTCATTACAGTGATATATACTGTAAAGAGCAATCGCTTTCTATTGTTCCCTAGGATGCACCAGCAAGATCTACATGGACCAATTAATGCACAACCCATTAGTGCGCTTTAGAAATCACATCTCCCCGAGTCTGCATTACTGCTCCATGTAGACAAGCCTTTAAATACAATAACCATTTCTGGTGGAGTTTTTGCTGTTTATTGGATAAACACTGATTTATTTATTTATTTGTATCAATGGAGTTTTATTGATATTTACCAGTCTAAACCTAAAATCAGAAGCCCTAATTGTAGGTTATATGTCAGTAAGTGGGGATTAAGTGGATGTAAATCTGGAGCAACATCATTGATTTGTACTTACATTGATCTTAACAAAGATCTGGTGCAATGAAGCTAAGGGACTCTAATCCCTGACCTGTTGGTACATAAATTACCATTTTAATGGCCTGTTATTTATGATATAATTCAGAATCAGCATTTTTCAACATCAGCAGGGGAACAAGATAAAGTTACTCTTACCCCCCAGCCCATCACCACTTACACTCTAAGTATAAGACAAGAGGAAATGGGGATAGATAGACGGGGGCTGGGACTCCATTAACTAAAATATCAGACTGGTGTCTTCAATCTACAGTAATAGTTCATCAATAGCTATGTGAAATGCTGTTTATCCTCATTAAAATCATTCAAATTAAGACCAGGTTTCATCCACAGATTTGTTGGGTGGAGAAATAAGGATTCATAAACAAATCCCAGTGTCATTTTTAACATATCAGATTTTGACATATATATATAGAGAGAGAGAGAGAGATGGCTAATATAAGTAATAAATTGTAGGGAGGTTAGAACTCCTGCCTGACTCCTATCATAACAACATGTGAGCTTAATTTCTCAGTAATATTAGAGTCAAATCTTGTTCTCCTTGTTTGAATCCTTGTTACTGGCATTTTTCTCTCATTTTTTTTCTTTTCTATATTTTACACATTTCAGAATAAAGCCATGATCCTTATGTTGTGTTTTTAAAAGATAGAAATAGAGGAAAATGTGTGACTGCAACTGTGGATTCAAGAGAGGACTAGAATCTAGACTGGCTTCCTGGGTTTATTAATCCTAAAACGTCCCTTTTTCCAATATGGGATATTGTCCAAGAGTATTCTGGTTGAGATTTGTCTGAAATCCCAAGGCTCATCTTAGATTTCTGCATGTTTTCATAACAGCAAACCTTGGTGGATGGACCAAGAACTTTAAGATCCTCAGATGGAAGGCACTTCAGGAATGGAAGGGTCTCTTTTTGTCCCTAATATTACCCATCATTATTAGATTATTAAAGCCTCTATTCTCTGCACTGTTGTGCAATGCAGAAGGAAGCAAAACTGTAAGAGGGTCATACAAAAGGGAAAGGAAGTCACACAGAATTGTCCCCACACCCTCACTTCCTCGAGCAGTTTTCAAACCATCTGCACATTACTGCAGAACGCATCAGAACAGGTAGAGCATAGCTAAGATTAGTTCACGCTCAGCAGCTTTCAACTCTGTAACTCGCCTTAGAACATAAGAACGGCCATACTAAGTCAGACCAATGGTCCATCGAGCTCAGTATCCCAACTCTGTCAATGGCCAGTGCCAGATGCTTCAGAGAGAATGAATCGAAAGGGCAATTTCAAGTGATCCATCCCCTTTTGTTCAGTCCCAGATTCTAGCAGTTGCAGATTTAGGGACATCTTGAGCATGGGGTTGCGTCCCTGACTATGTTGGCTAATAGCAATTGATGCACCAATCCTCCATGAACTTATGTAATTCTTTTTTGAATCCTGTTATACTTTTGGCCTTTACAATGTCCTCTGGCAATGAGTTCCACAGGTTGTGTAAAGTAGTACTTCCTTTTGTTTGTTTTAAACCTTCTGCCTATTAATTTCAGTGGGTGACCCTTGGTTCTTGTGGTATGTGAAGGGGTAAATAACACTTCCCTATTCACTTTCTCCACATTATTCATGGTACGAATCCTTGGTAGATTGGAGGGGAAGTAGAAGCCTAGAAAACTAAAAATTGTTTTGGTGTTTTGTGAAATGTGCATCACTGCTTCAATACCATCTACAGGGCCAGCTATTATATTTAGAACCTGATCCTGTAGTCTTCTCTCAAAGAGAGTTTAGACTCAGAGAGGCCTGCAGTCTTAGACCATTCCACTGTTTTGTCTCCCATTATGTGACATTTGTTGGCCATATTGCTTGAGGAAACTTGAACTAGTAATCCATGACTATCTCAAAGAACAGTACTGTCACCATATCAGCAACAAGTTATCACTTTTATATCTAGAACCCGTCCACAAATACCCTAGCAGTAGCGTCATTCAAATCCTAGTCATGGTTTTAGGAATTTTTTTAAGAATATACGCTTGGAATTACATAAGCACTTTGCATGACAGCAAATTGCAGGTCTCTCTTCTGAAGTATTATCTTGCAGGGATTTCCAAGTTGCAATTATGCACTGCAATTATGCATTTTCTGTTTAGAAATACAGTACTTCATTATTGCTACAGGGGGAACTGTTGGCTTAAATTTGCTTTTGAGTCACTGTTGCTGAAATGATTAAGTTAATGATTTATGCTCCTGTGATCCAACAATCTCTTGTGTTTAAATTGGTTACTATGTTTTGTTTACTGTTTATAACTACCAGAGTTGTTTTAAACGCCACTAAAACTACTTGCCAGCTTGTATGGTTTATTCATCCCTGTGGATTTTTACAAGCCACTGATTGATATAGAAATAAAAGCTCTATAATGATTTATGTTTTTAAAAAAAATCCCATGAACTATGAATAAACCACTGTTCCGCTATATAGGGGAAAAACACTAGTGACATTGAACAATGGATGTCAAAAACTACTTATGCTAATGCTTGCTTCTGGTTTTATCATAGTGGAAAGTGTGAGTGGTTTTTTTTTTTTAAAGTACTCTGACTACATCAATTTTGGACTATGAGCTCACTAGTTTTTCCCTGGAGAACTTTCTCATCCATTTGCCATGTTCAGGACCCTGATCTGCTTAGAGAGACTTGCAAATGCTTGCAAATGTGGAAAAAATATTCCAGAGTTCATTGCTTGGCAGAGAGTTAGTTCATTTTTGCTCCTATTGCACAAAGAAAATTCAGGAGGCTAATTTACAGCTTCAGGGAAATCACTTGATAACAAAAGCAGGTCAAATTAATACTTAGGGTAGCTCCATTACTTCTAACAAGAGAAGCACTTATTCTTTTCACAAGGCAAATATAGTTTAGTTAGAACTAGTAGAATTATATCTCACTGTAAAACACTATATGTTGTTAATCTTGTAACATGCTATTGAAGTCTCCATAGAGCAAACCTGTGCATTCCCCATTCACACTGCTAAGAAGCATTACTCTGTGTGAAATATCAAGAGCAGTAAACAACAAGAGAGCTTTTCTGGTCAACACACTCAAACCTGATTTTCTGTATTACCTGCACTCTTTATACACGTCCCTCCCTTTATCTGTCCTGCTAGTTATCCATGTTGCATGGAGGTTAGTCAGTTTCTCACTGGGGAGTTTATGATTGAAACTGGAGATAACGCACTAAAAACCACTTTGCTGCAACCAGCAGACACACAGCACAGCCAGGCCTGCAGACAGGAGGGAAGAGGGGGCAATTGCCCAGGGGCCCGGGTGATTTAAAAGGGCCTGGGGGGCCCCGGCCACTGCCGCAGTAGCAGTAGCTGGGAGTCCCACACCCTTTTAAATCACCCAGGCAGGCTGCAGGACTCCTAGGTGCGTGCGGGGTGGTACCGGCGGCGGCTAAGTCTGAGCTGCTCTTCATTCAGTTCAGGAGTAGGGAACTAAGGTCGCCTGTGCACTCCCCAATCCTGGGTTGTCCAGCCACTGACCTGCTCTCCAGAGTAAAAAAAAAAACCACAGCAACTTCAGGCTGTTCAGACAGCCAGAGATTGCTGGGGTGCAGCAGCTCCCCACCCTGTCCTGCTACGTTGGGGTTGACTGGGGTGTGGTATTGCAGCCATCACAGCAGCCTGGCACCACGGGGACAACTCGCAACAGGCTGGATCCACCAAATCTATCACCACTTGGCATCAGACTAGTGCAAAATGGCTGCAGCGGTGCTGAGAATCAGGCCCCATATGTTCATGCATAAAAGGTATTGGCAATGTAGAAAATCTGGTGTAGGCTCTTTTGACTGGAAAAAGTTCTCGTGTGTAATTTACTGCTATTGCTATTCCATGTGAAAACAATATAACATTGCCAGTAATAGATACTGGGTAGGCATTGTCCTTCACACAGTCATGCGATAGGTTTACTGAGAGACAATTTGTTGGCAAATATTCACCCTGAAAGCCCACATTCAAAAGGACTAAAAGTAGGCCTTAAATTGAATTTAGAATTAAATGTCCGATGTCCCTGCAGTACACACCCACCATGATTCTTCTGCACACCTCACCCATCCTTCTCAACAAAACAGTGCAAACAATATGAAAGAAAGACATTCAGATGACAGACGAAGAAAAACACAGATGTATGAGGGAGAAGAACATGCTGTCGTGATACGGGGATTGATGTAGTTGTCCAGGATTTAGTTTTTATGAAGTGTTTGCGTCCAGCCCCGCGCACCCCCACTCACACAGGTTGTGAAAAGGCACAGAGATGTAAATAAAGAATTCTTAAGTACTCCCTTTGAAGTCAAGTGGCAGTTTCATGCAGGGTCTTCTCTGGGTACTACTGGCACACGCCGTAAAGTAGGGCCTGTAGCAGAATGTCCGCTTCAGGGGTGGGAAAAGATGGTTGTAGGGCAAGGTATTTGATAATGCCCCTCTGTCAGAGAGCCTTTAGGTACCCTAGAAGGGTCCAGCTTTGACTCTGTGTGTGTGTCTGTATCTATGTGCGTGTGAGCATGGGCACTTGATTTAGCACATCCCTGAGACCAGCAGTTCTCAACCAGGGGCTTGGGGCCCCCTGGGGGGCCGTGAGCAGGTTTCAGGGGGTCCGCCAAGCAGGGCCAGCATTAGGGTCACTGGGGCCCAGGGCAGAAAGCCAAAGCTCTGCCGCCCTGAGCCCTGCCACCTGGGCCTCAAGCTGAAGCCTGGGCAGTTTAGCTTCACAGGGCCCCAGGCAACTACCCTGCTTGCTATAGCTCCTAATACCAGCCCTGGCTTTTATATGCAGGAAAAATGTTGCTGTGGTGCAGGTGGGCTGTGGAGGTTTTTATAGCATGCTGGGGTGGGGGGCTTAAAAAGAAAAAGATTGAGAACCCCCTGCCTTAGACAGCTTCCATTGATGGTGTTCCTGTGGAGCCTTCTGTGGAGATTAAAACTACCCTCCTCCAGCAGAAACCCCCCAGGGTACTGGCACCTGCCCTCCCATAGGTGACTACCCTGGGGTGTAGCAAAGCAGGCTGCCAAATGAAGGGGCACATCAGTGGGCATAAATTGGACCCATTTATCCCTCTGGGGGGAACAGGGGGTTGGACTAGATGACCTCCTGAGGTCCCTTCCAACCCTGATATTCTATGACCCGAGTAAGATGGCAAAAGTTGAGCTATTCTTCACAGGGATTTGTGGAGAGAGATTCTTTAGGGGTTCTCCTGGGGTGGCATGGTCATCAGTGAGTATTTCCCAACGTTGGCTATTCATGAGATATTTTTCAAGGAGGCTCATAAGAGAAATTATTTAGATGGCTAACTCAGAAGATGAGGTTATTCTGCAGGTGGATGTGACACTCCTACCGTGAAAAGAACTTCCTCACCCACTATGCACAGTCATGCACAAACTCGGATATCTGGAAATGTTTTCTACGGGCCCAGCTGAAATTTTTGAAAGACAGACCCCCTACACTGAAAAGGACAGTGGGAGATAATCATCTTTAAAAGAAGCCATATTAAATGTTGAGGGTACCAGCCCCAATAGGAAATCTTTGAAGGAATATTTCTCCCAAACATATGAAAACGTGAAGTGAGGATGATCTTCTACCTTATGTTCCAAAACAAATGGGCATTAAATACAGAAGAGTTGGTAAAAGTCTGTTCCTTCAGGACAAAAATGAAGGGTGATGTAGCACTAGGAACACTTCAGATAATTAATTCACAAGGAAAGTGCAAACCCCTCAGATCAGCTTTACACTGCTGGAACAAATGGGGAAAAATCAATTTTTAGAGAGTAACTGCAAAGTCCCTAATACATTTTAATGCATCACTGTTGATCAGTCAGAAGAGAGCTGTATACAAGAGTGAGGCATGAGCTGTTTTACTGCCTTTTACAAAGAAACAAAATTGCTTACTAAGAGGGCAGTATAAAACTGTATATTTTTTATAATTCAAAAATGCTTTTTTTAAAAGTATGTTTTATTCCTGGATGTAAAATCTGTTATAGTAGATGAATGACTATGTAATTACACCTCTAACTTTTAACTGTAATATCAGGAGCTGATTCTCTTCTCTGCCTTTGCTTTATTATGGAATATAAATGCTGGCTTTGCAAATATAATCTTAAACAGCTTTTACTGCAAGAAAGTCGTAAAACCTAACTTGGAAACAGGTACTACATTTTCAAATCTTTTCCCTTTAACTCTAGAAACGCTCTTTGCCGTTAGGTTTTCTCCACTGTGTATAAAAATATACATCTTGAGGGCATAGCTACTCAGGGTTTGGTAACCTTTCCCCTTTATGTCACTGGCCAAAACCCAACTCAAGGTTCCCATCCTGTAAGGGGCTGAGCACCGTCCACAAAGTCAGTGGGAATTGAGAATACCTTGCAGGATCAAGCCCAGGTCAGTAGCAAAGGAAAGTTGTTATTTGTCTCGTGGCTGTGAAGTGGACTATGTTAAATGAGTTTCATGGCTTCAGTTCATTCCCTTATGGAGAAACCCACATCATAAGACCACTGTAGGTAGCAGTCCTTTTGGCAGTCCTAGCAGAGAAGCTAAGGAGTAAATGGGAACAGAGATTGAACTATCTTTCCCCACCTGGACAGTGTGCGGCCATGTTTGGGTTGAGGCATACTGGCAAAACAGCATGGGAAGCCTTCAGTTCTATAGCCCTATTCTGTGCCTGCTCCATGGAGAGAAGACATCACTCTCCAGGCATAGGTGCTGGAACTAGGAGTGCTGGCTTGAAGAGGTTTCCATTATATACAGCATTACAGTTTGGTTCAATCGGCTGTCAGCACGCCCCCATTATACAGATTGTTCCAGCACCCCTGTCTCCAACGTGCCCATCTACCACTCTTCAGTACACACACAAATTAAATTACATGTCCTCATTGTTTTAAAGCTACCACTTTAAAGCCCTGGGGCCTGATTATCTCCTCCATTGCACATGCAACGCTCGGCTGGAAACTACTGCAGCTGATGCGCTAACCAGGTTCCAGAAGAAAGCCTGTGATCCATGAACACCTGCAGTAATAAACCAAGGCACTACAACCTGTATTTCATCTGCACCACTTCTGTTCAATCCTTGACCCCTTATTTGGAAGCTATGTTGATTACATAAGCGGAGGATTTGGCCCACTATTTTTATGGGGAGTGAGGAAGATAAGATCTCTTGCTTTTCCTATTCCTGCTTAGTTACCGCACTGAAATGCCTGAGCCACTTATCAGATTTCCTGTTTCTCAGTGCTTCCCGCTGTCAATTAACTTGTGTCATCAGCAAATGTAGGTTTTGAAGTTGCGCTCCTTAAGGCCATTTGTTAACTTGGTAAACCATAGGTGCTGAGTCCATGGGTGCTCCGGGGCTGGAGCACCCATGGGAAAAAAATGGGTGCTCAGCACCCACCAGCCACCCACCAATCAGCTGCTCGGTGGACCCAACCCATCAATTGTTTGGTGGACCCCATCAATCAGCTGTTCAGCTGTGGGCAGGAGGTGCTGGGGGGAGAGGGCAGAGTGAGGGTGGAGTGTGCTTGGGGCAGGAAGAGGAAGAGGCGGGGTGGGGCGGGGCCTTGGGGGAGCAGGCAGAGCAGGGGTGGGAAGAGGTGGAGCAAGGGTGGGGCCTTGGGGGAAGGGGCAGAGTGGGGGCAGGGCCTTGGGGCAGAGCAGGAGTGGAGCACCCACCTGGAAAGAAGAAAGTCAGTGCCTGTGTGATAAACCAACCAGATCATCTTATTGACCATTGCAGCGCACCACCCAGTACCTCTCCCTACTCTGAACTCTTCACTTTCCCTAACACCTTTTGTGTCCTGTCTGCAAGCCAATTTTCAAATCTGTGTGTGTACTGTCCTCTCGCTTTTTACACACGGGGCTTGAAGGGGGAGCAGATTATACCTGGCCCTTGTGTGGGGTTGTAGGTGTGGGGGCAGAGGCTAGAGGGACCCTTCCTCTCTTCTCTCTCCCACTCACTTTGGCACCCTGCACAAGTGCCAGGCACAATTGAAATCCCTGTACTTAGGACTGCTCCCTCTGCTCCCTTATCCGTACTGATTTGAAGTCAATGAAAACACTCCTATTGATTTCAATGGACTTTGGATCAGGCCCTTGATACCCCCACAGGGACACAAATCACCGCAGAGAGGGTGGGAGAGATTGAGGAGGAGGCTGGACCATGGCCCCATGCCCCACCTTCCAAAGCTAATCAGGTGTATTAGGCGGAACAGAAGAGCAACACCCTGAGACAATGAGGCTCTGCATTGTGCCCTCCTCAGGGCTGTGGCTAAGTGCCACAACCTAAACCTGAATTGGCAATGTGATGTGTACAGGTGTGCAGCATGTGGTAGTAAAGGACAAAGAATGAGTTATTTTAAACCTTGTTACCTCTTTCCTAAGGAGCCAAGTAACTTCAAAAACAAACAGATACTTCAAAAACAGAGAGACAACTATCCATAAACAGTTAACACTCCACAGTAGAAGAAACTAGGTTACACCAAGTTACCAAATGCTTTCTGTAACACGATAGTCCTCTCCAGTGCACAGTTAAAAAGGTTGTTCTGCATTGAAGGACTGGTGTTGACATCACAAAGCAATAGAATTTTCTATGAAAATTTTGCTGTTCTTTTCCTCCTGAGATCCAATAAAAACTGTCTGCATTGAATTTCCCCTGGTTTCACTTCCACTGCAATGTTAAATACATACTAATATTTATTTATGCTATACTGTCTGAATACATGAATATGTAACTATAAACGGATACTTTTATTTTCCATGGAAGTTGTGTAACTAACATTTTCAAGTTACTGTTTATACTATTTTTGAAAGATGTAACAAGTGGTTTTCATGAAGGAGCTGGGGGGCACCGATCAGCATTCACGTTGCACTCTCCCTCAGTACCCGACCTTACAGCACCAAATTCGTTCCCATACATTTGGTAATGTATATTGCACAAACAATTCAAACTTGCATTCCAGAAGGAAGCTTGATGGTCCCTTATTAGAGTATAAAATTAATAAACCAGATTTTACAGACTGGTACCTTCCTGGATCCTCACCTATAAATTAACCTGAGAGGTACTGTACAGCTGTTGCTCTCCAGGTCTTCCATATTCACTCCAGCTTCAGGGCCTGATTATCTTCTTATGTGCAAACCTTGTGTTCAGTCTAGTGTTAAATGTCCCAGGCAGTGGGGCTTCCATCATTTCCCTGACAGAACATTTCAGAGATTAATAACTCACATTGTCAGGGAACTTCTCTTCCTATTCAGACTACATTTCCTCCTTAATTTCATTCCCCCATTCCTAGTGTAACCCTTCTGCCAGTTGGAGGCAGCAGCAACCAGGGACGGGTTCAATATCTAGGGGTTCCTTTCCATTGATACAACACAGAACCGGCTCGAGCCCCCACCCAGTAACCTGGGAAAATTACACACCACCCCTGGGCGCCTCTGAGAGGCAATACTTCCCCACTTGCAAGCACAGAGTCCAAGTGTAGAAAAGAAACTTTTAATAAAAGGAGGGAAGTAACTCGGAGTTAATCTGCGAAAACACTGCAAACAGGATTCATAAACATAAACCATGAGTAAAAGACCCACCCCCAAGTAGGTTAGGCAGTGCCCTTTTCCCCTCAGGTCCTTAAATCCAGCAACCCAAAGGTCCCTTTCACATGCCCAGCCCTCATCTGTGCCCCACTCACAGTTGCTGTCCTTAGTCAGTGCAGACCAAGACATCAGAGGTGCCTCTGCAGAGTTCATCTCTCACCCTGGGTTGGGGGGTAAAGAGGCATCTTACTCTTTCCGCTGGCTGGTCACCGGCCACCTGCTCACTGCTTTCATCACGGTCCTCCAGAAGCTACCCAGCTGGCTGCTCGTCATGCCCTGCCGCCACCCTGCTGGCCGCGCATCACGCCTCTCTGGTGCCGCCCTGCTGGCCACTCTTTGCGCCTCTCTGCTGCCACCCTGCTGGCTACTTGTCACGCCTCTCCACTGCCACCCTGCCGGTTATTCATCACGCCTCTTCCCTCCACCCTGCTGGTCACTCATTCGCCAGCCGACTATCAATCACCTTCTGCCTCTCTGCTGTGACCTCTGCACATCAGTCTCTCAATGATTTTCAGCTCTTTGGCAGGCTGGGTAGAAACACTGCCCCATCTCAAGTGATTTTAGCTCTTAGCAGGCAGGAGAGAAACACAGTCCTACCACAACTGGTTTCAACTCTGAGCAATTAAAATATCAAAAGAGGCTCCTAAGGAAGCTTATTTAGCTCTCTTTTTTGAACAGTGGGGAAGAACAAATTAAGCCAGTTTAGAGAGGATCCCAGCAGTGGGTAGGAGTATGCACCTTCTGACCAGGACTCCTGTCCCCCCCACCCCAGTTACTTTCACAGGGCTTTGGCAGTCGAGCCCCTGGCTCGATGAGGTTCTCTCCGCTAAGGGTGACCCCACCATTTGGAACAGGTTAAGCACAGTCCTGCTTCCCTGCGTTCCCACAATAATCACAGCATTTGACTACCCCTGCATTCAGTACTAACGTGATTTGTGACCCAGCCAAGTTGATTACAATGAGCAAAACACCACTCCATCTGCTGAATACCTAAGCAAATCTAAGCAAAGCAGGAGCAAACTGTATTTACATAGCCACACCCAGAGTCTCTCCCTACTCCCAGCTGGCTGTCAGGGAAGCATTCATTCAGACCCTGCTTACACTAGTGTATATCACTGTAGATATTTCCTTTGCTACTTAATTACCAGGAATCAAGAAGTACCAGAAATCAAACAGCTTTCCAGCCCTGCTTGTGAGACCTAAGATGGTAAAAAGACTCCAGATTTCATGCAGATATGCATCCAAACATTTGGGTATCTAGCCAAATTCTTGATGGTCAGCCATCACTAACCATGGTACTATAACAAATTCATGACCACGTAGTATATCACAGTTGTCACTGAGCTGAACACTGTGGCCATTCAGAATATTGTGGTGACAACAGGAAAGAAATCACCTTACCCAGTAGAAAAAGCACAGGCCTCTGGCAACCCAAGAAAGGAGAATTTCCAGTAGCTGTGAATTCTGTGTGGCCCATGACACAGTTATGATTCTGCCCAGTAGAGGGCAGTGGTACACACAGCCCAGCTAGTTCCTAACACATCACCTTCTAAAATGATGCAACGTGGAGTGCTAATCAGCAAGAACTAGACACTCAGGCTTCAGTCTGAGTTTCATGATGGCACTCAAATGGGAGTGTCATTTTGGAGAAGCTCTATGGGTTTTCTGATACTGTATGTGTTTCTCATGTGGAATTAAGAAGCCCGACTGAGCTGTGTGTATGTCCTACTTCCCCAGTGTCCACAGAGCACATATTTCCATCAGGACTTGAGTTATTATAATATTTCCAACAGACTATTGGCCTCATTGTATCAGGTGCAGAGCATCCTCAACTGCCACTGACTTCACTAGGAATTGAAAACACTCAGCACCTTGCTGGATCAGCCTGCAAATGCAGGCATGGGGGAAAACAAGTTGGCTAGAAATAGACTATGATTTTCAGGTGTATAAGGCCTTAGGCTAATGTGAAAAAAATTATGTCTTGGTTCCTGTACTGCACCTCTCAGGAGGTGCAGCCCTAGAGGAGCAGAGACAAAGCTGCTGGAGGAGATTAAGCCACCTTTTACCCCACTCCTGAAGGTTCTGGATGTTGCCTGCAGCATAAGTCAGAGTGGTGCCATGGGTGATAGAAGATGACAGTGACCTTGAACTGCTGATTCTCTCCTGCTCTAGAGTAGACAGAGCACTGCGTGTTCCAGCTACTCCCCCTTCTACCCTGACACAGCCCCTGCAGCCCCAAACCCACCCGCCACATGCCTCAACACTGGGAGTCTGTGGCTTTTACACTAGCTTTAGCCCACCCAAGGGGAACTCCTCTATGCCAGGGATATTGCCCTGAATCTGCTTAAACTGACATTGGCCCCTTTTTGTAGGCTGAGTTGCTGCACCAGCACCCAGAGTCAGGTCTCCAGTTGGTCAGGCTGGCTAATCCTATGTTTCGCACCACAACAAACCAAAACAAAACTGATCGCTACATTTGTATTGGCATTCAAATGCAAAGCAAGGAAACAAACAGACTATCTCAGATCATTCGCAGTCAGTGGCATGGGAATAAGCAAAAGTTTCTCTTCAGCTATACTGCACAGGAGCGGCAAAGCTTGCAACGCTAAGACAAACTTTCTCTGTATAGCGTACAGTGCCTCCTGATCTCAGAGGGAAAATGTTGATTAAAACACAAACTAATAAATATGCTGTTTTGAGAAAAGAAAACCCCAATCTACAGGATGGAACTTGGTATTTAAAAGTTTATGATGGATTCTTTATGTGAGAATCCTTCATAGGAATAATCTTACCTGCATTATTCAGAAATACCCTCCAAACCCCAGCCCCCTGAATGTCTGTGACTTGCAAATAAAGCCATTCAGATCAATATGCAGTGACATTTTTCCCTGTGCTCTTTAAAAAGAGAAGAGGGCTTTTCAGTATTTCCCATTTTGTCCAGAAGGGGTCATGGGGCCTTCTCTCTTCCTTTGGCTAAAATTCCATTTTGAAGGGTCTTGTGGGGAAAAGGGTGAAATACGAAAGAAAGAAAAGAAAAGAGAAAAAAAGAAAAAAGAGGGTGGATGTTGTGTAAATCAGTGGCATAACTTGGTGGAAAGAAAGAAAGAAAGAAAGAAAGAAAGAAAGAAAGAAAGAAAGAAAGAAAGAAAGAAAGAAAGAAAGAAAGAAAGAAGGCAACTGATATTGTGGTGAATTAATGACCCTTTAGAAGGATTTGTTAGATGCTGCCACCTAAATATATTTTAAAAGATCATCAGGAGATTATAAGAGAAAAGTTTTCAGAGCTTTAAAGGCTGAATGAGCAGTGTTAGATCCACAGTCTTAAAACCAGACCCTGAACTCATTGAAATCTATGAGAGCAGGATGGGGTCAGTATATCTGTCCTCTGCCTTTTTTGTACTTTTGCAACAGCAAGGACGAGTGTTAGGCTTTACTCGCACTAACGTTTTCTAGTGTTGCCAATTGAACTTATAATTATCCTTCGGTTTGCTAATTACTCAGTCAATATTGCATCACAGAAATCAAGTCCATCTCTGCTAAATACATTTTCAATAATCTTCCATCTGGATATGTCAAAAATAAACATTAGCAATTAACATGGATGAAAGTTAAAAGAAATATTTTAGAGAACAGAACAAAAAACTTAGAGGCAGGGTCTTCACATTGCAGTAGAAGGGCTGCCAAGAAGTCATTTATAGCTCCCAGATTCTTTGTCTTAGCTCTATCCTCAGTGCAGGTAAGAGCTGTGTGGATGCTGTCTGGAGTGGCTCATGACTGCGAGTGCTACTTCAGGGCAGACTGTCAAAAAACAGGGCAGGCATCCCAAATTGGTAGTACGTTAGGTTAGATTTTACCAACCCCATAACAAGTGTGAACTCCTGGATCACTATAAACCTGGTGTCACAGACAGTCTCCTTAGGCTCTCCAATCTATCTTGCCACCAGACCAGCTGGATTTAGTGAGAAATGGTCACTTACACACACACAAAAATCACAAAATATTCAGGTTGCTTCCAGTCCCGAGACGAGGCATTCCCTGATCAATTGGTACCCTAGATCTTACACCAAAGACAACACCTTTAGCCAATTCCGCAATAAATTATTTAAAGGTTTATTAACTAGGAAAAAGAAATGAGTTATTTACAGCTTAAAGCAAGCAAACATTTGGGATACCATATTTCAAGTTCCCACATAGAGGACCCTACCAGGAGGAGTGGAAAGGGAGTACAGTTGCGGGGTACTGGAGAGGTGTGTGTGTACTGCAACAGGAGGGGGTATGTAGGGGGTGTTGAGAGGGTACCTGTGGTCTCACTCTCGAGGTGGGGGGTAGTGTCACACTCCCTGTCACAGTGGCAGGGCAGCTGGAGCAGGCTTGAGACACAGCACTAGTCTGTCAGTCAGGCCTGGCCCTATCACCCCTCCCAGCCCCATGGCAGAGCAGGCAGCCTGGTCAAGAGGTGCTTGGCAGCTCCGCTTTCCTGGCGGGCTGGGCTAGGCAGGATCCGGCAGCTGCGGATGCAGGGGAGGGACCAGTCGGGGCGTGGAAACTGGGAGTCAGTTCTTTCTGATCTGCAACGAGCAAGGAGAAATCCCAGACATTTCTTCACATTTCAAAAATCCACCCAGGAGATCAGAGGACCAAAAAAGAGGTCATGTCTGGGAAAACCCACACGTACGGTAACCCTAGCAACATACACACACAAAGCTAAATCCTAAGACTGACAGTTGTAGTGATCTGTCAATTCAAAAGGTCTTTCAGGGCAAACCCAGGGATAACCATGGGAGATGTCACACTTCAGCTTAGAGTCTCTGGCCCTGTGAGAGTTCAAACAGTGAAGAGATAAGAAATCTTAATGTCAACTATTTTTATTTCCCTCTTGCAGCATTCAAACCGATGGGATGAGGCCTTCTGCACATCCTTCTCCATGAGTGGATGGGGCAATTAACAAAGATTGCGTCTTATGATGGCTCACTTAATTTTTGTTAGTCCTCCTGGAGGGGGGCAGGGCGGGGGGCGGGGGCAGGAACATGATTGCCATGCCTGGGTTCACAAGTTCAGAGCAAACATTTTCAAAGTTATAAAGCAAAACGTACATATTTCCTTACGGCATGGAATACAGACATTACAAGTGGAATTAATGCATGCAGCAATTTACAAGTATTTCATAGAGTCTAAGCACTAAACACATTATAATAAGACTAATACCTATTTTGAACACAACTAACATACTGGTGAATTGGTTTGGTTTCCAGCTATGAATTTGTCAGTTCTTAGCTAATGCCTGCAGCCTTGGCCAGAGCTTGCACTTGGTTTACAAGCATCAAAGATGCTACTCTAACTTGTGCCAGCAGGCTATAGTCCCTAAGGGTATGTCTACACACAACCCTGTAAGCCCAGGGTTGGTGGGACGCGAGTCAGCTGACCCTGGCTTGCAGTGCTTTTCACAATCTTTGTGAAGCCAGAGGTGAGCCTGTCCCCCTGAATGGATTTATGACAGTGAGGGGCCGCTGAATCACTACACGCAGCCAGAAAAGGCACCTACCATAGCTAGAGCTGGATGCACCCAGGCATCAGAAGCCAGGGATGCTGTGTGCTCCCACATTATGGGCTTACATGGCCCAGTGAATGTGCTTGAGGGGGGAGGTATGGGTCTCATTGGTTGTGGGGAGGGGTGTGGAATGCTAGTGCCATGCAATGTACTTATGAATGACATTGACCAGCTATGAAATGGAGGGTGAGGGTTATTCACAGTATGAACTGATGGAAGGAAATGACTGAAGTACGGATTGCTATAGATTGAGGGATAGTCTTTGCACGTTAATTCCTAATTGCCCCAATCATGTGTTTACCTTTATTATTTTGAATATACATCACGATGTGAAGCACTTGTAGAAATAAAGTGTTTTTTTATTTCGTCAAGAAAGTTTATTTCTAAATGTGTATTAGAAAAGTGCAACGTTCAGGCAGGCCATTCCCAGGCAGGCCAGCTGCTATTGCCCCACCGAATCACCAGGAACAACAGAACCTTACAGGGGGAAAAAATGCATGAACAAATGAAAACAGTGAAGCCATGTACAAAATAGAAGCCCCCCTACCATGGGGCGGGGGGGGGGGTGGCCCCTGGCCACCTGTTCTCCTTTGCCTTCTTTCCCCATTTGTTGTGCACGACACTGTAGGAGGGAGGTGGAGGCATGCAGAAGGGAGAGGGGCTATATGGAGGGTTGCATGGGGTAAGGTTGCCCTGCCCAGCCACTCATGGGGCCCAGTTGCATGGGCCACCCAGCCATGGCATCTTCCAAGCTGCTTTTGGACTGCAGCACAGACTAACGCGCAGGGGACTCAGGCCATGGTGTAGGTGATGCAGCAGGGGATGCTACTCTTGCGAGTCACTAGTGATGTGAGCCACTCAGACAATCTCTCTCTTCTGAGCGCTGTCCTTCTCCCTTAGCTACTGTTCCTGTTCCAGGAACTGTCCTCAAGCTGTGCAGCCAGCCTCAGCCGTTCCTCTAGCTGCAAGTCCCTCTGTCGTTGGTACTGGGCCTGCTTGTTGGCCTTGTCCAGGACTTCAACCATAAATTCACCACAGAAACGCTTCCTCTTGGAACGGTCCGGAAAGGTACATCGGCCCAGGCTTCTGCTGCAGTGCAGACGAGCTGTGGAGGTGCTCCAGCCAGAAACGGTCGTGGGGCTTGGAACAGGACAAGACACAGAGGGTTATTGTCTCAAATAGCTCAGTGTAGGAACACAGAAAAAATCCTTGTGGACTGTCAAGGACATAAAATGATACTTTTACAAAGTGAACTTCAATATCTTGTGAGAGGGCTGCTTCAGACCACAGAAGCCCCCTGCAATAGGGCTCAAACCCTGGGTCAAGGCTTGACCTTGGCTCAGCCCCTGCAGCCCCTCAGGGTCCTGGGACTCTGGGTCTGAGCCCTGAGTTAGCACGATTTGTGTGTGGATGGAAGGGGGTTAGGCTTGAGCCTGAGTCTGAGCCCAGCCTTACATTGCAGGGTAGACATACCCTAAGTGACACCAGCTGAGGTTTGCTGGAGCAGAATGCACTCTGGCTACTCCCTCTCACCACGCCTCCCTGCTCCTGATATGCCCCAGCATGCTTTGCCCTTCGCGCTCGCTCCAATGTGTCTTTAGCACTGGGGACTTTGTGGAGAGAAGCAGAGGAGCCAGCCTGGTCTGCCAGATCTATGCCTGCTAGAGCCACAGGTGTATCCCACCCACGCTCAGAGAATGCCCGGCAGGTGGCTTGTGGGTGCTTTCTGTTCCCTCTATTCACCTATAAGATGCAGACTGTGGGATACAAAGATGTAATAGTGCAAGCAGCTGAAAATGCAGGGCGGGGGAAATCATGTCCCTACCATCATTGACTGTAAAAAAATCATCCTAGTTTTATAATTTGTATTTACCAATTACCTGCTCTTATGAGGCCCCATGGATGGATCTCTCATTGACCCTCTCTCTCTAGTATTTATAGTGCACTAATCCCTTTTGATATTTAGGTGCCAAGATACAGAAAATTAAGACTTATATAAAAATATAATCAAAATCAGGCTCCTCTCTGACTTGGGGTCAGTTGTTGCTTCGCATTTCTTCCTTCCTTCCCCTTTCCCTGTCTCTCCTGCGGCTCTGTTATTACACAGGCCCTGTGCAATGGGGTAAATTACCCCCCATTTGAGTATATCTCTGGTTATTTCGGGTTTACTGCTGCAAAAGGGAAGATTTTCCACCTAGCTGCAAAGATGATCAGACCACAACACAGTCTGAATTGGGCCTATTAGTGGATAGAAAGTCAGCGTTGGATGTAAAACTCTTATGATGTCCTCTTTCCAGCTTGTTCAATACAAGAAATGGGCTGCTGTGTGTTCTATAAGACGCAATTAGATTAACTGTTGCAGTAATCCAGCCCTAGCTGTAGGGAATGATAGTAACCAGTTGCAAGAAGCCAAACAAGCATAGCATGGCTGCTAGGCTTCTATCCAGAGGTGGAGGAAGGCTTTCCTAGTTATGATTACTACCTGATTCTCAAGCTGCAAGAACAGGACTAAAAATACTCCAAACTTCTATGCTAATTTGACAGGAGGACCAACACCCTTCATAGGGAGCCTGGTTAAGGTCTTGGCTGGTTGCTCCAAGTGTCTTCCCTCTTCTTACCCCTTGCTGAATTATGTTTTGATCAGCTGTTTTCATCTCTCGGGTACTGAGACATCGGTATGATGGCTCTAGTCGCATTCCCTGAGGACGATATAAAGCTGGATGTTGTCAGCATGCTGAAGACAATGGAATCTTCAGAGTCCCACAACAGGTCTGACACATGTTAAAAAAGGAGGTGACAAGAGTAGTCCCTGCAGAACATCACATGTGAGACAGGAACTGACCCGAGTTGGAGCTCCGTGCCCACATTCATGGTGGGATCAAGCCCATAGTGTAAGTAATTTATAGTAATAAAAGTGAGATAAACATCTGATTTATGTTGAATGGGGATAAATTTGAGTCTAAAGTAAAGGACATACTTATCAGGAGGGAGAATAGATTGATATATACACAGGTACACAGTGCCATGTAACTCTGGAATCGAGCATTGCACTTGAGTACACGTGCATGGTAGCCCTTCATAAAATACATGGCAATGTATGATCATATTTAATAGTGTGTAGGATCAAGTCCTTAGCATGTAGTCTGAGAAGCGAATAAAGCAACATGAGTCAACTGGAGCAACGAGTTGTATAAACTCTGGCAATATAGTTCTCCTTGCAGTTTTGCTTATGCAGCACTTCAAATATTTCTCATTCCTCAATATCTTGTGTCATCCAAATATATGTCCACTTTTCAGCTATGAATTTGTAAATGGAAAAGTGCCAGAGGGCTGTAGCATGGTTTTGATTTGGAAAACCACCCAGGAGTTCAGATGTTTATCTGATGTGGATTCAGATTATCTGAACCTCATGGGCCAACTTCATCCCTGGTATAGCTCCACTCAAGTTAATGGACCTGATTCTCCTCTGATTTGCACCCCACTGGAAGACAGGAGTAAATCCATTGCAGACAGGGAAATCAGATTAATGAGAGAGCAGCATCAAGCCCAGTGGAGTTACCCTAGGTTGATTCTGACCTCTGAGTCCACAGAATTGAACTCTTTGTATGTGAGATTTCTGGCACATCCATTCTGCTCGTATCATAAATACCACAAGAACAGACATTTTCATGCTAGTCCAGCACTTCCAGTTCTGGTGCTGAACAGAAAAAAAGAAATTAAAAACCAAACATTTCAGAATTCCTCAAAAAGAGTATTTGTTTTGATTTTGATTAAGAAAGCACTTTATAGTTGGAGCATGTGGGGATCATGGCAGTATTCCTATCTTTTTCCAGACCTATCTTCCCATCTCTATTGAATGGATATTATTATGGAAACATATGATCAGATTCTGATCTCAGCTCCTCCAGTGTTAATCAGGATGGAATACTCCTGACTGCCGACAGCTTAGCACAAATCAGAGTCTGGCTCCTATTTCCCCCTCTCTTGGACAAAGCAGCAGGAAGGTGTATTTAAATTCCAGCCAGTCCTGCCATGTAACAAAGGTTTTCAATTAACAGCTTCCAAACACATTTATTGAAAAAGCAAATAACACTTTCAGCGTGCTACAGCCTGTGAGATGTTTAGCACGGCCTGCCAAAGTTTTGAACCCCTGGCTATATACGATGTGTTGAAGTTAAATGAGAATTCTGCTTCTGTCTTAGTCATGTACACTATATTAACATGGGACAGTAAGGAAATAGGCTAGTAATGATGGAAGAATTGCAGCCAACATTATGTTTAAAAATCAACACCGTGAAGGGGAAGGGAACATTCATCATGGGTGAACTTTTATTAATAAAAAAGTTACTGTGTGCAAAGTAAAAAAAGATAAAGTGTTTACGGTACAAGTAGCACAGTTTATAGAGAGATATACAACATGTCATGTTCCAGGGGTACAAGTTTCATACAGGTATAAGTATCTGTTTGCAAATATGCCGCCCCAGAACTAAATGTTAGTCTTATCATCAATATAATGTCAGTAACATTTTCTGAATTTGATGTGATTCAGGGCAGGTCTACACTACTGGTTATGTCAATCTAACTTATGTTGTTCAGGGGTGTGAACCTCCCCCTGAGTGACACAAGTTTCACGCTGTCCTCACTGGCGCTGTGTCTGCAGAAGACACTCTCCTGCCGACATAGCTTCCGCTTCTCGTCGAGGTGGGGTAATTATGCTGATGGGAGAGTGCCCTCCCACCAGCATAGCACGTCTTCACCAGACAACGTGCAGCAGTGTAGACTAGCCCTATGGTGTTGTGCTCTGATAGGATAATCAGAGCCATATAGATGCTACTGGTTGTTCCTAAATGAGCTAAGAGAAACCAAATTCAAAGACTTGGATATTTTATTTCTTCATCCTGTTTTCTCTCTCTTGGTATTTACTTCCCTGTGTTTTTATTATCTAAAATGTATGAATGAGCAAGAGAGAGTGGCACAGTACCGAGAATAACTCGGGGGGCAAAGTCTCTCTAGAATGCAGAATCTCTGGCTTTGATTGCAGGATGCTGTTACCTATGGTACTACAGGTGAGTGGAACTCTTGTTATGGAATCTGGAGGGGCCAGCATTCTTCCCACTCCCTGCTTCTTTTCTGCCCACTTGCTTGAAGTGAGGAGCATTGGGCAAATAGTCCTGGCTATGCTCCCCAGAACCACTAGGAGTAGTAGAGTAAGTGGGGAGCCTTACTCTCTTGCCTATCTAAGTAAGGGCTGTGACAGTCTAACCCTTGGGACACTCTCTACTTGCTCCTCCAAAAGTTCACAGAATTCCCATTGTGCAACTGGGGCTGTGTGTGATATCTCATAACATGACCAGGCAAGGAGGAGAAGCTGGGGAGCAGACACTGCATTTCATGTGCATATGTCAACCTGGTGAGCCGGCCAGGGCAAAGCCGGAGAAGTTAATGCTACCCATCAAGTAGCAGAATTAATTTCTATTTCCCATCTTATATCCTGACAGAGAGGGTAGAAGATGGGGATCAGTCACACAGACCGCAGTAGCACAGCTTCTGGGTGAGCCACTCTGCAAGTGGAGGGGTTGGCCATGGGAAAGTGCAGAAGAATTAGAGAGAGACAGAACTGGGACTAGACTTTGCCATGATCTCTGGCTCTGCGTGGTGTGAAGACCACCTTTCAGATCTGGCTGCAAAAGCCTCCCTTAACACACCACCAGAAACTTGCAGAGGTTTAATTGATATGTCCCTTTCCTGTGAGATTCTACTTGGGAGGTGATAACTTAGCTCATATTAGTAGTGTTTGCATTCTTGGTGGAATTCATCCCTGTGCAGAAGGCTAGCATGAGGCCTATGCACTACTTAGGCCATATTTTGAAGATTCAAGTGATTCATAGACCTTGCACTAGGCCGCTATACAGAGGAGCCTATTTCACCTAACATGCCTGGCAAACAAGAACAGGTATGAGGGAGCTGGTCTTGTCTATATTATAATTCCTTATCTACATATGCAATCAAGAAAATCAAGAAATACAGAAAAAAATACCTCTGTCTGGAGGAACCAGTCAGAAAACCTGAATCTCTCATCTGGTTTTATTTTTGTTGTTGTTGAAAATACCAGAGTTGATTCAGCAATATTACATGGTCTAAATGGTTGCCAATTTTTTTAAAATGAAAGTTTAGATTTATGAGCATGAATATAATCTAGTAAATAACTCAATTTCTTCTCTTTAAGTGTAATTTTGCAAATAAATATCCTTGCTGGCTATGGGTTTTGAGGCCAAGTTTCAGCTTGGGATAAAGTTTTGTCTGAGCTATCAGTTTCAAGAAGCCATACAGTGAGAGTGCTGCTACTGATAATGACTTATGTGCAAAATACCAGACAAAAAGCCACTTTCAGACCAAGTTAAAAATGTAATTACACATTGATTCATTTAGAACACTTGTTATTTTAAAATAAAGCATTTGAAAGGCAGGTAATTCACGGCTAAAATTCTCTTCCATTCTGAAGAGTAACATATAAATGTCCCTTGTTCACTATGAAGTGTTCTTTATATGTATTGGGAATCATATTTCCTTCCTTTTGTGATCAAAATACTGCATTTTACTCCTGTTAGCCCTGCCGAGCTAGTCCAACTATGGGAGAGTGAGCTGGATTCTATTTCATCTTCTGCATCAACAGAACTGATTACTGAGTGTAATCAATCAGACTTGTGCAAAGCCACTGGCAATGCACAGGTATCACTGGCCAGCAGAACCTTTCTCACTGGTGATGATGCACAAGTGTGAAAGCACCCGGCTTGACCCTCAGAGACCAGATTGAATACCAAATCATGCCTAGCCACTAAGCTGTGGGTGCACATCGGTGGAGAGGAAAGGCATCAAAAGCCTCCCTTCTTAGTGCTCCCTCATTTTCAAGCCATCCAGAGTGGGGTAAAACAGGATCATCCCATCTCCTGCACACCTTCTGGTGGAGCTGGCCAAGTGAAGAAACAGGTATCATCCTAAGGGATTGTACAGTATCCCCTAAGGGATGGATGCTCCCTCTGAATTGCCCTTCAGCCCCCTTTGTGTATAAGTTACATTTCTTATGCACTTAGTGCCACATTGGTACAAATGATATTTCACCATAGGACCCCCCCACCCCCCCCTTTTTTTTTTTTGTGATCAGCTCACACCTAGAATGTAGCTTGCATTACGTTTGGTCCTTGCTGCATTTAGCCCATTCTTTTTTTTTTTTAAAGAGCCCTTGCATCAACATACCATACTTCTATATTTTTAATAACTCTGTGGAAGCAGTAAAACTTTTCAAATGTTAAAGTTATGGTGCCAAGTTCTGATGCTAGTTTACAATGCTCTAAATCTGGAGTGATTCCATTAAACCACGTGCAAGGTTGTGTATTTGACTTCAAAATTGGGTTTCCCATCATAATCCAGTTATAATCCAATATGATGATGTCCCATGTACTATTTTACTCAAACTTTGGTGAAACACAGCAGGTGTTTAACACTGCATAGCAATGCTATACAATAGTTTATGAAAGGAAATGAAGAATTCTAGACCAGATTCTCCACTCCAACAAGTTTTCTGTGGTATAAATTCACTGATTTATATAGAGTTACACCTAATATACAGTAGTATGAATGGATAATCAAGGCTACTATATAACCCTTAAAATTAAAGGAAGGAATATTACTTAGACAAAAGTGTAATTATTGAAATTTGCATTTGTCCTTCCCTTTGGGGTTAAAGGTTAACACCCCCACTGTTGACTATTGAATATCACAACTGGTCAGGAACTAGGTTTTCTGTTGCTTCCTAAATAGGTCACTTCCAGCTGTACAGTTCCCTTTAATGCAACGCTGGGAGATTGGATCAGTAACCGACTCAGGGAGATTGCTGCTGTATATATAGTGCTAACACAAAGCACTTCTCTAAAATGAAGGCACAGTATGTAATCATTTGGTAAAACAGTAAACTTTCAGTGACTCAAACATGCAAAATACCAGGAGTCGCCTTCTTCTGAAATCTGTTGACTAGCTAAAAACCTTTTTGTCTGCTAATGCTAAGAGAGTTATTAAAACAGTCCTCTTAAAGGAATCCCTGCTAAAAGCTTTTTCTGTAATAATGCAATGAACAGGTGTTTTATTTTCTTACTGTAATCAAACAGCAGCGTTGGATTTTTAGCTGTATATAATTCAAGTGTATTATACTTGCAAATATAATTAATTTGGATTTTGAAAGAGGTAGTATTTCATTACTAGCACACATCTGCGTTTAACATAGTGGAAGCTGGTATTTTCATCATTAACATATTTAACGCTTAGGGAACACAAATGGTTTTCTACATGATCTCATATATCAATTTAAAGAATGGTTAGTATCTCCAGGCTTTCCTAAAAGACCCCTGAGGTTTACTCTTTTGTTCAGATGGAATCCATTTAATCCTGTATTCATTAACAGTTGAGCACACACCTACAATGCTAACATGACCACACACACAAAAACCTGACAACCACCTCCCCTTTTTTTTATGATAGGAAATTGCTTTGCGTCAAATATGGAGCCTTTCCCCTCTATTTCCCTACTGTATTTCTTTTCCTGTCATTAGTGTGAGGAGGTTGTTTCCATCTGTCAGAAGGCAGGCTGGTGTCATATGAGAAAGGCAATGATGATGTCAGGCCAGCCTTCACAGAAAGATCTACTGCACTTGAATGGTCACTAGTTGGCCAAGAGTGGCTAATGTCTAGAGCCTGAAATGCCTTCTCAGCTACAGAGATGATCTCTTCATGCTAGCGCTGATGCTCCGTAGCAGGGGAAGACACTGCTGTTGCTTATGCTACGCTTGGTCTGTGGATAAATAAGGGGCATGTTTCATAAGCACTAAAGGATCTTTCAAAAACAAAAGAAAACAGCAACAGAAAAAATGAAATTAAAATAAAAACCCGAACTGCAGTGAACGCCTCTAGCCTAACTACTGACATAGGCAACAGAATAAGAGGAAATGCTAACATATTGCTCAGCATTTACACTTCTCCTGCTATTGCTAGCGCACATGGCTCTCTGCACAGAAAGCAAAATACTGGCATCCAAAACAAGGTTGAGATCCACTGTGCAGCTCTGATGGTACAATTAAGCCTGTGGGATGAGTTGCCACAGGATCAGGCAGTGCAGTACCACCTGCTGTTCAAATTCACACTTCCGTGTCACTTCCTTTAAGAGTCAAGAGCCTTCTGGTGCCACTGGGATCAACACACTTCACCATCCCCAGCTTGGCTGAATCAGCAGTGTTAGCTGAAGAACTAATGCAACACAGGTTTCAGAGTAACAGCCGTGTTAGTCTGTATTCGCAAAAAGAAAAGGAGTACTTGTGGCACCTTAGAGACTAACCAATTTATTTGAGCATGAGCTTTCGTGAGCTACAGCTCACTTCATCAGATGCATACCGTGGAAACTGCAGCAGACTTTATATATACACAGAGAATATGAAACAATACCTCTTCCCACCCCACTGTCCTGCTGGTAATAGCTTATCTAAAGTAATCATCAGGTTAGGCCATTTCCAGCACAAATCAGGAGGGTGAGAAAACCTGGATTTGTGCTGGAAATGGCCTAACCTGATGATTACTTTAGATAAGCTATTACCAGCAGGACAGTGGGGTGGGAAGAGGTATTGTTTCATATTCTCTGTGTATATATAAAGTCTGCTGCAGTTTCCACGGTATGCATCTGATGAAGTGAGCTGTAGCTCACGAAAGCTCATGCTCAAATAAATTGGTTAGTCTCTAAGGTGCCACAAGTACTCCTTTTCTTAATGCAACACAGTATAACGTGTTGGCATGTTGCTACTGCCACCGCTGGCCACTGAAAGGCTTTTCTTTTAGTGAATGATTGACTAAGAGAAGAGATATACCCTAATCCTTTCCCTGGTCCTCTTCTCCTCAATAGTAGTGTTATTCAGGCAAGAGAGATGAGTCAGCTAGTCATCTCCAGTCTTGCTTCAGCTAGTAATGGATGCATCTCAACACTTGAATGCACGCCCTCAAATGCAGAGACTTTGGGAAGCTTTATCCAGACTATTCACAGTATCAAGGGGGGCACCTGCCCTGGCCCACCACTTGCTGGCCAAGTGTGCCTCTGCTGAGATCTACCTCAGTTTCCCCTCCACTCAGGGCCCCCTTAAGAAATTCACTCACTCCAGAGACTCAAAACATTCCCTCTTCTGCTGTCCAATTAAGCCCTGAACAAAGTCTTTTAAAACAGAATTCAAACTTACACAGTCTTCCTCCCAGTTTCAGCTGGGCCCAGCCCCCTACTCCCTGAAGTCTGTTCTCTCTTTAAAATTGATTTCTTTCATCCCAGTCCAAAGCTGGGCACACTCTCTCTTCCCTGAGGGTCTGTCTTCCTGCTCTCACAGCAAGTCTTGCCTGGAGTTTAGCCTTCTCTCCAGGCTTTCCCTGCTAGTATCTACTGACTCAGAGCCCTGCAGGAATGTATTGCTAACCTGCGTCCATCTCCTCCTGTATAATGCACGGGGCTTTACTTTAAGTCCTATTAGGAAGCAGGTAATCAGTCCAGGGGCACTGGACCCTGCTCCCTACTAAAGGGGCTGGTCACCCTGTGACAATGCCTTCTGGGGTGTTTCCACAACTAAGCTGAAAATATCACCAAAATCAGGTTATCTCACATGATTTCTCCTATTTCCAAATTCTTGTTGGGCCCAAAATACTAACCACATTTCAGCACTCCTACTCCTGATCCTGCCCAGATCTAATCAGTGCACAGATAAGAAAATAATGACAAAGCTAATCAAACTTTTTACAACCACACACAAGGTTTCAATTCAAGTTGTGAGTTAAGGTTCACAGTCGTTTCTTATTTCATCCAAACCTGTTTGCTTAGCCAAAATACTTGCTGCTGAAAAATTGAAAAGGACCATTCTTCAGAATCTGCTATTAACTAACTTTGAATTTGCCTCAGTTTTATAAGTTGTTTTTGTTTTTTAACATATGCATCTTCAAATCATTTAAAGCTTATTTTGAAATACATGCAATTAAAACCTGAAGTGGCTGATACATAAATTATACTTTTACTGAAATTGTGGGATGATTAATACAGAAAAAAAAGTCTTGTCTCTCTAGTTTGTTACTAGCTGGGAAAAAGCCCTAATTAACATTACTGAATCACCAATTTTATGACTGAGCCAGTTTTCTAACATTGCCAAAATGTAAGAATGATTTAATTTGTGCTGAAGGTTTTAGTGCATGCATTTTTGTGGAACAATCTTTTGACTCTACTGACTATTTAATGTTATTTGCAAATCTCTTAAAATGTTACTGAGTGCAGATTTAGCTTTCCACTTTACTGCAAATAATAAAGAGTAAGCTCAGACATATGTGCCTTTGTATCTTTCTTTTAGAAGAAAGACAATTTTTGGTAGCCTAATTATTACATAAACTATTTTGCTCTTATGATATCTTCTGCTTTGCTGTGAGGATTTATTACCACCAAATAACCAGATAACTACTCTGGGCTCAAAATTCAGATGTTGGTGAAAAAGTTAATCTATAAGTCATTTAGTTTAACATGCATTTTAGATTCTGACACACTACTCCTACAAGAGTAAACAGTTCTTTACAGTTGGCCTGGACAACAACGCAAGCTTTCACGTGGAAATCCCTTTTATACATGTGGAAAGTTTCAAATGCTTCTGGCCGGACATTAAGGTAACCACATTGGGGATGATGTGAAATCACACCAGGTGTTTTCGGAAAGACTGTGCTCAGTCCCTGCCCAAAGTCCCCAAAGAACTGAGGGCAGATGGTGCAGCACGTTTGCCATCTCTGTGTCAGGCAGCTCCACTTGCTTGTGCAAAGGGTCTGTAATTCTGCCTGACTTTTTTTACAAGCTTTAGTCACCTTATTTCAAACTAAAACCATTAGGTGGTTTGTTTTCACTGTAGCTGGATTTATATAACAAGATCTATTCTAGAGTTTGGGATGTATGGGTCAAGCTGTCCTGGAGTGCCTCAAGAGCATGAGTGCCAGCTACAGGGCAGACTGTCAGGAAGCAGGGCACAAACCCCAAATTGGTTGTGAGTTCACCAATCAATTGTCAAGTGTAAACTCTTCAGACACTATAAGAGCCCTAGTATGGAGAAACAGACAGTCCCATGGAGTACTCTGATCTGTCTTGCCACTCAGGTGAGCTTATGGTTTGTGCTAGATTATCCCTTACACCAAAAGAAGCAATATTCAGGTTACTCCCAGTCCCAAAGGACCAGTCACTTACCCCAGGTCAACTGCACCTTGGATTTCACACCAAAGACAGTGCTCATAGCCAATCCTATGATAAACTATATACAGATTTATTAATACAAGAAGGAAACAAGGGAGTTATTTACAAGGTTAAAGCAAGTAAACATACACATACAACTGAGTTACAATCTTAAATTTTCAAAGTAATGGAAGTTTCTATAATAAGCAAGCTCTATATGTCCTTTAGGGCTAACCCAGGCTAAGCAGCTGGGGATCCCTTGCTTATGTCCAGAAACCTTGCCCCCCAGTGTCCAAGCAACATAGAGAGCCAATTCCTTCTTGTTAGCATTTTTTATTCCCTTTCCCTCATGTGCTCTGAATTGTGAACTCAACTGATAGGAGGAATCCACTTGCATGTCTCATCTTCATGTGGCAAGGAACGGGAGCAATAAAATGTTTTGTCCTCCTTAATGCTCCACAATAGTCCATCTGGTGTCAATGGGTCTTCCTTGTTATCCAGGACGTATCACCTTCTGTGTTTTACATTAGTTAATGTCTCTCTCCTGACTGGTGATTTACAATCTCACAGAGGCTTACAAGACAAATGCTGAAATATTACCTTGCAATATGGGATACAGATGCTATAAGTGAGTTTAATGCATGCAGCAGCTCACAAGCATTCAATAAAGTCTAAACACTAAACACATTCTTAAAATTCTAATGCCTACTTTAACAATACAAACACATAGCAGGAACCAGTCTGGCTCACCTATCTATTAGTCAGTTTTCAGTTGGGACATGGGGACCTTGTCATGAGGTGGCACCTTGTATGCCAGCATCACAGTATGAACTTAGAGGCATCTGGGAATCCATGGTGGGCAACTTTACTATTCATTCATAGCACAGCGGCACTTTGTGGGAATGATCTCCCAGCACTTGAAATGTAATTGGCTCATGCTCTAATGCAGAGGTCTCAAATTCAGTTTACTTTAGAGTCAGTGCCAGTCCTCAAATCCTCCCAGCGGGCCAATAATGTCACTCATGCTGCCCAGAACCCGCACCCCAAAACTCCGCTCCCTAAAGCTCCGCCCACCACCTGCCTAAGGCTCTGGGAGGGATTGGGTGGGAGAGGAGGCCTGGGGTAGGGGATTGGGGTACAGGCTCTGGGAGGGAGTTTGGGTGAAGAAGGGGTGAGAGGTTGGACTCTGGGAGGGAGTTTGGGCGGGGAGGGGGTCTGGGGTGCAGGCTGTGGGATGGATTTTGGGTGCTGGGTGCAGTCTCTGGGCTGGGTCAGGGGTGCAGAGGAGGGGGTGGGATTGCAGGCTCTGGGAGGGAGGAGGTGGGAGGGGTGCTGGCTCTGGGAGGGAGTTTGGGGGCTGGGGGTGTGTGGGGAGGGGTGCAGGTTCTGGGAGGGAGTTTGGGGGTGGGAGGGGGTATTTGGGGAGGTAGTGGGGGTGCAGGCTGTGGGAGGGGGTCAGGGGTATGGCGCTTACCTGGGGCTCCAAGGCAGGGCAGGCTGGGGGGCCTCCGCATGCTGCTGCCCCCAGGCACTGACCCTGCAGCTTCCCATTGGCCGCAGGGACACTCAGGGTGGGGGCAGCGCGCGGAGGTACAGCCCAGCCCTGCCTCGCCCCGGGGCCTCAGAGAAGGACTGGTAGCCACTGGAGTGAGCAGGCAGACACCAGTCAGCTCTACTGTGCTGCCAGGGCTCCTGTAGGGGGAGCGCCCGGGGCAGCAGGTGAGGCCAAGGGAGAGACCTGGCCCCAAAACTGCTGGAGCCCTGCAGGCCACACTGGGAAGATTCGCGGGCCACAGTTGGCCCGCGGGATAGGAGTTTGAGACGCCGCTCTAATGTCATTCCCAGAACAATCCTGGTGGTTAGTGCATTGTACTAACATGCAAAAAATTGAGGGTTGATGCACTAATCATAAGAAGAAAAGGAGTACTTGTGGCACCTTAGAGACTAACAAATTTATTTGAGCATAGCCTTTCGTGAGGTACAGCTCACTTCATCGGATGCATGCAGTGGAAAATACAGTGGGGAGATTTTACATACACAGAGAACATGAAACAATGGCTGTTACCATACACACTGTAACGAGACTGATCAGGTAAGGTGAGCTATTACCAGCAGAAGAGAAAAAAAACCTTTTGTAGTGATAATCAAGGTGGGCCATTTCCAGCAGTTGACAAGAACGAAAGCTTATGCTCAAATAAATTTGTTAGTCTCTAAGGTGCCACAAGTACTCCTTTTCTTTTTGCGGATACAGACTAACACGGCTGCTACTCTGAAACTAATCATAAGGATTCTTCTAGGAATGAAGAGGGTTGTGGGGTTCATCTGTGTAGCCTCACATTTAGTACTCTGTGGTGCCATGTGAGAAATCCAACTGTGATTCTAAGTCCTAGTCTCCTCTTTTGAATCGGATAAATGGGATAGAATCATAGACTCATAGACTTTAAGGTCAGAAAGGACCATTATGATCGTCTAGTCTGACCGCCTGCACAATGCAGGCCACAGAATCTCACTCACCCACTCCTGTAACAAAACCCTAACCTATATCTGAGCTACTGAAGTCCTCAAATCGTGGTTTAAAGCCTTCAAAATGCAGAGAATCCTCCAGCAAGTGACCCGTGCCCCACGCTGCAGAGGAAGGTGAAAAACCACCAGAGCCTCTGCCAATCTGCCCTGGAGGAAAATTCCTTCCCGACCCGAAATATTGGGATCAGCTATACCCTGAGCATGTGGGCAAGACTCACCAGCCAGACATCCAGGAAAGAATTCTCTGTAGTAACTCAGATCCCACCCCATCTAACATCCATCACAGGTCATTGGGCATATTTACCGCTAATAGTCAAAGATCAATTAATTGCTAAAATTAGGCTATCCCATCATACCATCCCCTCCATAAATTTATCAAGCTTAGTCTTGAAGCCAGATATGTTCCCCTTGGAAGGCTGTTCCAGAACTTCACTCCTGTGATGGTTAGAAACCTTTGTCTAATTTCAAGTCTGAACTTCCTGATGGCCAGTTTATATCCATTTGTTCTTGTGTCCACATTGGTACTGAGCTTAAATAATTCCTCTCTCCCTGGTATTTATCCCTTTGATATATTTATAGAGAGCAATCATATCTCCCCTCAGCCTTCTTTTGGTTAGGCTAAACAAGCCAAGCTCTTTGAGTCTCCTTTCATAAGACAGGATTTCCATTCCTCGGATCATCCTAGTAACCCTTCCCTGTACCTGTTCCAGTTTGAATTCATCCTTCTTAAACATGGGAGATCAGAACTGCACACAGTATTCCAGATGAGTATTCCACACCAGTGCCTTGTATAACAGTACTAAAACCTCCTTATTTCTACTGGAAATACCTCGCCTGATGCATCCCAAGACCGCATTAGCTTTTTTCATGGCCATATCACATTGGCAGCTCATAGTCATCCTGTGATCAACCAATACTCCGAGGTCCTTCTCCTCCTCTGTTACTTCCAACTGATGCGTCCCCAGCTTATAACAAAAATTCTTGTTATTAATCCCTAAATGCATGATTTTGCACTTTTCACTATTAAATTTCATCCTATTACTATTACTCCAGTTTACAAGGTCATCCAGATCTTTCCTGTATGATATCCCAGTCCTTCTCTTTATTGGCAATACCTCCCAGCTTTGTGTCATCCACAAACTTGATTAGCACATTCCTACTTTTTGTGCCGAGGTCAGTAATAAAAAGATTAAATAATATTGGTCCCAAAACCCATCCCTGAGGAACTCCACTAGTAACCTTCCTCCAGCCTGACAGTTCACCTTTCAGTATGACCCGTTGCAGTCTCCCCTTTAACCAGTTCCTTATCCACCTTTCAGTTTTCATATTGATCCCCATCTTTTCCAATTTAGTTAATAATTCCCCATGTGGAACCATATCAAATGCCTTACTGAAATTGAGTTAAATTAGATCCACTGCGTTTCTTTTGTCTAAAAAATCTGTTAGCTTCTCAAAGAAGGAGATCAGGTTGGTTTGGCACGATCTACCTTTTGTAAAACCATGTTGTATTTTGTCCCAATTACCACTGACTCAATGTCCTTAACTACTTTCTCCTTCAAAATTTTTTCCAATACCTTGCATACTACAGATGTCAAACTAACAGGCCTGTAGTTACCTGGATCACTTTTTTTCCCCTTTCTTAAAAATAGGAACTATGTTAGCAATTCTCCAGGCATACGGTACAAGCCCTGAGTTTACAGATTCATTAAAGATTCTTGCTAATGGCTTGCAATTTCATGTGCCAGTTCCTTTAATATTCTTGGATGAAGATTATCTGCCCCCCCACCCAATTTAGTCCCATTAAGCTGCTTGAGTTTGGCTTCTACCTTGGATGTGGTAATATCTATCTCCATATCCTCATTCCCATTTGTCATCCTACCATTATCCCTAAACTCCTCATTAGCCTCATTAAAGACTGAGGCAAAGTATTTGTTTAGAAATTGGGCCATACCTAGATTATCCTTAACCTCCACTCCATCCTCAGTGCTTAGGATATCCTGCAAGGGATATCATAGGGTGCTGCTCCCCTTTGTTTGTTTTGTAATTGATTCTGTAAGTCTCCTTCACTACCCCTGGGTTATAAACCAGCAGGCCTGGCAGGCAATTGGCACATCTCAACCTAAAGTACAAATCAGTACTTCCATGAAGGATAATTCAGTGCCATGGGCTGGCGTATCCATGAGCATTGTGGTGGGCATCAGTAAGAAGACAATCTTCTAGACCGTGAACCCTTCAAATTTTCAGATCAAAAGTGAAGATATTTAATCCATCATCAAGAAAATGAAGGCTCCTAGAGTCACAGTTGCACTGGGGAGGAAGAAGACAATGTACTGCCCAAGCGGTGGTGGCTGAAGGCATTTTGCCTGCATGGGACAGAACCTAGTGTCTCCAGGGATGGAAGGAGAGCTCACTCTCCAGGGGCACATACTCTCTATCTTTTGGAAAGGTGCTCAGGATACTTCACCTTGGATGAATAATATTAGCCCAGTCTCCTGAGCCACACATAGCATTGTGGACACACCCCAAGGGCTCTCTCAAATAAATGTATTTAGCTTTATATTTGGGTGACAACTCAATGTACCACCACCTAGAACAACTACTGATTCCTTTAATTTTCTCTGGCCAGCATTCTGTTCCCAGATCTATGACAAGTCATTAATTTCAATGTGATCACACCTTCCCAGCTACAGTACCTATACATCTAAATTCTATTGCTGTTTCCTCCTGGAAAACTTTGGAATCGTACACATAATATTTGAAGAACAATGAGGAGTCTAAAAAGGTGCCACCGAACTCCTCGTTGCTTTTGTGGCTACAGACTAACACGGCTACCCCTCTGATAGTATTTGAAAGGTATAAGTAGTTTGCTGGCCATATGAGGAAGTAACAGCTCTGGTAATTCAGGAATTTACTACCCTGCATTTATCCTTAATTAGTAACCCAGATATGTTGCTAAAGAAAGGGCCATTTAAATTCCCTCCAGCCACCTCTGTATAACTCTTAGGCCATGAACTGGTGATAGCACTGGGGTTTTTTTTTTTAATGTAGACAAGGCTTTAGAGATGGACTAAAACCAGAAATTAATTCATCCTCCACCCACTTGAACTTTGAAGACTTGAATAAAGTGTCAGTTTGATCTAACTCTCCCCTAATATTGATTTTACAAAACTAAAATATGACCAACAAAGTTTCAGATCCTAGATTACCCCTGATGTTGTCCATTTCTAGTGCCTTTTGGGTTTGCAGTAATCTTCTCACTCTAGCTTGTTTCCTTCCTGTCTCCTGTTGTGACAACCTTCTTTTTGGCCTAAGAAGAGCCAGTAACACTGCTCCTAGATCAGCCCACAGGAACTCACATGCTCTTAGCCCCCTCTATCCCAGTGTGGTAGGTATGCCACGATCACTGGAGTCATTGTACTGTTTCCATTGTAAACCTGTGTTGCCAACTCAGAGGTACACATTTATTTTGGGCTGAAACCTAGAATATAAAGTCTCAGGCCGTTGGTCTCCAAATTAAGGAAATGCAATCACAGATTTCCTAATCTACACCTTGTCCCTGTGGGAAAATTATAGGTCTTGGTTCCATCTGTGGCAATATATAACACATTTTTATGTTTACGGATACTCACGACAAAGGAGAGTGCCACATATTGCTTTCAGTTATGCACATGCAGTCTCATCAAAGTCAGTTGCATTGCGTACATGTTCCTGCGAATAGACTTTGGCCCATTATGTTCATTTTTTCAAAATGATTGAATCATTTCCACAACCTTTGTTTAAAACGAATAAAAACAAGACCTGGCAAATAATTCACCTCTGAAGATGTTGTACCAGTCTCTGGGATGAAAACTATGTATTTTATAAACTTTCATGACAGATTTTTTCTGTCTTAAATAAACAAAACAGGAAATTAAATTAAAAACCATACTTAAATAACATTAAGATCATGATGTAAACCAAGACAAGCCCAGAAATTCAAAGCAAGGGATGGAGTGTAAGCCTTCACTTAGAATTTCCTGACTTCTGCCAGTTTGCGTCACAACTTTAATTGTATTTAAATGACATGTTTCACTTACCGTGTGCGGGGTAATAACTTGAGAGGACTCCATTCTTAGTAAACCGATCAAGCTTTATTAAATCAGCTACATACAGAGCTGCTCCAACTGCAGCTTGACTTCCCTAGATATCTGCACAGAGACTGACTTTTGTGAAGCCTCTTCAAAGCTCTGTCCTTTTGCAATCCATGCTCTGTCCTCCAGATTGTTACATGTAAGGGATGTATTTGTACTTCATTTATATCAGCTCACCTTCTCTTAGCACACATTTTAGCACAATCTGCAGCAGAGGCATGATGCCCCTTGATGAAGTGGGGGGATAATGGAGAGCAGAAAAGGAAAGGGTTTGGTTTTTTTCATAAAATCGAGGTGCTTATTACTCCATGGGACACAGCAGTGGTTAACATACAGACTAGCTGTCCAAAGTGCAAGATGACCTAAATCCCAAGAATATCCACAATGCAACAGGAGTTAAAAAACCACAAACTATCCAAGTAGCACTCTATCTGTATTCCCCAGGGGTTCTGCTCCCATGAGTCGTATTCATAACTCTCTTCTATTCATTTTCTCCAAACATTTGTTCACCAATTGTTTTGTTCATAAGAATATTGACAGAAAGTGAAAGTCTTGTGAAAAATTTTGCAAATATGCGTTGGCATGAAGGTTAGTGCCAAAGGTATATGCGTGGTCAAAATGTCAATCATCCAATCAGATGGAAGAAACACTATTGTGTTATGTAGGTGATCGGTCACATAAGCAAATAATATTTTAAGCCTTTTATATCCAGGACCTAGAAAAGTTGAACAGAAAATTGGAAAGGATTGGCTGTACACTGAAAGAACTTGCCACATTACAAGTGAAGACTTTTGTAACCTTACATTGTAGTGCAACTTCTTTCTGACAGATTTACATAATAGAGATCTCTATTAAACTGTCTGTAATGTTTTCTGGGTTTAGAAACAAAGAGCCCAGTTCTGCTCTGATTTATGCAACTCCTTTGATTTCATCGGGTGTAAGTAAACACAGATTTGGCACAAATAATTTTTGTCAAGACCACATTTATTCTTATCTATCTATCGCTCTATCTGTTATCGTGTTTTTCATGAAAGACTGGCAGTTCCAGTACGCCACTTAATAAATGCCTATGTAATAAAATCTTCTATGTTAAAAAAAATTACATCAACTACAGTATAATAAAAGGTATAGAAAAGTTAATTTGTTCATTTTTGTGTTTCTTTTCTTGAGAAGGGTCAAGGGTATAACATTTAACCTTGTTTGTCAGCCTAGTGGCATTTCTATAAAAAATGAGCTACTGTACTTGGTTAGATGTCTGTTTGCATGGCTTTCTAACAGGTGAAGTGAAATAATGTTTTCTTTTGGAATTTCATTTAATATAGCACTGCTTTGGTAAAAATGGTGGCTTATGTGTGTGGTACCAAGGTGTTATGCGACATGCATAATAGCCAATGATCAAACCCTTGCAAGGGTCTGTACATGGTTGAGAAATGCTGGAGTCCAGTTAGGGATATATTAGTTGATTTATAGGAAATGTGTGTTTATGCTAGCGAACATCATCACAGCTGAATCTTATTCTGAATGATGTTTATCAGGGCTTTTCAGGTGTGAATGCAGCAGTCACAGCTAGTCAAATTATTTCCCTTTAGATATTATGCCATTATCTTGTCTCATTTTCCCTTGATAATTTGCCTAATTTGAACTGTGTTTTCTCAGTCCATGAAAGCAATGGTTGAAACTATAGTAAAGAACAGAATTATCAGACAAATAGATGAACATGATTTGTTGGGAAAGAGTCAACACAGCTTTTGTAAAGGGAAATCATGCTTCACCAGTCTATTAGAATGTTTTGATGGGTTCAACAGACATGTGGACGGGGTGATCGAGTGGCTAAAGTGTATTTGAACCTTCAGAAAGTCTTTGGCGGGTCCCTCAGCAAGGGCTCTTAAGCAAACTAAGTAGTCATGGGATAAGAGGGAAGGTCCTCTCCTGGACCAGTAACTGCTTAAACAACAGGAAACAAAGGGTAGGAATAAATGGTCAGTTTTCAGAATGGAGAGAGATAAGTAGCAGTGTCCCCGAAGGATCTCCACTGGGACCAGTGCTGTTAACTTGTTCATAAATGATCTGGAAAGAGGAATAAACAGTGATGTGTCCAAGTTTGCAGATGATACAAAACTACTCAAGATAGTTAAGTCCAAAGCAGACTGTGAAGAGTTACAAAGGGATCTCACAAAACTGGGCGACTGGCCAACAAAATGTCAGATGAAATTCAATGTTGATAAATGCAAAGTAATGCACATTGGAAAACATAATCCCAACTATACATACAAAATGATGGGGTCTAAATTAGCTGTTGCCACTCAAGGAAGAGATCCTGGAGTCACTGTGGATAGTTCTCTGATCTTCTAACAGTGTGCTCCTATCACAGCCTTTACTTTACACTATGATTATTTCTAAACAGGACATTCTGTGTCCCAGATCCAGGTACTGTGATACTCAGGGAAAGAAAATCTAAGACTACAGCACATCTCCCAAGAATGTGAAATATGCTAAAGCAATAAGCCTATTGAATTTCAGAACTGTGATTTAAGATCTAACAGGCTAAAAGATAGTTTAGTACTTTGATGAGCATGAATTATGGCAATGCTACTAAAATGAATAGATGCCCTCTCTTTCAAGGATTCCAATGCATGTGAACAAACAATAACTGTCTGACACAATCAAATTCATTATACACTGTCCTTTGCGAATTTCAAAATGAAGCAAAATGCAACATACAATTTTTACATATGTTGACGAATTGTAAATGCAGTTAAATGTGCGGGACTTTCTCCAGCTTTGTTCTTTAGTGGATTGCTATTAGCTTACAATGAAATCTCTGTTGGCCGTGCATTTCACATTGTTATTCCAAATGTAATCATTTCTTTCTTTTATCTGATCTCCTACAGTCTCTCTGTTTTCATCAATATTTGACAGCAATTCCCAAAGATCCAATATAGTCCACTGTAATATCCTTGTGTGTCCTCTCTTCTCCCTTTGAAATCCAATACCTAAGCAATGAAATAATTTATTGTGCTTTATTTAGACTTTTATTTTTTGCATGTGTTTTGATACTGTCCCTTTGAAACAAGGGTTATTTGGAAATTTAAACCAACTGTTCTCAAAAAGTAGTTATGAAAGCATTGTTAAGAAACCCTTTTTTATGCCAGAGATATGACTTTTATCTTGAGTTTGTAAACATTAATTTTATATATATATGTTGTTCAACACAAATCGAAATACACACACAAACACACACATATTGTGTTGAACACCATTGTTCCTTCTGTTGGAAGGTCTTGAATACAAATGATACCTGCCACTAAAACCCAGATCCTCAAAGCTATTTAGGGCCTAACTCCCATTTATTTCAATGGGCCTAAATGACTCCAAGATAGAGAACTCAGACTACTACAAACGATAAAGTCATTCAGAAAAGTCAGGTTTCAGAGTAACAGCCGTGTTAGTCTGTATTCGCAAAAAGAAAAGGAGTACTTGTGGCACCTTAGAGACTAACCAATTTATTTGAGCATGAGCTTTCGTGAGCTACAGCTCACTTCATCAGATACATACCGTGGAAACTGCAGTGGAGCTCCTGCTTGTTTTAAAGAGTAGAGGATACCTTGAAGCATTGATAAAGTTATATGCTTGATGGCACCTTCTCACAATATGAAAACACATGACATATGGAATGGGTTTTCTGAGTTAGCATCAATCACATAACTTACTTATTCTCATAATTTTAACAGTGAGGATGAGCAACAATTGGAACAAACTACAAAGGGGAGTGGTGGATTCTCCAACTCTTGATGTCTTCTAATCAAGACTGGATGCATTTCTGCAAGACTAGTCTTTGGGCTCAAATACAGAAGTAACTGAGTGAATTTCTGTGACCTATGTTATACAGAAGGTCAGAATAGATGATCTAATAGTCCCTTTTGGCCATCAATTCTGTGGATCTAATAATCATATTTGATGGTGGTGGCTGTGGGGAAAGGAGTTGCATTTAAGACCTGTCCACTATCAAAAATTCAATGAACTTTAGCAATGTTCAAGGATTACTATAATAACAAATAAAGGACTACTTAGTTCCATAAAATGGAGATAACTGTTCATCTCTGGAACTTGGTGGAATTGCATTTCATAAATGTTGAGAAGTTTGTTTATTTTTATCAGGCAGTGCTTACTATGCTGCAGAACAATGTATGCATTGTTAAATTCTAGTGAAAACTCAAACCAGCAAAGTCATTGGCAAGACACTATAAATTTTAATGGATAGGAAAATATACTTTGAGAGAGAGAGAAAGAGCAAAGAACAAAAATATGCTAATGGTAATTGGCTCAATTTAAAGAAAAACAACTTAAAACTAGCCAATCTACCAACCAACGAAACAAAACAAACCACCCTCTCCCCCAAACTAAACAAAACTTGAGCACATTTCATTAATTAGCTGCACTCCAGTTTCCGGAACAGAGCTGCGTAAACCTACTTTTTGCTTTTGGATGAAATTCACCCATGTGAGGAAGGCCAAAACAAGGCTTATGCACCACTTAAGTCCCACTAAAGCCCTCAGGAATGATAATTGAGTATTTTTTAAGAACAATTTGCTAGAAGTCTGAAAAGCCACAATTGCAAAAGGAAGCTGCACTAGTTACAAATACAACCTGGGTTAGTAAGTGAAGGCAGATAGATAGATAGATAGATATCAGATAATGATAAAACATTTTCTATTTTCATAGTAACTCAGGAGGATGTTAAACAGCAGCTACTAAAGTTAGAAATTTTTAAATCAGTCGGTCCAGATAACTTGCATCCAAGAGCTAACCAAGGAGCTTGCTGGATCCTTAATGTTGAGTTTTAATAAGTCTTGGAGCACTGGTGAAGTTCCAGAAGACTAGATGAAAACTAAGGTTGTGCCAATATTTAAAAATGATAAAAAAGATGACTCTCTTAGCCTGACATCAATCCTGAGCAAAATAATGGAGCATCTGATATAGGACTCTATTAATAAAAAATTAAAGGCAGATAATATAATTAATATCAGCCAACATAGGTTTATGGAAAATAGATCCTGTCAAGTTAGCCTGATATATTTTTTAATGAGATAACAAGTTTGATTGACAAAGGTAACAGGGTTGACATAATACACCTGGACTTCCCTAAGGTGTTTGACTTGGTATTGCACAACATTTTGATTAAAAAACTAAAAAATGACATTAAATAGACTAAAGCCTGGCTAACTGATCGGTCTCAAAATGCAATTGTAAATTGGGCATCACCATCAAGTATGTGTGTTTCTAGTAGGGCCCTGCGGGGTTCAGGTCTTGGCCTTACACTACTTAACATTTTTATCACTGGCCTGGAAAAAAACCCATAAAATGGTCAGTGATAAAGTTTGCAGATGTCATACAGATTGGGGGAGTGGTAACTAATGAAGCGAAGATGTCACTGATATAGAGTCATCTGGATTGTCTGGTGATCAGGGCACAAGTGAAAAATGTGTGTTTTATTTCAGCCAAATGTAAATGTGTACATCTAGGAACAAAGGCCATACTTACAGGCTGGAGGACTCTACCCTAGGAAGCAGTGACTCTGAAAAAGATGAGGAGGGCAGGGTAGATAATCAGCTGAACATGAGCTCGCAGTGAGATGCCAAAGGCAAAAGGGCTTAATGCAATGTTGGATGTATAAGCAAGGGAATCTGGAGTAGGAGTGGGGAGGTATTTTACCTCTGTATTTGGCACAGGTGTCACTGCTACTGGAATATTGTGTCCAGTTCTGGTGCCCACAATTCAAAAATGTCCAATGTTAATAAATTGGAGAATGTGTTCAGAGAAGAGCCATGAGATTGATTTAAGGATCAGAAGGCATGTCTTATAGTCATAGATTCAAGGAGCTCAGTCTATTTAGTTCAGTGGCTCTCAACCTTTCCAGATTACTATACCCCTTTCTGGACTCTGATTTGTCTTGTATACCCCCAAGGTTCACCTCACTTAAAAACTACTTGCTTGCAAAGTCAGACAAAAGATACAAATGTGTCACAGCACACTATCACTGAAACATTGCTTACTTTCTCATTTTTACCATATAATTATGAAATAAATTAATTAGAATAGAAATTCATACTTACATTTCAGTGTGTAGTATACAGAGCAGGATAAACATGTCATTGTATGTATGACATTTTAGTTTGTACTGACTTTGCTAGTGCTTTTCATGTAGTCTGTTGTAAAACTAGGAAAATATCTAGATGAGTTCATGCACCCCCTGGAAGACCTCTGTGTACCTCTGGTTGAGAACCACTGGTTTAGTTTATTAAAGAGAAGGTTAAAGGGTCACTTGATCACAGTCTATAAGTACCTATATGGGGAACAAATATTTGATAATGAACTCTTCAGTCCAACAAAGAAAGTTATAACACGATCCAATGGTTGGAAGCTGAAGAATAACAAATTCAGACTGAAAATAAGGTGTACATTTTTAACAGTGAGGTAAATAACCACTAGAACAATTTGCCAAGGTTGGTGGTGGTTTCTCCATCATGGCAATTTTTAAATCAAGATTAGATGTTTTTTTAAAAGACATGCTCTAATTCAAAAAAGAATTATTTTGGGGAAATTCTATGGCCTTTGTAATGCAGGAAGTCAGACCAGATGATCACAACAGTCCCTTCTGGCCTTGGAATTTATTAATCTGGCTCTCTGGGCAAGGTTGATCTTTACCTTTTGAGAACATTCATGTGTGCAAATAAAAGCTTTCAGTCTGTGAAAAATGCCTTTTATTTTCACCAGAACATTTGAGGTGAGGAGGAAAAATGTTTTGCTGTATTCCAAACCTCTGGAATTCTGATTTTTTTGCCAGGTTTGTGGCAGTCAGAAATTTTCACAGAACTCAGATCTGAAATATATATATATATATATATATATATATATATATATATATCTGTCTGTGTAGGAATTCAAAGAAATCCTCCCCATTCTCTTCCCTAAGCAGTCAATACACATACAGCAATGGAAGAGTAATAAATTCAGTTAACTATGACTGAATAACTATATATATATTGTGACAGGGTCGGTCCAGATGGCTACAGGAGAGTGATAGAAGGCAGATATATTAGCCCCAGGTTAAGTAGGTCCCTTTTCCATGGATAAGGTAACAGGGAAGGTTCCAGAACTATCAGGAACCTTCTGGAAACAATTAAGACAAAAAGGCTGATTAGAACACCTGCAGCCAATCAAGAAGCTGCTAGAATCAATTAAGGCAGGCTAATCAGGGCACCTGGGTTTAAAAAGAAGGTCACTCCAGTTTGTGGTGCACATGTGAGGAGCTGGGAGCAAGAGGATCTAGGAGCTGAGAGTGAGAACGTGTACTGTTGGAGGAATGAGGAGTACAAGCATTATCAGACACCAGGAGGAAGGTTCTATGGTGAGGATAAAGAAGGTGTTGGAAGGAGGCCATGGGGAAGTAGCCCAAGGAGTTGTTGCTGTCGCACAGCTGTTCCAGGAGGAACTCTGGACAGCTGCATTCCACAGGGCCCTGGGCTGGAACCCAGAGTAGAGGGCGGGCCTGGGTTCCCCCCAAACCTCACAACTCCTGGTCAGACACAGGAGAAGTTGACCTGGACTGTGGGTTCATGAAAACAGCCAAACTGAGGGCTGCCATGAATCTCCAAGGCAAGCAAATCTGCCAATAAGCACAAGATCCGCCAAGATAGAGGAGGAACTTTGTCACAATATATACATATATATGCATGTGTGTGTATATATATATATATAATTGTTCAGTCATGGTTAACTGAATTTATTACTCTTCCATGGCTATATGTATATTGACTTCTTAGGGAAGGGGGAGGATTTCTTTGAATTCCTCCAAAGACAGACATATTAGCTCTCATATAAAACAATCTTTCTCCATATTTGAATGAACATGAATGAAAGTACAATTCTCCCTCCCTGTAAGCACTGCCACTAAACCAGAGTAACTTATGTGCTTTATTTTGAGTCAGATAACACATCTCATCTGTTTGCAAGTGGTGTAATTTCTACTCTGTCCCATTGGGGTCTACCAATCAACAGAGTTGGAGTCACATGAAAAGGAAAGGAAAAACTGGCTTGAAAGGAAAAACTATACAGAATATGCAGTACTGTACTTTAAAGAAGAAATGAGATGTTATCAGTGGAGCTACCCATTGCGCATTCATGCTGGATATGGCTATAATATTGGCAATTTGTGCTGTGGTCATCTGTATGCATTTTGTTCAGTACTTAAATCTGGTTTCCATAATAGATGAATAGTTCCATAGCACCTCCCTGCACCATGTGGTCACTACCTCAACAGTACAGAATGCTTGTATGACACAGACTGCATTTGTTGCTGTGAAGTATCAGCTTTTGAAGTATTTCTGTTGTTTTTTGGAAGTTAAATATTCAGTGCCATATTTTTCTCCTCAACTGGAGAACTCTGGAGTAACTCTATTGTAAAAGAGGGAAAAATCTGCTTCTATGTTTTCAAAGGCTACATGGGGCTTGGGCTGTATAATGTTAATCCCATTAAATATAGCCAGTTCTGTACCCTTTCCACCCAACTGAAGTAAAAAAGTGACTGGAGCTATGAAGAATGGGGCTAACTCAGGTGACCTAATACTGCTCAGTATGATGACGAGTTACAGAATTAGGACAAACTGGGAGCTAGACAGTTAAAGCTTCACCCAGAACTCTGGAAATTTACCCTTGAATATATTCCAAGGCATATTTTTTTCCAGTCATTTCAACTAATTTTTATAACTACTTTGGGTTTATATGTAGAATGTTCTCTTTCCTTTTTGTACCTTCTACTTGTTTCTTTCTTTAAAATAATGGCTACCTTAAGGCACTGCTTAACAAGCATCTCAAAGTTTGGTGCAATCCCTGAATGCTCATTTGGGTCTATAGTCACAAAAGCGAATTATTATTTCACAACTAACATTTTCAGTCCCCCCAAATGAGGATTTTTTATGGATGCCCTGTACCCCCTTGGCCTGATTCAGTTTTCACTAACAATAGGGTGTAAAAAGAGGAGGGGTAATTCTGTTGAAGGCACTAGATTTACATCAGGGTAAAAGTAGTGCAAATGAGATCAAAATTAGGTCTCCAGTTTGCTATTCAGTGCCAGGCATCCCTTCCACTAAATCCACACATGACAACTGGCTGGTCCATGCCAGGATATTTAAGTGAGCATGTGCAAAGAAGACTGTGATAGCAACACAGGGGGGAAAGGAGGGGTTTAGACTGACTGACTGCACCACAGGCGCTGATCAAACTTCATGCGAAACATACAAGTTCGACATGAATGACTGCTCTGGACTTTTCTACCAGGAACTTCCAGGCTCTGGACTTCAGCTCCACTCATCAAGCACATCGAAACTAGCACCACTAGAGTAAAGCATGTCAATGCAGGAGACTGAGGTGTCATAGGGGCTGGTCCCAGGCTGTAGAACAAATGTCCAAATGAACTATGAACCATCACAAACCTCCCCCATACCATTCTCAGTACAAAGTGCACTTCTTCAACCCAGCCTTCTCAAATGTAAACACGTACAATTTCACTGAAAATACAATTTATTTATTAAAAAAAAAACCCTATAAAAAAAAAACCTCATACGATTTTTCTCTCTAGAGAGAGGTCGGAAAAAAGGATGAGCCATGTGTGAACCGGATGCTAATCATGTTGCTTAGTGCTCTGCTGGAAGGCGTTCATACACCATGGTGGGTGGTATAAGAATCTAAAGAGAATAGAATAGAAAAAGGGCATTACATGGCTATGATTTTGGAAGAAGTGAGTCAGGGATTTTCAAAGACTTTAAAGGGCATTAGGTGCCTAATTCTTAATGGCCCCTAACTCCCTTGGGCTCATTTGAAAAAATCCCAGCATGAACTGTGAAGAGCTGATGGAAAATCACAGAATGAGGTTTTGAATGGGAGAGGTTGGGAGCCTGACCTACCAGAATCCATCGGTTGTTCCAAATGGGCAGAACGCATTGAAACAGGAGTGGGAGAACGAAATGAATGGGGTAGTGATGCTTCCATGAGCAAGAGGTGGGGTCCAGGATAAGAAACAAGTGCTGGAAACCTCATCAGAACAGGCTTTGTGATGATACTTTGTCACTTACACATCTTGTCCTAATCAGAATCAGGAAGTGCAAAGGTACACGAAAAAGAAACATACATTTTTTTTTTTAAGGAGCCTCTAGTGGAGCTTTCAGTTGGAGTCAGTTTGAATCTGAGGTGAAGGTTCAGGTCAGTTCTATTTTATCTGGTTTGCCCACCCTTAATTTGCATCACATGTAACTAGTTGAGTACAATGGAAATTCTAAGTTGAATCACACCTGACTGCCATGAACAAGGTCTGGAAAAACACAGAACCTCTGTAAAAAAAAAAACCCTTTGATTTCATTGAATCAGGCTTTAAATATTCGTAGTTCAATAGTAGAGAAACTACTGTTAATAGGAGATGGTTCAGGTTAATGTTTGATGTAGATGTTAGAGCAGCCTCCCATTCCAGGAGAAAGTGCATCACTAAGACTATAAATTTCAAACCCAGATCTTATACTTTGGCATCTTTTTTAATGAATTCATCACGCAGTGAGCTTCAAAGTTCACATTAAGATCAGAAACTTCAAAACATGTTTTTTTGTTATTTTTTAAGCTCATACTCTGATACTGGGCCATTTACAATGTCTTTTTGGAAGAGAAATGTTGCATGTCTCTATAAAAGTGTTGATCTTTTTTCATTCAATTCCAAAAGATAGAAGAGGACTGTATGTGCAAAGAGGCAAAACCCAAAAGGAAAAGCTGTTCCAAGATACTTCAATAAAGCAATTTTATTGGGTAAGGTGCCTGGAGCATTCGATATGCTCTTTTTTGTTTTGTCTAAATAAAAACAAAAGTAAATTAATAATAATTCATACAGTTCAGTTTTGCCATATGTGGTTTCAAGGTGAATAATTTATGCAATGGTAAACCAAGTTAAGTTATAAAAATAATTTAATCCTTCATTTGCATGAATTGTAAATACCAGTACTTAATTACAATAGGCCAAGTTCTACTCTACATCACATATGCAATACCATTGAAAACAAGTGGTCCCACAATGGTTTTATTGTAATTCTTTAAGAGAGAATTGGAGAAACTCCCTTCCCCCACCCCAAACCCTGGTGCAGAAGGCCTGTAGAAAACCCAAAACCGATGCATCCCTTAAGTCCCACATAAACCTGGGAATTAAAGTGGTGCATCAGCCTTGTGACACCCCACCCCCCAACCCGCTGAGGGGATGAATTTTTTCCCATGACAGAATCCAGAGTCAGACTAAAAATTTGTTCCAGAAAATTATCAGTAATTTGGATGAAGAGGAGTTGTCTTTGGTTTAGTAAAACCATGGTGGATAATTTGTTAGTGCTTATGTATTTTTTAATTTAAACTTATATTATAGTAACTAACAGAACGTTCATCCCAACCTCCGGGTGCCCTTGAGAAACTCTTAAAAATACATCTAATAAAATAAACAGACATATTTCCTATAGTATTTGATATGAGTGTTTTGGAGGGGCTTGCTATTTATGCATTCCCATGGTGAGCACAGTGCTGCAGAAGAGAACTCAAGCTTCTGCAGAATATTTCCATGGAAATATTGGAATCTTCAACATCCTGCTACAGAACAGATTTTCATTCAGCACTAGATACTTACAAAGAACTGGGAGTATGCCAAAGTGGTTTCCATATGTTTCCCAGACCTTAAAAAAAGGCACGCTGTTACCCTGTGTCAGCTTCTCAGGAAATAAAGTATCCAAGGCTTGCTGCTAAAGATTATTCGGGCTCTTTAACTGAGGTATTGGAGTTAGAGATGTTCAAGTCCATTGAAAATATTTCCCAAGACATTGCATGGTTTAGACAAATTCCTGGAGCCAAATCCACATCCAGTGTATATCAGTGTGGCGCTGCTGACTTCATTGACATCAATGAAGCAATGTCTGGTTACGCAAGATGCAGATCTGACCCCTGGTTCTCTACTGAGTAGGCCTTGTTAGGCCTTTGACAAGAAATAATGGAGATATAAGCATCACAGTTCTGGGCAACAGCACCTGTATTTCCCCTCTGTGGGCCACCAAGGGCTCCCACTCTAGGCACCCGGCTCCTCAGCTATCACCTCTCTTGGGTAGATACCTGCATCTCTCCCCTTCCTGACTGGGGTTTTTCCAAGATGTACAGTTCCTGCCTATACTGTTCCCCAAGCCAAACTGACTAAACAGGCCAGCGTCTGTGCTTTGCTTTCTCTCCAGAGGCTGTGGACAGCATAATGGCTCGCAGTTATAAATTACCACACAGCTCTTTGTAAGCAAGCATTTATTTCTGAGGTAAAAGCATTACAGAGAAATATATTATAAGCAATAAAAGAACCTATATACATTCTAAAAAGTTTACCAGAGGTCACCCCAACTGCAACCTTGGGTGCTAGTAGGTGTCAGTCCTTCAAAACCCACAACTGGGTTTCCCCCATGGTTACAAGTTATAACTGTCTCAGAGTCAGAACCAGAACAACTGACTAGGCAGTTCATCCATTTTTTTAATACAGCTCTGTCCTTTGATGTCCAGTCTCTGGGAACAGGTAATCAGCTTACAAAGGCCCTCTCCTCAGGGCGTAGCTTCAAAAGGCATAACCAGAGGTGGGGAATTTACATTAACCTCTCCGTAGGTATTTCCCAGGAAAACTCTTTGTACATATTGTCTCAAAAGTCCAGTCCTGTCTGTTACATTGTTCAATATAGTATTTTGATTATCCATACCTTATATCACATCTCCTCCCTAGAAAGGTTACAAACAATGCCAGTCCACAACACTATATAAACTTTGCATTTAGTACTATGGCTCCCAAAGATACTTAAACTTAATTCAAATAACTTTTTCAAAGATATTGCAGGAAATTGCCATATCTGTTGCACTAAGTACTAATGTCGGACGACATGATAGGCAAGCAGATGTTAAAACTAAGGAAATGATGGAGCTTTCATTCTAAACATGTTAAATCTTTGTGATAGAAAGACAAATATGTTGTCAAAAGAACACAAGCTTCTCCTAGCTGCTCATGGGAGAAATGATTCCTCAAGTTCTCTTATCCTAAATAGGGAAAGAAAGAGAACAGCTGTGTGGAGCAGTCTTGAAAGAAAACCGAACAATCAGAAAGCGTTGTATTCTTAGAACTGGTTTCACTACCTTAGAAACTTTTACAGGCAATTAAAAAGTCAAGCAATGGCAATATCCTGACAAATCCTTCCTTCATCTTCACTCCCTCACTTTACCTATCATTGGCAGAAGACCAGTTCACAGCTTGACCCTTTCTTTGGTTGTAGTATATGAATCATTGGTCTCCTAAGAGATATTATTTACTTAAAGTGAGTAACAAGGATAAGAAGGGTCAGGGTGTTCCACTTTCTGCTGTTAGATGAACGAACCTGATGATAGGCATAATGCAGTGGGTCCAGGATAGCTGTGCTAAATGCCAGAAGAAGCCCATACATTATGAGATTTTACTTACCCTTGTTTAAACTAAATTAAATTGTCAGCTGCTCAGTTACATTTTCCATCTGGTGTAATGTTTCCTGAATCCCCATTTACAATCTTTTCAAAGTAATATGTTGAGTTATTTTATTGCTATTCAGATCTATCTCAATACTTGGTAGAGTAATGATAAAAATTCTAAGGCGTCTGTGTGTTCTAGTTGATGTACCCACATAATTATTGTTATTGGCAATGTTCATGTGATATCCAGGCAAGAACACACCCTTGAAACTCCATTTCATTTTAATAAAGTAAACAAACCACATTTCACTTGAACAAAGTTAAAAAGGATGGACTTGATGCTCCCCTCATTCATACCAATTTCCCACCAGGGTAATTCCAGTAATTTTAGTAGAGTAACTCCTAAATTACAGCAGTGGCAGGAACAAGAGAAACAGGCCTTGGTGAGTGTTCACACAAGTCTTCCAATGCTAATTCGGAGTGGGATCCGAGTTTGGAAGCCAAACCTTGGTAGCCTTTCTTAGGTGTTTGTTTGAGGAGTTTGTGTGAGTGTGAGTATGCGGTGTGGCAAGGCATGGCATGGTGTGGCTGCTGAAAAGAGGAGGTTAGATTTGAAAGTAATGTACAGAGGAAGGCCTGAAAACGTTTGACATCTGGAAGGAAGGGTGAGATGGGTTGAATCCCCATTATCTGCTAGTGAAAGGGGGGAAAAAACAGTTGGATCATGCTCTGCATGTTTGGGGTGATGGACTCATTTTGTCCTGGCCAGATGGGGCAGAGTTAGGTAAGCAACCATTAGATACCTGGGCCTTATAAGGCTCCTGAAGGAGCTCAGTTGTCAAGAAGGCAGGATTTTTCTGCAGGAAGGAACCTTCAGGAGCATGGTAGGCACCTGTGGAAGGATCTAAACCAAGGCCTAAAAGACCAGGGAGAATCCCAGGAGAAACTACCAGGGTGGGGAAGCAGTGGGGGAAAACCTGCTACACAAGAAGCAACAGAGGAGGAATTTTGGAGGAGCAGGTTAGGCTCCTGTGGTTGGGGAGTGCCTGAGGTAGAGCCAGTAAGGGTATGTCCACACTGCAAGACACCCACATCTGGCCCATGCCAGCTCGCTTGGGCTAAAGCAGTGGTTCTCAAACTTTTGTATTGGTGACCCCTTTCACACAGAAAGCCTCTCAGTGTGACCCCCTCCCCTTATAAATTAAAAACGATAGATAGATAGATAGATAGATAGATAGATAGATAGATAGATAGATAGATAACACTATTATAAATGCTGGAGGCAAAGCCAGGGGCTTGGGGGTGGAGGCTGAAAACTCGCGACCCCAATGTAATAACCTTGTGACCCCCCCCTGAGGGGTCAGAGTTTGAGAACCCCTGGGTTAAGGGGCTGTTTAATTGTGGTGTAGATGTTCGGACTCAGGCTGAAGCCCAAGCTCTGGGACCCTCCCGCCTGGCCCAGGCTCCAGCCTGAGCCTGAATGTCTACACCACAATTAAACAACCCCTTAACCTCAGCCCCACAAGCCCAAGTCAGCTGGCACAGGCCAGCTGTGATTTTTTAATTTCAGTGTAGACGTATCCTACAAGCACTTCAGTGGAGAGGTGGGAGACTTATGAGCTCAGAGGTTTACTTGGACTTTCAGTTGGACTTTTATGTAACCCCGGAAAGGGTTTGGAACATCTGTGTTACCTGGCTGGAGGGCTGGGCTACAGAGCCTAAAGGTCAGTGATGTGCAAAGACAAGTTGCCTGCAGGGAGTGCCAGAGATGAGGATCCCTTGCAGCATCACACCCTGACACAAGAGGGTGCACTTGTGGTGAGTCTGCTACCTTACAGATGGCTTAAAGAAAGATGATGGGTTGGGAGAATACATTGCCAGGAGGAGCATAAGAAAGGAATGAGTAAAGAGCCTGTGTTATTGGTCGGTGGGGGCCTTTCCCTTTTCTTGTCCTTCCAGGCTCCCTCCCCTTTTCTGCAGGACAAAAACCTGATTTAAATATAACCTCTCAAAACTGGAAGCACGATTAGAGAACCAGTTCATCTTTTTCCCCTGCACAGACCAAGGAGACCAAGGAACATTAGACAAGGGCAGATCTGGTGGAATCTTTGTTAGGCAGGTCTACTTAGCCTTACATTCTGACTCCAAAGCCTTGGAGAATTTCCCAGCTCAACTCCTCAAGGAACTCCCTTGGCTGCTTGAAGTATGTGCTGGAGACAGGATTTGTTCCTGAGTGCAGAAATGTTAGGCCAAATTCTGTTCTTTGCTATATCAGGAACTGCTGTGTTGTAACGAAGAGCAAAATTTGCTCCAATGATTCTATTTCTTTTACATTATTTTAGGAACATGTTGAGATTTTACAGATTTTACAATACCTAAGGAGTGACTCTCATTATGTTCTTGTTTTAAAAATAATCACCTCTATTATTGATCTGTATTTTCATCTTAGAACCCAGAGAGTATTTCTGCATATCCCTTCCAATCTTGACAGAAATCTGCTAGGTCAGCAAGGAAAATCTTGTTAGCTAACTAATTCTGTTTGCTTATAGTCTGAGAACTCCACCTTAGAAGTATTCCTACAGTCCTTTTTCCTTTTCCTCTAGGAGATGCGTGCCTTGTTTTCTGACACAGCTAAGCTAATCATGTTCTCAATTAAGCCAAAAACATTAATGCTCTTTGAATATATCATTTCCTTTCACTGGAAGTGGTTCCTCTTGTGCAATTAACAGCACAGGAAACAGTTTGGCATTGCTATGGTTATTTATTATTTCCTATTAGTGAGTAGTGTATCCTGTGATAACTTATGTAATTAGTAGGTCAAGTTCAAATTTAATCAGAACATAGGTTACAACCTTCAGTTGTGGATTGAAATGCTTGTTGCAGAAAGAGTCTGAAAATTAAAGTCTCTACTTTGAGGCTGCCTTTTTCATTAGGCAATGGATTGTATGTCCTTATGGCCTAACAGTCTCTATATATGTAAGAAATAATATAAGAAATACATTCCCTTCTCTTTCCTTTATAGTTCCCCCAGCCCCCATACTGCCCTGCAGTTATAGAAATCATTGGGCTAACTTCTCTGCTGGCATAAACTGATGCAGTTCTACTGAAGTCAATAGAGCTGTACCAGTTTACACCAGCAGAGAAACTGGCTCAGGAAAGTTAGATGTAGGAAAGACATATGGACACTTAGTCTCCTCTTTAAATCATCCTCCAGAGGATGTTTTCTAATACTTTGCCTAGTATATATTTAAATGTCTACACTGATGGACCTCTTCCTTGGCCACTTCTCCTGTTCCAAAAGCACAAGAGCCCTACCTGCTTGAGCTAAAGGAGATTTTACTTAAGCTTTTAGGTCCATAGGGTCTATGACCCACAGCTGAATAGTTTGATTCCATCCAACAGAAGACAATGTTCTCAAAATAGCCATTTCATTACAATACAGATGAAGCAGAAGACTATGCAGTGACAAAGATAAGGTGAAAAACAAAGAGGCACAAACTTAGATGGATTATTTCTTACCTTTGTAATGGGTAAAAAGGGAATGCAATAGATTCTTTAGCTGATATTCAAAGGTGCAGTCTTTTATTTTGACAAACAAAAAAAACTGCACACATCAAAGGAATGTTTGTGCTCAGTGAATTCAAAATCCTATCCTCATAGCAAATTTTGGATTTTTATTCAATGCACAGAAACTGAGATATGGTGTATGGCAGAGAAACCCTGAATTCTTAAACACAGGTCACAGTAAAATGGAACAGTACATAGGGTTTGGGACCTACTTACATAAGAACTTTCTTCTCAAATGTTGTTGTAGAAAAGACAAACTATTCACAGTGAAAGGTAAACCAAATAAATGTCACCCAAACACTCAAGGTGATTCAATAAGTCCGCGAAGGATCCAGCCTTTAAATCCAAGCGGCAGATCATGGCTCACAGCATAGTTAGCCGTGGAACCATCAAACCAGTCACAGACTTGGATGATGCAGAAATAAATATATATTCAGATCCTGGGAAAGAAGAAGTACTGTATAGTTTATGATGAAAATACAAGCTGGTAATCATTCAAGGTTGTGTTGATCACCAAATGCTTGCAAAACTCTAAAATATGAATATGAAGAATTAATTACTTTTTCATATTACATTCGTAGACAAAGTTTTCTCTTCCCATAAGACCCTGTTCTTCTACTGAAGAAGAGGGTGAATTGAAAAAGAACTATATGCTAAAGAATGTGTATGAGGATTAAATTCACCCTATGCATGGAGACTGCACAAGACCCATATATGCCCCATATAGGCTTCCTGAACCTGGACCCCTGGGAGCACACCTTGATGCACAGTTCTGGACTAAGGTAGGTCAAAACTTTTCTGCTGAACTTATCTGATGGAAAATTAGGTATGCGATTAAATAAAATTTTTTACAAAATGTCTCTTTTCCTGGAAAACTTTTGGTTTGTCATCAGAAAATCAAAAACTGAAAAACTCCAAAATTTCAGCCAAAAACTGAAAATTTTCATTTTTCAGCAGTGGTCTACCAAAATGTTGGGGTCTTCATTGCTGACAACCTGGGGAGAGAGAATTAATTTGGGGGTTTTCAGTTTTTTTAATCAAGTCAAAGTTTTTCACTGAAAACAAGCTCTATTATGAACCTTCTCAGTTCTGTGGAGAGGGCTCCCTTGTGCTGGGATGAATTTAGGGGTTAGGCGTATTTAGGCGTATTTAGGGGTATGTAAACTTTGCTGGGATCAGCTCATGTAGGCTAAACAAAACTAGACTCTAACTGGTCCATACTCAGGGGCTGACCATTGAACCTGTAGCATTCTTTTAATACATATTTAATCATTTTACTCTTATAAACTAGTTCCTCCACCCCTTTGTTCATTTGTGTTAATTTTCTCTGATATCTTTTCAATGCAAAGAAATGACAATAGTACTCTCGGTACAGTAACTCCACTGCCATATAAAGAGAGGCATTTTCATTTTTCTGGTCTGTGACCTGACCTGTCTATAAATGCAGCTCCTATTGTGTGGGACTGTTTATCAGATGGAAAGCTCACATCTAATTTGCTAGCTCTTAGGTCTCTTTCAGTACTATTGCTTTCCAAATATCTTCCTCACATTAAATTAGTATTTTGTTTTAAAGGTACAACAAAAACAAAGTCTGCTCACAGGGAACTTGCTGCTTTATTCAATGGCATAACATTGTGTGTGTGTGTGTGTGTGTATCTTCCATTTATGCAACAGGAAGTAAGAATGGGTAGAGCATGTCTCCCTCCCATAATATGCCGGGTAACCCAGTTAACCCCATTATAACCACGTTCATACAATTTTCCCTGCTATAGGGATTAGCCTGCATTTTTCCCTGCTTAAATCACTGAGGTCATCTCGCTTAAATATTGAAACAAAAAAGTAGTTAAATATTTTAAAGCTAGCTTGTGCCTGTTCTGTTCTAGTTCTTATACTGCATCCATCGTCATGATATGTGAATGTCTGGCCATGTACAGGGCAAAAAGGAACAAGAAATTGCATCTGGCCTGCCCAGGGGAGCCAACCACAATTACCATCTCCCAGGAGTGAGGAAGCACAGGATAAGGGCAGGTCATGATTCTACTTCTCCTTGCATGGGCCAGTGCTGAAGAGCATGTTTCACTATGTACAGTTGTGGTGGAGCTGCTGCCCTAGCATGTGCTTGAGAAGCTCCTTTTCATAGCCAGGCCTAACACAGCCAGTGGCTTAACCTTAATTCCACAGATACTGGTAAAAAGCATTCATATGCTGCTGATAGGGGAAGCATTTGAAAACTGGTTCCGCAAACCACTTCAACTAGTTCTGAATTTTAAGTACACATGTAAACTCATTAAGATCAATGAGATTATTCATAGGCTCAAAGCTTGACATGTGCTTAAGTGTTTTGCTGAACCGGGGGCCAAAAACAATGAGCATCAGGCAGGAGAATTTGTAGGAGATTGACTTGTCTTTTGGAAATGGGCTTTCAATTTCCCTCCCTCTTTTTGTTACATTGCTGTTTTGCAGCCAGGAGTTCAGTTCCTGCAAAGAATGCATTTGGCTGACTCACCTCTCTGCCCCCTGAAGAACACAGTAGGGGGTGGAGAACTTATTCACCCTGGTTCTGAGGTTTTCAATGGAAAGAAAGAAGGGAAATTTGCTCTCTCTCCAGATTTACAGTAAAAGTCAGGGAAACATTTCACATTAATCAAGCACAGAAGGGGTGCAAAAGGCAAATATAGTGCCATCTTTAAAAAAGAGAAGAAGGAGAACCCAGGTAACTACAGATGAGTCAGCCTCACCTCAGTCCCTGGAAAAATCATGGAGCAGGTCCTCAAGGAAACCATTTTGAAGCACTTGGAGGAAAGGAAGGTGATCAGGAACAGTCAACATGGATTCACCAAGGGCAAGTCATGCCTGACCAACCTGATTGCCTTCTATGATAAGATAACTGGCTCTGTGGATATGGGGAAACCAGTGGATGTGATATATCTTGACTTTAGCAAAGCTTTTGATACTGTCTCCCACAGTATTCTTGCCAGCAAGTTAAAAAAGTATGGATTGGATGAATGGACTATAAGGTGGATAGAAAGCTGGCTAGATTGTCGGGCTCAACAGGTAGTGATCAATGGCTCGAAGTCTAGTTGGCAGCCGGTATCAAGCGGAGTGCCCCAAGGGGCGGTCCTGGGGCCGGTTTTGTTCAACATCTTTATTAATGATCTGGATGATGGGATGGATTGCACCTTCAGCAAGTTCGCAGATGACACTAAGCTGGGGGGAGAGGTAGATACACTGGAGGGTAGGGGGAGAGGTAGATACACTGGAGGGTAGGGATAGGTCCAGAGTGACCTAGACAAATTGGAGGATTGGGCCAAAAGAAATCTGATGAGGTTCAACAAGGACAAGTACAGAGTCCTGCACTTAGGACAGAAGAATCCCATGCACTGCTATAAGCGGGGGAACCAACTGGCTAAGCAGCAGTTCTGCAGAAAAGGACCTGGGGATTACAGTGGATGAGAAGCTGGATATGAGTCAGCAGTGTGCCCTTTTTGCCAAGAAGGCTAATGGCATATTGGGCTGCATTAGTAGGAGCATTGCCAGCAGATCAATGGAAGTATTTATTCCCCTCTATTCGGCACTGGTGAGGCCACATCTGGAGTATTGCATCCAGTTTTGGGCCCCACTACAGAAAGGATGTGGACAAATTAGAGAGAGTCCAGTGGAGGGCAACAAAAATGATCAGTGGGTTGGGGCACATGACTTACGAGGAGAGGCTGAGGGAACTGGGATTGTTTAGTCTGCAGAAGAGAAGAGTGAGGGGGGATTTGATAGCAGCCTTCAACTACTTGAAGGGGGGTTCCAAAGAGGATGGAGCTTGGCTGTTCTCAGTGGTGGCAGATGACAGAACAAGGAGCAATGGTCTCAAGTTGCAGGTGGGGAGGTCTAGGTTGGATATTAGGAAACACTATTTCACTAGAAGAGCAATGAAGCACTGGAATGGATTACCTAAGGAGGTGGTGGAATTTCCATCCTTAGAGGTTTTTGAGGCCCAGCTTGACAAAGGCCTGGCTGGGATGATTTAGTTGGTGTTGGTCCTGCTTTGAGCGGAGGGTTGGACTAGATGATCTCCTGAGGTCTCTTCCAACCCTAATCTTCTATGATTCTATGGAAGTTCAACTTGCAGCCTCTAGGTCAGCTAATATCACTGCAGAGGCAGCAGGACTGTGTGGAAACTGAATAATAATAATTTGATTTCTGCAGAAATGCAACCTCTTAGCATATAATATTATGCAAATCATGTAGGACCAAAACAAACTAGATTTTTTTTAAAATGCTGCTTTTCAAGGAAATCCAGTACTTTGATACTGTGATGTTACCGACATACTTGTATATCCATGAGAACCTGATCCTGAAAACTGCTAAGTACCTCCTACAAAATTAGTGGAATTTCAGGCACCTAACTTTAAAAAACCCTTCCTGCAGGCTTGGGGTGAGATCATGGCCCCTTTACCCTGAATGAAAGGGCCAGAGCAGTGTACAGGCTCTAGTTCCATCTGGGAAAGAATTCACATGGCACAGGCACTGCATTAGACAGCTATAACACTGCCTTCTGAAGACCCCTTCATAAGAGCTGGTGTAGGTGGTGTGCTGGGCCACAGGGAGCAGTGATGTGGAGATTCTAGGCAGCCCAGCTGCCCATGGGGCAGGTCTAGAGAGCTGCTTTAAATTAGACAGCCCCTGAAGAGCCTCTCTAAATGATCCCAGGACCAGGGCCTCTGCAGCCCCTGGAGCAGCCCAGAATCAGGAGTATTCAAAGATAGCTTAAAGCCACCTTATGCTGACCCTGATTTGTGAGTTCTGCAGCATAGTACCTCACCCCTTCCAGACATTATATTTGATGACTAATATTGAACTTGCATTTCTGAATCATTATTAGACAGTCTTGATTTGCATTTGCATTGCTGAGCCATACATACTGTACATTATAGTACATACATTTTCATAGAGGAACAGACTTTTATTAGAGATGGGACTGATTCACATGTTTCAGATCCAATCTGGGTCTAAACTTCCCCAAGTTCCGGGGACCTGTTGGGGCCAGGGATTTTTCTTCAAGTCTAACTCTAATTTTTTCACGTGACTATAAAAGTGAAGACATATTTGAATGTCGAGAAATGTCAGTAATGTGGAGAATATATACTCAGGGAACCAGCTTCAGCAGAAATGCTACTTTAGTTACAGTTTTCAAGGCTGACCACAAGCAGCTGGCTAGCATTAAAAGTATTAGGGAAACAAGAAAGGTGGAGCAAAATGTTATGGACTAAGGCGGACATTGCCAAATATATGGAAAAGATTTGGACGCAGTATGTGAAATGTATTACAGTTGGACCTACAGTAGTTAATGATGATGCTGTGTTATGGAGAGATCCATGTGACTTCCTAGTACACACATACACATAAAGATTTGTAGAGCAATACTTGTGGCAGGCTGCTCTCTTGCTAACACAGCAGTAAAACCAAAAATACATGTTAGAATACCATGTACTTCACTCTATAATAAAAACACAAGTACTACTAGAGAAATGATCCTATCATATCTCACCATGCTTACACCAAAGTAACTTCATGGTCTCATTGGAGTTACTCTTGCTTTACACAAGTATAGATGAGATCAGAGTCTGGTGTAGAGTGTGTGAATTTAAAGTCAGGAGATGAAATAAACATTATTCAGTAGTTAGGCCTGAATATGAAAAGCCATAGTGTAGCAGCTCTGAAGACAATCTGTTTTAAGCCAACAATAGGAAGTTCAGAATTAAAACTAAAATTCTTCACCAACATACTTTGCTTTGCATTTATCCCTTTTCTCTGGAAAATAGAGAAAATAAGAGTTCTGTACAATATTGTGTACAGCAACTGCAAAGAGGTTGGAGAAAAGGGAGTTAAGAACAAAGGTTTAGTTGGGAGGGAGACTTAACTTTAACTACCTCTGCTACTACAGCAGAGCACTTTTTACCTTTTCAGAGTGCCTTACAAATATCATTCCTAACAACTCCCTTGGTACTGAGATAAGTATTATTATCTCTGCTTCACACATGGATAAACGTAACTGAAGTTCCGTAAGTTAGATTGATTTACTGCAGTAGTGTAGACCAGCCCTCACACAGGTAGTCCCACAAAAAAGCCATTTTCAAACTACTCACCAGTGTAAGTAAGACATTCACATTATGGCCCTTTGTGACGTGTCCAAGACCACACAGCGAGTCATTATCAGAGCTGGAATTTCACTGCCTTTAACTCTGATTTTCTCATAGTTGTGGGTTTAGGGCAGATCTCTTATGTCACTTTAATATATTATTTATGATACTTGATGTCTTTTGATATTTATGGTAGGGCTTCTTTTTTAATGTTCTTATTCAAGAAGGCCTGAAATACTGGATATGTTGCTCCCAGAAACCCTGGGGACATTCAGATCTGGTATCAAAATTAGACCATATATCCATTTCTTGTTAAAGTGGAGAACACCTAACACAATAGATCAGTATTGATGATTGAAGGGATTCTATGTTAAAACTGTGCAAATTAATAACAATTTATCAGATGCAATTTGCTTTTGATTCACAAATTAACTGTAAATAAATGGCAAAATTCTCACATGGATATGGGTTTTTAATATTATTTGCAAATTTCTTTAGTGAAAATTTTTGGATGTAGGTTGAAAAGGGTCAGTATGAAGATTCTAAATTTTGTCCGAGTTGTTTAGTTACATGGTACTATTTCTGTTCCCTGATGGGATGGCTGATATAACTTACCAAGGGCAGCCTGGAGTTCAAATTGTTTAACCAAGTGTAAAATTTACATTGAATTTTGGTTCTTCAGTTTGAAATCTGCTTTTGGAGAATACATGAGAACTTAATCTCTAAAATTTGCATTTTGTGAGTATTCATGCCAGTAAAGCTCATTCACTAGAATACCTGTGGAAAGTGAACACCAGGAGAAGAGAGCAGTTGAACTGCATTAATTTGAAAAATCAAAGAGTTGGTGAGTTTTGTGCAGTGTTTACCTAGCTGTGCTCTTCATTCAGTTTGAATGGTGCAGTTTGTGGCTTGGCAGAACAGAATCAGTGCCTTGATTGTTCTCCCTCACCCAGCACGTTTTTATATCTGACGTGCCTATCTATGGTAGCTGTCGTTGTGGAGTGTGGCTGCAGAGACCAAAAATCATCTTCCATTTTGACAGGTGGGACTGGGGTATGCTGGGAGCTGGAGCCTGCAGTCAACAACAGGCTCTGGTTGCTGTCTATATTAGCAATACTGTCAACCTCAAGTGCTCAGAAACCATGACACTTTCTTAAAAAATCATGAGATTTTTTTAAAAAAAATTCTCTGGGTCCTTTTTATTTGTCTTCTGTTTTTGAGGCTTTGGGGTATACTGGGGTTATGTTTTCAAGCTTTTCTCTGTATCCATAAGGGCTAAAAAAAAAATTGAGATTCTCATGTATTCAGACATTTCCAGGGTCTGGGGCTTTAAGAAAAAATGCGAATATCACAAAATTGGCAACACCGTGTTAGAGCTCTGTAATGCTTAAATGGGAACACGTTAATTGTTAAATACAAGCTCTCTAAGCCTTGACACACTTATCCATCTTAAGGTAACTAGTTGAAGAGCTTTCCATTTAATTATTTCTTTTTTAAAAATAAACTGACCCTGATTCTCTATTACACTGCAGCTGGTAGCATCATTTACATAGTGTTTTACATCCAGTTTGCTGTGATGGAAATGACTCCAGATGATCAACAGAGAGTCAGGGCCAGTCAACGGCTCCCCCATACTTTTTTATTTCCTTTACACATTTGCTATCACTGATCCAATTCCAATTCAGTCCGCCCTTCCCAAATCCTTTAGGCACCCACTCCAGAGTCTAAATTATACTTCTTTTCTATCAGACCATCTCATCTAATTTAAGAAAAGGAAAATAATGGCTGACCATCACGGAAAACAAGCCACCTTTCTCTGCACATACAGATAACTGTCTACAAAATGGATATGGCCCCACCTTGGTTCCTGCAAAACCCGATTCCCCCAAATAAAATTCTGCACACCAAATTAAAATCCACCCACTTCCATCTCCCCACAACCCCATCCTTAGTCACCCCCACTGCCTTCCCACATAGATGATCTTTGCAGTGTTCCCTCCAAATTGGTCATGTCTCAGCAAATTTGTGCTATTTCAGGCCAAGCTGAGAAGTGGACTCCACATTTCTTCATGGAGAACTCCCAGAGAGAAGCCTATTCTCTCACATACCAATGGAGCTCCTCCATGAGTATTTCTGCTGGTCTCAGCAGAATTGCACGCTGATCAAGTAGTTAAGATTAAGAATGAATACGGATCATCCAGTGGCCTTTTGGTGGCACATACGTAAGGAGTTTGTTGGTCTTAGGCCAAAGGTGCTGGACTGAGAGCCCTGGGAACTAAGCAGAACAGAGGAAATTCCTAATGACCAAACGCTCAAATCACAAACCACCAACCATCTGACACTTATCGGCAAAAATTAATCAGCAGGACTGAACGGGCACAGAAACTGACCCACTTTTACATCCCTAGGGTGATCTGTCCACCAAAGCTGGGAAGTACATTGGCAGGGAACAGAGTGGTGAAGCTGGCCCTGCCAGTGCCCATTACACACAAGTTATGTTTAGGTTCTAGGGCTGTTTAAATGCAGCACCTTTCACAAGCACTAAATATTTTTTGTAAAGATGAATAACCTTGCTGTGTTTTGTTTGTATATGTATTTGTGTGTGGCAGGAAAAGGATCCAAAGAGTTTTCTTTTACGTTTGCTTTCATAGAAAGGAACCGCAACTGCTCCCTGGACCCTCTGTCTTAAGATTTCAAAGTACGGAATATGTACAGTAGGCTTTATTTTGGCCTTGGTGCCTCCTGCGTTGTAACATGTAAAACTATTCGAGTTAATGTTGTCCTGGCAGAGTGAAGTGTAATAGCTGGTGAAACGATTTGCTCACTGGCAAAACTCAAAAATCTTCTTCACTTAGCTTTGAGGTTATGTGCAAGTTTGTTTTTGGAATTCATACAAATACAGAAGCAACGGGGTTACCTGTGGGTTTCTGTTTGTACACATACCTTTCCTGGAGACCAGTCCTCAGATGCCTGAAAGAAGGTCAAAAAAGCATTTAACTGTAAGTTCCACTTCCTTTTCTTATCCAGCTTAAAGAATATTTAAGCATGTATTTAGCTTAGTTCTTGTGAAGCTCCTAAGAAGGGAATTAAAGCGCTGCTACATATTTTATTTTTCTCTTTTGCAGTAGTAATAGTTATCTCTTATATAGCACTTTTTTAATCCAGAGATCTCAAGGTGCTTTACAAAACCATTATCCCCATTTTACAGATGGGGAGCCTGAGGCACATTGTGCCTAAAGTTTTATAGCAGGGCATTGACAGACCCAGGGACAGAATCCAGGTCCTCTGACTCCCACTCTAGTGACCTAGATACTAGACAAAACTACCTCCCAATTCATGTACATTTTTAAAATTGGTACAACTCTAATTAATATTTTCTTTCTTTTTTTCTTGCTATTTTATTTCCCTCAATGGAAGCTCTGCATTGAGACACTGCTTCAATGAGAAAAGATGAAAAATAAAATGACAGTGAAATAAATTCAGCTTCATCCCATTTCTAGGTGCCCCTGAGGGATGCCGGTTTAATAAAATAGCTCTTTGATACAATGGAACCAGCAGCAGCTCCAGTGACCCATGCTTTATAGTGCAAAACTTCATTTCATTGCCCAGTGGCAAGAGCGCAGCACTGAGGGGCACTGTTAAAACTGCCCCTAAAGAAAAAAGTGTATGTGTACATTCCTGCAGAGAGCTCCAAAGCAAGAAGACCAGTAAGATATCATTGAACAGACTGTCAGCCAAAGTTTAGCATGGAAGTGCACTTCAACATTAACCTTAATGAGCCTGTACACCATTACATGTGCATTGTTGTGCCCTAACATCCGCCCCCCACCCCATTGTCCACATCTGAAACCCTGAAAGCATGTTGCTGAAGGACAGTCTAGTGGGCAAAGGCAAGCACGCATGAGGGGAGTGCCTATGTACACACCTCTGCTGTGGCGTGGCCCCATATCCAATCTACAGAGCAGTGTGGATGGGGGCAGGGGATGTGTACCAGGTCATGGGTATCGATAGGCCTCCAGGGCTATTCCCACAATGTATTGATCCCTTTGCTGCCGTACCCTTACCAAAGGTATAAAGGTCCCTGACCCATCCCTTGACCATGGTAGTAGTGATCTGCACTGGACACTTCAGAAGAGTTTTCTGTTAAATATATTGATCAGTACAGGTGATCATGGTCTGAGAGCAGCTGCTTGGTCTCTGGAGCACACACAGGTGCTGATCAATGTTTATTCAGAGTATGCCGTCCTCCACAACTTTACCTGGGATGGCAGGAACACTCACCTGCATGGGGAGATTTCACGGCAGTTGGAGGAAGCTGGCATTCAGCAGACTCTGTCCCAGGGCCGGGAGCACAGGAAGCACCGGAGGCTCCTGTACCAAATGGTGAAAGACTCCATCAGTCGCTCTGGGAGGGGATGTATCACATGCCCATGCTATGATGAACTGGACCAGGTGCTCTCCACAGCTTCAAGTATGGAGCCTGAAGTGACTCATGACCCCCTCCTCAGTCCCATTGGCCTCGGATATGATGGGATGCCAATTGGGGCAGGGTAAGGAGACAGCAGGAATCTCGGAGAAAGTCCTGGAGGAAGCCAGGGAGGAACAGGAGCATGCAATTCTGCACCTCTATCCAGTGGACCTGGTTGAGGAAGCCCCCCTTGAAGATCCTCAGGATCCAGAGCCACTGCAGGAACCAGAATCTGATGCTGGTAAGTTTTACAGTGGATCCCCACACCCTCCCTGACAGTATCTCCTCTTCTTCCAGGCTACGTGCCTCAGCCCCACCACACCACACCTCATCTCCACCCCGACGTGGTCCCAGAGCAACACACAGCTGTAAATCAATGATTTGACTGAAATCCCCTGAAACACCAAAAAGCACTTAGTGGAACCTATAACAGGTTATTAACAAGCAGTCCCTGTGACTATGTCTTTGTAGTTTTTGGCCAGCACTGACAGCGATAGTCCCTGGGCTATGCTAATTGGAGGGGTGAGGGAAGGGATGGGTTTTACAAGGGTCCTGATGGGGGAAGAATAGTTTCATGACACTTATGGTTGTACAAAGACCCAGCACCACCCCCGACCCACCTTCTTTCCTTCCCCTGACGAACAGGAGCCATGCGGAAAAGGGGGAGGGGTGGTCAGTGCCTTGTGTGTGGGCCTGCCTAGGTCTGTGAAGGGAAAGGGAACCATTTGGTGGTCCAAGGAAAGTCAGAGTTGTACATTCTCCCTGTGACTATTTCAAGTGTTTTGCACCATTCTCAGTCGCTGGTATCTGTCCTTTCCCCATGTTGAGTCACTCTGCCAAAGCTGTTGTGGGTGAAGCAACTGCTCCACTGGTTGCACATACACAATGCCTTATCCCTTAGCAGTGGAGAGGTGACTGGCCTGTGGTGTTAATCCAAACGTTCAGGGAAGAAAATACACTTCTGGAGTCACTCTCTGTTTCCCTGTCCCTTTCAGTGCTGTTTTCTGGACACAGGGCCGGACTTTCTGGTGATGTAGGAGAAGCTATAGGATGGGAGGATATTTTCTATGATTCTCTGTTCCTTTTCCATGGGAACTCCATCTGCAAGCATAGAATACAGTCAGTTTCCTCTCAAATCGCCCCCCAGTCCTGTAAGCACAATTCAGCAAGTTTTTGGTGTAGCAGAAATTCAAGCTGGTTCTTCAGGTTTAACAGCAAGGCAAAGTTGTTTTGTCCACCTTTGTAGCTCACCAAATCCTTTCACTCAGCAATATGTGTGTGTGGGGGGGTCACCACTAACTGAAATATTGCTCTGGCATGGTGGCCGGGTCTCGTCTGCAGTACTGAAAGCCACTTTTCTTTTCCATTTCAGTACCTTCAAAACTGCTTTGTTCTCCAAGTGATGGCCAGCCGTTAAAGAAGAAAACGTTATTCCTGAAGGAACTGAACTCACTGCAACTGGCCTCTTGCTGCACTGTGAACATTATGACCTTTTAATAACAGAAATGTAGGTATCCTACCATTTTTACCCTCAGGTCCTTCGTCGTGGACTATGAGAGCAGTCTCAAGGAAGGTAGCTGTAAAAGTTGCATTCCTGGGCTGTAAAAGATATCAGTATTGTGGCCTTCAGCCGCACAAGCAGGGGGATTTAGGTGCCTTCCAAAGAAAAGTAAAACATAATGCGATCCTTGTCCTTGACCTGGCAGGATGTTGCAGTACCTGCAGGAGAACCACTCTGCTGGTAGGGCAGGAGCAGTACCTCAGACACAGCAGAGGAAGATGCTGAAGGACCCTGAAGACCTGCTTCTTGGCATAGATAGGAGTCAAGAGTCATTAGGCAATGGGAGTGTGCACTCGTGCTGTCCCTAGTCCAACTGATGGAGGAATGCTTCTGGGGCCCACCCGCTTCTGCTCCTCTATGGGAATGTGCACTCCTCCTCCCGCTCCGGCTGCCACCCAGGCTGCTGCTCACTCCATGACTCCCACCCGCTCCCACCCCAACAGGGAGGAGCATGCTGAATGACCAGCACAACATCCTCCTCAGGTACTTGAAGCCCTTTGCAGGGGAACCTCCCAGAGCATTCAGGGGTAAACAATGAGCCCAATCCAGTTCCTGTAGCCCAGCCTGTGTTCAGTCCCAAAACCGCATCCAGGAAATGTTCTTGTTCGTCCCCTCCCACAGTGTTATGCAGCTGTTCCTCACCATGTCAGGGTAAGGGTAAGGGCGAGGAGATATGACCACAGAGATTAATGTTTGCCCTCTTCTCAGGGAATTTGACTTTTTTTCTGGTTCATTTGTTCCTGTTATGAACCATTTTAGCTCTATGTTAGATGCATATATGTAAACAAAAGTCACTATTTGCTGGTGTGTGCACCTTTTCTTCCGAGTATGATCAACGTGATACTTCCCAGAGGTTTGGGATGGGGTATCAGAATTCACAGCACATGGCTGTGATTTCTTAAAAGGCGGGTGCCATGGAAACAATTTCATTCTCCTCCCTCCCCCCCGCCAGCCATGAATTTGCTGACATTTTTAAAAAAGGGTAGGGGTTCATGATAATGAAGTAAACTGTGAAATAATTGTTATTATGCAAATCACAAGAATAAAAAACCAGAAGATAAGATAACTGAACTATCTTTATGGTTTTGTTAACTATTTAAGTAATAACACAGACAATAGAAAAAAACTCATTAACAGTGAAGTTATCTGACACTAAGCAGTGCTTTTATGACTCCCCCTCCCAACCAGACATGCACCACTGGAAACCGTGGGAGTACTCATTCATAGTAACTGATAAGCACTCTGAGCAATGGTGTCAGAAAACATTGGGAGGAAGGAATGTATGAAGTCACTCCCAAAAGTTACTTTAACAATGCTTAAGTGCTCCCCATAAAGCAACCCAGGGCAGAGCAGTTAAGGTATGACAAAAAATTCATGCAATTATGCCCTGAAAGTGTGTTAAAACTCTCCTCAGCACAAAAATCACAGGCAAAGGTTTTAACCTTGAGCCCCTCCACAAATTGTCTGCTTTCAATTAGTACATTAACATCAACTGCATGGGTTCGAAACCCACTAAAGTGTCTTGCAAAGAAGGATGAGCAATGCTCTGTTGACCTTTTCCAGCACCACCGCAGTGTCACAATAGTGTCCCTTGGCACAGCCAAAAGTAATCATCTGGCTCCTGGCTGTTCCTTGATGTACAAGCACACAGCATCATGAATTTGCCTGGCCTGCTGGAAATCAGGTGCTGTGTGCATCTGAGTGGGATCAGGCTGCCTGTATAGGCTTTGAAAAACAGATTTGTCCAGTGCACACTTGCTGTGGAAGTATTCCCTTTTGGCCTCACATACATTGTGCAAGGCACACCACGCCACAAAAATCCAAACCACATTGGCTACACTGGCATCTAGACAGGTCCAGAAGCATAACTAATGGACTTTCAGCTGCCCAAAGGGTACTCCACCACCATTCTGCAACTACTCAGTTTGTAGTTGAATCCCCTTTGCCTTGGGTTGGTGATGTCAGGGTCTGGCTTCATGAGAGCAGGTATGAGGGGTCCCCCAAAGAGAAAGGCCATACACATTGTTTTGGGGCAATAAAGTCCTTTCCTCTTCCCCCTCCCCACCCTGAGGTACAACTTCGACCTCCTGAGCACCCATGTGTCCAACATTCATGTTCCTGAACTGACCTCTGTGGTTCACTAAGCCTTGGAGAACCAATGAACTTTTCAGTTCATGTATTTACTGGCCCCTTTCGGTGGGCAAAGTATAGGGATGTGTATTCCATCGATAGGCCCTGCAGAGCTTAGAAACCCCATCCTCTGAAATCCCACAATTCAGGGACTTGAGTTATGGCAACCCCCCAGGGTACATCACAGTACTGACAATCTGGCAAACTTGAACAACCATTGCCCCGACAGTTGAATTCCCAACCCCAAATTAGTTTGCAACTGACCAGTAGGGTGATAGCCACCTGCTTTTTCACTGGTATGGGTTTCGAGTGGTCTGGCACTGGAGGGTTGGTGCAAGTGGCCTGCACAACGCCATGAAGGTCTGCTTCCTCATTCTGAAGTTCTGCAGCCACTGGTCATCATCCCAGGTTTCCAAGATGATGTGGTCCTATTCACACTGTGCTGGTTCTCCAGGACCAGAGGCGATGGTCCACCCAGTGTTGCAATCCCAGCACTCAATTCATCTGTTCCTTGGGACTATGGTGGATTTTCATACTGTCTCTGGGTCAGCAATCTTTGCTGACTCAAATTTTTATGGACCGATTCTGTCCATTATCCGGTACTGCCCCACATGAATATTAGTCCAGAAAGCAGGAGCAGAACCACATCATCATACACTTGCTCCACATTTCAAATGCAGTTTGGCAGAAGGGAGAGATCACATGGGGCTACTGTCACCAAATGCGTGAAGGCGGCGTACAGTACCAGCAACACGCACCAAGACGGTTCCCAGAGTGTCTCCGGTGACACACAGGACTTCAGGATACTGCCCCTGAAATGGCAATGCTGCTGTCGTGTACTACAAAGGGGTTGAGTGGATGTGAGTATTTGCCCGTGTACAGTGTGTACCCACGCCCACCTCAGCATATGTGGACACTTGGCATGGGTACAGGTTATCTGTGCTAGAAGTACATGGACAAATCCCCAGGAAAGCGTGCAAGTGTAGATGTAGCCTTAGACCTAAGGCTTACAGTTGCTGCCCCCCTCCCATAGAATTTTTACTTACAACCACCTCAGTTCATCTGAAGTCCCCTGCCACTGGAAGTGGTATTCTTCCTTCCTGTCACAAACAGTTGTGTACACTCGCTGGCTCTGTTATAATTGGTCGAAAATTTTCCAGTTAAAACTCTTTTCATTAGAAAATAGGGTTTAATCAGAAATTGAATTTGTAACAGAAAAATTCGGGTTTGTGACAAAAATGTTTGCTTTCTGAAATTTTTTCAAAACCAAAACCATAATTTTTTCAAAATTTCAGGAGGGATTTGGGGGGAGGGGGAATTTTTGAACATTTTTATTTTGAAAGCATGGGCTTTTTCCCATTTTCTGACATATTTCCAACTTTTGCCAGTTGGCAAACAGTCAAAGTGGGAGGGGGGGACAAAAGCCACCTTCCAAACTTTTACCATTTTGCAGCTTTTGCCAGTGTAAATTTTTGCAGGAAAAATCCTGTTTTATCCAACTATATGTACTGCAATGGCTGCTATACCCTGCTCTACCAGGACATAGCCTTAAGCCGATGCTCTAAGCAGAGTAGAGAACAAAGATAATTGAGAAAGAAAGAGAAAAAGAAGGTAAGGGGGGAAGATTAAAAGTAAGGGACAGGGAAAGAGGGGAATAAAAGGATAGGGATGAAGAGAATGAGCTGTTTTCTTACCTTTTTCCATCCACTCCCTATTCCCATTGTTTGGGCACAGAAAATTTCTATTCCCATGTATCTAATCAGTTGCTCACATCTGGTTCATCAGAAAATCACCTCAGTGCGGTTTTGGAATATTGGCAAGCACTTAGCTGCTTTTTTTGGGTTTTTTTCAAGTCAGAAGGTCTCTCAGGATAAAATTCACCCTTTTGCAGAGGGCTTGCAAAAACATATGCACCTCTTAAATCCTATTTTGAGATGTTAAGTGGGACTTCAATGGTGCAAAGGCCTTGAACTGGCCCTCTGTACAAGAATTAATATCACCCTCAATGCGCAAGGCCAGTGGCTGGCTGAGATCCAAAGGGGGAAGGAATAGCAGGGGTATGGTGCACAAATAGGAAGCTACATGATCTGGAAGGATCTTGGGATGTGATGGAGCCAGTGACATATTGCATGGTACCAAGCAATCACTTGGTTTTATTATGTCTCAGTCAATGCAGCTAAATCACACACCCCACCCCCGCTTGACATATGTTTCACCGACATAAGCGCCGGTGTGGACAGCGCTATGTTGGTGGGAGAGCTTCTCTCACCAACATAGCTACCACTGCTCACAGGGCTGGAGTAGTTAAGAGACGGAGAGCTCTTTCCCATTGGCCTGGAACAGCTACATTAGAGAGTTTACAATGGCACAGCTGCATCGCTGCAGCTCTGCTGCTGTAAACTCTCTAGTGTAGCCATGCCCTAATTAAGAAATATCTAGCCCGTGGTGAAACAAATTACAAAAGTAAAAAAAAAAAAACCCTCTAAATGTTGCTTCCCTTAAAAAATGAATTCAGGCCACCTGGGAAGGTTTTGAAAACTACAAAGGATGGACACACAGATGCATACTCTGCAGGATAATCTCTGAAAATCCCAAGGGGGATAATCTTTGAACATTTCTACTGGAAATCTGAGACACTCCAAAAAGGGCCACATCCAAAAGCAGAAGGTCTCAGAAGTTCAAAAGTAAGCAGACCCACCCTATTTCTTGGAAATGAGTTTACTAGTGTCAGTCATAGGAGGAGCAAATGCCTCTTGGTGTACCCTAAAAATTGCAAGACTAACCTTGATTTTGATCGTCTGAAAATTGATTTTGGTGGGGATTCATTTGGCTGAAAAGGCACCTGCAGCATTGAGTTTCTCTCTTAGAGAAGAACAATAGAGCAGATGTAGGACCAGTGTAAATCCAAATTAGCAGCATAACTCTGAATTTACACAAGTGTAAATACGAGCAGAATTTAGCCTGTTGATCTATCTTACCATTTTATTTTCAGCTTTCTAACTTTTTTTGTTCAGAAATAATTTTGGACCAGAGAGAAATATCTGAAACATCTTGCCTATGGGGTCTTTATCAATAAAATGATTATTATGTATTGATGAACTGTGGGCCTGTCAGGCTAAATAAAGGCAGCATTCTATCTCTCTTCCCCAGTTGAAAAAATAATTTCTTGAGAAATTCAATCTGTAATGAAAATTCATTCTCAGGATGAGCGGTTAGCTGTCTGAACACATGCTATATCTGACTCTTACATTTTTCAAAGATAAAGAGGGTTAAGTGGAGGGAATAGTGACACCGCTGCAGCATTTTAAATGTAGGCAAGCCCTAAGTTATACACATGTGCTTTATGCCTTTAGGAAAAGTAATTTCACTCCTGTCTGTGATACACAAAAAAAATGAGTCAGATACTCAGCTGGTCTAAATAGCATTTAAGTCAGTGGTGCAGTGCCAATTCACACCAACTCAGGATATGGACCAATAATATAAGCATGTGATAGCCAGTAATACCTTGCACTTCTACAGTACCTTTCACTTGAGGATCTCAAAGCACTTTATAAACACTAACGATGAATTAAGCTTCACCATATCTCTGTGAAGTATTATTATCCTTGATTTAGAGATGAGTGTCAGAGCAGTTAAATGATTTTTGCTGATCATGCAGCAAACCAAAGCAGAAGTAGAAATGTAAGACTTTCGGGTCTCCCGCTCTAACCTCCATAGCAGCAATTCTAGTCTCCACAGACCCCTCAATGGCTACTGATCTTTCTGTGAGTAGCTCGGCACTAGACCACACACTTAATGGTTATATGGTAGCTGAGTGGGTTTCATTATTTAAGAGTGGTTTTATGGTGCAATACACATTGTTGCTTTTCATTAAGTTCAGGTACCACCTCCCTATATTCTTATCAAAGCAGAGTTTTCTGGCTAACACTTTAGCAGGTTCATAGCTTAGCAGGCTAGAATCCATCAAAAGAAAAATACTATTTTAAACATAACTTCTATTGTTGTTTGCAGCATTATTGTAGCTGTGTTAGTCCCAGGACATGAGAAGAGACAAGGTGGGTGACGTAATATCGTTCATTGGACCCACTTCTGTTGGTGAAAGAGACAAGCTTTCGAAGACAAGCTTTCTTCTTCAAGAAGAAATCAGTGTAGTTCAAAAGTTTGTCTGTTTCACCAAGTTGGTCCAATAAAAGATATTATCTCACCGACCTCAGCTCTATTTTAAAAGTATACAGCGATAGAATACGAATGGTGAAGGGTGAAAGAGAATAGATAACCCTAAGGAAATATTTGATGACTCTTTTATTTTAGTTTCCTAAAAAGGCACTAAAAAGTTCCCTGGCACATCTAATTATTACCAAATTCATTGCAACCGCAAACATGTTCATGTCTTCCAGAGTGATCTTTAAAGTCACAGGTGTTCCAGGTTTCTGCCTGTGCAATATATAGTTTTTATGAGTGCATATGGAAGCCAGGATCTTAAACATGGTCTTTTTGTTCAAGTTAACCAAACGTTGTCATCCTAAGAAACAGAGTAGAAAAAAAAAACACTTCTTTGGTAACCATAGACAGTCCCACAGCTATGTACAGTAATACATATCCATGCTTTCAACTTTCAGGTATTACAGAAAAACGTTTCTATTGACACTTACATGATGCATGGAGCTGTTTGGGGGTCAAAGGAGTGGTATGTCATTTGAAGGAGCAGGTTTAGACCGAGAGGTAAGGGGTCTAAGGTTAAGGTAGGAACTCATTATTACAACAGTATTCTGCAACAGTTTTCTTACATGCCAGAAGGCATTAGACTCACACTGGGTGTTCGTTAGCACAGAGCGTTAAGCTGCAGGTGTTCTTCACTGTACCAAGTCTTCAAAGATCAGTCTCAAATGTTTCTGTTACTATAAAGAGGATTAAAAGGATTTTAAAACATAGCAGGTTGGTTGACAGCTAGCATATTTGCCAGCATTTACAAAGGGAAAAGAAAGGTTATATCAGGAAGAAGAAATGGTAGTTTGGGGAAAGCCATACGCTATCTTTCAGGGGTTTTTTATGACCCAAATGTGGAACTATAGCACTTTCAACTGGAACTCGTTAAGAATTCATGGAGCAGAAAATGCAAGCGGTTCTGGAAATGAGGACTTTGAAAGGCCAACCGTGAGCCATAAATAAAATGGAGTGGATATTCAATTTTGGCTATTAAACATTACATCAGACTATTTTCTCAGATCACATTTTTAACTAAAAATCCTCCACCCCATTCTTAAAATAAATGGACACATAGCAGGACTTTTACATTTTACAGACTCACATAGAGTAGAGAGCTGATGGAGACTGTAGTTGGAGACTAATGTTTTAAAAACCAATGTCATTAGAACATATAGATAGTAAATACTAAAAGGCACCTTTCATTTGTGCTTTGATTCAGCACAGCACTTAAGCACGTGCTTAATTTTAAGCACATGCTTAATTTTAAGCATGTGCTTAAATTGCATTGATGTCAATCCCCACTAACATCTGTTGCTGAATTAGGACTTTAGGAAGACACAGATTTCCTGTAGAGAACAAGAGAATCAGGGGTACCTATGCTTTATGAGGTCTGCCAGGGTACATAAGGGTTTTGAGAATATAAATAATAATAATAATACAGGTGCAATTAACAGTGCCTGCAATTTAATGCCACCTCAAGTAATGGCACCTGCACTTGCACCCATTTATTTGTCTAAGTAGCTGATTTGCAGGTGCAATTTTGTGCCTGCATTTAACTGTGGGTGTCATTTTGAAAGTGTAGGCCTTTATTTTTAATGTATAATGTACTCTGGGTTTTTATTTGGTAACTATCGCTTCTAGCTACATTTTTAAGACACTCAAAAGCCTTTGGGGCCAAGTATCTAATAAATTATTTTATTTTTATCATTAATAATGATGATGACTAAGTAATTGGTAGCAACATATCATGGTTACCAAAGTTACTGAACAAATAATGAGGAACAATACTACCAGATTTAGGGGAATTTACGTCTTTCTGTGAGCTGGGCTAGTCTGTGGAGAATGCAATTTAATGCAAAGAAATGTGAAATATTAAATCTGTGAGTAATAAATTAAAAGAGGGGATACAGTCACTCCCAGTTATGGGAAAACCTGTTAAAAGAACACTAAACTTATAAGAACAGCTCTCAGAGGAACTGATTACGGCCTGTGATTTTCAGAGCTGGCGTTTCCACTTTAAAGAACAGTTACCAGCTTACAAGAACGTGTTGAAAAACTTCCCTTGCAATTTCAGTTCATTTTTTATCCTTTCCAGTCAGTCTTTCTTGCTTCCTGCAAGACGTGAGGCCTAGTAAGTCTAAAAGGAAATCCTCCAGACCATCCATGCAATCTGCTAATCTGTACATAATGAAAAGTGGCTGGAATTTTACTGAGGTGCCATCTGCCTGAATCACCAATTGGTAATTCAGCACTGTCTGACTACAAGAACATTCTCTCTGAATACAAGAATACAGCTGGGTTCACCTACCTCACTGTTCCATCATGAGACTCAGTTAATGTTTGTTGAAGTATTTTGAGATCCTGCATGGAAGCGCAAAGCATCAGAATTTAAGCAGAGACAACAGTACATAGCAAATATGAAAAAGTGACTTCCATCTAGACAGCCAGTTGGCAGGGCTACTACTGACTCATTTAAGGTAGAATTTCCATTTAGGATTACCTAATTCAACTGTGGTCTTCAAACTATAGGATCCCATATTTGAATATTGCAGGTTGCATACAATGAGTCCAATTCCCTACAATCTGTGAACACCACAATTTTCAGAAGCGTTCACTAATATAATGTGTCTCAGAGATTGGGTGCCCATCTTATAATACCTAAAACCTTATTTTTGTTTAGTACTGCTGAAGACTCACACTGCCTATTGGGAGAATATGACTGCATTGCGACTGTGAATGAGCAACACTTATTGTGTACGATTACTGTGGCCTGTGTCCAGCCACTAAGCCAGGAGGTGGTAGCCATTTTAGCAAGGCAGCAGCAGCAGCATGTGTGGGAAGCAGAATCTTTGGAAGAATCCAATAGACCGAAGAAGCAGGGAGAGAAGAGGAAGAACTCTCCCCAGTTTCACAGAAATCTTGTAGAGACAATACCACATTTATATGCAAAGTACCCAAGCTGCTAACAGACTCCTCTGCTAAGTCAGTCTCTCCTAGATATATAAAGAATCTACTGCTTCTTGACAGTTCACTGGGTCTTTTGCTACTTCTTATAGGCTGTGAATCCAAAAACTAACCAGGGCATTTTTGGTTTTTGTTGAAAAACTAGTTGAAGATATAAAATAAAAAGAATCATCAGCAAAGGGCAGCTCTCCTACCACTTACCTCCAGGAACTGGGACTATGTAGAGATCAGCAGCACAGCCACTCCCTATAGACGTCTCTACCTTGCTTAGACAATACACTGCCCCAGCCTTGTGTGGCAAGACCGTGTGGCATACTACCTTGACCTTGTGCTTATATCCATCCTTTTCCAAGCAGAGCATACATCATAAGCATAGACACTCAGGGAATGGGTGAATTTATTGAGGGTGGAATTTTCAAATGTGAATAGCCATGGGATTTATGTTCCTAAAAGACTTTTGAAAAATCACACCATGTCTATATGTTTTAATGTCCAAAAGGAACATTACAGTTCAGCCAAGAGTTCACATATCCTCCCTATTTATTTCTTAGTGAAATTCATTTTGTATCCTTACCTGGCCTCTACAGAGGTGAGGCCAGAAACAGACAGAGAAATATAGGTTAGAGAGGGACTAGTTGGGAGAATAAGTCAGAGTTGCACTTTGTCCCATTTCCACCCCTTCAGTTGAAAACTATTCTGAATAGTCATATGGGAATGCTCTCTTTCTGTTGCTCTCCTCATGAGACTGACTGGAAAACAGGAAAGGGAAGCAAAAAGTCTTCAGTCTCTAGTGGGCTGTTGGACCCTGAAACAGAGGCAGGTTTGCAGTGGGACTCCATAGGGTGTTGGCAGAGGTCCTCTTTGTGGAATACCTGTCCCACATGTTTCAGAAGGGAGAGCTACCCCCCTGCTGCAAACATTATGGTTTTTGCATCAGTGGAGGTGGATGCTGGAGAGGAGCTCCACCCTTAAAAATATGAAACGAGTATTATGACTCAAACTATTTCCAGGTTCTTTCTGTCTTATAAGTATGCAATGTTGGGCTCTCTCATTCCTTCCTACCTAACATGTCAATGATCTGGCCTTTCTTCTCTGTTCACACCACCAGAACTTTTATCTAGGCTCTTATCATATTGCCTCTTGACTTCTATAACCTCTTCCTCTCTGATGATGAGTTCTGCAAACTTGCCTCCTCCAGTCCATTCAAAATGCTAAGATCAATTTATTGACTGATGGTTCTAGCCAGCTCACTCCCCTATATTAGTTCTCCTTCTCCATTTTCCTATATACAATCTTCTTATGCTTATCTTCAAGACCTTTCCAAATTTGGCCCCACACGACCTGTTCATTCTATTATCTAATCACATCATCAACTGTCCCCTTCATTCCGGTAATGATGCTGGCCTTCACTGCTTGTCTGCATGTTTCTCCCATAAGCACCTGTGCATTTTCTTCCATGCTGCCCCTTATGAATAGATTGACCTGTCAGAAAACTTATTTGTAATGCTACCATACAATTCTTTCTTAAATCTCTCGTTGGGATTCATTTCTACCCTGGTGCCTACAGAACAATATATGCTGATGAGAGCTATGAAGGTGGCAGGCTGGGATTACTTCTAGTGACCTTTTTTTTTTTTTTGTCTCTAACTTAAAAACAAAACCTTCTTTACATATAAACTCCTCACCTGACAAACACATCGCTATTACACCCTACCTATCTTTGTTTCACCCATCTGTTATATCTTGTTTTCAGCTAAGATTGAAAGCTGCCTGCTGCAGGGATTGTCCTGTCCTGCCACTGTAATACTAAGACTGCATCATCAGCATCAGCATCTACTACTACTAATAACAGAAGATAACTATAGGACCAGAAGCAATCAGCTGTCTAGTCCTCTACTCTGCCTTCAGTAGAAGTCCATAATAGATGCTTCTGAAGGTGTAAACCACTTTATAGACCACCACAACAAACCATTTTTTCCATTACTTTTGCATAGAGGGAAATTTCTTCTTGACTTCAGCTGGGGATCCACCCATGTCTTGGAACATGGGAACTAATAGGCCTTTAATTTTCAGTAGCTCCCTTTCAATATATGAATGTTCCTCATTCTCTCTTGGTGTTCCATGTTACCCTCCCCAAAGGAGTTCATTTTCAGTTCCGTTTCACCGGTTTACTGTCTGTTTCCTCATTACACCAACACTCCTTGTCTTTATCTTCTGGGCCTATGTTAACCATCTCCCACCTACATATGAACTCTCATTTCCCTCTATTCCCTTCCTCTACATTCCTCCAAATCTTCTTTGCTCTTTTCTTCATATCCTTCTCCCTTCTTGAGTTTGCACCTTCTTTCATTACACTTACACTTACACTTGGAACACTGTCCCAGTTCTTGTTTTCCAAGCATTCTCTTTCCTTCAAAACACATTTCTTCCAGATATCCTTCTACCTTGTGTTGCTCACTATGCCATCTCCAAACCACTATTACCTAAACTGTAGTCTTGTCTCGCATAGCAAGCTCTTTTTGGCCGCAAACATATCTTACTTCACGTTTTAGTAAGCACAGTATACATTTGCAGCACCATATAGGTATTTCGGAATAATAATAATTACATTATATGACTTTGTATTATTGCATAGCATATTCTTAATTATAAAAAATTAATACTAATACTTACTTAAAATCTTACTAAGATATTTTCCTCAGTAATATCTTGCATAAATGAGTTCCACAGCTTAATTGTAAATTGTTTTAACAACTTATTTCCTTGCATCCATTTTAAATTAGTTCCTTTTAATCGCATCAAATCTCGTCCTGTTTTAGCAGTAGGTGAATAGGAGTAATTAAATAGTTTTCTTACCCCATTTATTATTGGATACATTTTTATCCTATCTTCTCTCAAACTGATTTTCAAAGTCAATAATCATAGCCTCTTTCATCTCTCCTCAAATGAATTTCTCTTCTAAATTTTTATTCTCAAGATAAACTGACCAGAACTTAGGTGCAATGACAGCATATCAATACATCATATAATGGCACGTTAATATGTTCTGCATTATTATTCCTTATTTTAGTACAGCCTTAGTGTTATTTGCTTTTTTGACTGTCACTGTGCATGGAGTAGACATCTCTGTTGAGCTGCCCATGGTGATCTCCGCATCTTTGTTCTGAAATGTAGAGTTAAATCAGAACCTACCAGTGAATGCATATAATTTAAACAGTTTCTTCCAATGTGCATTACCTTTCACTTGCAGAACCTACATTGAATTTCTTCTACCATTTCAACTACTATTGCAGGCAAAAAAATGTTTAGAAAAATGTGTGTACTGTTTTTAAGTTTGGACCATCATTCAGCCAGCTGGTGTATTATGTATCTGTCCTGTATTGTCTGTCTAACATAAGGCCTGATGAGGTTACTGAATCTGAAGTTTGTTAAACACTCCAGTAGGATTACTTGCAGAGTAAGGTGTTAGTCAGATTGTTGGATTATTTGGTCACTGGGGCAGAGAGTTTATCTCCTGCTGTGTATTGTTCTATGCCAAAACACTGTTAGTGCTCAGTAAATAATGATATTGCCCATTTCCTTTGGAGTACCTCAGAGTTTTCTCAAGTCTTGTCCCAACCTAAATAATATGTGCAGTAAACAAACACTTCCATCTCATTATGATTCCCCCCCGTTATCTGGAGTGTTGTTAAATATGTCGAACAACATTGTCTCAGTACTGATCCCAGGAGCATTTTCCTGTTAACCTCTTTCCACACACAACTTTCACATGCCTACTCTTTGCTTCCTATTATAGCTGGTCAAGAGAGAAATTTTTCTACTAAAATAATTTCATAGAAAAATATTATTTTGACCAGATCAAAATGTTACATGAAATTATTTTGATTTCTGCAAATTTTCCCATTTTTCAATGTAAATTGGAAAAAATATTCCAGGATAATTTTTCAGAAAATTTTGTTTTATTTTGGTAGGAAGAATTGTACTTTCCTATATTTCCCTTCTTCTCCCACTGCCCCCCAGGAAAAATGTAGTTGAAGGTGGAAAACGAGGGAAAGTGTTGGGGGAGGGGTTGCCATGGAAATGAAATTTCATTTAGATATTTTCCCACCAAAACCAAAAATTCATTAAATGTTTTTAACAAAACCAAAATATTTTTTCACCAGCTCGACTTCCTCTCTCAGCTTTTCATTCTTGATTTCACCTCTTACCCTGTGATTATTTCAATGCCTTGACAGCCTCTTGTGAGGGACTATATTAATAATCTTTTGAAAGTTTAATACATTTGCTTATATCCATTCCTATTCACCACAGCACTTAAGTACATGCTTGACATGAATGGTATTAAGTACTATTCTGAACAGGGATGGATTTAAGCACATGCTGAAAGTTAGGCACATGCTTATATAGTTTGCTTAATCAGAGCCTAAACTTCCCTGCATTCTTAGTTGGATACAATTTTCTTAATCATTTAGTCTCTAAGCAGTTATGTAATGTCATTCTGCGCTGTTAAACAGCTGCTACATTCTGACATAGATGTATTATGCTTGTTGGTGGATTAAGTATACATTGTAGCCTATCTCAACATTTCCACAGCTCTCTGGATCAATGTGGATGAAAGGCGAAATATTAACGTAAGATCAAAATTGCTGTTTTTATGTGGCAGACAACTGTTGTCAGAATTCATAGAGCACGCTGTAAATTTATCAGTGCGGCTAGAAAACTTGAACTGAGAATTATTTCTCTTTTGACGGACAATTCAGAAGTTCTGGACTTTTGTGACAGCAACTAAAGCATGTATCCTGCTTCCCCTAACTGGGTTTCAAAACAAAACAAAGTACAATGCAAACACTTAACTACAGCCTCGTACTTCCTCCACAAATAGATAACACACCACATGCACAAGCCTGATTTTTTTGCTTAAACTGCTGTTGTAATTAAGGGTTTGCATGACACTTGTGGGATTAATGTGCTGTGTGATGTCTGCTTCGTTATCACTTGGAAGCAAAAGGAAGTTCTTTGTCAAGATATGGTGTGTCAGTGGAAATGTGCACTAGAATACAGCTTAGAAGTCTTCTAAAACTTGGTACTTGCTTAATTTGGGGGTTTGATCCTTTTTTACTGAAGTTTTGTTAATAGGACAATTATTTACTTTGTGCCACTTCATGACTAACCCTAATGTGTTCATGGAGGAACATAAGGGGGAGTTAAAATCCTTTATTCCACCGGTGTGTCTTCCTTGGATCATGGCCCTGGGTGCAGGGGGAATGTACCCAGTACTCTTCCTCCAAACACACAACCAGGTGGACTGAGAAAGTGCAGAGGTGGGCAGCTCTGAGCTGGTGCTGCAGGATGGGGAGGAATTTGATCTTAAAAAGTCGTGAATAATTTCTCCCTGAAGCAAGTGGGGAACAGAGAAGGAAAATGAGTCACAATTTCCTCCCTAAGCTGCTCTGTCCCATACTCTGGACACTGAGCAAAAGCTAAGTCTACCCCATTATTTATATTCCAATGAAACTTTTTTAGATTTCAAACATTCAGACACTTGTGATTTCTGTTCTCTTTTTAACATTGTGCTGTAAGAGGCATCTGAATTGTAGTTGGGTAAAGGCAGAACCCAATGCATGTTGCATGTCTGCAGAGCTTCTAAATTAAAACCTCAGAATGGATGGACTTATTTGAGTAAAAGCAAAGGAAGGAAAGAATCGATCTGTCTTTGCTCCATGTACACATTACTCTTGTGGGTAGGAAATTTAGCTGAAATGTCACCAGATTTTCAGAGGTGCTAAGCACTCTCCAATCCCATTGAAGTGTTCAGCACCTTTAAATAACAAACCAGTAGTTATCCAAAATAACCATTAAAGCATGTATTAAACCCCTTTGATGCACAAAATGTTCATTTTTCCTGCTGCTGGGTTTTCAGAATAATCATGCAAATGAATTGTTCCTGAATGACATCTTAATTTCAATTAGTAGGTACTAATATACTTAATTACCAGGTTAGCGCCAAAGCCATGCTCCATAGGAATGATGGAATTAAATTACCATGAAGGTATTAGTGAGTTAATTGCCTTTTTAAGCAAGTCAATAAGAAACAAGCCAATATGTTAGCAGAGACGACACACACACAGCCCTGGAGCTGAAAATCCCACCTGTTCTGGAGGGAGGCAGTGTCTTTCTTTGCAGCACGTGAAATCCCATGCAGGGATAGGGAAGTATAAAGAGGAATATAGAAAGAGGGGGGAGAGATTTTTGAATCTGACTGTCTGCTCTCTGGTTCAAAAAGCACACAAGGGAAAAAGTAGAACTCCCAAATGTGCCAGAAACAAGGAACACAATTTACCGACAATGGTGCAGTGCAAGTGCACTCATCCTAGTCTGTGCACATCCACACAAAGGGATTTGAAGATAACTGAATACACCCTGCCCACAACCGCTGTTGATGAAGCTTCTATAAAGTTGTGAGCATTGATGGCTCATGTTCACAAAGGAGGCAGCAATTAAGGAGTACCCCAATGACCAGTCCTGTGCTCAGCCTGTCAAATAGCAGAAACACTTTTCAGGTGCTTAACGAACCAGCTACATTGTATTTTCTCCCCTTCGTAAGGATACTGTGCAGAGACAAGAGACACCATTGTAGGGGAACAATTATTTAAAATTTGAGGGGGGCTAGCTAAGTTTCATTCAGTGCAGGATGTGGACAGAAAGGAGGCTATAAATCAACTTTTCACTCCCTTCATGATGTGCCTCTGGGGCTGAACTGGCCCATATAGTAATTAGTAGCAGCCAACAGGTTGCACTAAATTATGCTACTTAACATAGTCCTCCATGCTGGTCAAGGATTGCTGGACAACAGAATGTTCTGGCCATAGTATGTCCTGCCTTAGCCTATCTCAGAATGCCTTAAACTTGTGTAGAGCTAGCTATGCCAGTTTCATGCCATACATCATGGCTGCTCTCTGTTCCATTTGCGCTGCCAGAGGAGTGTCATGGGGACAGAACTTAGGGCCAGAATTTGGCCTGATTATTTAATTAATTTATTTTTAAACTGTCAGTATAAATTTGGATAACCTGAGGGTGCTTCTTGTTAATAAAGCTTTAAATTGTTAGTACCATCTGGGTTTTCTACTGGCCAAACATAGCTTTGCTATAATTACACACATTATTAAACACGTTTATTACGGTAGTGCCTAAGCACCAACGAAGTCTGGGGTCCCATAGTTCTAGACACTGTACAAACACAGTAGTAAAAGGTCCCCACCCTGAAGGACTTACAATCTAAATAGACAGGACAGGTGCAGTGTAGGGGAAAGAGAAATAACACAGCAGAGTGAATAATGTACAATAAAGCAGGGTGAATAAGGTAACGCTTGGCAAGCAACATGTTAGTACCATCATTTTTGGGGGGGAGTGTAGTGTGGGTGGGGGGAAGGTTAATTGGAAAATAAATAGAAAAATAGACTAAATAGACTATGTACAAATAGACTAAATTGGAAAATAAATAGAAAAAACACTAAATAGAAAGCTAGAGGAAGGAAGCGGTGATACTGACGGGTTGGGATAGAGAGAATTGGGCAGGGAATGAAAGATAAAGGTACAAGGGCAAGTGGGGAGTGAGGCTAAGGTGAAGACCCTGTGAGGGAGAGGCCAGGAGGAGTTGGAAAAAACAGCCAAGCAAGACATGGGAGGAAAAGGTAGCTTTAGAAGGTAGTTTTCTTTCTTTACTCACTTATACCTATAGCTTTTCTGCACTTATGCATGTCAGCTGAACTGTAGTGGAACTACTCAGATCTCTAAAGTTAAGCACTTGAGTGCATAAGTCTTTGCAGGATCAGTGCCAAAAGGAAGACTGTCCCTGCCCTGGATAGTTTACATTATAAAAGCCCCATCCTGCAAACACTACCAAGCATAGTGCCTGGTCCATGAGTAGAGCTATTGACTCAGGGTTGGTATGTCTGGTGGTAAGTGTTTGCAGGACTGGGCCATGTATAAACGAAGTGGAGAAAACAGGATTCACTGGGAAATCCAAAGGAAGTGGAAGAAATGAGATTTTAGCAGGGACTTAATGAGGAGAGAGAGAGCTGGCTTTGTGAATTTGGATGGGGAGGGCATTCTAGGTACAGTGAGTGGGGTGGAAAAAGCACATGAGCAGGAAGGAGGGAAAAAACACAGTATTGGCATCTTTGGTGAAGCAGTGAGTGAGGAATGGGGAAATGCCAAAAGTGACATGATGTGAGAGGCCACAGCAGAGTTTTGAAGAGCCTCGAAAAACAGGACAAGAAGTTCAGCAATAAAGGGAAGTTTGTGGAGGGATTCAAAGAGGAGAGGTTCACACAGTTGGAACAACAGGCAAGAGAAAATAATTTGGTCATTATTGCATGGATGGGAAGCATGTGCTAACTGACCTGAAACATCTTTCAGCTTGGTTTAATTTGGAGAATGAGAACATTGTAGTCCCAATTTTCATTAAAAATAGTTACATTTGAAATGCAAATTTTAGAAAGTCTAAAATAATCTTCCCCTGGAAACATATTAACTCCCTGATTACTAGAAGCTCTGGACTTCCAGGATAACAAATTAAACACGTGATATTTAATGAGGCCTAAACTTGGCCTTTCTTTTTGAGGCAGAGGGCAAAAGTCCTTCTTTTGGGGCTCAATTGATTTTCAACAGACTGAGTGTTCTGCAACCTCGGTACTTAGACATCCAAATGACATCAATGCCTTCCTGACTGACCATTTAAAAGCCCCAAAGAATACATTTTACTTCATTTGCAGTTCCTAAGGCAACCACTGAAAGTCAATGTGTGCTGCTGCTTAAATTCAATTTGCACCTTTGAAAACCTCTCCTTTGCATAGACATAGATAGATTAAACCCCAAAAAAGTATTATAAAAGAACGTGATTAAGGTTGCAAAGTCAAGCACTCAGAAGTTGGGAAATGCTTTTGTGCAACCTTAATTTGGCCCCCTTGTGCATATGAATTCTGACACAGTCTTAATTGACATGATAACATATTTTTTCCATAGGACGCCTCGCTCATTCAGTGCACAGGACGGACCTGCTTTCCCCACTGCTTCCCTCGTGCCAGAGTCTTTCGATGACACATGTAGCTACACACCATAAGTGTGGGAGCATCTTGCTTTTCACTGGGGTGTGTATCTACACATACCCTACATGCCACTGAAAGGGGTGTGTAATATAGCTTTAGCCTCAGGCTCCCTGCTCTCAGTTCCCATGCTTGGGCCCACTGGGAGCAGTAATTGCATGGAAAGTTCAGCTTTGCCTCTGTAGCCCTGTGATATGACGTGTTCGGTTGCTCTGTGGAGATGATGCATGCACAGTCTGGTCAGCCCTACGAGCTGAGAGCGCCTCTGACATGCTCAGTGAGGATGGAATCTTGAGGGAATTTAGCTGTTAAAATCTAAGAAGTCTCTACTGAGAAAGTGCAAACTGCAATTTTCAAAGGCTTATAACTTAGCCAGATTTGGATGGATTATTGTAGGGATGGCAAAAGGCACATTCAATACAAAGACCACCCTCTGGAAAAATTTCAAATTCCTGTTCTAAAGCATGGGAGGGCTAGAACATTTCAAAGCAAAAGTTGTCTGAATTTTTTTCAACCTGGGCAAAACTTTGCATTTTTGCCTAGCCTCATTCTTGGAAATGGCTGAGCCATTTTGGTAGACATTTTCCAAAAAATATTGAACCTGAGGCAGCTATCTAGCATGGAAAACTTCAGCCCAAATGGTTAAAGCTTCACAAAGTTATAAGCAACTGAAAACAGGTCTTATAATGGGAAGTATCAGGTAAAAACTTATTAAGAGGTGGTGTTACCAACCCTAACTATAATATATGTAGGTGAATACACAATATATCATTTTAACCACTGAGGGGACTAGCATTCTGGGTGTCCTCTCCAGACAGCTCATGACTATGGAAAGTTTCTCCCCTCAGTATTCTCCAGAGCAGAGCTGAGGTATCTTTCTGGTGAAGCATGTTTTCTTAAGTTAGTATTGAGATGCACAATTTGGGAATGTTGCCCTGTAGCTTGCCAATCATGTTTTCAGTTATTCTTTAAGGCAATCAGAAGCCTTAGCAACTAGGTACCTTAAAGTGTATTTATTGTAGCTCCAGTGAAAACAGTAGTTAACTTTTCTATATGGATGCCATAGAGACATAACAGTAAACTTACGACAATTTTCTGTGTTTCTTCCATTTATTTGCAGTTCCTGAGGCAACCACTGGAAAGTTAAAGGTTTTATTTTGGGCTTTGAAAGGGACATTGTCAGGTAATTTAGACCCACAATTTTAGGTTTTGGTGGGGAAGCCGAGATGGTTTACAAACCTAATATTAATTTTAAAATGATCAAGATTTTTAAAATAATCAATTAATACTCTCTCTAAGACATTCCCCTGCAGTGTTTGCAACCCAGACAGAAGAGCATTGTGTTAGTTCATAAACACCAGAACATGAAATTGACTAGGATCAGAGTGAAACTGAATAGTTCATTTTTGGCTGTCCAAATTCAGTAAAGTACCAAAAAAACCCACAAAAAACCCAAAGATAAAAAACCAACAGCACTGGCAAAAAGAAAGAATATTACATGACTTTCATTTTCAATAATCTAAAATGTTATTAACTGAGATAGAGAAACCTTGTGGAGTTTGGAATTGAGCTGAAATATTTTTTCAGTTTGCAAAAATAATTTGAGTTTGCAAACTTTTCTCCTATCTTTTTATTTCCAGCAATGACATGGTTTAAAAAACAACAACAAAGTAACATGATTTTCTAGCCAAACAGAAGCTTATGCTCTACATTAGTGACAGATGAATATCCCTAAAATATAGGCTGGCAAAACAGGCTACCCACTGTACAGTACATAATCTAGGTCAAATTCTGCTCAGTTACGCTGGTGTAAATCCACCCCAATTCTATGAAATCTAGAATTAATCCATGTTTATGTCAGTGAAACTGAGAGCAAATATTGGCTCACTGAATCCTAACTAGGGCCCCCGTCCTGCAAGCTGTTCTGCATAAACAGACCCCTGCACATACCCAGACCCCTGTTGAAGTCAATTAGGCTGTGCATGGGTGCAAGAATCTACTAATATGGAATAGCTTGAAGGAATAAATTAGTGACTGAGCCACAAAGTATAAGTCCAAACCAATGCTTCCCTGGTATTCAAGAAGGTTCAGATATAGTGTTTCAGTCTGGATCCAGGATAACAAATTAAACACGTGATATTTAATGAGGCCTAAACTTGGCCTTTCTTTTTGAGGCAGAGGGCAAAAGTCCTTCTTTTGGGGCTCAATTGATTTTCAACAGAGGACGATGATAGGACGATGCTGCAAAATTCAGATTGGAGGGTTAAATCAATCTATAATCCTAACATATGCTGTAGTATAAAATGTTAGCAAAGTTCCATTGCCTGACCACTGTCGGCAAACAACAGATTTCACACATTTTTATTCACAAATGTTTTTCCTGCCTTTTTCATAGTGGACACATCTATTGTTTCTGGTATTTCATGTGACTGTGATGCAAATGAAAATCCATCTACTGGAGGGACAGAACTTGCCTTTGCCTCCAGCAGTAAAAGTACTAAATCTCTGTTCCCTTTTCATTATCCATAGCATATCATTAAATTGATTGTGAACAAATTAATTGGCCACCCACTTCTTCAAACCCCAAATTACTGATTAAAAGTTCTCAGGCATGTGAACCTTAAAAAATAAAAAGATTAATGGCTGTATTAGCGTAAATCTTACAGTAATTATCTGATCTTGTAGCCACACACTGCTCTGTGCCATGAAGACTTGATATTGAGTTTCCTTTTCTGCTATAGAGAGGAGAGATAGGAGTTTTAGACCACCCATTGAGCACAGTCTGACCGCGCAGTGTATAAGGCTATTTCTGCATCTGATGATAAAACCATAAAGCAACCAAAATGCATTTTTCTATGTGTGTTCAAATGTGAAGATACAGGGCTCTATTTTACAAAATACTTGCATACCTTTGAGCATTGAAATATACAGTTGTTTATATTAAAAAAAATCAAAATAAGGGCCAGCATTCCAGAAATTCTTTTGTTTTCAAATCCACTAGGACTGTATCCTGTAAGTTCCTGAGCCCACCCCCACATCCCCTGCAAGGGAGTAGTGCCCTCAATTCCCACTGACTACAGGAGAAGTGGAGAGTGCTTAGGACACTGCAGGAGACACTCCAAGGCTTTTTGTTCTCTCTGTGAGAATAGAAGCAGAACTGAATAAGGATGCTAGAGAAGAGAGTCAGGGGCAGGAGTTGTCTGCCCAATATTGTTATTATTTTCATTAATGGAAGAGGGAAGGAGATTTTTAGAAAAATATATATATGTATGTGGATGAGAATTTGTGTTGCCTTTTTAAAAATTAACTGCTTAACAAAAGCTGGGCATGTTTAGTCTTGAGAAAAGAAGACTGAGCGGGACCTGATAGTCTTCAAATCTATTAAGGGCTGTTCTAAAGAGGATGGTGATCAATTTTTCTCCAGGTCCACTGAAAGTAAGACAAGAAATATTTGGTTTAATCTACAGCAAGGAAGACTTATATTAGACATTAGGAGAAACTTTCTAACTATAAAGAAGTTAAGCACATGAATAGGTTACCAAGGGAGATTCTACAATCTCCATCACTGGAGTTTTTTAAACATAGGTTGGATAAACACCTGTCAGGGATGATCTAGGTTTACTTGGTCCTACCTCAGCAGGGAGGATAGACTAGGTCAATGGTTCTCAATCTTTTTTCATTGGCAGACCCCTAAAAATTTTCAAATGGAGGTGGGGACTCCTTTGGAAATCTTAGACACAGTCTGTGGACTCCGAGGGGTCCATGGATCACAGATTGAAAACCACTGCTCTATGTAAATGACATCCTTTCACAGAACCCTTAGACATACACTGCGAACCCCCAGGGGTCCACAGATCACAGGATGAGAACCACTGGCCTAGGTGACCTACATTTTTATTATTCTATATAATTTATTTCCTTCCCTGCATTCCCTGAATATACAGTTGCATCCTCTCTGACTGCTCATTGTGTTTTACTTTTTGTTATTTTGGGAGCATTGCCTTTTTCAGGGCCCTGCAAGTTGCAGAGCACCCTCAACTCCCCATGGGTCCAATCCTGAGAAGAGCAGAGTACTGTCAGAATGGTGCAGACCACCCCTGAACTCCCATTGCCATCCATGAGAGATGAGGGTGATCAGGGCCTTTCAAAACCAGGCCTTTTGTTTGAACTCTTGTTTATCTTGCATATTTATAAGGAAGGTGCACTGTTTAATTTAGAGCATGGGATTGGGAATCGAGATCTGGGTTCTATGCTTGGCCTGACTATTGACCCAATGGGTGATTCTGGGGAAGTTACTTTTGCTCACACTTGGGTGCTTAAAGTTAGGCCAAATCAAGAACCCCAATCAAGGATTAGGATCCTATTGTACTAGGTATTGTACAGACAAGTAACTAAGAAGATAGTCCTTGCCCCAGAGAGCTGACATTCAAGGTGTCAGTCAGGGTTCAACTGGTAGACAAAACAAGCAAGCAGGGTGGGACTGTTTTGGGAGATGAGATAACAACAACACAAACAGACTTGAGCAGTGAACACTGCCTGTGAAAGAGGTGATTTTAGTCCTAGCCATGTGAGATGAGAAAGCCTGGACAAGATCTTTGGTAGTCTGGACAGACAAAAAAGGCTGAATCTTTGAAATGTTACTTAGGCAGAAGGGGCTAGACTTGGACATGGCCTGGGTGTGTAGGTTAGTTAGATATCCTTCTCTAGGCTCCACGCAGCTGATTCACTTCTCACTGATCTGTAGGGTACTCTTCCCATAGACTTCAATGGGGTTAGGATTGGGTCCTCTCTCCCTCAGTTTGCAGAATAGCATTAAATCCAGCAATTCCAAAGTAGTGGTATTATTTCAACATAAATATACTTTTTACAAGGGGTAGAAAGAAAAAGCTGCCACCTTTATACTGAATGAATCCAGCAAGATCAGGATGAATAATCTGGCCAGCCTCATTTTGGCTGCTCTTCAAATTCAGCAGAAACCATGTCTATCACTAAAACGCTCGGTTGTGTAATACACTCTGCTGGACTGTTTTCATCCATCTATGCCACACACGTAGAGAGGTAATGAATGTCTCAAGAAACATGTGGGTGCTGGTGATAGAGATATGTGAATAAGTCAAAGTTGAATTCTACCAGAGTTTAATTTTTAAACATGTCACAGGGAAGTGAGTATGACCTTTTGAAATACTTCCTGGGGTCATCCTACTGCCATAGTGAAGGCAGGCACGTACTCTGTATGTGTGCATTTAGTTAGAGCTAGTTGTCTATATCCCTAGCTGCTGAGTACTGGTATGAGAAATTAAGGTGGCTTGTAAGAAGGTGAATATACTTTATTTCCCTCTCAAAAACTCCACAATATTATCATGACAAAAATGACTATAAATTCAGTCCCTGGTCAAGAGCCCATCATATATATCTATTTTAATTATTTAAGCATTTAGGGCTAGCTTTTACATAGCCTAATCCTGCACCCCTGAGCTTTAGGGGAGTTTCAGCATTCTCTTCAACGCAGTGTGCAGGGCTTTAGTCCTTCCTTGGTCTACACTCCTTTTGAAGCCAATACGTAAGATTGCAGTAATTGATCATTTGGAATTCTTCATGTGCTGACATATCCAGACATGGATTTAAGGGGCACCAGCTGGTGAAGAGATAGGGGAGAGTGGGGAGGGCAACTGCAAATGACAGCCCTGTTTGAAATCCATCAGGTACCACAGGAAAGAGCATTCTTATCTTGGATGTCAAGATGCCGAAGCAGTAAATGTGGCTATCCTGTTGGATATCCGTGGCTTACAGATAATAGCTGTTATGGAACTGATCTGTAATCAGAAATCTCCCCTCAATGACTGCGTGACAGCCGCTAAAGTGAGTAATGTTTAGATATATTACTTTGCACAAGATCACACCATACTTACGAATGGCCCTAACCAATTATTTATGAACAACATATCTACTGAGGATTAAAAACTGTGTAGTGGAGATATGCAGTTACTAATGACCTGTATGTCACAGTTTGCTTTGAAGAATTAATTGGTGTTGGAATAACACTGAACCCCCCCGCAATTGATCACATGGAAAATCTATATACCTTAAGGAACTTATAAGGTGTCTGTTATGCTAGTGTCTAAAGGCCATATGCCCATCTGATCCTAACAGATAATCCCAGTTACTAGTGCCAGAAGGCGTTAAAAATCCCCATCGTCCCTGTCAGTTTGTTGTGGGCTAAAATTACTAGGATGGCTCCCCAATATACCAACTTGTGCATGAGGGAAAATTTCTGGAAAAACGTACCATAAAACCAATGATATAGCTAACATACATTGATAATATTTTAATCCTCTGGATCTAAAGTGCCTCATAGGTCTCCACCACAACTTCAGCAACCACCACCCATCCAACAAACTCTCTCTAGAACTCTCCTGCACCAGCATCAACTTCCTGGACATCACAATCAGCTTCAACAATGGAACCCTACAGACAGCTATATACAGGAAACCCATGGATCACCACACTTATCGCCTTACATCCAGTAGCCACCCCAGACACACCAATAAATCTAAAGCCAGGCACTCAGATGCCACAGAATATGCTCAAAGGAGAAAATCTGGAATACACTTCTAACATAATTTATGCTGCTTTCACCAACCAAGGATGCTGCACCAGAGAAGTAGATCACATGATGGAATGGGCCATTCAAATATTCCGAGAACCTGCTTCAATACAGAAAAGATACCCACCGACTGCACACCCCTCATTGTTACCTACCACCCCACATGGGAACCCCCTGGAGTATTATCAAAGAATTACAACCCCACACTTAATGGGGAACACATCCTGAAAGAAATCTAGTGGGGTTCTGCAAGGGTCAGTCCTTGGCCAGCTGGCTAATAGAGTGGAGGCTATGCTTATAAAATCTGCAGATGACACCATGCTGGGAGGAATTTGCAAGCGCTTTGGAGCACAGGATTAGAATTCAAAAGGATCTTGACAAATTGGAGAATTGGTCTGAAATCAATAAGGTGAAATTCAGTAAAGACAAGTGCAAAGTACTACACTTGGGAATTAAAAAAAAATCAAATGCACAACTACAAACTTGGGAATAAATGGCTAGACAGTAGTACTGCTGAAAAGGATCTGGGGGTTATAGTGGATCACAAAATGAGTCACCAAGTCAACAATGTGATGCAGTTGCAAAAAAAGACTAATGTCATTCTAGGGTGTATTAACAGGAGTGTCGTAAGACACAGGAGGTAATGGTCCTGCTCTGCTCAGCACTGATGATGCCTGAGCTGGAGTACTCTGTCCAGTTCTGCCACATGGAGAGAGATATGGACAAACTGAAGAGAGTCCAGAGGAGAGCAACGAAAATGAGAGAAGGCTTAGAAAACCTGACCTGTGATGAAAGGTTAAAAAACTGGATATGTTTAGTTGTGAGAAAAGAAGACTGAGGGGAGACCTGATAAAAGTCTTAAAATATGATGAGGGCTGTTCTAAAGAGAACAGTGATCAATTGTTCGTCACGTCCACTGAAGGCAGGACATGAAATAACGGCTTAATTTGCAGCAAGGGAGATTTAGGTTAGATATTAGCAAAAGCTTTCTAACTATAAGGCTACTTAAACACTACTATAGGCTTCCAAGGGAAGATGTGGAATCCCTGTCATTGGAGGTTTTTAAGAACAGCTTAGACCAAACACCTGTCAGTTGTTTACTTGGTCCTGCTTCAGTGCAGGGAGTTGGACTAGATGGCCTCTCAAGGTCCCTACCAGCCCTACATTACTATAATTTTATGTGCTTGCCCTGCAAGCCAAACTATCCCTTGACTTGGATTACCTTGCTCTTAAAAAATGAATGCTCTTTACAGGAGCTGCCTCCTACGTGTCATAAGCCTTCATATATTTCAGTCTGTGGATTATCTTGGCCACCTCTGGTATCTCTGTCACCTCCAAACAGCTCTTTCTTTTAATTCACATTTTCATGTACCTTTCTGGCAAGCCTATAGTGAATATTCCGTAGCTTTTATGAATGTAAGGAATGTGGTGGTGAACCACAGGATTCCCCCACCTACAGCTCCCCCTTTCAGCTGCCAGCTGCTTGTCAGATTTTAATTAACGAGAAAGTCGCTAGTAGTTATTCATGTTGGTTCTCTCTGTTCCTCTCTGGAGAATTCCGAAATAGAAGTCAGAACACTGAACCTACTCTCTCTCTCTCTCTCTCTCTCTCTCTCTCTCTCTAATGCTCTTCTTCATAGTAGTCAGTGAAAATATTATTATTATTAATAAAATATTATTAATTTAATTTTTGCATTCAGTTAACAGGAGGTGCTGTTAACCAAGTAGGGAAGGTGCAAACAGGACCACCTTTTCTTCCACCCTGCCCCACCACCACCACGCAAACACACAAAACTAGAATACCTCTGTTTGACTGGAGCAAAACGATGGCTGCTCAGGTATTGTCTTTCTCTAGCATACAGGAGCATAATTTGGCAACAACTTTGCAGAGCTAAAGGACTGGGCACACTGGTTCCATCAGTAGGAGCATGTCTACGGGAGGTTCGGGCCGTGGAACCGCCCACTGTATGCATTGGGATGGCTGTACTTCCTATGCTCCCCTCCAGGTACTGCTGCTCAGGAGGTGAGCCTCCTTCCCTTCCCTCAATTCGTCTCCTCAAAAAAGACATTTTTGCTCCATCCTGCTGGCTGGTGTGCTGAAGCCTATGGGCAGAGCGGTAAATGTTTTGCCCACCGATCTGTCAGAACAAGGGTGGGGTGCTGCCAAATGTTTGGCACCACATCAACAAGTGTATGAATGGGACTAACACAGCAGTGCAGGAAATGCACACTTGTTTCAGAGTCTGGGCAGTCAAGCGGGCATTTTTAGTTTTAGCCCAACTCTAAAATCTCTTTATTGAAGATCGCACTATTGGTGTTACTAAATGAGCAAGCCGTGTTTCTCAGCGTTGGCTACCAGCCCTGGAATATTATTAAAATGCAGTAATATGCAGAAGTCATTCTAATTGATCAGCAGAGAGCCAGAGGGCATTTATGTACCAAAGGAGTAGCGAAAGACAAACATTTGGTAGCAGTGATTCCCTTTTTAATAACATTGATAAACTGCAGAGTGCTTAATTATGCATCCACAAGTAGCTGCCCCATAGTTAAAGTTATAGAAGTTTCCCTTACGATCGCAGTTTTGATTCCCCTACCCCAATTCATAGTCTAACTTTCTGTAAAAAGTTCCTTTCTGTCTGAAATTTCTGATGTGTGGTCTCTAACCAGAGAAGAGTTTGAGGATGGTTTGAGGTTACTCACACAAGGCATATTTGAATGTGGGATTTTGAAGAGGATGTTTTTCACTTTTGGAAAAGTCTTCAAACTTTTTCTGGGACAGTCAATTTCCCAACAGTGCATATAAAATGCTCTCCAAGTGATTTTTTTTTCTTTTAACTTCAGTCCTGAATAAGAACTGGGATATAGTTCATAACATTGGGTTGAAAAATATGGTTTTATTTGTTATAGAAATTTAAGTGTCTAAGACAGTGATCCCCAACCTTTCTGTGGGAATAGCACATTCCTATGCCCAACAGACTGCGGCGGGTGCCAAACTCCCCGCCGCCGAAATGCCTCCAAGAAGCGGAAGCGGAAAGAAGCTTTGCTGCCGAAATGCTGCCGAGAAACGGTGTCCTGAGGGCACCGCGTTGGGGACCCCTGGTCTAAGAGATTCATTAGAACTTGTTGGATATTATAAACTTCCACGTGCCATAGAGAGATTATAAACTCCATTGCACTAGTTACAACATCTACAGGTATTTCCTACGGAGTTGATAAGTTCTGCAGGTCTACCCTTACAAACCTTTGTAGATCTATCCTGCAGAACTTGTAGCACTTACTGATATGGAGATTACTCACTATATAGGCATTACCTACAGAGTTTATGCAGTCTTCAGATGCAACACCACTTTGCAAGATTGCCCCAGTCACCTTTCCTTAGCAACTATAAATGTATCCACTAACCACACACAATATCCTTGATATTCTGGACGGATGCTGACACTGGTATACCATTGCAGTAACCCTTAAACTGGCAAATACTAAGGCCAACTGTCTCCTACCAGAGTCAATAGTAAGAGTCTTGTTAATATGTTATTGTCAGCGTCTTTATCCACATGGACAGTGAGGAGGGCTCTTGCTGCTGAAGCAAACTTCCACAGAGTTCTTATTAAGAGGCCATTCACTGCCTGCTAGCAGAACCATTGCAGTTCTAAGGACAGGTTGAAGATAAACCATTCTAAGTGTAACAGAAGCAGCAACAATCCTTTTTACAGATAATGCGCACGGGTCCTGGACTTGGGAAACAGGCTCCAGTTTTGGGGGCACAAAATTGCAGCCACACAGGTATGTCGACACTGCAGCTGGGAGCATGCCTCCTATCCCAAGTAGATAGACACATGCTAGCTCTGCTCAAGCTAGCACACTAAAAATAGCCATGTGGATGTTGCAGCTTGGGCAGAGTCGCTAAGCCAAGGGGTTGGGCAGACTTGTACTCAAGTACTTCCCAAGTACTCAAGACTTGTACTTCCCATGCCGCCAGCATCCACACTGCTATTTTTAGTGTGCTAACTCAAGCAGAGCTAGCATGTGTCTGTCTACCTGGGCTAGGAAGCACGCTCCCAGCTGCAATGTAGACATGGCTGTAAAGATGCAGGGACAGTTCATAGCACTGAGACACAATGGTTAAGATTTTCAAAGCCAGCTAGGATATTTAGCCCCACAGCTCCTGGTTTTCAAAGCTGGGGAGAGGATACAATTAGACAGTTTCCATTAAATGGCTGAATCCCTGAGTCAGATTTGAGAACCTCTGCCCATGTAGTTATATGTCTGCAGGTGCAGAAAGAAGAGCAAATAAGTCAACTTAAGTTGACATTCAACAAAATTAATATGTATGGGTAGGATGGTTTCACATATTCCAATAAATTACTGTTGGCCTTACTTTAGAGACTACAGACTTCCATTCATCAGCTGATGTTTTTCTCTTTCGTTGGAAGGTTCCTGTAAATCAGCTTATAAACTTTTGGCTTTAAATAAAAAGATGCCAGATTTTTTTTTAAATCTATTGCAACTACAGTTGCAGAGCTCTCTCCTTTCACCAGGGTTCCCCCTGGGAGTTAAAACCTCAGCCTTACAAAAGGTCAGAAAAAAGCCTCCACTCTTCTCCCCGCTTCCCCAAGGAAGCTCTGACTCATCTCTTTATCAACCTTTGGCTTTTACGTATCCCAAAAATGATTCAGAAAAGTGTTTTGAGGTTGTCCCATGCAGGAGGTGATGGCTATAGTACTACAAAGGCTCTTCTGTCAATTTCACAGTCGTCTGGGAAGACTGGCCTTTATTTCATCAGCTATTTCATCTCCAAAGAGGGGCTTCTCTTTTATTGCCACATTGCATGTGTCCTGCCCATCTGATTCATACTGGCATTCTTTTTATTCACTGAGCTCTGATTAAGGGCTTTAATTACAAAAAAAGTTAACACTTTGTATTCAAGATGCCTCATGTACTTTTCAGGATAATGTGCATTTTAATGATATAAGTCAAATCCCATTCATGCAATATAAGTAGGAGGACAGGATTTGCCTTACCACATCAGAGCATTGGCCCATGAAGTCTTGTATCCTGCATCCAGCACCTGATGTGTCAGAGGAAGGTAAAAACAAAATAAACATTATCCACTTTAGCCAATTGTGCAATGCTGCCCACCAGGAAAAAAATTCCTTCCTGAGCCCTGCGGTGATCAGCTTACACTAGCCTAATTAAAAAGGGCTTCTCAGCTCAAACTCTGCAAAGAATGTATGAAAATATGATAACAAGGGGGGGAAAAGCAGGAAGATGCCAAAATGCTCAGAGCCAGCTTCAATTTCCCAATCATGGGTTTAAATAATCTACACACAGCTATTTGGGCAAATGCAACAGATACAGGTACAATGCACTGTAAGTGCAATACATATTAAAAATGAATAAACTACCAGCAGCAGCAAAGAGAATGAAATTATTAGGTTTATAAGAATTCAATTCTGTGGGAAGATAGGCTCTCCATCCATCCACTTCGTTACATATTTCTAGCGCAACTATCACCATAGTCTCTAAGTACCTGGCCCTTTCATGATGCCATCAGAGGTATACATTTCATGGCTGTAATACAACACCCATAAATTATGCCTGTTTTGAAAGAGAGAAACGCCTAACACAACATTTGTAGCATTAACTTGTATAGGATCAGATCATCAAAGGGTTTTTTGTGGATCTGACTAGTGTCATAGGTTGAGCTGGTTAAAATGATTATGCACAGAAAATTTTGATTTTTTTTAGGCAGAAATTAGAATAGGAAATATTCTGGCCCAAAAATCAAATATTTCAACTTGGAAATGCTGCTGTGGTGCCTCATGGGAGCTATAGTTTGGGTGCTTTATGCTCCCATTCTCCTCTCTGGCCACGTTCCATGGTGAGACTTCATCTCCCATGATACACTATGATCTCTCTTCTTGGAGGTGGAAAGTAGCGTATCATAGGAGTCCCTGGCCAATGTGCACCATGGGCGATATACTCTGATGAAGGAACCCCAGCCATGGAGAATAATGGACGCATGATGGTACCAAATTGAAGTCCCAAGAGGCACCATAGCAACATTTTCAAATAAAAATATTCCATTTTTGGATGAAATATTTTAGGGTTGGAGCATTCGATTTGTGATAACAATCAAAATTTTCCATGGAAGAAAGCAGACACTTTTCACAAACAATTGAACTGAATCCCGTTTCTCCACTAAAAAACAGCTTCAGCTCATATTCTTCATCCAGCATGTGCTGTCTCCATGATCTTTAGTGCAACGAGTGCATTGCTGTTGCTCTCCATTTGCCCTCCATTAATGAATAATGAGCTGTGTTTTGTCTTCATTATATCAATAGGACAGACACTTATATGAATAAGGGTATATGGGATGGAGGCCTAGGAAATTATGACAATTTTGGGATGTGTTGTGTGTCTGAACTGCATGATCCTTTAGATTTGGCAAATTACACTAGATCTGTTTCAAGCTAACCTAGGGTGTAGGAATTTTAATCAAGTAAATAACAGGGGATACTCAACTCTCGTCTCAGATGCTCTAAATTACTATTTGGTACAGGGTTGGTTTTTTTTTTAAACAATGACAGAATTTTTCTACAGCTCAGGTCTACATACAGTTGCTTGGTATTATCTATAATAAACAGAGTCCTGTCAATTACAAAACTCCCATTGACCTCAATGGGAGCAGAATCAGACCTTAAAAACCAGTGGGCCGGACTCTGGGGCAGGAGCAGATTTAAGAATCAGAGCATGGTCAGCAAACATGCAGCATGGTCAGCAAACATGCAGCATGGGGCCCAATGGTCACATCACCTTAGGCTTTTTTAAATATTAGAAAAAGCAATAAAACAAAAATCATGGGCCTACACAAAAGTGGAATCTCACTGAAATTGGCTTGCGTATTCCCATTTATTGAAACCTCATAACCCAGTGACACTTTTCCTTGGCAAATTGTTCTGTGATGCTGTCCAGCTCCAGCCTTGCTTTCTCATCTTTCTCAGGTGCAAGAAGAGCAAGGTCACTCAGCTGTGTCTGTGATAACATTGACCACATATAGTTTCTGACACGTCTGAAAGTGCTCATTGAGCATTTGGCACTCAAATTGATATGGTTAGAAAGAGTTCACATAACATTTCCATTTCTGGTAAAACATCATCAAGAGAACTTGATACTGTGAAATTCAAGTAGCTCGGGACTCCAAGTGACAAACTGAACACCTCTGTGCACTTTCTAAAACAATACATCTTGAAAGACACAATCTCATATACCAAGTCTAAAGAAAAATATGAGTTTTTCCCCATGAGTTTAAGAACTTCCTTTTTTGACTCTTCTAACGTTATATTTTGAAGTCGCCTGCGATGGAGGAAGCCAAATAGAGTAAGCTACTTCTTAAAATCCTTCACATAAAACTGAATCTTTAAAGCAACATCAGATGCAAACTTCAAACCTATTTCAGCAATATGACTGCTTTGACCTGCTTTATTGTTGACCTGCCCATCTACAGGTCTCTTGGTTTTGCTCATTTCAAGTTCATCTACAGGGTCTTTGGGATTTTTGGTTTTAAGATTATCTATGGGATCTTTGGCTTTCTTGGTTTGTTATTTACTCCTCATAACACAAGAACTAGGGGTCACCAAGTGAAATTAATAGGCAGAAGATTTTAAACAAAGAGAAGGTAGTATTTCTTCAGACAACACATAGTCAACCCGTGGAACTCCTTGCCAGAGGATGTTGTGAAGGCCAAGACAATAACAGGGTTCAAAAAAGAGTTAGATAAATTCATCCAGGATAGGTCCATCAATGGCTATTAGGCAGGATGGGCAGGGATGCTGTCCCTAGCCTCTGTTTGCCAGAAGCTGGGAATGGGCAACAGGGGATGGATCATTTGATAATTACCCGTTCTGTTCATACCCTCTGAAGCACCTGGCATTGGCCACTGTCATAAGACAGGATATTGGGTCAGACGGACCTTTGGTCGACCCAGTATGGCCGTTCTTATGTTCCGATGTTCCCCTCACAGGGTCTTCCGTTGAGCTGGTTTCAAGCAAAGTTTCTCTGGAAATATCATCAGCTACTACTATAGGTGCAAAATCAGTGCTACTGCACAAATCGTTTTCCTGACTTAAACCATGACACAATGAGAGATTCGTGCTTGCGGCACTGAGATGCAGTTCTTGACTTTTCTACTTCAGCCTACAGGAGCTGATCAGGAAGTTTACAACATGGTAGCTTCTACAGCTTAGGCTCTTTGGAGGCAGTTTATAATAACATTTTTTTCTTTTCATTTTCTAAACCCAGACTTGTATTTGTATTTATGGGTTTCATTTTCAGATATCTTCCAATATGAGAATAACTAAGTTGGAAATATATGCCTAAATAAAGTGTATTTTTGTGCTGCTTAATTTAGCCTTCAGTTGTGGGGGCAATTCCCCCAAAACGTTGATTTTCTGTGCAGCATCTAGCAGAGATATGTAGAACTAGAGTGTGCAGGAGAGAGCAGGCAGATACATACCTCCCAGTGTCCTGCTGCAAGAGGAGGATATGGAGGATATGGAGAAAAACTACAACTCCCAATAGAATTTCCTTCAGCTCTGGAGCATGCCCCTGCAGGATGGGGTAGGAAACTTCTACTATTACCAGACACTGTGTTGTGGGCATGCTCAATGCTGTGGGATTTTGCAAAGGCACTTCAGGACAGGGGGGTGTGGGTCCCCTGGAACCTCTATAAAAATGGATGCTGATGGCCCAGGGCAGTGATCAGTGCCGGGTTTACAGTGGCTCCAGTGGCTCCATGGAGCCGGGCCCTGGCCTGCTCCACTTGCATTGTGCCCCAAGACCCCGCTGGCTCCCCCTGCCCACCACTTGCTCCTCTCGGCCTGCCAGCTGGCCGAGGGCTCCTCTCCACTCCCTGGCCCCACCCCCCTGCTCCTCTCTGCCCCCTGGCTGCACCCCAGTGCACCTCCGGCTCTGGGCAGTCTCACCTGTGAGGCCCCACCTGTCTCCCCGAAGCTGAGCTGCCTGGGACTGGTGCAGAAGCCTGGCCAGTCTCAGCCAGGTGTGGGAGGGAAGACAGTGTGGAGGACTTGGCTGGGCCCCTCCAGGCAAGTGCGTCTTGAGAGACCCCGGCCGGGGAAGGTCCTGGCCTGGCTGATCGTGCCACTCCCGAGGGGCCGGAGGGATTCCCAGCCCTGGGACCAGCCCTGGCTGCGCTGCCGGCTCAGCCCGGCAGACACAGTCACCTCCCAGCAAGGCTGGTGAGTGTGGCCGGGAGGCAGAGCTTGGGGGAGTGGATCTGTGGGGAGTATGGGCAGGTGCTGGGCTGTAAAGGGGCAGGGAGAATCTGTATGTGTTGGGGCACTAGGGAGTGGGGGTTCTGTGGGGGGTGCTGGTTAGTTGTGATGGGGCTGTGGGCAGGGGTGGTGTTGTGCAGGGTGCTGTGCATTTGTGGGTGGGTCTGGGGTGGCACTGGGCATAGTGGGGCCTCTGGCCATAGGGAGTCGGAGGGAGCGGGCTGTGTGGAGTGGCATGGGCCCACCCCCAAAGGGAAGGGGCATGCTGGCAGCACAGAGACGGGCAGGCCACTGTGCGTGTGGCAACTGCCGGTTTTTAAATAGTGCCCTCGCATTGGGCGGAGCAGGGCCACCCCTGCCCTGCCATGCCCCAGTGCCTCTGGCTGGCCCCTCGCTTCGGGGACTGACCTCACCGCACCATGCTCCATTGCCTCCATGGGGGCCCACAAGTATGTTTGGTGCCTGGCCCACAAAAGGTTAATCCGGCCCTGGCAGTGTTAGACACATGCAACCCATGCAATTGCATCAGCCGTAAGGCAGCAAGGGGGCCCCTTGCCATGGTGACTGACTCAGTTACTTATCAGGATGGGACCCCAGAGTCGAGCAGGGGAGATGGCAGTAGCTGAGGAACAGCTAATGCAGCTGCTTAGGGGGCCTCTGTATTTGGAGGGCCTTGGCAGGCTCAGAGCTGCTCAGCCACGCAACATGTGCCCAGCCCCAGCTGCTGCTGCCATTGTTTGCAGCCCGCTGCAGCCACCAGGAAGAGCCATGCTCTCCTCATTTGAATTTGCCCAGGGAGGGGGCCTCCAAAATGGTAGCTCTGCCATGAACTCTGATTAGCAGGACCACCAATGACCGAGCCTCCATATTGGTTGGAGGCCCCTCCTCCTCTCTCAAATTCAAATGTGGGCAGCAGGCGTTGGTGTGCTGCTCTTCCGAGTGACTCTGACTCTAGTGCTGGTGGCAGCAGCTGCAGTGGTTCATGGCTCTAGGGGCAATGGCAGTGGTGCAGAGGGAGCAGATAGCATGGCATGAAGCTGGGCCGGGGAATGGGGGACATGCGGAGTGAAAGTTTATTTGAATGAGACCCACCATAAAAACCTGCACTGGGGCCCATCTTTTTGTTTTTCTGCCACTGTCAGGTAGAGGAGATGAGGGGCCCAGATCAGGTGAGGCCCAGTCCACATTTGGTGACCTTGCTGACTACTAAATCTGCCACTGACTCTGGGTAAAATCCTGTCTCCGTTGATCTCAGTGGGGCCAAGATTTCATCCTCTGACTTTGTCACAGTCACTGACTGGAGTTCCTCCAGATTAATGCCATGGTAACTTAGATTAGCATTTTACCCATAAATACCTCAAATCTGAATTGAGAGCCAGATTCTGCCTGCATTACTCATGTTGAGTAGTACCTTAATCCCCAAGTAGTCCCATTGAAATCAGCAGGTCTGCTCAAAGAGTAAGGTGCACAATGTGAGTAAAGTGTGGCAGAATCTGGCCCTTCCTACCCAGGAAGTGCAAGTATGGGATGTGGGGGAAATGTCACTCAGGGTTTATTTTAAAAGATGAATACCTCTGATTTTCCCTTTAGTTTTCATAAGAGCTGTAATTATCCTGAAAATATGAATTTCTGTTATCATATAGCTATTTAAATCCTCTGATATAAGGACTAATTACTTGACAAAGAGAATGTCATTCTTTAATAAATTAAGTCATTTTTTATTTAGGAGAATTAACCTCAGGATTTGCTTTGTAAAGCCCTTATTAGTTAAACTTCTGGAGCTCTGCAGTCAGCGTTAAGTTGTGTGGTCTGTCTTATCATTGTTTTTTGCATCCCTTAAATTCAGGAGACATTATAAGGGTGTGGCTTTTTCCATTAAAGGCTGCTTTGGGCAACACTAATCCAAAACCCATTTTGTTACGCTAGCAGCCAAAGGCCTTGTAATAATAATTCCTGTCTGGCACCATAACAAGCAACTTCACTTAAATCTTCACTCACTCTATCTCTGTAGGGGTGGTAAAATCAAAAACAATTCTTCTGGGAAGTTGTTGGTTTGTTTTTTTTTTAATCACGCATGGGATTGTAAAGGAAGAATCCAAGAAAGGAATGAAAATAGATTACACCACAATCACAGACAGAAAACAGCCAAATGTTTGCTTTTCATTGCATTTTCTTTCTTTCTTTCATTAAACTTAGTTGTAAATTGCTCGGGGGGTGGGGGGGTGGGAGGCAGGGGGCTCGGGCCTGTCTTGCTGTAAGTCTGTAAAATGCCTAGGACCTTTTGGACTCAGATAGATGAACATACTGTTGCTCTGCACCTTAAGTCCAAAAAACTTGTGTGCAAATTGTTCCCATTTTTATTTCGTAGCTTGTTGCACCCACACTGTGCTGATGTAAATGACAGCACAAGGTGCAGGGTAATAGTGAATTGGTGAATATAAATATATATAAATAAATAAAATTTCTGGCTAGTGAATGTATAATTGTAGCTGTTGAAATAATAGTCCAGGGTGGCCAAACTTACTGACCCTCTGAGCCGCATATGATAACATTCAGAAGTTCGAGAGCTGGGCGTGCATGCTGGGGCTCAGGGCTTCTGCCCTGTGGTAGGGTGGTGGAGCTAGGGATTTCCGCCCTACAGGGAGGGGGTCTCGGGGCTTCTGCCCTACAGGGAGGGGGTCCCATGGGAGGCAGCTGCTGGGACATGTGGCTTCAGCCCCGCTTCTGTTGAAGCACCCAGACCCACCAGGTGTGCCCTGTGGGGCTGAAACCCCAAGCCCCAGCAGATATCTCCGACAGGGCTGAAGTCCCTAGACCACCATCCCCGCTGAGCAGAAGTCCCTAGCCCCACCACCTCCCCCCAGTCTGGTAGGTGGAGAAAGAGGGTGGGGCATGAAGGGCTCCGTGAGCCACACTTTAACTATAAAAAAGCCACATGTTTTGGTCACCCCTGTAATAAACCTTCACCCACTGCCTCACCTTTGTCATACATTAGCACTTTTCAGCTCTTACCCTTGCCCTAAGAACAATCAATATGACCAAGGGGACAAAGAAGTTTGTCTTTTGGAGAGGTAACGTAATTAAGATTTTGGCGATGGGTTTCAAAAGTACTTGAGGGATTTAGGAGCACAATCCTAAATCCCCAAGGCACTTTTGAAACTCTCCCCCATAATATTAATTTAATCTTATTAAAAATTGTATCCAGATGGTAATCCAAAACTAATGGGTTTACAGCAGGGATGGCCTTTTCCCTAACCTTGAAGGAGGGTCACTGGCATTAAATTCAAATAGCTTTCCTTTTGTGCTGCAAAGTATCCACAGACAAGGAGGCACCAGGCTAGAAGTGGGTAACTCTCCCCCAGTCAATCCTCCAAGGCACTTGACATCCCTCCCACCGCAATCCAGGTGATTGCTGATGCTGTGGTTAATGAATCTTGAGTTTTTACAAGAACAGACAAAAGTTGAACAGCACATTATGCTCTTTGCCAGCTGAACACTCCTGAAACCACCCCGCCCTGGGCACTGGAAAATGGTCCCTGAGAATGTCCCTGCTGCAGTTTATAAATAAGTGACCCAAAAACCAATAGCCCATCCCACCCCCAACATTAATCTGTTTTCAGAACTACAATGTGGCAGTTGCAAGCTCATTGGAGCAGGGATCATGTCTTCTTTCTTTTTTTAACTTCTCTGTAAAATGCTTTGCACATTGTTGGTGATAAATAATTAATGAACAAAAATTATGAAATAATAATTAAAAAATAATCCAGCCTACAAAATTCTTTTCTAAAGGGGAAATAATTCACCTGTTGAATCCAGAGCTTCCTGATAGCTATTTGGACAGGACGTTACTAATTGTACAGCACAGATGATATTTATACAAAGAATGGAGAACTGTTCTCATTTACACACATTCACAGTTTTTACTGAATTTCCCCCCAAAATTCCCAAGTTTTGAAAAAGCAGATATTTGGGTTTTACCCTAAATTTTGCAAGTCCATGGATCCAGCTCCCCACTCACAGAGTCCTGCCAGACGGCACAGCACATTTGTGCAGAAAAGGGTAACTACTGGTTGGCAGCTGCTGTGTCCTTATGGTTCTCACGTAGCATTTGCTGATGTTAACATTCTCCATCTCTTATTCTCTGCCTATCAACAAGCTCCTCTGGGTTTTCCCGGTTCTGTTTCAACTGATTTGCAGTTCAGCTTTCCTTATAAACACAAGACCCTATAACGGCTAGACCTTGGCCCTGCATCTCTCCCTGGTGGTCCACCATGGCACTGTGGGCATCCCTGCCTCAGTTTTCCTTTGTAGATTCAGAGATGCAACCTAAATTCATCCGTCTTCATCTGTAACTCCACTCCTTCCACTGTGTTACTTGTGTCTTTCCCCTTCCAGGACTGAAAGGTGTCTAGCCCCACTCAAGCCCCACCTGTCCCCTTAGTGGCTGTGGCGCTTCAGTCAATAGTACCAGGAGTTTCCCTCAGGGCCTCTCTTAACCCTCTTTTCGACATTGGCCCTTTGCAGGTTCCCTCCCTTCTTTGTTCATGAGGGCAGAAGTAGAGTAAGTTAAAGCAGGAATACCAAGGCAAAGTCCAATATTCCTGTTTTTGTTGCCACCCCATATCAGGTCTTGGCAATCTCTATCCCCATCTGTGCTGGGAGTGGGTAGGGGGACCCAGGCCTGCCCTCTCCACTGGGTCCAACCTGAGTGGTGTAGTCAGAGACTTGTTTATTTAAATCTCCTACCACTTCTCTGGGCTGCTTCCTACCTTGGATCCTCACAGGTATCTTCCCCCTCGTAATCTTTTGTGCCTCAGACTGAGTGTTTTTTTCTGGGCCACTTCCTCTGGTCTGACCTTGTGGAACCCCTTCACTGTGGCTCTCTGTCTGGTGGCAGCCATCTCATTCTGGCTCAGTTGCAGCCTATTTATCCTTCCTGTTGTTAGCCTGCCCATAGCTGCAGCTAAGGAGGCTCCCTTTTTAAGCCTTTTATTGTCCATTCCCTTGTACGGTCTATATACCCCATCACAGACCTGATCCTGCAGTGTACACAAGCAGTCCCAAATGAGCCAGATTTATCCACTGTGTTACACCACCAATGAATTTCACCCATTCTCCTCAGTGGAACTACTCACATGTGTAGGAACTACAGGTATGGGCCCACAGTTTCCTTATTATAGTAATCTCTATTGACTGTAAGTTAACTTGATTAGACACCAACAGTTGGCAAACGCAAACATTTTTTTTAAAGAGTAAATTTGCATATCATGTAGGCTTTTCTGATCCTTGCCCAACTTCAGGATGAATCTCTTTATGATGTACAGTCTCCACTGGGGCGTGGCAAGAGGTATCAATATCACACATGTACTTGCCTAACTTGTGGGGAACAAGCATTGTGTGGAGTGAGAGATGGATGTGTTTATCCAGGTGAGCTATTAACTGAAACATATTGATTCTCCTGAGCTTAAGGTTATCTTTTACAGCATGCCAGGCATGCTTCTTATGAAAAGACACACATTATTCCTACATTCTTCCACAATGACACGATCTGTGTGACCGATAGTGACAGTTAATCCAGTATCAGTGATGGTAGCATCCTGATCTTGAATACTTCCTCTCTCTAAAGCTTCAAGTCATGGTGAGTGAGCTTCCTATAACCTAGCTCTCATTCAGGGGCCTCATAAACCCTTCACTCTCTCCCTCACATAATTATTATTTAACGATTACTCTGTTCCTATGCAAATGCCTGGTTAAGATTTTCTGGAGCAGCTACACTTTAAAGAAAAAAAGTAAAGCAATTGTGGAGTGGGACAAAATTGGATTAGCTTCTGCCACCAATTACTGAAGAATGCAGAAAGTTCGATGCTTCAAGCTGGAAATAAGGCTGTTATTTCACAAAGGCTGGAATGTTCAGTATTGTTGAACTCTAGCAATAGCACAAACCAACCAGCAAACAAAAATGACAATATCTCTTGCTCTTGGCTTACCAGCAATATCTTAGAGCAAATGAGGACTTGGCAAGTTTTTGCCCGAATTCACACTTCTGTCCTTAGGTTAACGTGCTGTAGCATTTAAAAGGGATGAAAATAATAGGGTTTTACTTTTAAGACCTGATCCATAGTGCATTGAAGTCAGTAGAAAGATTCCTATTGACTTCCATGGGCTTTGGTTCAGGCCCCTTTAGAGAGAATTCTGGTGGCAACGTAATTTTTCTCCTGCTGGAGAAAATTAGAACAGATAAAAAATGTAAATGTTAAATAAATTCATCAATATTTTTACAAATAACCCCAGTGAGTTTGCTCCACTGTTTTATTATTGTTGGGAACATATTTTTTGTTGTTCAAACTCGTCAAATAAACCCCAGTTTATTCATGAAAACGTTTGCAAATCCTAAAAGTTTCGCAAACTTTAGCATGAAGGAGGATTCATCTGGAAAGTCATACCAGAAGTGTATTATTTTTATTCATCGTTCTTCAGTTTCTTGTGGAAAGAGTTTCACGCATCCATTTGGTGGCAGAAATTATATCTAAGATTTATGACTCAGGTGACAAATTACATACTACAAATAAGAAATGGGAGTGGACAACAAATAGTCAATGACATAGTTTGCAGGCGCCCCATACGCTAGAATTTGAATGCATAAACTTTCTGTTAGACTCCAGGGGTACATACTCGGGGTAGCTATCCCGTGTCACTACTCGCCGATGCCTACGCTACCGCAGCCTCACTGCTAACGTGAATGGAGCTAGTGCAAGTGTGTCTATACAAGCTGGGAATCACACCTCCAGCTCCAAATGTACATCTAGCCATAGATTCAAGTGGATATTTCTCATCCTCATGTTTGGGACAGAGAGCTAGGCATTACAATGGGAGGAGCTAAAATAAAATATTTCCCTTTGCATAGTAAGGCTCACCCCATGGCTGAAGTCTTGTGCGCTGTTCACACCTGGACATGTCTCCAGGGTACCACATATCTGTACGTCATGTCACGACAGAAACTTTGCTGTTCAATGTCCTAATGTCATGTTGTTATTTACTTGGTGGCTGTGTGAAGTGCCAGTCAGTGGGGAAGTGGACTTTCAAGCAATTGAAAAGGGTAGTAAGTACCACTGCTTTATGGTATCCCTAAACTATAAGAAGCAGCAGCATAGGTAAGGAGGTGAGAAAGAAGAAACTTTATAGATATGTCTGAATTTTGTTTCTATTAGAAATATTATTTTATAGTACAGAATTCATGTCAAATAAAATAAACTCCATATTGAATAGCCACTGAAAAGGCAAGCACACATGGGTGCAAAAGGAATTTCAGGTAGAACTGAAAGACGGACTGGATTGTTTTATAATCATAAATAGAATTTGTGGCTATGGAATCTACAATAACAATAAAAGTAAACAAATTTCATTATTTCTTCACTCTAGGAGGTCAGAAAGGAATTTCACACACCCCTCCCCCATCCTCAGCATTGCACAATAGGCTGGGTGCATCACTGTGTTTTTTCTCACAAGCATCAACTGCCGGAAACAGATACTGAGCTTGATGGACCAGTGATCTAACTTAGCATGGCAAATCCCACATGCCAACCTCCTACACAACATGGTCACATGCATGCCATCGTGTTACATAATAATCGCATTAATAGATGTTTATCAAAAATGGCTTTTCCCCCTTTATTAGTTCATATTCGTTATTCTTTGATGATTCATCCAAAAGTGCTGCTTCTGCACCAGCTCTGGGCCAGGCAGGTGGCCTTCCTTCTGGGGGCCTCACAGCACGTGAAACAAATCCAAGCAGCAAGAATGTTCGGATAGCGCAATAGGAAGAACGCACTCCCATAACACAGAAACACAGACTTTCACTCTTTCTCTTTAGTGCTGTGCAAAGGATGTACATGTAAGTAAAGAAGATTCCTAGTGAAAATGAATATTCCGCTATGAGAATCAGGATTGACGCTGATTTCAACTGCAGACATTGGCACGGAAAGAAATTATTTTTCAAACCCCAAAGCTTCCCCTGCTAAAGCAGTTAAGGTTGTATTTTCATGCTAGAAGGAAAAAGTGATGAAAAGTTCTTAAAACTGAAGAAACAAAATCCTTGATTCTTATCCAAAGTTCTGCAAAACAAGATCCCATATGCTAATGGCTTGGCTTAGGAAGAGGGATAAAATGGGTACATCTTTCTGTCTCGCTTTTTTCTCCCTTTCATGCCTTTATTATTTTGTATTTCAGTTTTTTAAATTAGTCTCCGCAAGGACATTTGTTGAAACTTTGATTTTATGGAATTTTTAGACTTGTTCTTAGTTCATAAGAATCACATGCTTTATTAATTGTGGTTTTGTGCGTGTATGTGGGGCGCCACTGAGGGCCTCTGTCCAATTTTAATATGTCTTGCTACGTTTGCTCATTTATAAGTTTTATACATTTATGTTGCCTTTCCCTTCACATACTAAATTGTATGCTCTTTTGGATAGGATCTGTCTTATTTATATGTGTGTAGCGTGCCTAGCACAAAGGGGCCCTGAGCCCTGATTAGAACCTCTGTGCACAACTAGAAAACCAATAAATAAACAGTAATAATCATGTAGCCATTATGGTATGTTGTTATTATTTGTACTGCAGTAGGAAAGGACTCCATTGTTGTAGGTGCTGTATAAAAAAATTGTACAAGATAGCCTCTGCCTCAGAAAGGTTGCAGTCTAACTAGACTAGACAGAAAGAGTACCAGATATTCTGAGTCCCACTCCAGTGCCTTAACCAAAAAATGGTCCTTCCTCTTGTTTTATAAGCAAAACAAATAGCTCAGAAATGAATTTAGACCCTGTTTCTGCACAAGTAACTTTACACCCACGAATAGTCCCATTGGTGACTTAACTACTGAAGATCTTAAAAGAGCTTAATTTTTGTCCTGAAAATTCAGAGCTTGAAATGAATTGGGCAAAAAAAGCACACTGCAATTAAGAGATGAAGCAGACAGGCAACATTTCTGAACATTCTTGAAAATCCAAGTAACACAGGCAAAAATCCTAGACTCAACTTGCTGAACCTTATATCTCTTAGGACAGTTGGGATTACCCCTCCGCCCCCCAAGGTATCTTAGATAAACTCGAAGGAAAAATACTCCAGAGCTTCTATGTCCTATCCTTTTATTGTTTCTGGATTCTCTAATAATTATATAGATGCAGACCAGTGCTAATTTTGTAAGGCTTTGCTTCTGTATGCAAACTAAAATAATTAAGGAAATCAGATCCATCGACTGCTACAGTGTGTAAACTGATGACATGCAGAGTTTCAGAAGGAATTTCCTCCCCATTAATAGCATTGCACTGCAGGCAATGAGCATCATGGGATTTTAATTATCTCCCCATGGAACATCAGGTATTCAAGCATCAAATGCTGGTCACTGCTGGAGGCCGGAAACCAGACTAATTGAACGAACAGTCTGATCTGGAATGAAAAATCCTGTTTGCTTATGTGGAGGGATTTGTTGGATATTTATTAAAGCCTTGCCAACATCTTCATCAGGTTTGGCCTCATCCTTCAAGCTAGGGACCAGTGGACTTCTGTAACCAATGCTTGAGGTGTCTCACATTCTGAGCCAAAATCCTACGATCTGTTGGTAATATTGTTTTAAGGAGCGGAAACCCAAGTCTGATGCTTAAACAGCCTTCACAGCTGGCCCATTGATCCCAAAGATGGTAAAACTTGGTATCTAAAGATGTTGAAGAGGGGATTTATATTTACTCCTCAGAAGATGCAAGATGCGGAGCTGTCACAAGGTGGAAAAGGAGAACTCATGCAAATAAGCTCCTAACCCCTGAATACAGCATTCTCCCCTCTCTGGTCCCTTTCTCAGCCCCTGAATATTACTATGTTGCTGACACTTTAGTAATCCATTCATAGATACTACAGTGGGAGAGACAGGACCTAGGATCAAGTCTCTGTTAAAAAAAAAAGTCTTTATAAGAGGTTTGGGTAGAAGGTGTCTGGAAATGGCTTAGTCTTGATGTCATTGAAGGCGGCCGATATTTCATGCCCATAAGAACACAAAGAAGCCAACCCCCTTCACTACCTCAATATTTTCATGTCCAATTCTTAAGATGGTTAGAATGGCTCTTTCCTAAATGTCTTCATCAGTTAGGTATGGGATTTAACATTAACTTCAGCCACTTACTATACTAGCTCCATAGAAGCTTCTCGGACTCTTCACTGAGCCATGAGAAAGACTGAAACACCTGTTTCCGCCCTCAACACAAATGCTATCATTATAGTCATCAAAAGTACAGATGGGCCCAAGCTGCAAAATTCAGACCTGAGTCTGAATTCCAAACTTGGTAAAGTTCAGAGTTGGCTGGTCCTGCGATTTTGGTTTATGTTACAAAGAAATGCTTACATTTGGATCCAGAACCAGTATCATATTTTGACCTCCCTCCAAAGTATGAAGCCATTCAGAACCTAGTTCACGGTTTGGGTCCATTTTTAATTAAAGGTATGAATATTAGTCTATGAACAGATCATGTAAAACAGTAATGGCTTGTCAAATCTGGCATCTGATGTCAAAAGGTTCTATTGTGCTTTGTTGTTTCTATAACTCCTTGAACTTTCACTTCTTGAACTGCATAGTTGAACTACACAGACTGTATAGTAAGTCCTCAGGAAAACTTGCTTCTAGAAATTTCACAAGATATACTTGTGACAGATATATCAATTTCCTGCAATATCTTGCGGAGATCTTACTGTATTAAGTTTATGTATGATTGTGGGCCAGGGACCGTATGTACTTCCATATGGAAGGGTAACCACAACCCCTCCAGGAACTAATAGTGCGGGGTGGTTAGGCAAAGTCACTCAGGTTGAAATACCACCAGAGATCCACCACCACCTAGAGAGAGACTCACATATACTGGCTGAACTGAATTACCTGGGGACCAACAGACAAAGAAAGGACTTTTGTATAAATAACCTGAGTTTAGACTGACATAGGACCTTCATTTTGATCCAGCAAACGGACAAGACTCCCTGTCCAAGGGGAGGGCCCCGATCTTGGCACTGACCAGAGCTATTGTGTAAATGGTGGGAGGGGGTGATCTGTGGTAAGCTTATTACCATGCATGTAGGTTATTTTATTGTTTTTAATATGTTTTTTCTATAGTTATTTTACCTTAAGAATAAATGTGCTTGCTTAGAAAGAGCCATGTGATATCTTAACAGTGGCAACTATAAATGCTAAAAGAGTCCCAAAGGTGTTTTTTTGGTGTAGAATAGTTATTAATCAATCCCTAGATTGCCCATTCCTGGCCAGGACTTAGGGAGACCCTGTGTGGTGACACTAGATAGCAATGACTGTGATAGCTGTGTTAGTCTAGGAGCTAAAGAGCTAGAGAAAACTACAGGGTTTTGCTTGCATCCAGCAGCCTCAGTAAAGAATCCCCATAATGTTCATTACAATTAGAGCTGGCAATAACAAAAACAAAAAAGCCTTTTCCCCTGTGAAAGAATTCAACTTTCTGGAGGAAATTCAAATAATAGAAAAATTCATCTGAAACTGAAATATTTTGGCCAAAAACTGAAATATTTTGATTTGGAAATGCTGTGCCCATGTCTTAAGTTCCCATTCTCACCTATAGGCATAGTTGAACTAGTTGTTCAAGATGCACCATGATCTCGCTGTGACAGACTGACAATGTCCTGTAATATACTGAACAAAACTTATGGAATTAAAGTAAATATTTAGTGAGTTAAGTTAAACCTTATTGAATTAGGTTAAATACTTTTGGGGTTCATTGTATTACAGTGCAACTGGGTATGTGTTATTGTGACATTCTATGTACTTTCTCTAGTAGGGTGGGGAGATGCTAATGAACTTCCTCACTTGTCAGCCTATGAAGCCCTGCCAGGGAGATAGACATGTACTAGTTCAAACTGAATTCTCCAAAGACCGACAAAGAAAAGACGAGATTAGACCAACTCGGGGCCTTCTTCCTGATCCAGCAAATGGACAAGGCCTCTGGTCCAGGAAGGGACCCGATCCTGAGGTCTCATAAGACTGTGTGCTTGTTCTGAGCTGAAGCTCTGTTGAACTTGTGACCACAAGGAAGCCCACAGGGTGGGGTGTTGAAAGACTGCTCTTGCCTGAGCCCATGTGAGAGCTGGAATGAACTCTGGTAAGGTTATAAGTTTGTGGGCAGGTTCTTTCATTTTTTAAAATACGTTTTCACTTTAATGCTTTCACCCTAAGAATAAAGTGGGCTCACTTAGAAAACTCTGTGTGGTAACTTAAATCTGTAGTAATCACTCTGTTATCAGTCTCTGAAGAGAAAGCAGGCAGGTCTTTTTAGGCTGACTGTCTAACAGCCATGGAGCTGGAAGCCTGAGGGTTAGGTGCCCTTGCTGAACCACTGAGGGGAAATACAGGGATAGCGGCCCTGAACTGTGACACGACCCTGTTGGACAGGAGAAGTGGTGCATCGCAGGAGTCTGTGGCCTTGGTGTATTGTAGAAGATACAGTGTAACGGGGGAGCTCAGCCAAAGAGGATAATGGGGAGGTGAGGCAGCCCAACTAAAGCACCCGTGGCACACAGCAGCCGCATTTACAAATAGAAATATTTCAACTTTGGGGCCTTCAATTTTCCAATGAAAAATTGAAATTTTCCATGGATTGTTTTTGCAAAAATATTCACTTAGTTGAAAACCCAATTTTCTGTTGAAACCCAGTTTTGGTGGACAATTTTTGACTTGTTCTAATTATAACCGAACTGGGGCACAACCAGAATTTTCATCAGGAGGGGACCCAGATCCAAACTTTCTCCCTTTCCGTCTCCTCCTGCACTCAGCCCCATTCTCTCCCCCACTGCCTCTGCACGCTACCCCTGCATGCAGCTGTACACACACACTCCCCTCCCACTGCCTCACATGTGCCCCAAGCTCTTCTCCCAAATTTACCCCGCACCCAGCTCTGAGTTTTCCTTGCCCCACACCTAGCCCTGAGCTCGTCCCCCTACACTCCCTTGCACCCTGCTCTGAGCTCTCACCCATCTCCGTGGCCTTCCCACCCCACACACCGCCCTGGGCTCTTACCCAAAGATGTGGTCAGGCTGAAGAGCATCATCCCCAGGAGATACCAGGCCGTTCTGGCTCCATCCAGACCTCCTTCTGCATCTCTTTGTCCCCAGGAAGCACCAATAGTCCAGATCCAATTCTCCTACCCCCCTCTCCTGGGCACTGGGGGTTCCTGGTGCCCCCTGCTTAGCTTCTCCCTGGGGACTAAGGGTGCCCAGTGTTCATGGGCACCAGAAGGACTACAAAGGAAGGGGGCCAAACAGGTGTACAGGGGTCACAATGCCACTCAAATTAGGCCCAGCCACCCCTCTATCCTGACAGAGGGGCAGCTGGGCAAAATTTGAAAAAGTGGCATTGCAGATCTGGCGTACAGGATTGCAGCACCACTCAGATTTGGCCCAGTTGATCCCCCATCATGATGGAGGGGTAGCCGGGCCAAATTTCCAGCTCCAGTCGGGGGTTAAGGCAGGGGCCTGGATCCCCTGACTCCACCCCTCAATTGTGACCCTGCGATTGATTCAGTCTCTTGTCTCCTGTGAAAAATGCCGAAGAAATAAGAGCTACAAGAGCCACTCTGGTAAATGGCCTGAATTTGCTGACCTCCCGAACACACTACAAAACCCATCTGTTTAAGCCTGCCTTGGCAAAGGGCTGAGGCTGCTGAGGGTGAGGTTTCTCTCTGGTGAGAAACTGCCGTGAGGTGAGTAGGTTAAGTCATATTGTGCTGACGACAGGAAGGAAAAGTGCTAACACTGCTCTGAATGATTTATAATTTTTAACTCTGGTGTTATTGTGTTTTTTAATGTACGCTAAGGGCACCTAAAGCTTTGGAAATGTGCCTCTTGGGGTGGAGTTTCTTTTACACTGAAATCTAAATAAACTATATTGAAATTCCGGCGGGAAAACAGGAATATTTACAGCAGAGAAACCTACTGTATAAGATCATACATGTCTGATTCACAGTGTGTGCTATGTGGTAGCCCAAGGAAATGCAACAATTGAATTATTTAAAAATTATTAAATTAGCACTTAATTAGATCTCACTTTTTATTTAACTCATTTTATTCTGTAGGTAGAAATATAATTTAATTGCAATAGACTGATCAGAATAAGAAATTAAACTCAAACAATTATTTAAATATAGCCCCAGAGTGCACTATAATTTAGGACTGTCTGATGTATTGGGCTTTTTTATAATATAACATTAAAACTAATGGGTAATTTGTAGGGTGCATACATATGAAACAAATTAATTCTAAGGCCCAATTTTTACTGTATATCATGAAACAGAATGCTGCATCTATATTCATATAACACCACTGAGCAACAGTACTTTGAAAACTAGACAAGAATTCCACTTAATCTTACATTATGTCTAAAATGAAATACACAAGGGGGTAATTGTTGTTGTTGTCATAAGTGTTTTAATCAGTATTGCATCTGGCAAGACCTATGAAGGGCTTAGAACCCTTTCCTTATTCCAAACACAGAAGTCTGGGTTAATTTGGCCTACTTTCAACTTGCCACCTGGTATTTCTATTGACCTGCACTGTCCTCTAGTTTTGGCTGTTGTATTAAAAATATAGGAGGGGGAGCCAGTTTAAAATCTGGTTTTGTTCCACTGATTGCCTCACTCAGTCACAGCACTGTCAGGCCTTCTGTTACTCTTTGGACCCCTGAAACTTCATTAATTTCCATTTCAGGTGGATGGCCCCTTCCCTAAAAAGGGCTCCTACATAAGAACCTGATCCTTCAAGGGAATGAGCACCTGGTGACAAGTACTGAGTGCTTTCCATACTCACTGACCTCAATGGGAGATAAATGCACTCAAACAGGACCAAGCCCTAATGGCCTGATTTTCAGAAGTGCTGAGCAATCTCATTTCCCACGAAAGTTAACTGAATGGCAGGAGTTCAGTGAGTTTGGAAGCCAGCCCATAAGATTTCAAGCGTTAATGAGCAAAAAATGAAAATAAACCAACCTAACCAAACCAAAAAATCTTAATATTTTGCCTAATTTCCTGTATTCTTATTATTTTCAGTTAAATGAATGTCAAAATAAAGTGTGTGTGCTTTTGAAGTACTAAATTAAAAAGTACACAGTCACAATTAGCCCTGTCCCAGTTTAGAGAGATGGGAAATGAAACTGGTGTAACAGAGGCATAGTGAAGTTTGGGTATAAAAAATAAAACTGCTGACTGAAAAAATAACACCCCCCCCCACACACACACACACTATTTTCTTTTCTTCAGACTTCACTGCCATAATGGGATTATGGCTCCACAAAGGGCACACCAAGGTAAAGTTCATGTCATCCAGAAATGGGAGCAAGCAGTTTTCACAAAAAGACAAAAATAGCCTGTTACCTAAGAGCTGAGCAGCTCAGCTGTTTGTTTTTTACAAAAAGAGGAAAGGGAGCAAATATAGACTGATCTGGCTTCTGGTCTGTCTCCACTCTTGATCCTACAGTCTTTCTTTTATATATGATATGAAATTCATTTTCCTGGCAAATGAGAACACCATGGAAATTTTTGTCATCGACAAGGGTCGAGGGCAGGCTAGAATGAATAATTTAATGGGACTTCTTCATCTCTAAATTCTACCACTTCGTGAAATTCTGTGAGGAGCTGTTGGATTCATTTTGTAGCATCTCAGTGGCCAGCTTCTGAAATATGGTGTGAAAATCTGTATAGGGAAAATACTATATTGTTATCAAAAAGAAAAGGAGTACTTGCGGCACCCTAGAGACTAACCAGTTTATTTGAGCATAAGCTTTCGTGAGCTACAGCTCACTTCATCGGAATGCATCCGATGAAGTGAGCTGTAGCTCACGAAAGCTTATGCTCAAATAAATTGGTTAGTCTCTAAGGTGCCGCAAGTACTCCTTTTCTTTTTGCGAATACAGACTAACACGGCTGCTACTCTGAAACCTATATTGTTATCGTTATTTGTTTGTTTAGTGCTAAAAATGTGTACAAGGCATAAAACATAAAGACAGCCCTTACCCCAACAGGCTTAGAGTCAGATCCATGCACATGTACCATCATACCAGTGTGAAATTACATTGACGTCAGTAGTCTCCTCATAGGTGCAGGGATCCCTCCATGCTGAGCATTTGTAGGTTCAGGGTCTGAAAGACAGACACAGAGATGACATGAAGGCCTTGAAAATGCAGAGGAGGGAAGAACTTGAGGTCTGTTTTTTTAAAAAACGTACTTGTTTTAAACTCACTTCTGTGGGCAGCATGGGCAATGAGTCTGAGGAAGGATTTGCACAAGGGGAGTCTGGTTTCTGTGTTCTCCCGGCCGTGCACAGGAGGGAAACTGACTTGAAGTGAAGAAAATTGGGGTAATCCTCACAACCATAGTTCAGCTTCTGGTTGGGCTTCACCTAATCCATGTAATCTGAGGCTCTTTAAAGGGCTTCCCAGGATGAGTCCTGTTTGAAATACAAAGGGTAGGTGGTTTTAAAAGGGCAAAAACTGTTTATCTTTATTAACTGTAAATTACTGAAGCCCTGAATTATGGACATTAATAGAACAAAACTACAACACTCATAGTACCACTGTAAAAGAAACATTCCAGAAAAGTGGGGAAACTCTTGAGAAAAAATAATGAATATAGATAACTTAAACCCCTTCCCCCACTGCCATTAGCAATACCAGAAGAATGAAAATCTTATTTGCATCCTGTCTGATAGATCAAAAGATCAAGCTAATTAAGTAGCTGTTATTGTTAGGAATGCCTTTTAGAAATGAAACATTAAATTGTATTTAGCACTCAACACCTACACACCAAAATACATAACCCAGATGAGCTAATCTTTAAGACTGGAGTAGAAATGAGCTAATGTTGTTAGGGGATTGTATGCACAATATGGCAAGAGATCAATAAGGATGGAGAAAAAAAACCCACCCCAAACTACTCAGCTGCTAGCAATAAAGAAGCACCAAGTTGCAAAATGCATTAACTATTTCTTTGACTTGTTTCTATTCTATATTCAGTTCAGTTTTATAATGCAGGCTCGCACCTTGGTTCCAGTGCTGCAGCATGTTCATTGCGACAGTATGTTCCTCTGCAATTCAGAGCTGCTGTGTAAAATGTAGTAAAAACATGTTCCCTCTGCAGAATGATAGAAGGACATTTGTAATGCTGGACAGTATGGAAGCTGAACTGACAACATGTTATATGACTTTTTTTAAAAAATCCCAAAACCTAATTTTAGTTTTAAAAGCATGAAGCTGGCCTCAGAAGCCAAGCAACTGAATTTGTGAGCTGTTAAATGTCAGAGCTGACCTCTGGGAGTTTGAGGAGGGATGATGTGGTGAAGGGCAGGCTTCAGGTCATGTTTTATACAAAAAGTTTAATTGTTCTGGCTAGGAAGCAAAAGTGACTCATTTACTTGAAGTGGGTCCCTATCTCCCAATGCAGATTTTGAATGGGGGAGGATATGGCTAGCAATAATATCTTTAAAAGAATTGGACTGGTTTACTTCAGTATTTTAACTACTTCCATACAGATTCATTTGTTTTGGACACATAATTTGATAGTGGTCCAATGATAGCAAAACACAGTGCCTTTGTCACCCTTTTTGAACCCAAACAAGTCTTTTCACTGTGTTTAAAGCAGGGAGCTTTTTTGCCAAAGAAAATTGTATGCTATTGGGCCTTTTCTTAGCCTTTTATTGAAGAATGTTAATTAGTTTATAGCTATATGGACTGTAAAGTCATCATGACACCAAGTTTGTGGTATAGTATTTTCCAGTTGCATTTTCTTTATTGTCTCAGAAACTTTCAAGTCTAGATTAAGCATGTGCATTTTGAATGTGGCTAAAGATGAGTAATGTGAAAATAAATAAATAATCCTTCACTCTTTGCATACCAAGTACAAAACTAAAATAGTGTGGGGATTTTTCGTTTCAACTCAACTTGGCTATGACCTGTTCCACATGCCTTAACTTGCCAAGTTTCTGCCACCTGCTCAGTCTTGGAGTTCCCACTGCCATTACTAATCCACTAGTCCCCCCTCACTCCACTTTAAAATGAAGAGCCACTGACTTGTCCTGCCTCTGAGAGGCCATCTTAGCAGAGTTCAGGAGCTGCAGGATTGGGAGGAGCAGCACACCAATCACAAAGATGGGGGATTTTTAAATGATAATAATGCTTTAGATTAACCACAGTTTAACCACTACTCTAGTGGAAGTCAACAGCAAATCCAACACTGACTTTGTTGGTGCTGGATGAGACTCATATAGTGCCTGTCTCCTGTGAATCTCAACACACTTTATAAACATGAATTAATTAGGCCTCAAAACAATCTCTGTAAGGCAGATAAAATCCATTTTACTGACAGGTAAATTGAGGCACCAGGAGGTTAAACAACTTGTCTAAAAGTACATATCTAACAACAGAACCTTGGAGCTCTAGCCCATTCTCCAAGCCTAACCAGCACTCCACTCTGAGGTTCAAATGCTATGAAATGTGGAGACGAAAAACGAGAAGAGGGATTTGTAGGGTGAAAGTATGAATGAAAGAAAGAGCATGGGATGGTAAAAGCAGCAAATGGACCTGGAAAGTAGTAAAGATGGGGCCAGAACACAAAGAAAAATAGGGCATGTACAAACTAAAAGGGAAGAAAGTAGAAATTTTTCAAAATTTTGTTTGTGACATTTTTCTTTGACGAATAACCCCCCCAAAAAAATGCAGACAAATTATTTTGCTGGAAGTTTTTAGCTCTCTTATATAGAGCTGGTCAAATTTAAGAAATACATTTAAAAAATAAAAAAAATTGCACAATTTGTTACTGGCTTTTTGACCACTGTGTATGGAGGAAACTCCTGAGTTTTTGGTAGCTCTTGGCCACCACAAAATGTGAACAAAGAGCACAATCTAAGAATAATATATGTACAGCATATGCCCAGTATGTCCCTTGTCCTGTACCATTGAAGGCAATGGAAATGTTGTCATTGACTTCCATGGGAGCAAGAACGAGCCCTAAGAGCTTGATTTTTCAACCACTCCATACACAGTACTCCCACTGACTTTTTAATACATGCAACACTGGCAATGTTTAGAGTTGGTTACACAATGGGTGGGGTTTTCAGGGAAATTTCTGACTTTTTGGAGAAAAATTGAAAGCCAAAGATGTTCATCCAAAACCCACAATATTTCAGACAAAAACTTCTGCGTTAAAACCAAGAATTTAAATTTAGAAATGACACCACAGTTCCTTATCAGAGTTACACTTCTGTTTTCTTGTGCCCCCATTCCCTGATAGGCACTGAGTTCTCTGACCAAACTACATCTCCCATGATACATCATTGTCTCCCTGCTTGCTAAGCCATCACAGAGCATTATGGGAGTCCTTGGCCATACTGCTTCATGGGAAATGTAGACCATCCTGGGAACCTGGCCCATAGAGGAAATTGATGGCATGAGGTACCAAAACTGCATCTCCCAGAAGGCACTGCAGCAGGGGTTTTCAGTTTGAGGTTTTGGCTGAATTTTTTTCATTTTGTCTGACACTTTCCAGGGGGAAAAAATCATTTTACTGAAAGCCCAATTTTTCATCAAAAACAAATTTGATGCATTTTTTTGACCAGCCCTTGTAAAGACCCCTGCTTTCCTCTGCTCGATTTTTGCTATAATTTTAAAGTTCGTGAGAAAAGAGGCCTTAATTTGGGTTCCCCAGATGGACTACATCTCCCATGAAGCAGTATGGCCAGGACTCCCATAAAGCACTATGATTGCTCAGCAAGAATGAGAAAATGTAAATAAGACATATGTATGCAAATTAAAAATGGACCCAAGCAGCAAAATTTGCAGCCATAATCATATTTGCCAGCCCATTACAGAGATAAGTGGGGGCCAGTCATAAAGATTTGGTCTGGTTTCCCCAATGTCAGGTGTGCATTAAAGCATGTTGTTGGTGTGAGCCCAAGTGTAGTATAAATGTTTTCATACACCATACCATGCACCTGTACCAAAAAAAAACTGAGTTATCAACTGAAAGGGCATCTGTTAAAAAAGAATACACTATAAAGAAAAAGACACATCTGAGTACATCTTGTCTTATCTCTCTATCTGGCGAGTTCTGTTTGTGCCTGAAAACAGTTTCACTTTGCTGGAGTTTGTTCCCATGAATAGCTTCTTTGATTTCAGTTAGAGCAGGATGCTCAATAAAAATCTGGATCCAAAGCCTTGATCTGGTTTGCAACCTATCATTATAATGGACTGACTCTCAAACTGTGAGCTATTCAGATTCAGTATTTGGAAAGTTCAGAATCTGAGCTGGAGTTCACTCTCACGAAGAGAGAGAGAGTGGTTGCGCAGTTAGAACATGTCCCTAGTCTCTGTTTCCCAGAAGCTGGGAATGAGCAACAGGGGATGGATCACTTGATGATTACCTGTTCTGGTCATTCCTTCCGGGCACCTGGCACTGGCCACTTTCAGAAGACAGGATACTGGGCTAGATGGACCTTTGGTCTGACCCAGTAGGGCCATTCTTATGTTCTTATTAATCTGGGCTGTAGGAGACATGGGTTCAATTCCTGTTCTGCCACAACTATCCTGCATGAACCTGGTCAAGTCACTTAGATTCTCTGTACCTCAGTTCCCCCTCTAAAATAATACTATCCTACTGCATAAGGGTGTTGTGAGGCTAAAGGGGGGACATATAAATTCCTTTATAAAATAATTAGGGATTAATTAGATCTGAAGGTTCAGTTCAGGCCATCACTAATTTTAATCTACAATCCCCTCCAAGTTTTGCTTTAAATGCTGTATTCTCACCCAAAACCTAAAAGTGAAACTCAGTCAAAACCATGTACTTTCATTTAGTTCATATCAAATCATGTGAAACCATAAATCTTCCCAGGTTTGTTCAATAGATTTTATGAACCTAAATCAACCTTTTGATGTACCCAGTCTGAGACTTGTGAATGGAAGAAAATATGAAAACAAGTGAGTTTCCCATTGTTCTAAATTGCATTGTGAACACTTTTCTTGGACTTAGCTGACTCAACACCTCTGAAAAGTGGAGACTGAAATTCTAACCCAGATCCAAAATTCACAACTAGTCCTATTGCCCTGACATGCTGGATTCAAACACCCAGAAACTTTGGAAGCCTCAAAATCAAGAACTGTCAGAGCTGTTCCCTTTCCATTTATTATGTTTTTGACAATATCTGTTAGGATTTTTCACAAGATATTTTTTAACTTTGCTTGTGGCTGCGTATCATTATTTCTCATTCACAACTGGATTCCACATTATTCCCTCCTGACAGGGTTTTATGAACATTTCCTTATGTATAAAAAGCACAAGCCGTAAGAGACCCAATTACATAAGCAAGAATGAATGTGTGCTCTGATATGAGAGAAGCAGGTTGCATTATCTTGATTGCATTTCTTCTGAAGGTGGAACTTGTCTTCCCGACCTCCATCTGCCATTCAAAATCTGCCTGTGAAAAAAAGAATCCCAGAAAAGCCAAATACTGAACTTAGAATATGTCCATACTGCAATCACCAGATGTGATTGTAGCTTGTGAAGACATCCCCCAGCTAGCTTTAATGTAGGTAGTTCAGGTACCAAAGCGGTGATGCCGCAGCAGCCTGGGGTTCTGCATGCCAAAAGAATACTAGCCCAAGTAATTATTCGGTGTTCTGGGCTGGCTTCTACAGCCCACACTGAAGTCTGCACTGCCACAGCTTCGCTGCTCCGGTACCCAGGCCAACTAGATTAAAGCTAGTTCATATATGTCAACATGAGCCGCAGTCACGCTCTGTGATGGCAGTGTAGTCATACCCTTGGACAGTTAAATGCTAGCCCTGAGCTTTGAATGCATACAACTACTCTAAAGCATTAAGTGTTAGCAGCCAATGTTATGAAATGTGGTAAGAAAATGTGCTAATCATAGTGCTAAAGTGCTTGTCCATAACCATCCATGGACATGGTTTCTGGGCTCCTGAACTGAACAAGAAATACAGGATATTTTTGCCCTTCCTTCTTAAGGGTATCACATTGTGTGTTTGCTTCTGTGGATGCCTGCCAGCATCCTGAAAAGGGAGACAGCCCTCACATTAATCTCCTCGCAATGGTTGTTTCATGGATTTGTTTGCTCAAGACTTGTTAAAACTCCTAGTAAAGATACGCTCTCCAAACGTAACTCTACAGGAGAGTGCAGGGGGCTGAGATGATGGATTTACTTGCTCAAGGGGGTGATAAAGTCAGAAGAGTTTAATGATATCTGATGATGAACCTCAATAGGTTCAGTGTTTTGTCCAGGTGAGTACTTAAAAGCTTGGATACTTATTTGGATCTCTTGGCACTGCAAGGTAGAAAGCTCATGGGAACAATCTCTATCCTGAGATTTCTTGTACATCCTGTTTCTCTTCCAGCCAAAAATGAAAGGTGAATGGACTTTCTTGCATTATTTGAGCACTGCCACTACCAGCCTGAATGCAGATATGCACAGGAAAATGAAAAATAATGGGTTAAATTCACCATGGATTACTCAGGCTTCTACTGGCACAGGCAAGGGTGCAGGGCTCTGGATGGAGGATAGCCCAAGTGATGGAGGTTGTGGAGCACAAGGCAACAACTTCCCTCTTCATTGGAGAACCCGTAAGGAATCAGTGCAGCCCATACACTGGGGGCCCCACTGGCCAAGATGTGGATGATGCACTTTTTCAATCAGCACATCTTTCCTGCACCCTTCACCAGCAGGATTTCTATGGAGCCCTGAGCAGAAACTAGAGCTGCTCCCATCTCGTGAAATCTCTAAGGAAAGGCAGCGGTGTAAACACCATGGTGGCAGCAGGCCTCTATAGCTTACTAGGGCCAAGACAGCATCAGGATTTTTTTTTTCTGTAGCTCAAAAGAGATTCGGGTTGAATTTGCGGTAAAGGCTCTGTTCATTCCTTATTTGAGACCAATGCGTTCAACCAGCTTTGGATTTCACATGGCTATTATGAAATTAGTGTCCTGGGTAGCTTTTGTATGAGGTTGCCCTGTTCAATTTGCTTTTATGATCTAATAAAAGACCAGCAAGCACGACTTACATAAGTATACAGAATTTAGAATGGGCTTTTCAAACTATTCAGTAAGCATTTAATATGCCAGCACAGGAAGCATGATTTTATAGAAACTCAACATTGTACCTTGTAATGTGACTTATGCTCATCACTGGTTATTGAATTTAGGTTGCTGTGGACAGGGCACTGAGAATGTCTGTCCTTCCACTGCCTTTCACAATATTGTTATTTATGAGAATGTTGTGAACTATCTAAAGCCTGGTTTATATGAAGTGTTTGGAAAGGCATTTGCAATAACGAATGTGTAGTGGGGGAACGTGGAATTTTATCAAGTAACACAGGAGCAGATACTGTAGGGCAAGGAATTAGGAACAAATGAAAACATCTGACGCCCCGTGTTATTTTAATTCTAAGGAAAGTAGCTCATACTGTGCATGTGACTTTCATTTTTAAACTCTTCCCCCTCCAGTGCAGATGGACAAAAACTTAACATGTTGTTCTTTTTATTTTTTTTCCATGGAAGCGAAGAGCTAATATTTTAGGAAGAGATTTTACAAATGCAATTACAGCAACACACTGTAGTTTAGTTTGCACATGGGTAAACACATGCTTTCACACCAAGGGAAAAGTTTAGCTTGGCACCTGGGACTGAAAAGCATGACTCCAATCTCACTTTAAAGCCAAACCTGCAGAAACTCAAGCCATTTCCAAAAATAACATCAGAATTAGAGACTTGAACCTCCTCAGACTGGTCATGCTGAGAATGATGATCCTGGGGACCAACAAAGCTACTGAGTCCCCTACGGAGACTTTGTGCATGCTGATTTTGTGTTCCAGCCATGCAGAATGAACCATATTTCAGCAACTGAATACAAGAGTAAATGAAATAAATTCAGTTCCTAGGGTTTTTTGTTTGTTGGAAGTATGGACTTGCGTTTTTACTTGCAGTATCATGGCAAGCCTAGTAGAGCAATCAAGGTCCTATAGTAGGTGACACATTGTGAGGGGGAAGTTGATTACCATGGGCTCAGCTGCAGGTTTCCTACAAGCCCTGAGTATCTATCGACATCTATCTTAGGTACTAATATGGCCCCCATTGCTATGGTGTCTGACTGTCTCACAATGCTTAATACATTTAGCCTCACAACATGCCTGTATTATCCTCTCTTTACATATTGGAAATTAAAGGACAGAGAAGCTTAGTGACTTGCCCAATATCACACAGAAATTCTGGTGGAGCAAAGACCTGAACTCAGATTCCCCAGATTGTAGGGTAAGCCCCTAACCACTGAACCAAGTTTACTCTACACGTAGCTGCACTTCCCCAGGTACAGATTTGTCATGTTCTGGGGTGCAATCCGGACCAGGGAGGGGTTGTGTCACTGCCTGCCCTGTAACCCTGGGTGCCTCACAATGCTTTGCTGCTGTAGCTCCTAACCTGGGCTGCTCACCTACCATCATGCAGGTCACACCCTGAGTGTCTGTGGATAGCTGCAGCCCTGGTCCAACAGCTCTGACCCCAGCAGCCTGCCAGCAGCACACAGTCACTGGTTTCTACCAGCCTTGGTTACAAGTAACCAGATGACCCCAACAAACTCCCATCCCGAATTTCCCCCACACTGTGTACCCTGAAGTGTCCAACCATCTCCTGGATGGCTCAGAGAAATAATAAAGTGTATTGCTCCTGTATAGAGACAAAAACCACATCACAGCTTATTAACTTAACAAGGGTGAAATTTCCTTTTATTTAAACACCACTGAGTAGGTTTATAGTAAAAATAAAAAAAAATTTAACAATAGGTCTTAGGTTAAGGGATTCTAAGTAAAAGAAATACAATTAGAAAGGGTTACAAGCAAATAAAAGTGAAAGCACACATCTTAAGGTCTAAAACTTAATCTAGCAAGATATAGGCATTGTTCAAAATGGTGTCTCTCACCAGTCATTCTTTTTCCCAGCCATAGCTAACTTTCCCTCAGTCAGGACCTTCCACAAAAGTATAAGGTGCTAGCTTACCTTGTCTTCTTAGGTGAAAGATCTTTGCCTAAGCAGGTGAACACTTATATTTAGTTCCAGAGACTTCAACCCCCACCTTGGTTGGAGGACCCATCTTTCTCAGCTTACAAGAGCTCCGGCCTCATGTGTCTGTCTAGTGATGGATGCCAAAGATAGCTTCTATCCTTGCTTATATCTTTCAAAGTTCAGTTAACTTGTTTCAAGAGGCAGGATGACCTCATGCTGTTCTTCCCTTCTTGTGGACCTCCCATCTGCTTGCTGATTTTTATGTAAATGGGGCTTCCATTGTTTTTGGACACCTTGTCTAAACTCACTGGAGACAGATATTTAAAGCATGTCTACACTACCAAATTAGGTCAACCTAAATACATCGGCATACAGCCGCTGCAGTAATTAAATTGTTTTTGCATGTCCACACTCCTTATATTGGCAGTGTGAGTCCTCACCTGGGATGCTTGTACCAGTAACAGTCAATATAAGCCACAAAGTGTCTACACTGACACTGTGTCGACCTAACTACATCAACTTTGACTCTACATCTGTTATAGAGGTGGAGTTATTAAATCAGTGCAAGCAACATTTTAGTGTAGACACTTCCATAGTTAGGTCAACATAAACGGCCTTGTGTTGACCTAATTCTGTAGCGTAGATCAGGCCATAGTTGTGACATTCTCTCCTGTCTGGGCAGACTGTAAAGCCTAGTATCAGTGAGTATCCTTATATACTGTTAATACATACATTTCACAATGCTATTAATCACCAGTGGGTCATTAACTTTCAAAAAAGACTTCACTCTATACACTTTTACAATACAGTAATGTAGTATACAATCCGTTGTTTATTGCTTGAGGTTCAGCCCCCTGTCTCTATAGACCAGAAAACCTTTGAAATGGATTCTTCTGAAAAGTAAAACCCAGACAAAGCTTCTCTCTCCTGCTGGGCATGGACGCCATGCTGTCTTCTCCCCCACTTGTTAGTATGAGGTTTGCCTCCACCTGTTGTTAGCTTGTAGGGTCTGTTTACTGCTAATATGTAAATTGACGTAAATACACATTCCTTTGTTTAGGATAGACCTATTTAACAACTCTCCCTGATGTACCTGGTTTACACACATTTTAGTTATAATTCCGGGATGTATTAATAACTCTTAATACCCATTGTGTGCATATATCACACAAGAATATTAATGAGCAGGGAGTTATTAGTCTTCATATGATGCAAGGTGTATTCTGTATAAAAAGTATTACAATGGTGCGTAGGGTGTGAATACATGGGTGCTTAGTGTCACAGGAATGTGATACACAGAGTCACTGTCTGGTTCCTCCCTTTGCTGCAGTGGAGGGAAGTAGTCTGTATCAGCCCTGTATTTGGTGCAGATTACTTCCCCTGGTGCATGGGGAGCTGAGGGGAAGGAGGGGAGCCACAGCTACTTCCACTCCCTGTCCAAATGTTTGATGCAAGTAGCCCACACGAGGAAGGAAGGAAGGAAGCTCTTTTTCGTCCCCTTACTCCCCTGTTCAGGACCATAGCCACAGTCACAAACTGGCCCTCAGTGTTTAGATACTTCCTAGCCTTTATGTGGCATCACAGAGGAGGAGAGGAAGTCAGTATCACTCCTTGTGCATCCCTATAAAGGCCAGCTACATTTGCAGTCCTAGCATACACAGAAGCCAAGGAGCTATGCCCCAGATGCCTCCCCCTAGGAGCAACTGGACAGGTAGAGGCAGGAACAAGACAGACCCTTGAATCCATGCCCCATGTGCCAGCCAGCTGGACACACGGGGGAGGATGCTTCACTCCTGACAGGGGTATTGCAAATTAGCCCGCATCCCATACACAACTGGGGAGCCACCTCTTACTGTGGGCTGTATGCCCACAGCAAAGCCTTGCCCATCATTATTTAACATTTAGTATATTTATCTGGTGGCACAATACGTTTTGATTTTCCCATGTATAGAGATTCTGCTAGGAGAAACAACATAATTCATACTAACTATTACAGATCCTGAGCAGCATAATAAACCAGAGTGATTGATAATATGCATACACCCCTGTGCCTTATTATTCAGCTCTGCATAAAAATGTTTACGGTCTGTTAAGAAAGATGTCCTGACAACCAGAATCAGTGTTTATGAAACTCAAGACCCTGTCCAAGAGCCTCCTAATACAAATTTTCCTCATCAGAGGACTGGTCCCTATAGTTCACCTCTAGGCATTTTCCATCTCAATAGACATTCTGTTTTGCACGTTTCGGTAGCTATTTAAGCTACTTCATAGGAGGGGCAAAAAATAGACCAGAAGGCCTTTCCTAAGGCCAAATCCTGAAGCCCTGACACAGGTGAGTTTTGTCTGCATGAGGACTGACAGTATGCTTGTTTTCCGCATTCTTTCAATACTCCTCTTTATGCTTGGCATTGTTAAGTGGCCCTATACACATCACTTGCTGTTTCCCAAAGCTTGGGCCCACAGCATGAAAAGTAATGACTGTGTGCTAATTATAGGCAAAAAATATGTAACTATTGTGGCTGCACAGAATCCCTATGCTGCAAGTAACATGCCCAGTGTACCGTGTCTCGGGGCAAGGACTGTAAGCCCTTCAGCAGCTAAGCCTTGTAGGCACTAGCTCTAGTGGATCCCAATAACCACTCAGACACATGGCTAAGGGAAAGGTTATTTTAATAGTGCTGGCAGGAAAGGGAAAAGTTGCCAATATCCTAGGTATAGAGGCTTAAGAGTTACAGTTCAAGTGAATAATGGCGGTTCTTATCTAGGTCCCTAGGACAGTCCAACTCAGAGTCAGGACAATTCAGTCCTTGTGCCTGGGTGCCCTTTCCAGTTAGTCTCTATTCAAGCAAATAGGAGCTTGCAGGTTTCCAGGCCAGGCTCAGCTACAGTCTCTCATAGGGCGTAGGGTTGCCAACCTTCCAGAATTGCGCTACAGTCTCCAGGAATTTAAGATTAATATTTAATTAAAGATTATGTCATGTGAGGAAACCTCCAGGAAAGCATCCAACCAAAACTGACAACCCTACATAGGGGCCCCACTGCACTGGCTCCCTGCACAGCTGCTGTTGCTACCCCAAAGTCCCACACAGATCTGCACCCAGTTGTGATGTCTGGCACTCACAGTCTGTTCCACGAGCGACTCTGTCCAAAGTTCCTGGGGGCTTCTCTCCAGCTCCCTGCTGCCAAGCATCTCTCACTCACAGAGAGCCCAGCCACATCGTGGTTCAAGGAAAGGGAAGTGTAGTGGCGAGGACATGGCTGATGGGAGATGTAGTCCGCTGCTTTGCAGATCCATCACAATTGTTTACAGTGCTCCAATATCTTATAGTGTTACTGAATGCACCACTGAATCCAATAAGACCTCTCACATACTTAAAGCTACTTAAATACCTTGCTGAGCCTAAGTGAATTGCCCAAAATCAGGAGATAATGAGTTGCAGATCTGCAGAATCCAGATGTTTTGACTCCCAGTTCTGTGCCTGTGCCTTTCCTTCAATATTATCTTTCCCCTGTTGGAAGTATAGATAGGAATTCAGACTCAGTATCTTTCAAAATGATTTCTGTACTGAAGATGTACGAAATGGTAGAGATAAAAATAATAATGATCAAAACTTTGGCCCCAAGCTAAACATTAACCCCATTCCTTTTTTGAAGTACAAAACATTTCCACTGACTTAAAAATTATTTTGTCATTTTCACATTCATCTTGATTCTGGCCAGGACTTGAATGAGAAGTGCCAAAATACTGTAAGAAAGGATGTTCTTGCAGCTCTAATGAAGGCTTTCACTACTGAAAATCTCACAACAAAAGCTGTTTTCACAAAATGTCCAGTCAGTTTTAAAGGTGACAAGAAGTTTAGACAGTATAAGCCGGATCCCTGACTTCAGTAGAACTGTGCCAATTTACATCGGCTAAGAATCTGGCCCTAAATTTGATTCTAAGTGTTTCCAACCGATGTCTCACCTTGGTATCTAAGGCTAATGAAGGCCCAGCCAGTCATCCTAATTTTTGGGTGCTTCTCCAAATCTGCCTCTTTGCTTTGATTGCTGTCCCTGACTAATTCACATGGAAAGACAGAATGCAACCTGTAAACATTGGATCCCGCTGCGTAATGTGCTGTCGCCAATGGAAATTAAAGGTGCTCACCAGCTTGCAGAATCAATTCCAGTGCTGGATATTTTTAAAGGGATGCTGCAAACTGTGGGCTAGACTGCGACCCGCACTCAAACTGGTAAGCCCTTTATAGTAAGAGAGTGAATGCTCACCAAAGTGAGTAAGGGTTGCACAGTCTAGCTCTGTTGGAACAGTCATCGCACAAGCAGTATGCCTGTCTTTTGCAGAAAAGTGACTTGCTTCATCAACTAGTTTTCCTTGTTAATCACTATGCAACATCATTAGGCCATGTTCACCTGTGAGGTTATACCAGGGACAGATGTGGCCCATTCAGTGGATGAGTTAGAGGAACTGAGGAGAGGTTGAAGAGTTCAGGAAGGCAGAAAGCAGTATGCTTGCGGTATCCTTGAAATAATTGCTTTGTACCTATACCCTGCATCTGTGCCCATTCATAGGAGTAACACATGCCGATTCATGAGAGTAATACATGCAGAATGTTACTTTTTCGGATGCTAAGGAATGTTTTTTGATGGACATAAAACAAGCCAGTAATGAGGACAGAGCAATTTTGGGACAAAAGCTTGAAGAAAAGCAGGATACTGTCACACACCCACAGTACCAGGGCTTATCCACGTCTAATGGCCAGCTCTGGGGTTCATTGTAAATGAACACAGAGATCATGCTTTCTTTGCTGTTTCTAGTGAATTGAATCTGTGGGATAGTGCACCACCTGTCTGATGCGAATACAGTTTTTGTAAACTCACACTGTTCGCCATCAGAGAAAAAACAGAGACTGGATTTTTGTGGCCATCTGAAGTGTATTCTGGCTTCACCCTTTGGTTTACAGAAGCAGCTTGGCAGCCACCAAACACAAATCCCTGGCAAGCGGAGGGGAGCTGGTATTCGCTGCGTTTGTGCTGGAACTCAAAACAAATAGGGAATAATGCAGCTTGTGTGTGCCGAGCAGGCCTGTGATACAAACAAATTTGGACTGTTTTGGAAAATGCTGCCTGGGGAAACTTTACCACTAAACTCTAAAAGAGCTGGAACTAGAAGTGCAAAAAAAAGCAGGACATATTTTAAATCTGTGCAAATGCTATGGGAAAGCTCCAGATTAAATAGTTCTGCACTGGGCAATATGCACCTCTCCAGTGCTTTGTAACATGTTAATATGGTCCGTGTTCCCGTGAAGTATGCAAAATCAGCAAGCACTGGAGAAACATGCTTCTCATTTACTAAGAGATTTTAAAAGGTTGTGTACATTATATAGAGGTCAAACAGAGGAATTTAAAGAGACACACTATCCTGGAAGTAAAATTGTGGTAAGAAAGAGGGTTTGAAATAAAGCCACTGTCAGTTCTTTAAAAGACATTATAAATTGTTTTACATGCCACTAATACCCACAAAAAAATTGGGTTGCCATGCAGATCTTTCTTGGCATAGCTATGGTAAAAAAATTCAAATGGTTCTAATCATGTGTGTGGTTTTTGGACAATCCCTGATCTAAAGCTTTCAAAATACTCACAGGTACAGTAAGTAAATGGGCATATTTTTATCTAAGAGTACCCATCACGGCCAGCCTTTTTAATGGAATCAATGTGTAATATATTTTGAGTCAGGCGGCAAAGACCTGCAGTTCCTACTTCCTGCCAGATCCTCATGGAGCTAGGATCATTCATAATTAGCTGTAGATTTGCCCTTCAATTTTGACTTAGTTGCAGGGAGAGTTTTGCTTCCACAAAAACAGCGTGAAAATTGAGACGTGATTTCAGGATTTGACCCAGATTATTTTCCTTCCATGAGTGGGCACTGCAGTTAGGCTGGACTGAAGTTTTCAATATTTCCTAAGTGACTTAGATCTTCAGGGCCCTAAATTTCATTGAAAGGCAATGGGATTTAGGTTAAGTGCCTAAGTTGCTTTGAAAATGGGATTTGGGCTCCGAAATTATTTTGGCACTGTTGAAAATTTTACTTAAGGACTAAAATTAAACCATTGCAAAGGAGTTTATTTAAAAGTCTTGCAAACATGGTATTTAACAATACATGTGGGTGAGTAGTATGGACACCCAGAACTGGATGCCTACTACAGTATCTAACTCTGGGGGTGGACGGTAGGTTTAGGAAAAGAGGGTGAGAGGGACGGGGTATGTAGTTTATATAACTCAATGAATCTGATGCTGAAGAATGTAAGGAAGTGATTGATAGCACTAAAGCCACTAAGCCAAGGATAACGTGGGCAGGTGCTGCACCAGATTCTTCTATACATTTTTCTGCAACACCGTGCCCAAATCCATAAACCCATCACAAGCACAGATTGGTATTATATCAAACCATGTGTTATTTTGGGAATCTGGACAAATATGTAAGCGACAGTGATTGTTAGGATATAGATATTCAGGCCTGTCTGCAAAGGCCTGTACTTTAAGAATTTAGGTGTATTCTTATCGCTTGGCTAGTTCTAGAAGTATAAAAGAAAGAAATCACTGTCTGCCGGTGTAAGGGCCTTCTCTTACTGTGACAGATTGAGGCCCTGTTCTTAGGCTAAGGCCTTTGGCTAAGCAGCAGAGGCAGCCATAAGCTAGGAAGCGAACAGTCACATCCTCACATTCCAAACTAGTCACATTGAAATAAGGTGCTATTGGGCTGTTAGGCACTATCAGGACAGGATTGTATTCCTAGCACCTCCAGAGAAAGGGAAGTGCCTAGAAAATGTAAAAGGAAACTTAGTTTGATAGCATCCTGTCTGGCAAGAACTCACTTATCAATAGCTGGGATGTGAAATCCTCACTTCTGTATTGTCTTGTCATTATAGTTCCCACTTTGCTATTGTTTGTCTGTATAATCTCTGTCTGGTTCTGTGATTGTTCCTGTCTGCTGTATAATTAATTTTGCTGGGTGTAAACTAATTAAGGTGGTGGGATATAATTGGTTACATAATCATGTTACAATATGTTAGGATTGGTTAGTTAAATTTCAGGAAAATGATTGGTTAAGGTATAGCTAAGCAGAACTCAAGTTTTACTATATAATCTGTAGTCAATGAGGAAGTGACTAGGTGGGGGTGGGCATGGGCATGTGGGTGTGTGTGATGGGAACAGGGAATGGGGGTAAGAAAATTAGAATCATGTTTTGCTAAAGTGGGAGATGGGAACAGGGAATGGGGGTAAGAAAATTGGAATCATGTTTTGCTAAAGGGGGAAATGGGAACAGGGAATGGGAGTAAGGAAGTTGGAATCATGTTTGGCTAAGGGTAGGAATGGGAACAGGGACACAAGTGTAAGGCTCTGTGGTGTCAGAGCTGGGAAGGAGGATACTAAGGAAGGAAACTGGAATCACGCTTGCTGGAAGTTCACCCCAATAAACATCGAATTGTTTGCACCTTTGGACTTCGGGTATTGTTGCTCTCTGTTCATGCAAGAAGGACCAGGGAAGTAAGTGGGTGAAGTGAGTGGGTGAAGGAATAAGCCCTCTAACAGTGATGAAACTGTTAAAACCATTTTTACTGCAGACTTGCAAAAGGTCTTCTTTGTTTGATGCCGTACAGCATAAGAGGACATTCTGAGAAGTGATGTGCGTATAGCAAACATCAAAAGGTAGGAGAGAGAGGTCAGATAAGCCCTGCAATGTCTGGATGCTTATTTGAACTCTCCACGTCACCTACCTGTGCAAAATTGGTATGGAATTCATAAGAGAATGGGCCTTTCTGCAACAATTCCAGTCCTTCTTCCAGCCAGGACTGCACAGTACAAGAACCATCTTTTCTCTTCTGACCAGTCTGCCTTGTGACTAGCCCTTGAATGTGTGGGTGGAGGGCACAAGGAACCTTTCTTTGTACACTCTATACAGTCAGAATCACAGTCCCTAAGTGGAGGGGAGCAGAGCCTGTTCTGCTGAATATTCCCAGGGTTGCAACATCGCCACTCAGGGGAAGAGGTGGTCTGTCCATAATTCCCTGCACTGAACCCTGGAGAAGGCCTGAGGTACATCTTAATACTAAGGCGGAATGTTCCTGGGAATCCTGTGAGGGATTGTGCCCCTGGGTGGGACAGCTCTGTGCTGCCCCCTTCTCATGCACAATCCCCTTGGATACATGCACAATCTAGACCTACAATTATCAGTTCAAATGTGAGACCAGATTGGTCATTACTGAAACCAGTTACTATTTGGTGGTTTTTTCAAAGACCTCTACATGAAATGTGTTGGTCTGAGTCCAGTTTCTAAATGTTCATCACATTACAAAAAGTGTCACCACGGTTTGAGGTTATTGTCACTATGATGGGGGTATAAACACATTGATACGTGGAACTCAGGATCTTCTGTTTCAGAACCCAGGCTTGTGCCACCAGACCAAAAGTTTGAACAGATAGGGACAATGTCTTATTTCATAGAATCATAGAAGATCAGGGTTGGAAGAGACCTCCAGACGCCATCTAGTCCAACCGCCTGCTCAAAGCGGGACCAACCCCAACTAAATGATCCCAGCCAGGGCTTTATCAAGCCGGGCCTTAAAAATCTCTAAAGCTGGAGATTCCACCACCTTCCTAGATAACCCATTTCAGTGCTTCATCACCCTCCTAATGAAATAATTTTTCCTAATATCCAACCTAGACCTCCCACACTGCAACTTGAGACCATTGCTCCTTGTTCTGCCATCTGCCTAGCTCCATCCTCATTGGAACCCCCTTTGGGTAGTTGAAGGCTGCTATCAAATCCCTCCTCACTCTTCTCTTCTGCAGACTAAATAAGCCCAGTTCCCTCAGCCTCTCCTCACAAGTCATTTGCCCCAGCACCCTAATCATTTCCGTTGCCCTCTACTGGACTCTCTCCAAGTTGTCCACATCCTTTCTGTAGTGGGGGCCCCAAAACTGGACGCAGTATTCCAGATGTGGCCTCACCAGTGCCGAATAGAGGGGAATAAATACTTCCATTGATCTGCTGCTACTAATGAGGCCCAATATGCCATTAGCCTTCTTGGCAACAAGGGCACACCGTTGACACATATCCAGCTTCTCGTCTACTGTAATCCCCAGGTCCTTTTCTGCAGAACTGCCACTTAACCAATCAGTCCCCAGTGCATGGGATTCTTCCATCCTAAGTGCAGGACTCTGCACTTGTCCTTGTTGAAACTCAGATTAATTTTAGCCCAATCCTCCAATTTCTCTAGGTCACTCTAGACCCTATCCCTACCCTCCAGCGTATCTACCTCTCCCCACAGTTTAGTGTCATCCACGAACTTGCTGAGGGTGCAATCCATTCTATCATGCAGATCATTAAGAAGATGTTGAACAAAACCGGCCCCAGGACAGACCCCTGGGGCACTCCGCTTGATACCAGCTGCCAACTAGACATCAAGCCATTGATCACTACCCGTTGAGCCCGACAATCAAGCCAGCTTTCTATCCACCTTATAGTCCATTCATCCAATCCATACTTTTTTAACTTGCTGGCAAGAATACTGTGGGAGACCACATCAAAAGCTTTGATAAAGTCACGATATATCAAGTCCACCACTTTCCCCATATCCACAGGGCCAATTATCTCATCATAGAAGGCACTCAGGTTGGTCAGGCATGACCTGCCCTTGGTGAATCCATGTTGACTGTTCCTGATCACCTTCCTCTCCTCCAAGTGCTTCAAAATGGATTCCTTGAGGACCTGCTCCATGATTTTTCCGGAGACTGAGATGAGGCTGACCGGTCTGTTGTTCCCTGGATTCTTCTTCTTCCCTTTTTTATTATCAACCCTGAATGTGATCCCTCCAAGTTAGGGTCAAGGCAGACTGATATTGGGGCAGTGTGGTTAAGCCACTCCTCACTGTTGCAGTTTTGTGGATGAACAGAGGACTCCAGTTTCCACTGCTCCGAGTCCAGTACATTTCACACCAATACTGTTTACTGGTACACCAATTATATATATATAGGTCTGATTCATTCTTCATTTGCATATCCTGTTCACAGAAGCGGTAACACTGCCAGTGCCTTAGTGCCAGTCTAGCAATGCTTTCTCTAGCATTCCTAGCGTGTGTTTATTTCCACATATACCTTCTTTTTGGAATTTCCCCTCTGTTTCTGAAAATTGTATATGAAATGCTCTTTTTGTTTAATTAAATTGAAGTGGGTATCTCACTGTAACCTGAACCCGTTGCTGGAGAGGGAACAATATAATCTGGCTTCTTTTCTAGTCTGATCATCATTGCAGCATCTAAGCAGCTTCCAGAAGTGCACTAAGCAAGGGAGACAGAAAAAGGAGGAGAGAACTACATTAATCCAAGGTCATAGGCATGGGGACTTCAGTCTGCCTCCTTAAACAGTGCCACTGAAAGGTCATTGGGAGTCACTGTGCATGTTGACAGGACTAAAATAGCCAGGGGTTAGAACTAGTCAAAAAAATTTAAAAACAATTTCATAAAAATATTGAAAAGGCCATGAAAGCAGTGAAGCTGCACCCCAGTGTATAGGCTTGGCCATCTGGCAGAGAGGTCCCGCCTCCCTCCCCCAATGCAATCCCTAGCATGGAGAGAGGGAAGGAGCTGGAGGTACGGCTGAAGGAAGCAGAGGTGGCCACTGTGCTTTGGGTAGTCTCATCTGCTGCAGCAGCCCCTAGGTGCTGTGGGCAGACAAGCATGAGCTAGAGCAGCCCTGAGACTTCTCTAACTTATGCCAGGCATTAGGCTGACCCCCAAATAAGACTAAGATATGGGGAGGCACAAAGGTGGCATAAAGGTACCAAGCATAGCAATATAGGTTTGTACTATTTCTTATGAGTAGAAGATTCATATAGTATGAACTCCAAAGAGTTACAGACTAAATACTGTTCATTTTGATAATGTTACTGTTTCTGGGTCCAATCCTGCAAAACCTTCTCCAGGCAAATACTTGTCCTATTGACATCACTATCATTAACTTGATTGCCATCTTGTTTAGGATCATGTCAACACCAAAGAGAGATGATCATAGAATCATAAATATCAGGGTTGGAAGGGACCTCAGGAGGTCATCTAGTCCAACCCCCTGCTCAAAGCAGGGCCAATCCCCAATTAAATCATCCCAGCCAGGGCTTTGTCAAGCCTGACCTTAAAAACTTCCAAGGAAGGAGATTCTACCACCTCCCTAGGTAACGCATTCCAGTGTTTCACCACCCTCTTAGTGAAAAAGTTTTTCCTAATATCCAACCTAAACCTCCCCCACTGCAACTTGAGACCATTACTCCTTGTCCTGTCCTCTTCTACCACTGAGAATAATCTAGAACCATCATCTCGGGAACCACCTCTCAGGTAGTTGAAAGCAGCTATCAAATCCCCCCTCATTCTTCTCTTCTGCAGACTAAACAATCCCAGTTCCCTCAGCCTCTCCTCATAAGTCATGTGTTCCAGACCCCTAATCATTTTTGTTGCCCTTCGCTGGACTCTCTCCAATTTATCCACATCCTTCTTGTAGTGTGGGGTCCAAAACTGGACACAGTACTTCAGATGAGGCCTCACCAATGTCGAATAGAGGGGGACGATCACGTCCCTCGATCTGCTCGCTATGCCCCTACTTATACATCCCAAAATGCCATTGACCTTCTTGGCAACAAGGGCACACTGCTGACTCATATCCAGCTTCTCGTCCACTGTCACCCCTAGGTCCTTTTCCACAGAACTGCTGCCTAGCCATTCGGTCCCTAGTCTGTAGCTGTGCATTGGGTTCTTCCATCCTAAGTGCAGGACCCTGCACTTATCCTTATTGAACCTCATCAGATTTCTTTTGGCCCAATCCTCCAATTTGTCTAGGTCCCTCTGTATCCTATCCCTGCCCTCCAGCGTATCTACCATTCCTCCTAGTTTAGTATCATCCTCAAATTTGCTGAGAGTGCAATCCACACCATCCTCCAGATCATTTATGAAGATATTGAACAAAACCGGCCCCAGGACCGACCCCTGGGGCACTCCACTTGACACCGGCTGCCAACTAGACATGGAGCCATTGATCACTACCTGTTGAGCC